>NC_138314.1:19010000-20437500 GCF_965601325.2 Salmo salar | reverse complement strand
GCGCGGAACCTCTATTGGCTCTTTCCCTCACTCTCCCACACTATATAACGCACTCCTTCTGCTCCTGACTCTGGTTTGGTCTATTCCAGCTGGGAGCGATTCACAGATAGATCACACTCTTGTCCGGCGCTTGGCGCTGTGTGAGATCAACGCGTTCAGGGAACCAGCAACAAGTTTTGCATTCCGCAACCAATTCCATCCATGAGGTCCTAGCCAATCGGAGGCTGCGGAGTGCCAGCGCAGAGGGAGGGTCCATCTTTTAAGGTGGTCCAAGATGTGGATGAACGAGAGAGTAACGTTAGTGTATTGAAAGAGCACCGTTCTCCCCAACTAAAGTGTATTCGAGTCTATGCCAGGTGTGTTACTTGCTCCATTGTATTTTAAATGGTCTATGGCCATTTTTGCTTTTTGTTTTTTATTTGAGATCAATCTATTTATTTGTTATAGAGCACATACAAATCTGGATGAATAAACGCCTTTATGTTAGTATATTATGTTATTTGAATAAACGCCTTTATGTTAGTATATTATGTTATTTGAATAAACGCCTTTATGTTAGTATATTATGTTATTTGAATAAACGCCTTTATGTTAGTATATTATGTTATTTGAATAAACGCCTTTGTGTTAGTATATTATGTTATTTGAATTAACGCCTTTATGTTAGTATATTATGTTATTTGAATAAACGCCTTTATGTTAGTATATTATGTTATTTGAATAAACGCCTTTATGTTAGTATATTATGTTATTTGAATAAACGCCTTTATGTTAGTATATTATGTTATTTGAATTAACGCCTTTATGTTAGTATATTATGTTATTTGAATAAACGCCTTTGTGTTAGTATATTATGTTATTTGAATTAACGCCTTTATGTTAGTATATTATGTTATTTGAATAAACGCCTTTGTGTTAGTATATTATGTTATTTGAATTAACGCCTTTATGTTAGTATATTATGTTATTTGAATTATCGCCTTTATGTTAGTATATTATGTTATTTTCTTGATAGAAATGGAGATGTAGGAAATTAAGTTACGCTCAATCAAAGAGAGATGATCTCACAATAGCTTTGGTTAAACATATGCCAGGACGCAATCACTGGCCCGGAGTTTGTAATGTTAACGCACTTTAAACAGCAAATTAACATTTCCATTCAGATTAACTGTACATGACCGTAATTCGGTTTACCTTATAAATTAACAAAGCACATTTATGTTATGTTTATTGGCATGAAGGGGAAGGGGCAGGCAAGAGAAAAGACCAAGTCAACCTTTCTTATACTTAGGGTACTGTAATATTCAAGCTATGTAATTAAAACAACTCTGAAAATAATGAAATGTAGGTTATGTGCATCACGCTATTTTCAGAAGCGTAATATAGGCCTATCTGGGCTAATCCTAAAACACTGCCCTCTGAGGTGTTTTAAACGGACTGGCGTATCGTAGCACAAGAGGTGCTGTTCTTTGATTTAAAGCCTGCTGCTAAGAGATACTATGTAGCAGATCAAAATACAAGCGCCAGTGATAATAGTGATATATTGAGATAAAATAAGGTTTCACATACGATCCAACCACAGGGCCGTAGAACTGTTCAAATGAATATGGACTTTATGGACGATTGCATGTTTACCTATTTTAGGTGATATAGTCAATAGTTAGAGAGATAGTGTGTGTGTCGGAGGAGGGGGAAGATATATATATATATATATATATATATATATATATATATATATATAAAAGAGAGAGAGAGAGAGAGAGAGAGAGAGAGAGAGAGAGAGAGAGAGAGAGAGAGAGAGAGAGAGAGAGAGAGAGAGAGAGAGAGAGAGAGAGAGAATTGGTTGGTTACCCCGCAAAAAGAATCCCCTTAAAAGATCGATAGCATCGGATCTACTGGAAGGATACCATAATCGATAACAATCTTTAACACTTTAAAATATTTCACATAGAAGTGTTTTTACATTTGGGCTTTACATTAGCAGAATTGAAATGGTATCAACTACCCCTACATTTTATAAAAAGCTAAGTAACCTACTGTGAAATGTGCATAGTTCAAATGGGTAAAGCACGGGAAATAAGTCATGGACCACAGTGAACATAATGTGACCCAAAATAAATTAAGGAGTTATGAATTAACCTGGCTAAAGTTTTATGTTATTTTACGTGTTGCTAAATATATTGCGGCAATTCAAATGGAATGTCTTTATCAACTTTTGTTGCCTATATATAAGTATATTTATAATGTGCTCGAAAGAAGTCTTCAAGATTATTTACCTTAGCTTTTTATAAAATGTACTTTGCAATTCAAATGACATCCAGCTAATTGCCCCAATTAATGTCTTATCTAAATATCAATTTAGACACGCGCTTCTGCAATTACACAGACTGCACTTTGTCGATCATAAACGGCTTCGTCCGACAAATTAAGATGATTAATGGAAATAGTTAATGATGAAAATAAAAACAACTCCAGATTGTGCTTTGTTTCCTGTGGAGAGCGTGGGCTCTGATCTGGCGCTTTTTGACGCGTGGCATCTGAACAGTCACACTGTGGAACAAAAAGACGTCAGCCCGTTTGATAAGTAGCCTATAAAAGTGATTTTGTAATAAATGTATGGTCTGACTCTCTCTCTCTCTCAGAAACACAGACACACACACACGCACATACACGTGGACATTTTGTGTTTTTCTTTTGCAATTTAAGAATTATGCTATGTGATTATATTTTGTACCATTCGCCAACCAATAGGCTATCGCTCATTAATTGGGCAACGCAAATCATTGCCTTTTCATGGTTTTAATATAGAGAGTGGAAAACATACCACATATGTATGCCGAATAGATCCATCCTTGTGACTTTCTCGAGGGTACTGTGATTCTTGAGATTTTTGTCTCCATAGGACTAGTTCCTCAAGGGGTGAATAATAGCAAGTATTTCACTTTTATCAAAAAGGCACAGTGCCACCTAGCGCTAGACATCCGAACATGGTGGAGACAGCGTCAAGAGCGTATGAGGTGAAGGCAGGAAATAATAGCCCTAGCCTAGAAATTAGGTATAGCCTAAAATAATGTTGCTAGTGCTTGGCCTATATCAAATAATCTTTTAAATAATTTTGATATCAGGCTTGTCGTGCTATCTACACAAAATTAATTTTACATCAGTATTATGATATTGAGGGGTAAATTATAGGCTATAAACTTGTATAGAGCTCATAAAGACTAACACACTTCATCTTATCAAACTTGGCTCTGTTTTCAGCATGTGTGTGTGTGTGTGTGTGTGAGTGAGTGAGTGAGTGAGTGAGGAGAGAGGAGAGAGAGGAGAGAGAGGAGAGGGATAGAAGAGAGGAGAGAGAGAAGAGAGAGAAAGAAGAGAGAGGAGAGAGAGAGGGGGGAAGAGAGGAGAGAAAGAAGAGAGGATAGAGAGAAGAGAGGAGAGGAGAGAAGAGAGGAGAGAAGAGAGGAGAGAGAGAAGAGGAGAGAAAGAGAGCAGAGAGAGGGGGGAAGAGAGGAGAGAGGAGAGAAAGAGAGGAGAGAAGAGAGGAGAGAAGAGAGAAGAGAGGTGAGAGGAGAGAAAAGAGAGAGGAGAGAGGAGAGAGGAGAGAGAGGAGAGAGAGAGAGGAGAGAGAGGGGGAAGAGAGGAGAGAGGAGAGAAAGAAGAGAGAGGAGAGAGAGGAGAGAGAAGAGAGAGGAGAGAGAGGAGAGAGAGGAGAGAGAGAGAAGAGAGAGAGAAGAGGGGAGAGGGATAGAAGAGAGGAGAGAGAGAGAAGAGAGAGGAGAGAGAGAGGAGAGAGAGGGGGAAGAGAGGAGAGAAAGAAGAGAGGAGAGAGAGAGAAGAGAGGAGAGAGAGAAGAGGAGAGAAAGAGAGCAGAGAGAGAAGAGAGCAGAGAAGAGAGGAGAGAAGAGAGAGGAGAGAAGAGAGAGGAGAGAAGAGAGAGGAGAGGAGAGAAGAGAGAGGAGAGAGAAGAGAGGAGAGAAGAGAGAGGAGAGAGGAGAGAGGAGAGAGAGGAGAGAGAGAGGAGAGAGGGGGGAAGAGAGGAGAGAGGAGAGAAAGAAGAGAGGAGAGAAGAGAGGAGAGAAGAGAGAGGAGAGAGGAGAGAGAGAGAGAGAGGAGAGAGGAGAGAGAAGAGGGGGATAGAAGAGAGGAGAGAGAGAGAAGAGAGAGGAGAGAGAGGGGGAAGAGAGGAGAGAAAGAAGAGAGGAGAGAGCGAGAGAAGAGAGGAGAGAGAGAAGAGGAGAGAAAGAGAGCAGAGAGAGAAGAGAGGAGAGAGAGAGGAGAGAGAGAAAGAGAGAGGATAGAGAGGGGGGAAGAGAGGAGAGGAGAGAAAGAAGAGAAGAAAGAGAGAGAAGAGAGGAGAGAAGAGAGAGAAGAGAGAAGAGAGGAGAGAGAGAGGGAGAGAGAGAGGAGAGAGGGGGAGAGAGAGAGAGAGAGGAGAGAGGAGAGAGGGGGGCGAGAGAGAGAGAGAGAGAGAGAGAGAGAGAGGAGAGAGGGGGGAGAGAGAGAGAGGAGAGAGAGGAGAGAGAGAGAAACAAGCCAGGGAGTCAGTGCTATCAGATTTCCTGCTCATTTTGAACATGCCACTCCCACCAAACAAAGAGAGCTTTTGTCAGGGGGTGAACCCACAGATGAATTTCAAGCAAAGACTTGTAATTTACCTTGCTAAATGATTCAGATATTATATCATTAACTCATTTTGAAGTGTTTTCACAAAAGCATACTGTTTTTCTAGGGAAAGCTCCCACTTCATTTTATTCACAAGAGGATTTGCATCATCATGAGAAAGTCTTAATCCTCTCCCACAAACCTGACCCCCAACGCAAAACTTAAGTCAAAGCAAATGTTTGCTAGTGTCTGAAATGAAAATGATTTACAAAAGGTATATTAACACAGTGAAAGGATGTTCACTCACTCCCTGCACCGTCACCACCATTTTCTCTCCCCCCTGAACTCCGTAGGTCAGAGATCATCAACTAGATTAAGGCACAGGACAATTTTTCTGGAGCGGATGATCAGGGGGCCGGAACATAATTACACATCATTTGTAGACTGCAGAAGAAGCCCAAACAGATATAATATTTGACTAATATATTATCATTTCAAACCTTGCTTATTACATTTGTACACAATCACATCTCTTTATTATGCATGGGAATACTTTGGCTTTCTCAAATAAAAATCACATGGAGATGATTTGCTCGTGTTTTTACAATCTTTTATGTCCAACAATAAAACAAAATAATATCTATATATACACAGTACCAGTCAAAAGTTTGGACACACCTACTCATTCAAGGGTTTTTCTTGTTTTTACTATTTTCTACATTGTAGAATAATAGTGAAGACATCAAAACTATGAAATAACACATATGGAATCATGTAGTAACCAAAAAAGTGTTAAACAAATCTAAATATATAAAAAATGTGAGATTCTTCAAGGTACCCACCCTTTGCCTTGATGACAGCTTTGCACACTCTTGGCATTCTCTCAACCAGCTTCATGAGGTAGTCACCTGGACTGCATTTCAATTAACATGTGTCCTGTTAAAAATGAATTTCCTTCTTAAATTAATACATTTGAGCCAATCAGTTGTGTTGTGACAAGGTAGGGGTGGTATACAGAAGATAGCCCTGTTTGGTAAAATACCAAGTCCATGTTACGGCAAGAACAGCTCAGATAAGCAAAAAGAAACGACAGTCCATCATCACTTTAAGACATGAAGGTCAGTCAATACGGAACATTTCAAGAACTTTGAAAGTTTCTTCAAGTACAGTCGCAAAATCCATCAAGCGCTATGATGAAACTGGCTCTCATGAGGACCGCTACAGGAAAGGACGACCCAGAGTTACCTCTGCTGCAGAGAATAAGTTCATTAGAGTTATCATCCTCAGAAATTGCAGCCCAAATAAATGCTTCACAGAGTTGAAAGAAACAAACACATCTCAAAACCAACTCAAAACCAATCAGGCCTTCATGGTCGAATTACTGCAAAGAAACCACTACTTAAGGAGAACCAATAAGAAGAAGAAACTTGCAAGCAATGGACATTAGACCGGTGGAAATCTGCCCTCTGGTCTGATGAGTCCACATTTGAGATTTTTGGCGAAGCTGGTTGAGAATGCCAAGAGTGTGCAAAGCCGTCATTAAGGCAAAGGGTGGCTACTTTAAAGAATCTAAAAGATAAAATATATTTTGATTTGTTTAACACTTTTTTGGTTACTACATGATTCCATATGTGATTTTTCATAGTTATGATGTATTCATTATTATTCTACAATGTAGAAAATAGTAAAAATAAAGAAAACCCCTTGAATGAGTAGGTGTGTCCAAACTTTTGACTGGTACTGTATATTGGCGGCGCCAAATAAAATCACCTGTGGGCATAGGCAGGCCCTCCATCAGACCCTGCCTTCCGCCCAGGGGAGAGGGCTGGGTGCCAGGGCAGGGGTTACAGGCAGAGTGGTGGAGCAAGCCAGGGGGGTGTCAGGAGGAGGGGATGGGGTAGGCAGGCAGGCTCTGGGGTGCTTGGGGAAAATGCCAATGCAGCTGACAGGATGTTATGTGAAGGAGAGGAGCACAGCGCTCGGAGAGAGAAATAGACAGGGAGCAAGAGAACTAGAAAGAGAGAGATGTGAGCAAGAGTGTAAGAGGGAAAGTGCAGCTGTATACTAGAGGCAGATCTGAAGGACTGCTTGACAGGGAGTTTGGAGTATGGTTAATGATGAATACACTACAGAGTGAAGATGTGTATGCTGAGATGTTGTTCTCTCTTACAGTATCACATTTCTGCAGGATCCTCTCACTCATTACCATATCTGAGGGTTGGCGGGATGCATTGTTATTACTGGGTTTTATCACAGAAAACACTATACATGGCTCACTGCACGCATTGTAATTAAAGTGAGCTTAGAGCACCTTGGAAATATTGTTCTATAAAAGTGGTTGATTCACAATTAGTTATTCTCAAATTCCATAAACTTGGATTTATTAACATTTTCCATTTGTATTTATTTCTAACATGCCTTACAACTGCTCAAAAGAATTGTAACTGTGACCAAACAGAAACAAAAAGCGCCATGATTAGTCAAACAAATTAAACTCCCCTTTCCCCTCGGAGGTCACTGTGATGATGAATACAGCTCAGAGCCCCTGCTGAGGTCAGATCATGACAATGGACAGTCCTGAGGCTGGTCACCACTGTCACTATTCAACTCCTTTCTATTGTGATTTAATAGTCAATTTGTCTCAATATTTTCCTCAATAACACAAGATAGTCGAAGTAAATGTCCCCCCCCCCTTAATCCATGGTGTTAACACAGCTCTTCCTTAGAAAGACATATATCACCAAGGGGCGACACCTAAAGAGACAGTTCCTTCCTTTTTAGGGCCAGCGTCCTGTGCAGTGGGGATCTGTGTAGTAGAGTCTCTCTATGTCCTCGGCTGTTCTGTCAGTCAGCTCAGCCATCTCAGCACACAGGGTCATGAGGGTTAAGCAGCATCTGTCATCCAGAGGAACGCCATTGTGTTGGTGGGAGGAGGTCAGAGAGATCTTCGTCTGTCTGAAGGTCCCCACCTCTTCCACCACTCTCTGTACATCAGGAGGGACCCAGAAAAATCTCTGGGGCTAGACTCAGTTCAGCTCGGAAGATGAGAAAACAGTGACATCATTGCCATCTAACACAGGACAAAAATAACTTCAAGACCTGTGGCCCCTGCACAAATCCGGTCCCAGGGGGGTCACACGAACAGTGCATGATGCAGGGACTGAGCCAGCAGTTAAAGGCTCACCCACCCTGCTTCTTTATCCTAAACACACCCACTCACCCTTCATGGAGAGCAGTGGAGGCTGCTGAGGGGAGGACGGCTCATAATAATGGCTGGAACGGAGCAAATGGAATGCCATCAAACACATAGAAACCATGCGTTTGATACCATTCAACCTATTGATACTTATCACCTTTTCCATAATTCCGCACCAGCCATTACCATGAGCCCATCCTCCCTAATTAAGGTGCCACCAACCTCCTGTGATGGAGAGTCCTGTGGATGCATTAACCATGTGATGCAACTCACAGCAAGCTTCTTAGTCTCGCTTTAGAGTGTATTAATAATATCTAAACGACCTGTGTAAGGATACATACATACCTACACATACTGTATATATACACACTCACTACCTTTCAAAAGTTTGGGGTCACTTAGAAATGTTCATGTTTTCGAAAGAAAAGCACATTTCTGTCCATTAAAATAACATCAAATTGATCAGAAATACAGTGTAGACATTGTTAATGTTGTAAATGACTATTGTAGCTGGAAATGGCAGATTTTTAATGGAATATCTACATAGGCCCATTGTCAGCAACCATCACTCCTGTGTTCCAATGGCACGTTGTGTTAGCTAATCCAATTTTATCATTTTAAAAGGCTAATTGATCATTAGAAAACCATTTTGCAATTATGTTAGCACAGCTGAAAACTGTTGTCCCGATTAAAGAAGCAATAAAACTGTCCTTCTGCCAAGAGTGTGCAAAGCTCTCATCAAGGCAAAGGGTGGCTACTTTGAAGAATCTCAAGTATAAAATATATTTAGGATATTACATGATTCCATGTGTTATTTTATAGTTTTGATGTCTTCACTGTTATTCTACAATGTAGAAAATAGTCAAACTAAAGAAAAACACAGGAATGAATAGGTGTGTCCAAACTTGATTGTATAAATATATATATGCGATTAGAGGGGAGGGGTCAGCCCATTACATTTGTGCCAGATCCATATATTCTGGACTGGGCAATCTAAATGACGGATAGGCCGTCACTGTAAATAAGAATTTGTTCTTAACTGACTTCCCTAGTTAAATAAAGGTTAAATAAAAACAAAAAAATGGTGGCCAGACCATAGCCCCTAACAGGCATCAATCTCTGGTCCGTTCATGTTCGCCTGTGCGTGCATTTGGGTGTGAGCTGTCTTACAGTGTGGTTGACTCTGCCCATGTCCCCTTTTAGAAACAGTATTATTTGCCTGTTCTGGTGCAGATATGACTTGTTTCCGTGCAGCAGGCACGTGACCATTCTCCACAAACAGAATAAGAGCGGATATCTCAGCCCGCAGACTGACTGCTTTTCCTGCTCTCCAGCACCGACTCGGTTGTTGTTGTGTGACTACTGACCTCCAGGAGACGGATGGGGAGTCCTTCTGGAGTCACAAATACACTTTCTAACACTCCCAAGGTCTGAGTGAAGACGTGACTGCCGAGGTGTTTGAGCTAATTTGTTGTTTGCGAGTGGAGAGAAGGAATAATTTAGGTGTACTGCTGTAAATGAGAGCGCATGACTAGATTAGACTCAGAAGAGTGACTATTTCCATTGCAATCTTTGAACACAATCATAACTTTCTTTTCTCCAGTTGAAACTAGATTACACCAGGAATGTGACTGTCAATTTACTCCATCCACAATATTGGAAAATATTGAAAAAGGTTGTAGAACTATTATTTTTCTAACCTGAACCATCTCATTCATGGGACCAACATCAGAACCTCCACATGTACCACAGACAGCTCTTATTCGCCGCTGGTCTTGTGAGATGGAGTGACTTAAAGAGGAGAAAAACGTAATGAAAAAATAAATAAAGACCCCCCCCCCCCAAAAAAAAAGACTTCAAACAATAAACACCGCAGTCCCACTATTTGGATAGTGCCATATAGATGATATACAGATGGTCATACTATCAACAAACTGTTGCTTGCTAAGGTTACGGTTAGAATAAGGGATAGGTTTAAGTTTAGGATTAAGGTAACATCTACTTGGGAATATCCAAATAAAGTATGACCAACACTGCTACAGATGGCAATATCCTCTATCATTTCTTACCATGTAGTGTGACAGAACAAGGTGGTGGCATTAGGTTGCAGCAGCTGATTTGATTTGCATCTTGTGGTCCTCTGTAGCTCAGTTGGTATCGCACGACACTTGCAATCCCACAATTCCTGTGACCACCCATACGTAAAATGTATGGATGCATGACTATGTCACTATGGATAAAAGTCTGCGCTAAATGGCATGTTATATCCATGCAATCGGAACACAATAAGGAAAATTATTCAACACAGCACACCGTAGCAAAATGTTTTGCAATGAAAGCAAGTGTTTCTTATTGGAGAGGTTCAGGTAGTCCATCCCGGTTTGTCCGTTTGGTTTCTATCTAGTGTATATGACCCAGTTCTCTCATGTCAAAATTCATTCCATTTACATAGGCTTCAGATTCAGAAGAATGCTTCCAAGATGAAGAATAAAGAGATTAACAGAAACAAAACCTAGCCTATATCAGATCATGGCAGAATAAACAAAGCAGAAGCAGTACATTGTTTGTTGACATTTAATTCGGTAATTAGATGCATTATGTAGACTTCCCGCGGCACAAAACTCTACAAATGGAAAGGGCTAAATGAAATACATTCGCTACCATGTCCCCTGAATTTCAGATGATCACAAACATTTAAAAGCATTTTCTTCTAGAAATTTAACAGTAGATTTCATAAATCATGACCATACTGTACAGTTTCTTGTAAAGACTATTCCCCCCTGTCCTTCCCCCACAGTGCAGATAGCAAACCATTGTTCTGATACAAGAGCTGTGTTGCATTATGGAGTTTGAACAAGTTTTCTATTCAATATAAGGCAGAGGTTGTAGACACAGACCTTAAGACGTTGGTCATATTCAACACTCCTCTCTTACAGTTTCTTTGACGGCATATCCAGTCATTGATGGGAAATTTGGACTTCATCAGTCCCATTATGGCCTTGACTTTTCATGTCCTGTCAGTCACAACTGAAACTGACATGAGTACTCATGATATCGCTACTCAGTTATGGGGTTCAGGAGAGTTCAGTTGGCCATCTAAGTTGCCCATCTATCTGCTGGTGAGTCAGTATTGCTGTATTGCCCCTGGGGAAGTGTGTGGATAGTAAACAACACATGTAAACAAATGATATCACCCAGAGGCACGCACACTCTTTGGGTGAGCACTAAACCAATCACTAAGGTTCTCACATCCCCCTGTAAGGCTTACACAATAAAAAAATACCATCAAAGCTAAGCTCTTCATAAAAAAATATTCCATCCATTTTAGCTGCAAGCATGTCTGTATATAAAAATAGGCAGAATGGCTGAGGTTGAATGACAAGGTAAGATACACATGCATTCTGTATTGTCCCACAAGCACGCAGACTTGCACACACTAACATGAAGGCACTTTGGTGCTTAAACAGAGTAGCATTCAGGATCCAGCACGGAAGTGTCCAACCGGCTTGCTGCTGGGGAGTGCTGTTGTCTACATCAGTACAGTATCACCCCACCACAGTTCAACAGAACAAACATGCATTAGGACCTTGAGCACATTGTGTGGTTCAGCTAAAACAGATCTTAGTCATTGCAAACTGATCAAGCCCTTCATCTACCCCAGGGATGGGCAACTCCAGTCCTCAGGGGCCAGAGTGATGTCACCCTCCCCCCATCCCATCCCTAGCAAGCACAGCTGATTAAACAAATTGCATTCTAATTCTTGCATGATTAGCTGTTTATTGGAGTCAGGTGTGTTAGCTGGTGCAAAAGTGAGAGACCAACTCAGGCCCCCCCGAGGACCATCCCTGTTCTACCCTCTGTTGATCAGGGTCCCTGTAGTAAATCCTAAAAGACTACTGAGTGGTTCAAAACTGGTGCCCGTGTGGAGCCAGAAGGCATGGTGGTGCTCGTTAGCGCCCAGAAGCACACCCCCAGTCTGGCAAAGAGGTAGAGGGGTAGATGACAGAGTGGAGGTACAGTATGTCATGTGGGGGTACTGTATGGGTACAGTAAGGCAGTGTAGTGCTGAGTGAATAGGTAGGGAGGCAGCTGCGACTGTAAACAGGCCCAGTCAGGTGAGGCCTGGTCTGGGCTCGGGTGGTGGCCTGGTCTGGGCTCGGGTTGTGCTGGGTGTCTGTTGACCTGATGCCCCTGTTCAGCAGGATACGACCAGCAGCAGAACACGGTCCCAGAGATCCACAGGAATAAGGCAGACAGGCAGGCTACTGGGGTGGTGGGACTGCAGGGTGGGGTGAGCAGTGCGTGACAGAGACTGGAAGGGTGTAGCACCATCTGTGACTGTTTTTCAGTGCGGTTTCGCTCTGGGGACATCCGCTGGGGAGGAGCGGATTGAGTGAGTGTGAGCGTATGGAGAATGGGGAGTGTGGGAAAAACAGTGACAGCTCCAAACACGCCAACAGCCACTTCCCTTCAGTTGAAGGATCCTGCAGGGATCTGCCCAGCTTTAGCTTGGAAGAGATCAGCCACCGCAAAGGCATTCACACCTGTGTGTGTGCGCGGGTCTACATGTGCTTATGAGTGTGTTTGTGTTAATTTGCATGGGAGTGAGAGTGAAATACCTGTGTGGACAAGATTGTCAGAGTGTTAATAAGATGCAGAGGGCGGGGGAAAGATTAGGATGGGCACAGGTGCCAGGAGTGTCAGTAATCTCTTAATGAACGCCATGGCAGGAAGGGACACGTTTTGGGAGAACACACTGACAGGTTCTCTTTCGCCAGCTAATGGAAAACCATAGAGTTATGAACAGCTAGAAGAGGACAGGGAGGACATTGTCTTGAAAGGAATGATCTGGAGAAAATATCAATGAATACAAAGGAAAACAAAAAATGGGCAAGGCAACAGACCACAGAGGAACGATCCTACTCGACTGGAATAACCAAATACAGGTCCAACACCTGCCATAAGGGAATCATGCCAATGCTTAAATGCTTTGAAAATATTAATCTCTCAACAACCAAGCAGCCCTCTAAGCGTCTATCAAGAGAAGATAGAGGGACTGGTCTATCAACAACATGGTGGTGGTAGCTGGCTTTACTGAGGCCATTGCTTCTTGATAATGTCTTTAGCCCAGGAGATCAAAATTACAAGCTATGATCGTGTCACTTTCTACAAATCAATTATTCTGTGGATAGAATGTCTATAATTGGATGCAGGTAGGTCAGGGTGCTGGTCTATTGATCAATTGGAGCAGAGCCCTTGTCCTCCACATCCTGAATCAGTAAGGTAAAAGGTGGCACGCAGGGAGCACACGTCGAAATTCTTCATCATCATCTTTACTCTTCATCGCTGTTTAAAACCCTCCATCTCATTCGGCATCGGCAGCACTGGTTCCCCGTACTTGACCTTGTTTGCGAAGCTGAGGTAGAGAAAAGGGGATAGGCAGCGAGAGAAAGAAATAAACATACATTTACTACATCTCTACAGAGACCAAACAAGTGGAGGCCGGTTCTGTGAGAGCATGCGTCAACAAGTGGAATTCTGCGAGGAGAAAGGCTGCTTGTTACTGTGAAACAAACTGGGATGAAATTCCAGCATTCTGTTCAGTGAGGAGCAATCAACATTTAGAATCTTCAAACTGTTTCTTTTTTAAGAATGTCTAGAATTGGTTCTTATTGAGCCCTTGTTTATCTTGTAGGTAGATAAAGGCATTGGTTTCAGGTCCTCACACCCTAAGGCTGATGACTTTAGAAAGTCAATTAGAGGCTGAATCTGATAGCAGAATACCTTAATGGAAGAGTTCAACCACACCATGCTGGCCCTAAACAGAGGACTAGAAATCTGATGAAATGACATGAGGATTCTACCTTCCACTTCTTCCTCCCTCCTCAATCTCAGCACAGGCTCCTTTTCAACTGCAGAATTCCATTTGTATGTTAATGAGGCAGAGGAAGCCATCTTGAAGGGTTTTTCTCCCCCACCACCCCACCCGTGTTAGCACACAAGCAGACAGACAGGCCTGTTGGTGCCTCATCTCCAAACCATGGTATTTCTCACTCACACAGTGTAGTCCAAGCACAACACTTTTGGTTATAGATCCTGATACATAAATTACTACTCAACCTTGAGCCTCATTTCACCTGAGGCACATGTTCAAAGTCTATACATAAAGTGATAAAGCTCTAGGACACTGAGCGGAACCATCTACAGGAGCTGGGGGTGTATGGTTGTTGAACTGGTAAAAGAGCAGAAACTCTGAGCTTGTCATTATAAATGGTATTCGACTCAAACCCATGGGTGCCGCCCTGTGGAGCCCTACAGTACTAGCACAGTGTAACCCTGGCGACCCCACAGCTCAGAAGCCCAGGCCAAGCACTCCTCCATGCTGAGGGCCTCTTTGATGGCACCAGTCTGTTTACATAGTCCAGGAGAAAATGGGAAACACATGTAGGTTTGGGCGAGATGTAGAGTGGGAAGAAGCAGAGCTCCAAATGATCAGCTTTGGTGCCAGGCCAGGAATGCTTGAGCCCGCCCCACTTCGGCCAGTCCGGCCCAGATTCCTCCATGTACGGCCAAAAGCACTCAGATTGATATTCCGAGTGGGGCCAAGAGGGTGTGAGTGGTAAGGTCTTACTGAGAATGTGATACAAACAGAAGTCTGCAGTGCCAGATGAGCGTTTTTTTGTGTGTGTTTGTTATCCATATTCTCTATGGCCTTTCTTTGGACAATAGACACAAGGCCAGAAACCAGTGGCGACTTTTTGTTAGTTGTGCTTTAGCTGGCTGCCATAGCCTTTTTAAAACCTGCTCTCTCGCCTTGGCTCTGAAAACAGGCTGAACAGATGTCTGCCCTCACATGGGGAGATTGAGGACACACACACACACACACACACACACACACACACACACACCGGCAGGGAGCTTTCGCCATGTCAGCAATACACTTAACGATCTGGCAAATGCTGAATTTCTCTGAGTTCTGGTGTTATTGATTAACTAATACAAGTCAGAGTTATGGAAGTTCACGTGACAAGAACACACACATAGACACCCACACAAACCAGATCATAAATCCTTGTTACGACACCACTGTATATGGAGTGAAAGCAGTGTAAACATGCAGCAATACCAAGAGAACCCAGTGGGAGAAGACAGACAAGGAATCCATGAGAGATAGTGGAGGAGGAACCAACATGTCTGCTATTGGCTCGACTCTAGTTGCACTTACACAGCCTTCCTCAGACCTACACCTGGAGCAGCTACTCGTCTGAAGCCTTCGTGCCTCGAACAGAGCCCTTCCTACGCATCTAGATGTAAAATGATAGAATCAGGAGGCCTGTAAGGGCAGAGTAGAGATTGGGGGAAAGGAAGGGAGGGTTCCCACACAAGTTACCCATCTAAATAAATGTCTGACTTTTTAATGACTTCAAGGATGAACATTTTGTATTATAATGAACAATCACAATGGACCAAGACTAGACTGTCTATTCCAAAATTTAGGCTTGACTGTAAAAGGAGTGATAGGCTATACAGTGCATTCGGAAAATATTCAAACCCCTTGACTTTTCCCACATTGTTACTTCACAGCGTTATTCTAAAATGGATTACATTGTCCCCCCCCCCCCCCAAATCTACACACAATACCCCATAATGACGATGCAAATTTATAACAAAAATGGAAACTGAAATATCACATTTACTTAATTATTCAGACCCTATACTCAGTACTTTGTTGAATCACCTTTGGCAGCGATTACAGTCTTCTTGGGTATGACGCTACAAGCTTGGCACACCTGTATTTGGGGAGTTTCTCCCATTCTTCTCTGCAGATCCTCTAAAGCTGTGTCAGGTTGGATGGGGAGCGTCGCTGCACAGCTATTTTCAGGTCTCTCCAGAGATGTTCGATCGGGTTCAAGTCCGAGCTCTGGCTGGGTCACTCAAGAACATTCAGAGACTTTTCCCGAAGCCACTCCTGCAATGTCTTGGCTGTGTGCTTAGGGTTGTTGTCAGGTTGGAAGGTGAACCTTCGCCCCAGTCCGAGGTCCTGAGCGCTATGGGGCCAGTTTTCATCAAGGATCTCTGTATTTTGCGCGGTTCATCTTTCCCTCAATCCTGACTAGTCTCCCAGTCCCTGCCGCTAGAAAACATCCCCACAGCATGATGCTGCCACCACCATGCTTCACCGTAGAGATGGTGCCAGGTTTCCTCCAGACATGATGCTTGGCATTCAGGCCAAAGAGTTCAATCTTGGTTTCATCAGACCAGAGAATCTCGTTTCTCATGATCAGAATCTTTTAGGTGCCTTTTGGCAAACTCCCAAGCGGGCTGTCATGTGCCTTTTACTGAAGAGTGGCTTCCGTCTGGCCACTCTACCATAAAGGCCTGATTGGTGGAGTGCTGCAGAGATGGTTGTCCTTCTGGAAGTTTCGCCCATCTCCACAGAGGAAGTCTGGAGCTCTGTTAGGGTGACCATTGGGTTCTTGGTCGCCTTCTTGACCAAGGCCCTTCACCCCCGATTGCTCAGTTTGACCAATCCTGTCTCGGATCTCTACGGACAACTCCTTCGACCTCAGGTTTTGGTATTTATTTTGACATGCACTGTCAACTGTGGGACCTTACATAGACAGGTCTGTGCCTTTCCAAATCATGTACAATCAATTTAAATTTACCACAGGTGGACTCCAATTAAGTTGTAGAGAAATCAGGAAACAGGATGCAACTGAACTCAATTTCAAGTCTCATTGCAAAGGGTCTGAAAACGTATGAAAAAAGTTCAGTTCATTTTTAATAAATTTGCTATAATTTATAAAAACCTGTTTTCGCTTTGTCATTATGGGGAATTGTGTGTATATTGATTAGGAACAACATTTAATTAATTCATTTTAGAATAAGGCTGTAACGTAACAAAATGTGGAAAAATTCAAGGGGTCTGAATACTTTCTGAATGCACTGTATGTGATTACAATTCTCCCACAGTTGAGATGGATTTCTTTGAAAATATCACACATTTCCCTGACTTTTCCAGAATAAACAATGTGTGGGAACCCTGGGAGGGGAAGACAGACAGGCTGGAGAAGGGGATAGGGGCAGGAATGTAGAATTCCACCCCCATATCCCTTTGGACCAGCATTGTGAGTACACATGGTCGAATCAAACAAACACGGTAAAAATAAATGTGAACCTTCCCTCTACTGATAACAAGAAGACTAGGACTGATGTTCCTTTCAATATTATTATTTAGCAAAATTATGACAAGCAGTAAATAAAGTCACATAAGATGGGAAAAAAGACGTCATAAAATCATACACGTTTTAGTTTGTCATAAAACACAAAAAGCTGATTTATTTACATTAAAGTACACTGCTCAAAAAAATAAAGGGAACACTTAAACAACACAATGTAACTCCAAGTCACTCACACTTCTGTGAAATCTAACTATCCACTTAGGAAGCAACACTGACAATACATTTTACATGCTGTTGTGCAAATGGAATAAAAAACAGGTGGAAATTATAGGCAATTAGCAAGACACCCCCAAAAAAGGAGTGGTTCTGCAGGTGGGGACCACAGACCACTTCTCAGTTCCTATGCTTCTGGCTGATGTTTTGGTCACTTTTGAATGCTGGCGGTGCTTTCACTCTAGTGGTAGCATGAGACGGAGTCTACAACCCACACAAGTGGCTCCGGTAGTGCAGCTCATCCAGAATGGCACATCAATGCGAGCTGTGGCAAGAAGGTTTGCTGTGTCTGTCAGCGTAGTGTCCAGAGCATGGAGGCGCTACCAGGAAACAGGCCAGTACATCAGGAGACGTGGAGGAGGCCGTAGGAGGGCAACAACCCAGCAGCAGGACCGCTACCTCCGCCTTTGTGCAAGGAGGAGCAGGAGAAGCACTGCCAGAGCCCTGCAAAATGACCTCCAGCAGGCCACAAATGTGTATGTGTCTGCTCAAACGGTCAGAAACAGACTCCATGAGGGTGGTATGAGGGCCCGACGTCCACAGGTGGGGGTTGTGCTTACAGCCCAACACCGTGCAGGACGTTTGGCATTTGCCAGAGAACACCAAGATTGGCAAATTCGCCGCTGGCGACCTGTGCTCTTCACAGATGAAAGCAGGTTCACACTGAGCACGTGACAAGAGTCTGGAGACGCCGTGGAGAACGTTCTGCTGCCTGCAACATCCTCCAGCATGACCGGTTTGGCGGTGGGTCAGTCATGGTGTGGGGTGGCATTTCTTTGGGGGGCCGCACAGCCCTCCATGTGCTCGCCAGAGGTAGCCTGACTGCCATTAGGTACCGAGATGAGATCCTCAGACCCCTTGTGAGACCATATGCTGGTGCGGTTGGCCCTGGGTTCCTCCTAATGCAAGACAATGCTAGACCTTGTGTGGCTGGAGTGTGTCAGCAGTTCCTGCAAGAGGAAGGCATTGATGCTATGGACCGCCCGTTCCCCAGACCTGAATCCAATTGAGCACATCTGGGACATCATGTCTCGCTCCATCCATCAACGCCACGTTGCACCACAGACTGTCCAGGAGTTGGCGGATGCATTAGTCCAGGTCTGGGAGGAGATCCCTCAGGAGACCACCCGCCACCTCATCAGGAGCATGCCCAGGCGTTGTAGGGAGGTCATACAGGCACGTGGATGCCACACACACTACTGAGCCTCATTTTGACTTGTTTTAAGGACATTACATCAAAGTTGGATCAGCCTGTAGTGTGGTTTTCCACTTTAATTTTGAGTGTGACTCCAAATCCAGACCCTCCATGGGTTGATAAATTGGATTTCCATTGATTATTTTTGTGTGAGTTTGTTGTCAGCACATTCAACTATGTAAAGAAAAAAGTATTTTATAAGATTATTTATTTCATTCAGATCTAGGATGTGTTGTTTAAGTGTTCCCTTTATTTTTTTGAGCAGTATATAAGAGGGGATCATTGATTTAACAGATTGAAATAAATTAAACAGGGTGTTTAGCTCAGATTTTCTATTAAAAAGTCAAAATAATAAGAGTTCTAGGAAAAGGATCTAGGGAGGGATATGAATTTAGAGTGAATGTTGTGTGTCTCAGCACCACTAACTAACAGACCAACCAGCATCACTTCCAGATATCCTGATGACTCTTCCAATGAGCTTCCTAACATTACCACTGTCTCCGAGGGATGACACCACAGACAGGCCAAGACAGCCTGCTATCCAACCACGGCCAGGACCCACAAGGCAAACACCAGACCGACACTGCCAAGCACATAGGGCAGCACTGCAGTGATCTGCCGCCATGACAACGCTAAAGAGATGATGCCTAAAAACGGCACACTCGCTCTAATGGTTTTGGAGGTTGAGTGTAGTAAGCCTGGGTAAGTATTGAACCCTTCTCCTGTTTGTAATCCATTATGTTCCTTTACATACCTCCTCCAGCTCCTTCTGTGTCTCCGCCTCCATCCGCCTGATGTCCTCCATAGTCAGCTCCACCCACTTGTCGATCCAACAGAACAGCTGGCGATGGAAGTTAGTGAAGATGCGCTTCTCTTGCTGGAGGAGAGAACATGGATAGAGGCATACAGAGGTAAAGAAAAGGGTACCAGGAAGCATGTGTCAGATAGTGACAGAATAAAAAGGAAGGTACACATCTTGGTCAGATGCTACACAGTCTAGTCCTGGATATCAAAAGACTGAGCATAAACCATATAACCCAGGTGTACCTACAGATTCATTTACAGTGCTGCTTGGATTATTATATCCACTCTTGATGACTCAGTAGGCAGGTTTCCTTTGACACAGATTTATTTTACAAAAGCAACGTCTCAAAAAAACAATGTGACATGTGGAATGGAAACACAGCTATAGGAGAATTTTCTAAAGATGAATAAAAATTGCATCATTCGACAGACGCGGATTGTTCTTTATTGCGAAAAAATGACTACGTTGTTTTTGAATAAATTATGATTGCCGAAGTAGTTAAGGTACGGGGGGCACGTGATGTCATCACAGAACTATAAAGCTCCCCTCCACATTTAATTCTAAATACCAACTGACTGCTAAATCTATTTTTCAACTATAAAATTGTCTTGACTTTCAAGAATGCTGGCTGGATGCAAGTTTTACCATAAAATTGTATCAGATCTAGGCTACAGGAGTGTAAGTGTCAACATGGCACTGACTTTGACTATAAGTTGGCACATATTCTAATAATTATGGCAAACAGTCAATTCTTGCATTCTATCCATGCTGGCTACCTGAGACATGAAAACAGATCGGTGGTCGCCAATTTATTCATGTGCGATTTGCCTAAATGGATAATGGAAACACTTCAAACCACTTCATTTTTATTCAAACACTAGGTTTTTGCAGCTTAAATATACTTAACAAAAATATAAGGAAATAAGGAAATCAGTCATATGAAATAAATTCATTAGGCCCTAATCTATGGATTTCACATGACCGGGCAGGGGCGTATCCATGGGTGGGCATAGGCCCACCCACTGGGGAGCCAGGCCCAGCCAGTCAGTTTTTCATCACAAAAGGGCTTTATTACAGACAGAAATACTCAGTTTCATCAGCTGTCCGGGTGACTGGTCTCAAGACAATCCCGCAAGTGAAGAAGACAGATGTGGAGGTCCTGGGCTGGCATGGTTACACGTGGTCTGCAGTTGTGAGGCCGGTTGGACCTACTGCCAAATTCTCTAAAATGACGGAGGCGGCTTATGGGAGAGAAATGAACATTCAAATCTCTGGCAACAGCTCTGGGGGACATTCCTGCAGTCAGCATGCCAATTGCACACTCCCTCAAAACTTGACATCTGTGGCATTGTGTTGTGTGACAAAACTGCACATTTTGAAGTGGCCTTTTGTCCCCAGCACAAGGTGCACCTGTGTAATGATCATGCCGTTTAACTTCTTTGGGATAGGGGGCAGTATTTTCACAGCCGGATAAAAAAACGTACCCGATGTAATCTGGTTACTACTCCTGCCCAGAAACTAGAATATGCATATAATTAGTAGATTTGGATAGAAAACACTCTACAGTTTCTAAAACTGTTTGAATGGTGTCGTGAGTATAACAGAATTCATATGGCAGGCCAAAACCTGAGAAGATTCCATAAAGGAAGTGCCCTGTCTGACAATTTGTTGTCCTTCTGTTACATCTCTATCGAAATTACAGCATCTGTGCTGTAACATGACACTTTCTAAGGCTTCCATTGGCTCTCTAAAGCCGCCAGAAAGTGGAATGGGGTGTCTGCTGTCTCTGGGCAAAGTATAGGAGCAGAGTTCGTAAGTGGTCAGCCTGGGGACAGTGAGACTGGAGATGCGCGGTCACGAGAACTCATGTTTTTCTTTCTCTCTTTGAATGAATACAACGTTGCCCGGGTGGAATATTATCGCTATTTTACGAGAAAAATAGCATAAAAATTGATTTTAAACAGCGTTTGACATGCTTCTAAGTACGGTAATGGAATATTTTGCATTTTTTTTGTCATGAAATGCGCTCGCGCGTTACCCTTCGGATAGTGACCTGAACGCACAAACAAAACGGAGGTATTTGGATATAACTATGGATTATTTGGAACCAAAACAACATTTGTTGTTAAAGTAGAAGTCCTGGGAGTGCATTCTGACAAAGAACAGCAAAGGTAATCCAATTTTTCTAATAGTAATTCTGAGTTTAGGTGACCCCGAAGTTGGCGGATGTCAAAATAGCTAGCCGTGATGGCCGAGCTATGTACTCAGAATATTGCAAAATGTGCTTTCGCCGAAAAGCTATTTTTAAAATCGGACATAGCGATTGCATAAAGGAGTTCTGTATCTATAATTCTTAAAATAATTATGTATTTTGTGAACGTTTATCATGAGTCATTTAGTAAATTCACCGGAAGTTTTCGGTGGGTATGCTAGTTCTGAACATCACATGCTAATGTAAAAAGCTGGTTTTTGATATAAATATGAACTTGATTGAACAAAACATGCATGTATTGTATAACATAATGTCCTAGGAGTGTCATCTGATGAAGATCAAAGGTTAGTGCTGCATTTAGCTGTGGTTTGGGTTTATGTGACATGTATGCTTGCTTGTAAAATGGCTGTGTGATTATTTGTGTCTATGTACTCTCCTAACATAATCTAATGTTTTGCTTTCACTGTAAAGCCTTTTTGAAATCAGACAATGTGGTTAGATTAACGAGAGTCTTATCTTTAAAATGGTGTAAAATAGTTGATTGTTTGAGAAAACTGAATTGTGGTATTTTAGTTGGTTTTGTATTTCGCGCGGTGCGATGCCATTGGCTGTTGGTTAGGGGTTACCCAGGCGGAACTGGGTTCCGCTAGCGGAAGGTCTATCCTCAACAGGTTAATCAGTTTATTGATATGTCACACCTGTCAGGTGGATAGATTATCTTGGCAAAATAAAAACGCTCACTAACAGGGATATAAACACATTTGTGCACAAAATTTGAGAGAAATACGTTTTTTTAATGCATATTTTCTATCAGAACTTTAATGTCGACAACAACAAATCATTGGACAAGTTAATGGAAACACAGCTAGTGTCTGTTAACCTGAAGAAAAAAACATGTCCTAACCTTGTGAATAAAGCTCTCCACCTTGTTCTGCAGGCCCCACCACTTGAACTTGACAGTGACCAGTTTGTAGGCACACATCCTCGGGCAGTCAGCCTTACTAACCAGCTCCTTCTGTTAGTAGCAACACAACAGGAGAACAGACACTGAGCAAACAATGCAAGGAAACACAATTTATGTTGACAAGATATTACAAAAAACGGTGAATATGCAAATAAGCAAAGTTTATGCAAACTTC
This sequence comes from Salmo salar, assembly GCF_965601325.2. NCBI lineage: Eukaryota > Metazoa > Chordata > Actinopteri > Salmoniformes > Salmonidae > Salmo > Salmo salar. The sequence goes on along the minus strand of NC_138314.1, from coordinate 20,414,893 downwards.
CCGATAATGGAACGCTCAAAGAGAAGAAAGCAGTGTGTGATTTGAGAACACAGAAAAATTAAATTGGTTATGGACAAATCTCTGCAGTATTCCAACCATTAAAATGTCATTAATACATCATGTTTTGGAAATGAAGCTTAGTAAAATAATTATCGATATGAGAATATGCAGTCGACGGATAAAAGTCTTCTAATCTACAAAACAGTTTTAAATCCATCTGCAGCTTGCACTCTGTCGCCCTGAGAGGAAGAGGAGAGAGAGCAAAGTGGATAAACTCCAGATGAAGGGACCATTTCTCTCGCTCCACCCTGACAGCGACACTGTTCCAGACAGGCATGCCTTTGTGGCCGGGGAAGGCAGATAAAACGGTGCTCGCATCACACAGCGATAACGGCATCTCAGCACAAAGCCGGTTCCATTATTAACACCCAAGACCTGCTTGCCCCCAGAACACACACGCACACACCACTCCCAGAACACCAGTTTAATTAATCACTTCATTCTAGCACTGCACACAGGGAGAAATGCCACAGACCTGCTGCAATCACACCCATGCCACCACCGTTTGATGCTCCCATCACAGAGGAGAGAGAGGGGGGATGGTGGGAATGAAAAACATTCTAAATTTGCGTAGGGTTTAGCTAGAAAAGTTGTCACCGCTAAAGGAGAACTTCACATAAAACGGAAACCACATCAAAACATTTACGGTGACATTTCTTCTCTCCCTCTCCCGTCGCCCTGCTCAAAGGACCAGGAGTTTTCAGAAATACAAAGTGTGCCAATACGGAAGCATGTGTGCACGCAGAGATAGAAGCGTTCTACTGCTCTGAGAAGCTGGCACAAATAGTGTTCTCTGTTGTAACTTTAATTATGATTCTCTCATTTTTTCCTCTCCAAAAAGTGTGTTTCCATGTCCAAGGTGGGGGGGAGATCTAAATGAAAAGTTGCTTTAGACTTTATAAAGCTGTTTAGCAGTCTCATTTGTGCAAGTTGTCACAGAGCAGAAAAACTTCTCCAGGTTGAACTATACTGAACAAAAATAAATATGCAACATTAACAATTTCAACTATTTTACTGAGTTACAGTTCATTAGGAAATCTGTCAATTGAAATAAATTAATCTATGGATTTCAGATGACTGGGCAGGGGCTGGGCCTGGGAGGGCATTGGCCCACTCACTTGGGAGCCAGGCCCACCCACTGGGGAGCCAGGTCCAGCCAGTCAGAATTAGTTTTTCCCCACAAAAGGGCTTTAACCCAGACAGAAAAATAGTCCTCAGTTTCATCAGCTGTCCGGGTTGCTGTCTCAGAAGATCCCACAGGTGAAGAAGCCGGATGTGGAGGTCCTGGGTAGGCGTGGTTACAAGTGATCTGCAGTTGTGAGACTGGTTGGACGTACAGCCAAATTCTCTAAAAACAACGTTGGCGGCAGCTTATGGTAGAGAAATCAACATTCAATTATCTGGCAAAAGTTCTGGTGGACATTCCTGCAGTCTGCATGCCGATTGCACACTCAAAACTTGAGACACTTGTGACATTGTGTGACAAAACTGCACATTTTAAAGTGGCCTTTTGTCCCCAGCACAAGGTGCACCTGTGTAATGATCATGCCGTTTAATCAGCTTCTGAAAATGCCACACCTGTCAGGTGGATGGATTATGTTCGCAAATTTGAAATGCTCACAAAGGGATGTAAAAAAATGTGTGCACAAGATTTGAGAGAAATAAGCTTTTTATGCATATGGAACATGTCTGGGATCTTTTATTTCAGCTCATCAAACATGGGACCAACCCTTTACATGTTGAGTTTATATTTTTGTTAAGTATATAAGGGCTGTAAACTATTGCTGGGTGGAGATCTAACTAGTTTGACATCATGGGCCTGTTTGCAGGGCTGTAGTTGAAGGGTTTGATGGGAAAACGATGTCTCTGGATGAGCTGTTTTCATCACCGCTCACTTTTTACAAACAAATATCTCGCAGACTCATTGGGAAAAAAAAGAACTGTTCCTAGCTCAAACTAAGAGAGACAACACATAGTACATTCCGGAGCAGACAGCCACGTACAAACACACACTCCTGGCTGGCTGAGCGCGTGTGAGTAGGGCTGAGACAGGAGGGGCTAATCTGACCTGATCACTTGCAATTTCTATTACGCCCAATTAGAGCAGAGAGAGGTGATTTGTCTTCATCAAACCGCAGTCTCCCTCTCTCCCTGGTGTTCCAGTGAGAGGCATACCTTCCAGTTGGGTCCCAGGGGTCCTCTACCAGTCTTAGCTGACTTAAACAGAGCAGGGTCCTCATCTGCCTTGTAGTCCTGGAGAGAGAAGAGAAGGATGACAATTAACACTTTAATAATCAAAACACAGAACAAATAATTTCAACACATATGTATTCAACATTAGCAGACCTGCCAACCTTAAACTTTTTCAAAAGTACCACTTCAGCATGGTGGTGCCACCCCCTGGCCCTTCGCAACACCCACACTGCTCAAATCATTACGTAAATGCAGCTTTTTTTAGCTTAATAAATGTGGCCTCGGAAGGAATGGCAGGCTATAGACTTATGGGTACTTGCTAATTGGCTGCTCTTCAGTAGCTAACTAGCAATGCATTTAAATGTACAAATCAGGGCTCTCCCTAGGATTTTCTGACAAGGTGGTGTAGGCCTAAGGTTGGGGGGGGGGGGGGGGGGTCAGTCAACTTCCCCCGATGGAAGCTGAAGTGTTTAGCCTTTTTGAAAACCTGTAACTGCCATTTCCTGAAACCTTGAGTTAAATAATATCAAACAATGTAGCGAACACAGAAGTCTTGTGTTTGATCCTAAATTAAATTGAGGTGGTCTCAATAACACTTAAGAATTTTATGTGTTATATGTTATTTAAAAAAAAATAAAGTGTCTTTCTGTGGATCGTATCGTGAAAATGTAAACTGGCTTAATTCTGTTGTTTGGGGAGAATATTCAGAATAATTTTATTACTGGATGAAATGCAATAGTCTAGCTAACTGTAGGCTATTTGACATATGAAACAAATGAAATAGGCTAATATGAGCTCGTTTCAGATCGCCATCCCTGACCTAATCCATCAAGTTAGGTCTGACTACTAGGCTACCATTCATTCAACATAGGGCTGGGCGATAAATCAAATTCATTTCATTCATTCGAATGCATGTTCTGCGTGATATTCCAAATGCTTGTATCACAATAATCAACATTTTTATGAGCGTTTATGGCCACTTGTTCTCATTATGTATTTTTGGTCTCGTCTCTTTCGCTCCTCTGTGCACCTTCCCATTTATACCAGAGATCTGTATATAATGACGAGATGCTCATGTCTCCGCCCTAACAATTGGAGTCGTTGTCTCAAAAGGCGAAGGCAGGCGACAAGCGTCGGTCCAAAATAAGCCCATAGAAACGCATTGGCCTTATTTTGGACAGATTTTAGCGAGTGAAACCTCTCGCTTTGCCTCTTCCTCTATGGTTTACACACACACACACACACACACACCAAGCCCGTCCCCCTGCCTCTCACGCCAACAAAGTTGAGAGATCACCTCTTCCTCTCTGACAAGCGGTTTCAACTTGCAATTTTCGTTTGAAGTTTGGTCCAACCAAAATCGGTCATATGGACACAAACACATTCAGACATTATTTTACTGTAATAGAGGAGAAGTAAACTTTTCTAACGATACCCTTTTTATGTCTCAACTACACTAATTGCGCGCAGAGCACACTACTAAACCAAGAGTATCAACGAACATTGATCCTGTAAAATGAATGCTCAGGTTTGTCACACGCGGCATTGGTACCGCTAGCAGCATTTTAGCCAAAGACTTATACTAGCTGTCTAGTTTGTGTTTTATAAATGTGCAATAAGCATAAAACACAATTATATAAAGAATTGGCAACACGTTCGCATTCTAAGAAATAAGGTAGGCCACTTGATTTCAACATCTGAACAAAGTGGACAGGCTAGCATGCTGTTCAAACAGAAGGGTGTGTTCATAACAATTCAACTGTTCAACCTTGTTAGCTAGCAAATAGATCCAAGTTGGCTAAACTTGAAATATAAAGACTAACTGGCTAATCCCTAGCATGTGGGCTTGCGAGATTGTTGACGAGACCGGTGTTAATTTTCTATAGCCTAATGCCTGCTATAAGAAGTTGGTCATTATTAGTGAATGTGCATTATGCACGGTTCTAGTTAAATGTGCAACAACAACAAAAAGGGCCTTTTCATGGACTTGATAGCCAGATCAGTGATTGCATTTTGTTTTTTTTAAAAGCTGGTTAAACTATTCTGATAAAAGGACCTCCCGAGTGGCGCAGTGGTCTAAGGCACTGTACCGCAGTGCTTGAGGTGTCACTACAGACCCAGGTTCGATCCCGATATATATATATATATACACATATGTATGTACATATACCACACACACACACAACCAGTCTTAAGTTTGGAAAAGCATTCCTCGTGAAGCTGGTAGAGAGAATGCCAAGCGTGTGCTAAGCTGTCATCAAGGCAAAGGGTGGCCATTTGAAGAATCTCAAATATATTTTGATTTGTTTAACACATGATTCCATATCTGCATTTTCATATAGTTTTTCTTCACTATTATTCTACAATGTAGAAAATAGTAAAAATAAAGAAAAGGCCTGGAATGAGTAGGTGTCCAAACTTGACTGGTACTGTGTGTGTGTGTGTGTGTGTGCGCATATTCTGATTAACTAATTAGATTATTTGTTGGTTGTATGAAAGGCTTATATTTAGCCCTAAATTCATTAGATTATTGCTGACTGTTTGAAATGCAGTGTATTTGAACTTTAATTGTACAACATCGCTTATTTCGATACTTTTTTTTATTTGCCCATAGGTTTAAAAAAATGTAATCGCCCACCCCAACACGGAACCCAATCAGGCTGCGCGCGTATGCCATCGTGCATGAATATATTTTGTCCCCCTACACCAAACGCGATCACGACACGCAGGTTAAAATATCAAAACAAACTCTGAACCAATTACATTAATTTGGGGACAGGTCAAAAAGCATTAAACATTTATGGCAATTTAGCTTGCACTTGCTAGCTAATTTGTCCTATTTAGCTAGCTAATTTGTCCTGGGATATAAACATTGAGTTGTTATTTTACCTGAAATGCACAAGGTCCTCTACTCCGATAATTAATCCACACATTAAACGGTCAACCGAATCGTTTCTAGTCATCTCTCCTCCTTCCAGGCTTTTTCATCGTTGAACTTATATGGTGATTGGCATCTAAACTTTCATAGTATTACTACACCGACCGGCAACACAGTTCGTCTTTCAATCATCCACGTGGGTATAACCAATGAGGAGATGGCACGTGGGTACCTGCTTCTATAAACGAATGAGGAGATGGGAGAGGCAGGACTTGCAGCGCGATCTGCGTCAGAAACAGAAATTACTTCTATTTTACCCCTTGGCAATGCAGACGCTCGTTGACGCGAGCAGTGAGGGTGCAATAATTGAATAACAGATATCTACATTTATTTTACAACGCTCGCACATGCGACGTGTCTGGTCAGCCTGTTAGCCAACTACGAGATAGTGGTTATATGCTTGACAAACATACATTTTTGGAAAATGTATTTGGCAGTTGGTTCTCCATTTTTACCCTAACCTTTTTCATCACATCAGCGGTATCTGCTCTGACCTCAAAATGAATGCATGGTACACAAAATGCATGCTGGTTGGCAGGTCTGCATAAGTCATACTGGGCCCTCTAAAGCACCTCTAGCCCATGGGTCTGAGAGTTGGCCCCTGCACTAATGCTGCTCTCTGGGCAGAGGGGCTAGGGGACTACCATGAGAGGGGCTAGGGGACTACCATGAGAGGGGCTAGGGGACTACCATGAGAGGGGCTAGGGGACTACCATGAGAGGGGCCAGGGTCTCCTAGGCTAGGTCTACCCTCCACAGCCCCGGCCCCAGGCTGCAGCACCAAAGCCCAGCCCTGTGCCCTCCACCATGCACCCTGTCTGGGCTGGGCTGAGCTAGGTAGGAACTTGTTGATGCCACCAGCAAATGGCTATGCTGACAATATAGATGGCAGAAGGGCACAGACTGGTGCCAGTGTGTGTAGAAGACTGTGTACCTGTGTCTGATGGCATGCATAACTGCTCCCCCAGACAGCACGGGCCAGGCTGAGGAGAGACTGCTCCCCCAGACAGACACAGGGCCAGGCTGAGGAGAGACTGCTCCCCCAGACAGACACAGGGCCAGGCTGAGGAGAGACTGCTCCCCCAGACAGACACAGGGCCAGGCTGAGGAGAGACTGCTCCCCCAGACAGACACAGGGCCATCTTCCTCACGTCTTGTGACACACTGTGTATCACAATGCTGAGATCCCAGCTGAAATAATACACCAAAACACAGGCACTGAACCCATTCACTACCACAGTCAAACATACAGCTCAAACTAACTCTCTAGTGCAGCAGGAGAGTAGACCCACACACTCTAGTAGCATAATACACAAGTACGATAAGGCTTTGCTGTACCGTTGTTCATTAAGGCTGTATCTCAAATTGGGCTCGAGCGCCTTAACGGCACCTCCAAGTTTTTGGGAACTGCGTACCGGCTCCTCTACAAAACAAAGTGGCCGGTCGAAAAAAGGTTGATCAAAGCAGAATAAAAGGCAGGATCTGCATTGAATAGGAATGGAGAGTGGGCATTCACATCTGTAAATCCAGTCTATACGTGCCAGTAGACAATTTGTGAGGGAATGCGCCGATTGAGAATGTGCCAGCCTGAATGTGCAGAATACAGTGTTCCAAAACATAACTAGCCTCACTACACGACATCTCGCTAGTAATTTAAAGTATTATGTTGTTCGACAGGCACTGTTGAGAGACATACAACACCATTATTGGAAAGCTGGTATTCCCCTCTTACTAAACAGTAGGCTAGCCATGTAACTCCGACAACGTTAAAAATATTCTAAGAAGTCTAATTAACAAATAACTTCCATGCTGTGCATAGATCTCCCCTGAAACAATAATGTTTTAGCCTTAAGGTTATAGATACATGTTTTCGCTACCTTGCTTTGAAGTAGCTTACCTTATCATCCCTGATTCATTTAATGAGGGAATAATTGTATTAAGACAAAAGTATTTAGTTGTGTTGCAATATGTTATATTAAGGGTGGCCAACCATCCTCCAGGAGAGCTACTGGGTGTGCAGGCTTTTGTTCCAGCCCTGCTCTAACACACCACATCGTAGCTGCAAAAATCAGCTGCTCACACAGAACCTTGATAAGCAGACACGGTGTGTTTCAAGGCTTGATCAAAAGCCTGAACAACCAGTAGCCCTACAAACGGAGGGTTGACCATGTGTTTTATACAGAAGCCTAAACAGCACATTTATTCTACTTTGTGAGTGGTTAAGTGCCTTGATCAAGGGCATAACAGCAGGAGGTCGAAGGCCTACATGGGATCAGAGACCAGCAGCCTTCTAGTGTCAATACCCAGGGATGCAAACTAGGTAACCTATGTGATCCATGTAGATCCGATGAGAAAAGTTATATTGTGGGGGGGGGGGGGGGGGGGGTTGGATCACTACTGGCTGTAAGAGAACGAGTGATGCGCATTTGGAGCAATACTGGCTGTATCATCTAAGGCTCAGGCCTGGGATCAGCCAGTCCTTCACATAACAGAATGCAGCACGTGACTGAAGAGAGAAGCGACAACCAACTTGCTTGTTACAGAATCAGCGCGCGCTCTGAAAAGACAGCGGAGAGTGGACAGACAGTTTGCCAGTTACTGCAGCAGCGCGTCAAATCAAATGTTATCGGTCACATACACATGGTTAGCAGATGTTAATGCGAGTGTAGCGAAATGATTGTGCTTCTAGTTCCGACAGTGCAGTAATATCTAACAAGTAATCTAACAATTTCCCAACAACTACCTTATGCACACACAAGTGTAAAGGGATGAATAAGAATATGTACATATAAATATATGGATGAGCGATGGCCGTGCAGCATAGGCAAGATGCAGTAGATTGTACAGAGTACAGTATATGCATATGAGATGAGTAATGTAGGGTATGTAAACATTATATAAAGTGGCATTGTTTAAAGTGAATAGAGATACATTTATTACATCCAATTATTAAAGTGGCTAGAGATTTGAGTCTGCGTCCCCTGAATGACAACGAAGAGGTAGGTGAGAAGCCTGGAGACAAAGGTGATAAAGCGTACTTCATAAGCTGTAACTGAAAAACAAACCAACATTTGGAAATTTTGAGGTGAGGGAGAAAGTGTGGTGGAACAAGAACTTAAGTATCTTGCTACAATAGCTGAATTCTCCGTTAGCTAGCCAGGGAAATGTTCAGCAACATTAGCTGATCAAATAATTGAGTTGATGGTGTGAAAATTAGCTGGCTAACAAAGTCAGACAGCTAAATAGCTAACGTTACAACATCAGATGAGGTAACGTTAGCTCGAGGAACCAATTAGCTATAGTATTAACTGAGAATTCGATCAAGCCTTGCCGTTCCTCATGCTATAACGTTAGTTACTCACTGGACCCTGGCTATCCGTGTGAAATGTTAATTAGTTAGCTAACGAACCTACTATCTATCAACTAAATGTTTTCCCTCTGTGTGGTTAATTTTCAGAATGAGAGAATTAGGTGAAAATGAGGAGTTGCTTGTTAATCAAGTGGATTCAGGGATCAAGTGGAGCTGGGCCTGGCTTAAGCTGGATGCCACTATGGAGGTCAAAAGCAACACCACACACACTATCCCTCTTTCTCACTTGTTCAATAAGGTGGATAGAAAGAGGTATGCCAGGTGTACTCTGACTGAACGAGATAGATTATACCAACAAAGGGTGTTGTGCTCTGCTGGCACATTAATGTAGAACAGATTGTACACAGGCAGATTTTATTTTTGTTGCTATTAGGTTCACAAGAACCACTATTTTACACAGACTGATCATATTCTTCGTTGTATAAATAGTACACAGTTAAAACATTTCAACAAGGGATCCAGCCTAAAAGTCACTAGAAGTTAGCATTTTAAAGCTGATAAGTCACCTTTTTGGGCCCTTACCAGTTTGCATTACTACAATAGCACATTTATGCTAACTTTTTCCATGTAGGCTACATAGACGCCACCAATTATTAGTCATGGAAATCTGGTTAAAAGTCATGCAAAAGTCATGAAATGCCATCTGTCAAAACGTGTATAAACCCTGAACAGTGAATACTCAGAGGTCTCTCTAGCATAATGTCAATTGGTAATTCCCGTGAACATAGTCTAATGGACCGACTTGGAAAAGACAGCTCCTGCACCTCATTCATCCCAAAAATCAACCACTCTTCTCAAATAGATCAACGGTCCTAAATTTCATGTGGTACTCCTAACCTTTGAAAGATGGGAGCACTGCATACACTTAACGGTCTCACAGTCCTCTTCTGGTTGCATTATTTATCGTAAAGAGCTCAGGGCGAGGCGTCACGGGCTGAGCAATATGACCTAAAAATCAAACCTAGATTTTTTTATTTATTTTTTTTACTTATGGGCAATTCAAGATATATACTGCATCTCGATTTTAATGTTCTCTAAATAAGCAGTGTTGTAGAATTAAAGGTAAATTACACTGCATTTTGAACAGTCAGCAATAATCTAATGAATTTATATTTTATACCTAAATAGAGGCCTTCCACAACCATAAGTTTAACCTGCTTTTTTGTTGTTGTTGCAATAGTCACTGATCTGGCTTTTAAGTCCATGAAAAGGCCCTTTTTTTGTTACACATTTAACTAGAACCGTGCATAATGCACATTCACTAATAATGACCAACTTCTTATAGCAGGCATTAGGCTATAGAAAATTAACACTGGTCTCATCAACGATCGCTCAAGCCCACATGCTAGTTAATCTTTATATTTCTAGTTTAGCTGATTTGCTAGCTAACAAGGTTGAACAGTTGAATTGTTATGAACACACCCTTCTGTTTGTCTCTGTTTGAACAGCATGCTAGCGTGTACACTTTGTTCAGAATTGATCAAATGTGCTTATTGCACATTTATAAAACAAACTAGACAGCTAGTATAAACAGTCTTTGGCTAAAATGCTGCTAGCAGTATGTGGTACTCCAAAAAGACAACGAGAACAAGTGGACATAAAGGCAAAAAAATACGAAAAATAAAACCTCGATTCTTGCAATACAGGATTTAGAATATCACGCAAAAACAGAAATTACAATTAATTTGATATATTGCCCAGCCCTAAAGTCAACTTAAAACTGTTGTGAAAAATAAAAATGAAACGCCTTTCAAATTACAAACAGCTCAAAGGCCCAGCAATTTTAAATAAATCATGATGCGCCTGCAGCTAAAAGCTGCTTTTCAGGGCTATCGGCCAACAGGAGGGAGCCAAACGAGCAGAATGGAAGAAACACACACTAATTTGGCTGTTTTAATGCTGAAAGCTCCATCACTATAACAATACACTGTGCTGCTCTAATGAGGTCTGTGAATCGATGTGCCTTACGCTGAGGAAGTGTGTGTGAGAGGGCCAGGCGTATGGAGCGCCGTGAGCCTTAATTACACTAACAAACTCATCTGTGGTCCCTTGGCAGGCCAGGCCCTGCAGCCTTGCCTGAGGCACAAACCTGATAGGGCCCTCAGACAACTCCTCCAGCAAGGCAAACACGTCCGCCTTGTTAGACACCTACCGCAAGCACACACTGCTCGGGCAAATAACCACATGCACTCGTACAGCACAAAATGCGTGCACACACACAAACTCAGTGAAGTGAGGCAATGCCATGCCAAACAATAGCAATAAACTACCATGAGCATTGGTACTAGGAACCTTATGGATTTGAAAGGAAGATGTACTGAGAAATGATACCAATATTAAGTTATAATTACAGAGCTTCCAACACCATACTGATGAGGGGTTTCAGAACCTGCAGAGGAAAAACAACGCACCATAGTTCCACCTGGCAGCTGACAAGGAATACAACATTCTCAATAACCGTTTAAAAGGAACGTGTGCATGCAGTTTTTTTGTCCCATCTGAGTAGACCTAAAATTATATTTATCTTACATCTAATGGGATTAGATATTATTATACTAAGTAGGAAGATTGCTGTGCAATGCACAGGTCTCTCCACATGATGGTGCCAAACAGGGTACTATCCAGGGCTTTAAGTCTAAGTCTTTACTGAAGACATATCTCTTCAGTAGGTCCTATGATTAAGTGTAGTCTGGCCCAGGGGTGTGAAGGTGAACGGAAAGGCTGGAGCAACGAACCGCCCTTGCTGTCTCTGCCTGGCCGGTTTCCCCTCTTTCCACTGGGATTCTCTGCCTCTACCCCTATTACGGGGGCTGAGTCACTGGCTTACTGGTGTTCTTCCATGCCGTCCCTGGGAGGGGTGCGTCACTTGAGTGGGTTGAGTCACTGACGTGGTCTTCCTGTCTGGGTTGGTGACCCCCCTTGGTCTGTGCCGTGGCGGAGATCTTTGTGGGCTATACTCAGCCTTGTCCCGGGATGGTATGTTGGTGGTTGGAGATATCCCTCCAGTGGTGTGGAGGCTGTGCTTTGGCAAAGTGGGTGGGGTTATATCCTACCTGTTTGGCCCTGTCCGGGGGTTTCATCGGATGGGGCCACAGTGTCTCCTGACCCCTCCTGTCTCAGCCTCCAGTATCTATGCTTCAGTAGTTTATGTGTCGGGGGGCTAGGGTCAGTCTGTTATATCTGGAGTATTTCTCCTGTCTTATCCGGTGTCCTGTGTGAATTTAAATATGCTCTCTCTAATTCTCTCTTTCTCTCGGAGGAGCTGAGCCCTAGGACCATGCCTCAGGACTACCTGGCTTGATGACTCCTTGCTGTCCCCAGTTCACCTGGCCGTGCTGCTGCTCCAGTTCCAACTGTTCTGCCTGCAGCGATGGAACCCTGACCTGTTCACCGGACGTGCTACCTGTCCCAGACCTGTTGTCCCAGACCTTCTGGAACCCTGACCTATTCACCGGATGTGCTACCTGTCCCAGACCTGCTGTTTTCAACTCTCTAGAGACAGCAGGAGCGGTAGAGATACTCTCAAAGATCGGCTATGAAAAAGCCAACTGACACTTACTCTTGTGTTACTGACTTGTTGCACCCACGACAACTACTATGATTATTATTATTTGACAATGCTGGTCATTTATGAACATTTGAACATCTAGGCCATGTGCCGTTATAATCTCCACCCAGCACAGCCAGAAGAGGACTGGCCACCCCTCATAGCCTGGTTCCTCTCTAGGTTTCTTCCTAGGTTCTGGCCTTTCTAGGGAGTTTTTCCTAGCCACTGTGCTTCTACACCTGCATTGCTTGCTGTTTGGGGTTTTAGGCTGGGTTTCTGTACAGCACTTTGTGATATCAGCTGATGTAAGAAGGGCTATATAAATACATTTGATTTGATTTTGATATTGATGTGGGACTGTGGCATGACGGCAGTATCAGAAAGGAGTACTTACAGCAGGGGCCACTTGTACCCCATCTGCGATGTCAATGGGAACCACCTCCACACTCTTCCATGTGGGCACATCCAGCTTGTGCACCTGCCAATCAAAGCCAGGCATGAGCATGACAGCAAAGCTTCATCGGAGACACATTCACAGACAGTCATCAGTGACCTTTACAGTGAGATTTTTAGAAAAGAGAAAATTGTAAATCTAATTTTGAACGCCATATAAAAAAGGTACTCACGTTTTCTACTGTACCAAGGTCAGGTTTGTGCCATGTCTCAATCTTAATGATGAAGTCATCTTTCATATACTCATTCTGAAGGAAGGAGGTTGAAAATCTTTACTGAATCCACAAACCCTCTAAACGAGAGATATTCAACTCTTACCCTATGAGGTCAGGAGCCTGCTGGTTTTCTGTTTAACCTGATAATTAATTGCACCCACCTGGTGTCCCAGGTCTAAATCAGTCCCTGATTAGAAGGGAACTATGAAAACAATCTGTGGAACTGGCTGAGGTTTTTGAGTTTGAGAGCTCTAAACCTAGTAGATTTACATTACTAGTAAAGGCCACAAGGGGGACCTCCAACCCCTGAATTCAACAACTACCTGGTGAAGCAATAGCATGGTAAATTCAAACCATACAATTTCCCCATAAATAAATCAAAACAAACATTTTTGGCTTATTTGCTACATTCTTTATAATTGTTGACAAGTTCGCTTCACGAAAACTGACGCATGCCACATTCACACAGACAAACAAGTAACTACCCAACTATACACACATGCACAAACAATTACCATCCATACAGACAGTGAGATAATCTAACACAACAGGGTCATTTGAGGCTACTCACCGTTACAACTGGATCCAGACGAAGCATGAGAAGACCAAAAAACAAAATGTTAGATAGAAATCCAAGCCCAAAAGAAGAAAGAATCATACAACTCATGTAAATAATAAATTGGTTCCAGCAACAATGAGTTAATTTAAAACGTTTCCATTTCTCAAAAAAAGTAAAAAAATAAATAAAGGCTTGGGTGGTCACAAGGTGCAGGTGGGGGGAGAAGAGGTAAGAGTTCAGGCAGAAGAAGAGGGGACTCACTGGTTCGGCAGTAAGGGTAAGCATTCCAGGCCTTTTCATGGAAGACCAGGGAGCCCTCAGGAGCTATCATCTTGACAAACGCTGGGACTTTACTGTGGAAGCGAGGGGATATAGATGGATACACACACTAAAACACACTTGAGTCATACAATGAGATATCTTAATGTCATTGTCTTGAAGGCCTCTATAAAAAATTTAAAAAAGATACTACAAACCTACTGTAACACAGAATGACTACACTTCCACCTGCTGGCGAGATAGTGATGGTGCACTAGGAACAGTGTGGGGGTGTGTTACCTCTTCAGATGGTAGATTTTGTGTGTGTACTGTCCTTTCTCGCCCTCCTTCTCATAGGGTTCATTCTTAAGGACCTCAATGCCCTCTCCTCCACCCGTCTCATTCTTACTGGCCTCTGCTACAGAGTACAACTGACCCACTTGATACTGAAACACAAAACACACACACTGTTAACACAACATTATATAATACAACAAATACTTGCTCTCATGAAGGTAACAACAACATGGATAGCAACTAAAAACTCATGGAATCAACACAGTCCAAAACAAATATCATATGACAGAGGGTGAGCATGTTGAATAAGAGCTTGACTACAAGCATGGCAGTGTCCAGCATCATCCAGAACAAGCGGGGCATGCTGCAGAGCTGGGTGATATGGACAACCATTTTATTATCCTTTAAACTACTAGATTGTAGCCATCAAATTGTCCCAATAACAGTCACCAATATTTGCAAACTTTCATTTCAAACTTCACATTTCTCCAGTATAGGCAACTTATCCTAATGAACGATATCAGAAAAACACCTGCGACAGTCAGACAGGTATCTGCTACCAAACGGCAAGCGGTACCGGAGCACCAAATCTAGATCCAAGAGGCTCCTAAATAGCTTCTACCCCCAAGCCATAAGAACAGCTAATCAAATGGCTACCCAGACTATTTGCATTGAGCCCACCCCACAGAACAATGATGCTACTCTGTTATTATATATGCATAGTCACTTTAATAACTACATGTACATATTACCTCAATTACCTCCACACCGGTGCCCCCGCACATTGACTCTGTACCGGTACCCCCTGTATATAGCCCTGCTATTGTTATTTACTGCTGCTCCTTAAATCATGTTATTCTCATCTCTTAATACCAAAAAAAGTTTCTTAAAACTGCATTGTTGGTTAAGGGCTTGTAAGTAAGCATTTCACTGTAAAGTCTACACCTGTTGTATTTGGTGCATGTGACAAATACAATTTGATTTGGCAAGTGCTCGTTGTTGATCATTTTGGTTTCCCCCCAGCTCTAGCATGCATGGTTATCAAAGTAGAGATATGCTACTAGCCGCCCCACAATAGACCTACAGAGAGCCACTCTTTACTAATTGGTTCTAATAGGATTAAGGGGCAGTGAAAACAGCTACAGTGGGGGCCTACAGCACTGGAGGGTCCACATGGCTGACTGTGCTACTGTGTGTGTGTACAAAGAGATTGCAAGTGTCATCTACAGGGACTATAAAACACATGCATGCATCCAATGTACGTTGATGCAACGAATATTGTACAATCAATAACTTTCTGTTATTGTATGCATTGTCTCTTTGGCCTACACTTGCTCGTTGTGGTAAACAGGCTAATTGTCCAGAGAACAGAGCACTGATCAAACGAGTTCTACTGCCCGTGTCATTCATCTGTTCTGGGCTCTGGAGAGGACAAAACTTTGGTTCCTTTCACAGCCAAAGGCAATCTCACATGCATGAGCACAGCCAGTCACACACACAGAACATTAACAAACAGAGCCCCGGGTTAAACGATGCACACAAATTGTCCCAAATTAGACAAAGGAATTTAAACAAAGCACTCAACTACAGTCAATCACTGTTCATAAACATTTGTGCAATTAATGCAACAAATCATTGATGAGAATGCTGCAGGGATGTTTGTGCTGTTCTTGTACTGTGGATACTAAGCCTGGATCAGATCAACTCTCCACTATGCCAAGTCAGGCCTATTATTGAAATGAGCAGTACACCGAGGTCATGGTTTGATTTAGGCCTGTCAAAGCAGGAAGGATTGTTTTTGCTTTGATATTTTTATCATCTACCTGTATTGTGGTGGACCAGCCCAACCCTGGATCGCACACTTTCATCAGAATCACACGTCATCCTATAAAATGAACCACCCACATACAGCTGGACCAAGAACCCAGCTCATCATTCCAGGAAGTTTCTGGCTTTACTATAATCTGGGCCTCTGTGCATACACGCACTTCATTGCCATATAAGGACACTGAGTCAAAGTTCCGTAACAGTAACCACACACACGAGAGAGAACAGCACAGCCTTGTGTAACTCTCTCTGTAGTGAGGACGATATAGAAGTATGGCAATGGAAAACACAAGCCATGGAGTTGTATCATGGTGCGCGTGTGTTATTCCTTGGGTCGGCTAAACACATCCACACAACTGTTACCAAAGCAGATTGAGATATGGCGCCAGAGGGATTGGCCGCCGTCTTACGGGCTCCTGACCAATTGTGCGGTTTAAAATAAATAAATAAATAGTACATGTTTTGCCATTGTTTATGACCGAAAATAAACCGAAAAAAGCTCCTGGACATCAGAACAGCGATTACTCACCACGAACTGGACGAGGACTTTTTCCTTTAATGAGTCGGACGCAAAGGATATACCGCTCCTCCCGGACCAGGCCCAAATCCTCGTCATTCGTATGAAGAGGAGATGCCGTTACAGAGGTTGGAGAGCCAGATGCTTGGCGAGACTGCATCAGCGAGTGGATAAGGCAGTTATACCCTCCGTTCTACTGGCGAACACGCAATCACAGGAGAATAAACTGGATGAGCTCCGTTCAACACTATCCTATCAACAGGACATTAAAAACTGTAATATCATGTTTCACCGAGTCATGGCTGAACAAGGACAATATACCAGTTAGCTGGGTTCTCCGTGCGTCGGTAAGACAGAACAGCAGCATCCGGTAAGATCAGGCGGGAGGGTGGTGTGTGTCTCTCCACAAAAGCTGGTGCGCAATCTCTAATATTAAGTCCCGAGGTTTTGCTCACATGAGTATCTCATAAGCTGTAGACCACACCATTTACCAAGAGTTATCTATATTCTTCAAAGCTGTCTATTTACCACCACAAACCAATGTTGGCACTAAGACAGCACTCAACGAGCTGTATAAGGCCATAATCAAACAAAATGCTCATCCAGAGGCAGCACTCCAAGTGGCCTGGGACTTTAAAGCAGGACAACCGAAATCTGTTTTTACCACATTTCTACCAGCATGTCACATGTGCAACTAAATAAAGAAAATAAATATAAACTCTGCAAAAAATAAAATAATTAAAAAAAGAGACGTCCTCTGACTGTCAACTGCGTTTATTTTCAGCAAACTTAACATGTGTAAATATTTGTAGGAACATAAGATTCAACAGACAAACTGAACAAGTTCCACAGACATGTAACTAACAGAAATTGAATAATGTGTCCCTGGGGGGGGATCAAAATCAAAAGTAATAGTCAGTATCTGGTGTGGCCACCAGCTGCATTAACCTCTCTTGGGTAGGGGGCAGTATTTTCACCTCCGGATGAAAAGCGTGCCCAAAGTAAACTGCCTGTTACTCAGGCCCAGAGGCTAGGATATGCATATAATTGGTAGATTTGGATAGAAAACACAAAAGTTTCTAAAACTGTTAAAATAATGTCTGAGTATAACAGAACTGATATGGCAGGCAAAATCCCGAGGACAAACCATCCAGGTGGGAAAAGAAATTGAGGTCATAAGATTTTCCAATGGTTTTCTATGGGATACCCTTACTATTAGGAACCTGGTTGCAGTTCCTATGGCTTCCACAAGACGTCAACAGTCTTTAGAAATTGTTCGATGTTATTCTTTTGAGAAATGAAGTAGTCCTCTTCATTGTAAGTGTCACTCCAGGTGGACTCTTACATTTACATTTAAGTCATTTAGCAGACGCTCTTATCCAGAGCGACGTACAAATTGGTGCATTCACCTTATGATATCCAGTGGAACAACCACTTTACAATAGTGCATCTAAATCTTTTAAGGAGGGGGGGGGGTTAGAAGGATTACTTTATCCTATCCTAGGTATTCCTTAAAGAGGTGGGGTTTCAGGTGTCTCCGGAAGGTGGTGATTGACTCCGCTGTCCTGGCGTCGTGAGGGAGCTTGTTCCACCATTGGGGTGCCAGAGCAGCGAACAGTTTTGACTGGGCTGAGCGGGAACTGTGCTTCCTCAGAGGTAGGGGGGCCAGCAGGCCAGAGGTGGATGAACGCAGTGCCCTTGTTTGGGTGTAGGGCCTGATCAGAGCCTGAAGGTATGGAGGTGCCGTTCCCTTCACAGCTCCGTAGGCAATCACCATGGTCTTGTAGCAGATGTGAGCTTCAACTGGAAGCCAGTGGAGAGAGCGGAGTGACGTGAGAGAACTTGGGAAGGTTGAACACCAGACGGGCTGCGGCGTTCTGGATGAGTTGTAGGGGTTTAATGGCACAGGCAGGGAGCCCAGCCAACAGCGAGTTGCAGTAATCCAGACGGGAGATGACAAGTGCCTGGATTAGGACCTGCGCCGCTTCCTGTGTGAGGCAGGGTCGTACTCTGCGAATGTTGTAGAGCATGTACCTACAGGATCGGGTCACCGCCTTGATGTTAGTGGAGAACGACAGGGTGTTGTCCAGGATCACGCCAAGGTTCTTAGCACTCTGGGAGGAGGACACAAGGGAGTTGTCAACCGTGATGGCGAGATCATGGAACGGGCAGTCCTTCCCCGGGAGGAAGAGCAGCTCCGTCCGACTCTTCTATTTTGGTGTGCATGAACTGGAGAACACTTCGTTATTTTTATCCGGTATTAGAAACAGTTTATTCCTTCTTAAATTTTATTGATTATTTACGTTTTAGGGTACCTGAGGTTGGATTAGGACCATTGTTTGAAATGTTTGGACCAAGTTTCCAGGTAACTTATTAGAAACTTTGAAGGCATGTTGGGCGAGTTGAAACCGGTGTATTTCTGAATCAAACGCTCCAAATAGATGGACATTTTTGGGTAACATAAAGGACATTATCATTCAAAAAGGTCAATTTGTGATTTTTCTGGGACATTTGAGTGCCAATTGAAGAAGATCTTCAAAAGGTAAGGCATTAATTATATCGCCATTTCTGACTTTTGTGGCGCACCTGCCTGGTTGAAATATGATTCATGTGTTTGTATGCGGGGCGCTGTCCTCAGATAATCGCATGGTTTGCTTTCGCCGTAAAGCCTTTTTGAAATCTGACACAGCGGCTGGATTAACAAGAAGTTAAGCTTTATTTTCATGTATAACACATAATCAAGAATGTTAAATATTTGAATTTCGCAGAAATGGCTCTAGCCCTCCGATCCAACAGGTCCCAGACGTGCTCAATGGGATTGAGATCTGGGCTCTTCGCTGGCCATGTCAGAACACTGACATTCCTGTCTTGCAGGAAATCATGCACAGAACGAGCAGTATGGCTGGTGGCATTGTCATGCGGGAGGGTCATGTCAGGATGAGCCTGCAGGAAGGGTACCACATGAGGGAGGAGGATGTCTTCCCTGTAATGCACAGCGTTGAGATTGAGCTTGTTGTCATTGCAGGCAGTCTGATGATGCTGTGACCCACCGCCCTAGGCCATGACGCACCCTCCACCACCAAAATCGATCCCGCTCCAGAGTACAGGCCTCGGTGTAACGCTCATTCCTTTGACGATAAACACAAATCCGACCATCACCCCTGGTGAGAAAAACATGCGACTCGTCAGTGAAGAGCACTTTTTGCCAGTCCTGTCTTGGTCCAGCGATGGTAGGTTTGTGCCCATAGGTGACGTTGTTGCCGGTGATATCTGGTGAAGACCTGCCTTACAACAGGCCTACAAGCCCTCAGTCCAGCCTCTCTCAGCCTATTGCGGACAGTCTGAGCACTGATGGAGGGATTGTGCGTTCCTGGTGTAACTCGGACAGTTGTTGTTGCATCCTGTACCTGTCCAGCAGCTGTGATGTTAGGCTGTACCGATCCTGTGCAGGTGTTATTACACGTGGCCTGCCACAGCTCTACAGGACAGACAGCTGATCGTCCTCGCCATCTTAGGCATCTCACAGTACAGACATTGCAATTTATTGCCCTGGCCACATCTGCAGTCCTCATGCCTCCTTGCAGCATGCCTAAGACATGTTCACACAGATGAGCAGGGACCCTGGGCATCTTTATTTTGGTGTTTTTCAGAGTTAGTAGAAATGCCTCTTTAGTGTCCTATGTATTCATAACTCTGACCTTAATTGCCTACCGTCTGTAAGCTGTTAGTGTCTTAATGACCATTCCACAGGTGCATGTTCATTACTTGTTTATGGTTCATTGAACAAGCATGGGGAACAGTGTTTAAACCCTTTACAAAGAAGATCTGTGCAGTTAAGAAAAAAAAAGTAAATCTTCACTAAAATACACACACAAAAAATGACAGTAGCGAGGCTTTATAGAGGGACACCGGTACCAAGTCAATGTGCGGGTCACCGGTTAGTCAAGGTAATATTTACACGTAGGTAGAGGTAAAGTGACTACGCATGGATAATAAACAGTAGCAGCAGCGTGAAAATGGGGGATGGGGACAATGCAAATAGTCCAGGCAGTCATGACAGTCTATGACTAGGGTGCCTGGAGTCTGACAATTTGACACTGCCTGGTATAGAGGTCCTGGATGGCAGGAAGGTTGGCCCCAGTGATGTACTGGGCTGTTCGCACTACCCTCTGTAGCGCCTTGCGGTTGGAGGCCGAGCAGTTGCCATACCAGGCAGTGATGCAACCAGTCAGGATGCTCGCGATGGTGCAGCTGTAGAACCTTTTGAGGATCTGAGGACCCATGCCAAATAGGACCCATGCCAAATCTTTTCAGTCTCCTGAGGGGGAATAGGCGTTGTCGTGCCCTCTTCACGACTGTATTGGTGTGTTTAGACCATGTTAGTTTGTTGGTGATGTGGACACCAAGGAACTTGAAGCTCCCGACCCGCTCCACCACAGCCCCGTCGATAAGAATGGGGGCGTGCTCGGTCCTCCTTTTCCTGTAGTCCACAATCATCTCCTTTGTCTTGATCACGTTGAGGGAGAGGTTGTCATCCTGGCACCACACAGCCGGGTCTCTGACCGCCTCCCTATAGGCGGTCTCATTGTTGTCGTCATCAGGCCTACCACTGTTGTGTGGTTGGCAAACTTAATGGTGTTGGAGTCGTGATTGGCCATGCAGTGATGGGTGAACAGGGAGTACAGGAGGGGACTGAGCACGCACCCCTGAGGGGCCCCAGTGTTGAGGATCAGCGTGGCAGATGTGTTGTTACCTACCCTTACCACCTAGGGGTGGCCCGTCAGGAAGTCCAGTATAAAGTTGCAGAGGGAAGTGTTTAGTCCCAGGGTCCTTAGCTTAGTGACAAGCTTTGAGGGCACTACGGTGTTGAATGCTGAGCTGTAGTCAATGAATAGCATTCTCACGTAGGTGTTCCTTTGTCCAGGTGGGAAAGGGCAGTGTGGAATGCAATAGAGATTGCATCATCTGTGGATCTGTTGGAGCAGGAAAGCTATTTGAGTGGGTCTAGGGTTTCTGGGATAATGGTGTTGATGTGAGCCATGACCAGCCGTCAAAGCACTTCATGGCTACCTTGGTGTTCTTGGGCACAGGGACTATGGAGGTCTGTTTGAAACAGGTTGGTATTACAAACTCGGTCATGGACAGGTTGAAAATGTCAGTGAAGACACTTGCCAGTTGGTCAGTGCATGCTCAGAGAACACATCCTGGTAATCCGTCTGGCCCTGCAGCGTTGTGAATGTTGACCTGTTCATAGGTCTTGCTCACATCGGCTACTGAGAACGTAATCATACAGTATGCATGCTTCAGTGTTGCTTGCCTCGAAGCGAGCATAGAAGTTACTTAGCTCATCTGGTAGGCTCATGTCACTGGGCAGCTCGCGGCTGTGCGAGCTGCCCAGTAGTCTGTAACAGCCTGCAAGCCCTGCAACATCCGACGAGCGTCAGAGCCGGTGTAGTACGATTCAATCTTAGTCCTGTATTGAAGGTTTTGCCTGTTTGATGGTTCGTCGGAGGGCATAGAGGGATTTCTTGTAAGCGTCTGGGTTAGAGTCCCACTCCTTGAAAGCGGCAGCTCTACTCTTCAGCTCAGTGCGGATGTTGCCTGTAATCCATGGCTTCTGATTGAGGTACACTACCGGTCAAAAGCTTTAGAACACCTACTCATTCAAGGGTGTTACTTTATTTCTACATTGTAGAATAATGAGTGAAGACATCAAAACTATGAAGTAACACATATTGCCTTGATGACAGCTTTGTACACTCTTGGCATTCTCTCAACCAGCATCACCTGGAATGCTTTTTCAACAGCCTTGAAGGAGTTCCCATATATGCTGAGCACTTGTTGGCTGCTTTTCCTTCACTCTTGATCCAACTCATCTCAATTGGGTTGACGTTGGGGGATTGTGGAGGCCAGGTCATCTGATGCAGCACTCCGTCACTCTCCTTGGTCAAATAGCCCTTATACAGCCTGGAGGTATGTTGGGTCATTGTCCTGGTGAAAAACAAATTATACTCCCACTAAGCGCAAACCAGATGGGATGGCGTATCGCTGCATAATGCTGTGGTAGCCATGCTGATTAAGTGTACCTTGAATTCTAAATAAATCACTGACAGTGTCACCAGAAAAGCACCATCACACCTCCATGCTTTACGGTGGAAAATACACATGCAGAGATAATCTGTTCACTCACACCGTGTCTCAAAGACATGGCGGTTGGAACCAATAATCTCCAAATTGGACTCCAGACCAAAAGGACAGATTTCCACTGGTCTAATGTCCATTGCTTGTGTTTCTTGGCCCAACCAAGTCTCTTTTTATTATTGGTGTCCTTTAGTAGTGGTTTCATAGCAGCAATTTGACCATGAAGGCCTGATTCACACAGTCTCCTCTGAACAGCTGATGTTGAGATGCTTCGGAGTTCAAGTAACAGACATTTATTTGTGCTGCAATTTCTGAGGCTGGTAACTAATGAACTTCTCCGCAGCAGAGGTAACGCTAGGTGATCCTTTCCTATGGCGGTCCTCATGAGAGCCAATTTTATCATAGCACTTGATGGTTTTTGCGACTGCACTTCCAGAAACTTAATAACATGGACTTGGTCTTTTACCAAAATAGGGCTATCTTCTGTATACCCCACCTTGTCAATACACAGCTGATTGGCTCAAATGCATTAAGGAAAGACATTCCACAAATTAACAAGGCACACTTGTTAATTGAAATGCATTCCAGGTGACTACCTCATGAAGCTGGTTGAGATAATTCCAAGAGTGTGCAAAGCTGTCATCAAGTCAAAGGGTAGCTATTTAAAGAATCTCAAATATAAAATAGTTTGATTTGTTTAACCTGTTAGGGCTAGGGGGCAGTATTTGCACGGCCGGATAAAAAAAAACGTACCCGATTTAATCTGGTTATTACTACTGCCCAGAAACTAGAATATGCATATAATTATTGGCTTTGGATAGAAAACACCCTAAAGTTTCTAAAACTGTTTGAATGGTGTCTGTGAGTATAACAGAACTCATATGGCAGTCAAAACCCTGAGACAAATCCTGACAGGAAACTGAAATCTGATGTGTGGATATCACTTCAAACATTTGCCATTGAAACACACAGTGGCTTGCGATTCATTTAGCACTTCCTAAAGCTTCCACTAGATGTCCCCAGTCTTTACAGTGTTTTGAGCCTGCTACCATCAAAATTGACTGAAAGAGAGGATGTTTACCTTGGTCACAGGAAATGGGCCATTACCATTGTGACGTCGGCGCCCATGGTTACTCTCCCTTTTCGAAACGTTTTGAAAGACAATGCAACCATCCCAATGGAATATTATTGAAGCCCTGGTTGAAAAAGCCCCTAAAGATTTATGTTATACAACGTTTGACATGTTCGAACGAACTTAAATATATTTTTTTTGCTCATTCCTGACGACAAGTCAGACGCACACGGTACATTTTCACTAGCCTTCGGAGCGCGCTAACGCTATTGGGACATAAATTAATAACTTTTTTGAACAAAACTACATTTGTTATGGACCTGGAATTCCTAGAAGTGCCTTCTGATAAAGATAATTAAAGGTAAGGGATTATTTACAATAGTATTTTTGATGGTTGATCGTTCCAAGATGGCTCAAAACATGTATAGCCTAGACTATTTTTCTGGGCATACCACGTCGTTTATTGCAAAGTGTGATTTCCCAGTAAAGTTATTTTTAAATCTGGCAAAGAGATGGCATTCAAGACATGTTAATCTATAAGTCTTTGACTGACAATATTACATTTTAACAATGTTTTCGAATAGTAATTTTGTAAATTATAGCGCTAATAAACCGGAAGCATTTGAGGCAAAAGATTTTCTGAACGTCATGCTCCGATGTAAAATGCTGTTTTTATATATAAATATGAACTTTATCGAACAAAAAATGCATGTGTTGTGTAACATGATGTCCTTGGAGTGTCATCTGATGAAGGTTGTCAAAGGTTAGTGCTGCATTTAGCTGCGTTTTGGGTATTTGTGATGCATGCTAGTTGCTTTGAAAATGGCTGTGTGATTATTTCTGGCTGGGTACTCTGCTGACATAATCTAATGTTTTGCTTTTGCTGTAAAGCCTTTTTGAAATCGGACAACGTGGTTCGATTCAGGAGAGGCATCTATAAAACGGAGTAAAATAGTCATATGTTTGAGAAATTGAAGTTATAGCATTTATGAGGTTTTGCATTTAGCATGACGCGATTCCACTGGCTGTTGATTAGGGTGGGACGCAAGCGTCCCACTGGCCCAGAGAGGTTAACACTTTTTTGGTTAGTACATGATTCCATGTGTGTTATTTCATAGTTGATAACTATTTTCTACATTGTAGAATAACTAAAAATAAAGAAAAACCCTTGAATGAGGTGGTGTTCTAAAACTTTTGACCGGTAGTGTATGTACCTGTTGGGACGATATCGTCGATGCACTTATTGATGAAGCCAGTGACTTGTGCTGTACTCCTCAATGCCATCGGAAGAATCCCGGAACATATTCCAGTCTGATAGCAAAACAGTGCTGTAGCTTAGCATTTGCATCATCTGACCACTTCCTTATTGAGCGAGTCACTGGTACTTCCTTCCTGCTTGCTTTAGTTTTTGCTTGTAAGCAGGAATCAGGAGGATAGAGTTATGGTCAGATTTGCCAAATGGAGGGCGAGGGAGAGCTTTGTACACGTCTGTGTGTGGAGTAAAGGTGGTCTAGAGTTTTTTTCCCCCCCTCTGATTGCACATTTAACATGCTGGTAGAAATTAGATAAAACGGATTTAAGTTTCCCTGCATTAAAGTTTCCGGCCACTAGGAGCACCGCCTCTGGATGAGCATTTTCTTGTTTGCTTATGGCCGTATACAGCTCGTCGAGTGCCGTCTTAGTGCCAGCATCAGTTTGTGGTGGTAAATAGACCACCACAAAGCGCTACAGCTGATCATGAGATCATCAGGTGAGCAAAATCTTGAGACTTCCTTAATTAGGTTTTGTGCACCAGCTGTTATTTACAAATAGGCACAGCCGCCCCTTGTCTTACCGGAAGCAGCTTTTCCATCTTGCCGATGGACCGAAAACCCTGCCAGCTGTACAGTGGCTTGTGAAAGTATTCACAACCTTGGCATTTTCCTTATTTTGTTGCCTTACAACCTGGAATTAAAATGGATTTCTTGGGGGTTTGTATTAGAGGTTGACCGATTAGAATTTTAACACTGATACCGATTGAAGGACCAAAAAAAAGCCAATGCATAAAAAAATAATAATATATATATAAATAAAAAAGATCGGCATGTATGTATGTATGCATGCATGCATGCATGCATGCATGCATGTATGTATGTATGTATGTATGTATACAATACTGAATTAACACTTATTTTAACTTAATATAATACATAAATAAAATGTAGTCTCAAATAAATAATGAAACATGTTCAATTTGGTTTCAATAATGCAAAAACACAGTATTGGAGAAGAAAGTAAAAGTGCAATATGTGCCATGTAAAAAAGCTAACGTTTAAGTGCCTTGCTCAGAACATATGAAAGCTGGTGGTTCCTTTTAACATGAGTCTTCAATATTCACAGTTAAGAAGTTTTAGGTTGTAGTTATTAGGACTATTTCTCTCTATACCATTTGTATTTCATATACCTTTGACTATTCTTATAGGCACTTTAGTATTGTCAGCATAATCTCGGGAGTTGATAGGCTTGAAGTCATAAATAGCGCTGTGCATCCCAGCATTGCTAAGAGCTGCTGTTTGAATGAATGCTTAACAGCCTGCTACTGCCCACCACCCCTCAGTCAGACTGCTCTATTAATTCATATACACAGAAATACGAGCCTTTGGTCATCAATATGGTCAAATCGGGAAACTATCATTTCGAAAACAAAACGTTTATTCTTTCAGTGAAATACGGAACCATTGCATATTTTATCGAACGGGTGGCAACCCTAAGCCTAAATATTGCTGTTACATTGCACAAGCTTCAATGTTGTCATAATTATGTACAATTCTGGCAAATTAGTTCGTAACGAGCCAGGCAGCCCAAACTTCTGCATATACCCTGACTCTGCTTGCACTGAACGCAAGAGAATTGACAATTTCCCTAGTTAATATTGCCTGCCAACATTAATTTATTTTAACTACATATGCAGGTTTAAAAAAAATATACACTTGTGTACTGATTTTAAGAAAGGCATTGATGTTTATGGTTAGGTACATTATTGCAACGATTGTGCTTTTTTTCGCTAATGTGCTTTTGTTAAATAATCAACTTGAAGTAGGCTGTGAGTTGATAAATTATTGATTATATGCAACGCAGGACAAGCTAGTTAACCTAGTAGTATCATCAACCATGTGTAGTTAACTAGTGATTATGGGAAGACTTTTTTTATAAAGTTTAATGCTAGCTAGCAACTTACCTTGTCTCCTAGCTGCACTCGCGTAACAGGTAGTCAGCCTGCCACGCAGTCTCCTCAAGGATTGCAATGTAATCGGCGTCCAGAAAGGCCGATTACCGATTGTTATGAAAATCTTGAAATTCCCCGTAATTAAAAAAAAAAATATATATATATATATCATTTATATATATTTTATATATCATTTATTTATATATATATATAAACAAATAAATCGGCCATGCTGATTAAAATCGGTCAATCTCTAGTTTGTATTTGATTTACACAACATGCCTATCACTTCGACGATGCAAAATATTTTGTGAAAAAAACAAGATAAGACAAAAAACAATATTATGCACGCTCAAGTTGTCAATGCTTTGTACTGTAGAGCCACCTTTTGCAGCAATTACAGCTGCAAGCCTCTTGAGGTGTCTCTATAAGCTTGGCACATCTAGCCACTAGGATTTTTGCCCATTCTTCAAGGCAAAACTGCACTAGCTCCTTCAAGTTGGATGGTTCCCCTGGTGTACAGCAATCTTTAAGTCATACTACAGATCTGGGCTTTAACTAGGCTATTCCAAGACATTTAAATCTTTCCCCTTAAACCACTTGAGTGTTGCTTTAGCAGTATGCTTAGGGTCATTGTCCTGATGGAAGGTGAACCTCTGTCTTCCAGAGATTTGAGAGACTGGGACAAACAGGTTTCCCCTCCCTCATTTTTCCTGTATTTAGCATCCATCATTCCTTAAATTCTGACCAGTTTCACAGTCCCTGCCAATGAAAAACATCCCCACAGCATGATGCTGCCACCACGCTTCACTGTGGGGATGGTGTTCGGGGTGATGAGAAGTGTTGGGTTTGCGCCAGACATAACATTTTCCTTGATGGCCAAAAATTTGTAATTTAGTCTCATCTGACCAGAGTACCTTCTTCCATATGTTTGGGGAGTCTCCGACATGCTTTTTGGCAAACACCAAATGTGTTTGCTTATTTTTTTCTTTAAGCAATGTTTTTTTTTTCTTCTGGCCACTCTTCCATAAAGCCCAGCTCTGTGGAGTGTATGGCTTAAAGTGGTCCTATGGACAGATACTCCAATCTCCACTGTGGAGCTTTGCAGCTCCTTCAGGGTTATCTCTGGCCTCTTTGTTGCCTCTGATTATTGCCCTCCTTGCCTGGTCCGTGAGTTTGTGGGCGGCCCTCTCTTGGCAGGTTTGTTGTGGTACCATATTCTTTCCATTTTTTAATAATGGATTTAATGGTGCGCTGTGGGATGTTCAAAGTTTCTAATAATTTTTTATAACCCAACCCTGATTTGTACTTCTCCACAACTTTGTCCCTGACCTGTTTGGAGAGCTGCTTGGTCTTCATGGTGCCGCTTGCTTGGTGGTGCCCCTTGCTTAGTGGTGTTGCACTCTGGGGCCTTTCATATATATATGACACTTAGTTAAATAAAGTCCACCTGTGTGCAATGTAATTATGTGACTTCCGAAGGTAATTGGTTGCACCAGATCTTATTTAGGGGCTTCATAGCCAAGGGGTTGAATTCATATACACGCACCACTTTTCCGTTTTAAATTTTTTAAAACAAGTTATTTTCATTTCACTTCACCAATTTGGACTATTTTGTGTATGTCCATTACATGAAATCCAAATCACAGATTAACGCAATAAAATAGGAAAAAACGCCAAGGGGGAATGAATACTTTTGCAAGGCACTGTATGTTATCCATGTCGCCGTTCAGCCACGACTCAGTGAAACGTAAGATATTACAGCTTTTAATGTGCCGTTGGTAGGATAGTCGCGATCGGAGCTCATCCATTTTGTTATCCAATGATTGCACGTTGGCTAATAGGACTGATGGTAGAGGGGGATTACTCAGTCGCCGTTGGATCCTTACACCCCGACCTACGTCCCCGATATCTCCGTCTCTTCTTCATGCGAATAACGGAGATTTGGGCCTTTTAGGGTGTCTGAAGTAAATCCTCCGCATCCGACTCGTTAAAGAAAAAAATCTAAGTAATCGCTGTCCTGATATCCAGAAGATCTTTTCGGTCATAAGAGACAGGGGCAGAAACATTATGTACAAAATAAGTTACAAATAACGCAAAACACACAATAGCACAATTGGTTAGGAGCCCGTAAAACAGCAGCCATCTCTTCCGGCGCCATAACTCGATCATCCTGATTCAAGCAAAAACTCAAACAGGTGACGCACTCAATACAGAAGTGGTTTGATGAAGCAGATGCTAAGCTACAAGACTGCTTGTCTAGCACAGACTGGAATATGTTCCGGGATTCAGCCAATGGCATTGAGTATAATACCAGATCAGTCACCGGCTTCATTAATAAGTGCATCGACGACAACGTCCCCACAGTGACCAGAAGCCATGGATTACAGGCAACATCCGTACTGAGGTAAAAGGCAAGAGCTCCCACTTTCAAGGAGTGGGACACTAATACAGATAAGAAATCCCACTATGCACTCCGACGAATCATCAAACAAGTAAAGCATTAAAAAAAGGTCTTACTCATGAGGTCACAGGGCCAGATTACCAGGACACGTACAGGACGCATACTCAGAGCATGCGCTAACCAGCAGGCAAGTGTCTTCTCTGATATTTTCAGCCTCGCCCTGACCCAGTCTGTAATACCTACATGTTTCAAGCAGACCACCATAGTCCCTGTGCCCAAGAACGCCAAGGTAACCTGCCTAAATGACTACTGCCCCGTAGCACTCACATTTCTAGCCATGAAATGCTTTGAAAAGCTGGTCAGGGCTCACGCCATGTCTGGGACCAAAAGGTCCTTAACAGCTTCTACCGCCAATCCACATGACTGCTGAACAGTTCATCAAATGGCTCCCTAAACTATTTGCACTGATCCCATTATTCTTTTTTATTGTTTTTGTTGCACTGACTCTTTTGCACAGGCTAAATGTACACTCACTAGACTCGAACCACACACATGCTGCTGCTACTACTCTCTATTTATCATCTATGCATAGTCACTTTATTCCCACGTACAGTTGAAGTCAGAAGTTTACATACACCTTAGCCAAATACATTTAAACTCAGTTTCACAATTACTGACATTTAATCCTAGTAAAAATTCCCTATCTTAGGTCAGTCAGGAACACCACTTTATTTTAAGAACGTGAAATGTCAGAATAATAGAGAGAATGATGTATTTAAGCTTTTACTTCTTTCATCACATTCCCAGTGGGTCAGACGTTTACATACACTCAATTAGTATTTGGTAGCATTGCCTTTAAATTGTTTAACTTGGGTCAAACGTTTTGGGTAGCCTTCCACAAGCGTCCCACAATAAGTTGAGTGAATTTTGGCCCATTCCTCCTGACAGAGCTGGTGTAACGGAGTCAGGTTTGTAGGCCACCTTACTTGCACACGCTTTTTCAGTTCTGCCCACAAATGTTCTTTAGGATTGAGGTCAGGGCTTTCTGATGGCCACTCCAATACCCTGACTTTGTTGTCCTTAAGCCATTTTGCCACAACTTTGGATGTATGCTTGGGGTCATTGTCCATTTGGAAGACCCATTTGCGACCAAGCTTTAACTTCCTGACTGATGTCTTGAGATGTTGCTTCAATATATCCACAATTTTCTTTCCTCATGATGGCATCTATTTTGTGAAGTGCACCAGTCCCTCCTGCAGCAAAGCACCCCCACAACATGATGCTGCCACCCCGTGCTTCACGGTTGGGATGGTGTTCTTCAGCTTGCAAGCCTCCCCCTTTTTCCTCCAAACATAACAATGGTCATTATGGCCAAACAGTTCTATTTTTGTGTCATCAGACCAGAGGACATTTCTCCAAAAGGTACGATCTTTGTCCCCATGTGCAGTTGCAAACCGTAGTCTGGCTTTTTTCTGGCGGTTTTGGAGCAGTGGCTTCTTCCTTGCCGAGTGGCCTTTCAGGTTTTGTCAATATAGGTCTCGTTTTGCTGTGAATATAGATACTTTTGTACCGGTTTCCTCCAGCATCTTCACAAGGTCCTTTGCTGTTGTTCTGGGATTGATTTGCACTTGTGGCGCCAAAGTACGTTCATCTCTAGGAGACAGAACGCGTCTCCTTCCTGAGCGGTATGATGGCTGCATGGTCCCATGGTGTTTATACTTGCGTACTATTGTTTGTACAGACGAACGTGGTACCTTCAGGCGTTTGGAAATCGCTCCCAAGGATGAACCAGACTTGGAGGTCTGCAATTTTTTTTGCTGAGGTCTTGGCTGATTTCTTTTGATTTTCCCATGATGTCAAGCAAAGAGGCACTGGGTTTGAAGGTAGGCCTTGATATACAGCCACAGGTACACCTCTAATTGATTCAAATGATGTCAATTAGCCTATCAGAAGCTTCTAAAGCCATGACATCATTTTCTGGAATTTCCCAAGCTGTTTGAAGGCACAGTCAACTTAGTGTATGTAAACTTCTGACCCACTGGAATTGTGATACAGTAAACTATAAGTGAAATAATCTGTCTGTAAACAATTGTTGGAAAAATTACTTGTGTCATGCACAAAGTAGATGTCCTAACCGACTTGCCAAAACTATAGTTTGTTCACAAGAAATTTGTGGAGTGGTTGAAAAGAGTTTTAATGACTCCAACCTAAGTGCATGTAAACTTCTGACTTCAACTGTACATATTACCTCAACTAATCCATACCCCTACACATTGACACGGTACCGACTTTATATAGCTTTGTTATTGTTTTAATATTTTTCCATGTCTTTATTTAGCACATTTTTAAAACTCTGCATTGTTGGTTAAGGAGTCGTAAGTAAGATCTACATCGGTTGTATTCGGTGCATGTGACAAATCAAATTTGATTAAATTTTTTTTTTTAAAAGCGAAGAGGTCTGAATAGTAGGCTAATTCCATAGAAGGATTAGTATGACAGAATGCTAAATAATAACAGTGAACGTACTCACCTCCTCCACTGTACAGGGTAAGACCACACGGCTGAGAGAGAGAGAGAGAATGGTTTAATAACTGACACTGGCCATCATAATCACATCTAGGCCCAACAAATAAACAGGATAGTTCCAACAGGTTTACAATGCACATGTGTTCTCTAGCCTAGTGGAATTCAGAATTGGTTGCCGATCTGAGAAATAGATTTGACTTGAGGCATCCCCCCCCCCCCCTTCACAAGTCAGAGACATGATACCCTTGCTTTCCAGACTAAATCAATTTGTTCATAGCAGCTATAATCACTCTCACTTTATGCAAGGCCATTGCCTCATGACTTCCTGACTGCAGAAGCCCCCGTCAGCCTGTTTGATGGTGGCAGCAGGGGGCTCAACTTCACGATGAGAGATTCTCATAGGGCACATGAGCAATTTCCTCAGTGCACAGGAACAGAAAATGAGTCCAGGTCACACATGGAGTCACATTATGGAAGAGGTCAGAGAGAGAGAAAGGCTGGGGGATAAGACAATGAATGAGAGCCAAAAGAGAAGAGGCCAAATAGTGACAGCCTGAGGATAGAAAAGGCCTGAACAGTGAAGGAGAGACCAGTGGGGACTGACCAGTGTCACTAAAGTGAACAATGTGGGGTCCAACAATGGGAACCAGAGAGACTGCCCAACAACTAGTGGAACCTCTGAAGATGTGGTGTGCCCACACAAACATGACATCATAGCAGTGGTGCGCCAGCCAATGACCACTAATGCTGTGTTCATAACAACTGGGAAACACTTGAGTTACTTGTAAACTGGGAGAAACGAGTTGTGTGCGATCTCAACAATTTCAAAGCACGTGAACCCCAATTGGCTAATGGCAAGCAAAGCATCGTCAACCATAAACTAGAAGTACAGTCATCCTGCTCACAAACAAAGTGTTATAAAAGCCTTATAGATCAATTATAAAAACAATGTTTTGTTGTTGCATTCAACTGCAGAAAATGCTGTTTGAGGGAGTTCCCACACTTACAAGTTGGAGGGGCGTTAATTAAAGTGGATTTTTCCCAGTCGTATGCTGGTATTTACACATTTAAAAGATGTTATGAACGCAGCATAAAACCACATAGGGGAATAGCATATTGGGAAGGGAATGCAGAAACAGTTATCTGTAAGCAACTAACTTATTTCCTCCTCTCTTTTCCACCCACTATAAATAAGTCCCACCCACTTTAAGAGGATGGGTGGTGCATAAATTGGGGAAGTAAGTCTATTCCATCCACATGTAGGCCTACTGTAATCAGGAAGCCCTTTCTGTTGATCCATGGTTAATCTTCAACATAAAACCACCAATGAGTTATGATCATTTACCAAACAGGGCTGTGTTACACACTGTATAATAATACAATGACTGTAGCCTTGAAAGCAGTACGCTAACAATTAAAGCATAGCATAACCAGTGGCCACATAACAACAGAGACCGTTTAACCATAGACCCAGGCAAGGATGCTTTTCAGTTAGGAAGATGACTGCTGTAAGTGCCATAATGTCACATTCTAAAACCTGGAAAGCTGACAGATCTTACAAGTTGTGTGTGAGGCTGAGCAACAGGCTAGCCTGAGACTTCCAGCCCTGTGTCACACACTAAGTCATGTTGGGAATGGATGGGCACCTAACATGTATTTGATCTTTGTGTTTCTAACTTTCTCACTCATTATTTACAATTCATTCAAAACTATCCATAATCATGGTGCATCCAAATTAATGTAGAAGTGTTTAGAATCATTTTATTTACAATAAGTGACTCCAAAATGACACAATACATTATTTACCATTCATTTATATCTAAACACAACCAAAACAAACCTGATGTAATCAAATACTAAACTTTTGAATAGTTTAATACACATACACTGCTCTTTCCATATCATAGACTGACCAGGTGAAAGCTATTATCCCTTATTGATGTCACTTGTTAAATGCATTTCAAATCAGTGTAGACAAAGGGGAGGATAAAGGTTAGAGAACAATTTTAAGCCTTGAGACATGGATTGTGTATGTGCCATTCAGAGGATTAATAGGCACGACAAAATATAAGTGCCATTGAAAGGGGTATGGTAGTAGGTACCAGGCACACCAGTTTGTGTCAAGAACTGCAACGCTTCTGAGTTTCACACGCAACAGTTTCCCGTGTGTATAAAGAATGGTTCACCACCCAAAGGACATCAAGTCAACTTGACACAACTGTGGGAAGCATTTGGAGTCAACATTGGCCAGCATCCCTGTGGAATGCTTTCGACACCTTGTAGAGTCCATGCCATGACAATTGAGCTGTTCTGAGGGCAACTCAATATTACAGGCAACTCTCAGTCGACCAAGTAGTTTTTTAGTTTTTTTTGTCGGGGACATCCCTAAACCACTGATTACAAAAAAGCCTAGACATAAGCCTAGTTTTTATGTTCAAGTCATAGTGATAGCCTAAGCAGCCTAGTACTAGTTTAGTAGGCCTTCATAAAAGGCAGGGCATAGCTGCAATGGCAATGGATCTCTTTAAGTTAAATAATCGTCTTCCTGAATCAGACTGGGTTAGACCTACTGATTGTTGAGACTGGGACCCATCAGCACCCCACTTGACAGTGCAGAATGTCTGATGCACTCATCATTTCTCTGACAAGCAGATTTTTCCTTGGTCAGCAGTATGGTCAAAGTTCATGAATCACCTGCCTGACAGGAAGACTTCATCAGGTGTCATCTCAAGGTTTACAAAGTTGGCAAGCCTGTCTAAACACACACACCTGGGAATTAGTGTTTAACAAGATAGTAGAGTTTTACAGAGAGTGGAGCGGACGTTATGTACTGCCTAGAAAGGGTGCCTCATCTATGCGGGACACATTTAACGTGGCTACCATCCGTGTGACTTGGGTTTGTGGTACGCGTGCACTGCAGGAAGGGGAGGACCATCCTACTCAGTGAATTTGATTAGCCTTTTTAGATAAAACTATGCTAAATATATTCACAGGTCACCAAATACCCGATTAAAACAGACTGTTTTCCAATGAAGGTCTACAGTAGCCTCAACAGCACTCTGTAGGGTAGCACCATGGTGTAGCCGGAGGACCGCTACTTTCCATCCTCCTCTGGGTACATCGACTTCAATACAAAACCTAGGAGGTTCATGGTTCTCACCCCCTTTCATAGACTTAAACAGTAATTCTGACAACGTCTTCCAACCCAGAGCTCCTGCAGCATGAACTGACATGTTGTCCACCCAATCAAAGGAGAGAATGAATCTAGTACTGCAAGCATAAGCTACAGCTAGATAGCACTGTATAAAATGTGGTTAATAGTTGACTCAAAAGAGAATAGTTGAACAGTTTTGATCAAATTAATTTCTTAAGCAGCAGAGAGAGAGCTATATTATAGGTATGTTTTTTTACTTTCACGCAGCTAACTAATGCAGCTAGCTAATTTAGCCTACTCAGACACCCAGTTCAAACAGAGAGGAATGCTATTTAAGTTAGCTAAGGCTATGCAACACTGGAATTCTTCCAAGTCAAGGTAAGCTTTTGATTTTATGAATTTATTGCCACTGGGACCCGTCAGCATAACTACTAAACTTCTTGTTGTACACCACGAGTCAAACTCATTGCACTGTACTCGATTGATGAAATAAGGTCACTAATTAGTAAGGAACTCCCCTCACCTGGTTGTCCAGGTCTTAATTGAAAGGAAAAACCCAAAACACTAGGCCCTCCATAGAATGAGTTTGACACTCCCTGCTGTACAGCGTGATAGTAACAGGTTTACTAACACGTTAGTTCTAGTAGCTATGTTGGTAGCTAATATGGTGACAACGATGTAGGCTGTGTGTAGCGGTTATAGTATAAAGGTTTGGCTTTGAATGGCTTTTTCATCTGCTCAGACAGCTGTTGTGTTGTGCACTGAAGTCCACAATCGAGGGGGAAAATTGAGAGTGCATAGATACGAGAAGGAATTATACAATGAGCAAAGGGGTGAAGCGGTTTGTATGTGGCTGCTATGAAAGTGAACTGTGTGCGTGGGTGATCAGGGATGTGTTCATTCCAATGATTTTGTTAACTTATTAAACTGAAGCAAACAGAACAGGGATAAACTTACCTGAATGTGTCCAATAGAAACTATTTGCAACTGTTTTGACTAATGACTACACCCTAGATCTGCTAGATGCAGGTAAGTGTGTAAGGTGGTATTGAATGTGTTACTGTCGTTCCCCTTGATTACTCCAACTTGTCTCTCGACCTGTGCAACTACTTTATATAATTTCCTTCGTAGGTTAAGTTGTAACAACCTCATGTGATGGATAAAGGGAAAATGTGAGTATCATGTAGTAGGTTAAACCTGTCGATGGTTACATTGAGCTGGGTAAATGGAATATGATTGACAGTCATCCAATATGCTGCAATAGAAATAAGGCCATACTCCCTAATCTTAAACAGCACCGACAGTCCCTGGTGCACTGCCTCTTGGGTAGGCAGTATCCCTCCCTTCCGCTAACTAACGTTAGCTTAGTTAGCTAGCTACCTACCAAGTTATCGACAGCAAGTTACAAAAACGTAAACCGTTAAAACTACATATCTTACATTGTTCGCAAAAAAAAGTTTACCCTCTCGATACTAGATATCTATGTTCCATATTGTTGTAGTTTGCTCTCCAGATAAGTCGGCTAGCATCTGCTGACTCGCTGTCATCCCACTTACCGGTAGGCCAAACCTGAAACAAGTCTGAACAATTCCCACCCTAACAAACACATGCGTTCTGAGACATATCTGCAAAGTTTTAATTTGGCTAACAACCAAATGAAGAATCGCAGTACTCGAAAATATGGTATATTATCGCACACATTAAAGTAATATCAATAAAATATAGAAAAATATGACTTACTATTCCTTGATGAGAACCATCGTAGTTTTTTGGCTGTGGCTACGTATTACCGCTGATGTCATGTGCCTTTCTTTATGAACAACTCTCTTATTCCGCCCCTTACCGTCTGTGATTGGTGAGTGGCGATACTTCTTTAAGTGGGGGTGAATAACTTCTGTCATGACAAAAATCTAGGTCAATATTTACTAGTGAAAATGATCTTTCATATGTGCAGGATTTTGCAAGATTCCCCCTGTCTGTTTTTCATTGATAACACAAACTATTCAACCACACCCATAAAATTGACCCAGGTTTAGACAATAAATCAATGTCTTCTTCTTCTTTCTATTTAGAGGGCACACAAGTCTTTTAGATTAAAGAGTTAGTTTGACTACACAAATGTATTGTATCTCTGTATGTAAAGTATCACCAGTGGTCGACTTGTTCATCCCTATGGTAATCTTGTTAGCTTTATTTGTGGTAGGCATGTAGACAGGTAAGATTAGTCATAGATTAAGTGTGTGATTACACAGTGTGTCCCATAAATCAGATTTAAAAGAGAACAGGGCCGTATTCATAAAGCGTCTCAGAGTAGCAGTGCCAATCTAGGATCCGTTTTGCTTTTAGATCTTAATGAATAAGATTACATGGAGAGGGAGGACCTGATGCTAGATCAGCACACCTACTCTGAGACACATTGTGAATATGGGGCAAGGCCCAGGTGTCATTGCACTGACCACAGTGAACAGTGTATAATTGTGGCCACAAGATTTTTCCACCCTCATTCATTAATGCAGTGATACAGCATTTTCATCAGCATTCTAAATCTTTAACGCAATAAAATAAGGCAAAAATACAAGAAAGCAAACATGATTTTTATTGAAACAGTTATACTGATAAATGACAGAGATGGTTGTCATGAAGTTTCCATGTTTAATAAAAAAAAAAATCATGGGCTAAAAAGTCATACATGGTACTTAACATTGAATAGTAAGAGAATCCATGCTTCAGAGCAGACACTCAATTCACAAAGAAATCAGGCAAAATGCCAGTTTCCATTTCAATAAAAATATTACATCTTTTTTTTTTTTTACTTTATCCATCTTTACATGGAACAGTTTTGTTCACTTTTTTAATAATATAAAAACGCTTAGTACTGATTGTGAAACACTGGATTTAATTTACAAAATAATAATAATATTAATAATAACAATAACAAATAATAATAACAATAATCATTCGATTTAAACAAAAATAGAATGGAGGAGACCAGCTGGAGCGGTTTCATCTTGGCCCACACAAATACAAATTTTTGGGGAGGAAATACCGATTGGCATTGAAGTCTACCTGACACACATACACACAAACACAGTATCAGGTCTTTGAGTCTTTCTCATTGCCATTTACAGTGTTATGGGCACAACGACGAGACACTCTCTAAGCATTCATGAGCCTCTGAGGGATCACTCTCATTGGCTGATCAAATCCTTTTCATTGTCAATAAAGTTCGATGGGCTAATAGTGACCCTCCAGAAAATGCCCTACTCCCCCAGTACACAGGATAGCAAAATACAGGCAATTGGACCATTTTAAAGTGTCTCAGCATTTGGAGGAGGGGAAAAACCTGCCAGGGGAGAGGAACTTGTATCCATTGCCAGCAGGTAGTCTGATCGAGCGAGCACCAGGGCTGCTGCTAGTGGAAATAGTGGGCGAGGGGGTCATCTTTCTGGGGTTGTGTCCGTTGGAGGGGTTCTTGCTGCCCCTGTCCAGCGAGTGCAGCCCCAGCTCCCGCAGCTCCAGGCTGTCTTGGGCGTCGCTGGGGGAGCAGTGTCGTGGGGAGAGGTTCAGAAGGCTCAGCACATCTCTCTTGGCAGAGACCAGGGATCCTGGGGCGCCACGGAGAGCACGGACTGGACCCAGATGTTGCTGTTGTTGCTGGGCCGCTGCATTGGCCCAGAATGTCTTCAGGTTGTGGATGGCCACAACCTTCTCATCAATTACTCCCCGTCTGAGGCGGTCCAGGTCTGGGGCATCGGCAGGGCTGGAGCAGGCAGAGCCCGTGGAGGAGTAGGAGAGAGCTGGAGATGGGGCACTGCCAGCTGGGGACTGGTGGCCAGAGCTGGGGGACACGTTACTGGGAGAGCGGGAGATGTGCCCACTATAGGGGGAGCTAGGGTATTTTAGCTTGAACTGGGCATGGCTGTCCAGGGTGGGGGAGGGGTGACTGCTATCCTTTAGGGAGGTCTCCGAGGCTGCAGGGCTGTTGTAACCAGAGCTGATCTTCTGCAGAGAGGAAGAGCGGGACGGAGGTTTGGGTCGTGGGGAGGACTGGGCGCGGACACTGGCGCTGCTACTGGGACGGCTGAAGGCGCTGGTCTCTGAGGAGCGGAAGGCAGAGCTCCGGGCTGTGGCTCCAGCTGCAGCCCCCTCAACCCGCTGTAGACTCCCCACCGCCCGCAGGTGGCTCTGGGTCTCCTCCAGGATCTTCTGGGCCAGCTCTTGGGGATCCAGAGGGACAGTCTTCTCTTCCTGGGATTTGACGGTGCTGTCTGTCTCGGTGCTGGACTGGTCCGACTCACCTGTGTCTGAGCTGCTCACCTTGCCTGGCACCTTCTGGAAGGGAGAGTTGGGGCTGGGAACCAGGCTGGTCTTGACAGGGGAGGTGGGGGTGCTGACACTGCCTCGTGACGACACAGACACCTGGTAACCCCGCCCAGTGCCTGAGCTGGACCCCCCAACAACACCCCTGCCCCCGCGGTGGAGGTGGCGCTGACCATGACCCAGAGGTAGAGGCAGGGAGTCACAGTGGCTTCCCAGAGGCTCACTGCTGATGATGGAGAAGCCTTCATACTCCTCGTCATCTCCCCGGCCCCCTCCTGCTGCTGCAACCGCCCCGTGAGGAGAGGAGCGACTGCGGGGAACGTGTGGGTGTTTGTGGGCAGAGAAGTGTGCTGTGGCCCCACCACGCTGTCGATGGCCCAGGAAGTCACACTCTGACTTGGACGCAAAGCTCATGGTGGAGGCCACGGAGCTCAGGCTGTAGACGGAGATGGCATCTGAGGCCAGATTGTCCAGGCAGGGTGGGGAGAAGGGTGGGTTGGGGTAGCCCAGCGGTAGGGGGTTGGAGACAGACTGGGCCGAGGCCAGGGACTCTAGGGAGGACGAGCTGTCCAGGCTGAGACGCTTTGGCAGCTCTGTGGAGTCTGGGATAGAGAGGAGGGGAAAGAGCGGGACGGAATTGTAAGGGTATACATGAACCTATTATGTATCAATCAACTTTAATCACTGTGTATCTATAAATACGATACTTACCAAATAGTGCCAGTAGGGACTGGAGGGCAAAGTGCATGGTGCGGCGGTTGGCTTGCTTCCCCGTCTTCAGTACCACCTCCTCCTGCCCCACCTCACACAGGTCGAACCCTGCACACACACAGGACAGTTACTCTACCAGCCTAGCACACATACAGCTGACTTGTTGTGTTTCACTCTACTCCTACTACTGACAAATTAGGAAGTTATATTCAGTTGGATATTGCTTTTATAGATATCAATATCTCACCTAGTGCAGCCAGGAATTCATGGCACCCTGGCAGTCTCCAGAGCTGCACACTGATGGACACCTGGATGGGCAGCAGAGAGAAGTCCTGCTCCTTCTCCCCTGTCTGCAGCTGGACCAGCACCTGGTGGAGCTGAAGGGACAGAGGAGGATGGAAATACAGGAGGTTAGACAGGAATAAAGGAAGCTAAATATACCTTTAACTGGTTCATACCACTTTTTAAGAACCTGAGTTGTGGATATCCTTTTTTAAAGCAATGATTTAGAACAAAACTGACAAATGTGTGATGGTTGTGCTCAAGCCAACTGTTTTCCTCCATTCACCAGTGTCCTAAAAGGACTTCCACCACGCCCATCTTTGTTGTGGCAGGGGAAATGTAGTTTCTGGCAGGCTTAGTAACTCTGCATCTGCCCTTTGACCCTGTGTGGAGTTGATCCTTGTTCCCAGAGGATTGGCTCTGTAGCCCAGCAGGACTACAGTGCCTTTACTGTGGGGCATGGATCAGTGGCTCAGGGTGGTTTAGATTAGGAGGGAACCACCTGTACCCTCCAGGCCACACACACTCTCACTGTTTAGGGATTATTCATCCTGGAACAGAGACACCTTTGTTCATTAACACGCCTTCTTAACCTTTTCTTTTCTATTCATGGTCGATGTTTTTTTTTGTTTGCATCCCTCTGACTACCGGCCCATAAACATCAGTGTGACCTTGACTGACCCAGGGTTGCAAACCCAAGAACATTCACAATACTGCAGAGTCCAGCAGTGGATTGTTGTCCCTGCTGCAGCACGCATTAAACTGGGGTCTCCTAGAGGTTTACCTCAGTAACTGGACCAGCATGAGATATGAGAATGTGCTAAAAGAACAGAGTGCTTCAACTTCACATGCAGTTGATCTACTGCTCAATGAAACAGCTGATGCAAGAGGGTGGTGCCATGTGGTTTAAAGCAGCGGTGAAAAGGAGAGGGGTGCAGGAGAGGGGAGGTCACAGCACACTTACCATTCCCACCATATTTTTAACAGCCTTCAGACCGCGGGTTTAGAGACAGGGGCAGGAGAGAGAGAATATGCTTTTAGTTGCATGCATACAGGACAGGCCATTCACAAAGAGCAGAGAAGACCAGGTCCAATGGGAACACCAAAAGCACACAGGGAAACAGAAAAACACCACTGTTGGGTTGTGTGTCATACATTACACACATACTACACAAAACCATTGAATCACCATGCATAGTTGCCTATGCAGTGTGATGTCAGGAATACCTCATGTATCATACATACTTGGAGTGTTTTCAAATGTTATGGTCACCACCAATGTGGAAACAAAACCTCAAATCACTTTCTGGCTACCGTATTATTAATGTAGACATGGGTAACCCTCAGTGGGAGTGACAGGGTTAACTCTCTGGCATCGTGAGGAAGACAACTCAGACTCAGAGATGGCGGTGGTGGAGACCCTACTGGGGCTGCTGGGTTGCAGCATGCAGATTAAAGAGCGGGATTTGCAGGCGGCCCGTGCGTCACGGTCTAACTGACCCATGTAACAGGGTTAACTGATTATATAATGATGCTTTGTTCTGCCTTCAGCCTTTATGGTCCAAGTGGTTAAGTATGTCCCCAGTGGTTCTGATGATTTCCTTCATAATACACAATGTCTATCTACCTCTTTGGAGTTAAATACTAGACTCCAGTGGTGAGCAGTGGTGCTGTGGTGCTGTGGTGCTGTGATGCTGTGGTGCTGGGGTGCTGGGGTGCTGGGGTGCTGTGGTGCTGTGGTGCTGTGATGCTGGGGTGCTGTGGTGCTGGGGTGCTGTGGTGCTGTGGTGCTGGGGTGCTGGGGTGCTGTGGTGCTGTGGGGAGCAGTAGCGCTGTGGTGCTGTGGTGAGCAGTAGCGCTGTGGTGCTGTGGTGCTGGGGTGCTGTGGGGAGCAGTAGCGCTGTGGTGCTGTGGTGCTGTGGTGCTGGGGCCTACCCGGTTGATGAGCTGCTCGCCTGCCTCAGAGGCGGT
Organism: Salmo salar; assembly: GCF_965601325.2. Taxonomy (NCBI): domain Eukaryota; kingdom Metazoa; phylum Chordata; class Actinopteri; order Salmoniformes; family Salmonidae; genus Salmo; species Salmo salar. Next base: position 20,372,874 of record NC_138314.1, on the reverse strand, counting down.
GATGAGTTTACACAGGGCTTGGAGAGCTGGGGGCGGTAGACCTGGGAGACAAGATCAAAGCAGATGGTTCATTATTCATACAAGCTGCATTTAATATACCCTACGTTCAGTAGAAGAGGATAAACAGGTTATACTATCTGTGTGTTGGTAAAGAACTGCTTGATAAGCAGTATTGTAACTTTTGATATTCAATAGTAGGCCTACACTGAACCAGTATCTCTGCATTAGAGACCTCTCTAATACCCAGAAAGCTTACATTAAACTCCCATTCCCATTCATGCAAAATACATTAGTTTATCATCAAATATGGAGTTTTGTTGAGCAACTGTCTTCATTTACTCCCGTTACGGCCAGTATGTACTTCCAAAAAAGGTCTGTTTTACAAGCTACTGAAAAAAACGTATATTCTGCACCACCAATGTATTCAGCTGCTGTAGACCTGAGTGATTTACATTGGAGGTGCAGAATAGGAGTTTGTTTCAGTTGCTTGTACATTTTTATTTAGATATATTTTGGAAGTACATACTGGCCGTAACAGGAGTAAATGAAGACAGTTGCTCAACAAAACTCCATATTTGGTGATAAACTAATGTATTTTGACATAACGCTTGCAGAGCTGCTGAATGGGAGTTTGAATCTGAGCTTTGTGGTATAGAGAGGTCTCTAACACACAGATACTGGTTCAGCCTTCACATATAACATTCTGAGAGATGTAGGCTTGGTTGTTTTCATGGAGCTGTTCTCCATCTTACTGTACTACCTCCAGTTCCATGTCCTCCTGCCAAGGCCCAGTGCCTACCAAGTATTGACTGCAGGGTGGTGCTACACTGCTGCAGCCTGTCTCCAGGGTCTGCTGTGGGGAAGAAGACAGCAGCAGGGATGCCGGTGCCAGCCGAGTCCAGGCGGAAGCCCACAGCGGTCAGCAGGGCATGCCAGCCTGGGACGCCCCCCACCTTGTTCTCCACACTCTGCTGGGACGTGTACATGGAGTTACGCTGGCCGTTCTGAATCCTCTGGAGAGACTTCTCCACCTGGGGACAGAGGGATTTAGAGTAGTGTGTGTGTGTGTGTGTGTGTGTGTGTGTGTGTGTGTGTGTGTGTGTGTGTGTGTGTGTGTGTGTGTATATATATATGTGTTTGACCCTCACCAGGTGCAGTAAGACTCGCAGAGCATCCCGTGCTCTCTCTGGATACTGTAGGATCTCTGCTAGAGCCTGGCCAATCAGGGACGAGGGGCTGTTTAGCTTGACATCATTACCAATCAGCATGTAACCTGGACAAACACACCCACAAGATCAATAGGAAGGAGAGGAAGAGAGAGATACAGACGGTGAGAGTCCAGTTGGGTGAACAGAAAGTACTTCTGGGTTAAGTGAGATCTACTCAGTTGGAGGTGAACAAACCAAGCCAATCTGAGTTTCTGGAAGTAGAATGTGTCTAACCTGCCCAGTTGGAGGGGTGGGAGTACTGCTTGCTGCTCTGGACAGTCTTCATGGCGTCTGCGAGGGCAGCGCTGGCCTTGGTCCCGTTGAGCAGAGCGGTGTAGAAGGCATGGACGAACACTTTGGAGGCTGACACAGGAACAGGCCACAGAGACACCAGGACACACTGGGCCCCAGCAGCCAGGAAGGCCCTGGTCAGACCTACCACACCGTCTGCTGTCACCTTACTGCTGGACTCCTGGTATGACCTGTAGATAAGATATACACACACACACCACCAACACATGGTTATGTAAACGTCTATCACAAATACTAGACTACAGCTCTGTCGACTACAGCTTTAACTACCACAGCATAACAAAGTAACTATCAGTGGATAACACAGGGGACATTTTGCAATAGAACCAGGTTCCCGCCTCTCCAGCCCCACTTGAACTAATCTGTTTCCCACATTAGGCAAGCCGCCCCTCTTCTGGCCCACTCACCCCAGCACCACCAGTTTGACAGGCAGCCTCAGGTCCAGTATGTCAGCAGCGGTGAGCAGGAACTCCTGCAGGGGAGGGCTGTCACAGATACTCTCCGCGTCGCTCCCATCATCCTGCAGGTGCAGGCTCTCTGGGATGGTGTAGCTGCTCCCAAACGAGCCCTTCCTGCCCCTGCCTCCGCTGCCTCTCCTCCCTCCCCCTGCCCCTCTCCCTCCAGTCCCCGCCCCTGCCCCGCCGGGTACGCTCTCTGGGTTGGGTGTGAGCACCAAGGCGGCCAGCTTCCATGAGATGTGGGTAGCGAAGTGGGCACACTCGGCCTGGGTGAGGGCACTCATCACCCTCTCCTTGGTGGCAGAGGATCCAGCCAGGGGCTGGCAGCCCAGCAGCTCAGACACCATGAGGGCCTCCTCCTCGGCAGAGGGCATGGGCCCCCACAGCCAGCGGTCCATCACAGACGACGGCAGACGAGGGTTCCCCACCACCGCCGCCATGGACACGCCCCCGCAGGAAGCCGGCCCCGCCCGCCGAGAATGACTCTGAGGACACATTGAGAGAGGCCGATGATGTCAATGATAGAATGTAACAGGAGCTTGAGAGTGTTACTAACAGCAACTAAAGAAAATATGTCATTCAAATAAAAGCCATTGTGTCATTTGACTAGGATGTTGACCTTGGAGATGGTCCCCATGCCCCGGATGGAGGGCACAGCGATGAGGCTGAAGCGTTCATACAGGTACTCATTAGAGGAGCTGCCCTTCAGCAGGGCGAAGGGGATGAGGTACAACTCCCCCTCCAACACCAACACCAGCTGTCTGTGTCTACCCACGGGACCACTGGAGTGCATCAGGCCCTGGACAGGGAGAGATTAGTATTAATATTATAATTACTATAGTATAAACACTTCCTCTTCCCCTTTCTCTGCCCCCCCCCTCCTTTCAAATACACACACGCCACGCACAAACTGGTCATGGGGACATATGCTCACCCCTTCCATGGGTGCGATGAGCAGGTCGTAGAGGGCACGGAGAGGAGGTTTGCTGAGGGTGCTGGGTCGGCGGGGCAGAGAGGAGCAGCCATCTTTGGCTGGGGACATTGTGTTACTGAACAGGCTGGTCATACTCTGGCAGCTCCTGCAAAACACACAAACACATAGTTCTCATTTCATAAAGAACAGCACTCTAAACTGTTTGAATAGAGAATTGGTTATTACGGCTATTCACACTGGCACATACGGCATAGCGGTGTTAGGCAGCTGACCAGGCACACGCGCGCACACACACACAGTACTGGTAATGGTCTTTCTGGTTGAGGAACTGTGCCTAGAGCCAGCCTGCCGCAGAGTGCTGCATCAGAAGTCCCCCCCTGGTGAGATGCAGCAGAGTCAGCCACAGCAGCAGTTCCTGTGGGCAATATATTAATGGCACAACACTGTACTGCAGCATGGCATGGAGGGAGTGATACTGCACAGCGCATTGACTCCGGATGTTCTGTCTCTCTTCCTGATTCTGCCCTTCATAATGCTCTCTCAGACCTGGACTAGAGAGTCCACTTCAGATCCCCTTCACATTCTAAGTCTCAATGGAAGAATGCACAGTTTTATTTTCTGTTCTGAGACAACAATTATAATCATTTGTGCTTTTGAGACAATATACATGTCCACTAGATGGCGATGTGGGTCTGTAGCACTGTGAACGGGAGTGTAGCATGAGACCTCTGACCCCTGATAGACTCACTGCTGGAGAGGGAGAGAAAGTGACACCTCTCCTGCTTAGGCGAGGTGAGCTGTGTGATGAAGAGAGAGTGATGGCTCCCTGCTTAGGCGAGGTGAGCTGTGTGATGAAGAGAGAGTGATGGCTCCCTGCTTAGGCGAGGTGAGCTGTGTGATGAAGAGAGAGTGATGGCTCCCTGCTTAGGCGAGGTGAGCTGTGTGATGAAGAGAGAGTGATGGCTCCCTGCTTAGGCGAGGTGAACTGTGTGATGAAGAGAGAGTGATGGCTCCCTGCTTAGGCGAGGTGAGCTGTGTGATGAAGAGAGAGTGATGGCTCCCTGCTTAGGCGAGGTGAGCTGTGTGATGGAGGGAGAGTGATGGCTCCTTGCTTAGGCGAGGTGAACTGTGTGATGAAGAGAGAGTGATGGCTCCTTGCTTAGGCGAGGTGAGCTGTGTGATGAAGAGAGAGTGATGGCTCCCTGCTTAGGCGAGGTGAGCTGTGTGATGAAGAGAGAGTGATGGCTCCCTGCTTAGGCGAGGTGAGCTGTGTGATAAAGACAGTGATGGCTCCCTGCTTAGGCGAGGTGAGCTGTGTGATGAAGAGAGAGTGATGGCTCCCTGCTTAGGCGAGGTGAGCTGTGTGATGAAGAGAGAGTGATGGCTCCCTGCTTAGGCGAGGTGAGCTGTGTGATGAAGAGAGAGTGATGGCTCCCTGCTTAGGCGAGGTGAGCTGTGTGATGGAGGGAGAGTGATGGCTCCTTGCTTAGGCGAGGTGAACTGTGTGATGAAGAGAGAGTGATGGCTCCTTGCTTAGGCGAGGTGAGCTGTGTGATGAAGAGAGAGTGATGGCTCCCTGCTTAGGCGAGGTGAGCTGTGTGATGAAGAGAGAGTGATGGCTCCCTGCTTAGGCGAGGTGAGCTGTGTGATAAAGACAGTGATGGCTCCCTGCTTAGGCGAGGTGAGCTGTGTGATGAAGAGAGAGTGATGGCTCCCTGCTTAGGCGAGGTGAGCTGTGTGATGAAGAGAGAGTGATGGCTCCCTGCTTAGGCGAGGTGAGCTGTGTGATGAAGAGAGAGTGATGGCTCCCTGCTTAGGCGAGGTGAGCTGTGTGATGAAGAGAGAGTGATGGCTCCCTGCTTAGGCGAGGTGAGCTGTGTGATAAAGACAGTGATGGCTCCCTGCTTAGGCGAGGTGAGCTGTGTGATGAAGAGAGAGTGATGGCTCCCTGCTTAGGCGAGGTGAACTGTGTGATGAAGAGAGAGTGATGGCTCCCTGCTTAGGCGAGGTGAGCTGTGTGATGAAGAGAGAGTGATGGCTCCCTGCTTAGGCGAGGTGAGCTGTGTGATGGAGGGAGAGTGATGGCTCCTTGCTTAGGCGAGGTGAACTGTGTGATGAAGAGAGAGTGATGGCTCCTTGCTTAGGCGAGGTGAGCTGTGTGATGAAGAGAGAGTGATGGCTCCCTGCTTAGGCGAGGTGAGCTGTGTGATGAAGAGAGAGTGATGGCTCCCTGCTTAGGCGAGGTGAGCTGTGTGATAAAGACAGTGATGGCTCCCTGCTTAGGCGAGGTGAGCTGTGTGATGAAGAGAGAGTGATGGCTCCCTGCTTAGGCGAGGTGAGCTGTGTGATGAAGAGAGAGTGATGGCTCCCTGCTTAGGCGAGGTGAGCTGTGTGATGAAGAGAGAGTGATGGCTCCCTGCTTAGGCGAGGTGAGCTGTGTGATGAAGAGAGAGTGATGGCTCCCTGCTTAGGCGAGGTGAGCTGTGTGATGAAGAGAGAGTGATGGCTCCCTGCTTAGGCGAGGTGAACTGTGTGATGAAGAGAGAGTGATGGCTCCCTGCTTAGGCGAGGTGAGCTGTGTGATGAAGAGAGAGTGATGGCTCCCTGCTTAGGTGAGGTGAGCTGTGTGATGAAGAGAGAGTGATGGCTCCCTGCTCAGGCGAGGTGAGCTGTGTGCCACTGGTACGCTGAGCTGAGAGCTGTGGTAATGGCCGCCGTGGACCTATAAGCCTTCCACTTTGTTTACACACAGCTAGGCCTAAGTTCAACAGCGCACACTGCTACTGCTATCCATCTGCTGTAACAGCCAGTCCCCCCCCCCCCCCGAGCCCCTCCATCCTGCCCTCCTGGTACCCCCAAGCACCTGGCTCTCCTCCAACCCCCTAGCACGCTCCAGTCTCTTTCTCCTAGGCCCTGGAACAGGCCACCGAGGGAAAGCCAACAGACGTTTGTTAGCCTAACAGGAGGAGTGTGAGAGGAAATGAGGGTCAAGTGAAGAAAAGGTGCAGAGGGTTAAAAAAGAGGTTTGACCAAGAGAAAGGGGAATGGTGAGAAGAAAAGGTGCAGAGGGATAAAAAAGAGAGGTTTGACCAAGAGAAAGGGGAATGGTGAGAAGAAAAGGTGCAGAGGGATAAAAAAGAGAGGTTTGACCAAGAGAAAGGGGAATGGTGAGAAGAAAAGGTGCAGAGGGATAAAAAAGAGAGGTTTGACCAAGAGAAAGGGGAATGGTGAGAAGAAAAGGTGCAGAGGGATAAAAAAGAGAGGTTTGACCAAGAGAAAGGGGAATGGTGAGAAGAAAAGGTGCAGAGGGATAAAAAAGAGAGGTTTGACCAAGAGAAAGGGGAATGGTGAGAAGAAAAGGTGCAGAGGGATAAAAAAGAGAGGTTTGACCAAGAGAAAGGGGAATGGTGAGAAGAAAAGGTGCAGAGGGATAAAAAAGAGAGGTTTGACCAAGAGAAAGGGGAATGGTGAGAAGAAAAGGTGCAGAGGGATAAAAAAGAGAGGTTTGACCAAGAGAAAGGGGAATGGTGAGAAGAAAAGGCGAGACGCAGAAGGCTAGGAGGTTAAGGTCTGTTCAGTGGCTCTTTTATCTGGGAGCAGGTTGAATGGAACGCATGTCAATAAGAGAGACAGACAGGAAGAGACAGTTGGACAAAGGTGGATATGTCCACTACCAACTCTTCACTAGGATCCAACTCTCTCAGTTGATTCAGTCATCTAATTCTATTGCACCAAACAAGCCGATAGACATCTAGAGAGGCTATCCTGACGTTCCTGTCTGTGTGTTTATACGTTTACTGAGCTCTTCTCCTTAACCTCTATACAAGGCCTAGGAACATCTGAGAGAAGAGCTCTGTTAGTCCTTAGAAAGTGAGATTACAGATGAGGTCATCTCTCATGGACAGATGTAACATAACTGGTATCGTAGCGTCTGTCAACATACTGTGGGATGAGACAACTATTTCAGCTCCTCGTTCTAGTATCTTTTCTGACCCCAGAACTTAATCAAGCATTTGACGCAATTACGCAAGATTTTAATTCTGGGTTTCCAAGATTAAAGATGAGGTGACTTTTAACCTATCAAATTAACTAGCGCCTGTGTGTATATATATATATATATATATATATATATATATATATTCACTTTAGTAGCTCTCTCTAAAGATAGATGAGGTCAAAGATAATGTCAGACATTTAGACTATACAATCATACCGTCACGCTCAAAATCCCTGTCTTTTACCTTGTTCTTCATTCCATTGTTGATATATCATTTTTTTTGTAATGTTTTTTTTTTCTTCTAATAAAATCTATTCTCTGAATTAAAAGTCATTGAGGCAATAATGTTGCTCTCTCACGTCAACAGTTTTCAACTCCGACAGCAAAGGGCCATGTTGATGAGGACTAAAATAAGAGAGAGAGACCTTGAAAGGCACATTTTATAATATCAAAACCCCAAAATGTATGACTTGAAATGACAATGAGCCTTTATTCATTTTCCTCTGCTTTAGTGAGATTGACGAGTCGCTCTTAAGGGGCTTCATGATTCAGATAGTTTTTGGGGCCCAAAATAATGAGCGGATTATTACTGGCAACCCATTAAAGAGGCTTAATGAGCATGAAGACTCAATTACAGCTGGAATTACCCTCTCATCAAAGAGGAGCTCAACTGGAGACGAGGACAGAGAAATATGACCCAGACGCACACACGCACGCACGCACGCACACACACACACACGCTTAAAAACACACACACACACACTTAAACACACGGACACATCGCCAATCAGTACAGTGTAAACACATGCATTGAATGACAAAGTGATACTAACACAGACACACTCAGTCAAGTGTATGTACCATCATTAAATCACACACACACACAAATATGTACAACTGGGCTCCAAAAACAGACTCACACTGGCATACAGTTCATGGGCACACACATAAACACACACTCCTAATAGTCTAATGAAGGCAGAGAGCTGATACGGGCTTTTCCAGCTCTGCCCTACTCAGCCAGTTTAATGAAGAGGATTCACATGCCTCTGCGATGGCTAAATAAAGGAGAAAACACTATTTTCTCAGAAAGCGAATTATTCAAATGAATTCCCCTACCAAGCCAGATTCTCTCCCTCATCAGATAGCTTTGTTATTATGGAAATGTGGGGGAATTGGAGACGAACGATAAAGGCAAACTGGAGGCCAGTGTCTCACACAGTGTCTGTCTCACCTGTTGAAGAGGTTGTTTCTGGACACCATGCGGAGGAAGCCAGTGGGGTCAGTCACAGAGTTGAGTTTGTTGTTGAGCTCTTCAAACTGCTGGTCCAACAGGTCCCCTGCCTCACTCTCTGTCTCACTGCTGGAACAACCCCTGAGAGAGAGAGAGAGAGAGAGAGAGAGAGAGAGAGAGAGAGAGAGAGAGAGAGAGAGAGAAGAGAGAGAGAGAGAGAGGGAGGGAGGGGTCGAAGAAGAAGGAGTGAGAGGGGGAGAGATAGCGGTAGAGGGGGGGATTATACCATTAGACATACAGACTGCATGCACACGCACACTCTTATTCACACACACACACCCGTCCAGCCCAGTTTCCCAGGTGTGGTCCAGGAAGCGCCCTAACAGGAAGCAGAATTAAATCCTCTTCTCATATGCTGCTAATGCTGATCCAGCCAGCACCTAGCAGGGAGTCTGTTCTGTTCTTCCATCCTCTACCCCCTCTGTATCTACACCCCTCCTCTCCCCATACACACCATCCCTGCCCCCCTCTTTTACCCCCACATCTCATCCAAACTCCCTTTCATCTTCCTCTGTCAGCTCACTGCTCACAACGGTACCAAGTTTAACCATGGGAACGGTTTCTCTCATCTAAAATCTCTCCCTCTCTCTTTCTCTCTCCAGTAATCCATATATTTGCTGTAGCCTTTCTCTGAGATCCCTTCCCATGAGGTCCCTCTGTCCACATCTGACTAACACAGAGCGGCTGCACTCACACGCGTGTTAGCAGGTGGGAGAGGTACATACTTTCAGGTCAGACGGTATGGGGAGATGGGAAGTGGGGAAAGACACTCTATGGTTGAGTGGATTTATTGATGAGGACTGAGGAGACACAGTCTTCCCAAATATGGATGCTGCCCTTTTCTCTCTCTCTGTTTCTCTCTCCCTCCCGCTATCTTCCCCTCACACTCCCCTCCCCTTCTCCGTATCCCTCTCTTTATCCTCTGTGGAGAGTGAATGGGGCGGTAAGTGGTGCCATATTGTGGCCAGCCAGGCGTAGTGGCATGTGTGCTGCTTCCCATTGGAGCGGTAAATGACTCAGTAATGGGGCAGGAGGGCATGGCAGGCCGGTGGGAGTGGAGGTTGGCAGTGGGCACACAGGCTGGCCACTATGGGCTAATTCCTCATTTGAGAAACATGTGCCCTCATGCAAAATGTAGGTTAATGATAGGGAACATTTGTGTGGAAGTTCAATGACGCGAGTAGTCCCCTGAAGTAAACCTGTAGTTTGATTGCTCAATTAATTAATTTGTCATTAACTGTTCTTTTGTCAGTCACTTCATATTCTAACAAGTCTCCTCCCATCCCTGTATCTCACTCCATCCAATTCCCCCTGTATCTCACTCCATCCATGTCCCCCTGTATCTCACTCCATCCATGTCCCCCTGTATCTCACTCCATCCATGTCCCCCTGTATCTCACTCTATCCAAGTCCCCCTGTATCTCACTCCATCCAATTCCCCCTGTATCTCACTCCATCCATGTCCCCCTGTATCTCACTCCATCCATGTCCCCCTGTATCTCACTCCATCCATGTCCCCCTGTATCTCACTCCATCCATGTCCCCCTGTATCTCACTCCATCCATGTCCCCCTGTATCTCACTCCATCCATGTCCCCCTGTATCTCACTCCATCCATTTCCCCCTGTATCTCACTCCATCCATGTCCCCCTGTATCTCACTCCATCCATGTCCCCCTGTATCTCACTCCATCCATGTCCCCTGTATCTCACTCCATCCATGTCCCCCTGTATCTCACTCCATCCATTTCCCCCTGTATCTCACTCCATTCATGTCCCCCTGTATCTCACTCCATCCATGTCCCCCTGTATCTCACTCCATCCATGTCCCCCTGTATCTCACTCCATCCATGTCCCCCTGTATCTCACTCCATCCATGTCCCCCTGTATCTCACTCCATCCATGTCCCCCTGTATCTCACTCCATCCATGTCCCCCTGTATCTCACTCCATCCATTTCCCCCTGTATCTCACTCCATTCATGTCCCCCTGTATCTCACTCCATTCATTTCCCCCTGTATCTCACTCCATCCATTTCCCCCTGTATCTCACTCCATCCATGTCCCCCTGTATCTCACTCCATTCATTTCCCCCTGTATCTCACTCCATCCATGTCCCCCTGTATCTCACTCCATTCATTTCCCCCTGTATCTCACTCCATCCATGTCCCCCTGTATCTCACTCCATCCATGTCCCCTGTATCTCACTCCATTCATTTCCCCCTGTATCTCACTCCATCCATGTCCCCCTGTATCTCACTCCATTCATGTCCCCCTGTATCTCACTCCATTCATGTCCCCCTGTATCTCACTCCATTCATGTCCCCCTGTATCTCACTCCATTCATTTCCCCCTGTATCGCTGCCTTCCTCCTTTCTTCAGCTCCATCTTCTTCCTCTCCTTGGCCCTCTGTAAGCCGTCTACTGTGTTTCCCTGTCTCCCAGGCCCAGACAGTATTTGTTAAGTGAGTTCAGTGGGCATCCAGAGGTCCATTATTCTGTCTCATTGGTTGTCAGTGGGGGCAGAGAGCAGTTGTTTTTTTAGACAGGTAGTGGGGTCCTGTCATCACACCCCCTACAGGGGCACAATGACTCCCTGAGACAGCATACAGAAAAGCACACTAGTCTTCTACGAGCATCAGTCTCCACCCTATAGAATGGTATATTTATTCTGGGCTCTGTGTGTGTGTGTGTGTGTGTGTGTGTGTGTGTGTGTGTGTGTGTGTGTGTGTGTGTGTGTGTGTGTGTGTGTGTGTGTGTGTGTGTGTTACCTGCTGTAGTAGGACTCTACTCCCAGGGCCTCCCGAGCACTGGCAATGTGCTGCTCCAAAGATGAGCCGCTGGCCACACCCCCTCCCCCACCCTCATGGAGGTCTGGCCCGCCCTCTGGCACGCCCTCTCCCAGGTACACCTCATGGAACTTCAGGATGCCTGGGAGAGAGAGAATGAGAGAAGGACAACAAGCTCAACATATTGGTCACATCACATTACGTCATGATGCACACAGCACTGTTGGACTTATTACACTACAATGAAAGTGTAATAAAAACTGTTGACTTCACTTTAAAACAGCCCAACAAACATGTTAACAATAAGAGACCATATGGAGAGATTTCACTCTGAAAACTAAGTTACGCTACACGTACGATCTGCACATCTGCAGAGCAAAATGAATAAAACAAATAATGTTCAATAAAATATAAGAGTGGCTGCCTGTGCCATCTGCTCCGTGCCATGGGGGCTGAGATGTTGGGGGAGAAGGGAGGGAGGAGGGGGGACTACCACAGCACTGGTGGTGGTAGATACTGAGTGTGGGGGTTGAGTTTGGCTTTGAATGTGTTCAGATCTGTGATTTGGCAGACAGGCTGCTCACCAGTTAAATGATTAGAGGAGGCCCTTTACTGACTAAGGGTTGTTTTACCCAGACCCTGTTCAGTGTGTATGCCAGCACTATACGACTGAATGCCCGGGAGAGACTGGGACAGAGCAGAAGGCTAATTACAGGACTGGTAGCCTCTCTTAGCCTCAGGCAAAAGGCAGCTCTTTCAACCTTTCATTCCCCTCTGCAGAATTACACCCATCTATATGACTTCTGTTAGGGGGGGTCAGACACCCAGCTTTCATTCCCCTCCTCAGAATTACACCCATCTATATGACTTCTGTTAGGGGGGTCAGACACCCAGCTTTCATTCCCCTCCTCAGAATTACACCCATCTATATGACTTCTGTTAGGGGGGGTCAGACACCCAGCTCTCATTCCCCTCCTCAGAATTACACCCATCTATATGACTTCTGTTAGGGGGGGTCAGACACCCAGCTCTCATTCCCCTCCTCAGAATTACACCCATCTATATGACTTCTGTTAGGGGGGGTCAGACACCCAGCTGTCATTCCCCTCCTCAGAATTACACCCATCTATATGACTTCTGTTAGGGGGGGGTCAGACACCCAGCTTTCATTCCCCTCCTCAGAATTACACCCATCTATATGACTTCTGTTAGGGGGGTCAGACACCCAGCTTTCATTCCCCTCCTCAGAATTACACCCATCTATATGACTTCTGTTAGGGGGGTCAGACACCCAGCTTTCATTCCCCTCCTCAGAATTACACCCATCTATATGACTTCTGTTAGGGGGGTCAGACACCCAGCTTTCATTCCCCTCCTCAGAATTACACCCATCTATATGACTTCTGTTAGGGGGGTCAGACACCCAGCTTTCATTCCCACTTTGTTGAGTAGGGCTAAAAGAGAGGCAAGGACTAGCAGTCTCCATGGCAGGAAGATCTGTCAGTCAGGCCAGAGCTGTCACTGGGCTTCACAGCCTCCTCTATTATCTTTGGTGCGAGAGCGAGAGAGAGAGAGAGAGAGAGAGAGAGAGAGAGAGAGAGAGAGAGAGAGAGAGAGAGAGAGAGAGAGAGAGAGAGAGAGAGAGAGAGAAAGAGAGAGCTAAACAAAGCACAATCATGATGAGAAAAAGAGAGAGAGAGAGAGAAAGAGAGGCTATGAAGTCTCACTACTCAATACTAAAGAGAGCGAGAGAGAAAGAGAGAGAGAGAGAAAGAGGCTACTCAATAGTAGAGAGAAAGAGAGAGAGAAAGAGAGAGAGAGAGAAAGAGGCTACTCAATAGTAGAGAGAAAGAGAGAGAAAGAGAGAGAGAAAGAGAGAGAGAGAGAGAAAGAGAGGCTACTCAATACTAAAGACAGCACAAACTAATGCACAAAGCTTGTTTGTGTGAGATTGTGTGTGTACGCACAGGAGTATGTGTGTGTGTTTCCCTGTTGACTTGTTTGTGCGGATGTTGATTGTGCAAGTGCTCTTTGGCTTTGTCACTCTCGGTTACCATGGTTCATTGGCAGGTGCCCTGGGGGGTGAGAGGCCAGGCGGGGTGGCACTGCCAGCAGTGGAGTGGCAGGTGGCGCTGCCGCCGCCTGTTAAAGAGGGCTTTCTTACCCTCGCCCGCCTCTGAACACAAGCCATGCCTTCCAGGACTCTCAGCTAAACAAAGCACAATCATGATGAAATTCACTGTTGGAGTGAGTGTGTATGTGTGTGTTTTGTGTCTGTATAATGTGTCGTTTAATGTGGCATAATAGTTTGTACAGATTTATAGTCCCTTTACCCTTATAGCTCATTGTATCAGCACACAGAGGAACTGAGTTAGTTGACCTACGCCTCCCTCTCCCTCTCAGGTCTTACCTGCTCCTGGAGCCAGCAGCCAGCTGTACAGGTACCCAGCAGCCATGGAGAAGTAGAGCACCAGGGCCCTCTGGCTGTTCACCGTGTCCAGGATGTGCTCCACTGTGACTGGGGTGTAGGGGTCTGAGTCCTGCTGGCCTGTCTGCCTCTCCACCAGCAGGTCAGCAAATGCTCGTGTCCGACCCCGCTCTGCCACCGCCAACGCCTCGTCATGGTGGCCTGGCCGGAAGATGGTCAATATTGTATTTTTTTCAGTTTCTTTTTTTAATTGAACCTTTATTTAACTAGGCAAGTCAGTTACCCCAGCCAAACCCTAACCCAGACGACGCTGGGCCAATTGTGCGCCGCCCTATAGGACTCCCAATCACGGCCGGTTGTGATACAACCTGGAATCAAACCAGGGTCTGTAGTGACGCCTCTAGCACTGAGATGCAGTGCCTTAGACCGCCGTGCCACTCGGGAGCCCCAGTTCATTATGGAGTGGTGGATTTATTTTTACAGAAGACACAAATAAAGATGGAAATAGAGCAGAAGAGCAATCAAAAAGAGAGGTGAGCAATGGACAAAGAGAGTGTAAAGTGTGAGAACCTAGGCTGACGAGGACCCTCTGGAGTGCCTGATAGGAGGAAGTCTGCAGATCAAACAGAGACAGTTTGTAGTCGGTGCTGTGCTGGGCCTCGTGACGAATGGTCTCAAACAGTGCAGACGCTCGGTAGAGCTGTAGGACAAATAACACAACCACACAGAAAAACATCAGATACATCCATATCCCTGTTGGCTATAGAGCTCTCAGAGACTTGCAGTAGAAGAGTGAAGCCACTAGATGGAAGCAGCCCCCATCAGTGTAAATGATGTTTGACATCTACACTGCTACCCCTCTCCCTCTTAACCTGATCAGTCCCAAGCCAAATCAGCCCATCAGACCAGTCACTCATTTCAAGTATCTGCTTGGCAAGCCCTCATATTTAGCCTCACATTGAAGTGCTCTGCTTTTTTCTTTTCAGGACCAAATTATTTGACATAAAAAGTTACATTCATGAGTTTTATTAACTAACGTCACTCCAAAAATGAGATGTGCCAAACAATAACCTGATCTAAAAAAAAGTACAGTAAGTACAGAAAACTAGTCAGTGACAACTGTGTGGAGTTTGTGACAGTAACTATGTGAATTTATTAAGCTCAGGTAAACATCAGGAACCATCACAATGCAATATTTCTGCATGATCTCCTTTGAAGAAAAGCCCTTACATTCTAACGAGTCCTGCGGCATCTGAGCGTCGTAGAACAAAACAAATCACCTCGGGCGTGTTCGTGAGAGCCTTTCCATGGTGGGGTCATAATAGTCTGTAGCTCAAACCGTTTCGGGATGTGTCCTGGTTTCACAAACTGCACTCTACCTCAGCCTTCGTCCATAGCACAGGCCTACGGCTGTTATGGGCGTATCTAGGACAAATTCCAGGACGCTCTTGAAAAAGAGATTTTAAATCTCAATGAGCCCTTCCTGGTTAAATAAAGGTTAAATACAAAAAAAAAAAAATGGACTCGTCAAATGTCTGTAACAGACTCCTGGAAGTCTGTAGCTGAATCAGGCAACTCAGATGTTCAGAGCCAGTCCAAATCATGGATCTGTGATATTGGGCCTGATGGACACAGCTCTGACATTCACCTCAGCTATCCTCCCATCTCATCTCATCTTGCCCAGACTAAGATGCTAATTCATCGCCTGGGCACACAATGTCTTCTAGGGAAACAGTGTGTCCATAGAAACAAAGCTTTCCCTGCTCCACATCTTTTCTCTGTTCAGTCTCAGACACTAACATCAGGCTGGAGAGGGAGAAGAAGAGGGAGAGACAAAGGTGGGAGGGCAGACACAGTGTGGGCGGAGGATGTGCTGCCAGGCCAGGCCAGTCAGGAGTGCTGATTCATGGGAGTTGTTATTGGTTTCCTATTCCTCTTCTGTTGGCAGGCCTTCAAGAAGACTGAGAATGTTCCACCTCCTGACTGACTGACTGACTGACTGACTGACTGACTGTCTGTCTGTCTGTCTGTCTGTCTGTCTGTCTGTCTGTCTGTCTGTCTGTCTGTCAGTGATCCAGGCCACTAAAGTATGTCAGACGAGAGGATAGAGAGAGAGCACTGGGAGAGCAGAGTGTGGTTGTGCAGCATTAGTGCTAGAAGTCCAGTCCGGGCTGTCTGATTCTGCTGATAGAGCTGCAGGCTGATTCCTGCAAAGCTGGTTCAATCTTTTGGGCACACAGACATCCCTTTAAGATGAAAACTAATTTCTCACACCACCTTCCCCCCGGGGCCAACCTCACCCTTTACAGATTAAAAGAAAACAATCCCAAAAGTGCTGTGCTCGCAATGTCCCGCCTCGGTGCTGTAAAGCTAACATCAGAATAGGGGCCTAGGATATTTACACTGCCATGTATGCACCCAATATAACCCATGATTACCGGAACTGTTATCAGACATTTTCACATGTAGACCCCATCACGATGCCTAAAACGACTCTCCTCATGTCTTTTCCCCAGGGCTACGTTCACCCTCTCTGATAGAAGTTACCAGCAGTAAAACATCAAACCCACCACACTGCACTCAACATTCATCTATTAATCCCATGTGACAATATGAAACCATGTATTCATCACAAATCTGACTGAACCGTGGGCAGGTCACAGTGGTCACGGCGGATCAGAGTGAGGGTGTTGAAACACAATTAGGTTTAAACGGTCGAACATGAGGTCAAGCCATCTCATTCCAACAGTACGGATGCTGTATGAATATTAAGTGCAGTAATATTGCATAGTGGGACATAGTTGGCTATGTAAATCAGCCCTGAAGTGGGTCAGGCTATTTACCAAGGTCATATAGCTTTACCACCAGCAGTAACGCCCTCCCTGCTTCCTCATGAATAATCATCTAACCTATACACTGAGGACAACAGTGTCTCCTTTCCTTTCCCAACAACACACCACCATGACAGCTACACTGACTGGAGGAAATATCCCAAACATTACGGAGTTGCCTGGGAAAGAACTTGGGTGTGAAATGACATCTGTTTGACTGAGGGGTTTGGGGATAAGGTCATTGTAATAGAGATGAGAGAGAGAGATCCCTGTACATAGCTGACTTTTAAACCTTTTTGGATGCAATATTTACTGTTCAATTCTAAGAGTTTTGTGTTGATGTTGTTTTGTGTCTTCTCACTTTTGTTTATTTCACATGCATTGACAATGTAAACACATTTCCCATGCCAATAAAGCCCCTTTAAATTGAACAGAGAGAGAGAGACAGAGAGAGACAGAGAGAGAGAGAGACAGAGAGAGACAGAGAGAGACAGAGAGAGAGAGAGACAGAGAGAGAGAGAGACAGAGAGAGACAGAGAGAGACAGAGAGAGAGAGAGACAGAGAGAGACAGAGAGAGACAGAGAGACAGAGAGACAGAGAGACAGAGAGAGAGACAGAGAGAGACAGAGAGAGACAGAGAGAGACAGAGACAGAGAGAGACAGAGAGAGACAGAGAGAGAGAGAGACAGAGAGACAGAGACAGAGAGAGAGAGAGAGAGAGACAGAGAGAGACAGAGAGACAGAGAGACAGAGAGACAGAGAGAGACAGAGAGACAGAGAGACAGAGAGAGAGAGAGAGAGAGAGAGAGACAGAGAGAGACAGAGATACAGGAGAGAGACAGAGAGACAGAGAGAGAGAGAGAGAGAGAGATTTTAAATAATCCCACTGCCTCCCCCAAAAAGAATATGTACCTTTTCTTACTAGCACTGCCTTTGCTGATAGCTACTTTATTGAGGAACATTTTTACTTCCTGTGACTGAGATATGTGGTTGTCTCACCTAGCTATCTTAAGATGAATTCACTAACTGTAAGTCGCAATGAATAAGAGGGTGAATAAAATGTCAATCTTCCACCTCCCCATCCACGGCCTCCCTCTACACACACGCAGATAGGTAACCCTGTGTATGTTGTGTGTGAAGAGAGGTTCATGTCAGATGTATACCTGGTGCTGGGCCTCCTCCAGGTTCCCACTGGCCCACAGAGACAGCCCCAGACGATGGCGGATCTTAGCCTCATCCTCACGCCGAGACAGCTGCTCCGCCAGCCGTAGGCCTGGAGAGAGAGACATTAGAAATTATTTAGAGCTATGGGCAGGCAGGTATCTTCCAGGGTAACAGGTGTAAGCATGGTACTGATACTCTGACAGTGAACAGGCTTCAGTTGTAAAATCCCACTCAGTCTGGGCATCACACACACAAACACAAACACACCCACTCCCAGACACACAGTACGAGGCTGTTAGGGCACTAATCTGAGTGCCTAGTAATCAATGGTAAGGATCGAGTGGCTGAGCAAACACAAACACACCCATAATGCGTCTGTATAAAGCAAGTGGGAGACTAAGCAAACATAATATGTTTAATAGAGTCTACACACACAGAGGCTCGAATCCTGTGTTGAAACTGTTCGTATTGCTCATCACACTGGTCCATAAACTTCTTCTGAGATTCAGCCAAAACCCGGGGAGATTTTTCTGTTCAGTTAGCGTGGCTTTGTCAGATCACCTGGCGAGAATAACGTTTGTTTTCCCCTTTCAATCCCTCAAGCGGTGATGTGTATGTCACATGTTTGCATGTGTCAACAGCCTGCCCGCCGACTGCTTGGTTTCACCCAATTACTGTGATGAAACAGACACTCCACGAAGGGAAATGATAAAAAAGGACAGACACTGGGCCACATGTCACCTACCAGGTGCTAACAGCACAGCAGGCAATCTTAGCTATGATTTGGGCTGCTAATAAGTCTGTGGCTACAAGGTTTATATTATGTAGGTATTAGAATATAATGTATCTACTCTATTCCTCTGTGACTAGGGGAAAACACGTTTTGGTGGAGGGGAGAGAAAATGGGCCATGATATCAAGCAGCCCTCATCTCACTCTCCTCGCGTTTCTAGTCATTCCTGGAAAACAGTGTGTCTGAGTCTGACCCAGATAAGAAAAGAACACAGAGCGTGACCAGGAAGGAACACCCGACCTACACGATTCCTATTCCACCAGGCCCAGGGCTGCTCTGCTCTGTGAGTACACCCTCAGAGAGACGGATGCCTTTGAAGCCTGCAACACTTCCCCCCTCTCCTTATCTATCCTCTTCTCCCTCTCTTCCCTCTTTCTCCCTCCTCCTGCCTCTCTCTCTCTCTCGCTCACACTCCCTAACTCTCTCAATACGCCCTCTCTTATCTCTCTCTCTGCCCTCTTTCTCCCTCCTCCAGCTCTCTGCCATTCTTTCAGAACTCTCTAAACCCTCTCCTTCACCCTCTCCCTCCCCGGCCTCGTCTCTCTGTTTCTCTCTCTCTCTCTTGCTGTCTTTCTCTCGGTCTATCTGCCCTCCACTAGTCTCAGTCCTACTCAGGTTACATTAGAGTCTGGAGCTTTAGAGAGAGAACTGATCTGCAGTCTCACCATTCACATCTTCCTCCCTCTCTCTATGAAGAAGACTCCTGATTAATCAAAAAGCGGCATGTCTTTTTCTTATAGTGCGGTTGACACTTGGTAGAATTATCATACATGAAGATGTATGCATCTGCATTGCGTACTCTTGCTATCTCTTCCCACATGCTTCCCTCTCTAACTGTGGCAATCTCTTGCCGTCACTGTCACTGTGACTGTCAGCGTGTGTACCTTCGGTGTGCCATGCAGGCACAGTGACGTAGTGGTGGCTGACATAAGGATGTGGTGGTGGCTCTGTGGCTGGCTGCACCCTGAAGAGCAACTAGAGAACACTTTAAAGGCTCCCTGACAGCTGGTGAAGAGATTCACTACAGCCCCCGGGGGCCCATGCACCCTGTGACACACACACACACACACACACACACACACACACACACACACACACACACACACTTGCTGCAGGGCAATACTCTCTCTCTCTCATTATACAATGCATATATGCAAATATTTAAACATGCATACACACTTCACAAAGCTACACACACACAGTGTCACAAAGTGTCACCTAATTATAAATGATATAAACAATTATAATGATAAAAGAATACTGCAGGCATTAACACTGCTGTGTCTCTCTCCCTCCTACTGTGAGGCATGTACACACACACACACACACACACACACACACACACACACACACACGCATTGCTGAGGTCACATGCTGTCACTATAGGCCCTCGAGTGGTTCTCCTTTCATAGGCCTCCTTCCAATTCATCTTTTTCAGGAAGCAAAAACAAAAAACAAGCAGTGCAGCATGAAAAAGAAAATGGAGGGGAAAAAAAGGGAAAAAACGACCAACTTTGAGGTCTGGGTAGGTTGGCCAAAAATAATCTGCTGTCAAGGATAGGGAAGGTAGTGTTCTTTTTCAAAGCTGGACCACGGAACAATGTAAGGACAGAGCAGGGGACAGTAATGGAACATGGAGGAGATAGAGTGGCCTGCCTCCTTTGTTTCCATTAAAGCCCAACAAGCAACGACAAGGAACGATGTCTAGGTCACTACAAGCACTGGTGGCTTATAGGACAGGAGAGGAGAGGCTAGGGAAGGTATTCCTGTTCATGTCTTCCTTAGAGGAGGAATGATGAAACAACCTATAAACCCAGAGAGATAATTCTCCCTGGATGGAAACAGGCTTTGGAGTGTAATGCCCTGGGTCTGCCTCTGCATAACGCTTGTAAATGGAGCTGGTGGCCACCAAACAGCTTCCACGAAGCCTTGTCCCGTCATCCCTGTGACAAACACTCCCTGCACTGTTACTGGCATAATGACTTTTAGACAGCCAGGGCTGCAGCTTTTTATTTCACCATTATCTGTAGAGGACAATGAAGCGTGAGAGGCAAGAGTCTGTCAGCCACAGTGTGTGAAAAGATCCTTTGGCAGCTCATCTGAGAGAGGGGATATAGAGGTGTGAAGAATAGGAACCGGTAAACATGCTGAATGCCTCCCCATGCAGCATGGAGATGAGCTCACACACACCACACACACCACACACAAAAACTAAAATACACAATGACAATGACACCCACACAAAAACACCCTCACACAGGCTAATAAAAAATAAAATAAAAAATCGACAAACACTCACAGAAAAACACAAACAGTATAATCACAAAATATAAGCCTATTGACAAAAATTGCAGCTGTTGGTAGAATTATAACTTGGCTTTACTTCAAGAATTTGCATATAGTATGTGTTTAATTCTTGCCTGTCAGATAGATATTCTCCTTTGGAAGCTGTCCCAACACCTTTCATGTCACTAAAGTCTATGTCGTCTGTGGAGCACAGTATTGTTATTATACAGTATATATATCTATATCTCTATTCCCCGACCCCACCACTCACCTTCCTGCAGATACATGACAGCCTGTGAGTAGTTCTGCAGTGCGTGGTGTGTCCTCCCCAGGCTACCGTAGGCCAGGGTCTTGGCTGCCAGGTCGTTGGTCTGAGCTGCAACACTCAGATGCTGCTCCTGGAACACCACCGCACGCTCATAGTTGCCCAGTGACTCATAGGTGAGGCCCAGGTTGCCATAGGCACGGCCCTGTCGGGCGGGGCTGCCCGTCTCCTCTGCGATCTCCAGGTCACTCTGGTGGCAGCGCAGGGCTGTCTCGTACTCCCCCATGGACTGGTACACCACCCCCAGGCCGCAACTAGCGTCGCCCTCTAGTGGGCGGTCCTGGGTGTCGCGGGCGATGCCTAGCTGGCGCTCAAGACAGGAGATGGCCTGTTCATAGTTCCCCAGCTGGCTGTGGAGCGCCCCCAGCTCCCCGTAGGCCTGGGCCTTCCCGCCACACTCCCCCAACTCATGGGCCACCACCAGTCGCTTCTCAAAGCAAACCAGGGACTGCTGCAGGTTACCCATCGCCCTGCAGGGGGAGACACAGAGTCAGGGCAGGACGATGGGGAGTCAAACAGTGGGGAAGGACAGAGATGTGGGTCAACTAGGAAGGCAGGGATAGAGTTAAGTTGACTACATTATATGCCTACTAAAACACCCTGTAATTGCCATCTGGTGCTATGAACAAACAGACTCGTGCCATAGAGACTGTGTCCTCCTAGCGCACTCCTCTCGCTGTCACCCTGTTCATCTCTCCTTATCTCTTATCAGGGGGATAGTAGAACAGCTTTTATCTAATCTGCACATATGGCCACATTGTGCAATAAGGGAAGAATGAGGAACACACATTGCATTGTCACAAGAGCAGCAACTATGCCATTTGCCAAGGTCTGCATCATTTCAGTGGTAATGAATATTCAGATTGCCAACAAAAAGCACAGCAGATGACTCTCTGAGGACTGTGTGTGTGTGTGTGTGTCTGTGTGTGTGTCAACGTGTATGCCCTGTCCACCTGAGGATCTGTCTTTTTCAGCCATCTACTTCCTGTTTGAAGGGTGCAAAATCCACTTGATTGAATGCTTTCATTTTACTCCTGTGACTCTTTCATATTCTTGCTTGTGCCTGTCGTTTTTCCTGTTAACATTATGACCGCGGAAACGTTTGTAATGACCTGTCAAACACACTCCGGTAATGGCCGAAATGGGCTCAATGGAATACATTGTCTTTCCGTTTAATCTAGAAAAACGCTAAAGCTTTGTCAGGGATTTAACGCACCTTCACGACACTTACATTACAAGGAAAGAGAAGATTACTTTATTTTGATGTTTATTTTTTTTGGTGGAATAAAAATAAATACAAAATTATACAGTTGAAATGTTCACAAATTAGATGGGCTGAAATGAAAGCAACTTCCGAAAATGAACACTAGAATTATAGTGATATTATGTTTGATCTCCCAAACAATGTAAAGTATGTATAGATGTAATCTAGAGTTGATTTTTAATCCGATGGTATCCTGCTATGCACATACTTGTTGAATTATGCAAGAGAATGTGACAACAGTAATTAATGAGGCAGTCTAGACAGTGCAGGTAGGTTAGACAGAGGAAATGTTTGGTGGTTGCAGCCCTATTCCACCCCTTTATGTTAATGTATTCATATATGCAAATACACCTGATGTATTTATGAAAATGAGGCACATATAAAAACATACCTGATACAATAACAAAATGTATATATGAGTGCATTCTAAGATGTTTATATTTTTATTTGACAATAAATTCAAAACCTGAAATCTCACCAAAATCCCTCAACTCATTATTTGTCAAATCAAATCAAAGTTTAATGGTCGTGTACACAGATGCCCAGATGTTATCGCAGGTGCAGCGAAATGCTTGTGTTTTCTAGCTCCAAAAGCCCAGTAATACCTAGGATAAAAAAAACTATACACTCATAATCCAGAAAATACTAAATAAATAATATAGGATGAGCCATGACTAGAACACAGTATACACTGAGTGTACAAAATATTAGGAACACCTTCCTAAAGTAGAGTTGCAACCCATTTTGCCCTCAGAACAGACTCAATTCGTCGGGGCATGGACTACAAGGTGTCGCAAGCGTTCCATAGGGATGCTGGCCCATGTTGACTCCAATGCTTCCCACTGTTATGTCAAGTTGGCTGGATGTCCTTTCGATGGTGGACCATTCTTGATACACATGGAAAACTGTTGAGCGTGAAAAACCCATCAGCGTTGCAGTTCTTGACACACTCAAACCGGTGCGCCTGGTATCTACTACCATACCCCATTCAAAGGCATCTTTTGTCTTGCCAATTCACTATCTGAATGGCACACATACACAATCCATGTCTCAATAGTCTCCAGGCTAAAAAATCTTTCATTAACTTGTCTCCTCCCCTTCATCTACACTGATTGAAGTGGATTTAACAAGTCACATCAGTAAAGGATTGATCATAGCTTTCACCTGGGTTCACCTGGTCAGTCGATGTCATGGAAAGAGCAGGTGTTCCTAATGTTTTGTACAGTCAGTGTATACATATAAGGTGGGTGAAACAGTATGTAAACATTATTAAAGAGACCAGTGTTCAGTGACTCGATGTATATAGGGCAGCAGTCTCTAAGGTGCAGGGTAGAGTACCGGGTGACTATTTAACAGTCTGATGGCCTGGAGATAGAAGCTGTTTCAGTCGCTCGGTCTCAGCTTTGATGAGCCTGTACTGGCTCCGCCTTCCAGATGGTAGAGGGGTGAACAGGGCGTGGCTCGGGTGGCCGAGGTCCTTGATGATCTTCCTGTGACACCGGGTGCTGTAGATGTCCTGGAGGGCAGGCAGTGTGCCAGCGGTGATCCGTTGGGCTGACCGCACCGCCCTCTGGAGAGCCCTGCGGTTGTGGATGGTGCAATTGCCATACCAGGCGGTGATTCAGCCCAACAGGACGCTCTCAATGGTGCATCTGTAGAAGTTTGTGAGGATTTTAGGGGACAGGCCAAATTTCTTCAGCCTCCTGAGGTTGATAAAGGTGCTGTTGCACCTTCTTTACCACTCTGTCTGTGTGAAGGGACCATTTCAGGTTGTCAGTGATGTGCACGCCAAGGAACTTAAAGCTTTTGACCCTCTCCACTGTGGCCCCGTCGATGTGGATGGGGGCGTTCTCTCTCTGCTGTCTCCTGTAGTCCACGATCAGCTCTGTTTTGTTGACGTTGAGAGAGTGGTTATTTTCCTGGCACCACTCCACCAGGGCTCTCACCTCCTCCCTGTAGCCTGTCTCATCATTGTTGGTAATCAGGCCTAACACAGCAAACTTGATTGAGTTGTCTCTACCAGTAAAATGTTTTATGTGTTATAATTTAGTCAATATCTGGTGGATTATAAAAATTCTCAACGGTTGGAGTATCTTTATCCATTGTCTGCTGCAATTGTTTTTAAAAACTTTTAACAATTTCGATGACCATTGTTAATATGTGTGTAGGGGGAAGAGGAAGGGCTGAAGGGGTAATGATACAATGGGTTGGGGGGGGGCTAGATAATATAATTCACCCTCCAATTGGCCTAGATGGGATGTCACATGGATACAGGTTCTGTCTATCTTTGTGAATAAGCTTGCACACTGGCTAAGACCTGCTTTCATACCACGGTTTTGTTCTCTTGAATGCTTTGCACACGCTGCAGAAACCTTGCAAATAGCCAATTTTCACATTCCCCGGCAGAGCAACAATTGCTCGATGTCATTTGAAAAGGACCATTAAAAGAATAAAAGGCTTGAGATTAATTAATGTTGTGTGTTAATGTGAGCTGGTTGAGTAGAGTCTCTGGGAGAGAGAGAGATGGAGCGCGAGAGTGCGAGGGGGATAGAGAGAGGAGGAAGTGAGGATGATAGGAGTCAGATTTACATTCTTCCTCAGTCAGCTCATGCATAGCTAATGCAGGGTTCTGTCTGATTGTTATGGTGGCTTGCTGTTGATGTGCAATAAGAGGGAAAAATATTCTCTGAAATTAGGACTCCGTTGCTGCCGCGGCGTTTTGTTTCACCCTGTATTCTATCAGGATGTTATCAGACTCACGCGGGGGGAGAGAAAGTGGAGAAAAGAGAAAGAATGTAAAAGGTCGTCTCGAATTAACTGCGATTCCCCCGGTTTCAGACGTCTGTCTGCCAAAGCCTCTTTGCATACCGATCAGCTGGGGGCCAGTAGGCTCAGTGCTGAAGCAGCTAGCACCAGCCTCACTGAGCCTCAGGATCCTCAACGCCGACCGTCAAGGTGTCTCTAAACTATGGTGGTCCTGAAGTGCAAGTGCCAGCGCAAGCAAAAAGAACCAGCAGCGGGCACAAAAAGAAAAAAGATTATGCAAAGTAGGATCACTGTGATTATTAGTAATACCCCGTATAAGCAAATGATCTGTCACTGCAACAACCAGAATAAATTGATATCGGCAACTTATTCAAAGGCAGAATGTTTTTTTTTATCTCTCCAATTTTCGATCTTGTCTCATCGCTGCAACTCCCCAACGGGCTTGGGAGGCATCCTCCGAAACATGACACGCCAAACTGCGCTTCTTAACACCCGTCCGCTTAACCCAGAAGCCAGCCGCACCAATGTGTCGGAGGAAACACCATTTAACTGACGACCGAGGTCAGTCTGCAGGAGTCCCGGCCCGCCACAAGGAGTCGCTAGAGCACGATGAGCCAAGTAAAGCCCCCCCCGGCCAAACCCTCCCCTAACCCGGACAATGCTGAGCCAATTGTGCACCGCCCTATGGGACTCCCAATTACGGCCGGTTGCGATACAGCCCGGCATCGAACCCGGGTCTATAGAGACGCCTCTAGCTCTGCGATGCAGTGCCTTAGGCCGCTGCGCCACTCGGGAGGCCCATGCAGAATGGCTTTCTGATTGCAATGGTGGCTTAGGTGTATTAGAAATATGATGCCTTTACATTTAAATAAAGTTAAATGAAGATTAAATAAAAAATTATTATTAACTGAGAAAAAGACAAATTCAAGTTCTATTTCTACTTTCATCAGCAGGACTCTTCATCTATGATTCAGATATTAGCTTTTCGTAACAGGCAATCAGAGATTTCATGGTTTTAGAGTGCTTTTCATCCAACCACAGATTTTCATTATAGAGCTACAGCACTGTTCAGTGGGGAGCTGCAGAGACACCATGTATACCCAATCCAATCCTTTAGTGACACTTTGTTCCAATCACTACTTCAAGAAGAGGACATTTGGACAGATGACAGTGCTTACCTGGAACAGTATCTAAGTGGCTCATTCAGTGGGAAAAGTGGAGTTACTGCAATGAGTGAGAGAAACGCCAATATTCTGTATGATGTTAGGGCTAAAGCAAATTAGCATAATTTACCTACTGAGTGACCTGATAGGGAGCTACACTACATTACCAAAAGTATGTGGACACCTGCTCATCGAACATCTCATTCCATAATCATGGGAATTAATATGGAGTTGGTCCCCCCTTTGCTGCTATAACAGTCTCCACTCTTCTGGGAAGGCTTTCCACTAGATGTTGGAACATTGCTGTGGGGACTTGCTTCCATTCAGCAACAAGAGCATTAGTGAGGTCGGGCACTGATGTTGGGTGATTAGGCCTGGCTCACAGTTGGCTTTCCATTTAATCCCAAAGGTCTTCGATGGGGTTGAGATCAGGGCTCTGTTCAGGCAAGTCAAGTTCTTCCACACCGATCTCGACAAACCATTTCTGTATGGACCTCGCTTTGTGTATGGGGGCATTGTCATACTGAAACAGGAAAGGGCCTTCCCTAAACTGTTGCCACAAGTTGGAAGCACAGAATCGTCTACAATGTAACTGAATGATGTAGCGTTAAGATTTCCCTTCACTGAAACTAAGGGGCCTAGCCTGAACCATGATAAACAGCCCCAGACCATTATTCCTCCTCCACCAAACTTTACAGTTGGCACTATGCACTCGTGCTGGTAGAGTTCTCCTGGCATCCGCCAAACTCAGATCTGTCTGTCGGACTGCCTGAAGGTGAAGCGTGATTCAGCACTCCAGAGAATGCGTTTCCACTGCTCCAGAGTCCAATGGCTGCGAGCTTTACACCACTCCAGCCGACGCTTTGCATTGTGCATGCGGCTGCTCGGCCATGGAAACCCATTTCATGAAGCTCCCAACAAACAGTTATTGTGCTGACTTTTTCTAGAGGCAGTTTGGAACTCGGTAGTGAGTGTTACAACCGAGGACAGACGATTTTTACGCGCTGTGTGTTTCAGCACTTGGAGGCCACTTTCTATAAGCTTGTGTGGCCTACCACTTCATGCTGAGCTGTCGTTGCTCCTAGATGTTTCTACTTCACAATAACAGCACTTACAGTTTACTGGGCAGCTCTAGCAGGGCAGAAATGTGACAAAGTTACTTTTTGGAATGGTGGCATCCTATGACGGTGCCACGTTGAAAGTCACTGAGCTCTTCAGTAAGGCCATTCTACTGCCAATGTTTGTCTATGGAGATTGCATGGCGTTGTGCTCAATTTTATACACCTGTCAGCAACGGGTGTGGCTGAAATAGCTGAAACCACTAATTTGAAGGCGTGCCCACATACTTTTGTCCAGTGTATAACCAATTACATTACAGGTTTCTAAGTGTGTTTAGTAGGGGCTAATGAGCGATGTCACTGACCTGTGTCCATTGCCCAGACCTCGGTAAGCCTTCTCCTGGTCCTGCATGCGGTTCAGGCTCTGGGCCACAGACAGGTACTGGTCGTAGTATTTAATGGCCTCCTCAAAGTCCCCTAAGGCTTCGTAACAGTCTCCCAGGTTACCATAGGCCCTGCCCCGGTCCAGTACGGCCTCGTTGCCACTCAGCTGCTGCAGGGTGGCCAACTGCTGCTCCAGGTAGCCTATAGCCTCCTCCATCACCCCTACGTTCATCTTGGTGATGCCCATGTTGCCGTAGACCTGGGCCTCTACGCCCGGGTCCTTCAGTCTGCGGCCCAGCTCTAGCTGCTCCTCGTAGCTCTTGAAGGCCATGGCATACTTCCCGAGGGCCATGTAGACAGCTGCCAGGTGGCCGTGGGCTTTACACTCCCCGGGAACATCGCCCAGCTCCTGGTACACCTCCAGCTCCTGGGTGTGGTAGCCCAGGGACTTGTCGTACTTCTGCACCAGTCTGTAGGTGGCACCCAGGGAAGCGTAGGCACACGCCTCCATCCTGCGCTCCTTCATCTGAAACAAAGCACAGATAGGATTTCAGTGCATCAGCAAATGAGCAACAGTATTACATTTTAACAACCCTGCCTTTCAAAATCAATGGAGTGCTAGACTTACTTACAGTATATCATGCTGATCTCTCTTACTGTATGCAGACAAAGTGGAGACCTTTCCTGTGACTATGACTATAATCAGGACCTAGTGAATCTCACCTGGTGAGCCAGGGCGAGCTGCTGCTCATAGAACTGGATAGCTCCGGTCACATCCTTCTTGCAGACAAAGATGTCCCCCAGGTTGCCCAGGGCTCTGAAGCGGGCTTGTGCATTATTAAGAGACTGGGCTAGAGAGAGCAGGTACTTCTGACACTCCTCTGCCTTGGTGAAGTTACCCAGAGCCTTGAAGGCCAGTCCAAGGTTACAGTAGGCCTTGGCCTGGCTCAGCTTGTCATGCAGGTCCTTAGCCAGAGCCAGGTCCTGCTCATAGTACTTGACAGCGTCCTGGTAGCTTCCCAGGCAGTAGTGGGCGTAGCCCAGGTTGTGGCAGACTTTCCCCTCACTCTCCATGTCCTGGAGGTCAGGGGACAAGCGGAGGTACTGCTCGTAGTAGGGCACGGCTTGGGGGAACTCTCCCCGGGAGCAGTGGAAGTTCCCCAGGTTGCCCAGGGCGCGAGCCTCACTCTGGACGTCTCGCAGCTCGCGGGCGATATTGAGGTGGTTCTGGTAGTGCTGCAGGGCGCGATCGTGGGCCCCCAGAGCCTGGTAGGCCACGGCCAGATTACCATGGGTGGAGGCCTGGGAGGCTCGGTCGTTGACCTCCATGGAGATCTGTAGCTCCTGGCGGTGGTAGCGCACGGCCTGGTCAAAGGCCCCCAACGCGTTGTAGGCGTTGCCCATGTTACCGTAGGCCCGGCCCTGAGCAGCATAGTCAGTGAGCTCCTGGGCGATGGAGAGGTGGGTTTTGTGGAGTTTCAGTGCAGTTTCATAGTCTCCTTTCATCTGGTGGATAATGCCTGTGGACAGGGGAGAGGAGAGAGGGAAAGGAAGAGGGAAGAGGCAAGATTAATATCCCATTCACAGGAAAATATAAGTTCACTTCAAGTGCCTCATCAGACAGCCACATTATGTAGAAAGCAACAGTCATTTGGTAGTTAAAATATGCTTCTGCTGAGCCATCTGTTCCCTGATCAGGGAACAAACGTTCCACACAAAATATGGTCATTAAAATGAAGCACAATCACACAGTGTTATAAAGACATCAAAATGGAATCATTAGATTGTCTAAACTGTCTTTGATGATTGTGTCTTGAAAGAATATCCGCAAAACCAACCACTTTTCC
Source organism: Salmo salar (assembly GCF_965601325.2). Classification (NCBI taxonomy): domain Eukaryota; kingdom Metazoa; phylum Chordata; class Actinopteri; order Salmoniformes; family Salmonidae; genus Salmo; species Salmo salar. Next base: position 20,343,578 of record NC_138314.1, on the reverse strand, counting down.
GCAGGGACCGAAACAACTGAGGAGAGAGAGAGAGAGAACAAAAGAGAGAGAAAGAGTGGGCCGAGACGATTGAAAGCTAAGCTAACAACTTCTCAAAACTGAGATGAGTGTGCAAAACCAATAAATAACAGAAAACCCTGTGTATGGATGAGCGTATGATCTTTTATAAAACGGAGCAGCCATTCATCTAACAGGACTGGATAACTGTGGCTCCCCTGCATTGGCATCACTGTGGGCTAACGGGCCTGGGAGATAAGGGGAACCAGCCGCACCACTCAGAGGGCACTGGGATGGGGACGGGCCACCCTTGGCCGGGGTGTGTGGGAAACAGGGAAGTGGGACAGGAGAGGGGGACGTTTGTGGGTTGTGGTGGGAACTTGATGGTGCCACTGGGATTAGCGAGCACCATGTGCGTTTTCTGACTTTCCCTACCAGAACCTGCCACAGTACTGGCGCATGCAGAGGCTAAATAAACAGACAGTAAACAGCCAACTTAACAAACCCAAAATGACAAGACTACTGGTGCTATAGATGTGGAGCCCATTGGAGTTGTTTGTTCAGATAAAAGCCTTTCATGGGCCTCCCGAGTGGTGCAGCGGTCTAAGGCACTGCATCGCAGAGCTAGAGGCATCACTACAGACCCAGGTTTGATCCCAGGCAGTGTCGCAGCCGGTCGTGACCGGGAGATCAATGAGGTGGCACACAATTGGACCAGCCTCGTCTGGATAAGGGGAGGGTTTGGCCGGCCGGGATGTCCTTGTCCCATCGCACTCTAGCGACTCTTGTGGTGGGTCAGGCGCATGCACGCTAACGGTGCGGCTGGCTTCTGGGTCAAGCAAGCAGTGTGTCAAAAAGCAGTGCGGCTTGGCAGGCTCGTGTTTCAGAGGACGCATGGCTCTCGACCTTTGCCTCTCCCGAGTCCGTACGGGAGTTTCAGTGATGGGACAAGACTGTAACTACCAATTGGATATTACAAAAAAGGGGTAAAAATAAATAGAAAAAGCCTTTCATTAGGTCATTGGGATGCCTCAGGGCTAACGTTAGCTAGGTGGCTAACGTTAGCTAGGTGGCTAACGTTAGCTAGGTGGCTAACGTTAGCTAGGTGGCTAACGTTAGCTAGGTGGCTAACGTTAGCTAGGATAAGGGTTAAAGTTAGGGTTGACTAACATGCTAAGTAATTGCAAAGTAGCTAAAAAGTAGTAAGCAGTTGCAAAGTTGCTAATTAGCTAAAATGCTGAGATTCGAACACGTAACCTTTGGGTTGCTAGATGCCCACATAATATGCCTACCCATCCACCCCAACCAACCATCCTACTTTAGTTTTTGCCTTAAGTGACCGTCTGTCTTATATAACCATACCAAATGTAACATATCATACTAATTTGAGTGTCCCAGATTTACATTTACTATGTTACATCTAGTCTATGAGATCAGGCTGGACTAGGTAACAGGGGCTCTGTTGGTCTATAGTTGGCCCACTGGGTTTGCACATTTTGTTGACACAGTATCAGGCTCCTCTGAGGCGTCACTTCTTTAGGCAGCCAGATTTCAAGGAATAGAAGGGGAGGCTCAATGCTTTAAACTAAGCTGTGCTAGAAAGCTAACTTTGGGTGTCAGGTGAAGGAAGGGGTGTTTGGTATTTTATTAGGATCCCCTTTAGCTGTTGCAAAAGCAGCAGCTGCTCTTCCTGGGGTCCACACAAAACATGAAACATAATACAGAATGACATAATACAGAACATCATTAGACAAGAACAGCTCAAGATGTACAAATCCAGGTATCAAGGAAAGGGGATTGGATGGCAGCATAAAAAAGAACCTATTCAAAATATTTCATTGATTTGCCTTGCCCATAGATAGTGGCATAACCTCCAATCCATAGATGGGCTCACCTTTGTGATAATTCACCCACAGTTCCCTCACAGAAGGAAACCCCTCAGATGAGGTGGATCAGTAGTTCAGCACTTGATTGTTTCTGTGTACTTCTGTCTCAAGGTTAAAGTGCCATAGCCTTACCTGGCCCAGTAACCACCAGGTCAACACCTGAAGGAATGAACATGCTAAGCATACTACAGACAAAACAAACAAGAGACAGTACAATTCTTTGTACTGATTGCCAGAAGGAATACAATATGGATAAGTAACATACTGTATAAAGATTTGATAAAATGTTACTAACACTTTTATAATGACAAATGGTAGGAAAAATTGGCTTTTGGCATTGCATGTCCTACAGTTACAGTAGACTGACATTGGCACCTCACATATCAAGGACAGAGCCCAGGCCGTAGCCCCACCCCACCACAGCCCCATCCCACCCCAGGCCGTAGCCCCACCCCACCCCAGCCCCACCTCATCCCAGCCTCACCCCAGGCCAGCCCACCCCACCCCAGGCCAGCCAAGCCCACCCCACCCCAGCCCACCCCACCCCCATCCCATCCCAGCCCACCCCACCCCCAGGCCAGGCCACCCCACCCCCACGCCAGCCCACCCCATCCCAGGCCAGCCCACCCCAGGCCAGCCCCAGTCCCAGTTCCAGCCCGGCCCCAGAGCATGTTAACATGCGGAGGAGGAGCACTGACAGCCTTCTCCCTCCACAAAGTCATTGCCAAGGTTATGTCTTCCCTTTGGAGCTTAGCCCACAGAGGGTATAATGCCTGTTGATGTATCACCAGCTAACATGGCCCCAGCCCTCCCCTGAGTCCCCTGCTAGAGGCTAACATTGGAGCTGAATCTGGGGCTCAAAGGCTGGGGTGGGGGCTGGGGAGAAAGGCCAGAGTTGGGGCTGGGGAGAAAGGCCAGAGTTGGGGCTGGGGAGAAAGGCCAGAGTTGGGGCTGGGGAGAAAGGCCAGAGTTGGGGCTGGGGAGAAAGGCCAGAGTTGGGGCTGGGGAGAAAGGCCAGAGTTGGGGCTGGGGAGAAAGGCCAGAGTTGGGGCTGGGGAGAAAGGCCAGAGTTGGGGCTGGGGAGAAAGGCCAGAGTTGGGGCTGGGGAGAAAGGCCAGAGTTGGGGCTGGGGAGAAAGGCCAGAGTTGGGGCTGGGGAGAAAGGCCAGAGTTGGGGCTGGGGAGAAAGGCCAGAGTTGGGGCTGGGGAGAAAGGCCAGAGTTGGGGCTGGGGAGAAAGGCCAGAGTTGGGGCTGGGGAGAAAGGCCAGAGTTGGGGCTGGGGAGAAAGGCCAGAGTTGGGGCTGGGGAGAAAGGCCAGAGTTGGGGCTGGGGAGAAAGGCCAGAGTTGGGGCTGGGGAGAAAGGCCAGAGTTGGGGCTGAGGAGAAAGGCCAGAGTTGGGGCTGGGGAGAAAGGCCAGAGTTGGGGCTGAGGAGAAAGGCCAGAGTTGGGGCTGAGGAGAAAGGCTAGAGTTGGGGCTGAGGAGAAAGGCTAGAGTTGGGGCTGAGGAGAAAGGCTAGAGTTGGGGCTGAGGAGAAAGGCTAGAGTTGGGGCTGAGGAGAAAGGCTAGAGTTGGGGCTGAGGAGAAAGGCTAGAGTTGGGGCTGAGGAGAAAGGCTAGAGTTGGGGCTGAGGAGAAAGGCTAGAGTTGGGGCTGAGGAGAAAGGCTAGAGTTGGGGCTGAGGAGAAAGGCTAGAGTTGGGGCTGAGGAGAAAGGCTAGAGTTGGGGCTGAGGAGAAAGGCTAGAGTTGGGGCTGAGGAGAAAGGCTAGAGTTGGGGCTGAGGAGAAAGGCTAGAGTTGGGGCTGAGGAGAAAGGCTAGAGTTGGGGCTGAGGAGAAAGGCTAGAGTTGGGGCTGAGGAGAAAGGCTAGAGTTGGGGCTGAGGAGAAAGGCTAGAGTTGGGGCTGAGGAGAAAGGCTAGAGTTGGGGCTGAGGAGAAAGGCTAGAGTTGGGGCTGAGGAGAAAGGCTAGAGTTGGGGCTGAGGAGAAAGGCTAGAGTTGGGGCTGAGGAGAAAGGCTAGAGTTGGGGCTGAGGAGAAAGGCTAGAGTTGGGGCTGAGGAGAAAGGCTAGAGTTGGGGCTGGGGGGGGGCTTTAGGTGAGTTTGGCGCTGGAGCTACACCTGGTGCCGGAAGAGATGAGGACCTAAGGCTATGCCGGGGGCCACACAAGGGGTCAGAAAACAATCTCTGTCACCGCCAAATTGTAAGAGGATTACAAGAACCCCTGGGTCCCTGTTTGATAATAAATAATAGCATGTTTTGGGCCTCGGGTGGTAAATGCTGTTGGTACACAAATCAGGGGGATGATGGCGATTGGCTGGACAGCTGGATAAGAAAGGGGTAGTGATAGATACACTGATTTCAAATGACCCCATCAAAAAATTCTAAGAGAGAGGAGGGATTGACTCCTGCGGACCCCTGTTATGGCCATGCAATTCACTCAGACCGCACAATAAGGTTTGTTATGTTACATACAGTATATAAACTAAACCCCAGAGCTTATGAGTCTGCAGCTCCATCATTTCCATCTGCACAGTGAGCACAATGACTGTGAAAAAAGAGGGATCAAACAACAAGCCAAATATCCCTCACGCGCCACACACACACCTACTTTATCCCATTCACCACCCCGTATCAAAAGACATTAAAAGGCGGGCGATGCGTTGTCACTTTGCATTACACAGGCGCACAGTGTGAGAGGGAAATGCTGCAGTGATGACTTTGAGGGATGGTGTCTTGTTCTTACTAAATCACTGTGTCATTCTGTGCTGTGTGTGGAGGTCCACAGCACTGTGGAGCTTTCTGCTAGCTGCCTCTCTGCTGCTCTGCCCAGCTAAGAGGATTTCAGCAACAATGGATTCTCTGCCACTGTGCCGGGGTGATACCAGGGATAGAAGAAAGATGGCCAATCACCAAGCAGCCATCGGCCCTGCCCTAGAATCCAAACTCTAGCCTACCCTCCATTCATATTGCAGTTAGCCCAACACAAGGACCTGAAGAATGAATACAAAACAACATTTTCAATTGTTATGTACAAATTAATGGTCTAGAAAATTGCAGGACCAATTTAAAGTGGTTAGAGTGTAAAAAAGCAGATGCATAATTGCTTTCTAGACATTAACACTGAGTGCTGTGTGTGTTGAGACCTGTGGGGGGCGGTAGAGAGCTGAGGCAGAGAAGGCAGGCAAGGTACTGAGTGGGGTGGGGTGGAGTGGAGTGGAGTGGGGTGGGGTGGAGTGGAGTGGAGTGGAGTGGGGTGGAGTGGAGTGGAGTGGGGATCTGGGTTAAGGCTTAGGTACCAAATCCTCACTCATAAACACAGACATCTCCCACGGCCCGACAGACACGCTGAGAGAGACAGGAAGGTGGAAGATAAAAAGAAAGGGGGATGGATAGATGGATGTGTGCTGAGTGGGAGGCCTGCCAACACAAGCACACACAGACAGTCCGCTGCACCCCTCCAACCCTCTGCCTGCATGCAGGCCCAGCTGTGCTGGCTTCCTCTCCGCTCTCTCCAGCTGACCCGTCACTATCCTTCAGGACTGTTATACCTAACCCTGCTTAACCACAGAGAAACCTCTTGTTACTTCTGGATCTATGATAGCTCTGGACAGTTATGTATCTAATCTTCAATGTCCAGAGCATTGAGCAAGACCCTTTGGTTTTATTGCGCCTCAGGTTTTCTGTTTTGTAAAGACTTCAAATTCCATGTTGAAGTTGTGGATGGGCTAAGGAAAAAATAATGCTGTTTCTGTGTTGTTTGAGTTAATAGTGACATGGTGAATGGATTCAAAATAAACACATACAGCACATAGCTATACGTGGAAGGTGGGGACGTGGGAGAATGTTGGAGCAGGCTTCCAGTCCAGTATTTGGCATTGTCTTCTGCCATGAGACTAGGCTGAAGGGGGCCATGGAGAGGGGAACTAACTGCTGCTTTTCCATCAACATGACAGTGGGCCAAGCAGCACAGCTCTGCTACACTAGGAACTCTCCAGAAGAGGAGAAGGAGAATGGCATCCAATGTAACAATGTAATCACCTCAACCTCCCCCCCCTCCCTCTGTACATAGTAAAGTATATAGGAATCACAACCCCCCCCCCCCCCCTCCCTCTGTACATAGTAAAGTATATAGGAATCACAACCCCCCCCCCCCTCCCTCTGTACATAGTAAAGTATATAGGAATCACAACCCCCCCCCCCCCCCCTCCCTCTGTACATAGTAAAGTATATAGGAATCACAACCCCCCCCCCCCCCCCCCCTCTGTACATAGTAAAGTATATAGGAATCACAACACCCCTCCCCCCTCTGTACATAGTAAAGTATATAGGAATCACAACACCCCCCCCCCCCCCTACAGTAACTAGGTTTTCCATTCCAGTCCTTCCTGTCTGTGTGCCCAGCAGGATATATTTACATGTGGAACATTAACAGCACGGCCCTGTTGGCCCTAATGATCCTGAAGACAGAGCTTGAGATGTCACCTCAACAGGATAAATGCACATTTTATGTTTGGTTTCCCTCACTACCTGTCTCCTTCCCTATGCATTCTTCCATTCACTCTGCCTGTTCCATTAGGCTGGGTAAATTCCTCATTAAATCCAGCAGCTGCCCTCCTGCTCCTGCCTTCTCCCCTCCCTCCTTTTAAAAACACTAGGCTGTTTCCAACGACAACCAACCTGAGATCTCTCCCTCCCTGACTGCCTCAGTCTGCTGTCTGCTCCAGACCACATGGCTGTGTTCCTGTGTGAGCCATATAGCCAAACCCTGCAGGACTCCACAGAAGACTTTTCATGTTGGGGTGGTTAGGGAGAGTATACTAGGAAAGGCCTAAAGCCATTTCAACTCAAGTTTCTCTCTCTCCCTCCCCCTGAATCTCTCCTGCCCCAGTGAGTAGTACACCCAGAACAGTGTTGTTTATAACTCTGTTTTGTTGGACTCTGCCCACTGGGCACAGACGTCAACTCAACGTCTATTCCACATTGGTTCAATGTCATTGAAATTATGTGGAAACAACGTTGATTCAACCAGTGTGTGCCTAGTGGGTGTGCTGTTGTGTTTCCTGTTTGATTTAGCTTTGTCTCAGCATTAAGAGGTCCTCTGGGAACCAGGGTGAAAACAAGGAAAGTGATAGCTTAATTAAAACTGTTACCTCCGGCTCTGTTAACTGATGGAGTCGCAATTTCTAATGACTTTTTTAGATGAAAAAAACAAAACAATGAGTAGTGGGTTAGAAAAAGAAAGAGAGGAGAGGGAGAGAAGAGAGGGAGAGAAGAGAGGGAGAGAAGTGAGGGAGAGAAGGGTAAAAACAGCTTCCAAACAAACTTATTAAAAACCTCTGAAGTGAATTGCAGGAGAAAATATTGCAATTTAGATTCTGTTTCATGAATAACAGAAATGTAGTGGGCTTGATTACCAACAACGATGAGACAGCCTACAGGGGCACTCAGTGTGGTGTCAGGAAAACAACCTCTCACTCAACGTCAACAAAACAAAGGAGATGACCGTGGACACCAGGAAACAGCAGAGGGAGCACCGCCCTATCTACATCGAATGGACAGTAGTGGAGAAGGTGGAAAGTTTTAAGTTCTTCAGCATACACATCACAGACAAACTGAAATGGTCCATCCACACAGACAGGAGGCTGAAGAAATTTGGCTTGTCACCTAAAACCCTGACAAACCTTTACAGGTGCACAATTGAGAGAATCCTGTTGGGATGTATCACCGCCTGGTACGGCAACTGCATCGCCCTCAACCGCAAGGCTCTCAAGAGGGCGGTGCAGTCTGCACAACGCATCACAGGGGGCAAACTACCTGCCCTCCAGGACACCTACAGCACCCGATGTCACAGGAAGGCCAAAAAGATCATCAAAGACAACACTTGAGCCACTGCCTGTTCACCCCGCTACCATCCAGAAGGCGAGGTCAGTACAGGTGCATCAAAGATAGAACCGAGAGACTGAAAAACAGCTTCTATCTCAAGGCCATCAGACTGCTATCACTAACTCAGAGAGGCTGCTGCCTACATAGAGACTCACTAGTCACTTTAAACAATGGCACTTTAATAATGTTTACATATCTTACATTACTAATCTCATATGTATATACTGTATCTTATACCATCTATTGCATCTTGCCAATGCCGCTCAGCCATCCCTCATCCATATATTTATATGTACATATTCTCATTCACCCCGTTATATTTGTGTGTATTAGGTAGTTGTTGGGGAATTGTTAGATTGCTTGTTAGATATTACTGCACTGTCGGACTTAGAAGCACAAGCATTTCACTACACTCGCATTAACATCTGCCAACCATGTGTATGTGACCAATACAATTTGATGTTGATTTTGATGTTGATTTGAAATGTGAGTTAAATGCAAAAGCCACAACTCCAGTCCTCCCTGAGATATTAAATAACGCTGACTAGGGGGTAAGTTAGCCGGTTAATGACTAATAAATAGAGGCTGGAAAGCAACATTTTCATCTCCTTTATAGGTCAGCGTGCACTGAGCCAAGTCTCCTGTCAGCACTGGGCCTCAGTCAGCCAACCCACCTCAGTAATAAAGCATGTTACCGTCGCTGTGCTGAGCGGAGCTAGCTGGTTACATGTTACCTCTAAGCCATGACAGGTGCCGCTCCACCCTCCCCACATCAACATAGATCATCAGAGAAGAGCTGAGGGCTGAATAAAAGATCTGGGGAAAAAAATACTTTCTTTCTTCATGTTCTCCACCCCTCGCTACACCACACTGCTATTCTTCTCTCTTACGCTTGTTAATCTTACACTTGATCATGTCTTCTCGTTTTGTGTGCAACATGTTTTATCTCTGCATGGTGGTGCTTCAAAGCAAGAGGATTGTGCAGTAAGCTACAGTATTTCAAGTTGGCTACAGTATGTGGGGGAATGACAAGGCAACAACAACATTCCCCCCACCACCATCACCACAAACAACAACAGTGTAATCAGAGAAATTATGTATTTTTTTAACCACTTAATTCTGTTATCTACATTATTCAGCACTTGGAAAATCAGCTATTAAAGGTAATTAAGCGATTCATCAAGTCATTATCAATTACCTGGAGCCCCACAGCCGCAGAATACAATCACTAGGGATGAGGGGAAAAGAGAGAGTTAGAGAGAGAGAGCGAAAGAAGAAAGAAAGACAATGGCAAGGCACTGTCAGGCAGAGAGAAGTAGAGGGGAATGGAGAAACAAGAGGTAGAGACAGGAGGGCAACGTCAACACAATCACCTAACACTCCACTGGGCCTCCCTCCCAGCCATCACCATGAAGCACTGCAGCGTGTCCCTGGCAGTACGGAGCAACAGGCCCACTCTCCTCCTCCTATCCATTGTGCTCTGGTTATGTCACCAGCTCTGGGTTTTTGACAGTACATCAAATACACTGTAATTATTGTGTCATGGAATTTGAAGTATTGTTGCTGCTGATGTAATGTCTGCTTCCAACTCACACTCTCAAACATGTAGATCCCCTGAACACAGCTCACTCTCCAGCCCACTTTCCAACTCACACTCTCAAACATGTAGATCCCCTGAACGCAGCTCACTCTCCAGCCCACTTTCCAGCTCACACTCTCAAAATACATAGATCCCCTGAATGCAGCTCACTCTCCAGCCCACTTTCCAGCTCACACTCTCAAACACATAGATCCCCTGAACGCAGCTCACTCTCCAGATCCTAATCACCTGAATTTTAATCACCTGTTCACACACCTGTATGTCATTATCACACACTATTTAGTTCAGTTCTTCACACCCCATCATTGTGAGGTATTGTTTGTTTTGTGACACGGGTCTATTCAGAGATCTGTTTTGCACTGTGATTTAATCCTCCCGTGTATGATAGTTTTTGCCTGCCTGACTAACGACGCCTATTCCCTGCCTGTACTTTATCGGATTTCCTGTTATCAACTTATTGCCTGATCTCCCGGATGACATAACAAGCCTTTTACCTGCCTGTACTGTTGCCTTTTTGGACCCCCTGTGTATGACCTTCTGCCTGCCCCTGGACCCAGCTACCTGCCTCCCCCTGTGTATGACCTTCTGCCTGCCCCTGGACCCAGCAACCTGCCTCCTCCTGTGGTCCTTTACATTAAACACCTGCTGTGCCCTGCGCTTGAAACCAGCCCTCTGTCTCCCATCGTGTTCATTACAGATGTATTCTTGCTGTTACTGGTGGGACTAAAGACCCCCCCGTGATTCAAATAATCAAAGCTTGATGATGAGTTGGTTATTTGAATCAGCTGTGTAGGGCAAAAAAACGAAAGATGCACCGGAGGGGTGTCCTGGCTAAGACATGCACTGCCCCCTATTACAGGGCTCAAATGTAGCATCATAAACTTTACTCACTGGAGGCCCTGTTTACGACCACGAGTAATCAGGACACCTTTCTGAATATTCATAGATGGAACCAACCACTGGTTGGGTGTTATGCTGGTCTTGTTCCCTATTTCCACGCTCTCTCTTCTGAGGATAACATTACGTCTCTTAGTTGTCCGTTAGAGTCAGCTTTCCAACTGTCTTGACGGCTGTCGTAAGCCATGCCACCAACCTACTACATATTGTCTTGACGGCTGTCGTAAGCCATGCCACCAACCTACTACATATTGTCTTGACGGCTGTCGTAAGCCATGCCATCAACCTACTACATATTGTCTTGATGGCTCTCGTAAGCCATGCCACCAACCTACTACATATTGTCTTGACGGCTGTCGTAAGCCATGCCACCAACCTACTACATATTGTCTTGACGGCTGTCGTAAGCCATGCCATCAACCTACTACATATTGTCTTGATGGCTCTCGTAAGCCATGCCACCAACCTACTACATATTGTCTTGACGGCTGTCGTAAGCCATGCCACCAACCTACTACATATTGTCTTGACGGCTGTCGTAAGCCATGCCACCAACCTACTACATATTGTCTTGACGGCTGTCGTAAGCCATGCCACCAACCTACTACATATTGTCTTGATGGCTGTCGTAAGCCATGCCACCAACCTACTACATATTGTCTTGATGGCTGTCGTAAGCCATGCCACCAACCTACTACATATTGTCTTGATGGCTGTCGTAAGCCATGCCACCAACCTACTACATATTGTAATGGCTAGACTCAAATACAGCTGAATGTGCTATGTCGTAGATCTCTCCTTAGAGCTGTGACGATAAACCGAAAATGATCGACATCGACATTGACCGTGCCTATCAGTTATCGCAGGCATTTTTCTGATATCGTTCATTAGGATAAGTTGCCTATACTGGAGAAATGTGAAGTTTTAAATGAAACAAGGTTGATAATATGGGTTATTGTTAATGGGATAATTGATGGCTACAACCATCAATCTAGTAGGAGTAGGTTAAAGGATAATAAAAAAAACTGCTGCACATTAATGTTATATATTTATTGTTATCACATAAATTCAGGCAATTTATCGCTATATGGATTATTGTCCATATGGCCCAGCTCTCCCTCGGCTGGTATTGGATAACCATAGGGGTTCCTATGCTTTCTCATTATGTTAGCCCTGCATTGTAAAGGTTGCATTACTAATCATTTATTTCTGCAGGTTTTGACCGTCAGATGACTAGGGCTTTGAAAAGGGGACAATAATTACATTTGAGCTCCAATCAAAAGGCCTGATCTTATAGACTTAATTCTCCCCTCTCTGTCATTTCTATTTATCTATATTTGAATTATCTACGGCACTAGGATTCATTTGCTAGATTTGATTAAGTCCTTACCAGTGGGGGGGGGGGGGGGGGGGAGCAGAAAAGAATGGAACAGAACAGAACAGCGTGGGTATTAATGTGCAGAGAGTTCCCATGAAAGATGTAAAGGGTTTTTATGGGCTTCTTTTCTCCTGTGACAGTGTGATAGTAATATGTTAGTGTTCCATCACTCTAGCACATCCCAGCCAGTGATAACTCAGTCACTGAGGCTGTCTGTCTCCTCTGCTCTGGGCCCATGCAGAGACTCCAGTCCTGACCAATCACATCACAGCTCCCTGACCAAGCAGAGGTATCGTGTATCACGCAACACTGCAGTAAATCTACGTAACAGTAGTAGACCTGAACCTGGTCTGAAGTTATAGCAAGACATTTAGCTGACTACTGTTTTTCAATGGTATTTGTTCTCACACCAGTCACTATGTAGGGCTCCATTTTAAACAACATTTAAACACTTAAAACAAGGTTGTGATAATGAACAACCAATAAAAAAAATTGATAGCAAGAGCTAGGTCAGGTACCTATCAGTAAATATGAATGTGGACATACCCAGAGACAGGTAAACAGGTACTAGTGATATAGTAGTACCTGGAACCCACAACAAGCAGAGACAGGTAAACAGGTACTAGTGATATAGTAGTACCTGGAACCCACAACAAGCAGAGACAGGTAAACAGGTACTAGTGATATAGTAGTACCTGGAACCAACAACAAGCAGAGACAGGTAAACAGGTACTAGTGATATAGTAGTACCTGGAACCCACAACAAGCAGAGACAGGTAAACAGGTACTAGTGATATAGTAGTACCTGGAACCCACAACAAGCAGAGACAGGTAAACAGGTACTAGTGATATACTGTAGTAATACCTGGAACCCACAACAAGCAGAGACAGGTAAACAGACTTACTAGTGATATAGTAGTACCTGGAACCCACAACAAGCAGAGACAGGTAAACAGGTACTAGTGATATAGTAGTACCTGGAACCCACAACAAGCAGAGACAGGTAAACATCCTTACTAGTGATATAGTAGTACCTGGAACCCACAACAAGCAGAGACAGGTAAACAGACTTACTAGTGATATAGCAGTACCTGGAACCCACAACAAGCAGAGACAGGTAAACAGACTTACTAGTGATATAGTAGTACCTGGAACCCACAACAAGCAGAGACAGGTAAACAGGTACTAGTGATATAGTAGTAATACCTGGAACCCACAACAAGCAGAGACAGGTAAACAGGTACTAGTGATATAGTAGTACCTGGAACCCAAAACAAGCAGAGACAGGTAAACAGGTACTAGTGAAATAGTAGTACCTGGAACCCACAACAAGCAGAGACAGGTAAACAGGTACTAGTGATATAGTAGTACCTGGAACCCACAACAAGCAGAGACAGGTAAACAGGTACTAGTGATATAGTAGTACCTGGAACCCACAACAAGCAGAGACAGGTAAACAGGTACTAGTGATATAGTGGTACCTGGAACCCACAACAAGCAGAGACAGGTAAACAGACTTACTAGTGATACAGTGGTACTTGGAACCCACAACAAGCAGAGACAGGTAAACAGACTTACTAGTGATATAGTAGTACCTGGAACCCACAACAAGCAGAGACAGGAAAACAGATACTAGTGATATAGTAGTACCTGGAACCCACAACAAGCAGAGACAGGTAAACAGGAACTACTGATATAGTGGTACCTGGAATCCACAACAAGCAGAGACAGGTAAACAGGTACTAGTGATATAGTAGTACCTGGAACCCACAACAAGCAGACACGGGTAAACAGGTACTAGTGATATAGTAGTACCTGGAACCCACAACAAGCAGAGACAGGAAAACAGGTACTAGTGATATAGTAGTACCTGGAACCCACAACAAGCAGAGACAGGTAAACAGGTACTAGTGATATAGTGGTACCTGGAACCCACAACAAGCAGAGACAGGTAAACAGGTACTAGTGATATAGTAGTACCTGGAACCCACAAAAAGCAGAGACAGGTAAACGGGTACTAGTGATATAGTAGTACCTGGAACCCACAACAAGCAGAGACAGGTAAACAGGTACTAGTGATATAGTAGTACCTGGAATCCACAACAAGCAGAGACAGGTAAACAGGTACTAGTGATATAGTGGTACCTGGAACACACAACAAGCAGAGACAGGTAAACAGACTTACTAGTGATATAGTGGTACCTGGAACCCACAACAAGCAGAGACAGGTAAACAGACTTACTAGTGATACAGTGGTACCTGGAAACCACAACAAGCAGAGTAAGGTAAACAGGTACTAGTGATATAGTAGTACCTGGAACCCACAACAAGCAGAGACAGGTAAACAGGTACTAGTGATATAGTGGTACCTGGAACCCACAACAAGCAGAGACAGGTAAACAGACTTACTAGTGATATAGTAGTACCTGGAACCCACAACAAGATGAGACAGGTAAACAGGTACTAGTGATATAGTAGTACATGGAACCCACAACAAGCAGAGACAGGTAAACAGGTACTAGTGATATAGTAGTACCTGGAACCCACAACAAGCAGAGACAGGAAAACAGATACTAGTGATATAGTAATACCTGGAACCCACAACAAGCAGAGACAGGTAAACTGGAACTACTGATATAGTGGTACCTGGAATCCACAACAAGCAGAGACAGGTAAACAGGTACTAGTGATATAGTAGTACCTGGAACCCACAACAAGCAGAGACAGGTAAACAGGTACTAGTGATATAGTAGTACCTGGAACCCACAACAAGCAGAGACAGGTAAACAGACTTACTAGAGATATAGCAGTACCTGGAACCCACAACAAGCAGAGACAGGTAAACAGGTACTAGTGATATAGTAGTACCTGGAACCCACAACAAGCAGAGACAGGTAAACAGGTACTAGTGATATAGTAGTACCTGGAACCCACAACAAGCAAAGACAGGTAAACAGGTACTAGTGATATAGTAGTACCTGGAACCCACAACAAGCAGAGGCAGGTAAACAGGTACTAGTGATATAGTGGTACCTGGAACCCACAACAAGCAGAGACAGGTAAACAGACTTACTAGTGATATAGTGGTACCTGGAACCCACAACAAGCAGAGACAGGTAAACAGGTACTAGTGATATAGCAGTACCTGGAACCCACAACAAGCAGAGACAGGTAAACAGGTACTAGTGAAATAGTAGTACCTGGAACCCACAACAAGCAGAGACAGGTAAACAGGTACTAGTGATATACTGTAGTAATACCTGGAACCCACAACAAGCAGAGACAGGTAAACAGGTACTAGTGATATAGTAGTAATACCTGGAACCCACAACAAGCAGAGACAGGTAAACAGGTACTAGTGATATAGTAGTACCTGGAACCCAAAACAAGCAGAGACAGGTAAACAGGTACTAGTGAAATAGTAGTACCTGGAACCCACAACAAGCAGAGACAGGTAAACAGGTACTAGTGATATAGTAGTACCTGGAACCCACAACAAGCAGAGACAGGTAAACAGGTACTAGTGATATAGTAGTACCTGGAACCCACAACAAGCAGAGACAGGTAAACAGGTACTAGTGATATAGTAATACCTGGAACCCACAACAAGCAGAGACAGGGAAACAGGTACTAGTGATATAGTAGTACCTGGAACCCACAACAAGCAGAGACAGGTAAACAGGTACTAGTGATATACTGTAGTAATACCTGGAACCCACAACAAGCAGATACAGGTAAACAGGTACTAGTGATATAGTAGTACCTGGAATCCAAAACAAGCAGAGACAGGTAAACAGGTACTAGTGATATAGTAGTACCTGGAACCCACAACAAGCAGAGACAGGTAAACAGGTACTAGTGATATAGTAGTACCTGGAACCCACAACAAGCATAGAAAGGTAAACAGGTACTAGTGATATAGTAGTACCTGGAACCCACAACAAGCAGAGACAGGTAAACAGGTACTAGTGATATAGTAGTACCTGGAACCCACAACAAGCAGAGACAGGTAAACATGTACTAGTGAAATAGTAGTACCTGGAACCCACAACAAGCAGAGACAGGTAAACAGGTACTAGCGATATAGTAGTACCTGGAACCCACAACAAGCAGAGACAGGTAAACAGGTACTAGTGATATACTGTAGTAATACCTGGAACTCACAACAAGCAGAGACAGGTAAACAGGTACTAGTGATATAGTAGTACCTGGAACCCACAACAAGCATAGACAGGTAAACAGGCACTAGTGATATAGCAGTACCTGGAACCCACAACAAGCATAGAAAGGTAAACAGGTACTAGTGATATAGTAGTACCTGGAACCCACAACAAGCAGAGACAGGAAAACAGGTACTAGTGAAATAGTAGTACCTGGAACCCACAACAAGCAGAGACAGGTAAACAGGTACTAGTGATATAGTAGTACCTGGAACCCACAACAAGCAGAGACAGGTAAACAGGTACTAGTGATATAGTAGTACCTGGAACCCACAACAAGCAGAGACAGGTAAACAGGTACTAGTGATATAGTAGTACCTGGAACCCACAACAAGCATAGAAAGGTAAACAGGTACAAGTGATATAGTAGTACCTGGAACCCACAACAAGCAGAGACAGGTAAACAGGTACTAGTGATATAGTAGTACCTGGAACCCACAACAAGCAGAGACAGGTAAACATGTACTAGTGAAATAGTAGTACCTGGAACCCACAACAAGCAGAGACAGGTAAACAGGTACTAGTGATATAGTAGTACCTGGAACCCACAACAAGCAGAGACAGGTAAACAGGTACTAGTGATATACTGTAGTAATACCTGGAACCCACAACAAGCAGAGACAGGTAAACAGGTACTAGTGATATAGTAGTACCTGGAACCCACAACAAGCATAGACAGGTAAACAGGCACTAGTGATATAGCAGTACCTGGAACCCACAACAAGCATAGAAAGGTAAACAGGTACTAGTGATATAGTAGTACCTGGAACCCACAACAAGCAGAGACAGGTAAACAGGTACTAGTGAAATAGTAGTACCTGGAACCCACAACAAGCAGAGACAGGTAAACAGGTACTAGTGATATAGTAGTACCTGGAACCCACAACAAGCAGAGACAGGTAAACAGGTACTAGTGATATAGTAGTACCTGGAACCCACAACAAGCAGAGACAGGTAAAAAGACTTACTAGTGATATAGTAGTACCTGGAACCCACAACAAGCAGAGACAGGTAAACAGGTACTAGTGATATAGTAGTACCTGGAACCCACAACAAGCAGAGACAGGTAAACAGGTACTAGTGATATACTGTAGTAATACCTGGAACCCACAACAAGCAGATACAGGTAAACAGGTACTAGTGATATAGTAGTACCTGGAACCCAAAACAAGCAGAGACAGGTAAACAGGTACTAGTGAAATAGTAGTACCTGGAACCCACAACAAGCAGAGACAGGTAAACAGGTACTAGTGATATAGTAGTACCTGGAACCCACAACAAGCATAGAAAGGTAAACAGGTACTAGTGATATAGTAGTACCTGGAACCCACAACAAGCAGAGACAGGTAAACAGGTACTAGTGATATAGTAGTACCTGGAACCCACAACAAGCAGAAACAGGTAAACAGGTACTAGTGAAATAGTAGTACCTGGAACCCACAACAAGCAGAGACAGGTAAACAGGTACTAGTGATATAGTAGTACCTGGAACCCACAACAAGCAGAGACAGGTAAACAGGTACTAGTGATATACTGTAGTAATACCTGGAACCCACAACAAGCAGAGACAGGTAAACAGGTACTAGTGATATAGTAGTACCTGGATCCCACAACAAGCATAGACAGGTAAACAGGTACTAGTGATATAGTAGTACCTGGAACCCACAACAAGCATAGAAAGGTAAACAGGTACTAGTGATATAGTAGTACCTGGAACCCACAACAAGCAGAGACAGGTAAACAGGTACTATTGATATAGTAGTTCCTGGAACCCACAACAAGCAGAGACAGGTAAACAGGTACTAGTGATATAGTAGTACCTGGAACCCACAAGAAGCAGAGACAGGTAAACAGGTACTAGTGATATAGTAGTACCTGGGACCCACAACAAGCAGAGACAGGTAAACAGACTTACTAGTGATATAGCAGTACCTGGAACCCACAACAAGCAGCGACAGGTAAACAGACTTACTAGTGATATAGTAGTACCTGGAACCCACAACAAGCAGAGACAGGTAAACAGGTACTAGTGATATAGTAGTACATGGAACCCACAACAAGCAGAGACAGGTAAACAGGTACTAGTGATATAGTAGTACCTGGAACCCACAACAAGCAGAGACAGGAAAACAGATACTAGTGATATAGTAGTACCTGGAACCCACAACAAGCAGAGACAGGTAAACAGGAACTACTGATATAGTGGTACCTGGAATCCACAACAAGCAGAGACAGGTAAACAGGTACTAGTGATATAGTAGTACCTGGAACCCACAACAAGCAGAGACAGGTAAACAGGTACTAGTGATATAGTAGTACCTGGAACCCACAACAAGCAGAGACAGGTAAACAGATTTACTAGTGATATAGCAGTACCTGGAAACCACAACAAGCAGAGACAGGTAAACAGGTACTAGTGATATAGTAGTACCTGGAACCCACAACAAGCAGAGACAGGTAAACAGGTACTAGTGATATACTGTAGTAATACCTGGAACCCACAACAAGCAGAGACAGGTAAACAGGTACTAGTGATATAGTAGTAATACCTGGAACCCACAACAAGCAGAGACAGGTAAACAGGTACTAGTGATATAGTAGTACCTGGAACCCAAAACAAGCAGAGACAGGTAAACAGGTACTAGTGAAATAGTAGTACCTGGAACCCACAACAAGCAGAGACAGGTAAACAGGTACTAGTGATATAGTAGTACCTGGAACCCACAACAAGCAGAGACAGGTAAACAGGTACTAGTGATAATAGTAGTACCTGGAACCCACAACAAGCAGAGACAGGTAAACAGGTACTAGTGATATAGTAGTACCTGGAACCCACAACAAGCAAAGACCGGTAAACAGGTACTAGTGATATAGTAGTACCTGGAACCCACAACAAGCAGAGACAGGTAAACAGGTACTAGTGATATACTGTAGTAATACCTGGAACCCACAACAAGCAGATACAGGTAAACAGGTACTAGTGATATAGTAGAACCTGGAACCCAAAACAAGCAGAGACAGGTAAACAGGTACTAGTGAAATAGTAGAACCTGGAACCCACAAGAAGCAGAGACAGGTAAACAGGAACTAGTGATATAGCAGTACCTGGAACCCACAACAAGCATAGAAAGGTAAACAGGTACTAGTGATATAGTAGTACCTGGAACCCACAACAAGCAGAGACAGGTAAACAGGTACTAGTGATATAGTAGTACCTGGAACCCACAACAAGCAGAGACAGGTAAACAGGTACTAGTGATATAGTAGTACCTGGAACCCACAACAAGCAGAGACAGGTAAACAGGTACTAGTGATATATTGTAGTAATACCTGGAACCCACAACAAGCAGAGACAGGTAAAAAGGTACTAGTGATATAGTAGTACCTGGAACCCACAACAAGCAGAGACAGGTAAACAGGTACTAGTGATATAGTAGTACCTGGAACCCACAACAAGCATAGAAAGGTAAACAGGTACTAGTGATATAGTAGTACCTGGAACCCACAACAAGCAGAGACAGGTAAACAGGTACTAGTGATATAGTTGTACCTGGAACCCACAACAAGCAGAGACTGGTAAACAGGTACTAGTGAAATAGTAGTACCTGGAACCCACAACAAGCAGAGACAGGTAAACAGGTACTAGTGATATAGTAGTACCTGGAACCCACAACAAGCATAGAAAGGTAAACAGGTACAAGTGATATAGTAGTACCTGGAACCCACAACAAGCAGAGACAGGTAAACAGGTACTAGTGATATAGTAGTACCTGGAACCCACAACAAGCAGAGACAGGTAAACATGTACTAGTGAAATAGTAGTACCTGGAACCCACAACAAGCAGAGACAGGTAAACAGGTACTAGTGATATAGTAGTACCTGGAACCCACAACAAGCAGAGACAGGTAAACAGGTACTAGTGATATACTGTAGTAATACCTGGAACCCACAACAAGCAGAGACAGGTAAACAGGTACTAGTGATATAGTAGTACCTGGAACCCACAACAAGCATAGACAGGTAAACAGGTACTAGTGATATAGTAGTACCTGGAACCCACAACAAGCATAGAAAGGTAAACAGGTACTAGTGATATAGTAGTACCTGGAACCCACAACAAGCAGAGACAGGTAAACAGGTACTAGTGAAATAGTAGTACCTGGAACCCACAACAAGCAGAGACAGGTAAACAGGTACTAGTGATATAGTAGTACCTGGAACCCACAACAAGCAGAGACAGGTAAACAGGTACTAGTGATATAGTAGTACCTGGAACCCACAACAAGCAGAGACAGGTAAACAGACTTACTAGTGATATAGTAGTACCTGGAACCCACAACAAGCAGAGACAGGTAAACAGGTACTAGTGATATAGTAGTACCTGGAACCCACAACAAGCAGAGACAGGTAAACAGGTACTAGTGATATACTGTAGTAATACCTGGAACCCACAACAAGCAGATACAGGTAAACAGGTACTAGTGATATAGTAGTACCTGGAACCCAAAACAAGCAGAGACAGGTAAACAGGTACTAGTGAAATAGTAGTACCTGGAACCCACAACAAGCAGAGACAGGTAAACAGGTACTAGTGATATAGTAGTACCTGGAACCCACAACAAGCATAGAAAGGTAAACAGGTACTAGTGATATAGTAGTACCTGGAACCCACAACAAGCAGAGACAGGTAAACAGGTACTAGTGATATAGTAGTACCTGGAACCCACAACAAGCAGAAACAGGTAAACAGGTACTAGTGAAATAGTAGTACCTGGAACCCACAACAAGCAGAGACAGGTAAACAGGTACTAGTGATATAGTAGTACCTGGAACCCACAACAAGCAGAGACAGGTAAACAGGTACTAGTGATATACTGTAGTAATACCTGGAACCCACAACAAGCAGAGACAGGTAAACAGGTACTAGTGATATAGTAGTACCTGGATCCCACAACAAGCATAGACAGGTAAACAGGTACTAGTGATATAGTAGTACCTGGAACCCACAACAAGCATAGAAAGGTAAACAGGTACTAGTGATATAGTAGTACCTGGAACCCACAACAAGCAGAGACAGGTAAACAGGTACTATTGATATAGTAGTTCCTGGAACCCACAACAAGCAGAGACAGGTAAACAGGTACTAGTGATATAGTAGTACCTGGAACCCACAAGAAGCAGAGACAGGTAAACAGGTACTAGTGATATAGTAGTACCTGGGACCCACAACAAGCAGAGACAGGTAAACAGACTTACTAGTGATATAGCAGTACCTGGAACCCACAACAAGCAGCGACAGGTAAACAGACTTACTAGTGATATAGTAGTACCTGGAACCCACAACAAGCAGAGACAGGTAAACAGGTACTAGTGATATAGTAGTACATGGAACCCACAACAAGCAGAGACAGGTAAACAGGTACTAGTGATATAGTAGTACCTGGAACCCACAACAAGCAGAGACAGGAAAACAGATACTAGTGATATAGTAGTACCTGGAACCCACAACAAGCAGAGACAGGTAAACAGGAACTACTGATATAGTGGTACCTGGAATCCACAACAAGCAGAGACAGGTAAACAGGTACTAGTGATATAGTAGTACCTGGAACCCACAACAAGCAGAGACAGGTAAACAGGTACTAGTGATATAGTAGTACCTGGAACCCACAACAAGCAGAGACAGGTAAACAGATTTACTAGTGATATAGCAGTACCTGGAAACCACAACAAGCAGAGACAGGTAAACAGGTACTAGTGATATAGTAGTACCTGGAACCCACAACAAGCAGAGACAGGTAAACAGGTACTAGTGATATACTGTAGTAATACCTGGAACCCACAACAAGCAGAGACAGGTAAACAGGTACTAGTGATATAGTAGTAATACCTGGAACCCACAACAAGCAGAGACAGGTAAACAGGTACTAGTGATATAGTAGTACCTGGAACCCAAAACAAGCAGAGACAGGTAAACAGGTACTAGTGAAATAGTAGTACCTGGAACCCACAACAAGCAGAGACAGGTAAACAGGTACTAGTGATATAGTAGTACCTGGAACCCACAACAAGCAGAGACAGGTAAACAGGTACTAGTGATAATAGTAGTACCTGGAACCCACAACAAGCAGAGACAGGTAAACAGGTACTAGTGATATAGTAGTACCTGGAACCCACAACAAGCAAAGACCGGTAAACAGGTACTAGTGATATAGTAGTACCTGGAACCCACAACAAGCAGAGACAGGTAAACAGGTACTAGTGATATACTGTAGTAATACCTGGAACCCACAACAAGCAGATACAGGTAAACAGGTACTAGTGATATAGTAGAACCTGGAACCCAAAACAAGCAGAGACAGGTAAACAGGTACTAGTGAAATAGTAGAACCTGGAACCCACAAGAAGCAGAGACAGGTAAACAGGAACTAGTGATATAGCAGTACCTGGAACCCACAACAAGCATAGAAAGGTAAACAGGTACTAGTGATATAGTAGTACCTGGAACCCACAACAAGCAGAGACAGGTAAACAGGTACTAGTGATATAGTAGTACCTGGAACCCACAACAAGCAGAGACAGGTAAACAGGTACTAGTGATATAGTAGTACCTGGAACCCACAACAAGCAGAGACAGGTAAACAGGTACTAGTGATATATTGTAGTAATACCTGGAACCCACAACAAGCAGAGACAGGTAAAAAGGTACTAGTGATATAGTAGTACCTGGAACCCACAACAAGCAGAGACAGGTAAACAGGTACTAGTGATATAGTAGTACCTGGAACCCACAACAAGCATAGAAAGGTAAACAGGTACTAGTGATATAGTAGTACCTGGAACCCACAACAAGCAGAGACAGGTAAACAGGTACTAGTGATATAGTTGTACCTGGAACCCACAACAAGCAGAGACTGGTAAACAGGTACTAGTGAAATAGTAGTACCTGGAACCCACAACAAGCAGAGACAGGTAAACAGGTACTAGTGATATAGTAGTACCTGGAACCCACAACAAGCATAGAAAGGTAAACAGGTACAAGTGATATAGTAGTACCTGGAACCCACAACAAGCAGAGACAGGTAAACAGGTACTAGTGATATAGTAGTACCTGGAACCCACAACAAGCAGAGACAGGTAAACATGTACTAGTGAAATAGTAGTACCTGGAACCCACAACAAGCAGAGACAGGTAAACAGGTACTAGTGATATAGTAGTACCTGGAACCCACAACAAGCAGAGACAGGTAAACAGGTACTAGTGATATACTGTAGTAATACCTGGAACCCACAACAAGCAGAGACAGGTAAACAGGTACTAGTGATATAGTAGTACCTGGAACCCACAACAAGCATAGACAGGTAAACAGGCACTAGTGATATAGCAGTACCTGGAACCCACAACAAGCATAGAAAGGTAAACAGGTACTAGTGATATAGTAGTACCTGGAACCCACAACAAGCAGAGACAGGTAAACAGGTACTAGTGAAATAGTAGTACCTGGAACCCACAACAAGCAGAGACAGGTAAACAGGTACTAGTGATATAGTAGTACCTGGAACCCACAACAAGCAGAGACAGGTAAACAGGTACTAGTGATATAGTAGTACCTGGAACCCACAACAAGCAGAGACAGGTAAACAGACTTACTAGTGATATAGTAGTACCTGGAACCCACAACAAGCAGAGACAGGTAAACAGGTACTAGTGATATAGTAGTACCTGGAACCCACAACAAGCAGAGACAGGTAAACAGGTACTAGTGATATACTGTAGTAATACCTGGAACCCACAACAAGCAGATACAGGTAAACAGGTACTAGTGATATAGTAGTACCTGGAACCCAAAACAAGCAGAGACAGGTAAACAGGTACTAGTGAAATAGTAGTACCTGGAACCCACAACAAGCAGAGACAGGTAAACAGGTACTAGTGATATAGTAGTACCTGGAACCCACAACAAGCATAGAAATGTAAACAGGTACTAGTGATATAGTAGTACCTGGAACCCACAACAAGCAGAGACAGGTAAACAGGTACTAGTGATATAGTAGTACCTGGAACCCACAACAAGCAGAAACAGGTAAACAGGTACTAGTGAAATAGTAGTACCTGGAACCCACAACAAGCAGAGACAGGTAAACAGGTACTAGTGATATAGTAGTACCTGGAAC
Organism: Salmo salar; assembly: GCF_965601325.2. NCBI lineage: Eukaryota > Metazoa > Chordata > Actinopteri > Salmoniformes > Salmonidae > Salmo > Salmo salar. The sequence continues at coordinate 20,319,541 of NC_138314.1, read as the reverse complement.
CCACAACAAGCAGAGACAGGTAAACAGGTACTAGTGATATACTGTAGTAATACCTGGAACCCACAACAAGCAGAGACAGGTAAACAGGTACTAGTGATATAGTAGTACCTGGATCCCACAACAAGCATAGACAGGTAAACAGGTACTAGTGATATAGTAGTACCTGGAACCCACAACAAGCATAGAAAGGTAAACAGGTACTAGTGATATAGTAGTACCTGGAACCCACAACAAGCAGAGACAGGTAAACAGGTACTATTGATATAGTAGTTCCTGGAACCCACAACAAGCAGAGACAGGTAAACAGGTACTAGTGATATAGTAGTACCTGGAACCCACAACAAGCAGAGACAGGTAAACAGGTACTAGTGATATAGTAGTACCTGGGACCCACAACAAGCAGAGACAGGTAAACAGACTTACTAGTGATATAGCAGTACCTGGAACCCACAACAAGCAGCGACAGGTAAACAGACTTACTAGTGATATAGTAGTACCTGGAACCCACAACAAGCAGAGACAGGTAAACAGGTACTAGTGAAATAGTAGTACCTGGAACCCACAACAAGCAGAGACAGGTAAACAGGTACTAGTGATATAGTAGTACCTGGAACCCACAACAAGCAGAGACAGGTAAACAGGTACTAGTGATATAGTAGTACCTGGAACCCACAACAAGCAGAGACAGGTAAAAAGACTTACTAGTGATATAGTAGTACCTGGAACCCACAACAAGCAGAGACAGGTAAACAGGTACTAGTGATATAGTAGTACCTGGAACCCACAACAAGCAGAGACAGGTAAACAGGTACTAGTGATATACTGTAGTAATACCTGGAACCCACAACAAGCAGATACAGGTAAACAGGTACTAGTGATATAGTAGTACCTGGAACCCAAAACAAGCAGAGACAGGTAAACAGGTACTAGTGAAATAGTAGTACCTGGAACCCACAACAAGCAGAGACAGGTAAACAGGTACTAGTGATATAGTAGTACCTGGAACCCACAACAAGCATAGAAAGGTAAACAGGTACTAGTGATATAGTAGTACCTGGAACCCACAACAAGCAGAGACAGGTAAACAGGTACTAGTGATATAGTAGTACCTGGAACCCACAACAAGCAGAGACAGGTAAACAGGTACTAGTGAAATAGTAGTACCTGGAACCCACAACAAGCAGAGACAGGTAAACAGGTACTAGTGATATAGTAGTACCTGGAACCCACAACAAGCAGAGACAGGTAAACAGGTACTAGTGATATACTGTAGTAATACCTGGAACCCACAACAAGCAGAGACAGGTAAACAGGTACTAGTGATATAGTAGTACCTGGAACCCACAACAAGCATAGACAGGTAAACAGGTACTAGTGATATAGTAGTACCTGGAACCCACAACAAGCATAGAAAGGTAAACAGGTACTAGTGATATAGTAGTACCTGGAACCCACAACAAGCAGAGACAGGTAAACAGGTACTAGTGATATAGTAGTACCTGGAACCCACAACAAGCAGAGACAGGTAAACAGGTACTAGTGATATAGTAGTACCTGGAACCCACAACAAGCAGAGACAGGTAAACAGGTACTAGTGATATAGTAGTACCTGGAACCCACAACAAGCAGAGACAGGTAAACAGGTACTAGTGATATAGTTGTACCTGGAACCCACAACAAGCAGAGACTGGTAAACAGGTACTAGTGAAATAGTAGTACCTGGAACCCACAACAAGCAGAGACAGGTAAACAGGTACTAGTGATATAGTAGTACCTGGAACCCACAACAAGCATAGAAAGGTAAACAGGTACTAGTGATATAGTAGTACCTGGAACCCACAACAAGCAGAGACAGGTAAACAGGTACTAGTGATATAGTAGTACCTGGAACCCACAACAAGCAGAGACAGGTAAACATGTACTAGTGAAATAGTAGTACCTGGAACCCACAACAAGCAGAGACAGGTAAACAGGTACTAGTGATATAGTAGTACCTGGAACCCACAACAAGCAGAGACAGGTAAACAGGTACTAGTGATATACTGTAGTAATACCTGGAACCCACAACAAGCAGAGACAGGTAAACAGGTACTAGTGATATAGTAGTACCTGGAACCCACAACAAGCATAGACAGGTAAACAGGCACTAGTGATATAGCAGTACCTGGAACCCACAACAAGCAGAGAAAGGTAAACAGGTACTAGTGATATAGTAGTACCTGGAACCCACAACAAGCAGAGACAGGTAAACAGGTACTAGTGAAATAGTAGTACCTGGAACCCACAACAAGCAGAGACAGGTAAACAGGTACTAGTGATATAGTAGTACCTGGAACCCACAACAAGCAGAGACAGGTAAACAGGTACTAGTGATATAGTAGTACCTGGAACCCACAACAAGCAGAGACAGGTAAAAAGACTTACTAGTGATATAGTAGTACCTGGAACCCACAACAAGCAGAGACAGGTAAACAGGTACTAGTGATATAGTAGTACCTGGAACCCACAACAAGCAGAGACAGGTAAACAGGTACTAGTGATATACTGTAGTAATACCTGGAACCCACAACAAGCAGATACAGGTAAACAGGTACTAGTGATATAGTAGTACCTGGAACCCAAAACAAGCAGAGACAGGTAAACAGGTACTAGTGAAATAGTAGTACCTGGAACCCACAACAAGCAGAGACAGGTAAACAGGTACTAGTGATATAGTAGTACCTGGAACCCACAACAAGCATAGAAAGGTAAACAGGTACTAGTGATATAGTAGTACCTGGAACCCACAACAAGCAGAGACAGGTAAACAGGTACTAGTGATATAGTAGTACCTGGAACCCACAACAAGCAGAAACAGGTAAACAGGTACTAGTGAAATAGTAGTACCTGGAACCCACAACAAGCAGAGACAGGTAAACAGGTACTAGTGATATAGTAGTACCTGGAACCCACAACAAGCAGAGACAGGTAAACAGGTACTAGTGATATACTGTAGTAATACCTGGAACCCACAACAAGCAGAGACAGGTAAACAGGTACTAGTGATATAGTAGTACCTGGATCCCACAACAAGCATAGACAGGTAAACAGGTACTAGTGATATAGTAGTACCTGGAACCCACAACAAGCATAGAAAGGTAAACAGGTACTAGTGATATAGTAGTACCTGGAACCCACAACAAGCAGAGACAGGTAAACAGGTACTATTGATATAGTAGTTCCTGGAACCCACAACAAGCAGAGACAGGTAAACAGGTACTAGTGATATAGTAGTACCTGGAACCCACAAGAAGCAGAGACAGGTAAACAGGTACTAGTGATATAGTAGTACCTGGGACCCACAACAAGCAGAGACAGGTAAACAGACTTACTAGTGATATAGCAGTACCTGGAACCCACAACAAGCAGCGACAGGTAAACAGACTTACTAGTGATATAGTAGTACCTGGAACCCACAACAAGCAGAGACAGGTAAACAGGTACTAGTGATATAGTAGTACATGGAACCCACAACAAGCAGAGACAGGTAAACAGGTACTAGTGATATAGTAGTACCTGGAACCCACAACAAGCAGAGACAGGAAAACAGATACTAGTGATATAGTAGTACCTGGAACCCACAACAAGCAGAGACAGGTAAACAGGAACTACTGATATAGTGGTACCTGGAATCCACAACAAGCAGAGACAGGTAAACAGGTACTAGTGATATAGTAGTACCTGGAACCCACAACAAGCAGAGACAGGTAAACAGGTACTAGTGATATAGTAGTACCTGGAACCCACAACAAGCAGAGACAGGTAAACAGATTTACTAGTGATATAGCAGTACCTGGAAACCACAACAAGCAGAGACAGGTAAACAGGTACTAGTGATATAGTAGTACCTGGAACCCACAACAAGCAGAGACAGGTAAACAGGTACTAGTGATATACTGTAGTAATACCTGGAACCCACAACAAGCAGAGACAGGTAAACAGGTACTAGTGATATAGTAGTAATACCTGGAACCCACAACAAGCAGAGACAGGTAAACAGGTACTAGTGATATAGTAGTACCTGGAACCCAAAACAAGCAGAGACAGGTAAACAGGTACTAGTGAAATAGTAGTACCTGGAACCCACAACAAGCAGAGACAGGTAAACAGGTACTAGTGATATAGTAGTACCTGGAACCCACAACAAGCAGAGACAGGTAAACAGGTACTAGTGATAATAGTAGTACCTGGAACCCACAACAAGCAGAGACAGGTAAACAGGTACTAGTGATATAGTAGTACCTGGAACCCACAACAAGCAAAGACCGGTAAACAGGTACTAGTGATATAGTAGTACCTGGAACCCACAACAAGCAGAGACAGGTAAACAGGTACTAGTGATATACTGTAGTAATACCTGGAACCCACAACAAGCAGATACAGGTAAACAGGTACTAGTGATATAGTAGAACCTGGAACCCAAAACAAGCAGAGACAGGTAAACAGGTACTAGTGAAATAGTAGAACCTGGAACCCACAAGAAGCAGAGACAGGTAAACAGGAACTAGTGATATAGCAGTACCTGGAACCCACAACAAGCATAGAAAGGTAAACAGGTACTAGTGATATAGTAGTACCTGGAACCCACAACAAGCAGAGACAGGTAAACAGGTACTAGTGATATAGTAGTACCTGGAACCCACAACAAGCAGAGACAGGTAAACAGGTACTAGTGATATAGTAGTACCTGGAACCCACAACAAGCAGAGACAGGTAAACAGGTACTAGTGATATATTGTAGTAATACCTGGAACCCACAACAAGCAGAGACAGGTAAAAAGGTACTAGTGATATAGTAGTACCTGGAACCCACAACAAGCAGAGACAGGTAAACAGGTACTAGTGATATAGTAGTACCTGGAACCCACAACAAGCATAGAAAGGTAAACAGGTACTAGTGATATAGTAGTACCTGGAACCCACAACAAGCAGAGACAGGTAAACAGGTACTAGTGATATAGTTGTACCTGGAACCCACAACAAGCAGAGACTGGTAAACAGGTACTAGTGAAATAGTAGTACCTGGAACCCACAACAAGCAGAGACAGGTAAACAGGTACTAGTGATATAGTAGTACCTGGAACCCACAACAAGCATAGAAAGGTAAACAGGTACTAGTGATATAGTAGTACCTGGAACCCACAACAAGCAGAGACAGGTAAACAGGTACTAGTGATATAGTAGTACCTGGAACCCACAACAAGCAGAGACAGGTAAACAGGTACTAGTGAAATAGTAGTACCTGGAACCCACAACAAGCAGAGACAGGTAAACAGGTACTAGTGATATAGTAGTACCTGGAACCCACAACAAGCAGAGACAGGTAAACAGGTACTAGTGATATACTGTAGTAATACCTGGAACCCACAACAAGCAGAGACAGGTAAACAGGTACTAGTGATATAGTAGTACCTGGAACCCACAACAAGCATAGACAGGTAAACAGGCACTAGTGATATAGCAGTACCTGGAACCCACAACAAGCATAGAAAGGTAAACAGGTACTAGTGATATAGTAGTACCTGGAACCCACAACAAGCAGAGACAGGTAAACAGGTACTAGTGAAATAGTAGTACCTGGAACCCACAACAAGCAGAGACAGGTAAACAGGTACTAGTGATATAGTAGTACCTGGAACCCACAACAAGCAGAGACAGGTAAACAGGTACTAGTGATATAGTAGTACCTGGAACCCACAACAAGCAGAGACAGGTAAACAGGTACTAGTGATATAGTAGTACCTGGAACCCAGAACAAGCAGAGAGAGGTAAACAGGTACTAGTGATATACTGTAGTAATACCTGGAACCCACAACAAGCAGAGACAGGTAAACAGGTACTAGTGATATAGTAGTACCTGGATCCCACAACAAGCATAGACAGGTAAACAGGTACTAGTGATATAGTAGTACCTGGAACCCACAACAAGCATAGAAAGGTAAACAGGTACTAGTGATATAGTAGTACCTGGAACCCACAACAAGCAGAGACAGGTAAACAGGTACTATTGATATAGTAGTTCCTGGAACCCACAACAAGCAGAGACAGGTAAACAGGTACTAGTGATATAGTAGTACCTGGAACCCACAACAAGCAGAGACAGGTAAACAGGTACTAGTGATATAGTAGTACCTGGGACCCACAACAAGCAGAGACAGGTAAACAGACTTACTAGTGATATAGCAGTACCTGGAACCCACAACAAGCAGCGACAGGTAAACAGACTTACTAGTGATATAGTAGTACCTGGAACCCACAACAAGCAGAGACAGGTAAACAGGTACTAGTGATATAGTAGTACATGGAACCCACAACAAGCAGAGACAGGTAAACAGGTACTAGTGATATAGTAGTACCTGGAACCCACAACAAGCAGAGACAGGAAAACAGATACTAGTGATATAGTAGTACCTGGAACCCACAACAAGCAGAGACAGGTAAACAGGAACTACTGATATAGTGGTACCTGGAATCCACAACAAGCAGAGACAGGTAAACAGGTACTAGTGATATAGTAGTACCTGGAACCCACAACAAGCAGAGACAGGTAAACAGGTACTAGTGATATAGTAGTACCTGGAACCCACAACAAGCAGAGACAGGTAAACAGATTTACTAGTGATATAGCAGTACCTGGAAACCACAACAAGCAGAGACAGGTAAACAGGTACTAGTGATATAGTAGTACCTGGAACCCACAACAAGCAGAGACAGGTAAACAGGTACTAGTGATATACTGTAGTAATACCTGGAACCCACAACAAGCAGAGACAGGTAAACAGGTACTAGTGATATAGTAGTAATACCTGGAACCCACAACAAGCAGAGACAGGTAAACAGGTACTAGTGATATAGTAGTACCTGGAACCCAAAACAAGCAGAGACAGGTAAACAGGTACTAGTGAAATAGTAGTACCTGGAACCCACAACAAGCAGAGACAGGTAAACAGGTACTAGTGATATAGTAGTACCTGGAACCCACAACAAGCAGAGACAGGTAAACAGGTACTAGTGATAATAGTAGTACCTGGAACCCACAACAAGCAGAGACAGGTAAACAGGTACTAGTGATATAGTAGTACCTGGAACCCACAACAAGCAGAGACCGGTAAACAGGTACTAGTGATATAGTAGTACCTGGAACCCACAACAAGCAGAGACAGGTAAACAGGTACTAGTGATATACTGTAGTAATACCTGGAACCCACAACAAGCAGATACAGGTAAACAGGTACTAGTGATATAGTAGAACCTGGAACCCAAAACAAGCAGAGACAGGTAAACAGGTACTAGTGAAATAGTAGAACCTGGAACCCACAAGAAGCAGAGACAGGTAAACAGGAACTAGTGATATAGCAGTACCTGGAACCCACAACAAGCATAGAAAGGTAAACAGGTACTAGTGATATAGTAGTACCTGGAACCCACAACAAGCAGAGACAGGTAAACAGGTACTAGTGATATAGTAGTACCTGGAACCCACAACAAGCAGAGACAGGTAAACAGGTACTAGTGATATAGTAGTACCTGGAACCCACAACAAGCAGAGACAGGTAAACAGGTACTAGTGATATATTGTAGTAATACCTGGAACCCACAACAAGCAGAGACAGGTAAAAAGGTACTAGTGATATAGTAGTACCCTGGAACCCACAACAAGCAGAGACAGGTAAACAGGTACTAGTGATATAGTAGTACCTGGAACCCACAACAAGCATAGAAAGGTAAACAGGTACTAGTGATATAGTAGTACCTGGAACCCACAACAAGCAGAGACAGGTAAACAGGTACTAGTGATATAGTAGTACCTGGAACCCACAACAAGCAGAGACAGGTAAACAGGTACTAGTGATATAGTAGTACCTGGAACCCACAACAAGCAGAGACAGGTAAACAGACTTACTAGTGATATAGCAGTACCTGGAACCCACAACAAGCAGCGACAGGTAAACAGACTTACTAGTGATATAGTAGTACCTGGAACCCACAACAAGCAGAGACAGGTAAACAGGTACTAGTGATATAGTAGTACATGGAACCCACAACAAGCAGAGACAGGTAAACAGGTACTAGTGATATAGTAGTACCTGGAACCCACAACAAGCAGAGACAGGAAAACAGATACTAGTGATATAGTAGTACCTGGAACCCACAACAAGCAGAGACAGGTAAACAGGAACTACTGATATAGTGGTACCTGGAATCCACAACAAGCAGAGACAGGTAAACAGGTACTAGTGATATAGTAGTACCTGGAACCCACAACAAGCAGAGACAGGTAAACAGGTACTAGTGATATAGTAGTACCTGGAACCCACAACAAGCAGAGACAGGTAAACAGATTTACTAGTGATATAGCAGTACCTGGAACCCACAACAAGCAGAGACAGGTAAACAGGTACTAGTGATATAGTAGTACCTGGAACCCACAACAAGCAGAGACAGGTAAACAGGTACTAGTGATATACTGTAGTAATACCTGGAACCCACAACAAGCAGAGACAGGTAAACAGGTACTAGTGATATAGTAGATACCTGGAACCCACAACAAGCAGAGACAGGTAAACAGGTACTAGTGATATAGTAGTACCTGGAACCCAAAACAAGCAGAGACAGGTAAACAGGTACTAGTGATATAGTAGTACCTGGAACCCACAACAAGCAGAGACAGGTAAACAGGTACTAGTGATATAGTAGTACCTGGAACCCACAACAAGCAGAGACAGGTAAACAGGTACTAGTGATAATAGTAGTACCTGGAACCCACAACAAGCAGAGACAGGTAAACAGGTACTAGTGATATAGTAGTACCTGGAACCCACAACAAGCATAGAAAGGTAAACAGGTACTAGTGATATAGTAGTACCTGGAACCCACAACAAGCAGAGACAGGTAAACAGGTACTAGTGATATAGTAGTACCTGGAACCCACAACAAGCAGAGACAGGTAAACAGGTACTATTGAAATAGTAGTACCTGGAACCCACAACAAGCAGAGACAGGTAAACAGGTACTAGTGATATAGTAGTACCTGGAACCCACAACAAGCAGAGACAGGTAAACAGGTACTAGTGATATACTGTAGTAATACCTGGAACCCACAACAAGCAGAGACAGGTAAACAGGTACTAGTGATATAGTAGTACCTGGAACCCACAACAAGCAGAGACAGGTAAACAGGTACTAGTGATATAGTAGTACCTGGAACCCACAACAAGCAGAGACAGGTAAACAGGTACTAGTGATATAGTAGTACCTGGGACCCACAACAAGCAGTTACAGGTAAACAGACTTACTAGTGATATAGCAGTACCTGGAACCCACAACAAGCAGCGACAGGTAAACAGACTTACTAGTGATATAGTAGTACCTGGAACCCACAACAAGCAGAGACAGGTAAACAGGTACTAGTGATATAGTAGTACATGGAACCCACAACAAGCAGAGACAGGTAAACAGGTACTAGTGATATAGTAGTACCTGGAACCCACAACAAGCAGAGACAGGAAAACAGATACTAGTGATATAGTAGTACCTGGAACCCACAACAAGCAGAGACAGGTAAACAGGAACAACTGATATAGTGGTACCTGGAATCCACAACAAGCAGAGACAGGTAAACAGGTACTAGTGATATAGTAGTACCTGGAACCCACAACAAGCAGAGACAGGTAAACAGGTACTAGTGATATAGTAGTACCTGGAACCCACAACAAGCAGAGACAGGTAAACAGATTTACTAGTGATATAGCAGTACCTGGAACCCACAACAAGCAGAGACAGGTAAACAGGTACTAGTGATATAGTAGTACCTGGAACCCACAACAAGCAGAGACAGGTAAACAGGTATTAGTGATATACTGTAGTAATACCTGGAACCCACAACAAGCAGAGACAGGTAAACAGGTACTAGTGATATAGTAGTAATACCTGGAACCCACAACAAGCAGAGACAGGTAAACAGGTACTAGTGATATAGTAGTACCTGGAACCCAAAACAAGCAGAGACAGGTAAACAGGTACTAGTGAAATAGTAGTACCTGGAACCCACAACAAGCAGAGACAGGTAAACAGGTACTAGTGATATAGTAGTACCTGGAACCCACAACAAGCAGAGACAGGTAAACAGGTACTAGTGATAATAGTAGTACCTGGAACCCACAACAAGCAGAGACAGGTAAACAGGTACTAGTGATATAGTAGTACCTGGAACCCACAACAAGCAGAGACCGGTAAACAGGTACTAGTGATATAGTAGTACCTGGAACCCACAACAAGCAGAGACCGGTAAACAGGTACTAGTGATATACTGTAGTAATACCTGGAACCCACAACAAGCAGATACAGGTAAACAGGTACTAGTGATATAGTAGAACCTGGAACCCAAAACAAGCAGAGACAGGTAAACAGGTACTAGTGAAATAGTAGAACCTGGAACCCACAACAAGCAGAGACAGGTAAACAGGAACTAGTGATATAGTAGTACCTGGAACCCACAACAAGCATAGAAAGGTAAACAGGTACTAGTGATATAGTAGTACCTGGAACCCACAACAAGCAGAGACAGGTAAACAGGTACTAGTGATATAGTAGTACCTGGAACCCACAACAAGCAGAGACAGGTAAACAGGTACTAGTGATATAGTAGTACCTGGAACCCACAACAAGCAGAGACAGGTAAACAGGTACTAGTGATATAGTAGTACCTGGAACCCACAACAAGCAGAGACAGGTAAACAGGTACTAGTGATATATTGTAGTAATACCTGGAACCCACAACAAGCAGAGACAGGTAAAAAGGTACTAGTGATATAGTAGTACCTGGAACCCACAACAAGCAGAGACAGGTAAACAGGTACTAGTGATATAGTAGTACCTGGAACCCACAACAAGCATAGAAAGGTAAACAGGTACTAGTGATATAGTAGTACCTGGAACCCACAACAAGCAGAGACAGGTAAACAGGTACTAGTGATATAGTTGTACCTGGAACCCACAACAAGCAGAGACTGGTAAACAGGTACTAGTGAAATAGTAGTACCTGGAACCCACAACAAGCAGAGACAGGTAAACAGGTACTAGTGATATAGTAGTACCTGGAACCCACAACAAGCAGAGACAGGTAAACAGGTACTAGTGATATAGTAGTACCTGGAACCCACAACAAGCAGAGACAGGTAAACAGGTACTAGTGATATAGTAGTACCTGGAACCCACAACAAGCAGAGACAGGGAAACAGGTACTAGTGATATAGTAGTACCTGGAACCCACAACAAGCAGAGACAGGTAAACAGGTACTAGTGATATACTGTAGTAATACCTGGAACCCACAACAAGCAGATACAGGTAAACAGGTACTAGTGATATAGTAGTACCTGGAATCCAAAACAAGCAGAGACAGGTAAACAGGTACTAGTGATATAGTAGTACCTGGAACCCACAACAAGCAGAGACAGGTAAACAGGTACTAGTGATATAGTAGTACCTGGAACCCACAACAAGCAGAGACAGGTAAACAGATTTACTAGTGATATAGCAGTACCTGGAACCCACAACAAGCAGAGACAGGTAAACAGGTACTAGTGATATAGTAGTACCTGGAACCCACAACAAGCAGAGACAGGTAAACAGGTATTAGTGATATACTGTAGTAATACCTGGAACCCACAACAAGCAGAGACAGGTAAACAGGTACTAGTGATATAGTAGTAATACCTGGAACCCACAACAAGCAGAGACAGGTAAACAGGTACTAGTGATATAGTAGTACCTGGAACCCAAAACAAGCAGAGACAGGTAAACAGGTACTAGTGAAATAGTAGTACCTGGAACCCACAACAAGCAGAGACAGGTAAACAGGTACTAGTGATATAGTAGTACCTGGAACCCACAACAAGCAGAGACAGGTAAACAGGTACTAGTGATAATAGTAGTACCTGGAACCCACAACAAGCAGAGACAGGTAAACAGGTACTAGTGATATAGTAGTACCTGGAACCCACAACAAGCAGAGACCGGTAAACAGGTACTAGTGATATAGTAGTACCTGGAACCCACAACAAGCAGAGACCGGTAAACAGGTACTAGTGATATACTGTAGTAATACCTGGAACCCACAACAAGCAGATACAGGTAAACAGGTACTAGTGATATAGTAGAACCTGGAACCCAAAACAAGCAGAGACAGGTAAACAGGTACTAGTGAAATAGTAGAACCTGGAACCCACAACAAGCAGAGACAGGTAAACAGGAACTAGTGATATAGTAGTACCTGGAACCCACAACAAGCATAGAAAGGTAAACAGGTACTAGTGATATAGTAGTACCTGGAACCCACAACAAGCAGAGACAGGTAAACAGGTACTAGTGATATATTAGTACCTGGAACCCACAACAAGCAGAGACAGGTAAACAGGTACTAGTGATATAGTAGTACCTGGAACCCACAACAAGCAGAGACAGGTAAACAGGTACTAGTGATATAGTAGTACCTGGAACCCACAACAAGCAGAGACAGGTAAACAGGTACTAGTGATATATTGTAGTAATACCTGGAACCCACAACAAGCAGAGACAGGTAAAAAGGTACTAGTGATATAGTAGTACCTGGAACCCACAACAAGCAGAGACAGGTAAACAGGTACTAGTGATATAGTAGTACCTGGAACCCACAACAAGCATAGAAAGGTAAACAGGTACTAGTGATATAGTAGTACCTGGAACCCACAACAAGCAGAGACAGGTAAACAGGTACTAGTGATATAGTTGTACCTGGAACCCACAACAAGCAGAGACTGGTAAACAGGTACTAGTGAAATAGTAGTACCTGGAACCCACAACAAGCAGAGACAGGTAAACAGGTACTAGTGATATAGTAGTACCTGGAACCCACAACAAGCAGAGACAGGTAAACAGGTACTAGTGATATAGTAGTACCTGGAACCCACAACAAGCAGAGACAGGTAAACAGGTACTAGTGATATAGTAGTACCTGGAACCCACAACAAGCAGAGACAGGGAAACAGGTACTAGTGATATAGTAGTACCTGGAACCCACAACAAGCAGAGACAGGTAAACAGGTACTAGTGATATACTGTAGTAATACCTGGAACCCACAACAAGCAGATACAGGTAAACAGGTACTAGTGATATAGTAGTACCTGGAATCCAAAACAAGCAGAGACAGGTAAACAGGTACTAGTGATATAGTAGTACCTGGAACCCACAACAAGCAGAGACAGGTAAACAGGTACTAGTGATATAGTAGTACCTGGAACCCACAACAAGCAGAGACAGGTAAACAGATTTACTAGTGATATAGCAGTACCTGGAACCCACAACAAGCAGAGACAGGTAAACAGGTACTAGTGATATAGTAGTACCTGGAACCCACAACAAGCAGAGACAGGTAAACAGGTATTAGTGATATACTGTAGTAATACCTGGAACCCACAACAAGCAGAGACAGGTAAACAGGTACTAGTGATATAGTAGTAATACCTGGAACCCACAACAAGCAGAGACAGGTAAACAGGTACTAGTGATATAGTAGTACCTGGAACCCAAAACAAGCAGAGACAGGTAAACAGGTACTAGTGAAATAGTAGTACCTGGAACCCACAACAAGCAGAGACAGGTAAACAGGTACTAGTGATATAGTAGTACCTGGAACCCACAACAAGCAGAGACAGGTAAACAGGTACTAGTGATAATAGTAGTACCTGGAACCCACAACAAGCAGAGACAGGTAAACAGGTACTAGTGATATAGTAGTACCTGGAACCCACAACAAGCAGAGACCGGTAAACAGGTACAAGTGATATAGTAGTACCTGGAACCCACAACAAGCAGAGACAGGTAAACAGGTACTAGTGATATACTGTAGTAATACCTGGAACCCACAACAAGCAGATACAGGTAAACAGGTACTAGTGATATAGTAGAACCTGGAACCCAAAACAAGCAGAGACAGGTAAACAGGTACTAGTGAAATAGTAGAACCTGGAACCCACAACAAGCAGAGACAGGTAAACAGGAACTAGTGATATAGTAGTACCTGGAACCCACAACAAGCATAGAAAGGTAAACAGGTACTAGTGATATAGTAGTACCTGGAACCCACAACAAGCAGAGACAGGTAAACAGGTACTAGTGATATAGTAGTACCTGGAACCCACAACAAGCAGAGACAGGTAAACAGGTACTAGTGATATAGTAGTACCTGGAACCCACAACAAGCAGAGACAGGTAAACAGGTACTAGTGATATAGTAGTACCTGGAACCCACAACAAGCAGAGACAGGTAAACAGGTACTAGTGATATATTGTAGTAATACCTGGAACCCACAACAAGCAGAGACAGGTAAACAGGTACTAGTGATATAGTAGTACCTGGAACCCACAACAAGCATAGAAAGGTAAACAGGTACTAGTGATATAGTAGTACCTGGAACCCACAACAAGCAGAGACAGGTAAACAGGTATTAGTGATATACTGTAGTAATACCTGGAACCCACAACAAGCAGAGACAGGTAAACAGGTACTAGTGATATAGTAGTAATACCTGGAACCCACAACAAGCAGAGACAGGTAAACAGGTACTAGTGATATAGTAGTACCTGGAACCCAAAACAAGCAGAGACAGGTAAACAGGTACTAGTGAAATAGTAGTACCTGGAACCCACAACAAGCAGAGACAGGTAAACAGGTAGTAGTGATATAGTAGTACCTGGAACCCACAACAAGCAGAGACAGGTAAACAGGTACTAGTGATAATAGTAGTACCTGGAACCCACAACAAGCAGAGACAGGTAAACAGGTACTAGTGATATAGTAGTACCTGGAACCCACAACAAGCAGAGACCGGTAAACAGGTACTAGTGATATAGTAGTACCTGGAACCCACAACAAGCAGAGACAGGTAAACAGGTACTAGTGATATACTGTAGTAATACCTGGAACCCACAACAAGCAGATACAGGTAAACAGGTACTAGTGATATAGTAGAACCTGGAACCCAAAACAAGCAGAGACAGGTAAACAGGTACTAGTGAAATAGTAGAACCTGGAACCCACAACAAGCAGAGACAGGTAAACAGGAACTAGTGATATAGTAGTACCTGGAACCCACAACAAGCATAGAAAGGTAAACAGGTACTAGTGATATAGTAGTACCTGGAACCCACAACAAGCAGAGACAGGTAAACAGGAACTAGTGATATAGTAGTACCTGGAACCCACAACAAGCAGAGACAGGTAAACAGGTACTAGTGATATAGTAGTACCTGGAACCCACAACAAGCAGAGACAGGTAAACAGGTACTAGTGATATAGTAGTACCTGGAACCCACAACAAGCAGAGACAGGTAAACAGGTACTAGTGATATATTGTAGTAATACCTGGAACCCACAACAAGCAGAGACAGGTAAACAGGTACTAGTGATATAGTAGTACCTGGAACCCACAACAAGCATAGAAAGGTAAACAGGTACTAGTGATATAGTAGTACCTGGAACCCACAACAAGCAGAGACAGGTAAACAGGTATTAGTGATATACTGTAGTAATACCTGGAACCCACAACAAGCAGAGACAGGTAAACAGGTACTAGTGATATAGTAGTAATACCTGGAACCCACAACAAGCAGAGACAGGTAAACAGGTACTAGTGATATAGTAGTACCTGGAACCCAAAACAAGCAGAGACAGGTAAACAGGTACTAGTGAAATAGTAGTACCTGGAACCCACAACAAGCAGAGACAGGTAAACAGGTAGTAGTGATATAGTAGTACCTGGAACCCACAACAAGCAGAGACAGGTAAACAGGTACTAGTGATAATAGTAGTACCTGGAACCCACAACAAGCAGAGACAGGTAAACAGGTACTAGTGATATAGTAGTACCTGGAACCCACAACAAGCAGAGACCGGTAAACAGGTACTAGTGATATAGTAGTACCTGGAACCCACAACAAGCAGAGACAGGTAAACAGGTACTAGTGATATACTGTAGTAATACCTGGAACCCACAACAAGCAGATACAGGTAAACAGGTACTAGTGATATAGTAGAACCTGGAACCCAAAACAAGCAGAGACAGGTAAACAGGTACTAGTGAAATAGTAGAACCTGGAACCCACAACAAGCAGAGACAGGTAAACAGGAACTAGTGATATAGTAGTACCTGGAACCCACAACAAGCATAGAAAGGTAAACAGGTACTAGTGATATAGTAGTACCTGGAACCCACAACAAGCAGAGACAGGTAAACAGGAACTAGTGATATAGTAGTACCTGGAACCCACAACAAGCAGAGACAGGTAAACAGGTACTAGTGATATAGTAGTACCTGGAACCCACAACAAGCAGAGACAGGTAAACAGGTACTAGTGATATAGTAGTACCTGGAACCCACAACAAGCAGAGACAGGTAAACAGGTACTAGTGATATATTGTAGTAATACCTGGAACCCACAACAAGCAGAGACAGGTAAACAGGTACTAGTGATATAGTAGTACCTGGAACCCACAACAAGCATAGAAAGGTAAACAGGTACTAGTGATATAGTAGTACCTGGAACCCACAACAAGCAGAGACAGGTAAACAGGTACTAGTGATATAGTTGTACCTGGAACCCACAACAAGCAGAGACTGGTAAACAGGTACTAGTGAAATAGTAGTACCTGGAACCCACAACAAGCAGAGACAGGTAAACAGGTACTAGTGATATAGTAGTACCTGGAACCCACAACAAGCAGAGACAGGTAAACAGGTACTAGTGATATAGTAGTACCTGGAACCCACAACAAGCAGAGACAGGTAAACAGGTACTAGTGATATAGTAGTACCTGGAACCCACAACAAGCAGAGACAGGGAAACAGGTACTAGTGATATAGTAGTACCTGGAACCCACAACAAGTAGAGACAGGTAAACAGATACTAGTGATATACTGTAGTAATACCTGGAACCCACAACAAGCAGATACAGGTAAACAGGTACTAGTGATATAGTAGTACCTGGAATCCAAAACAAGCAGAGACAGGTAAACAGGTACTAGTGATATAGAAGTACCTGGAACCCACAACAAGCAGAGACAGGTAAACAGGTACTAGTGATATAGTAGTACCTGGAACCCACAACAAGCAGAGACAGGTAAACAGATTTACTAGTGATATAGCAGTACCTGGAACCCACAACAAGCAGAGACAGGTAAACAGGTACTAGTGATATAGTAGTACCTGGAACCCACAACAAGCAGAGACAGGTAAACAGGTATTAGTGATATACTGCAGTAATACCTGGAACCCACAACAAGCAGAAACAGGTAAACAGGTACTAGTGCTATACTAGTAATACCTGGAACCCACAACAAGCAGAGACAGGTAAACAGGTACTAGTGATATAGTAGTACCTGGAACCCAAAACAAGCAGAGACAGGTAAACAGGTACTAGTGAAATAGTAGTACCTGGAACCCACAACAAGCAGAGACAGGTAAACAGGTACTAGTGATATAGTAGTACCTGGAACCCACAACAAGCAGAGACAGGTAAACAGGTACTAGTGATAATAGTAGTACCTGGAACCCACAACAAGCAGAGACAGGTAAACAGGTACTAGTGATATAGTAGTACCTGGAACCCACAACAAGCAGAGACCGGTAAACAGGTACTAGTGATATAGTAGTACCTGGAACCCACAACAAGCAGAGACAGGTAAACAGGTACTAGTGATATACTGTAGTAATACCTGGAACCCACAACAAGCAGATACAGGTAAACAGGTACTAGTGATATAGTAGAACCTGGAACCCAAAACAAGCAGAGACAGGTAAACAGGTACTAGTGAAATAGTAGAACCTGGAACCCACAACAAGCAGAGACCGGTAAACAGGAACTAGTGATATAGTAGTACCTGGAACCCACAACAAGCATAGAAAGGTAAACAGGTACTAGTGATATAGTAGTACCTGGAACCCACAACAAGCAGAGACAGGTAAACAGGTACTAGTGATATAGTAGTACCTGGAACCCACAACAAGCAGAGACAGGTAAACAGGTACTAGTGATATAGTAGTACCTGGAACCCACAACAAGCAGAGACAGGTAAACAGGTACTAGTGATATAGTAGTACCTGGAACCCACAACAAGCAGAGACAGGTAAACAGGTACTAGTGATATATTGTAGTAATACCTGGAACCCACAACAAGCAGAGACAGGTAAAAAGGTACTAGTGATATAGTAGTACCTGGAACCCACAACAAGCAGAGACAGGTAAACAGGTACTAGTGATATAGTAGTACCTGGAACCCACAACAAGCATAGAAAGGTAAACAGGTACTAGTGATATAGTAGTACCTGGAACCCACAACAAGCAGAGACAGGTAAACAGGTACTAGTGATATAGTTGTACCTGGAACCCACAACAAGCAGAGACTGGTAAACAGGTACTAGTGAAATAGTAGTACCTGGAACCCACAACAAGCAGAGACAGGTAAACAGGTACTAGTGATATAGTAGTACCTGGAACCCACAACAAGCAGAGACAGGTAAACAGGTACTAGTGATATAGTAGTACCTGGAACCCACAACAAGCAGAGACAGGTAAACATGTACTAGTGAAATAGTAGTACCTGGAACCCACAACAAGCAGAGACAGGTAAACAGGTACTAGTGATATAGTAGTACCTGGAACCCACAACAAGCAGAGACAGGTAAACAGGTACTAGTGATATACTGTAGTAATACCTGGAACCCACAACAAGCAGAGACAGGTAAACAGGTACTAGTGATATAGTAGTACCTGGAACCCACAACAAGCATAGACAGGTAAACAGGCACTAGTGATATAGCAGTACCTGGAACCCACAACAAGCATAGAAAGGTAAACAGGTACTAGTGATATAGTAGTACCTGGAACCCACAACAAGCAGAGACAGGTAAACAGGTACTAGTGATATAGTAGTACCTGGAACCCACAACAAGCAGAGACAGGTAAACAGGTACTAGTGAAATAGTAGTACCTGGAACCCACAACAAGCAGAGACAGGTAAACAGGTACTAGTGATATAGTAGTACCTGGAACCCACAACAAGCAGAGACAGGGAAACAGGTACTAGTGATATAGTAGTACCTGGAACCCACAACAAGCAGAGACAGGTAAACAGGTACTAGTGATATACTGTAGTAATACCTGGAACCCACAACAAGCAGATACAGGTAAACAGGTACTAGTGATATAGTAGTACCTGGAATCCAAAACAAGCAGAGACAGGTAAACAGGTACTAGTGATATAGTAGTACCTGGAACCCACAACAAGCAGAGACAGGTAAACATGTACTAGTGAAATAGTAGTACCTGGAACCCACAACAAGCAGAGACAGGTAAACAGGTACTAGTGATATAGTAGTACCTGGAACCCACAACAAGCAGAGACAGGTAAACAGGTACTAGTGAAATAGTAGTACCTGGAACCCACAACAAGCAGAGACAGGTAAACAGGTACTAGTGATATAGTAGTACCTGGAACCCACAACAAGCAGAGACAGGTAAACAGGTACTAGTGATATACTGTAGTAATACCTGGAACCCACAACAAGCAGAGACAGGTAAACAGGTACTAGTGATATAGTAGTACCTGGAACCCACAACAAGCATAGACAGGTAAACAGGTACTAGTGATATAGTAGTACCTGGGACCCACAACAAGCAGAGACATGTAAACAGACTTACTAGTGATATAGCAGTACCTGGAACCCACAACAAGCAGCGACAGGTAAACAGATTTACTAGTGATATAGTAGTACCTGGAACCCACAACAAGCATAGAAAGGTAAACAGGTACTAGTGATATAGTAGTACCTGGAACCCACAACAAGCAGAGACAGGTAAACAGGTACTAGTGATATAGTAGTACCTGGGACCCACAACAAGCAGAGACATGTAAACAGACTTACTAGTGATATAGCAGTACCTGGAACCCACAACAAGCAGCGACAGGTAAACAGACTTACTAGTGATATAGTAGTACCTGGAACCCACAACAAGCAGAGACAGGTAAACAGGTACTAGTGATATAGTAGTACATGGAACCCACAACAAGCAGAGACAGGTAAACAGGTACTAGTGATATAGTAGTACCTGGAACCCACAACAAGCAGAGACAGGAAAACACATACTAGTGATATAGTAGTACCTGGAACCCACAACAAGCAGAGACAGGTAAACAGGAACTACTGATATAGTGGTACCTGGAATCCACAACAAGCAGAGACAGGTAAACAGGTCCTAGTGATATAGTAGTACCTGGAACCCACAACAAGCAGAGACAGGTAAACAGGTACTAGTGATATAGTAGTACCTGGAACCCACAACAAGCAGAGACAGGTAAACAGGTACTAGTGATATAGTAGTAGGTAAACAGGTACTAGTGATATAGTAGTACCTGGAACCCACAACAAGCAGAGACAGGTAAACAGGTACTAGTGATATAGTAGTACCTGGAACCCACAACAAGCAAAGACAGGTAAACAGGTACTAGTGATATAGTAGTACCTGGAACCCACAACAAGCAGAGACAGGTAAACAGGTACTAGTGATATAGTGGTACCTGGAACCCACAACAAGCAGAGACAGGTAAACAGACTTACTAGTGATATAGTGGTACCTGGAACCCACAACAAGCAGAGACAGGTAAACAGGTACTAGTGATATAGCAGTACCTGGAACCCACAACAAGCAGAGACAGGTAAACAGGTACTAGTGATATAGTAGTACCTGGAACCCACAACAAGCAGAGACAGGTAAACAGGTACTAGTGATATACTGTAGTAATACCTGGAACCCACAACAAGCAGAGACAGGTAAACAGGTACTAGTGATATAGTAGTAATACCAGGAACCCACAACAAGCAGAGACAGGTAAACAGGTACTAGTGATATAGTAGTACCTGGAACCCAAAACAAGCAGAGACAGGTAAACAGGTACTAGTGAAATAGTAGTACCTGGAAACCACAACAAGCAGAGACAGGTAAACAGGTACTAGTGATATAGTAGTACCTGGAACCCACAACAAGCAGAGACAGGTAAACATGTACTAGTGAAATAGTAGTACCTGGAACCCACAACAAGCAGAGACAGGTAAACAGGTACTAGTGATATAGTAGTACCTGGAACCCACAACAAGCAGAGACAGGTAAACAGGTACTAGTGATATACTGTAGTAATACCTGGAACCCACAACAAGCAGAGACAGGTAAACAGGTACTAGTGATATAGTAGTACCTGGAACCCACAACAAGCATAGACAGGTAAACAGGCACTAGTGATATAGCAGTACCTGGAACCCACAACAAGCATAGAAAGGTAAACAGGTACTAGTGATATAGTAGTACCTGGAACCCACAACAAGCAGAGACAGGTAAACAGGTACTAGTGAAATAGTAGTACCTGGAACCCACAACAAGCAGAGACAGGTAAACAGGTACTAGTGATATAGTAGTACCTGGAACCCACAACAAGCAGAGACAGGTAAACAGGTACTAGTGATATAGTAGTACCTGGAACCCACAACAAGCAGAGACAGGTAAACAGGTACTAGTGATATAGTAGTACCTGAAACCCACAACAAGCATAGAAAGGTAAACAGGTAATAGTGATATAGTAGTACCTGGAACCCACAACAAGCCGAGACAGGTAAACAGGTACTAGTGATATAGTAGTACCTGGAACCCACAACAAGCAGAGACAGGTAAACATGTACTAGTGAAATAGTAGTACCTGGAACCCACAACAAGCAGAGACAGGTAAACAGGTACTAGTGATATAGTAGTACCTGGAACCCACAACAAGCAGAGACAGGTAAACAGGTACTAGTGATATACTGTAGTAATACCTGGAACCCACAACAAGCAGAGACAGGTAAACAGGTACTAGTGATATAGTAGTACCTGGGACCCACAACAAGCAGAGACATGTAAACAGACTTACTAGTGATATAGCAGTACCTGGAACCCACAACAAGCAGCGACAGGTAAACAGACTTACTAGTGATATAGTAGTACCTGGAACCCACAACAAGCAGAGACAGGTAAACAGGTACTAGTGATATAGTAGTACATGGAACCCACAACAAGCAGAGACAGGTAAACAGGTACTAGTGATATAGTAGTACCTGGAACCCACAACAAGCAGAGACAGGAAAACACATACTAGTGATATAGTAGTACCTGGAACCCACAACAAGCAGAGACAGGTAAACAGGAACTACTGATATAGTGGTACCTGGAATCCACAACAAGCAGAGACAGGTAAACAGGTCCTAGTGATATAGTAGTACCTGGAACCCACAACAAGCAGAGACAGGTAAACAGGTACTAGTGATATAGTAGTACCTGGAACCCACAACAAGCAGAGACAGGTAAACAGGTACTAGTGATATAGTAGTAGGTAAACAGGTACTAGTGATATAGTAGTACCTGGAACCCACAACAAGCAGAGACAGGTAAACAGGTACTAGTGATATAGTAGTACCTGGAACCCACAACAAGCAAAGACAGGTAAACAGGTACTAGTGATATAGTAGTACCTGGAACCCACAACAAGCAGAGACAGGTAAACAGGTACTAGTGATATAGTGGTACCTGGAACCCACAACAAGCAGAGACAGGTAAACAGACTTACTAGTGATATAGTGGTACCTGGAACCCACAACAAGCAGAGACAGGTAAACAGGTACTAGTGATATAGCAGTACCTGGAACCCACAACAAGCAGAGACAGGTAAACAGGTACTAGTGATATAGTAGTACCTGGAACCCACAACAAGCAGAGACAGGTAAACAGGTACTAGTGATATACTGTAGTAATACCTGGAACCCACAACAAGCAGAGACAGGTAAACAGGTACTAGTGATATAGTAGTAATACCAGGAACCCACAACAAGCAGAGACAGGTAAACAGGTACTAGTGATATAGTAGTACCTGGAACCCAAAACAAGCAGAGACAGGTAAACAGGTACTAGTGAAATAGTAGTACCTGGAAACCACAACAAGCAGAGACAGGTAAACAGGTACTAGTGATATAGTAGTACCTGGAACCCACAACAAGCAGAGACAGGTAAACATGTACTAGTGAAATAGTAGTACCTGGAACCCACAACAAGCAGAGACAGGTAAACAGGTACTAGTGATATAGTAGTACCTGGAACCCACAACAAGCAGAGACAGGTAAACAGGTACTAGTGATATACTGTAGTAATACCTGGAACCCACAACAAGCAGAGACAGGTAAACAGGTACTAGTGATATAGTAGTACCTGGAACCCACAACAAGCATAGACAGGTAAACAGGCACTAGTGATATAGCAGTACCTGGAACCCACAACAAGCATAGAAAGGTAAACAGGTACTAGTGATATAGTAGTACCTGGAACCCACAACAAGCAGAGACAGGTAAACAGGTACTAGTGATATAGTAGTACCTGGAACCCACAACAAGCAGAGACAGGTAAACAGGTACTAGTGAAATAGTAGTACCTGGAACCCACAACAAGCAGAGACAGGTAAACAGGTACTAGTGATATAGTAGTACCTGGAACCCACAACAAGCAGAGACAGGTAAACAGGTACTAGTGATATAGTAGTACCTGGAACCCACAACAAGCAGAGACAGGTAAACAGGTACTAGTGATATAGTAGTACCTGAAACCCACAACAAGCATAGAAAGGTAAACAGGTACTAGTGATATAGTAGTACCTGGAACCCACAACAAGCCGAGACAGGTAAACAGGTACTAGTGATATAGTAGTACCTGGAACCCACAACAAGCAGAGACAGGTAAACATGTACTAGTGAAATAGTAGTACCTGGAACCCACAACAAGCAGAGACAGGTAAACAGGTACTAGTGATATAGTAGTACCTGGAACCCACAACAAGCAGAGACAGGTAAACAGGTACTAGTGATATACTGTAGTAATACCTGGAACCCACAACAAGCAGAGACAGGTAAACAGGTACTAGTGATATAGTAGTACCTGGAACCCACAACAAGCATAGACAGGTAAACAGGCACTAGTGATATAGCAGTACCTGGAACCCACAACAAGCAGAGACAGGTAAACAGGTACTAGTGATATAGTAGTACCTGGAACCCACAACAAGCAGAGACAGGTAAACAGGTACTAGTGATATAGTAGTACCAGGAACCCACAACAAGCAGAGACAGGTAAACAGGTACTAGTGAAATAGTAGTACCTGGAACCCACAACAAGCAGAGACAGGTAAACAGGTACTAGTGATATAGTAGTACCTGGAACCCACAACAAGCAGAGACAGGTAAACAGGTACTAGTGATATAGTAGTACCTGGAACCCACAACAAGCAGAGACAGGTAAACAGACTTACTAGTGATATAGTAGTACCTGGAACCCACAACAAGCAGAGACAGGTAAACAGGTACTAGTGATATAGTAGTACCTGGAACCCACAACAAGCAGAGACAGGTAAACAGGTACTAGTGATATACTGTAGTAATACCTGGAACCCACAACAAGCAGATACAGGTAAACAGGTACTAGTGAAATAGTAGTACCTGGAACCCACAACAAGCAGAGACAGGTAAACAGGTACTAGTGAAATAGTAGTACCTGGAACCCACAACAAGCAGAGACAGGTAAACAGGTACTAGTGATATAGTAGTACCTGGAACCCACAACAAGCAGAGACAGGTAAACAGGTACTAGTGATATAGTAGTACCTGGAACCCACAACAAGCAGAGACAGGTAAACAGACTTACTAGTGATATAGTAGTACCTGGAACCCACAACAAGCAGAGACAGGTAAACAGGTACTAGTGATATAGTAGTACCTGGAACCCACAACAAGCAGAGACAGGTAAACAGGTACTAGTGATATACTGTAGTAATACCTGGAACCCACAACAAGCAGATACAGGTAAAAAGGTACTAGTGATATAGTAGTACCTGGAACCCACAACAAGCATAGACAGGTAAACAGGCACTAGTGATATAGCAGTACCTGGAACCCACAACAAGCATAGAAAGGTAAACAGGTACTAGTGATATAGTAGTACCTGGAACCCACAACAAGCAGAGACAGGTAAACAGGTACTAGTGATATAGTAGTACCTGGAACCCACAACAAGCAGAGACAAGTAAACAGGTACTAGTGAAATAGTAGTACCTGGAACCCACAACAAGCAGAGACAGGTAAACAGGCACTAGTGATATAGCAGTACCATGGAACCCACAAACAAGCAGAGACAGGTAAACAGGTACTAGTGATATAGTAGTACCTGGAACCCACAACAAGCAGAGACAGGTAAACAGGTACTAGTGAAATAGTAGTACCTGGAACCCACAACAAGCAGAGACAGGTAAACAGGTACTAGTGATATAGTAGTACCTGGAACCCACAACAAGCAGAGACAGGTAAACAGGTACTAGTGATATAGTAGTACCTGGAACCCACAACAAGCAGAGACAGGTAAACAGCTACTAGTGATATAGTAGTACCTGGAACCCACAACAAGCAGAGACAGGTAAACAGGTACTAGTGATATAGTAGTACCTGGAACCCACAACAAGCAGAGACAGGTAAACAGGTACTAGTGATATACTGTAGTAATACCTGGAACCCACAACAAGCAGAGACAGGTAAACAGGTACTAGTGATATAGTAGTACCTGGAACCCACAACAAGCAGAGACAGGTAAACAGGTACTAGTGAAATAGTAGTACCTGGAACCCACAACAAGCAGAGACAGGTAAACAGGTACTAGTGATATAGTAGTACCTGGAACCCACAACAAGCAGAGACAGGTAAACAGGTACTAGTGATATAGTAGTACCTGAAACCCACAACAAGCATAGAAAGGTAAACAGGTACTAGTGATATAGTAGTACCTGGAACCCACAACAAGCAGAGACAGGTAAACAGGTACTAGTGATATAGTAGTACCTGGAACCCACAACAAGCAGAGACAGGTAAACATGTACTAGTGAAATAGTATTACCTGGAACCCACAACAAGCAGAGACAGGTAAACAGGTACTAGTGATATAGTAGTACCTGGAACCCACAACAAGCAGAGACAGGTAAACAGGTACTAGTGATATACTGTAGTAATACCTGGAACCCACAACAAGCAGAGACAGGTAAACAGGTACTAGTGATATAGTAGTACCTGGAACCCACAACAAGCATAGACAGGTAAACAGGCACTAGTGATATAGCAGTACCTGGAACCCACAACAAGCATAGAAAGGTAAACAGGTACTAGTGATATAGTAGTACCTGGAACCCACAACAAGCAGAGACAGGTAAACAGGTACTAGTGATATAGTAGTACCTGGAACCCACAACAAGCAGAGACAGGTAAACAGGTACTAGTGAAATAGTAGTACCTGGAACCCACAACAAGCAGAGACAGGTAAACAGGTACTAGTGATATAGTAGTACCTGGAACCCACAACAAGCAGAGACAGGTAAACAGGTACTAGTGATATAGTAGTACCTGGAACCCACAACAAGCAGAGACAGGTAAACAGACTTACTAGTGATATAGTAGTACCTGGAACCCACAACAAGCAGAGACAGGTAAACAGGTACTAGTGATATAGTAGTACCTGGAACCCACAACAAGCAGAGACAGGTAAACAGGTACTAGTGATATACTGTAGTAATACCTGGAACCCACAACAAGCAGATACAGGTAAAAAGGTACTAGTGATATAGTAGTACCTGGAACCCAAAACAAGCAGAGACAGGTAAACAGGTACTAGTGAAATAGTAATACCTGGAACCCACAACAAGCAGAGACAGGTAAACAGGTACTAGTGATATAGTAGTACCTGGAACCCACAACAAGCAGAGACAGGTAAACAGGTACTAGTGATATACTGTAGTAATACCTGGAACCCACAACAAGCAGAGACAGGTAAACAGGTACTAGTGATATAGTAGTAATACCAGGAACCCACAACAAGCAGAGACAGGTAAACAGGTACTAGTGATATAGTAGTACCTGGAACCCAAAACAAGCAGAGACAGGTAAACAGGTACTAGTGAAATAGTAGTACCTGGAAACCACAACAAGCAGAGACAGGTAAACAGGTACTAGTGATATAGTAGTACCTGGAACCCACAACAAGCAGAGACAGGTAAACATGTACTAGTGAAATAGTAGTACCTGGAACCCACAACAAGCAGAGACAGGTAAACAGGTACTAGTGATATAGTAGTACCTGGAACCCACAACAAGCAGAGACAGGTAAACAGGTACTAGTGATATACTGTAGTAATACCTGGAACCCACAACAAGCAGAGACAGGTAAACAGGTGCTAGTGATATAGTAGTACCTGGAACCCACAACAAGCATAGACAGGTAAACAGGCACTAGTGATATAGCAGTACCTGGAACCCACAACAAGCATAGAAAGGTAAACAGGTACTAGTGATATAGTAGTACCTGGAACCCACAACAAGCAGAGACAGGTAAACAGGTACTAGTGATATAGTAGTACCTGGAACCCACAACAAGCAGAGACAGGTAAACAGGTACTAGTGAAATAGTAGTACCTGGAACCCACAACAAGCAGAGACAGGTAAACAGGTACTAGTGATATAGTAGTACCTGGAACCCACAACAAGCAGAGACAGGTAAACAGGTACTAGTGATATAGTAGTACCTGGAACCCACAACAAGCAGAGACAGGTAAACAGGTACTAGTGATATAGTAGTACCTGAAACCCACAACAAGCATAGAAAGGTAAACAGGTACTAGTGATATAGTAGTACCTGGAACCCACAACAAGCCGAGACAGGTAAACAGGTACTAGTGATATAGTAGTACCTGGAACCCACAACAAGCAGAGACAGGTAAACATGTACTAGTGAAATAGTAGTACCTGGAACCCACAACAAGCAGAGACAGGTAAACAGGTACTAGTGATATAGTAGTACCTGGAACCCACAACAAGCAGAGACAGGTAAACAGGTACTAGTGATATACTGTAGTAATACCTGGAACCCACAACAAGCAGAGACAGGTAAACAGGTACTAGTGATATAGTAGTACCTGGAACCCACAACAAGCATAGACAGGTAAACAGGCACTAGTGATATAGCAGTACCTGGAACCCACAACAAGCAGAGACAGGTAAACAGACTTACTAGTGATATAGTAGTACCTGGAACCCACAACAAGCAGAGACAGGTAAACAGGTACTAGTGATATAGTAGTACCTGGAACCCACAACAAGCAGAGACAGGTAAACAGGTACTAGTGATATACTGTAGTAATACCTGGAACCCACAACAAGCAGATACAGGTAAACAGGTACTAGTGAAATAGTAGTACCTGGAACCCACAACAAGCAGAGACAGGTAAACAGGTACTAGTGAAATAGTAGTACCTGGAACCCACAACAAGCAGAGACAGGTAAACAGGTACTAGTGATATAGTAGTACCTGGAACCCACAACAAGCAGAGACAGGTAAACAGGTACTAGTGATATAGTAGTACCTGGAACCCACAACAAGCAGAGACAGGTAAACAGACTTACTAGTGATATAGTAGTACCTGGAACCCACAACAAGCAGAGACAGGTAAACAGGTACTAGTGATATAGTAGTACCTGGAACCCACAACAAGCAGAGACAGGTAAACAGGTACTAGTGATATACTGTAGTAATACCTGGAACCCACAACAAGCAGATACAGGTAAAAAGGTACTAGTGATATAGTAGTACCTGGAACCCACAACAAGCATAGACAGGTAAACAGGCACTAGTGATATAGCAGTACCTGGAACCCACAACAAGCATAGAAAGGTAAACAGGTACTAGTGATATAGTAGTACCTGGAACCCACAACAAGCAGAGACAGGTAAACAGGTACTAGTGATATAGTAGTACCTGGAACCCACAACAAGCAGAGACAAGTAAACAGGTACTAGTGAAATAGTAGTACCTGGAACCCACAACAAGCAGAGACAGGTAAACAGGTACTAGTGATATAGTAGTACCTGGAACCCACAACAAGCAGAGACAGGTAAACAGGTACTAGTGATATAGTAGTACCTGGAACCCACAACAAGCAGAGACAGGTAAACAGGTACTAGTGATATAGTAGTACCTGAAACCCACAACAAGCATAGAAAGGTAAACAGGTACTAGTGATATAGTAGTACCTGGAACCCACAACAAGCAGAGACAGGTAAACAGGTACTAGTGATATAGTAGTACCTGGAACCCACAACAAGCAGAGACAGGTAAACATGTACTAGTGAAATAGTATTACCTGGAACCCACAACAAGCAGAGACAGGTAAACAGGTACTAGTGATATAGTAGTACCTGGAACCCACAACAAGCAGAGACAGGTAAACAGGTACTAGTGATATACTGTAGTAATACCTGGAACCCACAACAAGCAGAGACAGGTAAACAGGTACTAGTGATATAGTAGTACCTGGAACCCACAACAAGCATAGACAGGTAAACAGGCACTAGTGATATAGCAGTACCTGGAACCCACAACAAGCATAGAAAGGTAAACAGGTACTAGTGATATAGTAGTACCTGGAACCCACAACAAGCAGAGACAGGTAAACAGGTACTAGTGATATAGTAGTACCTGGAACCCACAACAAGCAGAGACAGGTAAACAGGTACTAGTGAAATAGTAGTACCTGGAACCCACAACAAGCAGAGACAGGTAAACAGGTACTAGTGATATAGTAGTACCTGGAACCCACAACAAGCAGAGACAGGTAAACAGGTACTAGTGATATAGTAGTACCTGGAACCCACAACAAGCAGAGACAGGTAAACAGACTTACTAGTGATATAGTAGTACCTGGAACCCACAACAAGCAGAGACAGGTAAACAGGTACTAGTGATATAGTAGTACCTGGAACCCACAACAAGCAGAGACAGGTAAACAGGTACTAGTGATATACTGTAGTAATACCTGGAACCCACAACAAGCAGATACAGGTAAAAAGGTACTAGTGATATAGTAGTACCTGGAACCCAAAACAAGCAGAGACAGGTAAACAGGTACTAGTGAAATAGTAATACCTGGAACCCACAACAAGCAGAGACAGGTAAACAGGTACTAGTGATATAGTAGTACCTGGAACCCACAACAAGCAAAGACAGGTAAACAGGTACTAGTGATATAGTAGTACCTGGAACCCACAACAAGCAGAGACAGGTAAACAGGTACTAGTGATATAGTGGTACCTGGAACCCACAACAAGCAGAGACAGGTAAACAGACTTACTAGTGATATAGTGGTACCTGGAACCCACAACAAGCAGAGACAGGTAAACAGGTACTAGTGATATAGCAGTACCTGGAACCCACAACAAGCAGAGACAGGTAAACAGGTACTAGTGATATAGTAGTACCTGGAACCCACAACAAGCAGAGACAGGTAAACAGGTACTAGTGATATACTGTAGTAATACCTGGAACCCACAACAAGCAGAGACAGGTAAACAGGTACTAGTGATATAGTAGTAATACCAGGAACCCACAACAAGCAGAGACAGGTAAACAGGTACTAGTGATATAGTAGTACCTGGAACCCACAACAAGCAAAGACAGGTAAACAGGTACTAGTGATATAGTAGTACCTGGAACCCACAACAAGCAGAGACAGGTAAACAGGTACTAGTGATATAGTGGTACCTGGAACCCACAACAAGCAGAGACAGGTAAACAGACTTACTAGTGATATAGTGGTACCTGGAACCCACAACAAGCAGAGACAGGTAAACAGGTACTAGTGATATAGCAGTACCTGGAACCCACAACAAGCAGAGACAGGTAAACAGGTACTAGTGATATAGTAGTACCTGGAACCCACAACAAGCAGAGACAGGTAAACAGGTACTAGTGATATACTGTAGTAATACCTGGAACCCACAACAAGCAGAGACAGGTAAACAGGTACTAGTGATATAGTAGTAATACCAGGAACCCACAACAAGCAGAGACAGGTAAACAGGTACTAGTGATATAGTAGTACCTGGAACCCAAAACAAGCAGAGACAGGTAAACATGTACTAGTGAAATAGTAGTACCTGGAACCCACAACAAGCAGAGACAGGTAAACAGGTACTAGTGATATAGTAGTACCTGGAACCCACAACAAGCAGAGACAGGTAAACAGGTACTAGTGATATAGTAGTACCTGGAACCCACAACAAGCAGAGACAGGTAAACATGTACTAGTGAAATAGTAGTACCTGGAACCCACAACAAGCAGAGACAGGTAAACAGGTACTAGTGATATAGTAGTACCTGGAACCCACAACAAGCAGAGACAGGTAAACAGGTACTAGTGATATACTGTAGTAATACCTGGAACCCACAACAAGCAGAGACAGGTAAACAGGTACTAGTGATATAGTAGTACCTGGAACCCACAACAAGCAGAGACAGGTAAACAGGTACTAGTGAAATAGTAGTACCTGGAACCCACAACAAGCAGAGACAGGTAAACAGGTACTAGTGATATAGTAGTACCTGGAACCCACAACAAGCAGAGACAGGTAAACAGGTACTAGTGATATAGTAGTACCTGAAACCCACAACAAGCATAGAAAGGAAAACAGGTACTAGTGATATAGTAGTACCTGGAACCCACAACAAGCAGAGACAGGTAAACAGGTACTAGTGATATAGTAGTACCTGGAACCCACAACAAGCAGAGACAGGTAAACATGTACTAGTGAAATAGTAGTACCTGGAACCCACAAGAAGCAGAGACAGGTAAACAGGTACTAGTGATATAGTAGTACCTGGAACCCACAACAAGCAGAGACAGGTAAACAGGTACTAGTGATATACTGTAGTAATACCTGGAACCCACAACAAGCAGAGACAGGTAAACAGGTACTAGTGATATAGTAGTACCTGGAACCCACAACAAGCATAGACAGGTAAACAGGCACTAGTGATATAGCAGTACCAGGAACCCACAACAAGCATAGAAAGGTAAACAGGTACTAGTGATATAGTAGTACCTGGAACCCACAACAAGCAGAGACAGGTAAACAGGTACTAGTGATATAGTAGTACCTGGAACCCACAACAAGCAGAGACAGGTAAACAGGTACTAGTGAAATAGTAGTACCTGGAACCCACAACAAGCAGAGACAGGTAAACAGGTACTAGTGATATAGTAGTACCTGGAACCCACAACAAGCAGAGACAGGTAAACAGGTACTAGTGATATAGTAGTACCTGGAACCCACAACAAGCAGAGACAGGTAAACAGACTTACTAGTGATATAGTAGTACCTGGAACCCACAACAAGCAGAGACAGGTAAACAGGTACTAGTGATATAGTAGTACCTGGAACCCACAACAAGCAGAGACAGGTAAACAGGTACTAGTGATATAGTAGTACCTGGAACCCACAACAAGCAGAGACAGGTAAACAGGTACTAGTGATATACTGTAGTAATACCTGGAACCCACAACAAGCAGATACAGGTAAAAAGGTACTAGTGATATAGTAATACCTGGAACCCACAACAAGCAGAGACAGGTAAACAGGTACTAGTGATATAGTAGTACCTGGAACCCACAACAAGCATAGAAAGGTAAACAGGTACTAGTGATATAGTAGTACCTGGAACCCACAACAAGCAGAGACAGGTAAACAGGTACTAGTGATATAGTAGTACCTGGAACCCAAAACAAGCAGAGACAGGTAAACAGGTACTAGTGAAATAGTAATACCTGGAACCCACAACAAGCAGAGACAGGTAAACAGGTACTAGTGATATAGTAGTACCTGGAACCCACAACAAGCATAGAAAGGTAAACAGGTACTAGTGATATAGTAGTACCTGGAACCCACAACAAGCAGAGACAGGTAAACAGGTACTAGTGATATAGTAGTACCTGGAACCCACAACAAGCAGAGACAGGTAAACAGGTACTAGTGAAATAGTAGTACCTGGAACCCACAACAAGCAGAGACAGGTAAACAGGTACTAGTGATATAGTAGTACCTGGAACCCACAACAAGCAGAGACAGGTAAACAGGTACTAGTGATATACTGTAGTAATACCTGGAACCCACAAGAAGCAGAGACAGGTAAACAGGTACTAGTGATATAGTAGTACCTGGAACCCACAACAAGCATAGACAGGTAAACAGGTACTAGTGATATAGTAGTACCTGGAACCCACAACAAGCATAGAAAGGTAAACAGGTACTAGTGATATAGTAGTACCTGGAACCCACAACAAGCAGAGACAGGTAAACAGGTACTAGTGATATAGTAGTACCTGGGACCCACAAGAAGCAGCGACAGGTAAACAGACTTACTAGTGATATAGTAGTACCTGGAACCCACAACAAGCAGAGACAGGTAAACAGGTACTAGTGATATAGTAGTACATGGAACCCACAACAAGCAGAGACAGGTAAACAGGTACTAGTGATATAGTAGTACCTGGAACCCACAACAAGCAGAGACAGGAAAACACATACTAGTGATATAGTAGTACCTGGAACCCACAACAAGCAGAGACAGGTAAACAGGAACTACTGATATAGTGGTACCTGGAATCCACAACAAGCAGAGACAGGTAAACAGGTCCTAGTGATATAGTAGTACCTGGAACCCACAACAAGCAGAGACAGGTAAACAGGTACTAGTGATATAGTAGTACCTGGAACCCACAACAAGCAGAGACAGGTAAACAGGTACTAGTGATATAGTAGTAGGTAAACAGGTACTAGTGATATAGTAGTACCTGGAACCCACAACAAGCAGAGACAGGTAAACAGGTACTAGTGATATAGTAGTACCTGGAACCCACAACAAGCAAAGACAGGTAAACAGGTACTAGTGATATAGTGGTACCTGGAACCCACAACAAGCAGAGACAGGTAAACAGACTTACTAGTGATATAGTGGTACCTGGAACCCACAACAAGCAGAGACAGGTAAACAGGTACTAGTGATATAGCAGTACCTGGAACCCACAACAAGCAGAGACAGGTAAACAGGTACTAGTGATATAGTAGTACCTGGAACCCACAACAAGCAGAGACAGGTAAACAGGTACTAGTGATATACTGTAGTAAT
Organism: Salmo salar; assembly: GCF_965601325.2. Lineage (NCBI taxonomy): Eukaryota > Metazoa > Chordata > Actinopteri > Salmoniformes > Salmonidae > Salmo > Salmo salar. Next base: position 20,285,350 of record NC_138314.1, on the reverse strand, counting down.
ACCTGGAACCCACAACAAGCAGAGACAGGTAAACAGGTACTAGTGATATAGTAGTAATACCAGGAACCCACAACAAGCAGAGACAGGTAAACAGGTACTAGTGATATAGTAGTACCTGGAACCCAAAACAAGCAGAGACGGGTAAACAGGTACTAGTGAAATAGTAGTACCTGGAACCCACAACAAGCAGAGACAGGTAAACAGGTACTAGTGATATAGTAGTACCTGGAACCTACAACAAGCAGAGACAGGTAAACAGGTACTAGAGATATAGTAGTACCTGGAACCCACAACAAGCAGAGACAGGTAAACAGGTACTAGTGATATAGTAGTACCTGGAACCAACAACAAGCAGAGACAGGTAAACAGGTACTAGTGAAATAGTAATACCTGGAACCCACAACAAGCAGAGACAGGTAAACAGGTACTAGTGATATAGTAGTACCTGGAACCCACAACAAGCATAGAAAGGTAAACAGGTACTAGTGATATAGTAGTACCTGGAACCCACAACAAGCAGAGACAGGTAAACAGGTACTAGTGATATAGTAGTACCTGGAACCCAAAACAAGCAGAGACAGGTAAACAGGTACTAGTGAAATAGTAATACCTGGAACCCACAACAAGCAGAGACAGGTAAACAGGTACTAGTGATATAGTAGTACCTGGAACCCACAACAAGCATAGAAAGGTAAACAGGTACTAGTGATATAGTAGTACCTGGAACCCACAACAAGCAGAGACAGGTAAACAGGTACTAGTGATATAGTAGTACCTGGAACCCACAACAAGCAGAGACAGGTAAACAGGTACTAGTGAAATAGTAGTACCTGGAACCCACAACAAGCAGAGACAGGTAAACAGGTACTAGTGATATAGTAGTACCTGGAACCCACAACAAGCAGAGACAGGTAAACAGGTACTAGTGATATACTGTAGTAATACCTGGAACCCACAACAAGCAGAGACAGGTAAACAGGTACTAGTGATATAGTAGTACCTGGAACCCACAACAAGCATAGACAGGTAAACAGGTACTAGTGATATAGTAGTACCTGGAACCCACAACAAGCATAGAAAGGTAAACAGGTACTAGTGATATAGTAGTACCTGGAACCCACAACAAGCAGAGACAGGTAAACAGGTACTAGTGATATAGTAGTACCTGGGACCCACAACAAGCAGCGACATGTAAACAGACTTACTAGTGATATAGTAGTACCTGGAACCCACAACAAGCAGAGACAGGTAAACAGGTACTAGTGATATAGTAGTACATGGAACCCACAACAAGCAGAGACAGGTAAACAGGTACTAGTGATATAGTAGTACCTGGAACCCACAACAAGCAGAGACAGGAAAACACATACTAGTGATATAGTAGTACCTGGAACCCACAACAAGCAGAGACAGGTAAACAGGAACTACTGATATAGTGGTACCTGGAATCCACAACAAGCAGAGACAGGTAAACAGGTCCTAGTGATATAGTAGTACCTGGAACCCACAACAAGCAGAGACAGGTAAACAGGTACTAGTGATATAGTAGTACCTGGAACCCACAACAAGCAGAGACAGGTAAACAGGTACTAGTGATATAGTAGTAGGTAAACAGGTACTAGTGATATAGTAGTACCTGGAACCCACAACAAGCAGAGACAGGTAAACAGGTACTAGTGATATAGTAGTACCTGGAACCCACAACAAGCAAAGACAGGTAAACAGGTACTAGTGATATAGTAGTACCTGGAACCCACAACAAGCAGAGACAGGTAAACAGGTACTAGTGATATAGTGGTACCTGGAACCCACAACAAGCAGAGACAGGTAAACAGACTTACTAGTGATATAGTGGTACCTGGAACCCACAACAAGCAGAGACAGGTAAACAGGTACTAGTGATATAGCAGTACCTGGAACCCACAACAAGCATAGACAGGTAAACAGGTACTAGTGATATAGTAGTACCTGGAACCCACAACAAGCATAGAAAGGTAAACAGGTACTAGTGATATAGTAGTACCTGGAACCCACAACAAGCAGAGACAGGTAAACAGGTACTAGTGATATACTGTAGTAATACCTGGAACCCACAACAAGCAGAGACAGGTAAACAGGTACTAGTGATATAGTAGTACCTGGAACCCACAACAAGCACAGACAGGTAAACAGGTACTAGTGATATAGTAGTACCTGGAACCCACAACAAGCATAGAAAGGTAAACAGGTACTAGTGATATAGTAGTACCTGGAACCCACAACAAGCAGAGACAGGTAAACAGGTACTAGTGATATAGTAGTACCTGGGACCCACAACAAGCAGCGACATGTAAACAGACTTACTAGTGATATAGTAGTACCTGGAACCCACAACAAGCAGAGACAGGTAAACAGGTACTAGTGATATAGTAGTACATGGAACCCACAACAAGCAGAGACAGGTAAACAGGTCCTAGTGATATAGTAGTACCTGGAACCCACAACAAGCAGAGACAGGTAAACAGGTACTAGTGATATAGTAGTACCTGGAACCCACAACAAGCAGAGACAGGTAAACAGGTACTAGTGATATAGTAGTAGGTAAACAGGTACTAGTGATATAGTAGTACCTGGAACCCACAACAAGCAGAGACAGGTAAACAGGTACTAGTGATATACTGTAGTAATACCTGGAACCCACAACAAGCAGAGACAGGTAAACAGGTACTAGTGATATAGTAGTACCTGGAACCCACAACAAGCAGAGACAGGTAAACAGGTACTAGTGAAATAGTAGTACCTGGAACCCACAACAAGCAGAGACAGGTAAACAGGTACTAGTGATATAGTAGTACCTGGAACCCACAACAAGCAGAGACAGGTAAACAGGTACTAGTGATATAGTAGTACCTGAAACCCACAACAAGCATAGAAAGGAAAACAGGTACTAGTGATATAGTAGTACCTGGAACCCACAACAAGCAGAGACAGGTAAACAGGTACTAGTGATATAGTAGTACCTGGAACCCACAACAAGCAGAGACAGGTAAACATGTACTAGTGAAATAGTAGTACCTGGAACCCACAACAAGCAGAGACAGGTAAACAGGTACTAGTGATATAGTAGTACCTGGAACCCACAACAAGCAGAGACAGGTAAACAGGTACTAGTGATATACTGTAGTAATACCTGGAACCCACAACAAGCAGAGACAGGTAAACAGGTACTAGTGATATAGTAGTACCTGGAACCCACAACAAGCATAGACAGGTAAACAGGCACTAGTGATATAGCAGTACCAGGAACCCACAACAAGCATAGAAAGGTAAACAGGTACTAGTGATATAGTAGTACCTGGAACCCACAACAAGCAGAGACAGGTAAACAGGTACTAGTGATATAGTAGTACCTGGAACCCACAACAAGCAGAGACAGGTAAACAGGTACTAGTGAAATAGTAGTACCTGGAACCCACAACAAGCAGAGACAGGTAAACAGGTACTAGTGATATAGTAGTACCTGGAACCCACAACAAGCAGAGACAGGTAAACAGGTACTAGTGATATAGTAGTACCTGGAACCCACAACAAGCAGAGACAGGTAAACAGACTTACTAGTGATATAGTAGTACCTGGAACCCACAACAAGCAGAGACAGGTAAACAGGTACTAGTGATATAGTAGTACCTGGAACCCACAACAAGCAGAGACAGGTAAACAGGTACTAGTGATATAGTAGTACCTGGAACCCACAACAAGCAGAGACAGGTAAACAGGTACTAGTGATATACTGTAGTAATACCTGGAACCCACAACAAGCAGATACAGGTAAAAAGGTACTAGTGATATAGTAATACCTGGAACCCACAACAAGCAGAGACAGGTAAACAGGTACTAGTGATATAGTAGTACCTGGAACCCACAACAAGCAGAGACAGGTAAACAGGTACTAGTGATATAGTGGTACCTGGAACCCACAACAAGCAGAGACAGGTAAACAGACTTACTAGTGATATAGTGGTACCTGGAACCCACAACAAGCAGAGACAGGTAAACAGGTACTAGTGATATAGCAGTACCTGGAACCCACAACAAGCAGAGACAGGTAAACAGGTACTAGTGATATAGTAGTACCTGGAACCCACAACAAGCAGAGACAGGTAAACAGGTACTAGTGATATACTGTAGTAATACCTGGAACCCACAACAAGCAGAGACAGGTAAACAGGTACTAGTGATATAGTAGTAATACCAGGAACCCACAACAAGCAGAGACAGGTAAACAGGTACTAGTGATATAGTAGTACCTGGAACCCAAAACAAGCAGAGACAGGTAAACAGGTACTAGTGAAATAGTAGTACCTGGAACCCACAACAAGCAGAGACAGGTAAACAGGTACTAGTGATATAGTAGTACCTGGAACCCACAACAAGCAGAGACAGGTAAACAGACTTACTAGTGATATAGTAGTACCTGGAACCCACAACAAGCAGAGACAGGTAAACAGGTACTAGTGATATAGTAGTACCTGGAACCCACAACAAGCAGAGACAGGTAAACAGGAACTAGTGATATAGTAGTACCTGGAACCAACAACAAGCAGAGACAGGTAAACAGGTACTAGTGATATACTGTAGTAATACCTGGAACCCACAACAAGCAGATACAGGTAAACAGGTACTAGTGATATAGTAGTACCTGGAACCCAAAACAAGCAGAGACAGGTAAACAGGTACTAGTGAAATAGTAGTACCTGGAACCCACAACAAGCAGATACAGGTAAACAGGTACTAGTGATATAGTAGTACCTGGAACCCAAAACAAGCAGAGACAGGTAAACAGGTACTAGTGAAATAGTAGTACCTGGAACCCACAACAAGCAGAGACAGGTAAACAGGTACTAGTGATATAGTAGTACCTGGAACCCACAACAAGCATAGAAAGGTAAACAGGTACTAGTGATATAGTAGTACCTGGAACCCACAACAAGCAGAGACAGGTAAACAGGTACTAGTGATATAGTAGTACCTGGAACCCACAACAAGCAGAGACACGTAAACAGGTACTAGTGAAATAGTAGTACCTGGAACCCACAACAAGCAGAGACAGGTAAACAGGTACTAGTGATATAGTAGTACCTGGAACCCACAACAAGCAGAGACAGGTAAACAGGTACTAGTGATATACTGTAGTAATACCTGGAACCCACAACAAGCAGAGACAGGTAAACAGGTACTAGTGATATAGTAGTACCTGGAACCCACAACAAGCATAGACAGGTAAACAGGTACTAGTGATATAGTAGTACCTGGAACCCACAACAAGCAGAGACAGGTAAACAGGTACTAGTGATATACTGTAGTAATACCTGGAACCCACAACAAGCAGCGACAGGTAAACAGGTACTAGTGATATAGCAGTACCTGGAACCCACAACAAGCAGAGACAGGTAAACAGGTACTAGTGATATAGTAGTACCTGGAACCCACAACAAGCAGAGACAGGTAAACAGGTACTAGTGATATAGTGGTACCTGGAACCCACAACAAGCAGAGACAGGTAAACAGACTTACTAGTGATATAGTGGTACCTGGAACCCACAACAAGCAGAGACAGGTAAACAGGTACTAGTGATATAGTAGTACCTGGAACCCACAACAAGCAGAGACAGGTAAACAGGTACTAGTGATATAGTAGTACAGAGACAGGTAAACAGGTACTAGTGATATAGTAGTACCTGGAACCCAAAACAAGCAGAGACAGGTAAACAGGTACTAGTGAAATAGTAGTACCTGGAACCCACAACAAGCAGAGACAGGTAAACAGGTACTAGTGATATAGTAGTACCTGGAACCCACAACAAGCAGAGACAGGTAAACAGACTTACTAGTGATATAGTAGTACCTGGAACCCACAACAAGCAGAGACAGGTAAACAGGTACTAGTGATATAGTAGTACCTGGAACCCACAACAAGCAGAGACAGGTAAACAGGAACTAGTGATATAGTAGTACCTGGAACCAACAACAAGCAGAGACAGGTAAACAGGTACTAGTGATATACTGTAGTAATACCTGGAACCCACAACAAGCAGATACAGGTAAACAGGTACTAGTGATATAGTAGTACCTGGAACCCAAAACAAGCAGAGACAGGTAAACAGGTACTAGTGAAATAGTAGTACCTGGAACCCACAACAAGCAGAGACAGGTAAACAGGTACTAGTGATATAGTAGTACCTGGAACCCACAACAAGCATAGAAAGGTAAACAGGTACTAGTGATATAGTAGTACCTGGAACCCACAACAAGCAGAGACAGGTAAACAGGTACTAGTGATATAGTAGTACCTGGAACCCACAACAAGCAGAGACACGTAAACAGGTACTAGTGAAATAGTAGTACCTGGAACCCACAACAAGCAGAGACAGGTAAACAGGTACTAGTGATATAGTAGTACCTGGAACCCACAACAAGCAGAGACAGGTAAACAGGTACTAGTGATATACTGTAGTAATACCTGGAACCCACAACAAGCAGAGACAGGTAAACAGGTACTAGTGATATAGTAGTACCTGGAACCCACAACAAGCATAGACAGGTAAACAGGTACTAGTGATATAGTAGTACCTGGGACCCACAACAAGCAGAGACATGTAAACAGACTTACTAGTGATATAGCAGTACCTGGAACCCACAACAAGCAGCGACAGGTAAACAGACTTACTAGTGATATAGTAGTACCTGGAACCCACAACAAGCAGAGACAGGTAAACAGGTACTAGTGATATAGTAGTACCTGGAACCCACAACAAGCAGAGACAGGTAAACAGGTACTAGTGATATAGTAGTACCTGGAACCCACAACAAGCAGAGACAGGTAAACAGGTACTAGTGATATAGTAGTACCTGGAACCCACAACAAGCAGAGACAGGTAAACATGTACTAGTGAAATAGTAGTACCTGGAACCCACAACAAGCAGAGACAGGTAAACAGGTACTAGTGATATAGTAGTACCTGGAACCCACAACAAGCAGAGACAGGTAAACAGGTACTAGTGATATACTGTAGTAATACCTGGAACCCACAACAAGCAGAGACAGGTAAACAGGTACTAGTGATATAGTAGTACCTGGAACCCACAACAAGCATAGACAGGTAAACAGGCACTAGTGATATAGCAGTACCTGGAACCCACAACAAGCATAGAAAGGTAAACAGGTACTAGTGATATAGTAGTACCTGGAACCCACAACAAGCAGAGACAGGTAAACAGGTACTAGTGATATAGTAGTACCTGGAACCCACAACAAGCAGAGACAGGTAAACAGGTACTAGTGAAATAGTAGTACCTGGAACCCACAACAAGCAGAGACAGGTAAACAGGTACTAGTGATATAGTAGTACCTGGAACCCACAACAAGCAGAGACAGGTAAACAGGTACTAGTGATATAGTAGTACCTGGAACCCACAACAAGCAGAGACAGGTAAACAGGTACTAGTGATATAGTAGTACCTGAAACCCACAACAAGCATAGAAAGGTAAACAGGTACTAGTGATATAGTAGTACCTGGAAACCACAACAAGCAGAGACAGGTAAACAGGTACTAGTGATATAGTAGTACCTGGAACCCACAACAAGCAGAGACAGGTAAACATGTACTAGTGAAATAGTAGTACCTGGAACCCACAACAAGCAGAGACAGGTAAACAGGTACTAGTGATATAGTAGTACCTGGAACCCACAACAAGCAGAGACAGGTAAACAGGTACTAGTGATATACTGTAGTAATACCTGGAACCCACAACAAGCAGAGACAGGTAAACAGGTACTAGTGATATAGTAGTACCTGGAACCCACAACAAGCATAGACAGGTAAACAGGCACTAGTGATATAGCAGTACCTGGAACCCACAACAAGCATAGAAAGGTAAACAGGTACTAGTGATATAGTAGTACCTGGAACCCACAACAAGCAGAGACAGGTAAACAGGTACTAGTGATATAGTAGTACCTGGAACCCACAACAAGCAGAGACAGGTAAACAGGTACTAGTGAAATAGTAGTACCTGGAACCCACAACAAGCAGAGACAGGTAAACAGGTACTAGTGATATAGTAGTACCTGGAACCCACAACAAGCAGAGACAGGTAAACAGGTACTAGTGATATAGTAGTACCTGGAACCCACAACAAGCAGAGACAGGTAAACAGACTTACTAGTGATATAGTAGTACCTGGAACCCACAACAAGCAGAGACAGGTAAACAGGTACTAGTGATATAGTAGTACCTGGAACCCACAACAAGCAGAGACAGGTAAACAGGTACTAGTGATATAGTAGTACCTGGAACCCACAACAAGCAGAGACAGGTAAACAGGTACTAGTGATATACTGTAGTAATACCTGGAACCCACAACAAGCAGATACAGGTAAAAAGGTACTAGTGATATAGTAGTACCTGGAACCCAAAACAAGCAGAGACAGGTAAACAGGTACTAGTGAAATAGTAATACCTGGAACCCACAACAAGCAGAGACAGGTAAACAGGTACTAGTGATATAGTAGTACCTGGAACCCACAACAAGCATAGAAAGGTAAACAGGTACTAGTGATATAGTAGTACCTGGAACCCACAACAAGCAGAGACAGGTAAACAGGTACTAGTGATATAGTAGTACCTGGAACCCACAACAAGCAGAGACAGGTAAACAGGTACTAGTGAAATAGTAGTACCTGGAACCCACAACAAGCAGAGACAGGTAAACAGGTACTAGTGATATAGTAGTACCTGGAACCCACAACAAGCAGAGACAGGTAAACAGGTACTAGTGATATACTGTAGTAATACCTGGAACCCACAACAAGCAGAGACAGGTAAACAGGTACTAGTGATATAGTAGTACCTGGAACCCACAACAAGCATAGACAGGTAAACAGGTACTAGTGATATAGTAGTACCTGGAACCCACAACAAGCATAGAAAGGTAAACAGGTACTAGTGATATAGTAGTACCTGGAACCCACAACAAGCAGAGACAGGTAAACAGGTACTAGTGATATAGTAGTTCCTGGGACCCACAACAAGCAGCGACAGGTAAACAGACTTACTAGTGATATAGTAGTACCTGGAACCCACAACAAGCAGAGACAGGTAAACAGGTACTAGTGATATAGTAGTACATGGAACCCACAACAAGCAGAGACAGGTAAACAGGTACTAGTGATATAGTAGTACCTGGAACCCACAACAAGCAGAGACAGGTAAACAGGAACTACTGATATAGTGGTACCTGGAATCCACAACAAGCAGAGACAGGTAAACAGGTCCTAGTGATATAGTAGTACCTGGAACCCACAACAAGCAGAGACAGGTAAACAGGTACTAGTGATATAGTAGTACCTGGAACCCACAACAAGCAGAGACAGGTAAACAGGTACTAGTGATATAGTAGTAGGTAAACAGGTACTAGTGATATAGTAGTACCTGGAACCCACAACAAGCAGAGACAGGTAAACAGGTACTAGTGATATAGTAGTACCTGGAACCCACAACAAGCAAAGACAGGTAAACAGGTACTAGTGATATAGTAGTACCTGGAACCCACAACAAGCAGAGACAGGTAAACAGGTACTAGTGATATAGTGGTACCTGGAACCCACAACAAGCAGAGACAGGTAAACAGACTTACTAGTGATATAGTGGTACCTGGAACCCACAACAAGCAGAGACAGGTAAACAGGTACTAGTGATATAGCAGTACCTGGAACCCACAACAAGCAGAGACAGGTAAACAGGTACTAGTGATATAGTAGTACCTGGAACCCACAACAAGCAGAGACAGGTAAACAGGTACTAGTGATATACTGTAGTAATACCTGGAACCCACAACAAGCAGAGACAGGTAAACAGGTACTAGTGATATAGTAGTAATACCAGGAACCCACAACAAGCAGAGACAGGTAAACAGGTACTAGTGATATAGTAGTACCTGGAACCCAAAACAAGCAGAGACAGGTAAACAGGTACTAGTGAAATAGTAGTACCTGGAACCCACAACAAGCAGAGACAGGTAAACAGGTACTAGTGATATAGTAGTACCTGGAACCTACAACAAGCAGAGACAGGTAAACAGGTACTAGTGATATAGTAGTACCTGGAACCCACAACAAGCAGAGACAGGTAAACAGGTACTAGTGATATAGTAGTACCTGGAACCAACAACAAGCAGAGACAGGTAAACAGGTACTAGTGATATAGTAGTACCTGGAACCCACAACAAGCAGAGACAGGTAAACAGGTACTAGTGATATAGTAGTACCTGGAACCCACAACAAGCAGAGACAGGTAAACAGGTACTAGTGATATAGTAGTACCTGGAACCCACAACAAGCAGAGACAGGTAAACAGGTACTAGTGATATACTGTAGTAATACCTGGAACCCACAACAAGCAGATACAGGTAAACAGGTACTAGTGATATAGTAGTACCTGGAACCCAAAACAAGCAGAGACAGGTAAACAGGTACTAGTGAAATAGTAGAACCTGGAACCCACAACAAGCAGAGACAGGTAAACAGGAACTAGTGATATAGTAGTACCTGGAACCCACAACAAGCAAAGACAGGTAAACAGGTACTAGTGATATAGTAGTACCTGGAACCCACAACAAGCAGAGACAGGTAAACAGGTACTAGTGATATAGTAGTACCTGGAACCCACAACAAGCAGAGACAGGTAAACATGTACTAGTGAAATAGTAGTACCTGGAACCCACAACAAGCAGAGACAGGTAAACAGGTACTAGTGATATAGTAGTACCTGGAACCCACAACAAGCAGAGACAGGTAAACAGGTACCAGTGATATACTGTAGTAATACCTGGAACCCACAACAAGCAGAGACAGGTAAACAGGTACTAGTGATATAGTAGCACCTGGAACCCACAACAAGCATAGACAGGCAAACAGGCACTAGTGATATAGCAGTACCTGGAACCCACAACAAGCATAGAAAGGTAAACAGGTACTAGTGATATAGTAGTACCTGGAACCCACAACAAGCAGAGACAGGTAAACAGGTACTAGTGATATAGTATTACCTGGAACCCACAACAAGCAGAGACAGGTAAACAGGTACTAGTGAAATAGTAGTACCTGGAACCCACAACAAGCAGAGACAGGTAAACAGGTACTAGTGATATAGTAGTACCTGGAACCCACAACAAGCAGAGACAGGTAAACAGGTACTAGTGATATAGTAGTACCTGGAACCCACAACAAGCAGAGACAAGTAAACAGGTACTAGTGATATAGTAGTACCTGGAACCCACAACAAGCAGAGACAGGTAAACAGGTACTAGTGATATAGTAGTACCTGGAACCCACAACAAGCAGAGACAGGTAAACAGGTACTAGTGATATAGTAGTACCTGGAACCCACAACAAGCAGAGACAGGTAAACAGGTACTAGTGATATACTGTAGTAATACCTGGAACCCACAACAAGCAGATACAGGTAAACAGGTACTAGTGATATAGTAGTACCTGGAACCCAAAACAAGCAGAGACAGGTAAACAGGTACTAGTGAAATAGTAGTACCTGGAACCCACAACAAGCAGAGACAGGTAAACAGGTACTAGTGATATACTGTAGTAATACCTGGAACCCACAACAAGCAGAGACAGGTAAACAGGTACTAGTGATATAGTAGTACCTGGAACCCACAACAAGCATAGACAGGTAAACAGGTACTAGTGATATAGTAGTACCTGGAACCCACAACAAGCATAGAAAGGTAAACAGGTACTAGTGATATAGTAGTACCTGGAACCCACAACAAGCAGAGACAGGTAAACAGGTACTAGTGATATAGTAGTACCTGGAACCCACAACAAGCAGAGACAGGTAAACAGGTACTAGTGATATAGTAGTACCTGGAACCCACAACAAGCAGAGACAGGTAAAGAGGTACTAGTGATATACTGTAGTAATACCTGGAACCCACAACAAGCAGATACAGGTAAACAGGTACTAGTGATATAGTAGTACCTGGAACCCAAAACAAGCAGAGACAGGTAAACAGGTACTAGTGAAATAGTAGTACCTGGAACCCACAACAAGCAGAGACAGGTAAACAGGTACTAGTGAAATAGTAGTACCTGGAACCCACAACAAGCAGAGACAGGTAAACAGGTACTAGTGATATAGTAGTACCTGGAACCCACAACAAGCAGAGACAGGTAAACAGGTACTAGTGATATACTGTAGTAATACCTGGAACCCACAACAAGCAGAGACAGGTAAACAGGTACTAGTGATATAGTAGTACCTGGAACCCACAACAAGCATAGACAGGTAAACAGGTACTAGTGATATAGTAGTACCTGGAACCCACAACAAGCATAGAAAGGTAAACAGGTACTAGTGATATAGTAGTACCTGGAACCCACAACAAGCAGAGACAGGTAAACAGGTACTAGTGATATAGTAGTACCTGGAACCCACAACAAGCAGAGACAGGTAAACAGGTACTAGTGATATAGTAGTACCTGGAACCCACAACAAGCAGAGACAGGTAAACAGGTACTAGTGAAATAGTAGTACCTGGAACCCACAACAAGCAGAGACAGGTAAACAGGTACTAGTGATATAGTAGTACCTGGAACCCACAACAAGCAGAGACAGGTAAACAGACTTACTAGTGATATAGTAGTACCTGGAACCCACAACAAGCAGAGACAGGTAAACAGGTACTAGTGATATAGTAGTACCTGGAACCCACAACAAGCAGAGACAGGTAAACAGGAACTAGTGATATAGTAGTACCTGGAACCAACAACAAGCAGAGACAGGTAAACAGGTACTAGTGATATACTGTAGTAATACCTGGAACCCACAACAAGCAGATACAGGTAAACAGGTACTAGTGATATAGTAGTACCTGGAACCCAAAACAAGCAGAGACAGGTAAACAGGTACTAGTGAAATAGTAGTACCTGGAACCCACAACAAGCAGAGACAGGTAAACAGGTACTAGTGATATAGTAGTACCTGGAACCCACAACAAGCATAGAAAGGTAAACAGGTACTAGTGATATAGTAGTACCTGGAACCCACAACAAGCAGAGACAGGTAAACAGGTACTAGTGATATAGTAGTACCTGGAACCCACAACAAGCAGAGACACGTAAACAGGTACTAGTGAAATAGTAGTACCTGGAACCCACAACAAGCAGAGACAGGTAAACAGGTACTAGTGATATAGTAGTACCTGGAACCCACAACAAGCAGAGACAGGTAAACAGGTACTAGTGATATACTGTAGTAATACCTGGAACCCACAACAAGCAGAGACAGGTAAACAGGTACTAGTGATATAGTAGTACCTGGAACCCACAACAAGCATAGACAGGTAAACAGGTACTAGTGATATAGTAGTACCTGGGACCCACAACAAGCAGAGACATGTAAACAGACTTACTAGTGATATAGCAGTACCTGGAACCCACAACAAGCAGCGACAGGTAAACAGACTTACTAGTGATATAGTAGTACCTGGAACCCACAACAAGCAGAGACAGGTAAACAGGTACTAGTGATATAGTAGTACCTGGAACCCACAACAAGCAGAGACAGGTAAACAGGTACTAGTGATATAGTAGTACCTGGAACCCACAACAAGCAGAGACAGGTAAACAGGTACTAGTGATATAGTAGTACCTGGAACCCACAACAAGCAGAGACAGGTAAACATGTACTAGTGAAATAGTAGTACCTGGAACCCACAACAAGCAGAGACAGGTAAACAGGTACTAGTGATATAGTAGTACCTGGAACCCACAACAAGCAGAGACAGGTAAACAGGTACTAGTGATATACTGTAGTAATACCTGGAACCCACAACAAGCAGAGACAGGTAAACAGGTACTAGTGATATAGTAGTACCTGGAACCCACAACAAGCATAGACAGGTAAACAGGCACTAGTGATATAGCAGTACCTGGAACCCACAACAAGCATAGAAAGGTAAACAGGTACTAGTGATATAGTAGTACCTGGAACCCACAACAAGCAGAGACAGGTAAACAGGTACTAGTGATATAGTAGTACCTGGAACCCACAACAAGCAGAGACAGGTAAACAGGTACTAGTGAAATAGTAGTACCTGGAACCCACAACAAGCAGAGACAGGTAAACAGGTACTAGTGATATAGTAGTACATGGAACCCACAACAAGCAGAGACAGGTAAACAGGTACTAGTGATATAGTAGTACCTGGAACCCACAACAAGCAGAGACAGGTAAACAGGAACTACTGATATAGTGGTACCTGGAATCCACAACAAGCAGAGACAGGTAAACAGGTCCTAGTGATATAGTAGTACCTGGAACCCACAACAAGCAGAGACAGGTAAACAGGTACTAGTGATATAGTAGTACCTGGAACCCACAACAAGCAGAGACAGGTAAACAGGTACTAGTGATATAGTAGTAGGTAAACAGGTACTAGTGATATAGTAGTACCTGGAACCCACAACAAGCAGAGACAGGTAAACAGGTACTAGTGATATAGTAGTACCTGGAACCCACAACAAGCAAAGACAGGTAAACAGGTACTAGTGATATAGTAGTACCTGGAACCCACAACAAGCAGAGACAGGTAAACAGGTACTAGTGATATAGTGGTACCTGGAACCCACAACAAGCAGAGACAGGTAAACAGACTTACTAGTGATATAGTGGTACCTGGAACCCACAACAAGCAGAGACAGGTAAACAGGTACTAGTGATATAGCAGTACCTGGAACCCACAACAAGCAGAGACAGGTAAACAGGTACTAGTGATATAGTAGTACCTGGAACCCACAACAAGCAGAGACAGGTAAACAGGTACTAGTGATATACTGTAGTAATACCTGGAACCCACAACAAGCAGAGACAGGTAAACAGGTACTAGTGATATAGTAGTAATACCAGGAACCCACAACAAGCAGAGACAGGTAAACAGGTACTAGTGATATAGTAGTACCTGGAACCCAAAACAAGCAGAGACAGGTAAACAGGTACTAGTGAAATAGTAGTACCTGGAACCCACAACAAGCAGAGACAGGTAAACAGGTACTAGTGATATAGTAGTACCTGGAACCTACAACAAGCAGAGACAGGTAAACAGGTACTAGTGATATAGTAGTACCTGGAACCCACAACAAGCAGAGACAGGTAAACAGGTACTAGTGATATAGTAGTACCTGGAACCAACAACAAGCAGAGACAGGTAAACAGGTACTAGTGATATAGTAGTACCTGGAACCCACAACAAGCAGAGACAGGTAAACAGGTACTAGTGATATAGTAGTACCTGGAACCCACAACAAGCAGAGACAGGTAAACAGGTACTAGTGATATAGTAGTACCTGGAACCCACAACAAGCAGAGACAGGTAAACAGGTACTAGTGATATACTGTAGTAATACCTGGAACCCACAACAAGCAGATACAGGTAAACAGGTACTAGTGATATAGTAGTACCTGGAACCCAAAACAAGAAGAGACAGGTAAACAGGTACTAGTGAAATAGTAGAACCTGGAACCCACAACAAGCAGAGACAGGTAAACAGGAACTAGTGATATAGTAGTACCTGGAACCCACAACAAGCAAAGACAGGTAAACAGGTACTAGTGATATAGTAGTACCTGGAACCCACAACAAGCAGAGACAGGTAAACAGGTACTAGTGATATAGTAGTACCTGGAACCCACAACAAGCAGAGACAGGTAAACATGTACTAGTGAAATAGTAGTACCTGGAACCCACAACAAGCAGAGACAGGTAAACAGGTACTAGTGATATAGTAGTACCTGGAACCCACAACAAGCAGAGACAGGTAAACAGGTACCAGTGATATACTGTAGTAATACCTGGAACCCACAACAAGCAGAGACAGGTAAACAGGTACTAGTGATATAGTAGCACCTGGAACCCACAACAAGCATAGACAGGCAAACAGGCACTAGTGATATAGCAGTACCTGGAACCCACAACAAGCATAGAAAGGTAAACAGGTACTAGTGATATAGTAGTACCTGGAACCCACAACAAGCAGAGACAGGTAAACAGGTACTAGTGATATAGTATTACCTGGAACCCACAACAAGCAGAGACAGGTAAACAGGTACTAGTGAAATAGTAGTACCTGGAACCCACAACAAGCAGAGACAGGTAAACAGGTACTAGTGATATAGTAGTACCTGGAACCCACAACAAGCAGAGACAGGTAAACAGGTACTAGTGATATAGTAGTACCTGGAACCCACAACAAGCAGAGACAAGTAAACAGGTACTAGTGATATAGTAGTACCTGGAACCCACAACAAGCAGAGACAGGTAAACAGGTACTAGTGATATAGTAGTACCTGGAACCCACAACAAGCAGAGACAGGTAAACAGGTACTAGTGATATAGTAGTACCTGGAACCCACAACAAGCAGAGACAGGTAAACAGGTACTAGTGATATACTGTAGTAATACCTGGAACCCACAACAAGCAGATACAGGTAAACAGGTACTAGTGATATAGTAGTACCTGGAACCCAAAACAAGCAGAGACAGGTAAACAGGTACTAGTGAAATAGTAGTACCTGGAACCCACAACAAGCAGAGACAGGTAAACAGGTACTAGTGATATACTGTAGTAATACCTGGAACCCACAACAAGCAGAGACAGGTAAACAGGTACTAGTGATATAGTAGTACCTGGAACCCACAACAAGCATAGACAGGTAAACAGGTACTAGTGATATAGTAGTACCTGGAACCCACAACAAGCATAGAAAGGTAAACAGGTACTAGTGATATAGTAGTACCTGGAACCCACAACAAGCAGAGACAGGTAAACAGGTACTAGTGATATAGTAGTACCTGGAACCCACAACAAGCAGAGACAGGTAAACAGGTACTAGTGATATAGTAGTACCTGGAACCCACAACAAGCAGAGACAGGTAAAGAGGTACTAGTGATATACTGTAGTAATACCTGGAACCCACAACAAGCAGATACAGGTAAACAGGTACTAGTGATATAGTAGTACCTGGAACCCAAAACAAGCAGAGACAGGTAAACAGGTACTAGTGAAATAGTAGTACCTGGAACCCACAACAAGCAGAGACAGGTAAACAGGTACTAGTGATATAGTAGTACCTGGAACCCACAACAAGCATAGAAAGGTAAACAGGTACTAGTGATATAGTAGTACCTGGAACCCACAACAAGCAGAGACAGGTAAACAGGTACTAGTGATATAGTAGTACCTGGAACCCACAACAAGCAGAGACAGGTAAACAGGTCCTAGTGAAATAGTAGTACCTGGAACCCACAACAAGCAGAGACAGGTAAACAGGTACTAGTGATATAGTAGTACCTGGAACCCACAACAAGCAGAGACAGGTAAACAGGTACTAGTGATATAGTAGTACCTGGAATCCACAACAAGCAGAGACAGGTAAACAGGTACTAGTGAAATAGTAGTACCTGGAACCCACAACAAGCAGAGACAGGTAAACAGGTACTAGTGATATAGTAGTACCTGGAACCCACAACAAGCAGAGACAGGTAAACAGGTACTAGTGATATACTGTAGTAATACCTGGAACCCACAACAAGCAGAGACAGGTAAACAGGTACTAGTGATATAGTAGTACCTGGAACCCACAACAAGCAGAGACACGTAAACAGGTACTAGTGAAATAGTAGTACCTGGAACCCACAACAAGCAGAGACAGGTAAACAGGTACTAGTGATATAGTAGTACCTGGAACCCACAACAAGCAGAGACAGGTAAACAGGTACTAGTGATATACTGTAGTAATACCTGGAACCCACAACAAGCAGAGACAGGTAAACAGGTACTAGTGATATAGTAGTACCTGGAACCCACAACAAGCATAGACAGGTAAACAGGTACTAGTGATATAGTAGTACCTGGAACCCACAACAAGCAGAGACAGGTAAACAGGTACTAGTGATATACTGTAGTAATACCTGGAACCCACAACAAGCAGCGACAGGTAAACAGGTACTAGTGATATAGCAGTACCTGGAACCCACAACAAGCAGAGACAGGTAAACAGGTACTAGTGATATAGTAGTACCTGGAACCCACAACAAGCAGAGACAGGTAAACAGGTACTAGTGATATAGTGGTACCTGGAACCCACAACAAGCAGAGACAGGTAAACAGACTTACTAGTGATATAGTGGTACCTGGAACCCACAACAAGCAGAGACAGGTAAACAGGTACTAGTGATATAGCAGTACCTGGAACCCACAACAAGCAGAGACAGGTAAACAGGTACTAGTGATATAGTAGTACCTGGAACCCACAACAAGCAGAGACAGGTAAACAGGTACTAGTGATATACTGTAGTAATACCTGGAACCCACAACAAGCAGAGACAGGTAAACAGGTACTAGTGATATAGTAGTAATACCAGGAACCCACAACAAGCAGAGACAGGTAAACAGGTACTAGTGATATAGTAGTACCTGGAACCCAAAACAAGCAGAGACAGGTAAACAGGTACTAGTGAAATAGTAGTACCTGGAACCCACAACAAGCAGAGACAGGTAAACAGGTACTAGTGATATAGTAGTACCTGGAACCCACAACAAGCAGAGACAGGTAAACAGACTTACTAGTGATATAGTAGTACCTGGAACCCACAACAAGCAGAGACAGGTAAACAGGTACTAGTGATATAGTAGTACCTGGAACCCACAACAAGCAGAGACAGGTAAACAGGAACTAGTGATATAGTAGTACCTGGAACCAACAACAAGCAGAGACAGGTAAACAGGTACTAGTGATATACTGTAGTAATACCTGGAACCCACAACAAGCAGATACAGGTAAACAGGTACTAGTGATATAGTAGTACCTGGAACCCAAAACAAGCAGAGACAGGTAAACAGGTACTAGTGAAATAGTAGTACCTGGAACCCACAACAAGCAGAGACAGGTAAACAGGTACTAGTGATATAGTAGTACCTGGAACCCACAACAAGCATAGAAAGGTAAACAGGTACTAGTGATATAGTAGTACCTGGAACCCACAACAAGCAGAGACAGGTAAACAGGTACTAGTGATATAGTAGTACCTGGAACCCACAACAAGCAGAGACACGTAAACAGGTACTAGTGAAATAGTAGTACCTGGAACCCACAACAAGCAGAGACAGGTAAACAGGTACTAGTGATATAGTAGTACCTGGAACCCACAACAAGCAGAGACAGGTAAACAGGTACTAGTGATATACTGTAGTAATACCTGGAACCCACAACAAGCAGAGACAGGTAAACAGGTACTAGTGATATAGTAGTACCTGGAACCCACAACAAGCATAGACAGGTAAACAGGTACTAGTGATATAGTAGTACCTGGGACCCACAACAAGCAGAGACATGTAAACAGACTTACTAGTGATATAGCAGTACCTGGAACCCACAACAAGCAGCGACAGGTAAACAGACTTACTAGTGATATAGTAGTACCTGGAACCCACAACAAGCAGAGACAGGTAAACAGGTACTAGTGATATAGTAGTACCTGGAACCCACAACAAGCAGAGACAGGTAAACAGGTACTAGTGATATAGTAGTACCTGGAACCCACAACAAGCAGAGACAGGTAAACAGGTACTAGTGATATAGTAGTACCTGGAACCCACAACAAGCAGAGACAGGTAAACATGTACTAGTGAAATAGTAGTACCTGGAACCCACAACAAGCAGAGACAGGTAAACAGGTACTAGTGATATAGTAGTACCTGGAACCCACAACAAGCAGAGACAGGTAAACAGGTACTAGTGATATACTGTAGTAATACCTGGAACCCACAACAAGCAGAGACAGGTAAACAGGTACTAGTGATATAGTAGTACCTGGAACCCACAACAAGCATAGACAGGTAAACAGGCACTAGTGATATAGCAGTACCTGGAACCCACAACAAGCATAGAAAGGTAAACAGGTACTAGTGATATAGTAGTACCTGGAACCCACAACAAGCAGAGACAGGTAAACAGGTACTAGTGATATAGTAGTACCTGGAACCCACAACAAGCAGAGACAGGTAAACAGGTACTAGTGAAATAGTAGTACCTGGAACCCACAACAAGCAGAGACAGGTAAACAGGTACTAGTGATATAGTAGTACCTGGAACCCACAACAAGCAGAGACAGGTAAACAGGTACTAGTGATATAGTAGTACCTGGAACCCACAACAAGCAGAGACAGGTAAACAGGTACTAGTGATATAGTAGTACCTGAAACCCACAACAAGCATAGAAAGGTAAACAGGTACTAGTGATATAGTAGTACCTGGAAACCACAACAAGCAGAGACAGGTAAACAGGTACTAGTGATATAGTAGTACCTGGAACCCACAACAAGCAGAGACAGGTAAACATGTACTAGTGAAATAGTAGTACCTGGAACCCACAACAAGCAGAGACAGGTAAACAGGTACTAGTGATATAGTAGTACCTGGAACCCACAACAAGCAGAGACAGGTAAACAGGTACTAGTGATATACTGTAGTAATACCTGGAACCCACAACAAGCAGAGACAGGTAAACAGGTACTAGTGATATAGTAGTACCTGGAACCCACAACAAGCATAGACAGGTAAACAGGCACTAGTGATATAGCAGTACCTGGAACCCACAACAAGCATAGAAAGGTAAACAGGTACTAGTGATATAGTAGTACCTGGAACCCACAACAAGCAGAGACAGGTAAACAGGTACTAGTGATATAGTAGTACCTGGAACCCACAACAAGCAGAGACAGGTAAACAGGTACTAGTGATATACTGTAGTAATACCTGGAACCCACAACAAGCAGATACAGGTAAAAAGGTACTAGTGATATAGTAGTACCTGGAACCCAAAACAAGCAGAGACAGGTAAACAGGTACTAGTGAAATAGTAATACCTGGAACCCACAACAAGCAGAGACAGGTAAACAGGTACTAGTGATATAGTAGTACCTGGAACCCACAACAAGCATAGAAAGGTAAACAGGTACTAGTGATATAGTAGTACCTGGAACCCACAACAAGCAGAGACAGGTAAACAGGTACTAGTGATATAGTAGTACCTGGAACCCACAACAAGCAGAGACAGGTAAACAGGTACTAGTGAAATAGTAGTACCTGGAACCCACAACAAGCAGAGACAGGTAAACAGGTACTAGTGATATAGTAGTACCTGGAACCCACAACAAGCAGAGACAGGTAAACAGGTACTAGTGATATACTGTAGTAATACCTGGAACCCACAACAAGCAGAGACAGGTAAACAGGTACTAGTGATATAGTAGTACCTGGAACCCACAACAAGCATAGACAGGTAAACAGGTACTAGTGATATAGTAGTACCTGGAACCCACAACAAGCATAGAAAGGTAAACAGGTACTAGTGATATAGTAGTACCTGGAACCCACAACAAGCAGAGACAGGTAAACAGGTACTAGTGATATAGTAGTTCCTGGGACCCACAACAAGCAGCGACAGGTAAACAGACTTACTAGTGATATAGTAGTACCTGGAACCCACAACAAGCAGAGACAGGTAAACAGGTACTAGTGATATAGTAGTACATGGAACCCACAACAAGCAGAGACAGGTAAACAGGTACTAGTGATATAGTAGTACCTGGAACCCACAACAAGCAGAGACAGGTAAACAGGAACTACTGATATAGTGGTACCTGGAATCCACAACAAGCAGAGACAGGTAAACAGGTCCTAGTGATATAGTAGTACCTGGAACCCACAACAAGCAGAGACAGGTAAACAGGTACTAGTGATATAGTAGTACCTGGAACCCACAACAAGCAGAGACAGGTAAACAGGTACTAGTGATATAGTAGTAGGTAAACAGGTACTAGTGATATAGTAGTACCTGGAACCCACAACAAGCAGAGACAGGTAAACAGGTACTAGTGATATAGTAGTACCTGGAACCCACAACAAGCAAAGACAGGTAAACAGGTACTAGTGATATAGTAGTACCTGGAACCCACAACAAGCAGAGACAGGTAAACAGGTACTAGTGATATAGTGGTACCTGGAACCCACAACAAGCAGAGACAGGTAAACAGACTTACTAGTGATATAGTGGTACCTGGAACCCACAACAAGCAGAGACAGGTAAACAGGTACTAGTGATATAGCAGTACCTGGAACCCACAACAAGCAGAGACAGGTAAACAGGTACTAGTGATATAGTAGTACCTGGAACCCACAACAAGCAGAGACAGGTAAACAGGTACTAGTGATATACTGTAGTAATACCTGGAACCCACAACAAGCAGAGACAGGTAAACAGGTACTAGTGATATAGTAGTAATACCAGGAACCCACAACAAGCAGAGACAGGTAAACAGGTACTAGTGATATAGTAGTACCTGGAACCCAAAACAAGCAGAGACAGGTAAACAGGTACTAGTGAAATAGTAGTACCTGGAACCCACAACAAGCAGAGACAGGTAAACAGGTACTAGTGATATAGTAGTACCTGGAACCTACAACAAGCAGAGACAGGTAAACAGGTACTAGTGATATAGTAGTACCTGGAACCCACAACAAGCAGAGACAGGTAAACAGGTACTAGTGATATAGTAGTACCTGGAACCCACAACAAGCAGAGACAGGTAAACAGGTACTAGTGATATAGTAGTACCTGGAACCCACAACAAGCAGAGACAGGTAAACAGGTACTAGTGATATAGTAGTACCTGGAACCCACAACAAGCAGAGACAGGTAAACAGGTACTAGTGATATAGTAGTACCTGGAACCCACAACAAGCAGAGACAGGTAAACAGGTACTAGTGATATACTGTAGTAATACCTGGAACCCACAACAAGCAGATACAGGTAAACAGGTACTAGTGATATAGTAGTACCTGGAACCCACAACAAGCAGAGACAGGTAAACAGGTACTAGTGAAATAGTAGAACCTGGAACCCACAACAAGCAGAGACAGGTAAACAGGAACTAGTGATATAGTAGTACCTGGAACCCACAACAAGCAAAGACAGGTAAACAGGTACTAGTGATATAGTAGTACCTGGAACCCACAACAAGCAGAGACAGGTAAACAGGTACTAGTGATATAGTAGTACCTGGAACCCACAACAAGCAGAGACAGGTAAACATGTACTAGTGAAATAGTAGTACCTGGAACCCACAACAAGCAGAGACAGGTAAACAGGTACTAGTGATATAGTAGTACCTGGAACCCACAACAAGCAGAGACAGGTAAACAGGTACTAGTGATATAGTGGTACCTGGAATCCACAACAAGCAGAGACAGGTAAACAGGTCCTAGTGATATAGTAGTACCTGGAACCCACAACAAGCAGAGACAGGTAAACAGGTACTAGTGATATAGTAGTACCTGGAACCCACAACAAGCAGAGACAGGTAAACAGGTACTAGTGATATAGTAGTAGGTAAACAGGTACTAGTGATATAGTAGTACCTGGAACCCACAACAAGCAGAGACAGGTAAACAGGTACTAGTGATATAGTAGTACCTGGAACCCACAACAAGCAAAGACAGGTAAACAGGTACTAGTGATATAGTAGTACCTGGAACCCACAACAAGCAGAGACAGGTAAACAGGTACTAGTGATATAGTGGTACCTGGAACCCACAACAAGCAGAGACAGGTAAACAGACTTACTAGTGATATAGTGGTACCTGGAACCCACAACAAGCAGAGACAGGTAAACAGACTTACTAGTGATATAGTGGTACCTGGAACCCACAACAAGCAGAGACAGGTAAACAGGTACTAGTGATATAGCAGTACCTGGAACCCACAACAAGCAGAGACAGGTAAACAGGTACTAGTGATATAGTAGTACCTGGAACCCACAACAAGCAGAGACAGGTAAACAGGTACTAGTGATATACTGTAGTAATACCTGGAACCCACAACAAGCAGAGACAGGTAAACAGGTACTAGTGATATAGTAGTAATACCAGGAACCCACAACAAGCAGAGACAGGTAAACAGGTACTAGTGATATAGTAGTACCTGGAACCCAAAACAAGCAGAGACAGGTAAACAGGTACTAGTGAAATAGTAGTACCTGGAACCCACAACAAGCAGAGACAGGTAAACAGGTACTAGTGATATAGTAGTACCTGGAACCTACAACAAGCAGAGACAGGTAAACAGGTACTAGTGATATAGTAGTACCTGGAACCCACAACAAGCAGAGACAGGTAAACAGGTACTAGTGATATAGTAGTACCTGGAACCAACAACAAGCAGAGACAGGTAAACAGGTACTAGTGATATAGTAGTACCTGGAACCCACAACAAGCAGAGACAGGTAAACAGGTACTAGTGATATAGTAGTACCTGGAACCCACAACAAGCAGAGACAGGTAAACAGGTACTAGTGATATAGTAGTACCTGGAACCCACAACAAGCAGAGACAGGTAAACAGGTACTAGTGATATACTGTAGTAATACCTGGAACCCACAACAAGCAGATACAGGTAAACAGGTACTAGTGATATAGTAGTACCTGGAACCCAAAACAAGCAGAGACAGGTAAACAGGTACTAGTGAAATAGTAGAACCTGGAACCCACAACAAGCAGAGACAGGTAAACAGGAACTAGTGATATAGTAGTACCTGGAACCCACAACAAGCAAAGACAGGTAAACAGGTACTAGTGATATAGTAGTACCTGGAACCCACAACAAGCAGAGACAGGTAAACAGGTACTAGTGATATAGTAGTACCTGGAACCCACAACAAGCAGAGACAGGTAAACATGTACTAGTGAAATAGTAGTACCTGGAACCCACAACAAGCAGAGACAGGTAAACAGGTACTAGTGATATAGTAGTACCTGGAACCCACAACAAGCAGAGACAGGTAAACAGGAACTACTGATATAGTGGTACCTGGAATCCACAACAAGCAGAGACAGGTAAACAGGTCCTAGTGATATAGTACTACCTGGAACCCACAACAAGCAGAGACAGGTAAACAGGTACTAGTGATATAGTAGTACCTGGAACCCACAACAAGCAGAGACAGGTAAACAGGTACTAGTGATATAGTAGTAGGTAAACAGGTACTAGTGATATAGTAGTACCTGGAACCCACAACAAGCAGAGACAGGTAAACAGGTACTAGTGATATAGTAGTACCTGGAACCCACAACAAGCAAAGACAGGTAAACAGGTACTAGTGATATAGTAGTACCTGGAACCCACAACAAGCAGAGACAGGTAAACAGGTACTAGTGATATAGTGGTACCTGGAACCCACAACAAGCAGAGACAGGTAAACAGACTTACTAGTGATATAGTGGTACCTGGAACCCACAACAAGCAGAGACAGGTAAACAGGTACTAGTGATATAGCAGTACCTGGAACCCACAACAAGCAGAGACAGGTAAACAGGTACTAGTGATATAGTAGTACCTGGAACCCACAACAAGCAGAGACAGGTAAACAGGTACTAGTGATATACTGTAGTAATACCTGGAACCCACAACAAGCAGAGACAGGTAAACAGGTACTAGTGATATAGTAGTAATACCAGGAACCCACAACAAGCAGAGACAGGTAAACAGGTACTAGTGATATAGTAGTACCTGGAACCCAAAACAAGCAGAGACAGGTAAACAGGTACTAGTGAAATAGTAGTACCTGGAACCCACAACAAGCAGAGACAGGTAAACAGGTACTAGTGATATAGTAGTACCTGGAACCTACAACAAGCAGAGACAGGTAAACAGGTACTAGTGATATAGTAGTACCTGGAACCCACAACAAGCAGAGACAGGTAAACAGGTACTAGTGATATAGTAGTACCTGGAACCAACAACAAGCAGAGACAGGTAAACAGGTACTAGTGATATAGTAGTACCTGGAACCCACAACAAGCAGAGACAGGTAAACAGGTACTAGTGATATAGTAGTACCTGGAACCCACAACAAGCAGAGACAGGTAAACAGGTACTAGTGATATAGTAGTACCTGGAACCCACAACAAGCAGAGACAGGTAAACAGGTACTAGTGATATACTGTAGTAATACCTGGAACCCACAACAAGCAGATACAGGTAAACAGGTACTAGTGATATAGTAGTACCTGGAACCCAAAACAAGCAGAGACAGGTAAACAGGTACTAGTGAAATAGTAGAACCTGGAACCCACAACAAGCAGAGACAGGTAAACAGGAACTAGTGATATAGTAGTACCTGGAACCCACAACAAGCAAAGACAGGTAAACAGGTACTAGTGATATAGTAGTACCTGGAACCCACAACAAGCAGAGACAGGTAAACAGGTACCAGTGATATACTGTAGTAATACCTGGAACCCACAACAAGCAGAGACAGGTAAACAGGTACTAGTGATATAGTAGTACCTGGAACCCACAACAAGCAGAGACAAGTAAACAGGTACTAGTGATATAGTAGTACCTGGAACCCACAACAAGCAGAGACAGGTAAACAGGTACTAGTGATATAGTAGTACCTGGAACCCACAACAAGCAGAGACAGGTAAACAGGTACTAGTGATATAGTAGTACCTGGAACCCACAACAAGCAGAGACAGGTAAACAGGTACTAGTGATATACTGTAGTAATACCTGGAACCCACAACAAGCAGATACAGGTAAACAGGTACTAGTGATATAGTAGTACCTGGAACCCAAAACAAGCAGAGACAGGTAAACAGGTACTAGTGAAATAGTAGTACCTGGAACCCACAACAAGCAGAGACAGGTAAACAGGTACTAGTGATATAGTAGTACCTGGAACCCACAACAAGCATAGAAAGGTAAACAGGTACTAGTGATATAGTAGTACCTGGAACCCACAACAAGCAGAGACAGGTAAACAGTACTAGTGATATAGTAGTACCTGGAACCCACAACAAGCAGAGACAGGTAAACAGGTACTAGTGAAATAGTAGTACCTGGAACCCACAACAAGCAGAGACAGGTAAACAGGTACTAGTGATATAGTAGTACCTGGAACCCACAACAAGCAGAGACAGGTAAACAGGTACTAGTGATATACTGTAGTAATACCTGGAACCCACAACAAGCAGAGACAGGTAAACAGGTACTAGTGATATAGTAGTACCTGGAACCCACAACAAGCATAGACAGGTAAACAGGTACTAGTGATATAGTAGTACCTGGAACCCACAACAAGCATAGAAAGGTAAACAGGTACTAGTGATATAGTAGTACCTGGAACCCACAACAAGCAGAGACAGGTAAACAGGTACTAGTGATATAGTAGTACCTGGAACCCACAACAAGCAGAGACAGGTAAACAGGTACTAGTGATATAGTAGTACCTGGAACCAACAACAAGCAGAGACAGGTAAAGAGGTACTAGTGATATACTGTAGTAATACCTGGAACCCACAACAAGCAGATACAGGTAAACAGGTACTAGTGATATAGTAGTACCTGGAACCCAAAACAAGCAGAGACAGGTAAACAGGTACTAGTGAAATAGTAGTACCTGGAACCCACAACAAGCAGAGACAGGTAAACAGGTACTAGTGATATAGTAGTACCTGGAACCCACAACAAGCATAGAAAGGTAAACAGGTACTAGTGATATAGTAGTACCTGGAACCCACAACAAGCAGAGACAGGTAAACAGGTACTAGTGATATAGTAGTACCTGGAACCCACAACAAGCAGAGACAGGTAAACAGGTCCTAGTGAAATAGTAGTACCTGGAACCCACAACAAGCAGAGACAGGTAAACAGGTACTAGTGATATAGTAGTACCTGGAACCCACAACAAGCAGAGACAGGTAAACAGGTACTAGTGATATAGTAGTACCTGGAATCCACAACAAGCAGAGACAGGTAAACAGGTACTAGTGAAATAGTAGTACCTGGAACCCACAACAAGCAGAGACAGGTAAACAGGTACTAGTGATATAGTAGTACCTGGAACCCACAACAAGCAGAGACAGGTAAACAGGTACTAGTGATATACTGTAGTAATACCTGGAACCCACAACAAGCAGAGACAGGTAAACAGGTACTAGTGATATAGTAGTACCTGGAACCCACAACAAGCATAGACAGGTAAACAGGTACTAGTGATATAGTAGTACCTGGAACCCACAACAAGCATAGAAAGGTAAACAGGTACTAGTGATATAGTAGTACCTGGAACCCACAACAAGCAGAGACAGGTAAACAGGTACTAGTGATATAGTAGTACCTGGAACCCACAACAAGCAGAGACAGGTAAACAGGTACTAGTGATATAGTAGTACCTGGAACCCACAACAAGCAGAGACAGGTAAACAGGTACTAGTGATATACTGTAGTAATACCTGGAACCCACAACAAGCAGATACAGGTAAACAGCTACTAGTGATATAGTAGTACCTGGAACCCAAAACAAGCAGAGACAGGTAAACAGGTACTAGTGAAATAGTAGTCCCTGGAACCCACAACAAGCAGAGACAGGTAAACAGGTACTAGTGATATAGTAGTACCTGGAACCCACAACAAGCATAGAAAGGTAAACAGGTACTAGTGATATAGTAGTACCTGGAACCCACAACAAGCAGAGACAGGTAAACAGGTACTAGTGATATAGTAGTACCTGGAACCCACAACAAGCAGAGACAGGTAAACAGGTACTAGTGAAATAGTAGTACCTGGAACCCACAACAAGCAGAGACAGGTAAACAGGTACTAGTGATATAGTAGTACCTGGAACCCACAACAAGCAGAGACAGGTAAACAGGTACTAGTGATATACTGTAGTAATACCTGGAACCCACAACAAGCAGAGACAGGTAAACAGGTACTAGTGATATAGTAGTACCTGGAACCCACAACAAGCATAGACAGGTAAACAGGTACTAGTGATATAGTAGTACCTGGAACCCACAACAAGCATAGAAAGGTAAACAGGTACTAGTGATATAGTAGTACCTGGAACCCACAACAAGCAGAGACAGGTAAACAGGTACTAGTGATATAGTAGTACCTGGAACCCACAACAAGCAGAGACAGGTAAACAGGTACTAGTGATATAGTAGTACCTGGAACCCACAACAAGCAGAGACAGGTAAACAGGTACTAGTGATATACTGTAGTAATACCTGGAACCCACAACAAGCAGAGACAGGTAAACAGGTACTAGTGATATAGTAGTACCTGGAACCCACAACAAGCATAGACAGGTAAACAGGTACTAGTGATATAGTAGTACCTGGAACCCACAACAAGCATAGAAAGGTAAACAGGTACTAGTGATATAGTAGTACCTGGAACCCACAACAAGCAGAGACAGGTAAACAGGTACTAGTGATATAGTAGTACCTGGAACCCACAACAAGCAGAGACAGGTAAACAGGTACTAGTGATATAGTAGTACCTGGAACCCACAACAAGCAGAGACAGGTAAACAGGTACTAGTGATATACTGTAGTAATACCTGGAACCCACAACAAGCAGATACAGGTAAACAGGTACTAGTGATATAGTAGTACCTGGAACCCAAAACAAGCAGAGACAGGTAAACAGGTAGTAGTGAAATAGTAGTACCTGGAACCCACAACAAGCAGAGACAGGTAAACAGGTACTAGTGATATAGTAGTACCTGGAACCCACAACAAGCATAGAAAGGTAAACAGGTACTAGTGATATAGTCGTACCTGGAACCCACAACAAGCAGAGACAGGTAAACAGGTACTAGTGATATACTGTAGTAATACCTGGAACCCACAACAAGCAGAGACAGGTAAACAGGTACTAGTGATATAGTAGTACCTGGAACCCACAACAAGCATAGACAGGTAAACAGGTACTAGTGATATAGTAGTACCTGGAACCCACAACAAGCATAGAAAGGTAAACAGGTACTAGTGATATAGTAGTACCTGGAACCCACAACAAGCAGAGACAGGTAAACAGGTACTAGTGATATAGTAGTACCTGGAACCCACAACAAGCAGAGACAGGTAAACAGGTACTAGTGATATAGTAGTACCTGGAACCCACAACAAGCAGAGACAGGTAAACAGGTACTAGTGATATACTGTAGTAATACCTGGAACCCACAACAAGCAGAGACAGGTAAACAGGTACTAGTGATATAGTAGTACCTGGAACCCACAACAAGCAGAGACAGGTAAACAGGTACTAGTGATATAGTAGTACCTGGAACCCACAACAAGCATAGAAAGGTAAATAGGTACTAGTGATATAGTAGTACCTGGAACCCACAACAAGCAGAGACAGGTAAACAGGTCCTAGTGATATAGTAGTACCTGGAACCCACAACAAGCAGAGACAGGTAAACAGGTACTAGTGAAATAGTAGTACCTGGAACCCACAACAAGCAGAGACAGGTAAACAGGTACTAGTGATATAGTAGTACCTGGAACCCACAACAAGCAGAGACAGGTAAACAGGTACTAGTGATATAGTAGTACCTGGAACCCACAACAAGCAGAGACAGGTAAACAGGTACTAGTGATATAGTAGTACCTGGAACCCACAACAAGCAGAGACAGGGAAACAGGTACTAGTGATATAGTAGTACCTGGAACCCACAACAAGCAGAGACAGGTAAACAGGTACTAGTGATATACTGTAGTAATACCTGGAACCCACAACAAGCAGATACAGGTAAACAGGTACTAGTGATATAGTAGTACCTGGAATCCAAAACAAGCAGAGACAGGTAAACAGGTACTAGTGATATAGTAGTACCTGGAACCCACAACAAGCAGAGACAGGTAAACAGGTACTAGTGATATAGTAGTACCTGGAACCCACAACAAGCATAGAAAGGTAAACAGGTACTAGTGATATAGTAGTACCTGGAACCCACAACAAGCAGAGACAGGTAAACAGGTACTAGTGATATAGTAGTACCTGGAACCCACAACAAGCAGAGACAGGTAAACATGTACTACTGAAATAGTAGTACCTGGAACCCACAACAAGCAGAGACAGGTAAACAGGTACTAGTGATATAGTAGTACCTGGAACCCACAACAAGCAGAGACAGGTAAACAGGTACTAGTGATATACTGTAGTAATACCTGGAACCCACAACAAGCAGAGACAGGTAAACAGGTACTAGTGATATAGTAGCACCTGGAACCCACAACAAGCATAGACAGGCAAACAGGTAGTAGTGATATAGTAGTACCTGGAACCCACAACAAGCAGAGACAGGTAAACAGGTACTAGTGATATAGTAGTACCTGGAACCCACAACAAGCAGAGACAGGTAAACAGGTACTAGTGATATAGTAGTACCTGGAACCCACAACAAGCAGAGACAGGTAAACAGACTTACTAGTGATATAGTAGTACCTGGAACCCACAACAAGCAGAGACAGGTAAACAGGTACTAGTGATATAGTAGTACCTGGAACCCACAACAAGCAGAGACAAGTAAACAGGTACTAGTGATATAGTAGTACCTGGAACCCACAACAAGCAGAGACAGGTAAACAGGTACTAGTGATATAGTAGTACCTGGAACCCACAACAAGCAGAGACAGGTAAACAGGTACTAGTGATATAGTAGTACCTGGAACCCACAACAAGCAGAGACAGGTAAACAGGTACTAGTGATATACTGTAGTAATACCTGGAACCCACAACAAGCAGATGCAGGTAAACAGGTACTAGTTATATAGTAGTACCTGGAACCCAAAACAAGCAGAGACAGGTAAACAGGTACTAGTGAAATAGTAGTACCTGGAACCCACAACAAGCAGAGACAGGTAAACAGGTACTAGTGATATAGTAGTACCTGGAACCCACAACAAGCATAGAAAGGTAAACAGGTACTAGTGATATAGTAGTACCTGGAACCCACAACAAGCAGAGACAGGTAAACAGGTACTAGTGATATAGTAGTACCTGGAACCCACAACAAGCAGAGACAGGTAAACAGGTACTAGTGAAATAGTAGTACCTGGAACCCACAACAAGCAGAGACAGGTAAACAGGTACTAGTGATGTAGTAGTACCTGGAACCCACAACAAGCAGAGACAGGTAAACAGGTACTAGTGATATACTGTAGTAATACCTGGAACCCACAACAAGCAGAGACAGGTAAACAGGTACTAGTGATATAGTAGTACCTGGAACCCACAACAAGCATAGACAGGTAAACAGGTACTAGTGATATAGTAGTACCTGGAACCCACAACAAGCACAGAAAGGTAAACAGGTACTAGTGATATAGTAGTACCTGGAACCCACAACAAGCATAGAAAGGTAAAGAGGTACTAGTGATATAGTAGTACCTGGAACCCACAACAAGCAGAGACAGGTAAACAGGTACTAGTGATATAGTAGTACCTGGAACCCACAACAAGCAGAGACAGGTAAACAGGTACTAGTGATATAGTAGTACCTGGAACCCACAACAAGCAGAGACAGGTAAATAGATTTACTAGTGATATAGCAGTACCTGGAACCCACAACAAGCAGAGACAGGTAAACAGGTACTAGTGATATAGTAGTACCTGGAACCCACAACAAGCAGAGACAGGTAAACAGGTACTAGTGATATAGTAGTACCTGGAACCCACAACAAGCAAAGACAGGTAAACAGGTACTAGTGATATAGTAGTACCTGGAACCCACAACAAGCAGAGACAGGTAAACAGGTACTAGTGATATAGTGGTACCTGGAACCCACAACAAGCAGAGACAGGTAAACAGACTTACTAGTGATATAGTGGTACCTGGAACCCACAACAAGCAGAGACAGGTAAACAGGTACTAGTGATATAGCAGTACCTGGAACCCACAACAAGCAGAGACAGGTAAACAGGTACTAGTGATATAGTAGTACCTGGAACCCACAACAAGCAGAGACAGGTAAACAGGTACTAGTGATATAGTAGTACCTGGAACCC
Organism: Salmo salar; assembly: GCF_965601325.2. Classification (NCBI taxonomy): domain Eukaryota; kingdom Metazoa; phylum Chordata; class Actinopteri; order Salmoniformes; family Salmonidae; genus Salmo; species Salmo salar. Next base: position 20,252,368 of record NC_138314.1, on the reverse strand, counting down.
ACAACAAGCAAAGACAGGTAAACAGGTACTAGTGATATAGTAGTACCTGGAACCCACAACAAGCAGAGACAGGTAAACAGGTACTAGTGATATAGTGGTACCTGGAACCCACAACAAGCAGAGACAGGTAAACAGACTTACTAGTGATATAGTGGTACCTGGAACCCACAACAAGCAGAGACAGGTAAACAGGTACTAGTGATATAGCAGTACCTGGAACCCACAACAAGCAGAGACAGGTAAACAGGTACTAGTGATATAGTAGTACCTGGAACCCACAACAAGCAGAGACAGGTAAACATGTACTACTGAAATAGTAGTACCTGGAACCCACAACAAGCAGAGACAGGTAAACAGGTACTAGTGATATAGTAGTACCTGGAACCCACAACAAGCAGAGACAGGTAAACAGGTACTAGTGATATACTGTAGTAATACCTGGAACCCACAACAAGCAGAGACAGGTAAACAGGTACTAGTGATATAGTAGCACCTGGAACCCACAACAAGCATAGACAGGCAAACAGGTAGTAGTGATATAGTAGTACCTGGAACCCACAACAAGCAGAGACAGGTAAACAGGTACTAGTGATATAGTAGTACCTGGAACCCACAACAAGCAGAGACAGGTAAACAGGTACTAGTGATATAGTAGTACCTGGAACCCACAACAAGCAGAGACAGGTAAACAGACTTACTAGTGATATAGTAGTACCTGGAACCCACAACAAGCAGAGACAGGTAAACAGGTACTAGTGATATAGTAGTACCTGGAACCCACAACAAGCAGAGACAAGTAAACAGGTACTAGTGATATAGTAGTACCTGGAACCCACAACAAGCAGAGACAGGTAAACAGGTACTAGTGATATAGTAGTACCTGGAACCCACAACAAGCAGAGACAGGTAAACAGGTACTAGTGATATAGTAGTACCTGGAACCCACAACAAGCAGAGACAGGTAAACAGGTACTAGTGATATACTGTAGTAATACCTGGAACCCACAACAAGCAGATGCAGGTAAACAGGTACTAGTTATATAGTAGTACCTGGAACCCAAAACAAGCAGAGACAGGTAAACAGGTACTAGTGAAATAGTAGTACCTGGAACCCACAACAAGCAGAGACAGGTAAACAGGTACTAGTGATATAGTAGTACCTGGAACCCACAACAAGCATAGAAAGGTAAACAGGTACTAGTGATATAGTAGTACCTGGAACCCACAACAAGCAGAGACAGGTAAACAGGTACTAGTGATATAGTAGTACCTGGAACCCACAACAAGCAGAGACAGGTAAACAGGTACTAGTGAAATAGTAGTACCTGGAACCCACAACAAGCAGAGACAGGTAAACAGGTACTAGTGATATAGTAGTACCTGGAACCCACAACAAGCAGAGACAGGTAAACAGACTTACTAGTGATATAGTAGTACCTGGAACCCACAACAAGCAGAGACAGGTAAACAGGTACTAGTGATATAGTAGTACCTGGAACCCACAACAAGCAGAGACAAGTAAACAGGTACTAGTGATATAGTAGTACCTGGAACCCACAACAAGCAGAGACAGGTAAACAGGTACTAGTGATATAGTAGTACCTGGAACCCACAACAAGCAGAGACAGGTAAACAGGTACTAGTGATATAGTAGTACCTGGAACCCACAACAAGCAGAGACAGGTAAACAGGTACTAGTGATATACTGTAGTAATACCTGGAACCCACAACAAGCAGATGCAGGTAAACAGGTACTAGTTATATAGTAGTACCTGGAACCCAAAACAAGCAGAGACAGGTAAACAGGTACTAGTGAAATAGTAGTACCTGGAACCCACAACAAGCAGAGACAGGTAAACAGGTACTAGTGATATAGTAGTACCTGGAACCCACAACAAGCATAGAAAGGTAAACAGGTACTAGTGATATAGTAGTACCTGGAACCCACAACAAGCAGAGACAGGTAAACAGGTACTAGTGATATAGTAGTACCTGGAACCCACAACAAGCAGAGACAGGTAAACAGGTACTAGTGAAATAGTAGTACCTGGAACCCACAACAAGCAGAGACAGGTAAACAGGTACTAGTGATGTAGTAGTACCTGGAACCCACAACAAGCAGAGACAGGTAAACAGGTACTAGTGATATACTGTAGTAATACCTGGAACCCACAACAAGCAGAGACAGGTAAACAGGTACTAGTGATATAGTAGTACCTGGAACCCACAACAAGCATAGACAGGTAAACAGGTACTAGTGATATAGTAGTACCTGGAACCCACAACAAGCACAGAAAGGTAAACAGGTACTAGTGATATAGTAGTACCTGGAACCCACAACAAGCATAGAAAGGTAAAGAGGTACTAGTGATATAGTAGTACCTGGAACCCACAACAAGCAGAGACAGGTAAACAGGTACTAGTGATATAGTAGTACCTGGAACCCACAACAAGCAGAGACAGGTAAACAGGTACTAGTGATATAGTAGTACCTGGAACCCACAACAAGCAGAGACAGGTAAATAGATTTACTAGTGATATAGCAGTACCTGGAACCCACAACAAGCAGAGACAGGTAAACAGGTACTAGTGATATAGTAGTACCTGGAACCCACAACAAGCAGAGACAGGTAAACAGGTACTAGTGATATAGTAGTACCTGGAACCCACAACAAGCAAAGACAGGTAAACAGGTACTAGTGATATAGTAGTACCTGGAACCCACAACAAGCAGAGACAGGTAAACAGGTACTAGTGATATAGTGGTACCTGGAACCCACAACAAGCAGAGACAGGTAAACAGACTTACTAGTGATATAGTGGTACCTGGAACCCACAACAAGCAGAGACAGGTAAACAGGTACTAGTGATATAGCAGTACCTGGAACCCACAACAAGCAGAGACAGGTAAACAGGTACTAGTGATATAGTAGTACCTGGAACCCACAACAAGCAGAGACAGGTAAACAGGTACTAGTGATATAGTAGTACCTGGAACCCACAACAAGCAAAGACAGGTAAACAGGTACTAGTGATATAGTAGTACCTGGAACCCACAACAAGCAGAGACAGGTAAACAGGTACTAGTGATATAGTGGTACCTGGAACCCACAACAAGCAGAGACAGGTAAACAGACTTACTAGTGATATAGTGGTACCTGGAACCCACAACAAGCAGAGACAGGTAAACAGGTACTAGTGATATAGCAGTACCTGGAACCCACAACAAGCAGAGACAGGTAAACAGGTACTAGTGATATAGTAGTACCTGGAACCCACAACAAGCAGAGACAGGTAAACATGTACTACTGAAATAGTAGTACCTGGAACCCACAACAAGCAGAGACAGGTAAACAGGTACTAGTGATATAGTAGTACCTGGAACCCACAACAAGCAGAGACAGGTAAACAGGTACTAGTGATATACTGTAGTAATACCTGGAACCCACAACAAGCAGAGACAGGTAAACAGGTACTAGTGATATAGTAGCACCTGGAACCCACAACAAGCATAGACAGGCAAACAGGTAGTAGTGATATAGTAGTACCTGGAACCCACAACAAGCAGAGACAGGTAAACAGGTACTAGTGATATAGTAGTACCTGGAACCCACAACAAGCAGAGACAGGTAAACAGGTACTAGTGATATAGTAGTACCTGGAACCCACAACAAGCAGAGACAGGTAAACAGACTTACTAGTGATATAGTAGTACCTGGAACCCACAACAAGCAGAGACAGGTAAACAGGTACTAGTGATATAGTAGTACCTGGAACCCACAACAAGCAGAGACAAGTAAACAGGTACTAGTGATATAGTAGTACCTGGAACCCACAACAAGCAGAGACAGGTAAACAGGTACTAGTGATATAGTAGTACCTGGAACCCACAACAAGCAGAGACAGGTAAACAGGTACTAGTGATATAGTAGTACCTGGAACCCACAACAAGCAGAGACAGGTAAACAGGTACTAGTGATATACTGTAGTAATACCTGGAACCCACAACAAGCAGATGCAGGTAAACAGGTACTAGTTATATAGTAGTACCTGGAACCCAAAACAAGCAGAGACAGGTAAACAGGTACTAGTGAAATAGTAGTACCTGGAACCCACAACAAGCAGAGACAGGTAAACAGGTACTAGTGATATAGTAGTACCTGGAACCCACAACAAGCATAGAAAGGTAAACAGGTACTAGTGATATAGTAGTACCTGGAACCCACAACAAGCAGAGACAGGTAAACAGGTACTAGTGATATAGTAGTACCTGGAACCCACAACAAGCAGAGACAGGTAAACAGGTACTAGTGAAATAGTAGTACCTGGAACCCACAACAAGCAGAGACAGGTAAACAGGTACTAGTGATGTAGTAGTACCTGGAACCCACAACAAGCAGAGACAGGTAAACAGGTACTAGTGATATACTGTAGTAATACCTGGAACCCACAACAAGCAGAGACAGGTAAACAGGTACTAGTGATATAGTAGTACCTGGAACCCACAACAAGCATAGACAGGTAAACAGGTACTAGTGATATAGTAGTACCTGGAACCCACAACAAGCATAGAAAGGTAAACAGGTACTAGTGATATAGTAGTACCTGGAACCCACAACAAGCATAGAAAGGTAAACAGGTACTAGTGATATAGTAGTACCTGGAACCCACAACAAGCGGAGACAGGTAAACAGGTACTAGTGATATAGTAGTACCTGGAACCCACAACAAGCAGAGACAGGTAAACAGGTACTAGTGATATAGTGGTACCTGGAACCCACAACAAGCAGAGACAGGTAAACAGACTTACTAGTGATATAGTGGTACCTGGAACCCACAACAAGCAGAGACAGGTAAACAGGTACTAGTGATATAGCAGTACCTGGAACCCACAACAAGCAGAGACAGGTAAACAGGTACTAGTGATATAGTAGTACCTGGAACCCACAACAAGCAGAGACAGGTAAACAGGTACTAGTGATATAGTAGTACCTGGAACCCACAACAAGCAAAGACAGGTAAACAGGTACTAGTGATATAGTAGTACCTGGAACCCACAACAAGCAGAGACAGGTAAACAGGTACTAGTGATATAGTGGTACCTGGAACCCACAACAAGCAGAGACAGGTAAACAGACTTACTAGTGATATAGTGGTACCTGGAACCCACAACAAGCAGAGACAGGTAAACAGGTACTAGTGATATAGTAGTACCTGGAACCCACAACAAGCAGAGACAGGTAAACAGGTACTAGTGATATAGTAGTACCTGGAACCCACAACAAGCAGAGACAGGTAAACAGGTACTAGTGATATAGTAGTACCTGGAACCCACAACAAGCAGAGACAGGTAAACAGGTACTAGTGATATACTGTAGTAATACCTGGAACCCACAACAAGCAGAGACAGGTAAACAGGTACTAGTGATATAGTAGTACCTGGAACCCACAACAAGCAGAGACAGGTAAACAGGTACTAGTGATATAGTAGTACCTGGAACCCACAACAAGCATAGAAAGGTAAATAGGTACTAGTGATATAGTAGTACCTGGAACCCACAACAAGCAGAGACAGGTAAACAGGTCCTAGTGATATAGTAGTACCTGGAACCCACAACAAGCAGAGACAGGTAAACAGGTACTAGTGAAATAGTAGTACCTGGAACCCACAACAAGCAGAGACAGGTAAACAGGTACTAGTGATATAGTAGTACCTGGAACCCACAACAAGCAGAGACAGGTAAACAGGTACTAGTGATATAGTAGTACCTGGAACCCACAACAAGCAGAGACAGGTAAACAGGTACTAGTGATATAGTAGTACCTGGAACCCACAACAAGCAGAGACAGGGAAACAGGTACTAGTGATATAGTAGTACCTGGAACCCACAACAAGCAGAGACAGGTAAACAGGTACTAGTGATATACTGTAGTAATACCTGGAACCCACAACAAGCAGATACAGGTAAACAGGTACTAGTGATATAGTAGTACCTGGAATCCAAAACAAGCAGAGACAGGTAAACAGGTACTAGTGATATACTGTAGTAATACCTGGAACCAACAACAAGCAGAGACAGGTAAACAGGTACTAGTGATATAGTAGTAATACCTGGAACCCACAACAAGCAGAGACAGGTAAACAGGTACTAGTGATATAGTAGTACCTGGAACCCAAAACAAGCAGAGACAGGTAAACAGGTACTAGTGAAATAGTAGTACCTGGAACCCACAACAAGCAGAGACAGGTAAACAGGTACTAGTGATATAGTAGTACCTGGAACCCACAACAAGCAGAGACAGGTAAATACGTACTAGTGATATAGTAGTACCTGGAACCCAAAACAAGCAGAGACAGGTAAACAGGTACTAGTGAAATAGTAGTACCTGGAACCCACAACAAGCAGAGACAGGTAAACAGGTACTAGTGATATAGTAGTACCTGGAACCCACAACAAGCAGAGACAGGTAAATACGTACTAGTGATATAGTAGTACCTGGAACCCACAACAAGCAGAGACAGGTAAAAAGGTACTAGTGATATAGTAGTACCTGGAACCCACAACAAGCAGAGACAGGTAAACAGGTACTAGTGATATAGCAGTACCTGGAACCCACAACAAGCAGACACAGGTAAACAGGTACTAGTGATATAGTAGTACCTGGAACCCACAACAAGCAGAGACAGGTAAACAGGTACTAGTGATATAGTAGTACCTGGAACCCACAACAAGCAGAGACAGGTAAACAGACTTACTAGTGATATAGTAGTACCTGGAACCCACAACAATCAGAGACAGGTAAAAAGGTACTAGTGATATAGTAGTACCTGGAACCCACAACAAGCAGAGACAGGAAAACAGGTACTAGTGATATAGCAGTACCTGGAACCCACAACAAGCAGACACAGGTAAACAGGTACTAGTGATATAGTAGTACCTGGAACCCACAACAAGCAGAGACAGGTAAACAGGTACTAGTGATATAGTAGTACCTGGAACCCACAACAAGCAGAGACAGGTAAACAGGTACTAGTGATATAGTAGGACCTGGAACCCAGAACAAGCAGAGACAGGTAAACAGGTACTAGTGATATACTGTAGTAATACCTGGAACCCACAACAAGCAGAGACAGGTAAACAGGTACTAGTGATATAGTAGTAATACCTGGAACCCACAAAAAGCAGAGACAGGTAAACAGGTACTAGTGATATAGTAGTACCTGGAACCCAAAACAAGCAGAGACAGGTAAACAGGTACTAGTGAAATAGTAGTACCTGGAACCCACAACAAGCAGAGACAGGTAAACAGGTACTAGTGATATAGTAGTACCTGGAACCCACAACAAGCAGAGACAGGTAAATACGTACTAGTGATATAGTAGTACCTGGAACCCAAAACAAGCAGAGACAGGTAAACAGGTACTAGTGAAATAGTAGTACCTGGAACCCACAACAAGCAGAGACAGGTAAACAGGTACTAGTGATATAGTAGTACCTGGAACCCACAACAAGCAGAGACAGGTAAATACGTACTAGTGATATAGTAGTACCTGGAACCCACAACAAGCAGAGACAGGTAAACAGGTACTAGTGATATAGTAGTACCTGGAACCCACAACAAGCAGAGACAGGTAAACAGGTACTAGTGATATAGTAGTACCTGGAACCCACAACAAGCAGAGACAGGTAAACAGGTACTAGTGATATAGTAGTACCTGGAACCCACAACAAGCAGAGACAGGTAAACAGGTACTAGTGATATAGTAGTACCTGGAACCCACAACAAGCAGAGACAGGTAAACAGGTACTAGTGATATAGTAGTACCTGGAACCCACAACAAGCAGAGACAGGTAAACAGGTACTAGTGATATACTGTAGTAATACCTGGAACCCACAACAAGCAGAGACAGGTAAACAGGTACTAGTGATATAGTATCACCTGGAACCCACAACAAGCAGAGACAGGTAAATAGATTTACTAGTGATATAGCAGTACCTGGAACCCACAACAAGCAGAGACAGGTAAACAGGTACTAGTGATATAGTAGTACCTGGAACCCACAACAAGCAGAGACAGGTAAACAGGTACTAGTGATATAGTAGTACCTGGAACCCACAACAAGCAGAGACAGGTAAACAGGTACTAGTGATATAGTAGTACCTGGAACCCACAACAAGCAGAGACAGGTAAACAGGTACTAGTGATATAGTGGTACCTGGAACCCACAACAAGCAGAGACAGGTAAACAGACTTACTAGTGATATAGTGGTACCTGGAACCCACAACAAGCAGAGACAGGTAAACAGGTACTAGTGATATAGCAGTACCTGGAACCCACAACAAGCAGAGACAGGTAAACAGGTACTAGTGATATAGTAGTACCTGGAACCCACAACAAGCAGAGACAGGTAAACAGGTACTAGTGATATAGTAGTAATACCTGGAACCCACAACAAGCAGAGACAGGTAAACAGGTACTAGTGATATAGTAGTACCTGGAACCCAAAACAAGCAGAGACAGGTAAACAGGTACTAGTGAAATAGTAGTACCTGGAACCCACAACAAGCAGAGACAGGTAAACAGGTACTAGTGATATAGTAGTACCTGGAACCCACAACAAGCAGAGACAGGTAAATACGTACTAGTGATATAGTAGTACCTGGAACCCAAAACAAGCAGAGACAGGTAAACAGGTACTAGTGAAATAGTAGTACCTGGAACCCACAACAAGCAGAGACAGGTAAACAGGTGCTAGTGATATAGTAGTACCTGGAACCCACAACAAGCAGAGACAGGTAAACAGACTTACTAGTGATATAGTAGTACCTGGAACCCACAACAAGCAGAGACAGGTAAAAAGGTACTAGTGATATAGTAGTACCTGGAACCCACAACAAGCAGAGACAGGTAAACAGGTACTAGTGATATAGCAGTACCTGGAACCCACAACAAGCAGACACAGGTAAACAGGTACTAGTGATATAGTAGTACCTGGAACCCACAACAAGCAGAGACAGGTAAACAGGTACTAGTGATATAGTAGTACCTGGAACCCACAACAAGCAGAGACAGGTAAACAGGTACTAGTGATATAGTAGTACCTGGAACCCAGAACAAGCAGAGACAGGTAAACAGGTACTAGTGATATACTGTAGTAATACCTGGAACCCACAACAAGCAGAGACAGGTAAACAGGTACTTGTGATATAGTAGTAATACCTGGAACCCACAACAAGCAGAGACAGGTAAACAGGTACTAGTGATATAGTAGTACCTGGAACCCAAAACAAGCAGAGACAGGTAAACAGGTACTAGTGAAATAGTAGTACCTGGAACCCACAACAAGCAGAGACAGGTAAATACGTACTAGTGATATAGTAGTACCTGGAACCCAAAACAAGCAGAGACAGGTAAACAGGTACTAGTGAAATAGTAGTACCTGGAACCCACAACAAGCAGAGACAGGTAAACAGGTACTAGTGATATAGTAGTACCTGGAACCCACAACAAGCAGAGACAGGTAAACAGGTACTAGTGATATAGTAGTACCTGGAACCCAAAACAAGCAGAGACAGGTAAACAGGTACTAGTGATATAGTAGTACCTGGAACCCAGAACAAGCAGAGACAGGTAAACAGGTACTAGTGATATACTGTAGTAATACCTGGAACCCACAACAAGCAGAGACAGGTAAACAGGTACTAGTGATATAGTAGTAATACCTGGAACCCACAACAAGCAGAGACAGGTAAACAGGTACTAGTGATATAGTAGTACCTGGAACCCAAAACAAGCAGAGACAGGTAAACAGGTACTAGTGAAATAGTAGTACCTGGAACCCACAACAAGCAGAGACAGGTAAACAGGTACTAGTGATATAGTAGTACCTGGAACCCACAACAAGCAGAGACAGGTAAATACGTACTAGTGATATAGTAGTACCTGGAACCCACAACAAGCAGAGACAGGTAAAAAGGTACTAGTGATATAGTAGTACCTGGAACCCACAACAAGCAGAGACAGGTAAACAGGTACTAGTGATATAGCAGTACCTGGAACCCACAACAAGCAGACACAGGTAAACAGGTACTAGTGATATAGTAGTACCTGGAACCCACAACAAGCAGAGACAGGTAAACAGGTACTAGTGATATAGTAGTACCTGGAACCCACAACAAGCAGAGACAGGTAAACAGACTTACTAGTGATATAGTAGTACCTGGAACCCACAACAAGCAGAGACAGGTAAAAAGGTACTAGTGATATAGTAGTACCTGGAACCCACAACAAGCAGAGACAGGAAAACAGGTACTAGTGATATAGCAGTACCTGGAACCCACAACAAGCAGACACAGGTAAACAGGTACTAGTGATATAGTAGTAATACCTGGAACCCACAACAAGCAGAGACAGGTAAACAGGTACTAGTGATATAGTAGTACCTGGAACCCACAACAAGCAGAGACAGGTAAACAGGTACTAGTGATATAGTAGTACCTGGAACCCAGAACAAGCAGAGACAGGTAAACAGGTACTAGTGATATACTGTAGTAATACCTGGAACCAACAACAAGCAGAGACAGGTAAACAGGTACTAGTGATATAGTAGTAATACCTGGAACCCACAACAAGCAGAGACAGGTAAACAGGTACTAGTGATATAGTAGTACCTGGAACCCAAAACAAGCAGAGACAGGTAAACAGGTACTAGTGAAATAGTAGTACCTGGAACCCACAACAAGCAGAGACAGGTAAACAGGTACTAGTGATATAGTAGTACCTGGAACCCACAACAAGCAGAGACAGGTAAATACGTACTAGTGATATAGTAGTACCTGGAACCCAAAACAAGCAGAGACAGGTAAACAGGTACTAGTGAAATAGTAGTACCTGGAACCCACAACAAGCAGAGACAGGTAAACAGGTACTAGTGATATAGTAGTACCTGGAACCCACAACAAGCAGAGACAGGTAAATACGTACTAGTGATATAGTAGTACCTGGAACCCACAACAAGCAGAGACAGGTAAAAAGGTACTAGTGATATAGTAGTACCTGGAACCCACAACAAGCAGAGACAGGTAAACAGGTACTAGTGATATAGCAGTACCTGGAACCCACAACAAGCAGACACAGGTAAACAGGTACTAGTGATATAGTAGTACCTGGAACCCACAACAAGCAGAGACAGGTAAACAGGTACTAGTGATATAGTAGTACCTGGAACCCACAACAAGCAGAGACAGGTAAACAGACTTACTAGTGATATAGTAGTACCTGGAACCCACAACAATCAGAGACAGGTAAAAAGGTACTAGTGATATAGTAGTACCTGGAACCCACAACAAGCAGAGACAGGAAAACAGGTACTAGTGATATAGCAGTACCTGGAACCCACAACAAGCAGACACAGGTAAACAGGTACTAGTGATATAGTAGTACCTGGAACCCACAACAAGCAGAGACAGGTAAACAGGTACTAGTGATATAGTAGTACCTGGAACCCACAACAAGCAGAGACAGGTAAACAGGTACTAGTGATATAGTAGGACCTGGAACCCAGAACAAGCAGAGACAGGTAAACAGGTACTAGTGATATACTGTAGTAATACCTGGAACCCACAACAAGCAGAGACAGGTAAACAGGTACTAGTGATATAGTAGTAATACCTGGAACCCACAAAAAGCAGAGACAGGTAAACAGGTACTAGTGATATAGTAGTACCTGGAACCCAAAACAAGCAGAGACAGGTAAACAGGTACTAGTGAAATAGTAGTACCTGGAACCCACAACAAGCAGAGACAGGTAAACAGGTACTAGTGATATAGTAGTACCTGGAACCCACAACAAGCAGAGACAGGTAAATACGTACTAGTGATATAGTAGTACCTGGAACCCAAAACAAGCAGAGACAGGTAAACAGGTACTAGTGAAATAGTAGTACCTGGAACCCACAACAAGCAGAGACAGGTAAACAGGTACTAGTGATATAGTAGTACCTGGAACCCACAACAAGCAGAGACAGGTAAATACGTACTAGTGATATAGTAGTACCTGGAACCCACAACAAGCAGAGACAGGTAAAAAGGTACTAGTGATATAGTAGTACCTGGAACCCACAACAAGCAGAGACAGGTAAACAGGTACTAGTGATATAGCAGTACCTGGAACCCACAACAAGCAGACACAGGTAAACAGGTACTAGTGATATAGTAGTACCTGGAACCCACAACAAGCAGAGACAGGTAAACAGGTACTAGTGATATAGTAGTACCTGGAACCCACAACAAGCAGAGACAGGTAAACAGGTACTAGTGATATAGTAGTACCTGGAACCCACAACAAGCAGAGACAGGTAAACAGACTTACTAGTGATATAGTAGTACCTGGAACCCACAACAAGCAGAGACAGGTAAACAGGTACTAGTGATATAGTAGTACCTGGAACCCACAACAAGCAGAGACAGGTAAACAGGTACTAGTGATATAGTAGTAATACCTGGAACCCACAACAAGCAGAGACAGGTAAACAGGTACTAGTGATATACTGTAGTAATACCTGGAACCCACAACAAGCAGAGACAGGTAAACAGGTACTAGTGATATAGTAGTAATACCTGGAACCCACAACAAGCAGAGACAGGTAAACAGGTACTAGTGATATAGTAGTACCTGGAACCCAAAACAAGCAGAGACAGGTAAACAGGTACTAGTGAAATAGTAGTACCTGGAACCCACAACAAGCAGAGACAGGTAAACAGGTACTAGTGATATAGTAGTACCTGGAACCCACAACAAGCAGAGACAGGTAAATACGTACTAGTGATATAGTAGTACCTGGAACCCAAAACAAGCAGAGACAGGTAAACAGGTACTAGTGAAATAGTAGTACCTGGAACCCACAACAAGCAGAGACAGGTAAACAGGTACTAGTGATATAGTAGTACCTGGAACCCACAACAAGCAGAGACAGGTAAAAAGGTACTAGTGATATAGTAGTACCTGGAACCCACAACAAGCAGAGACAGGTAAAAAGGTACTAGTGATATAGTAGTACCTGGAACCCACAACAAGCAGAGACAGGTAAACAGGTACTAGTGATATAGTAGAACCTGGAACCCACAACAAGCAGACACAGGTAAACAGGTACTAGTGATATAGTAGTACCTGGAACCCACAACAAGCAGAGACAGGTAAACAGGTACTAGTGATATAGTAGTACCTGGAACCCACAACAAGCAGAGACAGGTAAACAGGTACTAGTGATATAGTAGTACCTGGAACCCACAACAAGCAGAGACAGGTAAACAGACGTACTAGTGATATAGTAGTACCTGGAACCCACAACAAGCAGAGACAGGTAAACAGGTACTAGTGATATAGTAGTACCTGGAACCCACAACAAGCAGAGACAGGTAAACAGGTACTAGTGATATACTGTAGTAATACCTGGAACCAACAACAAGCAGAGACAGGTAAACAGGTACTAGTGATATAGTAGTAATACCTGGAACCCACAACAAGCAGAGACAGGTAAACAGGTACTAGTGATATAGTAGTACCTGGAACCCAAAACAAGCAGAGACAGGTAAACAGGTACTAGTGAAATAGTAGTACCTGGAACCCACAACAAGCAGAGACAGGTAAACAGGTACTAGTGATATAGTAGTACCTGGAACCCACAACAAGCAGAGACAGGTAAATACGTACTAGTGATATAGTAGTACCTGGAACCCAAAACAAGCAGAGACAGGTAAACAGGTACTAGTGAAATAGTAGTACCTGGAACCCACAACAAGCAGAGACAGGTAAACAGGTACTAGTGATATAGTAGTACCTGGAACCCACAACAAGCAGAGACAGGTAAATACGTACTAGTGATATAGTAGTACCTGGAACCCACAACAAGCAGAGACAGGTAAAAAGGTACTAGTGATATAGTAGTACCTGGAACCCACAACAAGCAGAGACAGGTAAACAGGTACTAGTGATATAGCAGTACCTGGAACCCACAACAAGCAGAGACAGGTAAACAGGTACTAGTGATATAGTAGTACCTGGAACCCACAACAAGCAGAGACAGGTAAAAAGGTACTAGTGATATAGTAGTACCTGGAACCCACAACAAGCAGAGACAGGTAAACAGGTACTAGTGATATAGCAGTACCTGGAACCCACAACAAGCAGACACAGGTAAACAGGTACTAGTGATATAGTAGTACCTGGAACCCACAACAAGCAGAGACAGGTAAACAGGTACTAGTGATATAGTAGTACCTGGAACCCACAACAAGCAGAGACAGGTAAACAGGTACTAGTGATATAGCAGTACCTGGAACCCACAACAAGCAGAGACAGGTAAACAGGTACTAGTGATATAGTAGTACCTGGAACCCACAACAAGCAGAGACAGGTAAACAGGTACTAGTGATATAGTAGTACCTGGAACCCACAACAAGCAGAGACAGGTAAACAGGTACTAGTGATATAGTAGGACCTGGAACCCAGAACAAGCAGAGACAGGTAAACAGGTACTAGTGATATACTGTAGTAATACCTGGAACCCACAACAAGCAGAGACAGGTAAACAGGTACTAGTGATATAGTAGTAATACCTGGAACCCACAAAAAGCAGAGACAGGTAAACAGGTACTAGTGATATAGTAGTACCTGGAACCCAAAACAAGCAGAGACAGGTAAACAGGTACTAGTGAAATAGTAGTACCTGGAACCCACAACAAGCAGAGACAGGTAAACAGGTACTAGTGATATAGTAGTACCTGGAACCCACAACAAGCAGAGACAGGTAAATACGTACTAGTGATATAGTAGTACCTGGAACCCAAAACAAGCAGAGACAGGTAAACAGGTACTAGTGAAATAGTAGTACCTGGAACCCACAACAAGCAGAGACAGGTAAACAGGTACTAGTGATATAGTAGTACCTGGAACCCACAACAAGCAGAGACAGGTAAATAGGTACTAGTGATATAGTAGTACCTGGAACCCACAACAAGCAGAGACAGGTAAAAAGGTACTAGTGATATAGTAGTACCTGGAACCCACAACAAGCAGAGACAGGTAAACAGGTACTAGTGATATAGCAGTACCTGGAACCCACAACAAGCAGACACAGGTAAACAGGTACTAGTGATATAGTAGTACCTGGAACCCACAACAAGCAGAGACAGGTAAACAGGTACTAGTGATATAGTAGTACCTGGAACCCACAACAAGCAGAGACAGGTAAACAGGTACTAGTGATATAGTAGTACCTGGAACCCACAACAAGCAGAGACAGGTAAACAGACTTACTAGTGATATAGTAGTACCTGGAACCCACAACAAGCAGAGACAGGTAAACAGGTACTAGTGATATAGTAGTACCTGGAACCCACAACAAGCAGAGACAGGTAAACAGGTACTAGTGATATAGTAGTAATACCTGGAACCCACAACAAGCAGAGACAGGTAAACAGGTACTAGTGATATACTGTAGTAATACCTGGAACCCACAACAAGCAGAGACAGGTAAACAGGTACTAGTGATATAGTAGTAATACCTGGAACCCACAACAAGCAGAGACAGGTAAACAGGTACTAGTGATATAGTAGTACCTGGAACCCAAAACAAGCAGAGACAGGTAAACAGGTACTAGTGAAATAGTAGTACCTGGAACCCACAACAAGCAGAGACAGGTAAACAGGTACTAGTGATATAGTAGTACCTGGAACCCACAACAAGCAGAGACAGGTAAATACGTACTAGTGATATAGTAGTACCTGGAACCCAAAACCAGCAGAGACAGGTAAACAGGTACTAGTGAAATAGTAGTACCTGGAACCCACAACAAGCAGACAGGTAAACAGGTACTAGTGATATAGTAGTACCTGGAACCCACAACAAGCAGAGACAGGTAAACAGACTTACTAGTGATATAGTAGTACCTGGAACCCACAACAAGCAGAGACAGGTAAAAAGGTACTAGTGATATAGTAGTACCTGGAACCCACAACAAGCAGAGACAGGTAAACAGGTACTAGTGATATAGCAGTACCTGGAACCCACAACAAGCAGACACAGGTAAACAGGTACTAGTGATATAGTAGTACCTGGAACCCACAACAAGCAGAGACAGGTAAACAGGTACTAGTGATATAGTAGTACCTGGAACCCACAACAAGCAGAGACAGGTAAACAGGTACTAGTGATATAGTAGTACCTGGAACCCAGAACAAGCAGAGACAGGTAAACAGGTACTAGTGATATACTGTAGTAATACCTGGAACCCACAACAAGCAGAGACAGGTAAACAGGTACTAGTGATATAGTAGTAATACCTGGAACCCACAACAAGCAGAGACAGGTAAACAGGTACTAGTGATATAGTAGTACCTGGAACCCACAACAAGCAGAGACAGGTAAATACGTACTAGTGATATAGTAGTACCTGGAACCCAAAACAAGCAGAGACAGGTAAACAGGTACTAGTGAAATAGTAGTACCTGGAACCCACAACAAGCAGAGACAGGTAAACAGGTACTAGTGATATAGTAGTACCTGGAACCCACAACAAGCAGAGACAGGTAAAAAGGTACTAGTGATATAGTAGTACCTGGAACCCACAACAAGCAGAGACAGGTAAAAAGGTACTAGTGATATAGTAGTACCTGGAACCCACAACAAGCAGAGACAGGTAAAAAGGTACTAGTGATATAGTAGAACCTGGAACCCACAACAAGCAGACACAGGTAAACAGGTACTAGTGATATAGTAGTACCTGGAACCCACAACAAGCAGAGACAGGTAAACAGGTACTAGTGATATAGTAGTACCTGGAACCCACAACAAGCAGAGACAGGTAAACAGGTACTAGTGATATAGTAGTACCTGGAACCCACAACAAGCAGAGACAGGTAAACAGACTTACTAGTGATATAGTAGTACCTGGAACCCACAACAAGCAGAGACAGGTAAACAGGTACTAGTGATATAGTAGTACCTGGAACCCACAACAAGCAGAGACAGGTAAACAGGTACTAGTGATATAGTAGTAATACCTGGAACCCACAACAAGCAGAGACAGGTAAACAGGTACTAGTGATATACTGTAGTAATACCTGGAACCCACAACAAGCAGAGACAGGTAAACAGGTACTAGTGATATAGTAGTAATACCTGGAACCCACAACAAGCAGAGACAGGTAAACAGGTACTAGTGATATAGTAGTACCTGGAACCCAAAACAAGCAGAGACAGGTAAACAGGTACTAGTGAAATAGTAGTACCTGGAACCCACAACAAGCAGAGACAGGTAAACAGGTACTAGTGATATAGTAGTACCTGGAACCCACAACAAGCAGAGACAGGTAAATACGTACTAGTGATATAGTAGTACCTGGAACCCAAAACCAGCAGAGACAGGTAAACAGGTACTAGTGAAATAGTAGTACCTGGAACCCACAACAAGCAGAGACAGGTAAACAGACTTACTAGTGATATAGTAGTACCTGGAACCCACAACAAGCAGAGACAGGTAAAAAGGTACTAGTGATATAGTAGTACCTGGAACCCACAACAAGCAGAGACAGGTAAACAGGTACTAGTGATATAGCAGTACCTGGAACCCACAACAAGCAGACACAGGTAAACAGGTACTAGTGATATAGTAGTACCTGGAACCCACAACAAGCAGAGACAGGTAAACAGGTACTAGTGATATAGTAGTACCTGGAACCCACAACAAGCAGAGACAGGTAAACAGGTACTAGTGATATAGTAGTACCTGGAACCCAGAACAAGCAGAGACAGGTAAACAGGTACTAGTGATATACTGTAGTAATACCTGGAACCCACAACAAGCAGAGACAGGTAAACAGGTACTAGTGATATAGTAGTAATACCTGGAACCCACAACAAGCAGAGACAGGTAAACAGGTACTAGTGATATAGTAGTACCTGGAACCCACAACAAGCAGAGACAGGTAAATACGTACTAGTGATATAGTAGTACCTGGAACCCAAAACAAGCAGAGACAGGTAAACAGGTACTAGTGAAATAGTAGTACCTGGAACCCACAACAAGCAGAGACAGGTAAACAGGTACTAGTGATATAGTAGTACCTGGAACCCACAACAAGCAGAGACAGGTAAATACGTACTAGTGATATAGTAGTACCTGGAACCCACAACAAGCAGAGACAGGTAAAAAGGTACTAGTGATATAGTAGTACCTGGAACCCACAACAAGCAGAGACAGGTAAACAGGTACTAGTGAAATAGTAGTACCTGGAACCCACAACAAGCAGAGACAGGTAAACAGGTACTAGTGATATAGTAGTACCTGGAACCCACAACAAGCAGAGACAGGTAAATACGTACTAGTGATATAGTAGTACCTGGAACCCACAACAAGCAGAGACAGGTAAAAAGGTACTAGTGATATAGTAGTACCTGGAACCCACAACAAGCAGAGACAGGTAAACAGGTACTAGTGATATAGCAGTACCTGGAACCCACAACAAGCAGACACAGGTAAACAGGTACTAGTGATATAGTAGTACCTGGAACCCACAACAAGCAGAGACAGGTAAACAGGTACTAGTGATATAGTAGTACCTGGAACCCACAACAAGCAGAGACAGGTAAACAGACTTACTAGTGATATAGTGGTACCTGGAACCCACAACAAGCAGAGACAGGTAAACAGGTACTAGTGATATAGTAGTACCTGGAACCCACAACAAGCAGAGACAGGTAAACAGGTACTAGTGATATAGTAGTACCTGGAACCCACAACAAGCAGAGACAGGTAAACAGGTACTAGTGATATAGTAGTACCTGGAACCCACAACAAGCAGAGACAGGTAAACAGACTTACTAGTGATATAGTAGTACCTGGAACCCACAACAAGCAGAGACAGGTAAACAGGTACTAGTGATATTGTAGTACCTGGAACCCACAACAAGCAGCGACAGGTAAACAGGTACTAGTGATATAGTAGTACCTGGAACCCACAACAAGCAGAGACAGGTAAACAGGTACTAGTGATATAGTAGTACCTGGAACCCACAACAAGCAGAGACAGGTAAACAGGTACTAGTGATATAGTAGTACCTGGAACCCACAACAAGCAGAGACAGGTAAACAGGTACTAGTGATATACTGTAGTAATACCTGGAACCCACAACAAGCAGATACAGGTAAACAGGTACTAGTGATATAGTAGAACCTGGAACCCAAAACAAGTAGAGACAGATAAACAGGTACTAGTGAAATAGTAGTACCTGGAACCCACAACAAGCAGAGACATGTAAACAGGTACTAGTGATATAGTAGTACCTGGAACCCACAACAAGCATAGAAAGGTAAACAGGTACTAGTGATATAGTAGTACCTGGAACCCACAACAAGCAGAGACAGGTAAACAGGTACTAGTGATATAGTAGTACCTGGAACCCACAACAAGCAGAGACAGGTAAACAGGTACTAGCGAAATAGTAGTACCTGGAACCCACAACAAGCAGAGACAGGTAAACAGGTACTAGTGATATAGTAGTACCTGGAACCCACAACAAGCAGAGACAGGTAAACAAGTACTAGTGATATACTGTAGTAATACCTGGAACCCAAAACAAGCAGAGACAGGTAAACAGACTTACTAGTGATATAGTAGTACCTGGAACCCACAACAAGCATAGACAGGTAAACAGGTACTAGTGATATAGTAGTACCTGGAACGCACAACAAGCATAGAAAGGTAAACAGGTACTAGTGATATAGTAGTACCTGGAACCCACAACAAGCAGAGACAGGTAAACAGGTACTAGTGATATAGTAGTAATACCTGGAACCCACAACAAGCAGAGACAGGTAAACAGGTACTAGTGATATAGTAGTACCTGGAACCCAAAACAAGCAGAGACAGGTAAACAGGTACTAGTGAAATAGTAGTACCTGGAACCCACAACAAGCAGAGACAGGTAAACAGGTACTAGTGATATAGTAGTACCTGGAACCCACAACAAGCAGAGACAGGTAAATACGTACTAGTGATATAGTAGGACCTGGAACCCAAAACAAGCAGAGACAGGTAAACAGGTACTAGTGAAATAGTAGTACCTGGAACCCACAACAAGCAGAGACAGGTAAACAGGTACTAGTGATATAGCAGTACCTGGAACCCACAACAAGCAGACACAGGTAAACAGGTACTAGTGATATAGTAGTACCTGGAACCCACAACAAGCAGAGACAGGTAAACAGGTACTAGTGATATAGTAGTACCTGGAACCCACAACAAGAAGAGACAGGTAAACAGACTTACTAGTGATATAGTAGTACCTGGAAACCACAACAAGCAGAGACAGGTAAACAGGTACTAGTGATATAGTAGTACCTGGAACCCACAACAAGCAGAGACAGGTAAACAGGTACTAGTGATATAGTAGTACCTGGAACCCACAACAAGCAGAGACAGGTAAACAGGTACTAGTGATATAGTAGTACCTGGAACCCACAACAAGCAGAGACAGGTAAACAGCGTACTAGTGATATAGTAGTACCTGGAACCCACAACAAGCAGAGACAGGTAAACAGGTACTAGTGATATAGTAGTACCTGGAACCCACAACAAGCAGAGACAGGTAAACAGGTACTAGTGATATAGTAGTACCTGGAACCCACAACAAGCAGAGACAGGTAAACAGGTACTAGTGATATAGTAGTACCTGGAACCCACAACAAGCAGAGACAGGTAAACAGGTACTAGTGATATAGTAGTACCTGGAACCCACAACAAGCAGAGACAGGTAAACAGGTACTAGTGATATAGTAGTACCTGGAACCCACAACAAGCAGAGACAGGTAAACAGGTACTAGTGATATAGTAGTACCTGGAACCCACAACAAGCAGAGACAGGTAAACAGGTACTAGTGATATAGTAGTACCTGGAACCCACAACAAGCAGAGACAGGTAAACAGGTACTAGTGATATAGTAGTACCTGGAACCCACAACAAGCAGAGACAGGTAAACAGGTACTAGTGATATAGTAGTACCTGGAACCCACAACAAGCAGAGACAGGTAAACAGGTACTAGTGATATAGTAGTACCTGGAACCCACAACAAGCAGAGACAGGTAAACAGGTACTAGTGATATACTGTAGTAATACCTGGAACCCAACAACAAGCAGAGACAGGTAAACAGACTGTACTAGTGATATAGTAGTACCTGGAACCCACAACAAGCAGAGACAGGTAAACAGGTACTAGTGATATTGTAGTACCTGGAACCCACAACAAGCAGAGACAGGTAAACAGGTACTAGTGATATAGTAGTACCTGGAACCCACAACAAGCAGAGACAGGTAAACAGGTACTAGTGATATAGTAGTACCTGGAACCCACAACAAGCAGAGACAGGTAAACAGGTACTAGTGATATAGTAGTACCTGGAACCCACAACAAGCAGAGACAGGTAAACAGACTTACTAGTGATATAGTAGTACCTGGAACCCACAACAAGCAGAGGCAGGTAAACAGGTACTAGTGATATAGTAGTACCTGGAACCCACAACAAGCAGAGACAGGTAAACAGGTACTAGTGATATAGTAGTACCTGGAACCCACAACAAGCAGAGACAGGTAAACAGGTACTAGTGATATACTGTAGTAATACCTGGAACCCACAACAAGCAGAGACAGGTAAACAGGTACTAGTGATATAGTAGTACCTGGAACCCACAACAAGCAGAGACAGGTAAACAGGTACTAGTGATATAGTAGTACCTGGAACCCACAACAAGCAGAGACAGGTAAACAGGTACTAGTAATATACTGTAGTAATACCTGGAACCCACAACAAGCAGAGACAGGTAAACAGGTACTAGTGATATAGTAGTACCTGGAACCCACAACAAGCAGAGACAGGTAAACATACTTACTAGTGATATAGTAGTACCTGGAACCCACAACAAGCAGAGACAGGTAAACAGACTTACTAGTGATATAGCAGTACCTGGAACCCACAACAAGCAGAGACAGGTAAACAGACTTACTAGTGATATAGTAGTACCTGGAACCCACAACAAGCAGAGAAAGGTAAACAGACTTACTAGTGATATAGTAGTACCTGGAACCCACAAAAAGCAGAGACAGGTAAACAGGTACTAGTGATATAGTAGTACCTGGAACCCAAAACAAGCAGAGACAGGTAAACAGGTACTAGTGATATAGTAGTACCTGGAACCCACAACAAGCAGAGACAGGTAAACAGACTTACTAGTGATATAGTAGTACCTGGAACCCACAACAAGCAGAGACAGGTAAACAGGTACTAGTGAAATAGTAGTACCTGGAACCCACAACAAGCAGAGACAGGTAAACAGGTACTAGTGATATAGTAGTACCTGGAACCCACAACAAGCAGAGACAGGTAAACAAGTACTAGTGATATACTGTAGTAATACCTGGAACCCAAAACAAGCAGAGACAGGTAAACAGACTTACTAGTGATAAAATAGTACCTGGAACCCACAACAAGCATAGACAGGTAAACAGGTACTAGTGATATAGTAGTACCTGGAACGCACAACAAGCATAGAAAGGTAAACAGGTACTAGTGATATAGTAGTACCTGGAACCCACAACAAGCAGAGACAGGTAAACAGGTACTAGTGATATAGTAGTAATACCTGGAACCCACAACAAGCAGAGACAGGTAAACAGGTACTAGTGATATAGTAGTACCTGGAACCCAAAACAAGCAGAGACAGGTAAACAGGTACTAGTGAAATAGTAGTACCTGGAACCCACAACAAGCAGAGACAGGTAAACAGGTACTAGTGATATAGTAGTACCTGGAACCCACAACAAGCAGAGACAGGTAAATATGTACTAGTGATATAGTAGGACCTGGAACCCAAAACAAGCAGAGACAGGTAAACAGGTACTAGTGAAATAGTAGTACCTGGAACCCACAACAAGCAGAGACAGGTAAACAGGTACTAGTGATATAGTAGTACCTGGAACCCACAACAAGCAGAGACAGGTAAATACGTACTAGTGATATAGTAGTACCTGGAACCCACAACAAGCAGAGACAGGTAAAAAGGTACTAGTGATATAGTAGTACCTGGAACCCACAACAAGCAGAGACAGGTAAACAGGTACTAGTGATATAGCAGTACCTGGAACCCACAACAAGCAGACACAGGTAAACAGGTACTAGTGATATAGTAGTACCTGGAACCCACAACAAGCAGAGACAGGTAAACAGGTACTAGTGATATAGTAGTACCTGGAACCCACAACAAGCAGAGACAGGTAAACAGACTTACTAGTGATATAGTAGTACCTGGAAACCACAACAAGCAGAGACAGGTAAACAGGTACTAGTGATATAGTAGTACCTGGAACCCACAACAAGCAGAGACAGGTAAACAGGTACTAGTGATATAGTAGTACCTGGAACCCACAACAAGCAGAGACAGGTAAACAGGTACTAGTGATATAGTAGTACCTGGAACCCACAACAAGCAGAGACAGGTAAACAGACTTACTAGTGATATAGTAGTACCTGGAACCCACAAAAAGCAGAGACAGGTAAACAGGTACTAGTGATATCGTAGTACCTGGAACCCACAACAAGCAGAGACAGGTAAACAGGTACTAGTGATATAGTAGTACCTGGAACCCACAACAAGCAGAGACAGGTAAACAGGTACTAGTGATATAGTAGTACCTGGAACCCACAACAAGCAGAGACAGGTAAACAGGTACTAGTGATATAGTAGTACCTGGAACCCACAACAAGCAGAGACAGGTAAACAGGTACTAGTGATATACTGTAGTAATACCTGGAACCCACAACAAGCAGATACAGGTAAACAGGTACTAGTGATATAGTAGTACCTGGAACCCAAAACAAGCAGAGACAGGTAAACAGGTACTAGTGATATAGTAGTACCTGGAACCCACAACAAGCAGAGACATGTAAACAGGTACTAGTGATATAGTAGTACCTGGAACCCACAACAAGCATAGAAAGGTAAACAGGTACTAGTGATATAGTAGTACCTGGAACCCACAACAAGCAGAGACAGGTAAACAGGTACTAGTGATATAGTAGTACCTGGAACCCACAACAAGCAGAGACAGGTAAACAGGTACTAGTGAAATAGTAGTACCTGGAACCCACAACAAGCAGAGACAGGTAAACAGGTACTAGTGATATAGTAGTACCTGGAACCCACAACAAGCAGAGACAGGTAAACAAGTACTAGTGATATACTGTAGTAATACCTGGAACCCAAAACAAGCAGAGACAGGTAAACAGGTACTAGTGATATACTGTAGTAATACCTGGAACCCACAACAAGCAGAGACAGGTAAACAGGTACTAGTGATATAGTAGTACCTGGAACCCACAACAAGCAGAGACAGGTAAACAAGTACTAGTGATATACTGTAGTAATACCTGGAACCCAAAACAAGCAGAGACAGGTAAACAGACTTACTAGTGATATAGTAGTACCTGGAACCCACAACAAGCATAGACAGGTAAACAGGTACTAGTGATATAGTAGTACCTGGAACGCACAACAAGCAGAGACAGGTAAACAGACTTACTAGTGATATAGTAGTACCTGGAACCCACAACAAGCATAGACAGGTAAACAGGTACTAGTGATATAGTAGTACCTGGAACCCACAACAAGCAGAGACAGGTAAACAGGTACTAGTGATATACTGTAGTAATACCTGGAACCCACAACAAGCAGAGACAGGTAAACAGGTACTAGTGATATAGTAGTACCTGGAACCCACAACAAGCAGAGACAGGTAAACAGGTACTAGTGATATAGTAGTACCTGGAACCCACAACAAGCAGAGGCAGGTAAACAGGTACTAGTGATATAGTAGTACCTGGAACCCACAACAAGCAGAGACAGGTAAACAGGTACTAGTGATATAGTAGTACCTGGAACCCACAACAAGCAGAGACAGGTAAACAGGTACTAGTGATATAGTAGTACCTGGAACCCACAACAAGCAGAGACAGGTAAACAGACTTACTAGTGATATAGTAGTACCTGGAACCCACAACAAGCAGAGGCAGGTAAACAGGTAGTAGTGATATAGTAGTACCTGGAACCCACAACAAGCAGAGACAGGTAAACAGGTACTAGTGATATAGTAGTACCTGGAACCCACAACAAGCAGAGACAGGTAAACAGGTACTAGTGATATACTGTAGTAATACCTGGAACCCACAACAAGCAGAGACAGGTAAACAGGTACTAGTGATATAGTAGTACCTGGAACCCACAACAAGCAGAGACAGGTAAACAGGTACTAGTGATATAGTAGTACCTGGAACCCACAACAAGCAGAGACAGGTAAACAGGTACTAGTGATATACTGTAGTAATACCTGGAACCCACAACAAGCAGAGACAGGTAAACAGGTACTAGTGATATAGTAGTACCTGGAACCCACAACAAGCAGAGACAGGTAAACAGGTACTAGTGATATAGTAGTACCTGGAACCCACAACAAGCAGAGACAGGTAAACAGACTTACTAGTGATATAGTAGTACCTGGAACCCACAACAAGCAGAGGCAGGTAAACAGGTACTAGTGATATAGTAGTACCTGGAACCCACAACAAGCAGAGACAGGTAAACAGGTACTAGTGATATAGTAGTACCTGGAACCCACAACAAGCAGAGACAGGTAAACAGGTACTAGTGATATACTGTAGTAATACCTGGAACCCACAACAAGCAGAGACAGGTAAACAGGTACTAGTGATATAGTAGTACCTGGAACCCACAACAAGCAGAGACAGGTAAACAGGTACTAGTGATATAGTAGTACCTGGAACCCACAACAAGCAGAGACAGGTAAACAGGTACTAGTAATATACTGTAGTAATACCTGGAACCCACAACAAGCAGAGACAGGTAAACAGGTACTAGTGATATAGTAGTACCTGGAACCCACAACAAGCAGAGACAGGTAAACATACTTACTAGTGATATAGTAGTACCTGGAACCCACAACAAGCAGAGACAGGTAAACAGACTTACTAGTGATATAGCAGTACCTGGAACCCACAACAAGCAGAGACAGGTAAACAGACTTACTAGTGATATAGTAGTACCTGGAACCCACAACAAGCAGAGACAGGTAAACAGACTTACTAGTGATATAGTAGTACCTGGAACCCACAAAAAGCAGAGACAGGTAAACAGGTACTAGTGATATAGTAGTACCTGGAACCCAAAACAAGCAGAGACAGGTAAACAGGTACTAGTGATATAGTAGTACCTGGAACCCACAACAAGCAGAGACAGGTAAACAGACTTACTAGTGATATAGTAGTACCTGGAACCCACAACAAGCAGAGACAGGTAAACAGACTAACTAGTGATATAGTGGTACCTGGAACCCACAACAAGTAGAGACAGGTAAACAGGTACTAGTGATATAGCAGTACCTGGAACCCACAACAAGCAGAGACATGTAAACAGGTAATAGTGATATAGTAGTACCTGGAACCCACAACAAGCAGAGACAGGTAAACAGGTACTAGTGATATACTGTAGTAATACCTGGAACCCACAACAAGCAGAGACAGGTAAACAGGTACTAGTGAAATAGTAGTACCTGGAACCCACAACAAGCAGAGACAGGTAAACAGGTACTAGTGATATAGTAGTACCTGGAACCCACAACAAGCAGAGACAGGTAAACAGGTACTAGTGATATAGTAGTACCTGGAACCCAAAACAAGCAGAGACAGGTAAACAGGTACTAGTGATATAGTAGTACCTGGAACCCACAACAAGCAGAGACAGGTAAACAGGTACTAGTGATATAGCAGTACCTGGAACCCACAACAAGCAGAGACAGGTAAACAGGTACTAGTGATATAGTAGTACCTGGAACCCACAACAAGCAGAGACAGGTAAACAGGTACTAGTGATATAGTAGTACCTGGAACCCACAACAAGCAGAGACAGGTAAACAGGTACTAGTGATATAGTAGTACCTGGAACCCAAAACAAGCAGAGACAGGTAAACAGACTTACTAGTGATATAGTAGTACCTGGAACCCACAACAAGCAGAGACAGGTAAACAGGTACTAGTGATATAGTAGTACCTGGAACCCACAACAAGCAGAGACAGGTAAACAGGTACTAGTGATATAGTAGTACCTGGAACCCACAACAAGCAGAGACAGGTAAACAGGTACTAGTGATATACTGTAGTAATACCTGGAACCCACAACAAGCAGAGACAGGTAAACAGGTACTAGTGATATAGTAGTACCTGGAACCCACAACAAGCATAGACAGGTAAACAGGTACTAGTGATATAGTAGTACCTGGAACCCACAACAAGCATAGAAAGGTAAACAGGTACTAGTGATATAGTAGTACCTGGAACCCACAACAAGCAGAGACAGGTAAACAGGTACTAGTGATATAGTAGTACCTGGAACCCACAACAAGCAGAGACAGGTAAACAGGTACTAGTGATATAGTAGTACCTGGAACCCACAACAAGCAGAGACAGGTAAACAGACTTACTAGTGATATAGTAGTACCTGGAAACCACAACAAGCAGAGACAGGTAAACAGGTACTAGTGATATAGTAGTACCTGGAACCCACAACAAGCAGAGACAGGTAAACAGGTACTAGTGATATAGTAGTACCTGGAACCCACAACAAGCAGAGACAGGTAAACAGGTACTAGTGATATAGTAGTACCTGGAACCCACAACAAGCAGAGACAGGTAAACAGACTTACTAGTGATATAGTAGTACCTGGAACCCACAAAAAGCAGAGACAGGTAAACAGGTACTAGTGATATCGTAGTACCTGGAACCCACAACAAGCAGAGACAGGTAAACAGGTACTAGTGATATAGTAGTACCTGGAACCCACAACAAGCAGAGACAGGTAAACAGGTACTAGTGATATAGTAGTACCTGGAACCCACAACAAGCAGAGACAGGTAAACAGGTACTAGTGATATAGTAGTACCTGGAACCCACAACAAGCAGAGACAGGTAAACAGGTACTAGTGATATACTGTAGTAATACCTGGAACCCACAACAAGCAGATACAGGTAAACAGGTACTAGTGATATAGTAGTACCTGGAACCCAAAACAAGCAGAGACAGGTAAACAGGTACTAGTGATATAGTAGTACCTGGAACCCACAACAAGCAGAGACATGTAAACAGGTACTAGTGATATAGTAGTACCTGGAACCCACAACAAGCATAGAAAGGTAAACAGGTACTAGTGATATAGTAGTACCTGGAACCCACAACAAGCAGAGACAGGTAAACAGGTACTAGTGATATAGTAGTACCTGGAACCCACAACAAGCAGAGACAGGTAAACAGGTACTAGTGAAATAGTAGTACCTGGAACCCACAACAAGCAGAGACAGGTAAACAGGTACTAGTGATATAGTAGTACCTGGAACCCACAACAAGCAGAGACAGGTAAACAAGTACTAGTGATATACTGTAGTAATACCTGGAACCCAAAACAAGCAGAGACAGGTAAACAGGTACTAGTGATATACTGTAGTAATACCTGGAACCCACAACAAGCAGAGACAGGTAAACAGGTACTAGTGATATAGTAGTACCTGGAACCCACAACAAGCAGAGACAGGTAAACAAGTACTAGTGATATACTGTAGTAATACCTGGAACCCAAAACAAGCAGAGACAGGTAAACAGACTTACTAGTGATATAGTAGTACCTGGAACCCACAACAAGCATAGACAGGTAAACAGGTACTAGTGATATAGTAGTACCTGGAACGCACAACAAGCAGAGACAGGTAAACAGACTTACTAGTGATATAGTAGTACCTGGAACCCACAACAAGCATAGACAGGTAAACAGGTACTAGTGATATAGTAGTACCTGGAACCCACAACAAGCAGAGACAGGTAAACAGGTACTAGTGATATACTGTAGTAATACCTGGAACCCACAACAAGCAGAGACAGGTAAACAGGTACTAGTGATATAGTAGTACCTGGAACCCACAACAAGCAGAGACAGGTAAACAGGTACTAGTGATATAGTAGTACCTGGAACCCACAACAAGCAGAGGCAGGTAAACAGGTACTAGTGATATAGTAGTACCTGGAACCCACAACAAGCAGAGACAGGTAAACAGGTACTAGTGATATAGTAGTACCTGGAACCCACAACAAGCAGAGACAGGTAAACAGGTACTAGTGATATAGTAGTACCTGGAACCCACAACAAGCAGAGACAGGTAAACAGACTTACTAGTGATATAGTAGTACCTGGAACCCACAACAAGCAGAGGCAGGTAAACAGGTAGTAGTGATATAGTAGTACCTGGAACCCACAACAAGCAGAGACAGGTAAACAGGTACTAGTGATATAGTAGTACCTGGAACCCACAACAAGCAGAGACAGGTAAACAGGTACTAGTGATATACTGTAGTAATACCTGGAACCCACAACAAGCAGAGACAGGTAAACAGGTACTAGTGATATAGTAGTACCTGGAACCCACAACAAGCAGAGACAGGTAAACAGGTACTAGTGATATAGTAGTACCTGGAACCCACAACAAGCAGAGACAGGTAAACAGGTACTAGTAATATACTGTAGTAATACCTGGAACCCACAACAAGCAGAGACAGGTAAACAGGTACTAGTGATATAGTAGTACCTGGAACCCACAACAAGCAGAGACAGGTAAACAGGTACTAGTGATATAGTAGTACCTGGAACCCACAACAAGCAGAGACAGGTAAACAGACTTACTAGTGATATAGTAGTACCTGGAACCCACAACAAGCAGAGGCAGGTAAACAGGTACTAGTGATATAGTAGTACCTGGAACCCACAACAAGCAGAGACAGGTAAACAGGTACTAGTGATATAGTAGTACCTGGAACCCACAACAAGCAGAGACAGGTAAACAGGTACTAGTGATATACTGTAGTAATACCTGGAACCCACAACAAGCAGAGACAGGTAAACAGGTACTAGTGATATAGTAGTACCTGGAACCCACAACAAGCAGAGACAGGTAAACAGGTACTAGTGATATAGTAGTACCTGGAACCCACAACAAGCAGAGACAGGTAAACAGGTACTAGTAATATACTGTAGTAATACCTGGAACCCACAACAAGCAGAGACAGGTAAACAGGTACTAGTGATATAGTAGTACCTGGAACCCACAACAAGCAGAGACAGGTAAACATACTTACTAGTGATATAGTAGTACCTGGAACCCACAACAAGCAGAGACAGGTAAACAGACTTACTAGTGATATAGCAGTACCTGGAACCCACAACAAGCAGAGACAGGTAAACAGACTTACTAGTGATATAGTAGTACCTGGAACCCACAACAAGCAGAGACAGGTAAACAGACTTACTAGTGATATAGTAGTACCTGGAACCCACAAAAAGCAGAGACAGGTAAACAGGTACTAGTGATATAGTAGTACCTGGAACCCAAAACAAGCAGAGACAGGTAAACAGGTACTAGTGATATAGTAGTACCTGGAACCCACAACAAGCAGAGACAGGTAAACAGACTTACTAGTGATATAGTAGTACCTGGAACCCACAACAAGCAGAGACAGGTAAACAGACTAACTAGTGATATAGTGGTACCTGGAACCCACAACAAGTAGAGACAGGTAAACAGGTACTAGTGATATAGCAGTACCTGGAACCCACAACAAGCAGAGACATGTAAACAGGTAATAGTGATATAGTAGTACCTGGAACCCACAACAAGCAGAGACAGGTAAACAGGTACTAGTGATATACTGTAGTAATACCTGGAACCCACAACAAGCAGAGACAGGTAAACAGGTACTAGTGAAATAGTAGTACCTGGAACCCACAACAAGCAGAGACAGGTAAACAGGTACTAGTGATATAGTAGTACCTGGAACCCACAACAAGCAGAGACAGGTAAACAGGTACTAGTGATATAGTAGTACCTGGAACCCAAAACAAGCAGAGACAGGTAAACAGGTACTAGTGATATAGTAGTACCTGGAACCCACAACAAGCAGAGACAGGTAAACAGGTACTAGTGATATAGCAGTACCTGGAACCCACAACAAGCAGAGACAGGTAAACAGGTACTAGTGATATAGTAGTACCTGGAACCCACAACAAGCAGAGACAGGTAAACAGGTACTAGTGATATAGTAGTACCTGGAACCCACAACAAGCAGAGACAGGTAAACAGGTACTAGTGATATAGTAGTACCTGGAACCCAAAACAAGCAGAGACAGGTAAACAGACTTACTAGTGATATAGTAGTACCTGGAACCCACAACAAGCAGAGACAGGTAAACAGGTACTAGTGATATAGTAGTACCTGGAACCCACAACAAGCAGAGACAGGTAAACAGGTACTAGTGATATAGTAGTACCTGGAACCCACAACAAGCAGAGACAGGTAAACAGGTACTAGTGATATACTGTAGTAATACCTGGAACCCACAACAAGCAGAGACAGGTAAACAGGTACTAGTGATATAGTAGTACCTGGAACCCACAACAAGCATAGACAGGTAAACAGGTACTAGTGATATAGTAGTACCTGGAACCCACAACAAGCATAGAAAGGTAAACAGGTACTAGTGATATAGTAGTACCTGGAACCCACAACAAGCAGAGACAGGTAAACAGGTACTAGTGATATAGTAGTACCTGGAACCCACAACAAGCAGAGACAGGTAAACAGGTACTAGTGATATAGTAGTACCTGGAACCCACAACAAGCAGAGACAGGTAAACTAGTACTAGTGATATAGTAGTACCTGAACCCACAACAAGCAGAGACAGGTAAACAGGTACTAGTGATATACTGTAGTAATACCTGGAACCCACAACAAGCAGAGACAGGTAAACAGGTACTAGTGATATAGTAGTACCTGGAACCCACAACAAGCAGAGACAGGTAAACAGGTACTAGTGATATAGTAGTACCTGGAACCCACAACAAGCAGAGACAGGTAAACAGGTACTAGTGATATAGTAGTACCTGGAACCCACAACAAGCAGAGACAGGTAAACAGACTTACTAGTGATATAGTAGTACCTGGAACCCACAACAAGCAGAGACAGGTAAACAGGTACTAGTGATATAGTAGTACCTGGAACCCACAACAAGCAGAGACAGGTAAACAGGTACTAGTGATATAGTAGTACCTGGAACCCACAACAAGCAGAGACAGGTAAACAGGTACTAGTGATATAGTAGTACCTGGAACCCACAACAAGCAGAGACAGGTAAACAGGTACTAGTGATATACTGTAGTAATACCTGGAACCCACAACAAGCAGAGACAGGTAAACAGGTACTAGTGATATAGTAGTACCTGGAACCCACAACAAGCATAGACAGGTAAACAGGTACTAGTGATATAGTAGTACCTGGAACCCACAACAAGCATAGAAAGGTAAACAGGTACTAGTGATATAGTAGTACCTGGAACCCACAACAAGCAGAGACAGGTAAACAGGTACTAGTGATATAGTAGTACCTGGAACCCACAACAAGCAGAGACAGGTAAACAGGTACTAGTGATATAGTAGTACCTGGAACCCACAACAAGCAGAGACAGGTAAACAGACTTACTAGTGATATAGTAGTACCTGGAAACCACAACAAGCAGAGACAGGTAAACAGGTACTAGTGATATAGTAGTACCTGGAACCCACAACAAGCAGAGACAGGTAAACAGGTACTAGTGATATAGTAGTACCTGGAACCCACAACAAGCAGAGACAGGTAAACAGGTACTAGTGATATAGTAGTACCTGGAACCCACAACAAGCAGAGACAGGTAAACAGACTTACTAGTGATATAGTAGTACCTGGAACCCACAAAAAGCAGAGACAGGTAAACAGGTACTAGTGATATCGTAGTACCTGGAACCCACAACAAGCAGAGACAGGTAAACAGGTACTAGTGATATAGTAGTACCTGGAACCCACAACAAGCAGAGACAGGTAAACAGGTACTAGTGATATAGTAGTACCTGGAACCCACAACAAGCAGAGACAGGTAAACAGGTACTAGTGATATAGTAGTACCTGGAACCCACAACAAGCAGAGACAGGTAAACAGGTACTAGTGATATACTGTAGTAATACCTGGAACCCACAACAAGCAGATACAGGTAAACAGGTACTAGTGATATAGTAGTACCTGGAACCCAAAACAAGCAGAGACAGGTAAACAGGTACTAGTGATATAGTAGTACCTGGAACCCACAACAAGCAGAGACATGTAAACAGGTACTAGTGATATAGTAGTACCTGGAACCCACAACAAGCATAGAAAGGTAAACAGGTACTAGTGATATAGTAGTACCTGGAACCCACAACAAGCAGAGACAGGTAAACAGGTACTAGTGATATAGTAGTACCTGGAACCCACAACAAGCAGAGACAGGTAAACAGGTACTAGTGAAATAGTAGTACCTGGAACCCACAACAAGCAGAGACAGGTAAACAGGTACTAGTGATATAGTAGTACCTGGAACCCACAACAAGCAGAGACAGGTAAACAAGTACTAGTGATATACTGTAGTAATACCTGGAACCCAAAACAAGCAGAGACAGGTAAACAGGTACTAGTGATATACTGTAGTAATACCTGGAACCCACAACAAGCAGAGACAGGTAAACAGGTACTAGTGATATAGTAGTACCTGGAACCCACAACAAGCAGAGACAGGTAAACAAGTACTAGTGATATACTGTAGTAATACCTGGAACCCAAAACAAGCAGAGACAGGTAAACAGACTTACTAGTGATATAGTAGTACCTGGAACCCACAACAAGCATAGACAGGTAAACAGGTACTAGTGATATAGTAGTACCTGGAACGCACAACAAGCAGAGACAGGTAAACAGACTTACTAGTGATATAGTAGTACCTGGAACCCACAACAAGCATAGACAGGTAAACAGGTACTAGTGATATAGTAGTACCTGGAACCCACAACAAGCAGAGACAGGTAAACAGGTACTAGTGATATACTGTAGTAATACCTGGAACCCACAACAAGCAGAGACAGGTAAACAGGTACTAGTGATATAGTAGTACCTGGAACCCACAACAAGCAGAGACAGGTAAACAGGTACTAGTGATATAGTAGTACCTGGAACCCACAACAAGCAGAGGCAGGTAAACAGGTACTAGTGATATAGTAGTACCTGGAACCCACAACAAGCAGAGACAGGTAAACAGGTACTAGTGATATAGTAGTACCTGGAACCCACAACAAGCAGAGACAGGTAAACAGGTACTAGTGATATAGTAGTACCTGGAACCCACAACAAGCAGAGACAGGTAAACAGACTTACTAGTGATATAGTAGTACCTGGAACCCACAACAAGCAGAGGCAGGTAAACAGGTAGTAGTGATATAGTAGTACCTGGAACCCACAACAAGCAGAGACAGGTAAACAGGTACTAGTGATATAGTAGTACCTGGAACCCACAACAAGCAGAGACAGGTAAACAGGTACTAGTGATATACTGTAGTAATACCTGGAACCCACAACAAGCAGAGACAGGTAAACAGGTACTAGTGATATAGTAGTACCTGGAACCCACAACAAGCAGAGACAGGTAAACAGGTACTAGTGATATAGTAGTACCTGGAACCCACAACAAGCAGAGACAGGTAAACAGGTACTAGTAATATACTGTAGTAATACCTGGAAACCACAACAAACAGAGACAGGTAAACAGGTACTAGTGATATAGTAGTACCTGGAACCCACAACAAGCAGACAGGTAAACAGGTACTAGTGATATAGTAGTACCTGGAACCCACAACAAGCAGAGACAGGTAAACAGACTTACTAGTGATATAGTAGTACCTGGAACCCACAACAAGCAGAGGCAGGTAAACAGGTACTAGTGATATAGTAGTACCTGGAACCCACAACAAGCAGAGACAGGTAAACAGGTACTAGTGATATAGTAGTACCTGGAACCCACAACAAGCAGAGACAGGTAAACAGGTACTAGTGATATAGTAGTACCTGGAACCCACAACAAGCAGAGACAGGTAAACAGGTACTAGTGATATACTGTAGTAATACCTGGAACCCACAACAAGCAGAGACAGGTAAACAGGTACTAGTGATATAGTAGTACCTGGAACCCACAACAAGCATAGACAGGTAAACAGGTACTAGTGATATAGTAGTACCTGGAACCCACAACAAGCATAGAAAGGTAAACAGGTACTAGTGATATAGTAGTACCTGGAACCCACAACAAGCAGAGACAGGTAAACAGGTACTAGTGATATAGTAGTACCTGGAACCCACAACAAGCAGAGACAGGTAAACAGGTACTAGTGATATAGTAGTACCTGGAACCCACAACAAGCAGAGACAGGTAAACAGACTTACTAGTGATATAGTAGTACCTGGAAACCACAACAAGCAGAGACAGGTAAACAGGTACTAGTGATATAGTAGTACCTGGAACCCACAACAAGCAGAGACAGGTAAACAGGTACTAGTGATATAGTAGTACCTGGAACCCACAACAAGCAGAGACAGGTAAACAGGTACTAGTGATATAGTAGTACCTGGAACCCACAACAAGCAGAGACAGGTAAACAGACTTACTAGTGATATAGTAGTACCTGGAACCCACAAAAAGCAGAGACAGGTAAACAGGTACTAGTGATATCGTAGTACCTGGAACCCACAACAAGCAGAGACAGGTAAACAGGTACTAGTGATATAGTAGTACCTGGAACCCACAACAAGCAGAGACAGGTAAACAGGTACTAGTGATATAGTAGTACCTGGAACCCACAACAAGCAGAGACAGGTAAACAGGTACTAGTGATATAGTAGTACCTGGAACCCACAACAAGCAGAGACAGGTAAACAGGTACTAGTGATATACTGTAGTAATACCTGGAACCCACAACAAGCAGATACAGGTAAACAGGTACTAGTGA
The DNA here is from genome assembly GCF_965601325.2 of Salmo salar. Lineage (NCBI taxonomy): Eukaryota > Metazoa > Chordata > Actinopteri > Salmoniformes > Salmonidae > Salmo > Salmo salar. The sequence continues at coordinate 20,216,299 of NC_138314.1, read as the reverse complement.
TATAGTAGTACCTGGAACCCAAAACAAGCAGAGACAGGTAAACAGGTACTAGTGATATAGTAGTACCTGGAACCCACAACAAGCAGAGACATGTAAACAGGTACTAGTGATATAGTAGTACCTGGAACCCACAACAAGCATAGAAAGGTAAACAGGTACTAGTGATATAGTAGTACCTGGAACCCACAACAAGCAGAGACAGGTAAACAGGTACTAGTGATATAGTAGTACCTGGAACCCACAACAAGCAGAGACAGGTAAACAGGTACTAGTGAAATAGTAGTACCTGGAACCCACAACAAGCAGAGACAGGTAAACAGGTACTAGTGATATAGTAGTACCTGGAACCCACAACAAGCAGAGACAGGTAAACAAGTACTAGTGATATACTGTAGTAATACCTGGAACCCAAAACAAGCAGAGACAGGTAAACAGGTACTAGTGATATACTGTAGTAATACCTGGAACCCACAACAAGCAGAGACAGGTAAACAGGTACTAGTGATATAGTAGTACCTGGAACCCACAACAAGCAGAGACAGGTAAACAAGTACTAGTGATATACTGTAGTAATACCTGGAACCCAAAACAAGCAGAGACAGGTAAACAGACTTACTAGTGATATAGTAGTACCTGGAACCCACAACAAGCATAGACAGGTAAACAGGTACTAGTGATATAGTAGTACCTGGAACGCACAACAAGCAGAGACAGGTAAACAGACTTACTAGTGATATAGTAGTACCTGGAACCCACAACAAGCATAGACAGGTAAACAGGTACTAGTGATATAGTAGTACCTGGAACCCACAACAAGCAGAGACAGGTAAACAGGTACTAGTGATATACTGTAGTAATACCTGGAACCCACAACAAGCAGAGACAGGTAAACAGGTACTAGTGATATAGTAGTACCTGGAACCCACAACAAGCAGAGACAGGTAAACAGGTACTAGTGATATAGTAGTACCTGGAACCCACAACAAGCAGAGGCAGGTAAACAGGTACTAGTGATATAGTAGTACCTGGAACCCACAACAAGCAGAGACAGGTAAACAGGTACTAGTGATATAGTAGTACCTGGAACCCACAACAAGCAGAGACAGGTAAACAGGTACTAGTGATATAGTAGTACCTGGAACCCACAACAAGCAGAGACAGGTAAACAGACTTACTAGTGATATAGTAGTACCTGGAACCCACAACAAGCAGAGGCAGGTAAACAGGTAGTAGTGATATAGTAGTACCTGGAACCCACAACAAGCAGAGACAGGTAAACAGGTACTAGTGATATAGTAGTACCTGGAACCCACAACAAGCAGAGACAGGTAAACAGGTACTAGTGATATACTGTAGTAATACCTGGAACCCACAACAAGCAGAGACAGGTAAACAGGTACTAGTGATATAGTAGTACCTGGAACCCACAACAAGCAGAGACAGGTAAACAGGTACTAGTGATATAGTAGTACCTGGAACCCACAACAAGCAGAGACAGGTAAACAGGTACTAGTAATATACTGTAGTAATACCTGGAAACCACAACAAACAGAGACAGGTAAACAGGTACTAGTGATATAGTAGTACCTGGAACCCACAACAAGCAGACAGGTAAACAGGTACTAGTGATATAGTAGTACCTGGAACCCACAACAAGCAGAGACAGGTAAACAGACTTACTAGTGATATAGTAGTACCTGGAACCCACAACAAGCAGAGGCAGGTAAACAGGTACTAGTGATATAGTAGTACCTGGAACCCACAACAAGCAGAGACAGGTAAACAGGTACTAGTGATATAGTAGTACCTGGAACCCACAACAAGCAGAGACAGGTAAACAGGTACTAGTGATATACTGTAGTAATACCTGGAACCCACAACAAGCAGAGACAGGTAAACAGGTACTAGTGATATAGTAGTACCTGGAACCCACAACAAGCAGAGACAGGTAAACAGGTACTAGTGATATAGTAGTACCTGGAACCCACAACAAGCAGAGACAGGTAAACAGGTACTAGTAATATACTGTAGTAATACCTGGAACCCACAACAAGCAGAGACAGGTAAACAGGTACTAGTGATATAGTAGTACCTGGAACCCACAACAAGCAGAGACAGGTAAACATACTTACTAGTGATATAGTAGTACCTGGAACCCACAACAAGCAGAGACAGGTAAACAGACTTACTAGTGATATAGCAGTACCTGGAACCCACAACAAGCAGAGACAGGTAAACAGACTTACTAGTGATATAGTAGTACCTGGAACCCACAACAAGCAGAGACAGGTAAACAGACTTACTAGTGATATAGTAGTACCTGGAACCCACAAAAAGCAGAGACAGGTAAACAGGTACTAGTGATATAGTAGTACCTGGAACCCAAAACAAGCAGAGACAGGTAAACAGGTACTAGTGATATAGTAGTACCTGGAACCCACAACAAGCAGAGACAGGTAAACAGACTTACTAGTGATATAGTAGTACCTGGAACCCACAACAAGCAGAGACAGGTAAACAGACTAACTAGTGATATAGTGGTACCTGGAACCCACAACAAGTAGAGACAGGTAAACAGGTACTAGTGATATAGCAGTACCTGGAACCCACAACAAGCAGAGACATGTAAACAGGTAATAGTGATATAGTAGTACCTGGAACCCACAACAAGCAGAGACAGGTAAACAGGTACTAGTGATATACTGTAGTAATACCTGGAACCCACAACAAGCAGAGACAGGTAAACAGGTACTAGTGAAATAGTAGTACCTGGAACCCACAACAAGCAGAGACAGGTAAACAGGTACTAGTGATATAGTAGTACCTGGAACCCACAACAAGCAGAGACAGGTAAACAGGTACTAGTGATATAGTAGTACCTGGAACCCAAAACAAGCAGAGACAGGTAAACAGGTACTAGTGATATAGTAGTACCTGGAACCCACAACAAGCAGAGACAGGTAAACAGGTACTAGTGATATAGCAGTACCTGGAACCCACAACAAGCAGAGACAGGTAAACAGGTACTAGTGATATAGTAGTACCTGGAACCCACAACAAGCAGAGACAGGTAAACAGGTACTAGTGATATAGTAGTACCTGGAACCCACAACAAGCAGAGACAGGTAAACAGGTACTAGTGATATAGTAGTACCTGGAACCCAAAACAAGCAGAGACAGGTAAACAGACTTACTAGTGATATAGTAGTACCTGGAACCCACAACAAGCAGAGACAGGTAAACAGGTACTAGTGATATAGTAGTACCTGGAACCCACAACAAGCAGAGACAGGTAAACAGGTACTAGTGATATAGTAGTACCTGGAACCCACAACAAGCAGAGACAGGTAAACAGGTACTAGTGATATACTGTAGTAATACCTGGAACCCACAACAAGCAGAGACAGGTAAACAGGTACTAGTGATATAGTAGTACCTGGAACCCACAACAAGCATAGACAGGTAAACAGGTACTAGTGATATAGTAGTACCTGGAACCCACAACAAGCATAGAAAGGTAAACAGGTACTAGTGATATAGTAGTACCTGGAACCCACAACAAGCAGAGACAGGTAAACAGGTACTAGTGATATAGTAGTACCTGGAACCCACAACAAGCAGAGACAGGTAAACAGGTACTAGTGATATAGTAGTACCTGGAACCCACAACAAGCAGAGACAGGTAAACTAGTACTAGTGATATAGTAGTACCTGAACCCACAACAAGCAGAGACAGGTAAACAGGTACTAGTGATATACTGTAGTAATACCTGGAACCCACAACAAGCAGAGACAGGTAAACAGGTACTAGTGATATAGTAGTACCTGGAACCCACAACAAGCAGAGACAGGTAAACAGGTACTAGTGATATAGTAGTACCTGGAACCCACAACAAGCAGAGACAGGTAAACAGGTACTAGTGATATAGTAGTACCTGGAACCCACAACAAGCAGAGACAGGTAAACAGACTTACTAGTGATATAGTAGTACCTGGAACCCACAACAAGCAGAGACAGGTAAACAGGTACTAGTGATATAGTAGTACCTGGAACCCACAACAAGCAGAGACAGGTAAACAGGTACTAGTGATATAGTAGTACCTGGAACCCACAACAAGCAGAGACAGGTAAACAGGTACTAGTGATATAGTAGTACCTGGAACCCACAACAAGCAGAGACAGGTAAACAGGTACTAGTGATATAGTAGTACCTGGAACCCACAACAAGCAGAGACAGGTAAAAAGGTACTAGTGATATAGTAGTACCTGGAACCCACAACAAGCAGAGACAGGTAAACAGGTACTAGTGATATAGTAGTACCTGGAACCCACAACAAGCAGAGACAGGTAAACAGGTACTAGTGATATAGTAGTACCTGGAACCCACAACAAGCAGAGACAGGTAAACAAGTACTAGTGATATAGTAGTACCTGGAACCCACAACAAGCAGAGACAGGTAAACAGGTACTAGTGATATAGTAGTACCTGGAACCCACAACAAGCAGAGACAGGTAAACAGGTACTAGTGATATAGTAGTAACTGGAACCCACAACAAGCAGAGACAGGTAAACAGGTACTAGTGATATAGTAGTACCTGGAACCCACAACAAGCAGAGACAGGTAAACAGGTACTAGTGGTATAGTAGTACCTGGAACCCACAACAAGCAGAGACAGGTAAACAGGTACTAGTGATATACTGTAGTAATACCTGGAACCCACAACAAGCAGAGACAGGTAAACAGGTACTAGTGATATAGTAGTACCTGGAACCCACAACAAGCATAGACAGGTAAACAGGTACTAGTGATATAGTAGTACCTGGAACCCACAACAAGCATAGAAAGGTAAACAGGTACTAGTGATATAGTAGTACCTGGAACCCACAACAAGCAGAGACAGGTAAACAGGTACTAGTGATATAGTAGTACCTGGAACCCACAACAAGCAGAGACAGGTAAACAGGTACTAGAGGTATAGTAGTACCTGGAACCCACAACAAGCAGAGACAGGTAAACAGGTACTAGTGATATACTGTAGTAATACCTGGAACCCACAAAAAGCAGAGACAGGTAAACAGGTACTAGTGATATAGTAGTACCTGGAACCCACAACAAGCATAGACAGGTAAACAGGTACTAGTGATATAGTAGTACCTGGAACCCACAACAAGCATAGAAAGGTAAACAGGTACTAGTGATATAGTAGTACCTGGAACCCACAACAAGCAGAGACAGGTAAACAGGTACTAGTGATATAGTAGTACCTGGAACCCACAACAAGCAGAGACAGGTAAACAGGTACTAGTGAAATAGTAGTACCTGGAACCCACAACAAGCACAGACAGGTAAACAGGTACTAGTGATATAGTAGTACCTGGAACCCACAACAAGCAGAGACAGGTAAACAGGTACTAGTGATATAGTAGTACCTGGAACCCACAACAAGCAGAGACAGGTAAACAGGTACTAGTGATATAGTAGTACCTGGAACCCACAACAAGCAGAGACAGGTAAACAGGTACTAGTGATATAGTAGTACCTGGAACCCACAACAAGCAGAGACAGGTAAACAGGTACTAGTGATATAGTAGTACCTGGAACCCACAACAAGCAGAGACAGGTAAACAGGTACTAGTGATATAGTAGTACCTGGAACCCACAACAAACAGAGACAGGTAAACAGGTACTAGTGATATAGTAGTACCTGGAACCCACAACAAGCAGAGACAGGTAAACAGGTTACTAGTGATATAGTAGTACCTGGAACCCACAACAAGCAGAGACAGGTAAACAGACTTACTAGTGATATAGTAGTACCTGGAACCCACAACAAGCAGAGACAGGTAAACAGGTACTAGTGATATAGTAGTACCTGGAACCCACAACAAGCAGAGACAGGTAAACAGGTACTAGTGATATAGTAGTACCTGGAACCCACAACAAGCAGAGACAGGAAAACAGATACTAGTGATATAGTAGTACCTGGAACCCACAACAAGCAGAGACGGGTAAACAGGAACTAGTGATACAGTGGTACCTGGAACCCACAACAAGCAGAGACAGGTAAACAGGTTACTAGTGATATAGTAGTACCTGGAACCCACAACAAGCAGAGACAGGTAAACAGGTACTAGTGATATAGTAGTACCTGGAACCCACAACAAGCAGAGACAGGTAAACAGGTACTAGTGATATAGTAGTACCTGGAACCCACAACAAGCAGAGACAGGTAAACAGGTACTAGTGATATAGTAGTACCTGGAACCCACAACAAGCAGAGACAGGTAAACAGGTACTAGTGATATAGTAGTACATGGAACCCACAACAAGCAGAAACAGGTAAACAGACTTACTAGTGATATACGGTAGTAGTACCTGGAACCCACAACAAGCAGAGACAGGTAAACAGACTTACTAGTGATATAGTAGTACCTGGAACCCACAACAAGCAGAGACAGGTAAACAGACTTACTAGTGTTATAGTAGTACCTGGAACCCACAACAAGCAGAGACAGGTAAACAGACTTACTAGTGATATAGTAGTACCTGGAACCCACAACAAGCAGAGACAGGTAAACAGACTTACTAGTGATATAGTAGTACCTGGAACCCACAACAAGCAGAGACAGGTAAACAGACTTACTAGTGATATAGTAGTACCTGGAACCCACAACCAGCAGAGACAGGTAAACAGACTTACTAGTGATATAGTAGTACCTGGAACCCACAACAAGCAGAGACAGGTAAACAGGTACTAGTGATATAGTAGTACCTGGAACCCACAACAAGCAGAGACAGGTAAACAGGTACTAGTGATATAGTAGTACCTGGAACCCACAACAAGCAGAGACAGGTAAACAGGTACTAGAGGTATAGTAGTACCTGGAACCCACAACAAGCAGAGACAGGTAAACAGGTACTAGTGATATAGTAGTACCTGGAACCCACAACAAACAGAGACAGGTAAACAGGTACTAGTGATATAGTAGTACCTGGAACCCACAACAAGCAGAGACAGGTAAACAGGTACTAGTGATATAGTAGTACCTGGAACCCACAACAAGCATAGACAGGTAAACAGACTTACTAGTGATATAGTAGTACCTGGAACCCACAACAAGCAGAGACAGGTAAACAGGTACTAGTGATATAGTAGTACCTGGAACCCACAACAAGCAGAGACAGGTAAACAGACTTACTAGTGATATAGTAGTACCTGGAACCCACAACAAGCAGAGACAGGTAAACAGGTACTAGTGATATAGTAGTACCTGGAACCCACAACAAGCAGAGACAGGTAAACAGGTACTAGTGATATAGTAGTACCTGGAACCCACAACAAGCAGAGACAGGTAAACAGGTACTAGTGATATAGTAGTACCTGGAACCCACAACAAGCAGAGACAGGTAAACAGGTACTAGTGATATACGTAGTAACCTGGAACCCACAACAAGCAGAGACAGGTAAACAGGTACTAGTGATATAGTAGTACCTGGAACCCACAACAAGCAGAGACAGGTAAACAGGTACTAGTGATATAGTAGTACCTGGAACCCACAACAAGCAGAGACAGGTAAACAGGTACTAGTGATATAGTAGTACCTGGAACCCACAACAAGCAGAGACAGGTAAACAGGTACTAGTGATATAGTAGTACCTGGAACCCACAACAAGCAGAGACAGGTAAACAGGTACTAGTGATATAGTAGTACCTGGAACCCACAACAAGCAGAGACAGGTAAACAGGTACTAGTGATATAGTAGTACCTGGAACCCACAACAAGCAGAGACAGGTAAACAGGTACTAGTGATATAGTAGTACCTGGAACCCACAACAAGCAGAGACAGGTAAACAGGTACTAGTGATATACTGTAGTAATACCTGGAACCCACAACAAGCAGAGACAGGTAAACAGGTACTAGTGATATAGTAGTACCTGGAACCCACAACAAGCAGAGACAGGTAAACAGACTTACTAGTGATATAGTAGTACCTGGAACCCACAACAAGCAGAGACAGGTAAACAGACTTACTAGTGATATAGTAGTACCTGGAACCCACAACAAGCAGAGACAGGTAAACAGGTACTAGTGATATAGTAGTACCTGGAACCCACAACAAGCAGAGACAGGTAAACAGGTACTAGTGATATAGTAGTACCTGGAACCCACAACAAGCAGAGACAGGTAAACAGGTACTAGTGATATAGTAGTACCTGGAACCCACAACAAGCAGAGACAGGTAAACAGGTACTAGTGATATAGTAGTACCTGGAACCCACAACAAGCAGAGACAGGTAAACAGGTACTAGTGATATAGTAGTACCTGGAACCCACAACAAGCAGAGACAGGTAAACAGGTACTAGTGATATAGTAGTACCTGGAACCCACAACAAGCAGAGACAGGTAAACAACGTACTAGTGATATAGTAGTACCTGGAACCCACAACAAGCAGAGACAGGTAAACAGGTACTAGTGATATAGTAGTACCTGGAACCCACAACAAGCAGAGACAGGTAAACAGGTACTAGTGATATAGTAGTACCTGGAACCCACAACAAGCAGAGACAGGTAAACAGGTACTAGTGATATAGTAGTACCTGGAACCCACAACAAGCAGAGACAGGTAAACAGGTACTAGTGATATAGTAGTACCTGGAACCCACAACAAGCAGAGACAGGTAAACAGGTACTAGTGATATAGTAGTACCTGGAACCCACAACAAGCAGAGACAGGTAAACAGGTACTAGTGATATAGTAGTACCTGGAACCCACAACAAGCAGAGACAGGTAAACAGGTACTAGTGATATAGTAGTACCTGGAACCCACAACAAGCATAGACAGGAAAACAGACTTACTAGTGATATACTGTAGTAGTACATGGAACCCACAACAAGCAGAGACAGGTAAACAGACTTACTAGTGATATACGGTAGTAGTACCTGGAACCCACAACAAGCAGAGACAGGTAAACAGACTTACTAGTGATATAGTAGTACCTGGAACCCACAACAAGCAGAGACAGGTAAACAGACTTACTAGTGATATAGTAGTACCTGGAACCCACAACAAGCAGAGACAGGTAAACAGACTTACTAGTGATATAGTAGTACCTGGAACCCACAACAAGCAGAGACAGGTAAACAGACTTACTAGTGATATAGTAGTACCTGGAATCCACAACAAGCAGAGACAGGTAAACAGGTACTAGTGATATAGTAGTACCTGGAACCCACAACAAGCAGAGACAGGTAAACAGGTACTAGTGATATAGTAGTACCTGGAACCCACAACAAGCAGAGACAGGTAAACAGACTTACTAGTGATATAGTAGTACCTGGAACCCACAACAAGCAGAGACAAGTAAACAGACTTTCTAGTGATATAGTAGTACCTGGAACCCACAACAAGCAGAGACAGGTAAACAGGTACTAGTGATATAGTAGTACCTGGAACCCACAACAAGCAGAGACAGGTAAACAGGTACTAGTGATATAGTAGTACCTGGAACCCACAACAAGAAGAGACAGGTAAACAGACTTACTAGTGATATAGCAGTACCTGGAACCCACAACAAGCAGAGACAGGTAAACAGACTTACTAGTGATATAGTACTACCTGGAACCCACAACAAGCAGAGACAGGTAAACAGGTACTAGTGATATAGTAGTACCTGGAACCCACAACAAGCAGAGACAGGTAAACAGGTACTAGTGATATAGTAGTACCTGGAACCCACAACAAACAGAGACAGGTAAACAGGTACTAGTGAAATAGTAGTACCTGGAACCCACAACAAGCAGAGACAGGTAAACAGGTACTAGTGATATAGTAGTACCTGGAACCCACAACAAGCAGAGACAGGTAAACAGGTACTAGTGATATAGTAGTACCTGGAACCCACAACAAGCAGAGACAGGTAAACAGGTACTAGTGATATAGTAGTACCTGGAACCCACAACAAGCAGAGACAGGTAAACAGGTACTAGTGATATAGTAGTACCTGGAACCCACAACAAGCAGAGACAGGTAAACAGGTACTAGTGATATAGTAGTACCTGGAACCCACAACAAGCAGAGACAGGTAAACAGGTACTAGTGATATAGTAGTACCTGGAACCCACAACAAGCAGAGACAGGTAAACAGACTTACTAGTGATATAGTAGTACCTGGAACCCACAACAAGCAGAGACAGGTAAACAGGTACTAGTGATATAGTAGTACCTGGAACCCACAACAAGCAGAGACAGGTAAACAGGTACTAGTGAAATAGTAGTACCTGGAACCCACAACAAGCATAGACAGGTAAACAGGTACTAGTGATATAGTAGTACCTGGAACCCACAACAAGCATAGACAGGAAAACAGACTTACTAGTGATATACTGTAGTAGTACATGGAACCCACAACAAGCTGAGACAGGTAAACAGACTTACTAGTGATATACGGTAGTAGTACCTGGAACCCACAACAAGCAGAGACAGGTAAACAGACTTACTAGTGATATAGTAGTACCTGGAACCCACAACAAGCAGAGACAGGTAAACAGACTTACTAGTGTTATAGTAGTACCTGGAACCCACAACAAGCAGAGACAGGTAAACAGACTTACTAGTTATATAGTAGTACCTGGAACCCACAACAAGCAAAGTCAGGTAAACAGGTAATAGAGGTATAGTAGTACCTGGAACCCACAACAAGCAGAGACAGGTAAACAGGTACTAGTGATATAGTAGTACCTGGAACCCACAACAAACAGAGACAGGTAAACAGGTACTAGTGATATAGTAGTACCTGGAACCCACAACAAGCAGAGACAGGTAAACAGGTACTAGTGATATAGTAGTACCTGGAACCCACAACAAGCAGAGACAGGTAAACAGGTACTAGTGATATAGTAGTACCTGGAACCCACAACAAGCAGAGACAGGTAAACAGGTACTAGTGATATAGTAGTACCTGGAACCCACAACAAGCAGAGACAGGTAAACAGGTACTAGTGATATAGTAGTACCTGGAACCCACAACAAGCATAGACAGGAAAACAGACCTACTAGTGATATACTGTAGTAGTACATGGAACCCACAACAAGCAGAGACAGGTAAACAGACTTACTAGTGATTATAGTAGTACCTGGAACCCACAACAAGCAGAGACAGGTAAACAGACTTACTAGTGATATAGTAGTACCTGGAACCCACAACAAGCAGAGACAGGTAAACAGACTTACTAGTGATATAGTAGTACCTGGAACCCACAACAAGCAGAGACAGGTAAACAGACTTACTAGTGATATAGTAGTACCTGGAACCCACAACAAGCAGAGACAGGTAAACAGGTACTAGTGATATAGTAGTACCTGGAACCCACAACAAGCAGAGACAGGTAAACAGGTACTAGTGATATAGTAGTACCTGGAACCCACAACAAGCAGAGACAGGTAAACAGGTACTAGTGATATAGTAGTACCTGGAACCCACAACAAGCAGAGACAGGTAAACAGGTACTAGTGATATAGTAGTACCTGGAACCCACAACAAGCAGAGACAGGTAAACAGACTTACTAGTGATATAGTAGTACCTGGAACCCACAACAAGCAGAGACAGGTAAACAGGTACTAGTGATATAGTAGTACCTGGAACCCACAACAAGCAGAGACAGGTAAACAGGTACTAGTGATATAGTAGTACCTGGAACCCACAACAAGCAGAGACAGGTAAACAGGTACTAGTGATATAGTAGTACCTGGAACCCACAACAAACAGAGACAGGTAAACAGGTACTAGTGATATAGTAGTACCTGGAACCCACAACAAGCAGAGACAGGTAAACCGGTACTAGTGATATAGTAGTACCTGGAACCCACAACAAGCAGAGACAGGTAAACAGGTACTAGTGATATAGTAGTACCTGGAACCCACAACAAGCAGAGACAGGTAAACAGGTACTAGTGATATAGTAGTACCTGGAACCCACAACAAGCATAGACAGGAAAACAGACTTACTAGTGATATACTGTAGTAGTACATGGAACCCACAACAAGCAGAGACAGGTAAACAGACTTACTAGTGATATACGGTAGTAGTACCTGGAACCCACAACAAGCAGAGACAGGTAAACAGACTTACTAGTGATATAGTAGTACCTGGAACCCACAACAAGCAGAGACAGGTAAACAGACTTACTAGTGATATAGTAGTACCTGGAACCCACAACAAGCAGAGACAGGTAAACAGACTTACTAGTGATATAGTAGTACCTGGAACCCACAACAAGCAGAGACAGGTAAACAGACTTACTAGTGATATAGTAGTACCTGGAACCCACAACAAGCAGAGACAGGTAAACAGGTACTAGTGATATAGTAGTACCTGGAACCCACAACAAGCAGAGACAGGTAAACAGGTACTAGTGATATAGTAGTACCTGGAACCCACAACAAGCAGAGACAGGTAAACAGGTACTAGTGATATAGTAGTACCTGGAACCCACAACAAGCAGAGACAGGTAAACAGCTACTAGTGATATAGTAGTACCTGGAACCCACAACAAGCAGAGACAAGTAAACAGACTTTCTAGTGATATAGTAGTACCTGGAACCCACAACAAGCAGAGACAGGTAAACAGACTTACTAGTGATATAGTAGTACCTGGAACCCACAACAAGCAGAGACAGGTAAACAGGTACTAGTGATATAGTAGTACCTGGAACCCACAACAAGCAGAGACAGGTAAACAGGTACTAGTGATATAGTAGTACCTGGAACCCACAACAAGCAGAGACAGGTAAACAGACTTACTAGTGATATAGTAGTACCTGGAACCCACAACAAGCAGAGGAAAAAGAAGGAGCAGAGAATAACAACATGAGTGGAATGCGGATATCACCCCACCATCAAAGTCTGCTATTTGGCACAGTCGGTGCTAAAATACAGAGAGAATACTGATGCTGCCTCCACCTCCACGCATTCTGTCTCTCACTGGCAAACCATGACCTCTACACTGCTATTCTGGCCTGTTCCCATCACATCCTGCCAAGCTCCTTGTGAGGAAGCATCCCGGCTCTTCTGCAGGTCAGTGACCTGGGTAAAACCCCACACTGCCAGGCTGGAGCAAACACACAGCCAACCTCCCTCAACATGCCTGGGACCGCCTTCCTTCTACCATCTACCAGACTAACTTTCTAAAAACAAGGTGGTTCCTCATCCTGTAGGATGGACGGGGCCAAAAGGAGGAACTCACATGCTCATCAGAAAAGGGAAGCCCACAACATGAGGGACTGCGCTGTACATTGACCTCAAATGCCAGGGACAGGCCTAGAGGCCAATCTAAGGGGAAGCATAATAACACTGTACTAAACTAGAAATATTCTTTGTTAGCCATGTTTGAAAATAAACCCAAAAATTAAGTTGTTATAGATAGATATGATGCTATCCCCAGTCGAGTCTCCCAACCCACCCACCACAGACTACCCCTCTGTGTTGTTACGTACCCAGGTTGGAGGAGGCTCTTCCCTCTGCAGCCCTGTCCTTCAGGCCCTCAGCGATGGCCAGCTGCTGTTGGTGGTACTGCTTGGCTCTCTCCAGGTCCTGCATGCAGCGTGCAGCGTGCCCCAGTCCAGCGTACGCCCTCATCTCTATAGGCTGCTCCTCCAGCTCCTGGGCCAGCTCCAGCACATGGGTGTGGTAGGACATGGCCTTGTCAAAGTTACGGTGGTAGTGATAGGCACTGCCCAGGTTGCTGTAGGCACGGGCCTCCTCCCTCTTGCTGGTCAGGGCCTTGGCGATGCCCAGGTGCTGCTCGTGACATTGGACAGCGTTTTCAAAGTCGCCCATGGCAATGTAGACAGCGCCCATGTTGCCCAGCTCTCGTGCCTCCGACAGCTGGTCCTTGGACTGCTTGGCCAGTAGGACACACTGCTTGTGGCTGGCCAGGGCATTAGGGTAGTCCCCGATGGCTGTGTACACATGACCCAGGCTGCTCAGGGCCATAGAGGCTGCCTGGAGGCACAGAGAGAACACAGGCACACAAACATCAGGCAAGTAATTAAGGTCACATAGTAAAAACACTAAAGCTTCGTGAAATTGACCCACATTTAACTGAGTTGGTTGCTTTTGCATCTCAAACACCCTTCTCCATCTCTCAACACCCCTCAACACCCCTCTCCATCCCTAAACATCGTTCTCCATCTCTCAACACCCCTCAACACCCCTCTCCATCCCTAAACATCGTTCTCCATCTCTCAACACCCCTCAACACCCCTCTCCATCCCTAAACATCGTTCTCCATCTCTCAACACCCCTCAACACCCCTCTCCATCCCTAAACACCCTTCTCCATCTCTCAACACCCCTCAACACCCCTCTCCATCCCTAAACATCGTTCTCCATCTCTCAACACCCCTCAACACCCCTCTCCATCCCTAAACACCCTTCTCCATCTCTCAACACCCCTCAACACCCCTCTCCATCCCTAAACACCCTTCTCCATCTCTCAACACCCCTCAACACCCCTCTCCATCCCTAAACATCGTTCTCCATCTCTCAACACCCCTCAACACCCCTCTCCATCCCTAAACACCCTTCTCCATCTCTCAACACCCCTCAACACCCCTCTCCATCCCTAAACATCGTTCTCCATCTCTCAACACCCCTCAACACCCCTCTCCATCCCTAAACATCGTTCTCCATCTCTCAACACCCCTCAACACCCCTCTCCATCCCTAAACACCCTTCTCCATCTCTCAACACCCCTCAACACCCCTCTCCATCCCTAAACATCGTTCTCCATCCCTCAACACACCTATCTTCATTTGACAATACCCCTCAACACACCTATCTTCATTTGGCAACACCCCTCTCCACCCCTTTCTACCCCTAAACTCCCCTCAACTCCCCTCAGCACCCCTCTCCACCCCTACACTCCCCTCTTCATCCCTCAACACCCCTCAACACCCCTCTTCATCCCTCAACACCCCTCAACAACCCTCTTCGTCCCTAAACTCCCCTCAACACCCCTCTCCACCCCTACACTCCCCTCAACACCCCTCTCCATCCCTCAACACCCCTCTTCATCCCTCAACACCCCTCTTTGTCCCTCAACACCCCTCTCCACCCCTCTCCAACCCTCTCCACCCCTCTTCATCCCTCAACACCCATCTCTGTCCCTCAACACCCATCTCTGTCCCTCAACACCCCTCTCTGTCCCTCAACATCCCTCTTCATCCCTCAACACCCCTCTCCATCCCTCAATACCCCTCAACATCCCATTCCCCAAAGTATATAAAAAAATATATATTTGAAGCAATATTGCTTTAGGGACCAAACAACAAACAAAAATGCTTTTCTTCCTTTCTTGTGATCTGGGGGGGGGTAAACCCTGATGCAGATTAGCACAGCGGTAGGCTTGTTTTAAAGCTGACAGTTTGCCCACTGCAATCTGCTTCACGGAGCGCGCCACCACCAATGGAACAAAGAGCCAGTTAATCAGGGGAAGAGGAGAGGGGCTTAGCTTCACTCTTCAGCTGTGGGAGGGAAACATACCCACTGACTGACTGACTGATTCTCCTCCTCTATTCACCACTGGCAACACTTCTCTATCAGGAGGGCTGATGCTGGGAATATATTGTAGCATATTCTTATCTATCGCCTCAACGGGATATTTCTCCTCTCACCCCCATCCACCTGCATAAATATGAGGTGTAATATAAAGTGTAGGGTGTGCAGTAAAGTGGAGTGGTCTGCAGGCCTGACCCCCTAAGTGACGCACTCACTGTAGGCTTATTAGCTGTTTATATAGAGGGTAAACTGCTGGGAATTGGGGAAGGCTGTTTTTGTGTGGACAGATGTTCCATTAATTGCAGAGGAGAGGGCCAGCTAATAACACATCTCCTTCCTGAGGTCTCCCTCTCTCTCTCTCTCTCTCTCTCTCTCTCTCTCTTGCTCTCTCTTTGTGTCTCTGTGTCTATGTGTCTTACAGAACGGGAGGGGACTGGAGCGGGTTGGACGGGGGTCAGGGAAGAGGACAAAAACCCTGACAATTAAAGCCACAACTCTGCTTGACTTTTCTGCCTGCGTAGGAGCCTCTGTGACACAGATGCTTGGGGTTACACTGACAGGGATGCTGGGAGTTACACTGACAGGGATGCTGGGAGTTACACTGACAGGGATGCTGGGAGTTACACTGACAGGGATGCTTGGGGTTGCACTGACAGGGATGCTGGGAGTTACACTGACAGGGATGCTGGGAGTTACACTGACAGGGATGCTGGGAGTTACACTGACAGGGATGCTGGGAGTTACACTGACAGGGATGCTGGGAGTTACACTGACAGGGATGCTGAGAGTTACACTGAGTGCATTTAGAGGTAACAAAGGAAAGGATGAACACAACTCCAGTAATGGATTATTATGAAACACTTTCTGTGTTGTTTTCTGAGCCTTCATTCTGTGTTGATTTCTGAGCCTTCATTCTGTGTTGTTTTCTGAGCCTTCATTCTGTGTTGTTTTCTGAGCCTTCATTCTGTGTTGTTTTCTGAGCCTTCATTCTGTGTTGATTTCTGAGCCTTCATTCTGTGTTGTTTTCTGAGCCTTCATTCTGTGCTGTTTTCTGATCCTTCATTCTGTGCTGTTTTCTGAGCCTTCATTCTGTGCTGTTTTCTGAGCCTTCATTCTGTGCTGTTTTCTGAGCCTTCATTCTGTGCTGTTCTCTGAGCCTTCATTCTGTGCTGTTTTCTGAGCCTTCATTCTGTGTTGATTTCTGAGCCTTCATTCTGTGCTGTTTTCTGAGCCTTCATTCTGTGCTGTTTTCTGATCCTTCATTCTGTGCTGTTTTCTGAGCCTTCATTCTGTGCTGTTCTCTAAGCCTTCATTCTGTGCTGTTTTCTGAGCCTTCATTCTGTGTTGATTTCTGAGCCTTCATTCTGTGCTGTTTTCTGATCCTTCATTCTGTGCTGTTTTCTGAGCCTTCATTCTGTGCTGTTCTCTGAGCCTTCATTCTGTGCTGTTTTCTGAGCCTTCATTCTGTGTTGTTTATCATGAAAAGGCATGTGACTCAACAGTGCCCAGGTTACTATTGTATGTTTATGTCAACACATCTGAAAAAGTAATTACTCATGTATAAATGCCAGGGCACAAGTTAATCCACTTTAGTGTATTACAGAAAAACACTGCGCTTTTAAATCAAGATACAGAATTCCATAAACACTACAAGAAGTAATTTACAGAAGAAATGTGGGGGTAATTCCTGCTCCCACAGAGAGAAAGAGAGAGTTTCACTGCACCTTTGCTCCAAGAACATCTAATGAAAATATTGCATGAATGAATAAAAAATAATGCAGAACCTAAGAAAAAAATCTATACCGTAAAAGACTTTCTCCCACTCCCACTAGCACACAGACGTTGGAACACACATACATATTTTCTCTTTCCCGAACACACGCACACAGCAGTGCTATCTTTCTTGCATTTCACATGACTGCTGATGCCTGGAACCTATTACCTGCCGACATAAGGACTTCCAGCAGTTTGCTGGAGTTTAAAGCCTCGACAAGATATTATACGGGCCCAAGGAGGCAATTACCTCCCGTCACAACTGTTGCTGTTTCATGTTCCCGGATAGCCTATCTAGGGGCTGCTCAATTACATGTGCTGTTTGAAGCTCCGCTTAGCTCAATCTCTTCAACTCCAACTTCCACTCTGTGAGCAGAGAAACCGAGCGGAATCCTCTGCTCTCTATGTGTCTTGGAAAATGAGTGAGGCGAGGACGGAGGGGGAGAGAAAGAGAGAGAAAGAGAGAGAGTGCAACCTCTCTTCACAGTTGAGATGAGTTGTGCTTGTGATCAGTGTCCCTCTAAAGAGAGACTGCAATGCCGCATTTTCTCCCCAGATAGAGAGTTGATGTGAGATAGGGAGGAGCCAGTCTTGCCTGTCACTGTAGAGGTGCTCTGCTAGGCTTGGGGACGGACGGACAGATAGACAGATGCTGGGACCCATTCTACAGCCAGTTGTGACTACAGCCCTCCCTCAACACTGCTCATGTAGACTGACTGAAATCCCCCAGCAGTCCTGGAAGCAAACATCTTCTCGAAACATTTGATTTCTGCAAAGGTGACTTCACTAATTCCATTCCATTTCTTTTCTTCACTTATCTTTCCTCCCTCCCTCTCTTCCCCCCACCTCTCTCATTCCATCTGTGGAGTCAGATCTGATTGTGTTTACAGAGTCCGGCCCTTCTCCGGATGTGTGCTGATTTGATTAATCCAAACGTCAGCCTTTATAAACTGTTGATAAACTGCTGGCTCTTATCAGCAAACACGTTTTGCACAGAGGGTCCCCTAATGAAAGGTAAACTGCTGCAGCCCCCTGAGGGAGGGGCGGGGTGTGTGGGAGCTCAAGAGGGCTGAGATGACATCTTAATCAGAACGGCTTGGCTAAACAACACTATTCCATTTTTAGAACTCAGACAAGTACGGGGTTTCAAAATGCCTGGCTGGCTGCTACTCCAGTGTCAGATGTATCCAGTGAGAGGTGGATGTTAATATTGTACACATTAGAGAAATTGTTTTTTTTTTATAGCACATGATAGAGGTCATCCATAGTCTTTAATGACCCTTTAATGTCATGCTGCAGTAACACTTCTGCTCCTGGTCTGTGTGAATTCTGTGACACTGGGCCCCTAGTGTGTGTGTGTTTTATTTCCTTGCCAGTAACAACCTCCCTCTGCCCCCAGCTGTGCCCTCGATACCATATGTGAATTGATTGCCCCCCATCTATCTTCAGAGCTCGTGCTACTAGGTGACCTAAACAATCTCACACAAATTATCAATGAACCTACCAGGTACAACCCCAAATCCGTAAACACGGGCACCCTCCTAGATATCATCCTAACCAACCTTCCCTCAAAATACACCTCTGCTGTCTTCAACCAGGATCTCAGCGATCACTGCCTCATTGCCTGCATCCGTAATGGGTCTGCGACCAAACGACCACCCCTCATCACTGTCAAACGCTCCCTAAAACACTTCTGCGAGCAGGCCTTTCTAATCGACATGGCCGGGGTATCCTGGAATGACATTGACCTCATCCCGTCAGTAGATGATGCCTGGCTATTCTTTAAAAGTGCCTTCCTCACCATCTTAAATAAGCATGCCCCACTCAAAAAATGTAGAACTAGGAATAGATATAGTCCTTGGTTCACTCCAGACCTGACTGCCCTTGACCAGCACAAAAACATCCTGTGGCGTTCTGCATTAGCATCGAATAGCCCCCGTGATAGGCAACTTTTCAGGGAAGTTAGGAACAAATATACACAGGCAGTTAAAAAAGTTCTGGGACACTGTAAAGTCCATGGAGAGTAAGAGCACCTCCTCCCAGCTGCCCACTGCTCTGAGGCTAGGAAACACTGTTACCACTGATAAATCCACTATAATTGAGAATTTCAATAAGCATTTCTCTACGGCTGGCCATGCTTTCCACCTGGCTATCCCTACCCCGGTCAACTGCCCGGCACCCTCCACAGCAACCCGCCAAAGCCCCCACCATTTCTCCTTCACCCAAATCCAGATAGCTGATGTTCTGAAAGAGCTGCAAAATCTGGACCCATACAAATCAGCCAGGCTAGACAATCTGGACCCTCTCTTTCTAAAATGATCTGCCGAAATTGTTGCAACCCCTATTACTAGCCTGTTCAACCTCTCTTTCGTATCGTCTGAGATTCCCAAAGATTGGAAAGCTGCCGAGGTCATCCCCCTCTTCAAAGGGGGTGACACTCTAGACCCAAACTGCTACAGACCTATATCTATCCTACCCTGTCTTTCTAAGGTCTTCGAAAGCCAAGTTAACAAACAGATTACCGACCTTTCGAATCCCACCGTACCTTCTCCGCTATGCAATCTGGTTTCAGAGCTGGTCATGGGTGCACCTCAGCCACGCTCAAGGTCCTAAATGACATCATAACCGCCATCGATAAGAGACATTACTGTGCAGCCGTATTCATCGACCTGGCCAAGGCTTTCGACTCTGTCAATCACCACATTCTTATTGGCAGACTCGACAGCCTTGGTTTCTCAAATGATTGCCTCGCCTGGTTTAACAACTACTTATCTGATAGAGTTCAGTGTGTCAAATCGGAGGGCCTGTGGCAGTCTCTATGTGTGTGCCACAGGGTTCAATTCTCGGGCCGACTCTCTTCTCTGTATACATCAATGATGTTGCTCTTGCTGCTGGTGATTCTCTGATCCACCTCTACGCAGACAACACCATTCTGTATACTTCTGGGCCCTCTTTGGACACTGTGTTAACTAACCTCCAGACGAGCTTCAATGCCATACAACTCTCCTTCCGTGGCCTCCAACTGCTCTTAAACGCCAGTAAAACTAAATGCATGCTATTCAATCAATCACTGCCCGCACCTGCTCGCCCGTCTAGCATCACTACTATGGACGGCTATGACTTAGAATATGTGGACAACTACAAATACCTGGGTGTCTGGTTAGACTGTAAACTCTCCTTCCAGCTCACATTAAGCATCTCCAATCCAAAATTAAATCTAGAATCGGCTTCCTATATCGCAACAAAGCATCCTTTACTCATGCTGCCAAACATACCCTCGTAAAACTGACCATCCTACCGATCCTCGACTTCGGTGATGTCATCTATAAAATAGCCTCCAACACTCTACTCAACAAACTGGATGCAGTCTATCACAGTGCCATCCGTTTTGTCACCAAAGCCCCATACACTACCCACCATTGCGACCTGTACGCTCTTGTTGGTTGGCCCTCGCTTCATACTCGTCGCCAAACCCACTGGCTACAGGTTATCTACAAGTCTCTGCTAGGTAAAGCCCCGCCTTATCTCAGCTCACTGGTCACCATAGCAGCACCCACTCGTAGCATGCGCTCCAGCAGGAATATCTCACTGGTCACCCCCAAAGCCAATTCCTCCTTTGGTCGTCTTTCCTTCCAGTTCTCTGCTGCCAATGACTGGAACGAATTGCAAAAATCTCTGAAGCTGGAGACTCATATCTCCCTCACTAGCTTTAAGCACCAGCTGTCAGAGCAGCTCACAGATCACTGCACCTGTACATAGCCCATCTGTAAACAGCCCATCTATCTACCTACCTCATCCCCATACTGTATTTATTTATTTATCTTGCTCCTTTGCACCCCAGTATCTCTACTTGCACATTCATCTTCTGCACATCTACCATTCCAGTGTTTAATTGCTATATTGTAATTACTTCGCCACCATGGCCTATTTATTGCCTTAACTCACCTCATTTGCACTCACTGTATATAGACTTTTTGTTTTCTTTTGTTCTACTGTATTATTGACTGTATGTTTGTTTATTCTATGTGTAACTCTGTGTTGTTGTATGTGTTGAACTGCTATGCTTTATCTTGGCCAGGTCGCAGTTTCAAATGAGAACTTGTTCTCAACTAGCCTACCTGGTTAAATAAAGGTGAAAAGAAAACAACAAAAAACCACGCTGCTCTGCTGTGTTTAATGAATGGTTAAACGTTGCTTTTCAGCTGTGACAGGGAGTATACGCCAACCTCTCAGGACCCCAGGACACTGCTAACTACAACCCCAACTGCAACAACCACCATAATCATCTTCACCATCGCCTAGCAGCAGTGCTGATAGGATGGAGGGGGTTTCCATGGGAACCTGAGTGGTTTGATTACAGCCCACGAGGCAGTAGGGGAGAGTCTGCCATTCATGCTACCTCCTCCTGAGCACACACAAATAGGCAAACTAAGGCATGGCCCACTGCACAACCTGCCACCCGCTGCTCAGACTAAACTGTTTCCACAGAGCTCTACCTCTGGAAGCCTCCTGGCTGCCTGTTGCTGTGATGATTAGACTGCTAAGCTGTCTGTGTTTACTGACAGCCATCTTCACTGACACGGTCTCATTCATACCAACAGTAGTACATCCCTGATGACGGCCAACAACAACAATAATAACAACATATTTTACTGACACAACCGGGTCCATTCTACAGCTCTTCCTGTAAAACACACCCAGCAACAGTCAGTAAACATGTGAAAGCACAGCCAAAACAAACTGGTCACTGGTATTTTTGCAATACCCATCACACCATACTGCCGGCCGACAGGTTGGTGCCCATGGTTATGCCCTGGACAATGGCTCCATCAGTTATGAGTAGCCGTGGTAAAAAATGGTTTACTAACTAGGGAATAGGGTGCCATATGGGATGATGAGGACAGTGAATCGCCTGTGTTTCAGAGATAGCAAAGCAGAGAGGGGGACTAGGGGAGGGATGGAGGGAGGTAGGAGGTGTTAGAGGCGTTGGTCCCAGATAGCGTGGACTGAGGGTGGCCTGGGCTGGTCGGAGGAAGACTCTACTCCAGCAGAGTGCTGTTAATGGGATTACGTGTGAGATCCAGAGGAGATGGTAACCACCGCTGATTCCATTACAGAGGAGGTGGGAACAACATCTCTGTCACACTGTCAACATACACACATACAGTGCCTTCAGAAAGTATTCATACCCCTTGACTTATTCCACATTTTGTTGTGTTACAGTCTGAATTCAAAATAGATTAAAAAAATATATAATAATAATATCACCTATCTGCCCATAATACCTCATAACGCCAAAGTAAAAACATGTTTTAAATCATTTTTGCAAATGTATTGAAAATGAAATACAGAAATATCAAATGTATATAAGTATTCACACCCCTGAGTAAATACAGCTGTGAGTCTGTAATAGCTTTTCACACCTATATAGTACAATATTTTCACATTATTCTTTTAAAAATTCTTCAAGCTCTGTCAAGTTGTTGATCATTGCTAGACAACCATCTTCAGGTCTTGCCATAGATTTTCAAGTAGATTTAAATCAAAAATGTAACTGGGCCACTCAGGAACATTCAATGTCGTCTTGGTAAGCAACTCCAGTGTATATTTGGCCTTGTGTTTTAGGTTATTGTCCTGCTGAAAGGTGAATTTGTCTCCCAGTGTCTGCTGGAAAGCAGAATGAAATTCAGGCTACACAACAAAATGTGGAAAAAGTCATGGGGTGTGGACACTTTCTGAAGGCTCTGCACGCACGCACGCACGCACGCACGCACGCACGCACGCACGCACGCACGCACGCACGCACGCACGCACGCACGCACGCACGCACGCACGCACGCACGCACGCACGCACGCACGCACGCACGCACGCACGCACGCACGCACGCACGCACGCACGCACGCACGCACGCACGCACGCACGCACGCACGCACGCACGCACGCACGCACGCACACACACACACACACACACACACACACACACACACACACACACACACACACACACACACACACACACACACACACACACACACACACACCTATGCAGCTAATTAAGTGGCTGTGTAGAAGGAAGGTGAAAAGGAGTATGCTCAAGTGTTTCTCTTAATGAGATGGGAACCAGTCAGAAGAAACAGGCTGAGAACAGAACAGTATCCAGGCAGGCAGCGCCAGGAGCCTGCTACATAGAGGAGAGGAGAGGAGAGGAGAGGAGAGGAGAGGAGAGGAGAGGAGAGGAGAGGAGAGGAGAGGAGAGGAGAGGGAGAGGAGAGGAGAGGAGAGGAGAGGAGAGGAGGAGGGAGAGGAGGAGGGAGAGGAGAGGAGAGGAGGGGGCTAGAAAACGGGGGTAGATAAAAGGCTAGAGGGGTTTGTGTTTGAAGGATGAGAGAAGAGAACGCTGGAGACATCCCAGGGGTGAGGATGTCTCCAGATCTGAATTCACCTGCAGTGATGCATTCTGACAACAAAGGAAACATCTCAACTGGAATAAACAAGGAGAGGGAGCCGCAAGGCTGATAGAGGGTGAGGAGAAGAAGGAGAGAGAGAGAAGGAGAGAGAGGGGAGAGAGAGGGAGGGAGAGAGAAAGAGAGGCTGATGATACCCATGTAATGGTAAAATATTCAGAAGGCTTTATGAGTATCAACTCCAATCCCCGCCTCGCTCTCTCTCTCTCTCTCTACATCTCTCTCTCTCTCTCTCTACATCTCTCTCTCTCTACATCTCTCTCTCTACATCTTTCTCTCTACAGCTCTCTCTCTCTACATCTCTTTCTCTCTAAATCTCTCTTTCTCTCTCTACATCTCTCTCTCTTTCGCTCTCTCTCTTTCTCCCTCTCTACATCTCTCTATCTCTCTCTACATCTCTCTCTCTCTCTACACATCTCTCTCTCTCTCTACACATCTCTCTCTCTCGCCCTCTCTCTCTCCATCTCTCTCTACATCTACATCTCTCTGTGTGTTTGCACACTGGTATGGATCCTCTGGGTGCCACCATTATATCAGCCAAATGACTGCCTCTCTGCCATATCAAAACCTTCTGCTTTTTAAGCAGGCAGTAAGCTGTGCTCTGCCAAGCGGGGGCACATACAGCTGTGACTGACTGCACCCTCTCTCTCACCACACACAGCAGTGTGCAGCTCTCTGTGGGGGGCAATTCTCACAGTGGGCAATAAACCAAGCACGGTCCATGTAAGTTACCCTCATTATGGCATTTGCTAGACAAAATAAATATACATTTGTCCACGTTTGCTACCACCCTCATAACAAAAACCAGTTTCGATTTTTTTTCACATACTATTATCTCACTATTATTATCATCATCATGGTCATCTTCAGGGCTGGGGTCGATCCCATTTTAATTCAGGAAGTGAATCAAAATAAAAATCCCACTTGTTCCAGCAGCATTACCTGTGTGACCTCCAGGCATCAGATACATGAAGCCAGTGGGCTGGGAGCCTCCCCAGGACACACACAGAAAGGATTGATTAATCACAAAGGTCAGTGCATGGGTAAGGACACTCGTGACAGCATCTCCACTTTCACACTGGCGAGACATAGAGACGCGTGCATGCATGCACACACACAAACACTCACACACACATACAGGCAGTAACATTCATACACACACACACACACACACACACACACACACACACACACACACACACACACACACACACACACACACACACACACACACACACACACACACACACACACACACACACACACACACACACACAACACACACACACACACACACACACACACACACACACACACACACACACACACACACACACACACACAGGCAGTAACATTCACACAAACACAGGGACTCACAAGCCTGCTGTGTACACACACACTCTTTCAATAGTTTCCTACATGCTCTGCCCTGGCGAGCTGGAATGCCCATTTATTTTCCTGAAATGTGGGTAGCCTTGTGCAATTGTGCCAAGCAAATGGGGGATCATTTGTGGTCACACAAGAGTCAGTCCCAGAATATACTGTATTCACTCACACAACACACATTCACATACAGACACATACTGTACACACATAGTAACACACAAACATACGTGTCCCAGCCGACTACAGGCCCTTAGTAGGCCGCTTCATAGCTGTGTGTCTGTCTGTGTGAGTGTGTCTGTGTGAGTGTGTGTGTGTGATGAGTGTCTGTGGCAGAAAGTCCAGGGTGGCCAACAGGCACTGGAGAGGAAGAAATGTGAGAGGTGAAGAGTACAATTGTCCTTGACAGTCTCTACTGGTGTTGCTGGAAAATCTGACTGTGCCCCTCGAGTAGTGTAGGGTTGATATTTCAAGCTAATCCTCTGATAATTCGCTAGACAAAACAAGAGGAAGGGGTTGTTGGAAATTGCAGAGTGCTGGGTGAGGAAGTGAGAGAGGGTGGGAGAGGGTAGAAGAGAAGCACCTCCATATTCCCCCTACCTCCCCTCCTTTATCTCAGTCCTCTCAGGGCAGGATGGCAACATTGTTCAACTGCAAGCGGAAGCCCTGTGTGACTGTAACCTCTGGTTGAACAGGAACGATACGGTGGGCACATCGGGGAAGCTAAGTGGCCCGAATTGAGAGCATGCTAGATACCTACTAGCTAGTTCTCCACCCATGCTAGATACCTCCTAGCTAGCTCTCCCACCCATGCTAGATACCTCCTAGCTAGCTCTCCCACCCATGATAGATACCTCCTAGCTAGCTCTCCCACCCATGCTAGATACCTCCTAGCTAGCTCTCCCACCCATGCTAGATACCTCCTAGCTAGCTCTCCCACCCATGCTAGATATCTCCTAGCTAGCTCTCCCACCCATGCTAGATACCTCCTAGCTAGCTCTCCCACCCATGCTAGATACCTCCTAGCTAGTTCTCCCACCCATGCTAGATACCTCCTAGCTAGTTCTCCCACCCATGATAGATACATCCTAGCTAGCTCTCCCACCCATGCTAGATACATCCTAGCTAGCTCTCCCACCCATGCTAGATATCTCCTAGCTAGCTCTCCCACCCATGCTAGATACCTCCTAGCTAGCTCTCCCACTCATGCTAGATACCTCCTAGCTAGCTCTCCCACTCATGCTAGATACCTCCTAGCTAGCTCTCCCACCCATGCTAGATACCTCCTAGCTAGCTCTCCCACTCATGCTAGATACCTCCTAGCTAGCTCTCCCGCCCATGCTAGATACATCCTAGCTAGCTCTCCCACCCATGCTAGATATCTCCTAGCTAGCTCTCCCACCCATGCTAGATACCTCCTAGCTAGCTCTCCCACTCATGCTAGATACCTCCTAGCTAGCTCTCCCACCCATGATAGATACCTCCTAGCTAGCTCTCCCACCCATGATAGATACCTCCTAGCTAGCTCTCCCACCCATGCTAGATACCTCCTAGCTAGCTCTCCCACTCATGCTAGATACCTCCTAGCTAGCTCGCAGAGAAAAGCTCATCTGCTGCCCTGCTGTTTGTTCTTTTGGTGAATGATAATGTCCATGGTGTAATGGGATAGCTGGGTAATGTCTGCAGATCGGTGAAGAGAGCTGACGTTGTCATGGAGGGGGAAGGGGACATGGCTGGGCACTTAGAATTCTATTTGAAATCCAGCACACAAGGAAGGATAACCAATCTCTGACTGCACAAAGCAAAGTCAATACAATCATTTCTGGTGAACAGGGGTCATACTTGGTAAATTACACTGCTTTTTTATTCAGTAACATCGTTTTTGCGGTAAACATTTAAGGCCTTTTAACTAAGCATCTATCTACCAAATGTAGCTTGGACAGATACGATATTGTGCTGTGATGTGTACATTAGCTGAATCCTTGCTTTAACACTGATGGGGTTTAACTTGAACGGCAGGGGTGACATGGATAAATGTGGTCAGCAAAGGCTACGCTTATCCAAACCCTCCTACCAGCCCTCATGCAAAAGCGAGAGAGAGAGAAGTTCAGTTCACTCAGGATTCCCGGTGAGTAGTGGAAAGAGGAGGACTATACAACACATAACGGCAGCTATAAGGGTAGGTAAGGGGGCTGAAACAGTTGATATAAAACAGAATTTACCACATCCATCCATTAAAAGCTAATTAGCAGTTGCTATGGCTGCGTGCCGGGTCTGAAGACAGAACAAGGAATTATATTTAGCATCCAGGGCCTCAGCCTGCATCTAAAAGCATCCAGGAAACCAGTCCAAGGACGTCACACTACCGGGTTTCTCAAGGGCATTACAGAAACCATGGTGATCATACTAGGTCTGGAAAGTATTACCTGTCACCCAATACGGTAGGACAAAGCAAGACTAACATACACAACTACAGAATAGACCTCCATTACAAAAAAGGGTACAGACTACAGAGAGAATGACAATTAGAGAGTTTGAAAGAAACGGAGAACAAGATAGAGAGGAGAGAAATAGAGACAAAGGGGGAGATGAGAGAGGCATAGATGTAAGTCAGATGTGAAGGCACTGATCAATATGTCCTGTAGCCTAGTGCTGCCTAGTGCCCACTGCTGAGAGAGAGAGCAGACAGACAGACAGACAGACAGACAGACAGACAGACAGACAGACAGACAGACAGACAGACAGACAGACAGACAGACAGACAGACAGACAGACAGACAGACAGACAGACAGACAGACAGACAGACAGACAGACAGACAGACAGACAGACAGACAGAGGAATGAAGATTGACGGGCCCACAGGTACATTCATACACCGGCTCTTATTCTGCCCCAGTCTCTGAGATACATGAGTGAGAGCTTTAATGCAGCTCTCTGAAATCCATCCACAATAACAAACTCCTCAAGTTTAATATGTTCAGACAGACACTCAGACCCAATCAGATCTCAGTGAAATTGTGAGAGGCACCACTCCTTAAGATTCATTTGTTTTAACTTAGTTTTTCCATGGTGACTTGAGGGGTGAGGTCGAGGGAGAGCTAGAGTGTGTCTGGAGCCAGGTAGACGGGCGAGAGAGAGGGAGGGGGGAGAGAGAAAGAGAATGGGGGGGGGGGGTGGGGGGTGGAGAGAGGGGGGCAAGAGGGAGGGAAAGGGGGGGAGACTATTTGCACATTGTTACAACACTGTATACAGACATAATATGACATTTGAAATGTCTTTATTCTTTTGGAAATGTTGTGTGTGTAATGTTTACTGTTCATTTTTGTATTGTTTATTTCACATTTGTTTATTATCTATTTCACTTGCTTTAGCAATGTAAACATATGCTTCCCATGTCAATAAAGCCCCTGAAATTGAAAGTGAGAGAGAGAGAGAGAGAGAGAGAGAGAGAGAGAGAGAGAGGGCAACCAGTGAAGAACAAACACCATTGTAAATAGAACCCATATTTATGTTAATTTATTTTCCCTTTTGTACTTTAACTATTTGCACATAGTTACAACACTGTATATAGCCATAATATGACATTTTAAATGCCTCTATTCCTTTGGAACTTTGTGAGTCAGCTAGAAGTGCAATGTTCACTGTTCATTTTTTATTGTTTATTTCACTTTTGTTTATTATCTATTTCATTTGCTTTGGCAATGTAATCATATGTTTCCCATGCCAATAAAGCCCTTTGAATTGAATTGAGAGAGAGGGGGGAGAGAGCAAGAGGAGGGAGAGAGCGAGAGAGAGTGGAGGGACATGAGAGATGGTGCAGCTCTGGATAAATGATGAGGAGAGAAGGAAAGGTTGTTTACAGTAAATGCAACCAAATCCATCTCTCGTCTTCTCCTGTCCTGTCTTCTTCTTTCTCTCCTCTGTGATATCTAAAAAAGCACTTTATCTAGGCCTAAGGAAACAGAGTGTGTGCGTGGCTGAAGGGAGGTTTAAATGCGCTGGGGCCTCTTTCCTCCTCGGACTCACTTGGTCCCAGCTCAATCAGCCGCAGAGAGCTGGGCGTGGAGGGGGGCTGAGGTCTCTGATGGTTAAGGAAATAGATTGGTGACAGGTAAGGGTACAAGCTGCAAATTCCCTTTCTACCTCTAAGATACAAGGCCCTTGTAAAAACGCCTATTTTTCATATCCAGATGTGTCCGTCTCAGAGTTAACATGGCACTTCTGCTTACCAGTCCTTCTCTATTATCCTTAGCACCTCACATCCAGCCTCAGAGCACAGCACCCATCACACAGCAGCCTCAGTCAGAACCCCCTCTGATAAACCTCAGCTACAAGTCAAAAGCCAAACTCCAACATGTCTAACACTGACTCTGGCCGTGCTCTCTCTGAAGCGTTGGGTAAATAAATCCCCAATGACATGCAGTGGAGAGAGAGAGAGAGAGAGACATGGCTGTGGCTGGGCTCAGCAGACAGACAAACAAACAAACAGACAGACAGACAGACAGACAGACAGACAGACAGACAGACAGACAGACAGACAGACAGACAGACAGACAGACAGACAGACAGACAGACAGACAGACAGACAGACAGACAGACAGACAGACAGACGAGCCGTTTAAATCCCCTCTCCCTCTGTGCCTTTATTCCCCAGATGTAATTACGGGCCTGGCGAGGCCTGGTTATCAGGCAGGCTGAGGCTGTAGAGACAGCCCAGAGCCCAGAGCCCAGAGCCCTGCAGCACACTGTCTGTCTCAGTGGGAGTAGGGGACAGGAAGCTACAGGGACATCTTCAACACCACGCCACCTGCCTGTTCAATGGCCTCTCAGCCACACCAGGTTAACCCAATACTTTCGGTGCTGCAGGGGCTCAGTGAGCCGACGCCACTGGTCACACAGATCAAGGAGGAAAGAGGATCTCAGCACTGGGCTGTACTATCAGACAGCTTCCAAGGAACAGAAACACCACCAGCTGCTCACAGGAGGCAGATTTAAGAGCTAAACAAGACGTGTGCGAGGGGAGCATGGTGTGGTACGCTTCCCCAGTAGTCAGCTATAGGCTAGGGGAACAATCCCAGAAGGAATCCCAGCAACATTCCATTCACATGCAACACACATCTCCTTCCTGACTGGGGGGTCCAGATTAGTGAGGAAATAGGAGGGGCTGGGTGGGGGGAGAGATGAAACACAAAAATCGTTTAATTTGCTTTTTGCTGCCAAATTTTCCTGGGGCGGTGCAACTGGAGTGACATCGGTGTGTTTCATTCATCACAGAGTGCAGAAAAAAGAGGAAAGACACAGAAGATGAAAGAGAGCCGACGATAATGGCAGAGGAGAGATCTATCTGTGGGGACGGGGAGGCAAGCAGCAGGTTGTGGGGTGGGGGCAGGGTGGGGGGATAAACGGTGCTCTTAAGCAGACAGGGCGCTTACGAGTAGCGGGCTCCAGCTGTGAGCGTGCACCACAAGGCTCTGATTGACAGGGAGGGTAAACGGCTGCTAGCGGGGGGCTCTGATTGTATTTCTACCTTGCGGTCCCCGCCCCTGGCCCCTGGCAGAGAGAGCCACAGCCTGTCCTAAGGGGTGGGGGATTGATTGCCCTTACAGCCCTTCAGACACAAATTTAGTTGGGCAACTTGGGCAACCACCCCAGGACTAGAGCAACACTGTCAGTTAGAACTGCTATAGGCTCCTAAACACCCCAGGACTAGAGCAACACTGTCAGTTAGAACTGCTATAGGCTCCTAAACACCCCAGGACTAGAGCAACACTGTGAGTTAGAACTGCTATAGGCTCCTAAACACCCCAGGACTAGAGCAACACTGTGAGTTAGAACTGCTATAGGCTCCTAAACACCCCAGGACTAGAGCAACACTGTGAGTTAGAACTGCTATAGGCTCCTAAACACCCCAGGACTAGAGCAACACTGTGAGTTAGAACTGCTATAGGCTCCTAAACACCCCAGGACTAGAGCAACACTGTCAGTTAGAACTGCTATAGGCTCCTAAACACCCCAGGACTAGAGCAACACTGTGAGTTAGAACTGCTATAGGCTCCTAAACACCCCAGGACTAGAGCAACACTGTCAGTTAGAACTGCTATAGGCTCCTAAACACCCCAGGACTAGAGCAACACTGTGAGTTAGAACTGCTATAGGCTCCTAAACACCCCAGGACTAGAGCAACACTGTGAGTTAGAACTGCTATAGGCTCCTAAACACCCCAGGACTAGAGCAACACTGTCAGTTAGAACTGCTATAGGCTCCTAAACACCCCAGGACTAGAGCAACACTGTGAGTTAGAACTGCTATAGGCTCCTAAACACCCCAGTGTCCCCATAGACACAGCTACACCGCTCACACAATAGCACTCAGAGAGAGACACACAGAGAGGGTGGGAGAACAGAGAGAGAGAGAGACAGAGAGAGACAGACAGACAGAGAGAGAGAGAGAGACAGAGAGAGAGAGAGAGAGAGACAGAAAGAGAGAGAGACAGAGAGAGAGAGAGAAAAGGGGAGAAAAAGAGTGACAGAAAGGGTTTGGAGAGAGAGAGGGAGACGGAGAGCGTGGAGAGAAAGAGAGGGGGATATGTTTACCAAACAGTCTGCAGGGACGGTGTTGGAATTTAAAGGCCTGATTTTTCTGGAATGCTTGTTGTGTTCAGGTCACGCAATGTAAGCAGAGGGATTTGCCAGTGTAGGAGGAACACTTGGCTGTGCTTACCTCTCCCCCTCTACTCTCAGTTCAGCTCTGCTTAGTGAAGGGTCTGCTGTCTGGGAGGAGTAGGGGGAGCGCTGGGATTGGGAGAACCTTGTTGAGTTTTTTCACCACTCTGCACTGGAAGTGTCTGTGTGTTTCAACGATGAGAGACCTAAAGCCCTGTTTTAATTTACTTCACCCATTCCAGGGTGAATATGATGGAGAAAACACTACTCTTGTTTCGCTGACTATATGGATGTTTGCGTGTCAGATTGGCTTCTTGACGTTCGAGTGAGAGCAGAGTACAAATCAGAGCCATGCCCAAGGAGTGACAGTCACAACCCTAGACGAGAGGATGGTTGGAGAGGAACAAAGAGAAGGAGAGAGAAGGGGAGGAGGACGGAGAAAGGATGGGAGACAGGGAGAGGTGGGCGGAGGGAGGGAGGGAGGGCTAGCAGTGCAGCCGAGCCAACACCAACATCTAGTACATGAGTCATACCACATCTGGCTGGCCCAGCACCAGGCTGAGGTGGACTGGAACTAGAGCCCAATCCCAGGGTAGCACTATGCTGAGATGGGATCCTTCTTTTGTCTGCAAATATTTGAACAGAGTTGCTCTCGGTGAGCTGGTAGAAGAGGCTAAGTACAGTAGAACTGCACAGAAACAGACACCCAGGGATCAGTGGACTACTATTTGTGTTTTGTGGTGTTTACAGAGAAATACTGCATTACATACACGTAACCACAGCACACCTGTTGTACAGCAGCTTGACAACCTGCACATGCTGGTGAAATATACAGCTACTTACATTCTGCCTCTCAAGACACTCCAGGACTCCAACACTGCAGAGATAATAACCAGGAAATGGTTTCACTCGCATAACTCCTTTCAACACACATGCGCGCACGCACACACACACACACACACGCATATAAAGATGACACAGAAAAAGCCATCTTTTGTCTGCTGAGCGCTGATGAAAAGCTACCCACTGAGAACTTCAATCACTTGTGAAAATGAGTTGGAGATGTGCTGAACCCCCGGCAGTGTCATTAGGCATGTCTGTCACTCTGCTGGGGCGCTGGGGGAGCAGCCGTTGGCCTCCTCTCTGTCTCTCCTCCACTCAGCCTCCTCTCTGTCTCTCCTCCGCTCTCCTCCCCTCAGCCTCCTCTCTGTCTCTCCTCCACTCTCCTCCCCTCAGCCTCCTCTCTGTCTCTCCTCCGCTCTCCTCCCCTCAGCCTCCTCTCTGTCTCTCTGCTTCTCTCCTCCTCTCAGCCTCCTCTCTGTCTCTCCTCCACTCTCCTCCCCTCAGCCTCCTCTCTGTCTCTCCTCCACTCAGCCTCCTCTCTGTCTCTCTCCTCCACTCTCCTCCCCTCAGCCTTCTCTCTGTCTCTCCTCCACTCTCCTCCTCTCAGCCTCCTCTCTGTCTCTCCTCCACTCTCCTCCTCTCAGCCTCCTCTCTGTCTCTCTCCTCCGCTCTCCTCCCCTCAGCCTCCTCTCTGTCTCTCTCCTCCACTCTCCTCCTCTCAGCCTCCTCTCTGTCTCTCCTCCACTCTCCTCCTCTCAGCCTCCTCTCTGTCTCTCCTCCGCTCTCCTCCTCTCAGTCTCTCTCCTCCTCTCTCCTTCTCTCTGTCTCCTCTCTGTCTCTCTGCCTCTCTCCTCCCCTCAGCCTCCTCTCTGTCTCTCTCCTCCTCTCTCCTTCTCTCTGTCTCCTCTCTGTCTCTCTGCCTTTCTCCTCCTCTCAGCCTCCTCTCTGTCTCTCTGCCTCTCTCCTCCTCTCAGCCTCCTCTCTGTCTCTCTCCTCCTCTCTCCTTCTCTCTGTCTCTCTGCTTCTCTCCTCCTCTCAGCCTCCTCTCTGTCTCTCTCCTCCTCTCTCCTTCTCTCTGTCTCCTCTCTGTCTCTCTGCCTCTCTCCTCCTCTCAGCCTCCTCTCTGTCTCTCTGCCTCTCTCCTCACAGCCTCCTCTCTGTCTCTCTGCCTCTCTCCTCCTCTCTGTCTCTCTGCTTCGCTCCTCCTCTCTGTCTCCCCTCTGTCTCCTTTATGCCTCTCCACCTGCCAAGGCCTTCCTTGGGGGGACCAGGGGGAGGACCTAGGGGGGGGGCAGGGGGAGGAGCTACGGGAGCCAGGGGGAGGCGCCTCATGCGCTGGATTCTACTCTGCTACTGGAATAATTAAATGAAATCAAATCCTAATGAAGCTGTATGAGGGGTGGTGTGTATGTAGAGTACATAACCCCCCTGAAGGCTCATCCATTCAGACAGACAGCATGCATATTCAGTGATATGCATATTCACTGTGATATTATGCATATGATGTTGCCACACATGCATGCACGCAAGTGCGCACACTCACGCATACACACACCCTGGTGTAAGCCCCAGAGTGCCATCAGGAAATGGAGAGAGGGAGAGAGGCTGATGAGATTGGCCTCTGTGGAGCCAGTGTTTTTCTCATCATTAACTCTTCAGAGGATCATACAACCTAATCACACTAAGCCTCTCTGAAAGACAATGAAGTCAAAGACGTGCCCGTGCACATATCCATAGAGGAATCACACACACATACAATTACACACATCCCTTATTGATGTCACGTGTTAAATCCTTCAGACGAGTCCCGTAGAGAAAACAGAGAAGACCATTGTGTTGTTGAGTCTCCCCTTTCCATAGTGGGGTCATATTAGCGTGTAGCTCAAACGGACGCTACAGACAGAAGTTGGCACATCAGCGATACCAACTTCAGACGAGTCCTGTGTCACTTGTGGGGTTCGTAGAGCAAAACGGAGAACTCCATCGTTCTCTAGCCGGCAGGTAGGCTAGTGGTTAGAGCGTTGGGCCAGTAACCGAAAGGTTGCAAGATTGATTCCCCAAGCTGACAAGGTAAAAATCTGTCGTTCTGTCCCTGAACAAGGCAGTTAAACCACTGTTCCTAGGCTGTCATTGAAAATAAGAATTTGTTCTTAACTGACTTGCCTAGTTAAATAAAGGTAAAAATGTTAAAAATAATAATAATAATCGTGTTCGTGAAAGACTTGTATACCACATAGGGCTCATAATAGTTTATAGGACAAGCTGTTTTTAGGGGGATCTGACAAACACTGCTGTAGCTCGGCCACCTTCCACCGCAGATGCGGAAGGCCGACATAGCAGATGCAGTGGATTGAGACACAGAACATGCAATATCTCTAGGTTCAACTGACACATTTTGATGGGGATGTTTTATTATGTTACTTAGGTGTGTCAATAGGTTGTTAAGGACTAAAGAAGGATTTTTAAGCCTTGGACAGTTGAGACATGGATTTGGCAAGACAAAATATTTAAGTGTCTTTGAACAGGGTATGGTAGTAGGTGCCAGGCATACCGATTTGTGTCAAGAACTGCAACGCTGCTGGGTTTGAGGCTGTTCTGAGGGCAAAATGGTGGTGGAGTGAAACAAAAAATGAAGAAG
This sequence comes from Salmo salar, assembly GCF_965601325.2. Classification (NCBI taxonomy): domain Eukaryota; kingdom Metazoa; phylum Chordata; class Actinopteri; order Salmoniformes; family Salmonidae; genus Salmo; species Salmo salar. The sequence goes on along the minus strand of NC_138314.1, from coordinate 20,180,966 downwards.
GTATTCCTAATGTTTGGTATACTCAGTGTACAGTTAACTATAGTATAAATACTGTAGTGAAAGAAAACTACAGTATATACTATAATGTTTTTGTTTTATTATCTTTGACATAGAAGTGGAGAAGGAAACCTACTGGAGAAATACTAAAAGAGCTGATTTTCCATAACCTGTACATAGGTAGGTAGGTAGGCAGGTAGCTACTGTAGGACTGGAGTCTGAATGGAGAGTTCAGAGCTTCTGCTCTTTTCTACTCAATATGGTCTATACTTGGTATGTAGGTTTCTCACTTATGGGTGGCACAAATTGGGATATGGGGGAGGGGAATGGGCAGGGTATATGGCAAATTCGATACTGTATTATTTACTTTAGTTTAAAAAAGTGTAGTGTTTTTGCGGACATTACTGTAGTATTTACTACATTGTTTTTTGAGGCTAATAGTGTAGTATTTACTATAGTATTCTACAGTACACTACAACATTCTATAGTAAGTAATACATGATCGAGGGTTACTACAGTGCGTAGTATAGTATTCTACAGCATACTACAGTTTACTCCTGAGTGGCGCAGCGGTATAAGGCACTGCATCTCAGTGCTAGAGGCGTCACTACAGACACCCTGGTTTGATTCCAGGCTGTATCACAACCGGCTGTGATTGGGAGTCCCATAGGGCGGCGCACAACTGGCCCAGCGTCGTCCGGGTTTGGCCGGTGTTGGCCGTCATTGTAAATAAGAATTTGTTCTTAACTGGCTTGCCGAGTTAAATAAAAAAGAAAATGTACTATAGAATTCTATAGTAAGTACTGTAGTGTTATATAGTAAACTGTAAACATGTGGCGGTCTATAAACAAAAGCTTCTCGCTAGGTGAACACAAACACACACAAACACACATGCATCTCACCCTCATGATGACTATGATAAGAGAGCCATATCAGTGGCTTCATCAGTACGGTGGACATTACTGCTACAAGCACAAACCAGCAATCCAAGGAGTCCCCGATCAATGAGTGTGTATGTGCACTTGTGGTGTGCGTGTGTGTTTGTGCGCGTGTGTGTAAATGATCTTCGTAATAGAGTGTGTGTTTGTAAGTGACCAGATTGCTGTGTGAGGCAGAGCAGAAGCCATTCCTGTAGGTTTCCCATCCCCTAATAAAATGCAGTACTTTCATTTCAATCACTTGGGGCCTCGTATTTTCTCTCCATTTTATTACCTTTTGTTAGCATTTTCCACACAGGCACCTTCCACCAAAACATCATCCAAGAGAGAGAGAGAGAGAGAGAGAGAGAGAGAGAGAGAGAGAGAGAGAGAGAGAGAGAGCGAGAAGAGAGAGAGAGAGAGAGAGAGAGCAAAAGAGAAGGGAGGGTTGGTTTGAATACCGTGCCACAGAGCCAGGAATACTGATACAGCTGTAGCTGGGGACAAAAACTAAAGAGACGGAAAGAGAGAGGGAGAGAGGGAGAGAGAGAGAGAGAGAGGAGAGAGAGAGAGAGAGAAAAGAAACGAGTTGAAGGAGTTGGTGTGTATACAGTGAGAGCTGTACAGGGTGGTGAAGGCTGCCATAGAGAGAGAGAGAGAGAGAGAGAGAGAGAGAGAGAGAGAGAGAGAGAGAGAGAGAGAGAGAGAGAGAGAGAGAGAGAGAGAGAGAGAGAGAGAGAGAGAGAGAGAGAGAGAGAGAGAGAGAGAGATGGTGTGTATACAGTGAGAGCTGTACAGGGTGGTGAAGGCTGCCATAGAGAGAGAGAGAGAGAGAGAGAGAGAGAGAGAGAGAGAGAGAGAGAGAGAGATGGTGTGTATACAGTGAGAGCTGTACAGGGTGGTGAAGGCTGCCATAGAGAGAGAGAGAGAGAGAGAGAGAGAGAGAGAGAGGAGAGAGAGAGAGAGAGAGAGAGAGAGAGAGGTGGTGTGTATACAGTGAGAGCTGTACAGGGTGGTGAAGGCTGCCATAGAGAGAGAGAGAGAGAGAGAGAGAGAGAGAGAGAGAGAGAGAGAGAGAGAGAGATGGTGTGTATACAGTGAGAGCTGTACAGGGTGGTGAAGGCTGCCATAGAGAGAGAGAGAGAGAGAGAGAGAGAGAGAGAGAGAGAGAGAGAGAGAGAGAGAGAGAGAGAGAGAGAGAGAGTGGTGTGTATACAGTGAGAGCTGTACAGGGTGGTGAAGGCTGCCATGAGAGAGAGAGAGAGAGAGAGATGGTGTGTATACAGTGAGAGCTGTACAGGGTGGTGAAGGCTGCCATAGCCAAATCGTGGAACAGCAATTCCTCTCTTTGTTTTATGTCAGGTAGTCTTGCAAAAGACCATTTCCTCACCCAGCAAAAATGCAGTCTCCCCCGTCCCTCAGTGTGCAGCAGCTATATATAATGCACACATCAAACGCTCCGAGCTTCTCTGACCTCTCTTTCTGGTAGCCCTGCGGCTTCCTCATACTACAGGAGTGTGTTCCACACAGGACCTATCACACACACACACACACACACACACACACACACACACACACACACTTCACGTCCACCGAACCTTCTGAATTCCACTAACTCTCTGAGGGGAAACTCATCACATACTAACAGAAAGAGGAGGAGAGCAACAGAGCACTGAGCTTGGAGAAAACCTTGAAGATGTACAGCGAGAGAAGGGGAAGGGGTGGATAGGAGGGATGGCCATTAGCCTATACTGTATCTAGTTTCAGAGAAGAAGAGGGAGCAGAGGAGGAAGTCCATATATATCAGCAGTGAGAAGAGAAACTCCCTCCTTTGTCTGCAGCCCTGCTATCTGGACTCTGTCCACCGTGCTGTGTTTCTCTAACATATTAACCTTATCACTGGCACAGCCTGGTCATTTCAAAGCCAGTTGAGTGCCTTTATGCATCACTATATTGAATGTCTCAAAAGGCACCACGGTTGTTGCAGGACTGGGACCAGTTTTTGGCCACATCTAGAATCGATAACCATTTACACACAGTCACAGTGACTAATCAAGGCCAGTAATTGTTCCAATAAGTACAATCAGGGCAAGACTTGAGCAGTGCCCAGAGAATACGGCTGCTTTTTTGCTTTGGCTGTCCCTGACCTCTGACCCTAGCTCTTAATCACCAATCACCATGCAGCTTTCAGCCTGTATTACCGGACCAAGAATACATACAGAAAGTATTCACACCCTTAGATTTTTTTCCACATTTTGTTGAGTTACAAAGTGGGATTAAACTGGATTCAATTGTACTTTTTTGTCAACGATCTACACAAAAAACTCTGTAATGTCAACAATATATTTTGATTAGATAAGTATTCAACCCCCTGAGTCAATACATGTTAGAATCACCTTTGGAAGTGATTACAGCAGTGAGTCTTTCTGGGTAAGTCGTATAAGAGCTTTCCACACCTGGATTGTACAATCTTTTCCCATTAATCTTTTCAAAATTCTTCAGGTTCTGTCAAGTTGGTTGTTGATCATTGCTAGACAGCCATTTTCAAGTCTGCCGTAGATTTTCAAGCCGATTTAAGTCAAAACTGTAACAAGACCACTAAGGACCATTCAACGTCGTCTTGGTAAGCAACTCCAGTGTATATTTGGCCTTGTGGTTTAGGTTATATGAAGAGTGGTACTCAGTGTGTTGGATTTGGCCCAAACATTACACTTTGTATAACACATTTGTTGCAGTATTACTTTAGTGCCTTATTGCAAACAGGATGCATGTTTTGGAATATTTGTATTCTGTACAGGCTTTCTTCTTTTCACTGTCCTTCATGTTAGTATAGTGGAGTAACTACAATGTTGTTGATCCATCCTCAGTTAGCTCCTATTACAGCCATTAAACTCTGTTAGCTGCTGCATTTATGGTTGAATCTATGCTTGAAATTCACTGCTCGACTGAGGGACCTTACAGATAATTGTGTGTGTGGGGTACAGAGATGGGGTAGTCATTTAAAAATCATGTTAAACACCATTATTGCACACAAAGTGAGTCCATGCAACTTATTATGTGACTTGTTAAGCACATTTTTACTCCTGAACTTATTTAGGCTTGCCATAACAAAAGGCTATGAATACTTATTCAAGACATTTCAGCTTTTCATTTATAATTCATTTGAAAACATTTCTAAAAACATAATTCCACTTTGACACTATGGGGTTTTGTGTGTAGGCCAGTGACACAACATTTCAATGTAAACCATTTTAAATTCAGCCTGTAACACAACAAAACGTGAGAAAAGTCCAAACTGGCAGTTCGGAATATGTTTTCTATCTGGTTGGTTAAGGGCAGTAGTAGTATGCATTACATCTCAGCATCTCCCTTATCACAGCAGTGCTGGTGACATGATTAATAGATATAGTCTTGTTACGCCGGTCAGATCAATTCTCTCCAGTCCAGTGATATGGGTCTCTGTGTTAGTGAGTATCCAAGGAGCCATTTTACACTGCTGGGCTAGAAATAGGTCTTACACAAACTAAATCAAACCTGTCCCTCTCCCCTGAGACAACTATAAAAAGAGTACACACACATCTCTGCACACATACTCACTAACACACATACAGTACACACACATACACACTCATATGCTCCCCTCCCTCCCTCCCTCCCATTATACCTCCCCCTCTGTCTCTCCCTCTCTCCCTTTCCCCGTCTCCTCCCCCTCCCCTACTTCTCTCTTCCCCTCTCCTCTTTCTCCTTCATTAAAATGGACTTCCTAAAGCCTCCATTCGTCTTGCTGACAGCTCCACTATCGATCGGCCTGGAGCGAGAGGATGCAGTTCCAGGGCTTTAAATGGCTCTTTGGTCAGCCTGGAAGAGGGCTGGACCTTGGCCGGAGGGGGAAAGGGCGCGGGGGAGGAGGAGCGGAGGGGCGAGCTGGAGAAAACAACCGTGTTCCCACATCAGCTATACACCTTAGGGTGGGAGGTCTCCCATCACCCTGTACTCTACTGTAGATACCTGCTTCACTTTGACAGCCCTTAAGTCTTCTTGTACTGTACCTGACCACTCAAAATGAACCTGTTGCATCAGCATAAGGTTTGGATATCATGACCCTATACATTTGACATATTGCTGAAGAGGCCAAGAGAGCGAGGGGTGATCACACGGTTAACAAGTATGACTCCAGTATGAATCCCTTCTAATCACTGCAGAGGATCAGCTAGGTACAGCGTTGTAGGGCCAGGAGATTAGGAAACCTCTTAGGACTTGTTCCAGTGGGTCACAGTGAAGTGGCACCCCTACAAGCCCCTGGAATTCATGCTTTAATACGCCCCAAAGAATGTGGGCCCAGAAAGTCTGGCAGACTGTAGAAACCACGCTGAGAACATAAGCAACACATGGGAGAGCAGGTTTCAATTGGCCACGCTGACGCACAATTCTTTTCCATCAAACCCATCTGAAGTAACTTTCTGCCGGCTGGCGTCTTCAATGGGCCTCCAGCTCTTATCGTCAGCTGGTATCGAGGGAAGATGAGTTGGCACTTTCCTCCTTGATCCCTCCCTCCGCGTGACAGCAAATTCCTCTGCCAAGATTGATGATTGGAAGTTCGATTTTCCTAATGATTAAAATATCTGCTGTGCAGTCGCTGCCGTGTCGAGGAAGCCCCACAGAGAGTGAGTTTCACCCCCCTCCCCCATCACCCTGATGAGCACCACGTGTGTGTCAGGGACTGTCATCTAGAATCATAGAGCGCAGAACAACAACGCCAGTCAGCAGGAGGGAGTCTCCCATGACACTGTCTATTTGTTCTCTAATCTGTGCCTCTGAATTGTCATTGATTGCAGCAGCTAGGGAGAAAAAATAGACAAGGTGTAATATTCAAGACAAATTACTCCACTTCCCAGTTGCGAGGAGCAGTTCCATCTACATAAAGCCAGACAGCGCTTAGAGACAGACACCGTTAGAGTGGGTATTAACCAACAGCGCTTTGACCCCCACGTATCGACGCTGAGACGCAGCCTCTATATGTACTAACCTGATGTGTATCAGCTCATTCAAACAGCACGGCTATATACAGCACATAACCATTTAGTAGTGGAATGCACTGGTGCTTTCTAGGGGGACACCATAACGCAGAGAGAGGCTCTGAGGCTCCATCACCTGGAGTGAGAAAAGAGACGGACGGATGGAGACAGGGAGGAAAGGACAGAAAAGGAAATAGAGGGGGGGTAGGCTGAAGGAGATGTGAGGTAGCATGAGGGTGGGAGTGTGGGAAAGACAAAGGGAGGGTGAAGTAGTGAAAAAAAAGAGGGAATGAGAGGGTACTGGAGGGGGAAGAGAGGACGAGCAGAGGAGAGGGAGGGATGAGGCTGCAGAGAGGCAGAGAGCAGTAGTCGATATAAAGCCACTCATTCATCTGCCTGACAGCACTCCAAGTGCCCCACTGGAGGAGACGTGCTGCGTCACCTACAATGCAGCAAATACAGAGCACACACACACACACACACACACACACACACACACACACACACACACACACACACACAAATACACATTTACAACTCTCCACCTTTACAGCACACATACACACACACACAGGACACACACGCTCACACTCACACACAGTACTTTCCAGGGAGCCTGCTCCAAGTCTACGTTCTGGGTCAATAGTACCTTGTGGGGTGGGGCAAAATCAGTAAATACACCATTACAGCGTAACCTGCTCACTCTCACACACAACACAGCCGCAGGCCATAACCACACACATACACACACACTGCTGATTAGATAAGGCTGTGTGCTGCAACAATAAAACGAAGAGCAATACATCCCCAGTAGCAGTCTGAAGCTAGATGGTTCATGCCAACCTGCCTGCACTGAGGACAACGGGAGAAATCACATGACAATCCAACATTCATTCACCTCCACAATCCATACAAACCACATCCCTACAGTCCATTTAGTGACTGCTGTTGTGAGATACTCCACTGTCTGATGCTGAGGATTACAGCCTTTATGCTCATCTTTTTGTTTAGCTAATGATCACACACACAGCCCTGTTTCCCTCTCCGCACTGGTCACGGCCCATTGGCTGTTCTCAGCTGTACATCTCCCATGATTCACGTCTAAGTGCGTCGGTGTAGAGCAGTTCTGACTCACTGGGCCGAGGAGAGGAGAGCAGAGACAGGCTGGCTGTGTGTCATTACAGCACACCAGGATAGATGGACCACATGCAGGCTACAGTGGCTTCAAATACAGTACATTCACCAGGGGCTGAGCCCTAGCACAATGAGACTGGAGGAAACAGACACTTATGTGGAGCTAGGCTAATGTCTGAGGTGGTGTAGTCTTGCTAGACCCATACATAGGGACTGTGGGTCTGGGCTGCTCTATGACGTCTGTGGATACAGGGGGAAAGACGGGTACTTGCACTAACTTGATTTGTCACCCTTTTGCCCAATCCCCTCCCCCTTCTCCCCAAGCTGGGCCAACTCTATAAATGAACCCCCTAATCATCCCCAAATCCTCCTTTTCAATCAGCAGAGAAGGGAAGGGGGAGCGAGGCATGACAGGGAGAGGAGAAGGGACATGGGTGCCAGGCCCTCCCCCTGCCTCCCCCTATTAGAGCAGGCCCCATAAAGGCAGCTGAGGCACCAGTGCCCCTAATGATTCCATAATTATCCCCGTCCTCAGCTGCAGCGCTGATAAACACTGACTAACCCTGACCCCAGGAACACCCACCAGGCCCACCCCTCCACACACACACCTCCCATTAACAGGCCCCTCTCTCCCCTCTCCTCTCCCCTCTCTCCTCTCTCCCCTCTCCCTCTCTCTCTCTCTCCCTCTCCTCCCCTCTCCCCTCTCCCCTCTTCCTCTCCTCTCTCCCCTCTCCTCTCCTCTCTCCCCTCTCCTCACCCCTCTCCTCTCTCCCCTCTCCTCTCTCCCCTCTCCTCTCCCCTCTCTCCTCTCCCTCCCCTCTCCTCTCCTCTCTCCCCTCTCCTCTCTCCCCTCTCCCCCTCTTCTCTCCTCTCTCCCCTCTCCTCTCCTCTCTCCCCTCTCCTCACCCCCTCTCCTCTCTCCCTCTCCCCTCTCTCTCCCCTCTCCCCTCCTCACCCCTCTCCTCTCTCCTCTCTCCCCTCTCCTCTCCCCTCTCCTCACTCCTCTCTCCTCTCCCCTCTCCTCTCCCCTCTCCTCTCCCCTCTCCTTTCTCCCCTCTCCTCTCTCCCCTCTCCTCTCCCCTCTCCTCACTCCTCTCTCCTCTCCCCTCTCCTCACCCCTCTCCTCTCCCCTCTCCTCTCCCCTCTCCTTTCTCCCCTCTCCTTTCTCTCCTCTCCCCTCTCCTCTCCCCCTCTCCTCTCCCCTCTCCTTTCTCCCCTCTCCTCTCTCCTCTTCCATAACCCTTCCCTAAATTCCCCATTAAGCCAGCTGGACAGTGGGAGGGCATAGATGATCCATGTCACCTAGAGAGTAATGGGTTAAGTTAGTTTGTAGGAATTCCTTTTAGCAGATCAAGCAAAGGAAAAGACAAAGAGTAGACAAACAGGCAGATAGAGGTGGGAGGAGTTCTATAGGGAGACAGTTAGAAACTGTAGACCCCAATGGAAAACAAAACATTGCTCTCCCCTACCTAACCTCTTTTGCTGTGTTTATGATTTCCATTGCCGTTGGGGGAGCCAGCAGCAGAGCAGCAGCATAATCTCGTTTTAACATCACAGGGTAACGTAATTACAGAGTGTACCATCGCCAGCCCGCCTCAGTTTCTCCTAAATACTCACACCCCAAATTAGGGGTTACCTCGCTCAAGCCAACACTACTATTTAAGACTAGGACGTCACATGCAAACACAGGAGAGGAGAGGAGAGGAGAGGAGAGGGAGAGGGAGAGGAGAGGGAGAGGAGAGGAGAGGAGAGGAGAGGAGAGGAGAGGAGAGAGAGGAGAGGAGAGGAGAGGAGAGGAGAGGAGAGTTTTACCATCAGAGTGTGTCAGGAGAATAACATGAAGCTGTTCAGTTAGACAGTTGCTATGAAGAGACAGAGTAGACAAGGTGGGGCCACATTAACCTACTGTATGGAAGGACTTGGCAGGGCCACATATGGCTGGATGGAGGAGAGAGTGTGTTTATGTTATATCTCCAGAATACCTGACAGCTGAAAATCTGCTAAAGATATTTCCAAAGGCTGCGAGTTAAGAAAAACACAAACTCTGTGGTCAGTGTAACCTCACTGGCTTGCACTACAGCTCAGAGCGAGTCACGGTCGCGGATGACAAAACGCTGCACTCCAGGAGCCATTTCCAGGTTCCCCCTCTCCTCTCACTGAGAACACTAGCAGCTTTCCCCCTCGCCTTTTAAACCGCCCATCCCTCTCTGTTTCCTTCCATTTCTCTGCCCCTCTCTAACACAACCACACAGTACATCCACAAAGCCAATTATACCATAATTCCCTTCAAGATTTTCCATCTTAAAGAGCAGTAATCATTTCAAAATATAGGAAAGCTGTACAAGCTTGCAGACAACAGGGACTTTGGTCACAATCATACGGTAGAGTAAGTGGAAAGTGAATAAGTCATAATGGCTGGCACAGTGGTCAGAAGCATTATGTAGGATTAAGGCCAGTGACCAGGTAGTAGACATGAGGACCATCAGTCTGGCAGCAGCAGCAGCGTCTGGTCAGGGCAGAGCATTAGGAGATGAAAGAGAGGTGGTGCGCTACTCTACTGATAAAAACAGGATCCAATTACTGCTAGTGATTTATGGAGAAGCTCTCAGGAACATCTCTGTCTTCTGTCTCTCTCTGCTGCCCCATCACAGCCACAGCCAGGCTGCATGACACTGCATTGTACTGGGTAAAGGCTAGTAGTAGTAGTACTATAGCAATACTGGAGTAATACAGTAGAATAGCAGTATCATGTGTATGTGAGAAAACCACCTACTATGGGGAACACTACCTGCACTGGGGTAAAGTAAAGAGTATAATTACTAATACAATACTTACTCAGAGGGCTATGTGTTTCAGAATACAGAAATCTTCCACATATGATGCTCATACTGTATGATGTAAAATGCATCATATGTGGATGATTTCAGGTGCATTTGTTATAGTTTCTGTTTGAAGGAAATCAGCATCCAGCATCGTGGTCAAACATGTTTTGGGTACATACTCTGCTGTTCTACCGCACGCGCAATGACGTCTGAGGGGAAGAAATGGGTTTTATTGTAGTATTGACGTGGCAGTTTCACCGCTATGGATTGCAGCTTTAAATACACCTCACCCTAACACTGCTGTAACTTAACCTGTGTGCATGACAGGCATAGGTATAGGCCTACTGATGGCTGTGGTCTCATACTGACACCTCTGGGTCTATCTATCTGGAGGTATTTGTGTGAGAAATGTGAGGGAGCCTCTGGCTGTTAGCTGTAGCTTTGCCCTTCGCCTTTTAAACCACCCATCCCATTCTCTCTTTCCTTTCATTTCTCTCCCCCTCTCTAACACAACCCCCACAGTACATCCACATACCACAATTCCCTTCAAGATGTTCCATCTTTCCCATCTTTAAGAGCAGTAAACTGGAGTGTTTAAACGTCTCCTGATATCTGGGAAAACAAACAGTTGAAGCGGCCGGGGATGATAAGAGACTGGGGAAGCAGGGAGGGATGGGGGAAGCAGGGAGGGATGGGGAAAGCAGGGAGGGATGGGGAAAGCAGGGAGGAATAGGGGAAGCAGGGAGGGATGGGGAAGCAGGGTGGAATGGGGAAGCAGGGGGGATGGGGGAAGCAGGGAGGGATTGGGGGAAGCAGGGGGAAATGGGGGAAGTAGGGAGGGATGGGGGAAGAAGGGCGGGATGGGGGAAGCAGGGGAGTACGGGGGGAACCATGGAGGGAGGGGAAGCAGGGAGGGATGGGGGGAAGCAGGGTTGTATGGGGGGAAGCAGGGGAATTCTTCTCTCTGAGCTGGGTGATGGGAACTGTGCAAGAACAAATTCCTGTCACCCCCCACAAACACCACAGAGGTCAGGCAAGGTCAGAGGTCAGAAAGAGAGAGAGAGAAAGACAGAGACAGACAGAGAGAAAGAAACTTGCCCATTTTCTCACTCTCTGGCCCTCCCTCCTCCTCTGTCTACCTTCCCTCATGCTCTACCTCTATTTTTTTTCTCTCTCCCTCATCTGTTGTTTTTTCTTCCTCCCTCATCTGTTGTTTTTTCTCTCTCCCTCATCTGTTGTTTTTTCTCTCTCCCTCATCTGTTGTTTTTTCTTCCTCCCTCATCTGTTGTTTTTTCTCTCTCCCTCATCTGTTGTTTTTTTCTTCCTCCCTCATCTGTTGTTTTTTCTTCCTCCCTCATCTGTTGTTTTTTCTTCCTCCCTCATCTGTTGTTTTTTCTCTCTCCCTCATCTGTTGTTTTTTCTTCCTCCCTCATCTGTTGTTTTTTTCTTCCTCCCTCATCTGTTGTTTTTTCTTCCTCCCTCATCTGTTGTTTTTTCTCTCTCCCTCATCTGTTGTTTTTCTCTCTCCCTCATCTGTTGTTTTTTCTCTCTCCCTCATCTGTTGTTTTTTCTCTCTCCCTCATCTGTTGTTTTTTCTCTCTCCCTCATCTGTTGTTTTTTCTTCCTCCCTCATCTGTTGTTTTTTCTCTCTCCCTCATCTGTTGTTTTTTCTCTCTCCCTCATCTGTTGTTTTTTCTCTCTCCCTCATCTGTTGTTTTTTCTCTCTCCCTCATCTGTTGTTTTTTCTTTCTCCCTCATCTGTTGTTTTTTCTCTCTCCCTCATCTGTTGTTTTTTCTCTCTCCCTCATCTGTTGTTTTTTCTCTCTCCCTCATCTGTTGTTTTTTTTCTCTCTCCCTCATCTGTTGTTTTTTCTTTCTCCCTCATCTGTTGTTTTTTCTCTCTCCCTCATTTGTTGTTTTCTCTCTCTCTCCCTCATCTGTTGTTTTTTCTTTCTCCCTCATCTGTTGTTTTTTCTTCCTCCCTCATCTGTTGTTTTTTCTCCCTCCCTCATCTGTTGTTTTTTTCTCCCTCGTCCTTCTGTTTTTGTCTTTCTCCCTCATCTGTTGTTTTTTCTCTCTCCCTCATCATCTTCTGGAGGGAGATCTGACCGAACAAGAGCCATGGAACGGTGATGTCCCATTAGACACCTGGCGCGCTAGTTCATGTTGGGTACCCTCGTTCCAATACGTTATAAAAGAGTATGCATTCGTCCACCTTGAATATTATTCATGTTCTGGTTAAAAAAGGCCCTAATGATTTATGCTATACAACGTTTGACATGTTTGAACGAACGGAAATATATTTTTTCCCCTCGTTCATGACGAGAAGTCCGGCTGGCTTACATCATGTGCTAACGAGACGGAGATTTTTGGACATAAATGATGAGCTTTTTTGAACAAAACTACATTCGTTATGGACCTGTGATACCTGGAAGTGACATCTGATGAAGAGAATCAAAGGTAATGGATTATTTACATAGTATTTTCGATTTTAGATCTCCCCAACATGACGTCTAGTCTGTATCGCAACGCGTATTTTTCTGGGCGCAGTGCTCAGATTATTGCAAAGTGTGATTTCCCAGTAAGGTTATTTTTAAATCTGGCAAGTTGATTGCGTTCAAGAGATGTAAATCTATAATTCTTTAAATGACAATATAATATTTTACAAATGTTTTCTAATTTTAATTATTTAATTTCTGACGCTGACTTGACTGCCGGTTATTGGAGGGAAACGATTTCCTCAACATCAATGCCATAGTAAAACGCTGTTTTTGGATATAAAAATGAACTTGATAGAACTAAAAATGCATGCATTGTCTAACATAATGTCCTAGGAGTGTCATCTGATGGAGATTGTAAAAGGTTAGTGCATCATTTTAGCTGGTTTTATGGTTTTGGTGACCCTGTCTTTGACTTGACAAAACATTACACACAACTCTTGTAAATGTACTGTCCTAACATACTCTAAATTTATGCTTTCGCCGTAAAACCTTTTTGAAATCGTAAAACGTGGTTAGATTAAGGAGATGTTTATCTTTCAAATGGTGTAACATAGTTGTATTTTTGAAAAATTTGAATTTTGACATTTATTTGGATTCAAATTTGCCGCTCTTGAAATGCACCTGCTGTTGATGGAGTGCACCACGGGTGGCACGCTAGCGTCCCACCTAGCCCCAAGAGGTTAAGTAGCATACATTGCCAAAACCCCAGTTTTACTGAAACATGAACAGGATAAATATATGCATAATATCTGCATAAATGTTTTGCATTGATAACGAGGAGCACAAGCTGTTACTTAAGACCCTCCCATTGGTCTCTCCACATATCTCTCCCTCGCCTCGTCACCTTCATTTGTTCTCCTAACCCACTTCCCATCCCTCTCTCTCTCTCTCTGATGGGAGAACCAGCAGCAGAGCATTCCTGCCTTTCTGTCTTACCCTTGATTCACCCTCTGAACAACCAAGACAGAGGACAGGAAAGCTGCAGGACACACCACTATTACAACCACTAACGGAAGCAGAGAAAAGACACCAGCCATCCATTCCCCACATGCCCTCACCCCTCCTTCTATTGCAGAAGATAACCTAAAACTACATGATGGATTTACCTTACATACTACCACCTGGAAAAGATCAGCAAAAACTCCCAGGAGTATTAGGTAGAGGACACAGTGGGCTGTGGGCCCTGTGTGTCTCAGTCGCTTACCTCCCTGTCCTTGAGCTTCATGGCCAGGACCAGCTGGTGGCGATGGTTAGTCAGGGCCTCGCGGTAGTTCCCCTTGGAGAAGAATGCTGAGCCCAGGTTACCATGGGCACGACATTCACCTGTTTGGTCACCTGGAGATGAGGAGAGCAGAGAGAAGAGAGGACAAGTAAGGGAAGGTCACTCCAGAACAGGATAGAAAAGGACAGAAAACAATGTACTCTATACAATTCATCTGAGATCATAATCAATACCTTTTAACTTCCAATACAATCATCTGTATCCTTGTTTGTTTACCACTCAGGTTACAGTGAGGGAAAAAAGTATTTGATCTCCTGCTGATTTTTTACGTTTGCCCACTGGACAAAGAAATGATCAGTCTATAATTTTAATAGTAGGTTTATTTGAACAGTGAGAGACAGAATAACAACAAAAATATCCAGAAAAACGCATGTCAAAAATGTTATAAATTGATTTGCATTTTAATGAGGGAAATAAGAATTTGACCCCCTCTCAATCAGAACGATTTCTGGCTCCCAGGTGTCTTTTATACAGGTAACGAGCTGAGATTAGGAGCACACTCTTAAAGGGAGTGCTCCTAATCTCAGCTTGTTACCTGTATAAAAGACACCTGTCCACAGAAGCAAGCAATCAATCAATCAATCAATCAGATTCCAAACTCTCCACCATGGCCAAGACCAAAGAGCTCTCCAAGGATGTCAGGGACAAGATTGTAGATCTACACAAGGCTGGAATGGGCTACAAGACCCTCGCCAAGCAGCTTGGTGAGAAGGTGACAACAGTTGGTGCAATTATTTGCAAATGGAAGAAACACAAAAGAACTGTCAATCTCCCTTGGCCTGGGGCTCCATGCAAGATCTCAACTCGTAGATTTGCAATGATCATGAAAACGGTGAGGAATCAACCCTACACGGGAGGATCTTGTCAATGATCTCAAGGCAGCTAGGACCATAGTCACCAAGAAAACAATTGGTAACACACTACGCCGTGAAGGACTGAAATCCTGCAGCGCCCGCAAGGTCCCCCTGCTCAAGAAAGCACATATACATGCCTGTCTGAAGTTTGCCAGTGAACATCTGAATGATTCAGAGGACAACTGGGTGAAAGTGTTGCGGTCAGATGAGACCAAAATGGAGCTCTTTGGCATCAACTCAACTCGCCGTGTTTGGAGGAGGAGGAATGCTGCCTATGACCCCAAGAACACCATCCCCACCGTCAAACATGGAGGTGGAAACATTGTGCTTTGGGGGTGTTTTTCTGCTAAGGGGACAGGACAACTTCACTGCATCAAAGGGACGATGGACGGGGCCATGTACCGTCAAATCTTGGGTGAGAACCTCCTTCCCTCAGCCAGGGCATTGAAAATGGATCGTGGATGGGTATTCCAGCATGACAATGACCCAAAACACACGGCCAAGGCAACAAAGGAGTGGCTCAAGAAGAAGCACATTAAGGTCCTGGAGTGGCCTAGCCAGTCTCCAGACCTTAATCCCATAGAAAATCTGTGGAGGGAGCTGAAGGTTCGAGTTGCCAAACATCAGCCTCGAAACCTTAATGACTTGGAGAAGATCTGCAAAGAGGAGTGGGACAAAATCCCTCCTGAGATGTGTGCAAACCTGGTGGCCAACTACAAGAAACGTCTGACCTCTGTGATTGCCAACAAGGGTTTTGCCACCAAGTACTAAGTCATGTTTTGCAGAGGGGTCAAATACTTATTCCCTCATTAAAATGCAAATCATTTTATAACATTTTTGACATGCGTTTTTCTGGATTTTTTTGTTGTTATTCTGTCTCTCACTGTTCAAATAAACCTACCATTAAAATTATAGACTGATCATTTCTTTGTCAGTGGGCAAACGTACAAAATCAGCAGGGGATCAAATATTTTTTTCCCTCACTGTATATACAGTACAACGGGAAAGTCACAACTAAATGTGCTGTCATTCAGTGTAGGGTGGGTCTTCACAGGGCAGTCCCGATCCTCTACCATCTTAGAGCAGTGATGCAGTGATGCGATGGAGCTCCTTGACACTGACATCCCATTATGTCCTTAAATGGAGCGCTGGGCATTCTAAGCTGCTGTACAGACAAAGCTCCACAGTAGAGGGAGCAGCTAACTGACTAACAGACAGACTACAGGTAGACCTGCTAGACCTGATCTCCAGGCCCCAGTGGGATGAGGGAGAGGCCTTATTATATCTGACAGACAGGCCCCCCAGACAGGGCCAGAGCCAGGCACTCTACCTGATAACCACAGTGCTCTGCACCACTCCAGACCCTTTCTCATGCTGCTCTGCTCTGCCCACTCATGTGTCAAACTGTGTGGGGCCAGGAGAGTCCAGCCAATCTGGGCTTCCTCACACACAGAAACTCAGGGACAGATATGCTGTAGTTAGAGGCACCCACATACACACAGATAACAACAGACATACACACACACATAAACACACACTCTTGTCTCTTACCTAGTGTTTTGGAGACCTCCAGGTCTTGCTGCATGTATCCGGTGCTCTTCTCGGTATTGCCCAGGGACCAGTGGGCACTGCTGAGCGCTGAGAAGACGGAGCCGCGCAGCTTGAGGCTGCAGGTGCCGATCTTTAATGCGGACTCCAGTACCACCACGGAGGCGGTATGGTGGGCCGCTGTCAGCAGCTCTTGACCAATCACTGACACCACCACGAACGGACTCTTGTCCAGTTTCATCTTCTGCAGCTGCTGGTAGGTGGGTTCCAGTGACTCTGTGTGGAGGGAGGGGGGGGGGTCATGATGAGAAGAACTGGACTCATTCAGATAGCTTTTTTGCATTCCTTTCAGTTTCATGGAATACACAAGGTGTTCCATAGCTCACCAACAATGACTGTATGCAGCTTGGGTAAATGACTGCACATTAGCCATGTTGATTTGTTCACCTGAGTATGTTTCAAGATAAATCTCAATAGCTCCATCTGAACTCATCCCAGTCCTAGTGCATCTAATGTGTTTTAGGGAGAGCAATCAATGTGTCTTTTATCGAGCGTGTCTGACTGATGTCCTTAGAACATGGATTTCACTGACAACATCACAACAAGACAAGCAAATGAATACACCATTGACAGGTTTAACTATTATAGACAATTTAATCTCGGGAAAATTCAAACACCACTATATAAAAACGTTGTGTTTACACATCCTCTGACGCAGAGTGAAATTATACTGCTTTGAAATGATATTGCAGTTTGAGAGAGAAGAGAAGCCTGAGTGGATTTTGAGGGCCGCTGAGTGTTAAAAGTGATTGCGAACATGCTGCTGGTAACTCAGGGGACAGAGGCAGAGGAATGCGGAGAGGAGACACACGAGGTGACCTCTGGGAAGGCTGAAAATGCACACAATGACATAAATCAATGGTGGGCCACGTAGGCTTTTGGGATCCACAGCCCCTCTAGTTTACTGAGCCAGCCAGCCAGCCAGCCAGCCAGACAGCCAGACAGACAGACCGACAGCCCGCTGGCAGACTACAGCCTTGGCAGCAGACTGGGGCTGACAGGGGAACAGGGGTGACATCTTATGTATGTGTGAGTGTGTGTACTGTATGTGTGAGTGTGTGTACTGTATGTGTGAGTGTGTGTACTGTATGTGAGTGCAAGCGTGTGTATGTGAAGGGGGATGGGGCATAACTATACTCATGCCCCTTGTGCAAATATTGTGAGCAGAGTTCCAGTTAATTAGGTCAACTCCTCTCCCACAGAGGTTTTCTGTAGTACTGTACCTGCACAAGGCAGATCATGCCTGCAGTCAGGAGTACTATACATCTGTTACTATATCAGTAATACCCATGCACTTAAAGACCATGACACTCATCGGACAAATAACAAAATACACATGAACGCTACCTGAATATTCTGGTACCAAGCCACCCACTTGGAATCTAATATTCACCACACACACAATATGAAACACGTCTCCAGGCTCCACACAAGCCCTCAAAAATAGAATTGATGATGCTCTTTCAAGAGCATCACTTGTTTTCCAGCGGTTGGAAGAATGTAGCGCTGGCAGAGACGGCGTGTGCATATCATATCCATTCATAGCTGGTAATTGCATTTAAAGTGACACACAGAGTGGTGTCATAAATCAAACATTGAAATACCAGTAAAAAGTGTCACGGCTGCTGGATCCATAAACAGGTAGTTAGGGCAACGTCAGTGATAGCCCTGCACTGCAGTGTCTCACACACATCAGGAGGATGAGCAGGAACAAACACGCACGCACGCACGCACGCACGCACGCACGCACGCACGCACGCACGCACACACGCACACACACACACACACACACACACACACACACACACACACACACACACACACACACACACACACACACACACACACACACACACACACACTGCTTACGCCAAACCCTGACTCCGCCAGCAGCCATGACATCAGCATGATGAAACAGGAACTGGGATTTGCCGGACCAGGCAATGTTTTTCCACTCCTCAATTTTCAGTTTTGGTGATCACGTGCCCACTGAAACCGCTTCGTCCTGTTTTAGCTGATAGGAGTGGAACCCAGTGTGGTCGTCTGCTGCAATAGCCCATCCGGATCCGAGTTGTGCGTTCTGAGATGCCGTTCTGCACACCACTGTTGTGCTGCTCTGTTATTTGCCTGTTTGTGGGCCGCCTGTTATTTTGCACGATTCTTTCCATTCTCCTTCGACCTCTCATCAACGGACTGCCACTGACTGTATGTTTTTGGTTTGTTGCACCATTCTTGGTAAACCCTAGACACTGTTGTGCGTGAAAAGCCCAGGAGGCCAGCCGTTTCTGAGGTGCTGGAACCGGCGCGCCTGGCACCGACGATCATAACACGCTCAACGTCACTTAGGCCACTTGTTTTGCCCCGTCTAACATTCAATCGAACAGTACATGAACGCCTCGACGCCTCAATGCATATTGGGGTCAATGTGACACGTCATGCATTTTTTATGAAGTCTATTGTTATTATGTTCTAGAAAGTTGATTTCTTGTTATTTAATCATCAAACCACACATTTTTGAAGATTACGGTATATGGAAGGTCTGTATTTTTTCTCTTCAGTATAGCAAGCCATGGCCATGTGACTCACTGTCTGTAGGAGCGAACCATTTTCGTGAATGATGGTGATGTACCTAATAAACTGGCCTCTGAATGTATATCCTGTTTGGGATAGGGGGCAGTATTTTCACAGCCGGATAAAAAACGTACCTGATTTAATCTGGTTACTACTCCTGCCCAGAAACTAGAATATGCATATAATTAGTAGATTTGGATAAAAAACACTCTAAAGTTTCTAAAACTGTTTGAATGGTGTCTGTGAGTATAACAGAACTCATATGGCAGGCAAAAACCTGAGAAGATTCCATACAGGAAGTGCCCTGTCTGACCATTTCTTGTCCTTCTGTAGCCTCTCTATCAAAAATACAGCATCTCTGCTGTAACATGACATTTTATAAGGCTTCCATTGGCTCTAGGAAGCCGCCAGAAAGTGGAATGATAGCTCTGCAGTCTCTGGGCGAAAAACAGCAGGGGTTTTTGTGAGTGGTCCTTCTGAGGACAATGACACTGGCGCGTGCGTGCACGAGACGACTCCATTTTTTTCTTTCACTGTTTGAACAAAAACAACGTCTCCCGGTTGGAATATTATCGCTATTTTACGAGAAAAATAGCATAAACATTTATTTTAAACAGCGTTTGACATGCTTCGAAGTACGGTAATGGAATATTTTGACATTGTTTTTCACGAAACGCGCTGGCGCGTCACCCTTCGGATAGTTACCTGAACGCACGAACAAAACGGAGCTATTTCAATATAACTATGGATTATTTCGAACCAAAACAACATTTGTTATTGAAGTAGAAGTCCTGGGAGTGCATTCTGACGAAGAACAGCAAAGGTAATCCAATTTTTCTTATAGTAAATCTGAGTTTGGTGAGTGTCAAACTTGGTGGGTGTCAAAATAGCTAGCCATGATGGCCGGGCTATGTACTCAGAATATTGCAAAATGTGCTTTCACCGAAAAGCTATTTTAAAATCGGACACCGCGATTGCATAAAGGAGTTCTGTATCTATAATTCTTTAAATAATTGTTATGTTTTTTTGTCAGCGTATATCGTGAGTAATTTAGTAAATTCACCGGAAGTTTGCGGTGGGTATGCTAGTTCTGAACAAAACATGCTAATGTAAAAAGCTGGTTTTTGATATAAATATGAACTTGATTGAACAAAACATGCATGTATTGTATAACATAATGTCCTAGGAGTGTCATCTGATGAAGATCATCAAAGGTTAGTGCTGCATTTAGCTGTGGTTTTGGTTTTTGTGACATATATGCTAGCTTGAAAAATGGGTGTGTGATTATTTCTGGCTGGGTACTCTCCTGACATAATCTAATGTTTTGCTGTAAAGCCTTTTTGAAATCGGACAATGTGGTTAGATAAAGGAGAGTCTTATCTTTCAAATGGTGTAAAATAGTCATATGTTTGAGAAATTGAAATTATAGCATTTTAAGGTTTTTCGTATTTCGCGCCAGGCGCTACCATTGGATATTGGTGAGGCGTTCCGCATAAGAGGATATAAAACACACACATACAGTGGTGGAAAAAGTACCCAATTGTCATACTTGAGTAAAAGTAAAGATACAATACCTTAATAGAAAATGTCTCAAGTAAAAGCCACCCAGTAAAATACTACTTAAGTAAAACTCTAAAAGTATTTGGTTTTAAATATACTTAAGTATCAAAAGTAAATGTAATTGCTAAAATATACTAAAGTATAAAAAGTATAAATAATAAAAAATTCCTTATAATAATCAAACCAGACGGCACCATTTTCTGTTTTTATTTTATCTACGGATAGTAAGGGGCGCACTCCAACACTCAGACATCATTTACAAATGAAGCATGTGTGTTTAGTGAGTCCACCAGATCAGAGGCAGTAGGGATGACTGGGAATGTTCTCTTGATAAGTGTGTGAATGGACCATTAAAAGTAAAAGTTGTAAAAAATATAAATGGTAAAGTACAGATACCCCCAAAAACTACTTAAGTAGTACTTTAAAGTATTTTTACTTAAGTACTTTACACCACTGCACACATACTGTACACACTGCCTGGGAAGCCATGCTGAAAAGTAATGAGAACCCTCTGTTTGCCTCTCTCTCTCTCTCTCTCTCTCTCTCTTTCTTTCTTTCTTTCTTTCTTTCTTTCTTTCTTTCTCTCTAAAACTCTGTTTTTCTTCTTTCTCAACCGGTCCTTTCAGAAACATAGAGTAAATATCATCTACATACAATATGTACTAGCTGTATGCACATGTACACAAACAGATACAGTACATTCATATAAAGTTCCTTCTCCTCCTCTCAGGCTTGGCCTCATATAGAGGAGGCTTGGTCTCAGCCTGGGTCTGGTATAGGGTAGGCTTTGACAGCCTTTACCATTTCCCCTGGGCGGCTGGTGACGATAACAAACCCATGTAGTGTACATTCATTCTGTTTTCCCCTGCCTTTGAATACAACTATGACTCATTTCACCTTCCCATTTCACGAGCCATCACCACCACCCATTCTGTTCTATGGGTCTGTGACTGTGAGGAGGCAGAGAGCTGACTGCTGAGAGGGGCTGACACCTTCCTGTACTTCTGTTTGTGTCTGCATCTCCATAATCTATACTAAACAGTATATATATATATATATATATATATATATATATATATACTATATATTACATTTATACTACTTTTCTACTACGATGTTCTACTTCTGTAGTATATTTCTGTATCTGCATCACTCCTTCCAAGATTACATAATATGAATAGTGTGATCTATTGGTAACAATGAATTGGAAAAATGCATAATAATTATGGTGACATTTTTTCCCCTCCAACGCTCAGAGAACTTCAGAGCTGGTCCAAGATCATGGGAGAAACAGAACCGAACCAAGCCCATCTGCTCTCAACACTGGCTACTGCCTGGGCCTGGTTTCCCCTCTTTAATTTCACGCAATGATATTCAATGTGGGAAAAAAACATGCATCAAAACCTTGATATCTGAGGAGTTCGAAGCTGACATGATGATCATAGGCGGCAGAGAAGAGAGCTGGAGAGGGTTCTGAGAGTACTTTTCCCTCCTTTGAGAGCTTTGTTGTGAGAAGCACAAAGGAGGACAGTACAGTAGGAGTCACATGAGAGCACTGTCTGCTGCTCAGCTCTGGACTCATGGAAAATGTCTTTTATGCATTGTGTGGGGGGAAAAGTTGGGCCAAGCCACAGTGGGAATATAACACTGCAATGCTAAAGCCAAGTAAACACAAATAGTGGTGATAAAGTGAGCTTCAGGGGAATTATACACACTGTTGGTCTCCTTGAAGACAAGGGCCTTGAATATGTTTTCTTGCTTTAATTATTTGTGTTCTTCGTTCAATGTTTGCATGCGCACACCTTTATCTGTGTCGCTATGCCCAATGGCAGAATAAAAACCAAACATTCAAGTGAATTTGGAGCGTAAAGAGATCGTAAAGAGATGTCTGTGTGGATGTCCTTAAGGCAGGTTAAGTGAGACGTAAAACAACACGATGCTACTGGACTGCTCCTAGTTGTTGTCTATCATCAGTATGGAGAGTCATCTTCCTTATTATACCTTACTACACTCTGAATTCAACAGGGTGGAGAAAGAGTTTAGTTCATTTAGTAAGACCCTGGCGACACCAAACTCCAAGCGAGGGGGAAATTAAATGGGTGGGTTTGGTAATACCCAGGTAATCCTGGAAGGGGTGTTACTCCACCGATAAGAGGGCCTGGGGGGAAAACAGCCATCTTTGACTTCAGTGAGAGAAAGCAACGATCTCATTCCTTTCCCTTATCACATGGCTTTGGCTGCGTAACGCTGATTATCCCCCCTGTTTGCTGGCGTAACGCTGATTATCCTACCCCTGTTTGCTGGCGTAACGCTGATTATCCCCCCCTGTTTGCTGGCGTAACGCTGATTATCCCCCCTGTTTGCTGGCGTAACGCTGATTATCCTACCCCTGTTTGCTGGCATAACGCTGATTATCCCCCCTGTTTGCTGGCGTAACGCTGATTATCCTACCCCTGTTTGCTGGTGTAACGCTGATTATCCCCCCTGTTTGCTGGCATAACGCTGATTATCCCCCCTGTTTGTTGGCGTAACGCTGATTATCCCCCCTGTTTGCTGGCGTAACGCTGATTATCCCCCCTGTTTGCTGGCGTAACGCTGATTATCCCCCCTGTTTGCTGGCGTAACGCTGATTATCCCCCCTGTTTGCTGCCGTAACGCTGATTATCCCCCCTGTTTGCTGGCGTAACGCTGATTATCCCCCCTGTTTGCTGGCGTAACGCTGATTATCCCCCGTTTGCTGGCGTAACGCTGATTATCCCCCCTGTTTGCTGGCGTAATGCTGATTATCCCCCCTGTTTGCTGGCGTAACGCTGATTATCCCCCCTGTTTGCTGGCGTAACGCTGATTATCCCCCCTGTTTGCTGGCGTAACGCTGATTATCCCCCCTGTGTCAGGAGTCAATCTGAGAGGATCATTGCTCTTAATCCCCCGACATAGACCCCCCTCCAACACACCTTGGACTGTCTCCCTCCCTCCGTTGCTAGCTGCTTCATTCCCTGGCACCACGGGAAACGTGGTAAACAATTAAGAGATTGAAAAAAAGAGTTTATCCTCTCCTACTGAGAGAGGAGCAGCCAGGTCCACAGTGTTTGGTGTTTGGTGCTGGGCCCACTCCCAAGCCCTTTTACTGTTACGCTTCCAGTGACAAGGCTTATGTAATCAATGTACCTCAGATGGGCTCTTCACTCTTTGCTTGTGTTTTTTCCATGTATTCAGATACAGCCTTTTGCTAACAGGGATTGAGAGAAATCCCAATGACTCCTCTCTGAACAGAACAAAAAATAACAGAACAAAGCCATGCGGATCCAGTGATCTGCCTGTGCAGGCCAGTAAAACGTTGAACTGTTACAACAGGCTTGTATTTATTCATGTGTATAGTATATGAGGAGTTTGGTGGTTTTGGTGATGACAAAGAGAGAGCACAGGATGACTCAGAGTCTCTGTTGGAGTTAGGATAGCAGCTTATTAAATCCTCTGCAGCAGTCAGTTGCACTAGTGAAATGGATTCCAGTTTTGTTTGGAGGGAGGCCCCATGCGTCTGGACCCGACAGGGGGCCTCAAAGGGCCAGGTCGTTGCAGCTTCCTGATATATCACGCACATCATGGAGCAGGGAAGTCACAATTTACTGAAAGCCCTGGCCTGGATACTAAGCTACTTATACGTCCACTTTGGCTTTGGAAAATAGGCTTGAAAAGGGGCAGCCACAGACAAGGGCTATATTGTTGGAAGCTTATTATTATGATAAAGAAGCATCTTTCTGATCAGCGTGACTGGCAAGACATTTATCAGGTAGTTAGAGTATGTGAAACAGTCCTGTCAGTCAAGGGGACTCCTTCACAAATACACTGACATGGACAGACAAGGAGACAGTCTGCCAAGCAAATACAGATGGATATAAAGATATGCAGTAGTCACTCCCGACAGACTGCCAGAGTCACACTGACACATTTATTGACTGACAGAAGGAGGAAGAGTAGCGCCAGTTAGAAATGCAGGGAGGAGAACATAGACATACAGTATGAGAGACACGTTACCTCGTAGTGGGGACTTCATGGCAGCCTCCACCATGCCCACCAATAGCTGCAGGCTCTTGGGGTCTTGGGCCAGCCCCGACGCAAAGGCGGCCAGCGCATCGGCATGGCGACCAAGGTACTGAAGGGCAACACCCTGTCGGAAGTATGCCTGTAGAGAGACAGAGAGAGACAGAGAGAGAGAGAGACGTCAGTACTCTAGTCTAGCCCTACAGCATGGGGTTACACACAAACACATTACCAGACACTCATTTAACACCATTTGCATTTTTTCAACATAAGCTGTTTTCAGAGTACATGACTCTACTCTCCTTTGTATTCCCATAATCAAGGGATCGTTGTGTGTTCCTATACTTGTTAATTGGATAATAGGTTTTACATAAATGCACATGATACACACTCATCGGTTGCATTTCTCAAGAGCGTGGCATTATTTTCTAGTCACACAAATTGTTTATTTTTTGTTTGCAGTGGAAATCGTTAGCACACAAGTGTGGAGTATAGGGATTTCTCTTAGATTCTGTTGAAAGAGTTAGAGAGAGCTAGTCTACACAACAGAGATGCTCTGTAGCATCATAAAAGGACACATAAATACTCCAGACACTCTATTTTTCACAGCGTTGCTATAATGACATAAACCCCCACCCTGAATCTGCCATGGACTATTTCTATACATCTGGGCCTTTCAATAATTTGGAGCCTTGAAGTAGAAAAAACTGTTTGACTTCCTCTTCTTCCACCAGTCTGTTCCCACTGCTCACAGACCAGACAGACAGTCACATGGTGGTTGAATCTTCCACCAGTCTGTTCCCACTGCTCACAGCCCAGACAGACAGTCACATGGTGGTTGAATCTTCCACCAGTCTGTTCCCACTGCTCACAGACCAGACAGACAGTCACATGGTGGTTGAATCTTCCACCAGTCTGTTCCCACTGCTCACAGACCAGACAGACAGTCACATGGTGGTTGAATCTTCCACCAGTCTGTTCCCACTGCTCACAGACCAGACAGACAGTCACATGGTGGTTGAATCTTCCACCAGTCTGTTCCCACTGCTCACAGACCAGACAGACAGTCACATGGTGGTTGAATCTTCCACCAGTCTGTTCCCACTGCTCACAGCCCAGACAGACAGTCACATGGTGGTTGAATCTTCCACCAGTCTGTTCCCACTGCTCACAGCCCAGACAGACAGTCACATTGTGGTTGAATCTTCCACCAGTCTGTTCCCACTGCTCACAGACCAGACAGACAGTCACATGGTGGTTGAAGTGTGATTTATTTAACACTAGTGAGAGCCACAGACCATGTGACCAAAGCAGTCCATTACCCAAAACCCCAATATTTTGATGACAGCAGCATCTACCTTGTCTATGTGAAGCCTGTAGAGCAGTGGTTGGAAAAGTACTCAATTGTCATACTTGAGTAAAAGTAAAGATACCTTAATAGAAAATGACTCATGTAAAAGTGAAGGTCACCCAGTAAAATACTACTTGAGTAAAAGTCTATAAGCATTTGGTTTTAAATATACTTCGGTATCAAAAGTAAATGGAATTGCACAAATGTACTTAAGTATCAAAAGTAAAAGTAAAAGTATAAACCATTTAAAATTACTTGTATTAAGCAAACCAGACGGCACAATTTTCTTGTTTTCTTTTATTGACGGTTAGCCAGGGGCACACTCCAACACTCAGACATCATTTACAAACAAAGCATTTGTGTTTAGTGAGTCCGCCAGATCAGAGGCAGTAGAGATGAACAGGGATGTTTCCTGGCCTGTCTGTCTGTCTGATCTGAGACAAATAACAGTACAGAACAGAACCCAGCCCTTCTCAGCTCTAGCCCTGGATCAGCAGCAACACAGCCTCAGGGAAAAATGGAACCAGCCCAGTTTACAACCTACTCCAGCCAAACCACTAAATCCCCGCCAGATTTGGGATGATATAAACAATGCAAAAAGTTACACTACAGTGTTCCCCTCTAAACAGCCCAAACTAGGCCATAATACAGATCTCAGTAATACAACACAACACAATACAACCCAACCATCTTCCAACATAATCCACCTCCAGGATACCAGCTTCCTCTCTCTCCAGAGCTGTCTAATGGTCTGACTAGGACGGGGAGTCCTGGCTAACCTGCAGTCTGACAGGGAGTCCAGGTTAACCACAGAGATCCTATCATTCTATGAGGCTAGGAGACTCTGACTGCAGTAGCAGAAGCTTCCAAAAGTGACACAGAGGGTAATTTGTTATTAGCATCTAAGAGGCCTTTTCATTAGTGTGGCCTACCTCTCACCTAGCACCAGTAGGGGAGGGTAAAAGGGGAGGGGATTAGGGAAAATGAGACATGACACTGAATTTATGGAGAACAGTAATTAATTTCTCTTCCTTCCAAGCCCCCTGTTGATTACCAATCTCTCTCTGCTTCCCCCCTCCCTGCATCACAACTCCACTGAAACGGATGAGGACAGAGATTTGATTCAAAGCATTAACCTTTGTTCTAACACTGTTATTAAAGGAGGGGAGCGAGGGCCAGTGCGCCCGCTCGATATTAATTACGTCTGGTGGCGGCTGAGACTGAGTTTGGGCTGCTTGCTGTAGGAGCAGAGAGACAGCCTCAGAGACGTTCTGCCCCGGGGAACAGCAGACATTTAAAAGCACTTCTTTCTTTGATTAGATTTACTATATGACTGCTCTACTACACACCTCTCACTGCTTGGCTCTCAGAGTGGAATGAGAGAAGAGTGGAATGAGAGAAGAGTGGAATGACGGAGAGAGAGAGCAAGGGAGAGGCGAGAAAATGTGAAAAAAGCCTTTGCTTCAAACTAAACCCAACATCTCCTTTATTTATCGTCCCTCCTGCCCTACATGCAAGCATTTAAAAGTTTATACCCTTTGGAGAGGGCATTAAAATATTGCAAACACAAGCACGTGCATAAATGCATAAATCAAAGAGCGACGGTGGAAGATGACAGAATCGATGCACCGCACAGCCTTAAAAGAATTCGCTCTCTGCCATTAATCTCAGCAGTCAAAACACACCATGTAGGCCACACACACACACATGCACACGCTCACACACTTGAACACACACACAATTAAAAACAGTCTCTTGAACACACAAGCACACACACAGGCAGGCACAACCACACGTCATACATAAACTATAGGCCTAATTGCAAGAACAGTTTACCTTGATATACCCTAACAATATTTCCATGGCGCATTCACATCTGTGTGTGTGTGGTGTGTGGGTGTGTATGTGTGTAGTGTGTGGGTGTGTATGTGTGGTGTGTATGTGTATAGTGTCCCCATTAGCTGTAACACCGTAACGTTAATCTTCCTGGGCTCCACCAATTAATAAAACATTACAAACAATTACAAATGAAGACATTACAAACAATTAACAAGTAGACAATTAAAATACCTGACAGGAAACACATTTAACATTCAGTTGATGTTGTCTATTTCCTGTCCAGTCATATGGTCTATCACATTAGATGTTCTTTCGTTTTTTTCCTGAAGGTGGATTTACAATTTGCCTGAGAAATATGGATTGGTAAAGAGTTCAATTCAGCTATGGCTCGATATAAAACTGTATATTTAAGACAATTTTTCCTTGGCTTGGGTTGTCTTAGATGCCCTGAATTTACCTGTCTGGTTTGGTGGTTATGCGTGTTGTTAATATGTACTAACTGGCCTGAAGTATACTGTGGTTTTTGGAAAAATGTAACATTCTTAAAGAAAATCAGAAGACTGGATAGTAATTTGCTTTCAACGTGAAGCCATGAGAGATTCTGATGCATTTGGATAATATTCATACGGATAGAGCAATGAAGAGCTAATCTACCAGCCCTGTTCTGAGCCATTTGGAGCTTTTTATATCTTTCTTTGCTGCAGATGACCATATAACTGGACAGTACTCTAAGTGTGATAGGACCAGGGATTGACCATATAACTGGACAGTACTCTAAGTGTGATAGGACCAGGGATTGACCATATAACTGGACAGTACTCTAAGTGTGATAGGACCAGGGATTGACCATATAACTGGACAGTACTCTAAGTGTGATAGGACCAGGGATTTACCATATAACTGGACAGTACTCTAAGTGTGATAGGACCAGGGATTGACCATATAACTGGACAGTACTCTAAGTGTGATAGGACCAGGGATTGACCATATAACTGGACAGTACTCTAAGTGTGATAGGACCAGGGATTGACCATATAACTGGACAGTACTCTAAGTGTGATAGGACCAGGGATTGACCATATAACTGGACAGTACTCTAAGTGTGATAGGACCAGGGATTGACCATATAACTGGACAGTACTCTAAGTGTGATAGGACCAGGGATTGACCATATAACCAGACAGTACTCTAAGTGTGATAGGACCAGGGATTGACCATATAACTGGACAGTACTCTAAGTGTGATAGGACCAGGGATTGACCATATAACTGGACAGTACTCTAAGTGTGATAGGACCAGGGATTGACCATATAACTGGACAGTACTCTAAGTGTGATAGGACCAGGGATTGACCATATAACTGGACAGTACTCTAAGTGTGATAGGACCAGGGATTGACCATATAACTGGACAGTACTCTAAGTGTGATAGGACCAGGGATTGACCATATAACTGGACAGTACTCTAAGTGTGATAGGACCAGGGATTGGCCATATAACTGGACAGTACTCTAAGTGTGATAGGACCAGGGATTGACCATATAACTGGACAGTACTCTAAGTGTGATAGGACCAGGGATTGACCATATAACTGGACAGTACTCTAAGTGTGATAGGACCAGGGATTGACCATATAACTGGACAGTACTCTAAGTGTGATAGGACCAGGGATTGGCCATATAACTGGACAGTACTCTAAGTGTGATAGGACCAGGGATTGACCATATAACTGGACAGTACTCTAAGTGTGATAGGACCAGGGATTGACCATATAACTGGACAGTACTCTAAGTGTGATAGGACCAGGGATTGGCCATATAACTGGACAGTACTCTAAGTGTGATAGGACCAGGGATTGACCATATAACTGGACAGTACTCTAAGTGTGATAGGACCAGGGATTGACCATATAACTGGACAGTACTCTAAGTGTGATAGGACCAGGGATTGACCATATAACTGGACAGTACTCTAAGTGTGATAGGACCAGGGATTGACCATATAACTGGACAGTACTCTAAGTGTGATAGGACCAGGGATTGAATCACCTGATTCAGAGTGCTAGATACTCTGAACATTTTCTTGTAACAGCAATTCCCTTATCCATCTTAATAACAATATTATCTATGTGTTCTGACCATGATAAAGTAGTTTAGTTTTTTCACTTGCTCTACATGCGTTCTAGTCATTGACAAATTCAATTGGGGATCATCAGCAAGCATATATCTAGAACCAAATACAATACATTTAGTTTTAGAAATGTTCAACACCAATTTGTTCATATCAACCCACGCAGACACCATTCTTAGTGTGTGGGTGTGTATGTGTGTCTTGTGTGTATGTGTGTAGTGTGTGGGTGTGTATGTGTGTCTTGTGTGTATGTGTGTAGTGTGTGGGTGTGTATGTGTGTCTTGTGTGTATGTGTGTAGTGTGTGGGTGTGTATGTGTGTAGTGTGTGGGTGTGTATGTGTGTCTTGTGTGTATGTGTGTAGTGTGTATGTGTGTAGTGTGTGGGTGTGTATGTGTGTCTTGTGTGTATGTGTGTAGTGTGTAGGTGTGTATGTGTGTCTTGTGTGTATGTGTGTAGTGTGTATGTGTGTAGTGTGTAGTGTGTATGTGTGTAGTGTGTGGGTGTGTATGTGTGTCTTGTGTGTATGTGTGTAGTGTGTGGTGTGTATGTGTGTCTTGTGTGTATGTGTGTAGTGTGTAGGTGTGTATGTGTGTCTTGTGTGTATGTGTGTAGT
Source organism: Salmo salar (assembly GCF_965601325.2). Classification (NCBI taxonomy): domain Eukaryota; kingdom Metazoa; phylum Chordata; class Actinopteri; order Salmoniformes; family Salmonidae; genus Salmo; species Salmo salar. The sequence goes on along the minus strand of NC_138314.1, from coordinate 20,150,731 downwards.
GTGTAGGTGTGTATGTGTGTCTTGTGTGTATGTGTGTAGTGTGTGGGTGTGTATGTGTGTCTTGTGTGTATGTGTGTAGTGTGTGGGTGTGTATGTGTGTAGTGTGTGGGTGTGTATGTGTGTAGTGTGTGGGTGTGTATGTGTGTAGTGTGTATGTGTGTAGTGTGTGGGTGTGTATGTGTGTAGTGTGTGGGTGTGTATGTGTGTAGTGTGTGGGTGAGTATGTGTGTAGTGTGTGGGTGTGTATGTGTGTAGTGTGTGGGTGTGTATGTATGTAGTGTGTGGGTGTGTATGTGTGTAGTGTGTGTATGTGTGTAGTGTGTGTATGTGTGTAGTGTGTGGGTGTGTATGTGTGTATGTGTGTAGTGTGTGGGTGTGTATGTATGTAGTGTGTGGGTGTGTATGTGTGTAGTGTGTATGTGTGAGGTGTGTGGGTGTGTATGTGTGTAGTGTGTGGGTGTGTATGTGTGTAGTGTGTGGGTGAGTATGTGTGTAGTGTGTGGGTGTGTATGTGTGTAGTGTGTGGGTGTGTATGTATGTAGTGTGTGGGTGTGTATGTGTGTAGTGTGTGTATGTGTGTAGTGTGTGTATGTGTGTAGTGTGTGGGTGTGTAGTGTGTATGTGTGTAGTGTGTAGTGTGTATGTGTGTAGTGTGTATGTGTGTAGTGTGTGGGTGTGTAGTGTGTATGTGTGGGTGTGTAGTGTGTGGGTGTGTATGTGTGTAGTGTGTGGGTGTGTAGTGTGTATGTGTGTAGTGTGTATGTGTGTAGTGTGTGGGTGTGTAGTGTGTGGGTGTGTATGTGTGTAGTGTGTGGGTGTGTAGTGTGTATGTGTGTAGTGTGTATGTGTGTAGTGTGTATGTGTGTAGTGTGTATGTGTGTAGTGTGTGGGTGTATGTGTGTAGTGTGTGGGTGTGTATGTGTGTATGTGTGTAGTGTGTGGGTGTGTAGTGTGTATGTGTGTAGTGTGTATGTGTGTAGTGTGTGGGTGTGTAGTGTGTGGGTGTGTAGTGTGTGGGTGTGTAGTGTGTATGTGTGTAGTGTGTGGGTGTGTATGTGTGTAGTGTGTGGGTGTGTAGTGTGTATGTGTGTAGTGTGTATGTGTGTAGTGTGTGGGTGTGTAGTGTGTGGGTGTGTAGTGTGTATGTGTGTAGTGTGTGGGTGTGTAGTGTGTGGGTGTGTATGTGTGTAGTGTGTGGGTGTGTAGTGTGTATGTGTGTAGTGTGTATGTGTGTAGTGTGTGGGTGTGTAGTGTGTGGGTGTGTAGTGTGTATGTGTGTAGTGTGTGGGTGTGTAGTGTGTGGGTGTGTATGTGTGTAGTGTGTGGGTGTGTGAGGGCGGGAAGCTGCACATCGGTGCTACACAGGTCGGTAATGCCAGTGGAATAAGGAGAACAACTGGGCACAGACGTCAATTCAACATCTATTCCACGTTGGGAATGACGTGAGAACAACGTTGATTCAACCAGTGTGTGCCCAGTGGGTAGAGAGCAATTACCATTACTAGACGTTTCTATTCACACTTAACGGGATCTAACCTGAAAACACATCAGCAGCCACTTAGAGCTGCCGCTCAAGCGATTAGCACCGCCTCCAGCTCTCAGAGAGGAGAGGAGAGAAGAGGAGACGGAAGCATCAGAGAGGCTGCACAGATTAACTCTGCCTTTCAAACATATTACACAGTCACAAAGGAAAGGCAGAGCGGCGTGTTTAATCACCTTACTGCATCACCTTGCTTTCTCCACATAGAGAGAGAGGCCAAACGCCACTGTTCTCAAAGACACTTTAACTACAATACAGCGTCTAACCTGACTAACGCTGGGCATCTTGTAAGACATGACAACCAACGTTTCTCAACCTCTGTTTAGTCTAAAAATAAAAGCAGCTAAATTATTGAACCTTCCTTCCTGCCGCCTCTGTTTTCAGCTACAATGTGCTGATGCTACAGAATCAGTGTGGATCGACCAGGAAGGCTTGTTGTTCTTACCCTAGGGTGGTTTCTGTGTGTGGGTCTGGTGTGTGTGTGTGTGTGTGGTGTGCGTGCGTGCGTGCGTGCGTGCGGGTTTGTGTGTGTGTGTGTGTGCATACGGGTTTATGTGTGTGTGTGTGTGTGTGTGTGTGTGTGTGTGTGTGTGTGTGTGTGTGTGTGTGTGTGTGGTGTGTGTGCATGCGGGTTTATGTGTGTGTGTGTGTGTGTGTGTGTGTGTGTGTGTGTGTGGTGTGCGTGCATGCGGGTTTATGTGTGTGTGTGTGTGTGTGTGTGTGTGTGTGTGAGAGAGAGAGAGAGAGAGAGAGAGAGAGAGAGAGTGAGTGAGAGAAAAAAATGAAGAGACAGAATGAGAGGAGAGCCGAGCTGTGACAAAAGCTTTTCTTTAACATTTTAATATTTCATGACCGCTTGTTTGAAGAAATATTAAATATTCATATTTTTATGCTTAAGAGGAAGAGAGGTGCAAAGATGATGCAAAGAAAAGATATATACATACATACACACACACACACACACACAAAAACCCGCACGCACGCACGCACGCACGCACGCACGCACGCACGCACGCACGCACGCACGCACGCACGCACGCACGCACACACACACACACACACACACACACACACACACACACACACACACACACACACACACACACACACACACACACACACACACACACACACACACACACACACACACACACTAGGGTCCCTAGTTGGTGTGGTTTTACCGGACATTTACAGGATAACAGGATGGGTGGGTGGGTGGGTGTGTGTGCGTGCGTGTGAGGAACCAACTGTTAAAATCCTGACCTGTTCACCGGACGTGCTTGTTGCACCCTCGACAACTACTATGATTATTATTATTTGACCATGCTGGTCATTTATGAACATTTTAACATCTTGACCATGTTCTGTTATAATATCCACCCGGCACTGCCAGAAGAGGACTGGCCACCCCTCATAGCCTGGTTCCTCTCTAGGTTTCTTCCTAGGTTTTTGGCCTTTCTAGGGAGTTTTTCCTAGGGAGTCTTTCCTAGCCACCGTGCTTCTTTCACATGCTTTGCTTGCTGTTTGTGGTTTTAGGCTGGGTTTCTGTACAGCACTTTGAGAATATCAGCTGATGTACGAAGGGCTATATAAAAATAAATTTGATTTGATTTGATTTAAAGCACTCTTTATTAGCCGATTTGGGTCCCAATACCCTGGGCATCTGTCCTTGCGCCCTCCCCAGTTAGTCTGCCCCTTTGACCAGCCCCCCAGGGGTTCACCGAGCCCCTATTCATTTACCAGTGTGATTGTGTGCTAGCTAATCTCATTCAACATCTGACAGTAGTCTCTCTGAAAATGTAAACTCTACCACCAGTACTACATCAGGAGATAGATGCACACATTCCCGTTGTGTCATCACTACATAGTTGACATACAGCCATACACAGACACTCAACATCCTCAGCACATCTTTCCATCAACAGGCTTATTCATAGTGGCACACAGGTTGCTGGTTTCATTTCACCTTCAAGAGTAGACAATGTTCAGCTTCACTGTTACCGGTTCAGCCCTATCTATACATGCCAACACGCGTTCTCACAGACAAATGCACACCCGGACACATAGCACAGAAATACACCACACTCCATATCAAACTCATTCCTTATCTCAGTTCTCGCTCCTTCTCTCTCCCTCCCACCCTCTGGCTCTCACACACACAGAGGCAGGGCTATAGGAAGTAATAGTGTAGGGTTGTATTGCACTGCAGGGAGGTCAGTACGGGAGAAGCTAGCCAGATAAATACAGGTATTAGAATGCATCATGAGTCCAGAACTGTGCAGACAAATGGCATTATGAATAGTCCTTTTCATTAGACACTCTCATTCTAATTCTGGAGCCTGATCTGCTATCACTCCAAAAGAAAATAAATTCCCTTCAAAGGCTACCCCAAAATGACATTCAGCAGCTGCTCTTATCCAGAGCAACTAGGGTGAAGTGACTTGCTCAAGGGTACATCAACAGATTTTTCAAATAGTCGGCTCGGCGATTTGAACAAGCAACCTTTCAGTTACTGACCCAACGCTCTAAACCGCTAGGCTACCTGCCAGCCCACATCTCCACCAACACCAAATGTGTTTCAACAAACAATGAATGGGTCCAACAAAAGAGGAGTCAGTCAGTTTTTTAACTCTCAGCTCCAGCTTTGTTCCAATTAGCAGAAGCCTTGTGAGGCTCACTTGGCAGAGATTGGTGATATCAGCCATAATAGAGATGCTTCAAATGAGGAAATCAATAAAAGGGCAACACAAGCTCCGTTTAGACAGACAGCACCACTCCCTCCACTGTGTTGGTGCTGTGTGTGTGTGGCCAGAGGGAGGCTGGTGCAGATGGTTTGTGATAGCCCACAGGGCAGTTGGTACCAGTGTGGTGTCTCTGAACACAACCCCTGCCAGCACTATAATGGAACCCAAATCAGACCATCAAACAGTGACAGCAGGCTTCATTACAAACACACGCACCCCCCCCCCCCCCCACACACACGCACACGCCACACACACACACACACAGACACACACACACGCACACGCACACACACACACACACACACACACACACACACACACACACACACACACACACACACACAAACAACTAACTCCCATGACAATGCTAGCAGCAGACATCCCACACACTCGTTCCCATCAAACATTAAATTGGGCCCCCCTCCTCCAGCCCCTCCACCTGAACAGCCCTGAACAGCCCTGACACCAGCTGAGATGGTGCAACACAGATTAGCACTAATGGTTCAGGTCTGAACAAAGAGATTGCTGCCTTTCTTTCTGTATCTTGGCTCTTTAAACTGATAGTTGCCGTTGCCTGGTTTCCAATATGACCCAGAAATGTTTACCAGGGCTTCAGACAGGGCTGCTGCCATCCCCTTCAGATCTCTGCCACAGGATACACAAAATGTCAAATACTTAATTTAATATCCAGGGATAACTGTTGCCCATGACAAATTAGCTGGGAGAACAGTGGAGAAGGCAAATGGAATGATTGCTGCTTTGGGCTCCCCGCAGTCTGACAAGCTGACAGCTACAGGCACCACAGTACCTGCACTTAATTAAAAATATTGCTAAAGCTCAGAGGGTGTGTATGCGCACTCACACACGGTTTGAGAACAGTCTGTCCTCCTCTCTCTCTCTGCCTCCCCTCTGGTTAAAACCAGTCTTTCCCCCCAAGACAAGGGAGGTCAGATGTGAGCCATCAGTTGTCTGAGGGGGGAGAGATTACACCCCTGGGCCTGGCCCGGGACCTCCAGCCCAGAGGGTCACAGGGACACAGCCATGACACAGCTGCCCGTCCATTACCAGCTCTCCAATCTAATAAAACACAACACAGGATCAGTATGGACGCTGACCTTAATTGATCAAATGTGTGTTCACTCAGTAAAGCAACACAGCCAAGTAAATGCATTCACGCTTAAAGAGAGAGTGAGAGAGAGGAGACACAACCAAAGGAGTCAAGGCTAGGGTGTACTACTAACACTGTGTATGCATTAACACTGCTTCTCTGTCTTTGTCTCCAGTAATGAATGGAGAAGGGGACGAGACCTTGAGGTGCACTACGGGTCAAGGCTGCAGTGATTTCATGTTCTGTACTGGCTGACTGGCTCCGTGAGCAACATCAATGATGCATGTTAAACAGTAACGCAAGGCGCCATACAATCTGCACGTAGGTTGACACAATAAAATATTTATGACGCATTGATGAATTCGTCCCTCAGGGAGCTGTAGACTTGTGATTGGTGTTTCATCCAAAGCCCTTAATTAGCCCATTAGATGAGATGGGTTTAACGAGAGCAAATTAAACTGATCAGTCTTTTCAGTGATGGCTATTAAAGGGTAAATGTTTTAATTATTCAGGCTCCTTCGGCAGCATGTCTCATAGCAGAAATGCTGCAGCAGCTTCCAGGTAGAAGCCAGGGTAGACTAGACACTAGACACATCAGGAAGAGAGAGAGCCATGGTAGTAGACTAGATACTCTCACATGGCAGTGGGCCATCGATTAGACTGAGGCTCCCATCAAACCGCTGCGAGGCGTAAGGCTTGAGATCGTAAAAGGTCAGCGTCAGGTAGGTGGAATCAATGCTGAGCACTCTGTATTCACCATGTCTCCCATTATCTGGCCGGCTTCAACACTTTCTAAAAACAATTATCAAAAGACACAGAGCTTTTTCAATAGAGAAGGTCAACCATTGTGATCGAGGAAGTGTCACAGTGTGTGTGTTCAACATAACAGGGAAAGTGAAAAAGAAGGGAAAAACTGATATCGCTCGTTTATCACAAGCAGATGAGACAGCAAAATGGTGGCGAGCAGCGGGGTCCTGCAGCGACATGTTGTCACTCTATGGTGGGTCCTATGGTGGTTCCTGGGTCCTATAGTGGGTCCTATAGTGGTTCCTGGGTCCTATAGTGGATCCTATAGTGTATCCTATAGTGTGTCCTATAGTGGATCCTATAGTGGGTCCTATAGTGGGTCCTATAGTGGATCCTATAGTGGATCCTATAGTGTATCCTATAGTGGGTCCTATAGTGGATCCTATAGTGGGTCCTATAGTGGAGCCTATAGTGTGTCCTATAGTGGGTCCTATAGTGGATCCTATAGTGTATCCTATAGTGGGTCCTATAGTGGGTCCTATAGTGTGTCCTATAGTGGATCCTATAGTGGATCCTATAGTGGGTCCTATAGTGTGTCCTATAGTGGGTCCTATAGTGGGTCCTATAGTGGGTCCTATAGTGTGTCCTATAGTGGGTCCTATAGTGGGTCCTATAGTGGGTCCTATAGTGGGTCCTATAGTGGGTCCTATAGTGGATCCTATAGTGGGTCCTATAGTGGGTCCTATAGTGGGTCCTATAGTGGGTCCTATAGTGTGTCCTATAGTGGGTCCTATAGTGTGTCCTATAGTGGGTCCTATAGTGGGTCCTATAGTGGGTCCTATAGTGGATCCTATAGTGGGTCCTATAGTGGATCCTATAGTGGGTCCTATAGTGTGGCCTATAGTGGGTCCTATAGTGTGTCCTATAGTGGGTCCTATAGTGTGTCCTATAGTGTGTCCTATAGTGGGTCCTATAGTGGGTCCTATAGTGGATTCTATAGTGTGTAATAGAGGACAAGAATGTCCCATACTCCTGCCTGCCAGCAAGTCAACCACAATAACAGAGTTCTATTGTTACTAGAGGCACAGCAATAAGACAGATGGAAGATATTAGTAAAAATATATTTACTGGAAATAACCCATCAGTGTCGGAGTTGCAATGCTATAAAACCATGTCACAAACAACCATAACATTTTCTCAAACTACTACACAAACATCATACCTGAAGAAGTGTATAGTAGCGTGATGGCATACTGTATGCCAGCATCTCAAGAGTATACGCTCTTAGAAAAAAGGGTTATTTGGCTGTCCACATAGGAGAACCCTTTTTGGTTCTACATGGACCCCAAAAGGGTTCTACCCAGAACCAAAAATAGTTATTCAAAGGGTTCTCCTATGGGGACAGCCAAAGAACCATTTTCGGTTGTAGATAGCACCTTTTTCTCTAGGAGTGTACTGCCATGAGACTGAGAGACTGAGAGGGTCAGGGTGCTAAACAGGATTTTATGGTGCTCTAAAACACATCCTTGGCTCTGCTCTCTCTTCTGCCTCTGCTGCCTGAGCATTATACACATACCCACAGGGGCCTACTCTCAATTAAAGCATGCATTGCATTAATTACTTAAAGGAGCTTTAATCAATCAAGCCCAGATGGTGAACGTGAAAAAGAGCATAGAAACACAGGCAGCAGCAGAAGTGCTCTTCTGAACTGTTGAAAAAGGCCAAATCAGTGTGCTCTTGGAACATTTTTGCAAAAACCACCAGTGCAGAACTGATAACTGTAAATAAATGTGCATTTATTTTAATTTTATTTTACCTTTATTTAATTAGGCAAGTCAGTTAAGAACTAATTCATATTTACAATGACGGCCTACTCCGGCCAAACCCTAACGACGCCGCGCCAATCGTTTGCCGCTCCATGGGACTCCCAATCCCATCCGGTTGTGATACAGCCTGGAATCGAGCCAGGGTCTGTAGTGATGCATCTAGCACTGAGATGCAGTGCCTTTGACCTCTGTGCCACACGGGAGCCCAATTGCAAATAAATACAATTAAATGTAAAAATGTATCGTGGTGCTGAAATTGTAGTTTATTTTTATTGTAATGTTCATGTTGAATTTGTTGTCCACAGGGAACCATTGAAAATGAGACCCTGGTCTCATGAGTCTCCCCTTGATTAAATAAAAGTTACAAAAAAACTAAATTATAATAATAAATGTAATGATAATGTGCAGATATAATGAGCAATTATGTCATGTGTGCACCTCATGTATTGGTAAATCCTAGTGGTGGAGCTGAGAGTCTCTAGTCCCTAGTCTAGCCCTCGTGCTGCTCTCCTCTCCTCTCGCCTGGCCTCAGGATCCACATCCTCCATCTTCATTTGGAGTGCCTTAATTGGCTTTGACAGTCAACTGAAGCATGGCTGAAAAATAGCCACCTCTTAGTAAACACTGAGTGAGAGACTCATGTTCTCAAGATGGGAAACCAGGCATTTCCACTACCCATTAGGATGGGTATTAGTGACCCTCTCTTAACACCTGGAGAGAATGTAACATTTCTCCCATCCTATCAGCTTATAGATGCCGCTTCACAGGCTTAACTCACGGCTCCTCCTAAGTCACATTATAGAAGCAAACTGATACGGAACCAGTAGAACATCTACTGCAGTAGCACAATAGAATGGCTGTTCAGACTGGATTTACAAGCTGTGAGACATTGACAATTCTAGTCTGACTAATGACTAACTATAATGCAACTACATTTTCCATGCATGTAATGTTGCTGAGTCTGGGATGATATTCATGTTTGGTCATCATGCTGGAATTGGACCGGATGCCAAAGAGATGCCTTCGGAAAGTATTCAGACCCCTTGACTTTTTACACATTTTGTTATGTTACAGCTTTATTCCCCCCTCATCAATCTACACACAATACCCCATAATGACGAAGCAAAAAATGTTTTTTAGACATTTTTGCTAATTTATTACAAATAAAAAAACGGATATATCACATTTACATAAGCATTCAGAGCCTTTACTCAGTACTTTATTGAAACATCTTCGGCAGTGATTACAGCCTCAAGTCTTCTTAGGTATGACGTTACAAGTTTGGCACACCTGTATTTGGGGAGCTTCTCCCATTCATCTCTGCAGATCCTCTTAAACTCTGTCAGGTTGGATGAGGAGCGTTGCTGCACAGCAATCAGGTTCAAGTCCGGGCTCTGGCTGGGCCACTCAAGGACATTCAGAAACTTGTCCCGAAGCCACTCCTGCGTTGTCTTGGCTGTCTGCTTAGGGTCGTTGTCCTGTTCAAAGGTGAACCTTCGCCCCCAGTCTGAGGTCCTGAGCGCTCTGGAGCAGGTTTTCATCTAGGATCTCTCTGCACTTTGCTCCGTTCATCTTTGCCTCGATCCTGACTAGTCTTCCAGTCCCTGCCGCTGAAAAACATCTTCACGGCATGATGCTGCCACTACCATAATTCACCGTAGGGATGGAGTCAGGTTTCCTCCAGACGTGACGCTTAGCATTCAGGCCAAAGAGTTCAATCTTGGTTTCAACAGACCAGAGAATCGTGTTATCATGGTCTGAGAGTCTTTGGGTGCCTTTTGGCAAACTCCAAGTGGGCTGTCCTGCCTTTTACTGAGGAGAGGCTTCCGCCTGGCCACTCTACCATAAAGGCCTGATTGGTGGAGTGCTGCATAGATGGTTGTCCTTCTGGAAGGTTCCCCCATCTCCACAGAGGATCTCTGGAGCTCTGTCAGAGTGACCTCCCTGACCAAAGCCCTTCGCCCCCGATTGCTCAGTTTGGCCAGGCAGCCAGCTCTAGGAATAACCTTGGTGGTTCCAAACTTCTTCCATTTAAGAATGACGGAGGCCACTGTGTTCTTGGGGACCTTTAATGCTGCAGACATGTTTTGGTACCCTTCCCCTGATCTGTGCCTCGACACAATCCTGTCTCGGAGCTCTACCGACAAATACTTCAACTTCATGCACTGTCAACTGCGGGACCTTATATAGACAGGTGTGTGCCTTTCCAGATCATGTACAATCAATTGAATTATGACAGGTGGACTCCAATCAAGTTGTAGAAACATCTTAAGGACAATCAATGAAAACAGGATGCACCTGAGCTCAATTTTGAGTCTCATTGCAAAACATTTGTTTTCACTCTGTGATTATGGGGTATTGTGTGTAGATTGCTGAGGATTTTTATATTTAATCCATTATAGAATAAGGCTGTAAAGTAACAAAATGTGGAAAAGGTCAAGGGGTCTGAATACTTTCCGAAGGCACTGTAAAGTCCAACAAGTCATTCCCTCTCTCACACTGTTTAACATAGTGGGCAGAGTTCCCTGACTGGCCATAACTTGGGCTAGGCTCATTAGAGTGTTCTGAGATTGGCGCTGCCGGCCTTATGGGGAGTTTCTGCTTCACACAAGGGAATCAGCAGCAGTGGTTGCCTGACTGCCTGCCTGGCAGTGTGGCTTCTTCTCCAGAGCAGACTCACCCAGAACACTTCATTTACAGCCTTCCCTACTGGAGTGCTCTAATGAAAAGCATGGTGGAGCCCGGCTGCTTTTGATTCTGCTAGCAAGGAATCATACATGATTGAGTAAAAGGCAGGCCAAATCACACGTAAGACTTAAAGAGGCTGGATAGACTGGGGTGGCTGGGGAAAGGAGAAGCATGGGAGACACGAGGTTAGAGGTACATGTGGAGGTTAAAAGAGGAGATAAGAAGAGGGTGATGGAAAGACAGAGTTACAGGGTGAGAGAGATAACGGTCAAGAGGAAAAGAGAGAGGAGGCTCTAACTAACGTCTGATTTCCCCTGTATAGCCTCACAGCTGATGTATCAGAAGGCTATATAGTATGACCTGATTCTCCTTCACGTCACTCCCAGAGCAGCAGTGTGCTCTAGCTGGATCTGTGATCCTGGTTGCGGTGGCTGCATGGTCGCTGTAGCATGGTTGTGCATGCGGAGATCTCCCCGGCGATTACCAGATAAATGCACTTTAATTCCCAACACATGCGGCTGGGTTTATATATAGACTGGCTAATTCCCCATCGGTCACGCTGCAATATGAACTCCATACCGCACCAATTTAATTGTGTGACGAGTCCCAAGCAGACTGGCTCCACTACTTATCATATATATTACATGTTCCAGCACATGACTGCCCAGGACCGACCGACAGACCGGGGGAAAATATCACAAGCAGGAAAATTAAGATTATGGGGGGACCAATGTGAATGATATCAATGATAAACAGCAATAGCACTGATAACACACCTATACATCCTTACCTCATTAACACTAAAATCCCTGGGCCTCCTGGGACGCCCTTCAAGCTAATGAGCAGTCATTTTGACTGCAACATTCTAACAGTGTAATGAATACATTTCACATATGTTATTGCAAAAATAATCATTTGGTTGTGTTTCTGAAGGTCTAAGGTAAGATCAGAATAAATGTTTTATTTTATTTCAAATAACACAATAGCATTTTCATTAGTTTATGTTACTTTAGGCTTTATGTAAAAACAAAAACAAACGCTAAAATTCTATCCATTTTATTCATGGAGTGCCTTTGACACAAATATGAAACAGAAAGTGTATGTGTTGGAAGTGTGCTTGATAAATAGTGAAAATGATCATAAATGTAATAATGGCATTATAATGAATAATGTGTTGAAATGACAGCAGTCATAAATAGTACATTATTTATACATGGCGAATTTGCCTGTTTCTTTGTCATCAAAATGGAGGTAACGCATGTTCTCTTTGAAGTGATCCCATGACATGGTTTCTCCAAAGAAAAATAATCCATACATGTCAGACCAGAATCTTACCATATATTATACAGTATACAATTGAAGTCGGACATTTACATATACCTTTGCCAAATACATTCAAACTCAGTTTTTCACAATTCCTGACATTCAATCCCAGTAAAAATTCCCTGTCTTAGGTCAGTTAGGATCACCACTTTATTTTAAGAATGTTAAATGTCAGAATAATAGTAGAGAGAATGATTTATTTCAGCTTTTATTTCTTTCATCACATTCCCAGTGGATCAAAAGGTTACATACAGTCAATTAGTATTTGGTAGCATTGCCTTTAAATTGTTTAACTTGGGTCAAACGTGTCGGGTAACCTTCCACAAGCTTCCCACAATAAGTTGGGTGCATTTTGGCCCATTCCTCCTGACAGAGCTGGTGTAACTGAGTCAGGTTTGTAGGCCTCCTTGCTCGCACACGCTTTTTCAGTTCTGCCCACACATTTTCTATGGGATTGAGGTCAGGGCTTTGTGATGGCCACTCCAATACCTTGACTTTGTTGTCCTTAAGCCATTTTGCCACAACTTTGGAAGTATGCTTGGGTCATTGTCCATTTGGAAGACCCATTTGCGACCAAGCTTTAACTTCCTGACTGATGTCTTGAGATGTTGCTTCAATATATCCACGTCATTTTCTTTCCTCATGATGCCATCTATTTTGTGAAGCGCACCAGTCGCTCCTGCAGCAAAGTACCCCCACAACATGATGCTGCCACCCCCGTGCTTCACGGTTAGGATGGTGTTCTTCGGCTTGCAAGCCTACCATTTTTCCTCCTTTTATGGCGGTTTTGGAGCAGTGGCTTCTTCCTTGCTGAGCGACCTTTCAGGTTATGTCGATATAGGAGTCGGTTTGCTGTGGATATAGATACATTTGTACCAGTTTCCTCCAGCATCTTCACAAGGTCCTTTGCTGTTGTTCTGGGATTGATTAGCATTTTTCGCACCAAAGTACGTTCATCTCTAGGAGACAGAACGCGTCTCCTTCCTGAGCGGTATGACGGCTGCGTGGTCCCATGGTGTTTATACCTGCGTACTATTGTTTGTACAGATGAACGTAGTTCCTTCAGGCGTTTGGAAATCGCTCCCAAGGATGAACCAGACTTGTTGAGGTCTACAGTTTTTTTTCTGAGGTCTTGGCTGATTTCTTTTGATTTAACCATGATGTCAAGCAAAGAGTCACTGAGTTTGAAGGTAGGCCTTGAAATACATCCACAGGTACACCTCCAATTGACTTAAATGATGTCAATTAGCCTATCAGAAGCTTCTAAAGCCATGACATCATTTTCTGGAATTTTCCAAGCTGTTTAAAGGCACAGTCAACTTAGTGTATGTAAACTTCTGACCCACTGGAATTGTGATACAGTGAATTATAAGTGAAATAATCTGTCTGTGAACAATTGTTTGAAAAATTACTTGTGTCATGCACAAAGTAGATGTCCTAACCGACTTGCCAAAACTATAGTTTGTTCACAAGAAATTTGTGGAGTGGTTGAAAAATGAGTTTTAATGACTCCAACCTAAGTGTATGTAAACTTCCTGTATCTACTGTACATTATACAGTACACGCTATTTCCGCCGAATGCTCCGCGGACATACTGTAGAGGATTGAAATGAACGCTTCCAGCTCATAAACAGACAGATCCCAGGCAGTGTCTCCTTGCTCCGTGTGCATCTTAGCCACAGTGCAGTCCCTGAATGATGTAGCATGTACATGTCACACAAACAAAAGCTGGTGAGTGCATTGCTGATGTAGTTCTTTGCTTGAGATGTAGGGCCTGCTCTCTCATTGATGACATTTTGTGCTGATAATCGGCCCGTAGCATTGTCACCGGCATGTTCTATCTAAACGGTGCTGTCCCTGGTGCTGTCCCTGTCTCTCCGGTCTTACCATTTAATTTGGTAGTGGCGCCAACAGCTGCTCAGTACACACCGTTCTGCGCTTAGGCCATGGAGGTGTACGTTATTCAGGTTGAGGCTCAGAATCAGAAGAATAATCATCAGAGATGTCATGATTAATTTCGTCCCCGCCATCTGAGTCATTTTCATTCAGATTTGGTAGCGACGCTAACACAGCATGTGCATCCATTCGTCTTGGGCTTCTTGCCATTGTAAATCCCTCATGCTCTCACTGTGTACTCCAAGTAGACCAGAGTAGACTGATAAGACTGCTTGGATTTGGTGGACTGATATAAGGTACATACCATTTTGAGATTAGAAATTATAATGGATCAACACAATAGAATGGCCCATTCATTCACAATTAGTGATTACATAACAATGCATGTTCACTTCCCCTTGTTCATCAACTCACCCCATCATACTTTACTTCCTTTATTTCAACTGTTGTTAAGTGTGAAATTAGTTTCGGTATAGTTCAGGTTCAGTTTAGAATCAATTATCGGGGTGATTATCAACTCATTCCACATTCCACTGTCGGGAGAAGGCGGGGCAAGGGGGATTTTCTTTTCTCAATGACATGCCCTCATAAAACTGGCTATAAATCCAGTTCTGTTTGTGATATTAAGATTCAAACAACTGCAGTGTTATTTAGACTTATTTAGGAAAAGTCAAGGACGGAGAAAGACATGACTTAAAAAATGTGCAGAATATTAAAAAGAGTAAATTCACGAGGAGTCAAAATGACTGCTTCAGCATTTCTAGTGTTAACTAACTTCCAAATGATCCTCTGCAAGTTCTTTGGCCATCATCATTCATCATAAACTGGGCTACTGGCAACCAGGTCAGATGCATTTCCTTGGCCTTGATATCGTCTTTATGATGATCAGTGATAAGCTGAGCCATTTTTCCTGCCTGCCCACCTGCTGCCAGATTAAAGCATTAGAAATAACAAAACATCTTAATTGAAACTTTGGCAACAGTTCTAACCATCAAAGTTATCCATGGCCAAAACCTGCACCACACCACTCAGTCCAATGAATACTAATCTGTGTTGCTCTGCTAAGCTGATCAAACATCATTCATCTATTTGTAAATGAGTAAATAAATACATTACACTACTACAGCCAGCTGGGGCCTGAGAGCCCCATTGATTGTTGGCACCCACGCTATGACTCACCGAGCTGTGTGTGTGTATGTGCGTGCGTGTGTGTGCGCGCATGTGTGTGTTACTCTAAAGAAGACTGCATTACCTGAGAACAGTCTGGAGCTGATGAGATGGTGTCTGGCCAGATCTGGGTCTATAGAGGCAGAGCCCCTAGTGACTTGGCTGGCTGTTTGACCAGGGAGAGTGGCAGTCATAGAGGAGGGTCTGAGGAGGGCTGGAGAGGGAGAGGACCGAGGAGCCATGGGAGCAGGGGCACAAGCAGAAAATTGAGGGCACAGCTAGCTCAGGTCTGGGGGAGAAGGAAGCAGGAGCCCTCATTTCATACTACACGGGGTTTGGCAATTACTGGTGACAGCGGCTGGCACGGTGATGGGGAAAAGATTGATCCGGACAAGCAAGACTCTGTTTGCTTTGTTAAAAGTAATTAATCACAGTAGCCGGGAGTAATGGGGTCTGGAGTGCAGTGCAGTTCCGCTGTGTGTGTGCATGTGTGCTGAAGAGAGGATGGCGGAGTGAGAAAAGCTATGGGAGAAAGAGTTAAAGATGGAAGAAGGGAGGGAAAGAGAGAACGAGTGCACATTGCACCCATTTATTCACAT
The DNA here is from genome assembly GCF_965601325.2 of Salmo salar. NCBI lineage: Eukaryota > Metazoa > Chordata > Actinopteri > Salmoniformes > Salmonidae > Salmo > Salmo salar. The sequence goes on along the minus strand of NC_138314.1, from coordinate 20,135,093 downwards.
GCATGCATTCAGGAGGACCACCACATCTATCCATCACAACAGTCATTTCCACACCACCGAGCAGGGGCTACAGTATGAGGGGAGGTGGTCACAGAAGCAGGAAAAGAGGAAAGAGGAGGAGGGGAGAAACCATGTCTTACTTTAATTCATCTTCACTCTCCTCTGTCACATTCTTTGTATAATTCTCAACAGAATACTGTCCCCAATATTTTTTCTTTCTCCTACACCAGCGCTCCTTCTCTCTTTCTTTATCTGTCATTTCTGTAGGTCCCTGTTAGATTACAGCCTCCACTCCCCCTACCTCACTACCACCGCTCTCTCTCAATCAGCCATCACTACGGTGAACTGATAAGAGCAGCAGAGTGACCCGAGGGCCTGAGGACCGCCACTGATCAATACCAGGGAGGGACACACACTGGAGGCAGCAGCCCAGTCATCCTGCATCAGTCTGGGTTCTTAGCCTGGGGTCTTTACGCGAGGTGGAGGACACAAGGAGATGGGACAATTACATCTCTGATTGGGAGTGGAGTAGTGAAAAGACCCCATGACAGTCTCATGGCATCAGCTTTCCCAAAGTCAACCAGCTTTGTGTTGGAGAGGAACATGACTGCAGCAGAACTAAAATGGCTGCTCGTTGAGACAGCACACTCACAGTGGAGTGTTGGTTCTGTCGCTGCAGGCCTCAACACTAATGGAAATGGAAGCCAGGGAGCCTCAATGTCACAGCCTGCACCAAGCAGAATACCAAATTCTCTCCTATCGCTAATAATTACCCCTAGCTAGGTGTAGCTCCCCAGCGTCACCTCCCAAATAGACATCAGTGTCACTGCATACTCAGATTAGTGACTCGACTGGCCTCAACTCATTTACCACAGGTTAGCATCTTGGTGTATTACAGAAGCAGACTGACTGTGTTATATGAGCTGCTTGCCCGAAGCAGACTGACTGAGGGATTTGTATTTGGCCTCAGTGCATTTCTAACCTCATTGTGCCAATACAGTGGTTTGATTGAGTACAGGTCCTACATGGAAAATAGAACAATGTAACATCCAATGAGGTGTGAGAGAGTGAGTTTCAGGAATGGATGTTTGGGGACACATAACAGAATGGCAGTGACCCCTCTCCTTGGTGTAGCTGTATGAATGACCTATCGTTGTGGCCAGGAAGTGCTGACCCTGTCCCTGGCTGATGATGTAGCCAACCTCTCCACCGTCATTCACACAGCTACCAGCCCCTGGAGGAGACCCTGCCATAACTCTAGCTCCTCTCCACCGGGCAATGAGGTGGTACCAAACCTTAGACCATTTAAGGAGGCCACTGGCTCATAACTTGTCATTAAATACAGCCCAGTGTGAGGGATATTCATTTACATATACCTAGACTACATTACAACATATAACATCACTCTGAGCCACTGTTCACTGGTGCTGTTTGCTATTCAGTCCTATGGTGTATTAGCCACATTATTCAGCGCTGTAAAATATTTTTCCACTGTACTGTATTTTATCTTTCTCTTTTATAGATGCCTGCATATTCAGCCCTGCGTTTTCCAATACTGTCTCCCTATCCCACAATCCACTTGTCATTTAAATCTCGCCGGATTGAATCTGAAAGTAAATGCAGGCGATTATATTGATAAAAGTCACCTTGTCCTAGAGAGATTTACACGGTTATCAAAACGTCACGCCAGGGTAAGCCTACACAAAACACAGCGCCGATCACCAGCCTCTGCCATATGGGCACATTGGATGCTGTTTTGTTAGTGTATGTAGGCTGCTGTTGGACCAGGTCTCTCTTGAAAAATAGATTTTATCTCAATGATAAAAACCTGTATAAATAAAGGTTAAATAAATAAAATAAAAAATACACTGCGATCCATTGGTGGCTAAGGAAATGAGCGCATGGAACTCATAGCCTATAGGCAAACGCAGCAGTAGGCCTATAACTTCCACTGCTCTTTCACACCGAGGATTGGTGATTATCAAGAGGGAGATTGTTGGAAAGATTTTTCAAATAGGTTACTGTGAGGAACCTTAGTTTTCATATACAGTGCATTCGGAAAGTATTCAGACCCCTTGGCATTTTCCACATTTTGTTACGTTACAGCTTTATTCTAAAATGGATCTACACACTCATCAATCTACACACAATACCGCACAATGACAAAGCAAAAACAGGTTTTTCACAATTTTGCAAGTGTATAAATAAAAAAACTGAATTATCACATTTACATAAGTATTCAGACCCTTTACTCAGTACTTTGTTGAAGCATCTGTGGCAGCGATTACAGTCTCGAGTCTTCTTGGGTAAGACGCTACAAGCTTGGCACACCTGTATTTGGGGAGTTTCTCACATTCTTCTATGCAGATCCTCTCAAGCTCTGTTATGTTGGATGGGGAGTGTCCAGAGATGGTCTCTCCAGAGATGTTCGATCGGGTTCAAGTCCGGGCTCTGGCTGGACATTTAGAGACTTGTCCCGAAGCCACTCCTGCGTTGTCTTGGCTGTGTGCTTAGGGTAATTGTCCTGTTGGATAGGTGAACCTTCGCCCCAGTCTGAGGTCCTGAGCACTCCTTAGCAGGTTTTCATCAAGGATCTCTCTGTACTTTGCTCCATTCATCTTTCACTCGATCCTGACTAGTCTCCCAGTCCCAGCCGCTGAAAAAAAACTCTGCAGCATAATGCTGCCACCACCATGCTTCACCGTAGGGATGGTGCCAGGTTTCCTCCAGACGTGATGCTTGGCATTCAGGCCAAAGAGTTCAATCTTGGTTTCTTCAGACCAAATAATCTTGTTTCTCATGGTCTGAGAGTCCTTTAGGTGCCTTTTGGCAAACTCCAAGCGGCTGTCATGTGCCTTTTACTGAAGAGTGGCTTCCGTCTGGCCACTAAACATTTACATTTACATTTAAGTCATTTAGCAGACGCTCTTATCCAGAGCGACTTACAAAATGGTGCATTCACCTTATGATATCCAGTGGAACAACCACTTTACAATAGTGCATCTAAATCTTTTAAGGGGGGGGGGGGGGTTAGAAGGATTACTTTATCCTATCCTAGGTATTCCTTAAAGAGGTGGGGTTTCAGGTGTCTCCGGAAGGTGGTGATTGACTCCGCTGTCCTGGCGTCGTGAGGGAGCTTGTTCCACCATTGGGGTGCCAGAGCAGCGAACAGTTTTGACTGGGCTGAGCGGGAACTGTGCTTCCTCAGAGGTAGGGGGGCCAGCAGGCCAGTGGTGGATGAACGCAGTGCCCTTGTATGGGTGTAGGGCCTGATCAGAGCCTGAAGGTATGGAGGTGCCGTTCCCTTCACAGCTCCGTAGGCAATCACCATGGTCTTGTAGCGGATGCGAGCTTCAACTGGAAGCCAGTGGAGAGAGCGGAGGAGCGGGGTGATGTGAGAGAACTTGGGAAGGTTGAACACCAGACGGGCTGCGGCGTTCTGGATGAGTTGTAGGGGTTTAATGGCACAGGCAGGGAGCCCAGCCATAAACCATAAAGGCCTGATTGGTGGAGTGCTGCAGAGATGGTTGTCCTTCTGGAAGGTAATCCCATCTCCACAGAGAAACTCTTGAGCTCTGTCAGAGTGACCATCGGGTTCTTGGCCCCCTCTCTGACCAAGGCCCTTCTCCCCCGATTGCTCAGTTTGGCTGGGTGGATAAGCTCTAGGAAGAGTCTTCGTGGTTCCAAACATCTTCCATTTAAGAATGATTGAGGCCACTGTGATCTTGGGGACCTTCAATGCTACAGAAATGTTTTGGTACCCTTCCCCTGATCTGTGCCTCAACACAATCCTGTCTCGGAGCTCTACGGACAATTCCTTCAACCTCATGGCTTGGTTTTTGCTCTGACATGCACTGTCAACTGTGGGACCTTACATAGACAGGTGTGTGCCTTTCCAGATCATGTACTGTACAATCAATTGAATTTACGACAGGTGGACTCCAATCAAGTTGTAGAAACATCTCAAGGATGATCAATGGAAACAGGATGCACATGAGCTCAATTTTGAGTCTCATAGCAAAGGGTCTTGAATACTTACACTACCTTTCAAAAGTTTGGGGTCACTTAGAAATGTTCTTGTTTTCCATGAAAACATACATGAAATAAATTGCAAAATGAATAGGAAATATAGTCAAGACGTTGACTAGGTTATAAATAATTATTTTTAATTGAAATAATAATTGTGTTCTTCAAACTTTGCTTTTGTCAAAGATTCCTCCATCTGCAGCAATTACACACTTGCAGACCTTTGGAATTCTAGTTGTCAATTTGTTGAGGTAATCTGAAGAGATTTCACCCCATGCTTCCTGAAGCACCTCCAACAAGTTGGATTGGCTTGATGGGCACTTCTTACGTACCATATGGTCAAGCTGCTCCCACAACAGATCAATAGGGTAGAGATCCGGTGACTGTGCTGACCACTCCATTATAGACAGAATACCGGCTGACTGCTTCTTCACTAAATAGTTATTGCATAGCTTGGAGCTATGCTTTGGATAATTGTCCTGTTGTAGGAGGAAATTGGCTCCAATTTCTGCGTCTCATGAATGTTCTTCTTTGTGATCCGAACATCTCAAACTTAGATTTGCCTGTCCATAAAACGTTTTTTCCAATCTTCCTCTGTCCAGTGTCTGTGTTCATATGCCCATGTTAATCTTTTTTTTAATTTGCCAGTCTGAGATATGGCTTTTTCTTTGCAACTCTGCCTAGAAGGCCAGCATCCCGGAGTCGCCTCTTCTCTGTTGACGTTGAGACTGGTGTTTTGCGGGTACTATTTAATGAAGCTGCCAGTTGAGGACTTATGAGGCGTCTGTTTCTCAAACTAAACACTCTAATGTACTTGTCCTCTTGCTCAGTTGTGCACCGGGGCCTCCCACTCCTCTTTCTATTCTAGTTAGAGACAGTTTGCGCTGTTCTGTGAAGGGAGTAGTACACAGCGTTGTACGAGATCTTCAGTTTCTTGGCAATTTCTCGCATGGAATAGCCTTCATTTCTCAGAACAAGAATAGACTGACAAGTTTCAGAAGAAAGGTCTTTGTTTCTGGCCATTGAGCGATCAAATCCACAAATGCTGATGCTCCAGATACTCAACTAGTCTAAAGAAGGCAAGTTTTATTGCTTCTTTAATCAGGACAACAGTTTTCAGCTGTTGTAACATAATTGCAAAAGGGTTTTCTAATGATCAATTCACCTTTTAAAATGATAAAATTGGATTAGCTAACACAACGTGCCATTGGAACACAGGAGAGATCGTTGCTGATAATGGGCCTCTGTACGCCTATGTAGATATTCCATTAAGCTCTCTTGGGTAGAGGGCAGTATTTTGACGTCCGGATGAAAAGCGTGCGTAAAGTAAACTGCCTGTTACTCAGGCCCAGAAGCTAGGATATGCATAGAAAACACTCTAAAGTTTCTAAAACTGTTAAAATTATGTCTGTGAGTATAACAGAACTGATATGGCAGACGAAACCCCGAGGACAACCCCCCCCCCCCCCCCCCAAAAAAAATAAACAATTCAGCCTACAACTATTTTCAATGGCCATCACTTTTATTATAAGGCCAAGTCCTCCCAGATTGCAGTTCCTAGGGCTTCCACTAGATGTCAACAGTCTTTAGAAAGAGTTTTAGGCTGGCTTTTGGAAAAATGAGCCAGAAATTGTCGTTTTTCTTGGTGGCTCCCATTTTGGCTGTAGTGTTTCCAAGCGCGTGGAAGAGAGCGCGTTCTTTGGTATTTTTCTTCGGTAAAGACAATAACGATTCTCCGTCTTAAATTTGATCGTTTATTTACGTATTAGGGTACCTAAGGTTTGATTATAAATGTTGTTTGACTTGTTTGGAAAAGTTTATTAGTAACGTTTGGGATTCATTTTGTATGCATTTTGATGGAGGGAAACTGTGTGGATTATTGACTGAATCACGCCAGCTAAACTGAGTTTTTATGGATATAAAGAAGGACATTATCGAACAAAAGGACCATTTGTGATGTAACAGGGACCTTTTGGAGTGCCAACAGAAGAAGATCATCAAAGGTAAGGCATTTTTTATATCGCTATTTCTGACTTTCGTGTCGCACCTGCCTGGTTGAAATATGTTTTTCATGTGTCAGATAATCGCATGGTTTGCTTTCGCCGTAAAGCCTTTTTGAAATCTGACACAGCGGCTGGATTAACAAGAAGTTAAGCTTTATTTTGATGTATTACACTTGTGATTTTATGAAAGTTAAATATTTATAATACTGTAGTTTGTATTCCACGCTCTGCAATTTCACCGGATGTTGGCCAGGTGGGATGCTACCGTCCCACCTGCCCATAAGAAGTTAAAAATCAGCCGTTTCCAGCGACAATAGTAATTTACAACATTAACAATGTCTACACTGTATTTCTGATCAAATTGATGTTATTTTAATGGACAAAAAATGTGTTTTCTTTTAAAAAAACAAGGACATTTCTAAGTGACCCCAAATTTTTGAACAGTAGTGTTTTTCTAAAAAACTGTTTTTGCTTTGTCATTATGGGATATTGTGTGTGGATTGTATGTAGATTAAACAACTTCATGCATTTTAGAATAAGGCTGTAATGTAACAAAATGTGGAAAAAGGGAAGGGGTCTGAATACTTTCCCGAATGCACTGTATTATCATTTGCAATGGATGTTAAAAAACTATTTCCTACATTTCCGACCTGCGGGCCAGGTACTTCTATGCGTGCTCAGGCAAGCGCACTCCTCAACATTATACGGACGGCGAAACCAGATATATGCTCATTGCTCACATGGAGCACTCCAAACAAAATAATGAAACAAATTTACAAATATCGTAAATGATGGTTATGAAATAAACCAAAACTTGTTTCTCACAAGTGTAGCAGGTTGTGAACTCTGCAAACAATGTTTCCACACCAGGAATGAGAATGGTAAATTATTAATTATTACATGCATTAACAGAAATGTAAGTAACCAAATGACGGGGATTAACAGTACATATATTACTGGTGACATCTGTAATAGGGAATTGATAAAAAATGTAAAATCAAAGGGCAAACAATTCACACAATGAAAGTGCAAGAATTGGCGGGAGACAGCTGAACAATTCTGGAGAGAGACTCGCCTATCTTCTCCACATACCCTTTTCCCTTCTTGTCTCAACATTTTAAATTATACTCAAGACACAGTATCTTCACACATATTTTAGATACTTTTCACTGAAGCCCAACTCAATAATCAGCTAGGCCTAATGCCATGCCTGCTGCCCAAATTGCAGGCTTTCCAAATAGGCATAGGCCTACAAGCTCCGTGGCTAAGTCATGCTTTCTGGTGAAGTATTTTGAATGATTTTATAATTATATAGTAATTATATAATTTTGACAAATGTATTTCCATTTACTTTCCTATTGGACCCACATCTATGCCATTTCTCTCCTGTTCTATTGGTTTTCATATCAACTTTCTTTCGTTGTCCAGAAGCCAAAGGCACAATCCTAGTTATATTAGCAACCCATGCTAGTTGCTGCATCTTCAGATTCCCCTTCGTTTTAAGTTTCTAACAGAGATTTTAATCTGTGTCACATATGGAACTGCTATCAGGTGCACTGTTTAGAATTATGTTTTCTCAGGCACGCTGTTTAGAATGTTTTTTTCCCAGGCACGCTGTTTAGAATGTTTTTTTCCCAGGCACGCTGTTTAGAATTGTGTTTTCCCAGGCACGCTGTTTAGAATGGTGTTTTCCCAGGCACACTGTTTAGAATGGTGTTTTCCCAGGCACACTGTTTAGAATGGTGTTTTCCCAGGCACACTGTTTAGAATGGTGTTTCCCAGGCACACTGTTTAGAATGTTTTCTTCCCAGGCACACTGTTTAGAATGGTGTTTTCCCAGGCACACTGTTTAGAATGGTGTTTCCCAGGCACACTGTTTAGAATGTTTTCTTCCCAGGCACGCTGTTTAGAATGTTTTTTTCCCAGGCACGCTGTTGAGAATGGTGTTTTCCCAGGGACGCCGTTTAGAATGGTGTTTTCCTGCGAATTGTATTTTGGCAAATGTTTGAAGTATAACAGAACTTATTTGGCAGGCGAAACCCCGAGGACAAACCAACCAGGAATTTTTGTTGTTGTTGAGGTCACTCTCTTTTCAATTAGTTTTCTATGGAGATCTAGATTTCTAAGGCACTTGCTTGCAGTTCCTATCGCTTCCACTGGATGTCTTAGAAATTGGTTGATGTTTTTCCTTTGTGTAATGAAGAAGTATTGCTGTTCAGAACAAGGGTCGAGTGAAGTGTACTGTTTGTTAGAGGCGCGTGACCTGAAAGCACGTTCCACTTTGTTTTCGTCCAGTATTGAACGCAGTTTATCCCGTCTTAAATTTTATCGATTATTTACGTTAAAAAACACCTAAAGTTGTATTAGGAATGTTGTTTGAAATGTTTGGACAAAGATTACAGGTAACTTATGAGATATTTTGTAGTCATGTTGCGCGAGTTGGAACCGGTGTTTTTCTGGATCAAACGCGCCAAATTAATGGACATTTTGGAGATATAACGACGGAATTAATCGAACAAAAGGACCATTTGTGATGTTTATGGGACATATTGGAGTGCCAACAAAATAAGATCTTCAAAGGTAAGGCATGAATTATATCGTTATTTCTGAGTTTTGTGTCGCGCCTGGCGGGATGAAATCTGATTGTCTGTGTTTGTTTGATGGGGTGCTGTCCTCAGATAATCGCATGGTTTGCTTTCGCCGTAAAGCCTTTTTGAAATCGGACACTGTGGTTGGATTAACAAGAAGTTTATCTTTAAAATGGTGTATAATACTTGTATGTTTGAGGAATTTTAATTATGAGATTTCGGTTTTTTGAATTTGGCGCCCTGCAATTTCACTGGCTGTTGTCGAGGTGGGACGCTAGCGTCCCACAAATCCCAGAGAGGTTAAGCAATGGCTTTTTTCTGGCCACTCTTCCATAAAGCCCAGCTCGGTGGAGTGTACGGCTTAAAGTGGTCCTATGGACAGATACTCCAATCTCCGCTGTGGAGCTTTGCAGCTCCTTCAGGGTTATCTTTGGTATCTTTGTTGCCTCTCTGATTAATGCCCTCCTTGCATTGTCCGTGAGTTTTGGTGGGCGGCCCTATCTTGGCAGGTTTGTTGTGGTGCCATATTCTTTCCATTTTTTAATAATGGATTTAATGATGCTCCGTGGAATGTTAAAAGTTTCAGATATTTTTTATAACACAATCCTGATCTGTACTTCTCCACAACTGTGTCCCTGACCTGTTTGGAGAGCTCCTTGATCTTCATAGTGCAGCTTGCTTGGTGGTGCCCCTTGCTTAGTGGTGTTGCAGACTCTGGGGCCTTTCAGAACAGGTGTATATATACTGAGATCATGTGACAGATCATGTGAGATTTAGATTGCACACAGGTGGACTTTATTTAACTAATTATGTGACTTGTGAAGGTAGTTGGTTGCACCAGATCTTATTTAGGGGCTTCATAGAAAAATACATTCATTTCCACATACATTTTTTGAAACAAGTTATTTTTTTAATTTCACTTCACCAATTTGGACTATTTGGTGGCTATCCACTACATGAAATCCAAAATCCATTTAAAAATCCATTCACAGGTTGAAATGAAACAAAATAGGAAAAACGCCAAGGGGGTTGAATACTTTTGCAAGGCACTGTATAAATACAATGGGTGTATAATACACCCAGTGTATTCATGCAAAGGAGACACATATATCTTCCTTCATTTTAACACAAAACATAAAACAAAAACCTGGTACAATTAGAAAATGTATATACGAGTGCATTCTAATTAAAAAACTAGAGAACGACCGATAATCAGCCAAGCCGATATATCGGGACGAGCCGATAGTTTTGCCCTCTACATAGCAAAACTGCTACTACGCCAGCCACCAATAACCGCCTGAGCCACGAGCACTACACAGTGCCGTGGAACATCTAGCTGGGAATATCTAGCTGGGAAAATCAGCAGCAAGCTAGCTCATTCTCAAACAGTGTCCAAAATCAAAATCCTGTTGCTCTCCTTGCACGTTTCATAAGCATTTCCTACCTTTTCTCTCCTTGTTAGATATTATGCACATTTATGTCTTGGTAGCAAATGTCATCACCATTGAGCTAGTTCTCATAGTGGCAGTAAACAGCAGCAGTGATATGAGCAATGGAGAGAGATGTGAGGAGATGTGAAAGGAAGCGGAGTTACAGCCTCGCTCTATCCAATCATAACAGTAGGATCAAGTTACAACCCACCCATTTCTTGACAGATAGCTGAACTAGCCAAATTAGTTGTTTCGAATTTTGTCCTGGCAGCTGTTGTTTAGAGATGCGTCCTGACAGCAAAAAACAAAAAACAAATCCTGAACACGGAAAATGACAAAAAATACACGTTTCATAAGCTTCCATTTGCATTGAATAGATGCTCTTTTAAATTCTCAAACAGCAGTGCCTATTTTATGTCCTTCCAATAAGGCGTAACATGCTGAAGTGATGCTTCTATGCAAATGTTGTTGATCAGTAGGCTAACAGAAGTCCCAAGCACCATAGACTCCACCGATCAGCCAAAACAAGCTCAAAAACTCAATGCATGCACACACTCCTATTGAATATGCATTCACCTGTATTGTGAGTCGGGCTATGCCATCTTCATTTACCCAGTTTATCAAGAGCGTTACCATTCAAATAAAGTGATTACCATCATGTTGTCATAGTCAGATTGGTAAAAACAAAGTCACATGTATTGTTTGATTTAATAAGTGATGCATTAATGCATACTGTACATGGCTCTGGGAAATTTTGTCATCGACATTTTCTAATTTAATTATGTTAAATATCGGCTTCCTTGACCCCAAAAATCGGCATCAGCCCTAAAAAAATCTATATTGTTCGTTCTCTAAGGATTTTAATCAATTGAATACCTGAATTCCCACCAAAATCCCTAAACTCCATTCATTATTGGTCTGTACCAGTAAAATTTGTATGTGCTATAATTCATTCAATACCTGATGGATAAAAAAAAAAATCTAAAAGTTATCTTCATTCATTGTCCAACTCTTGCATTGATTAGAATTGTTTTAAAAACCTTTTAACAATGTTGATGACCGTTGCTAATATCATTTATCGTTTTTGGGGGTAACATCATATTTCTACCTATTTTCCTGTGCTACTCTGTGTTAAGTGACTGATTGTCACGTCCTGACCAGTGAAAAGGGTCATTTTGCCATAGTAGTATGGTCAGGGCGTGGCAGGGGGGTTGTTTTGTGTGTTTTGGGGTTGGTTTGTTTCTAGGGGAATTTGTTCTAGTTTTCTGTTTCTATGTTTCATTTTCCATGTGTGGCCGAGTATGGTTTCCAATCAGAGGCAGGTGTCTTTCGTTGTCTCTGATTGGGAGCCATACTTAGGCAGCCTGTTTTCCTTTGGGTTTTGTGGGTGGTTATTTTCCGTTTTGTTGTTTTACCTGACGGAACTGTTGGTCGTTGGTTATTTTGTTTAAAGTGTTCTCATAAAATAAATCAAGAATGAGCACTATACACGCTGTGCCTTGGTCTAATCCTTTCGACGCCTGTGACACTGATATGATTCAGTAGCATCAAGTGATTCATCATGATGCTAGCAAGGCCATCAGGCTACAGGTATGTCTTTTACAGTATGTGTCCCAAATTACACCTTATACCCTATGTAGTGTACTACTTTTGACCAGAGCCCGAGGGCCCTTGTCAAAAGTAGTGCACTATACAGCAAAGGGAATAGAATTTGGGATGCAGCATTTTCTGCTGGACGAGAGCCCCCCGTGGTAGCATGCCCTCTCTGTGCAGCTGAAATTGGCCACCCCATTTTCAGCTCTTTCAGCCTGTCTGCCCCCCAGAGTCCCTATAAATGAAGAGGGCTTTTGGAGTGCTTGAGGGGATTTAATTCAACCTGTTGTACTTCATGTCCCCCACAGGGGGTCTGTCTGTGCTCCTCTGCCAGGGGGCTAAGAGTTAAAGGTCCCCAGGGATGGGGACAGGGGAGCATGACACAGACTCATAGGGTACGGCTGCACAGGGCTTCACTGTCAGTGACTACACAGAAATAACAGGGGAGAATAGGGTCCATGGACCATTAAGAAGGGGCAGGGATAGCTATTGGGATGAACCCATCGTAGTAGGGCTTTGACTCATTTTGGATGACGGAAATTGGCCAGCCAAATGACAGCGGTATCCGTAATAACAGTTTAAATAAAACATTTTGAATTAATAGAACGGGTGTCCCCATTCAAGTCAATGATGGCATAATTGGTGGGCTGGTGGCCATTGCGAGTGTACCCATAGAAGCAAAGCAGGAAGTCAAATATGTGCTAAAATGTGTGCTGTGATTTGTTGATTCAACTGACAATCCAAAAAAAGACATTCCATTATTCCATTACATAACATCAATTGAATGATCATTCTACATTACCATGGATATTTTTGCATCACAATACCAGGCAGCAATTGCGAGTGTACCCATGAGTTTACCTGTCAAATTGCCAGGGTTAGAGGTTCCAAGCATGTTGTATTCATTATATGTATATGTTTGCTGCTGCTGCATTGTGGTCAACCTCAACCTTTATTCCAATCAAATCTCTTTAATTAAAAAACGTATATCAAGTCCCTCAGCTCCCAGATGAGATTTCCAATGAGGGAGAGACCCCTGTATCCGGCACTCCTGCCGACATAAACACAACAGACTGAAGGCTCTGGGCTACCTCACCATAGCTGGGACAAACAGCTCTGGAAATGAATGACAAACACCACTTCAAGGTTTATGGCTTTTTGCTCGATAGAAATGAAAAGCCAACAGTTCATGCATGACTGAATGAGAAATAAAATCACGCCACAGAGCATCTCGAATGTAGCCTTCAGAGAGAGAGAGAGAGAGAGAGAGAGAGAGAGAGAGAGAGAGAGAGAACTACCTACTGTCAAGCACCAGTGAGCAGGCTCCATGCTTCTTTCCTACGAAGCTAAACAGCAGCCAATGTACTCTATCAACCCCAAACATGCACAATACACCTACACAATAATACACCACACACACCTCTCTATGGTGTGAGAACTGGAAAGAGCTGCATGACATTTCCCTCTACTTCTCACTGTGTCATATAAAGCTATCTTTCTCCCCTTCAGCGCCAGCCACAAAACAATGCCACTGAATAATCCATAACAGTTCATATTGGAAAAGCGCGTGTGTAAGTGTATGCATGTGTGTGAGTGTGTGTACATGTGTGCATGCGAGCTCTGAGCTCTGAGTTGTCTTATTAAAACCCTAGCCAGGAGAGAGTGTGGTAATTACAGTCCCTCGCCAACACCTTTTAGACTTTGGGCCAAATCCGATGTGTGGCTCCAAATGTCATGCGTCTTAGCCGACAATTAAAACGACACTCCTCCTCAGTGGCTTTTTTAATGGGCTTCCTCAACTAGAAATAAAACCATAAAGGTCTCCTCATAACAGGCACACATTCCTAGATATCATAGTTCAGTAACTATCTGAATGTTGTCATTAATTAGCAGGATAGCAAATAATGGATAGCAAATAATTACACCTTGGCAACACATCCAAAAACAAGCAGAGAATCGCAGGAACACAACCAAACCAATGTCTACACAGAGACAAGACACAAAACACAAAGACCAAGGTTGGAGACCGCTAACACCCATACATTCCTATACACCTAGCTAGCACAGTGCTGGGCTTGACATCCCTCTCTGTTGATCTCCACAGGGCCTTCTGCATGAGGCCCACATGTGATGTTGCTGAAGCCCTGGTCTGACCCCAAAGTCACCCTACAATGGCAAACATCCAATTAACGGGCCTGTATCTATGCATAGGCTGTCACAATGGCAGCAGCCCCCTGGCCTCCTCCCTTTGCTGGGCAGCACCACTACAGTGGGTGCTCAGTGTTCGTGTCACCTCCTAATTGCATTTCTCCCCCATGGTAAAGGTAGGGCTTTGTGCAGCCACCTCGAGGAAGAAAAAGAGAGTCTGACTACCAATTTTAGCTGGCAGGTCGAGAGGAGCAGAGGCACTTAGTCTCGCTCTGGAGGAGAATAGTGAGCTGCTGCTCGTCTATGGAAACCAGCGCAAACAAAAGAGATGAGTAAAGGGGAAAGAGAGACAAATCCCTCTCCTTTCCTCCGGGCCCTTCGCTGGGTGTGTCTGGGATAGAATCCCAGTGTGGGTACGTGTCTGTGATTGAACAGGGGACAGGGGGAAGGCTTATAACGTGACACAGATTGCAGGCCCAACCTCTGTATGTGCCTCTCTTTCAGGTAGGCTTAAGCTAGACAATACTGTCTTTTACCATGTGGGAAGACTGGACTTTCTCTCCACTCACAGAAAGTGGGAACATCTGATATAATCACATACAAATCCTCCATTCTTTAATACTGAATCCAAGGACACTGAGTCACAATTCTGTCCCATTCACTCCATTGAAAATGAAAGATCTCTACACAATGTTTCACGGCACTTTTGAGGAAACTCAAAGTGATAGCAAAACTGCAGTATGATGTACTTAGCTTTTCTTAAAACATTCTTAATGGGACAACAACACAAAACGTTCTGCTTCTTGGGCCAACAAATGGATTTTAAAATGGGTAAAATCATATTTCTTCATAGGAAGTGAATCATAAGGTCAGGTGTGTATAGTTTGTCATGACAGAACACACTTGGTGGTAGCTAATGGAATAGGGTTTTTACAGTAAGTAAATTACAAATGGCCTTTCAGTGATGTTAAGGGAGGTATGCCCTACTTCAAACGCATTCTTCTCGGACTTTAATAGATTTGTTTTGAAACGGAAGCAGTGAACCCGTGGAATACTTTTCTCTCCATCCATTACTGAATTAGTTTTAAAACGTGACAGAAAGCGAGAGAGAGCCGGAGAGGGAGCTAGGGAGAATAAAAGGAAAAGGTTAAAGGTACTTAAAGGCATGCAGGCTGCATAAAGAACAGAGAGGAGGAGATCAACCTCTTCCCCTGCACTCTGTTTGAGACCCTCTGAAAGTAGTACCTCTGAAAGTAGTACCTCTGAAAGTAGTACCTTCAGGAGAAAAAGAGGAAATCAGTGCCCTGATACAGAGGGATACTGCAATTTCCAAGTTAAAAGGAAAGCCAACCCAGATACACATGGCCCTTCGGCCAGCCCTCTCCTGGTGGGTTGACTTCCACACTGAAGGGCCGTGGCTGTTTAGAAGAGCAGTCAAGATTATCTCAACAGATCTCCTATTTGCATTCCTGTGTCTGAGGGTGTCTGAGAGACGCTGTCTGCTTCCAGGATTACAGCTGGGCGATATGGACATATAGCGATAAATTACCTGAATTGGTTCGATAACGATAAATAAAACAATATGTTTATAACATTAATGTGCACCTCAGTTGATATCTTTTAAAATGATCCTTTAAACTACTCCTACTAGTTTGATGGATGTTGCCATACATTTTCCCATTAACAATAACCCATATTAGCAAACGTAATTGTAATGAAAGATATCTCTCATCCCCATATTGTTTTTTTTTTGTTGTTGCTCTTTTGCACCCCAGTATCTCTACCTGCACATCATCATCTGCACATCTATGACTCCAGTCTTAATGCTAAATTGTAATTATTTCACCACTATGGCCTATTTGTTGCCTTACTTCCCTAACCTTACCACATTTGCACACACTGTACATAGATTTTTATTGTATTATTGACTGCACGTTTGTTATCCTATGTGTAACTCTGTGTTGTTGTTTTTGTCACACTGCTTTGCTTTATCTTGGCCAGGTCACAGTTGTAAATGAGAACTTTTTCTCAACTGGCTTACCTGGTTAAATAAAGGTGAAATAATAAAACATTTATATCAGCAAAATGCCTTTGATCAGTGTCGATACGGTCGGTGTCGAAAATGTTCTGTTTATCGTTCCAGCTCTAGTCAGGATGGAGGACGACAGCGAGCCAGGGGGATTTGAGGAGGAAGTCAGGGGGATGTCAAGGGTACATGGCAGCTCCAGTCAGGGGATCCCCATGGGTCACCACCCAGGTCCCACCCCCAGGGAATAGCAGCCATTGTTTATGGAGAAGGGCCATCTCTATTGGCTACTCAGCCATGAGCTCTGTGAGGTCCTATTACACTGTCAGGAAGTGATGTTACATAGATTAATTACCACACTGTATGACTGTTAAACATAGTCATATGGTAAGCTAAAACAAGTTATTCTGGGATGACACTTGATTCTGGGATGACACTTTTATTCTGGGATGACACGTGATCTGACTCTATCCTGTAGAGGGTGAATTAAGTGTGTTGGGCAGAGGGAGGTGGAGGGACGCGACAGGTGAAGGGCTGGGGTGGCTGGGGGGAGAGATGACGGCTGGGAGAGAGAGAGAGAGAGAGGAGGAAGCAAGGTCAGCCACCAAGAGCACAGCCATCACTCCAACACTGACCCGTCTGCCCTGGAAGACACATGCACGCACACACGTATGTACGCACACATGCGCACACGCAAACACACACACACACAGAATGCAGCTGTCCCAGCCTTTCAGCTAAAGGCCCGCGGCTGCTGAATCAAGACAAACAGAAGTGTGACGGTCAAGACACCCGAGTCAATCACGAAGCCATATTTATCAGGCCACCCAGACACACACACACACACACACACACACACACACACACACACACACACACACACACACACACACACACACACACACACACACACACACACACACACACCACACACACACACACAGAGAGAGAGGGTAATGCCATCAGCTCCACAGAGTATCTGTAACTGTGCTCCTGTAGTGTGAGCCATCACTGCCATCTCCTTGTCACAGAGACCATGTTGTGGATATAGCTATAATAAATGGGCTATCCTCTAAACGCACACACAGAAACCCTCCTCTGCCTCCAGAACTACTGCATTCTCCTCACCCAGTGCAGCACTGGACACGGCCATTACAGTGAATCACCTTAAACGGTCTGCTTTTAACTCTGTTGACTGACTGACTGACTGACTGACTGACTGGGCCTTTGGATATCTTCTTCCTATGTTGAAATAGAACCTGAGCTCTGGCCCTGGGGACCTGGGGAGATGGGCCTCGCCCCCTCGCAGCACTGCCTCATGTTTTTCAAAACAAGACCCTGGACACAAATGGAAAGAACAGAGATTTAGGGAAAGGAGCGAGGGAGGGAGAAAGGGCAGAAGAGAAAGGGACAGAGATGACTCCATCCAGACAGATGGTTAAGTAAGACGTCTGAAGTTATTTCCCTCACAGATAAATATGTTATTAAAACAAGATGAATAACTATTTCCCCGCTCTCCTCCCATCCTACACTCCTTCCTTTAGGGCACAGAGCTCTTTAAAAGGCTGTTTTTGATGCTGCTGACTATTCTCCATCTCTATGGAGCAATTATAGCTGCACTACAAAATGAAGCACAGAAGCAGTCCCCCAAAAGGCCTAGCGCCGTACCCAGGGGAACCGCCATGACCCCTCTCCCCGCAACCCCTCAACTCCCCGCCTGAGATCCCACCCCCAAACCCTGAACTCTAAAGAACGCACTCCAGGCCTGCAGTGACCTACCCACATCAAAAGGAGAGGCAGTAGGACCCAGGGGAACTCTGTAGATAGTTCTCCTACTGCTGACCCACCTCCATACTCTGACCTACTGTACCTCTCTCTGAACACATCCTAACAGAAAACCCCCTAACTCCCCACTGGGCACACCCTTACACCAGGAAATCCTATTCCCTGTACTGAACAGAGGCTGAGATGGGCCATTGGAGTTGAGATGACTCTATTTAGCAGGCTAAAGGTGTCAGCATGCTTCAGTTCGCCTGTCTTCGACTAGGCGAACCGAATGAGTGTGCTCGCATGCTCCATAAAAATAAATTCGCTTGAAAATGGGAAGAAAAAAAGGAGAAAGCGGCAATATTAACCCGAGACAGTAGAGGGTGATGAGCTGGTAATTTCCATCTACGGCCAAACAAGGAAGTGACGACACCCAAACAAGGAAGTGACGACACCCAAACAAGGAAGAGACGAGTGGGAGAATAAAATAGTATACACAGAGAGACACTTGACTGGATTAGAAGTGAGTAGGGCTCTTTTTCATTTTCTCAGAAGTACTGAGTTAGGTAGGAGGATTTAGAAATGTGGAGCTAATGTTGTAAACCGTGATTGACCACACACTCCAGCACAGTAGGTGGCAGCATGCACCTTTAACGTTTGTTTGCTGACCGTGATTATATCATAGAAGAAGAAGAAGACACTTGACTGGTGAGAAAATTGTATTTGTGCAAATTGCCCGGGATCTACTAGCATTGATGTACCTAGCAACATATATAACAGGCGAGATATGGAGACAGAGAAGATGCCCACTACAGGTTCACAATAGTGGATGTAGGGGCATACGACCGAGAGAGCTATGGTGGAGTGTTTCAAGAGAGTACTTTTAGGTCCAAACTGCTGCAGAAGACCCTCGATCCAAGTCCTCAAGTTTTCCAGGGAGATGCAGTTCTCCTCTTATATGAGAACATTGTGCGCCCTTATCAAGGTATGTTGATAATAGAATGTTGGAATCAATTTGACTTTTTCTGTTTCTGATGTATGCACCTCTATATGAGAAGTGCCATTTTAGCAAGGCTTTTGGAATATGGTTCCTGGAAAATGGTATGGTGTTTTTTGTTTTCCAAATAATATATATATATATATATATATATATATATATATATATATATATATATATATATATATATATATATATATATATATTAAATACAGTACCAGTCAAAAGTTTGGACACACCTACTCATTCAAGGGGTTCTTTATTTTTACTATTTCCTACATTTTAGAATAATAGTGAAGACATCAAAACGATGAAATAACACATATGGAATCATGTAGTAACCAAAAAAGTGTTAAACAAATCAAAACATATTTTATATTTGAGATTCTTCAAAGTAGCGATCCTTTGCCTTGACAGATTTGCACACTCTTTTTTGGTTACTACATGATTCCATATGTGTTATTTCATAGTTTTGACATCTTCACTATTATTCTACAATTTAGGAAAAAGTAAAAATAAAGAAAAACCCTTGAATGAGTAGGTGTGTCCAAACTATTGACTGGTACTGTATATTCTCGTTACCTCTCCTTCACAGGTGTCCATGTCAATAAACCTGAGCGTACCTGGTACTACCACTCTTGTTGTCGGAGAGTCAGAGAATGCATTCGGCATCATGGCTGCAAGGACGAGGATTCTTGGCTGCACAGACTCAGTTCATTGTGTGCACTGAACCAGTAGTTTTAATCTTGTTAATGAATCAAATGAAACCTGATTATGGTACGTCTGTGTGCAGTAATTTAGGTTGAATTGAACTACACAAGTAGAAGAAAGCCTGTAAAGTCTGTAGGACACAGCTCTTCTGTACGTTGTCAGCACTTGATCTAATAGAATGCATTGAAACACCTTGAACAAACGCCAACAGAGCTTTTTTCAGCACAAAAAAAAGACCTTTATTCTTGCTTCTGAAAGTAAACACAATACAAACGTGTCTGCTGAGAACAGACATGTAGACAACAAAAGGGTGAAATATAAAGTGTCAAGAGCGTAGACACAAATATTTATGAGCAATATAAATATTTCGGAACAATAGTACAAAAAAAACAGCGTCTGTTATGAACGGACATGTAAATAACAAAAGTGTCTATTGAATAAAATGACCGTGTCTAGGGTCTGACTCCTGAGATGTCTGATCAAAACAACACAACAAGTTCTAGTCCCAGTCGTTCGGTCCATGTCCTCTTCTCGAAGTCATGCACAAACTCATGCAGCTGGTGATCGAATTCCTCCCTGAGTTTTGGCAAGAGTTCATCTATGAAATCAGCTGTAGGTGCCAGGACCCGGTGGAGAGGATGAGAAGAGGGGGGAAATTAGTGTCTGGAGAGCAGTGTGCATGGTGAGGAGAGGAAGAAAAAGGACATCAGGAGAGAGAAAAGGGGATCAGACTAAAGGAGGAGAGTCTGAAATAATTTGTATTTATTTACCTCTGGGACAAGCTGGTGGCTCGGTGCATGATGTTCTCCTGATCTTGATCTGTCTTCAATCATCTGCAATGCCTTTGCGAATGATGAGTCTGCAGCTCTTTTCTCCTTTCTTCTCACACCTCTGCTTCTTCTGCTGCTGCTCTGTGGAATTGGTGAGGAGCTAGCCAGTGGAATAGGTCTTGGAGGTGTGCCCA
Source organism: Salmo salar (assembly GCF_965601325.2). NCBI lineage: Eukaryota > Metazoa > Chordata > Actinopteri > Salmoniformes > Salmonidae > Salmo > Salmo salar. Next base: position 20,114,840 of record NC_138314.1, on the reverse strand, counting down.
GGATAGAGCTTCCCAGGTCCTGCATGGAGATTGTTTCCAATTCTGCACTGCAGCTCAGTGTAGGAGATGGGCTGGGGGCCAATCACCAGTCAGTACTGGGGCAGAGGTAGTGCTTGAGGCTGGTGAACAGGCAGTGCTGGGACGCAGAGAACAAAACCAGGTGCTGTCTCCATTCACTGGTGTTTGTGCCTTGAAAAAAAAAGTAGAGGGCTATTTAGTACACATATCCAAAACATTAATGAACATCAAATATAATTAACATAGATTACAATAGACTATATAATGTTGCAAACATTTGATCAGAGTTGAGTAGACCTGGCCTAGCTACTCAACTCTGCTCGAATGTTTGCAACATTTTGACTAGCTGGATCATGCTACCAAACTTTGACTTTGGTGTTACCAATGTGGGAAGCTTATGTCTGATCAAAAGTTGTAAAGATCTTTAGTCTGGTTGGCTTGCTTTCCCTGCATGAGCATGCTGCTAGGCTAGCTAGTCACTAGCCAGCCAAGTAGCTAGCGCTAGCTGGCTAGCTATTGTTAACAAAACATGGCTTCTCGACGAATACAAATCAAAAATCAAACAACATACCCCATCCTTTGGTGAAGACAGCATGTTGCTTTCAGTGTTCTCATGTTTCACGTGCTGAACAAGCCAGCAGCAACATTTCTGGAATAACAGCTCCACTGCAACCCTTGCTTGTTTTCTTTGCCTTGACGAACTTGTCGTGAACCCTACCCCCCTTTTTGGTGGTTGGGTCGGACCCCAGCGTCTCCGCAATCTCCCTCCATGAATTGGCCTTTACATGATGGTCTTTATATAATGCATGGATAGAATCGTAGATGTGCAGGTACTGTACTTTTGTACCTCCTCGGTCAATGGATGCTTGAAGTTGTCGTTCGCCATGTTGAATCCACACTGAGTTTTGCACTGAATCGTCAAGAAGCAGAAACTCGCATCACCCCTACAGTTCACCAGTGGACGAAGGGGCGTAGACTTTGGCTGGCCCTGGTGTGCCTGAACTGGTGTGCCTGAACTCCAAATGAACAAAAACGTCACAAAATGTCATCATAATATATACACAAACTCTTCCGAACTGTTTCGGCTGGGAAGCATGCGGCCGCCTTAACGCCTAGGGAGATAGAAGAGCAGCGAGTGAGTGGGTGGTATTTAAATGCTCCTCATCATCACCTTTATAGGTCTCTTTGTAGGTGTCAGTGGATGGCTGGCCCTTCTCCTTAATCACCTCTTGAGGTCATGATGACACCTCACTGAAGGGGTGAGAGGTGCTGAGAGATGGGAACTGGCAGAAGCTACATGCTAATATAACTGTCATCCAGGTGGCAATCTGTCTGTCTCTGGTCTCTGTGACCATCAGGCAATTAGAGCGCTGCACTCAACCAGATTTACATGTAACATGAATACATATCATTCATCAGAGCTGGGCTGCTTCAGTATGTGATTGGCATGTGGAATATCATCTGCCTAGTTCAGCCGAGTGTTTGGCATGTCAGGGCTATAAGATCACACATCATGGTTGTCACAAAACCCTCTATTACTAAGGAGTGATATCATCACACCGTTATAAAGCTCTGTTTTAATGCACTCACTAGTTAGCCACATTGCATCACAGCAGACGGAGAGAGCGAGAGGGAGAGAGAGAGAGGCAGACGGAGAGAGCGAGACAGAGAGTGAGCGAGAGAGAGAGACAGAGTCAGAAAGAGAGAGAGAAAGAGAGAATGTCATTCGCAAATACTTTGAGTTGCGTTCCAGTGATCAAAGGGAATCACTCTGGATGTGAAAAAAGCAAGGCGTGCTGAAATGAAAGGTTATATTATGGCGCACATTGAAGAGAGCTAAAACATTTATAGGACCATCATCTACAATACTGATTCTGGGGGGCTGCTCTCACCCCCTTCAAACTCAGCTCCTTCCCTAGAAAAGCACCAAATGATATCCATTATACCAACGCCTGCCAAAGCTCATATAGAAAATACTAAGAACCAAAAAGGGATTTATTGAGGGGATAATTTGGCATGACAAATATAAGGAACCTTTGAAATGGGTCTCCCTCTCTTTCTGTCTATCTCTTTAATCAACACGACATGATCTCCATACTGACTTGAAGCTCAAAATAAAAAAGACAGAAGCAAAACAACATGCCAAGTGTATTCATAATGGCCACATGAGGATTCTTTAATTGCCTGCCTTGATCATTATTCTGTAAACCATACTAGTTTAAATTGTGTGGCCTTGAGTAGTGGTAGGCTACAGCGGTGCTGCACAGCAACACGTAGAGTAACTAGCAGAAACAATCTTCTCTCCCTATGATGAAAAGCCCTTGAGGCTGTTTATTGTTTTTTAGGGAGAATATAAAAGTGAGGTTGAGGGGATTCATAAAGTGTGCGTGTGGGGGGTGAGTAAATGTAGCCTCTGCGCTGTGTGTTTCAATCAGATTGAGCGGGTGCAAACGCAGCACATTATTCTCCCCCCTGCCTGTCTGCTGCCTACTCTGCATAGCGCTGTGCTGGGCTGTGTGCTCCTGCTGTATTAGTGTGATGTATGACCCAAACGCAGGGCTGCGCCACACCGCACACACGCCTCTCCTACCACACCGCTCCAAAGAGCCTCCGTGCTTTTTCATTGTACCTGTCACACAGTTATTCATCTCTCCCTCTTCTCCCTCCTCGGCCTCTCTTGTATCCCTCTCTTTCTTCCTCTCTCTCTGTTTCACCATCTTCCCCCCCACTCTGTATCACTCTGCATTATTCTTCTCTGTTTCTTTTCAATTTATTTTGAAAGCATTTCTTAACAATTTCTTATTACAAAGGAAAAAGTACTTACACATACACACACACACACACACACACACACACACACACACACACACACACACACACACACACACACACACACACACACACACACACACACACACACACACACACACACACACACACACACACACACACACACACACACACACACACACACACACACACACATCCATACTGAGATTCGTGATAGAGAGTAGAGACTGGAGTCAGTGCCAGAGCATGTGGCTGACACCCTCCTCACCTCTCCTCTCCTCCTCCCCTTTTTATAGGGGACTGAGAAATCTGCAGGCTACAGCACTGGGGGTGTTTTGTCACTGTTGCCTGCCACGGCCGTCCTTGGCGCAGTACTGCATCTGGCAGAAAGTGAGGGCTCTTTCCCCGAGTCAGAGCCAACATAGGAAAAACGAAATATGACAAGCAGTCAGGGTATACAAAAACACTGCTGGAACTTCCAGAAAATAACAGCCTATCTTATCTTAATAAATAACACAATAATAACAGCCAACCAAGCACACGTAACAGTGGATGTGTGCTGGGCTGAGTGGAGGGGTCAGAGAGAGGGGGGTGCTGGGGAAAGAAATGTCATCTGAGAAAGACAATTACCATCACTCATGGTGTCCTTTGTGGAGCAGATCCGTTTTATCAGTGACTCTGATTTAACTGATCTGTATTTACAAAGGGCCTCAAGGACTGTGCTTAGAGGGGGGGGGGGGGGGGACAGAGAGGGGGGAGAGACAGAGACAGAGAGAGAGAGAGAGAAAGAGAGAAGACCGTCAAACCAATCCCCACATATACTCCTTTCAGTTCGTTATCTATGGCTCTTAGCTACAGAAACGCTTAATTAATGCTGGTTGTAAGCTATCGCATTGTCTTGCTCCTTTGTTCTTTCTTATGCAGATACTACATCAATAAAGAAGTTGAGGTAGAGATGTCAGGTGCCTTTTTGTGCTTTTATACAAAAGCCTTGTCTAAACCTGTGCCAACCTTTTTCAGTTACTGTACCACCATCTGAATTATTTTCTGCCTGGAGTACCCCCTCATGGGCATTTTACCAGTAAGCCTATGGTCTCATGAATCTTCTCAAGTACCCCCAGGGGTCCCAGTACCACCGGTCTAAACCATACCCTGGGCCTCTGATCGCTGTTTATGGTTGAGTTCAGGCAGAGCTGCCATAATCAGTTAGTGTTTTTCAGCATGAATATCCTCACACTATGACATAAACACTATTGTGGCTCAGACGAGGGGGCTCTTAATATGAATTATTTTCAATTACTTGTATTATTTGGGCAAATTCCCTTTTATTGCATTGCATCCAATTACCAATCGATTAAGTAACCTGACCAGCACAGCACAGCCATAGCAACAGCCCAGCCACAACAGCACAGCCTCTCTCCAACCCTGGCCAGCTCAGCCACAACAGCACAGCCTCTCTCCAACCCTGGCCAGCTCAGCCACAACAGCACAGCCTTTCTCCAACCCTGGCCAGCTCAGCCACAACAGCACAGCTTCTCTCCAACCCTGGCCAGTTCAGCCACAACAGCACAGCTTCTCTCCAACCCTGGCCAGCTCAGCCACAACAGCACAGCTTCTCTCCAACCCTGGCCAGTTCAGCCACAACAGCACAGCTTCTCTCCAACCCTGGCCAGCTCAGCCACAACAGCACATCCTCCCAGATCAGAGAGAACACAATTACTGCAGACAGACGCCCAGAGCCCGAGCCAGCGTCTCCACAGCCTTAATCACAGAGTGGAACTGATTCAATTCATTTGGCCTGGGAGCAGATATGGAGCCATTACGTCCTAATTAACAGAGTGCTAAGGTGGAGCCACACCTGAGTGAGCTGGAAATGGGCAGAACAGAGCAGAACAGGGAGCTCATTTCACTGCAGGAGGAATGGGAAGGAGGGGGAGTGCTATTTAAATGGGGAGCTACATTCTATTAATCCATAAACTGATTTATGTCTGATAATATGCTGGTAACACAATGGCCGCTATGATTATGATTATGTCTGTTATGGTTCACTGACACCTAAGATAAGGTTGGGGGAGGGATGAGGGGGAGGGGCTACGAACATGTGAATTTGCATATTGCACTGATGCCCTTTCAGAAAGGGCTGTGTATCAGTCTGACAGATATCGTTGAAGTCAGAAGTTTACATACACCTTAGCCAAATACATTAAACTCACTTTTTCACAATCCTGACATTTAATGGGGCGGCAGGTAGCCTAGTGGTTAGAGCGTTGGACCAGTAACCGAAAGGTTGCAAGATCAAATACCTGAGCTGACAAGGTAAAAATCTGTCGTTCTGCCCCTGAACAAGGCAGTTAACCCACTGTTCCTAAGCCGTCATTGAAAATAAGAATTTGTTCTTAACTGACTTGCCTAGTAAAATAAAGGTAAATAAAATAAAAAATCTTTGTAAAAATTCCCTGTCTTAGGTCAGTTAGGATCACCACTTTATTTTAAGAATGTGAAATGTCAGAATAATAGTAGAGAGAATTATTTATTTCAGCTTTAATTTCTTTCATCACATTCCCATGGGTCAGAAGTTTATATACACTCAATTAGTATTTGGTAGCATTGACTTTAAATTGTTTAACTTGGGTCAAACGTTTTGGGTAGCCTTCCACAAGCTTCCCACAATAAGTTGGGTGAATTTTGGCCCATTCCTCCTGACAGAGCTGGCGTAACTGAGTCAGGTTTGTAGGCCTCCTTGCTCGCACACACTTTTTCAGTTCTGCCCACACATTTTCTATAGGATTGAAGTCAGGGCTTTGTGATGGCCACTCCAATACCATGACTTTGTTGTCCTTAAGCCATTTTGCCACAACTTTGGAAGTATGCTTGGGGTCATTGTCCATTTGGAAGATCCATTTGCGACCAAGCTCTAACTTCCTGACTGATGTCTTGAGATGTTGCTTCAATATATCCACATAATTTTCCTTCCTGATGATGCCATCTATTTTGTGAAGTGCACCAGCCCCTCCTGCAGCAAAGCACCCCCACAACATGATGCTGCCACCCCCGTGCTTGACGGTTGGGATGGTGTTCTTCGGCTTGCAAGCCTCCCCCTTTATGGTCATTATGGCCAAACCGTTCTATTTTTGTTTAATCTGACCAGAGGACATTTCTCCAAAAAGTACGATCTTTGTCCCCATGTGCAGTTGTTTAACCGTAGCCTGGCTTTTTTATGGCGGTTTTGGAGCAGTGGCTTCTTCATTGCTGAGCGGCCTTTCAGGTTATGTCGATATAGGACTTGTTTTACTGTGGGTATAGATACTTTTGTACCTGTTTCCTCCAGCATCTTCACAAGGTCCTTTGCTGTTGTTCTGGGATTGATTTGCACTTTTCGCACCAAAGTACGTTCATCTCTAGGAGACAAAACGCGTCCTGAGCGGTATGATGGCTGCGTGGTCCCATGGTGTTTATACTTGCATACTATTGTTTGTACAGATGAATGTGGTACCTTCAGGCGTTTGGAAATTGCTCCCAAGGATGAACCGGACTTGTGGAGGTCTACAATTTTTTTTCTGAGGTCTTGGCTAATTTACTTAGATTTTTCCATGATGTCAAGCAAAGAGGCACTGAGTTTGAAGGTAGGCCTTGAAATACATCCACAGGTACACCTCCAATTGACTCAAATTTTGTCAATTAGCCTATCAGAAGCTTCTAAATCCATGACATCATTTTCTGGAATTTTCCAAGCTGTTTAAAAGCACAGTCAACTTAGTGTATGTAAACTTCTGACCAACTGGAATTGTAATACAGTGAATTATAAGTGAAATAATCTGTCTGTAAACAATTGTTGGAAAGATTACTTGTGTCATGCACAAAGTAGATCTCTTAACCGACTTGCCAAAACTATAGTTTGTTAACAAGAAATTTGTGGAGTGGTTGAAAAATTAGTTTTAATGACTCCAACCTAAGTGTATGTAAACTTCCGACATCAACTGTATATACAGCTCTCCCTAAGAGGGGTAAAGAGGGGTGGAATCATTCAGCACAAGGTTCCTATGGGCCAGAATGTGAACACTGCATGCAGATGGAGAGAGGAGCAACATCTCCCCAACAGATCAGATCCAGCCCATTCCACACGAGAATGCCACACAGATCACTCCTCAGACCTCAGACGCGGAGCAGGAAGCCACTCCTCAGCTTGGCAGCCAAAGATGGAATGCCTGGATGGTATTTCGGGAATGTTAAACCAAAGCCTTGGGAAGTTTGAGGGATGGTGAAATTTTACACCCCCGCTTACAGACCGTGCAAGTCAGAGAGAGCAGCTCCTTACGGTTCTGAAGACTGTTCTGTTTACTAACAGCAGCACCTCGTACTGAACTACAACCGGTCCTGTTCCTCTGCCAAGACCTGTTCCCTAGGTAAAGGGAAAAGGTCTGGATGAGAACATTCCTCAACACTGAAAGGAAATGTAGAAAATGATGTGAGCTGGTTTGAATTTGAAGAGCCCATCAGACCAGGGAAAGATGAGGAGTCTACTTCTCCCAGACTGTGTGATATTTGGGCCATAGTGTTTCAGAGCCCCCCCCCCAGGAGCTAGCTGCTCTCTCCCCACGTTGATGTCAGAGGGACCTTAAACATGGAGCAGGGGGCTCGTAAAAACAAAACACAGCCATTACGTAAGCAACATTACAACACACACACACACACACGTAATGAACCCGACCAATAGTGTAATTGTAGCTGTAGAATCACAGGAGCAGGGGGATTGTGTTTGTGTTGCCAGCCTGCCTGCTGTTAACTGTTAACTGTTAACTGTTAACTGGATGGCTGCCTGAGAAACCGTCCAATAGTCTGGATCTCTATCCACTACTAGGCTCTTTACCAGAGGAATGAGGAAGTGGTGAGAGAGAGGGAGCCAGTTTGTGTACTTGTGCAACTCAGTACTGTATCTGTCGGGAGACAAGTCCTGCCACATAATGAGAGAACAAAGGGAACAAAACTGTGAATCTTGGATCCCTGACTGTTCCCCCATCTCAAAAGACAAGTGTCATTAGCTCTCCATTCTCTCAGGTTTGATTGATGTTCCCCCCGGCAACACACGTCCATGCGTCACTAATCATTTCATATGAAAGTACATGCAAAAGGAAGAAAATGTACTAGCCATTAAGAAACCATTCATTGCCAAAGGACAGTATTAATTGGATGACACTGACTAGTGTTTTCATTTGAAGTTCACACCAGTCGATTACTATAAAGGGGATCTGTCAGAGCATGTGAGTGAATGTCATGATCCATTTTGTAGTTACTTTAGGCTCTTCATGACAACAGTAGATATGGAAGTGTTATCCTGTAGGGTTTGGAAGGTAATATTGTATAACTGGGGGGATGTGGTTTAAATACTACTCATATCACATCACCTTATCCCCCAATCCAGTCCATCTTTAAACAGACATGATTTCAGCTAGCCTGGTGGACTCCTAAATCACTGCCCTTCATATCCAGACCAGGAGGATATCCCAATGTGTGTGAGTATGATAAAATGTGCCGGGGGTTTGTGAGTGAAGATATGGGACCCGGTGTGGGTAATCTTAACCAGAGGCCAGGATTAGGCTGGCCCAGGGACCACAGTACAATGGGCCAGAGCAGTGAAGAAATTCATACGCATCCGCTTCCGAATGAAATTACTTTAGACAAGCTTTCGTCCGCAAAAATGGATTAATGCTGTTTATCCGCTTTTCATAGGGAATTTCTACATGTGTGAATGGAGTCTGGGCCCTGATAATGGTACTCCTCCACACCTCCCCCTCCACTATCAGCACTCTCTGGGCGCTTCAACATATACTTACAAAAAAATCAATTGCTACAGCTGCGCGATGAGAGTGTAACGCTGAATACATTTTGTATTTCTCCCTCTAATCTTCTCCTTCAACATGTCAGACAAATTGTGCTGCCTCTGCCAAATCTAATATAGCCGCCCCCTCCTGCCCACACACACACACACACACACACACACACACACACACACACACACACACACACACACACACACACACACACACACACACACACACACACACACACACACACACACACACACACACACACACACACACACACACACCTACTGACTGCCGGGTGATGGAGATTGACAACACTGTGATTGGTAATCACAGCCAGGAGAGGATCAAATATGTATGAAAATGCTGCACTACAGAATCAGAAAATGCTGTGGTATTTGCCGGCCCTAGAGGATAGAGTGTGTGTCTGTGTAATCTGTCTGCTGTCTGTCCCCTACTCCTCAAACTCATTCACACAGACCTGACTTATTGTGCTGTTGTGTTAAGATAACTGTCCACGATACATAAAGGATTCAACCATTCAATGCCCATTTCCCCTGTGTGTCAGCCTCATCTCCTCCACCACTTCCTATCACATCTCCCATCCACTTGATATTACTGCTGCTTCCAGGCTGCCGCCACGCTGCTGATTTCTCTTTCCAGCACTAACTGCTATTCACCTTATGCAGCGATTGCTCCACACATCTTGTGAACACCTGTCATGTGGAGATGGGATGCTCTCAATGCCATCACAGCAATGCAGTTACAGAACAGGAGGTCCTTGGTTCACGTGGCAGCAGGCAGCTACAGTACAGTAGAATCAAGGAGCACCTTGTGACCGTGACAAGCTACTTTAACTGTGGGCTTCACATGGAGACAGACTGACTCCAGACCAGTGGTTTACTCAGAAGGAGAGGGCTGACTGACAGATAGACTGTGTCTCTGATGGAAGAGGGGAAGGAGGGTTAGAATGTAGAGGTAAAGGGGCCATCATCAAAGCATCTGTGTGTAGAGGTTGGTGATCCTGCCGATGGCCCTGGAACTGCAGCAGCATCACGCCGCCCGCCTGCTGCTGCAGCCACATCTGAGAGCAAACAATCCTGCAAAATGGAGCGGTGGGCACATGTCCCTTTCTTTCTATTTGATAATGAAATCCCAGACAGAGAGAGAAAAAGAAGAGAGTGATTTTAGAGAAAAAAGGGGGAAAAAAGGAGAGAAATTAGTGCAGAGAAAGACACAGATATAGAAGGAGAGAAAATTAGAGATGGTACTGAGATAGGCAGAGGGATCGAGGGAAAGATAGAGGCAGAAGATACAGAAAAAGAGGGAGGGAGGGGGAGAGGTGGAAGGGAGCAGTAGAATAAGCCAGGAGAGAAAGAGCAAGGCTCAGCAGTCTTCCTCAGGCTCAATTTCCAGGACATGATTCGTCTGGAGTGATGACATACAGTATAATGGGCGCAATAAAAAAGGCTGCATCTCTCTTCCCCTCCCTCCCTCCCTCCCTCCCTCCCTCCCTCCCTCCCTCCCATTTCTCCAGAAATAGAAGCCTGCTCTAGTGTTTAAAAGCTCAAGGGAAGAGCCCCCCTTCATTTCTACCGAAAACACCAAATATCGTTCAATCCCTCTCTTTCTCCTTTTCTCTCTCTCTCCCCCATCTCTCTCCCTTTCTCTCTCGGCCACATGAAAGCACCCTCCCCTCCTCACAGCGGTTCTTACGCCACGCTGGCCACTGCGCTCGGGGTGGGGGGGAGGGGGGTTTGATGCTCCTATTGTGATCAATCAGAGTCTCCTGACTGGCCACATTTATCAAGAATTGATGGCTGCGTATCTTCACCCTGCAGTTAGCGGACGCCCGCCTTGTTTATATTTCAGTCACATCGCCGCAGCTAGCCCCACCCCTATGACAACGTTGCAAATCTAATTGGCTGATGTTCTGTTATGATGCTTTTATGACATGTCAATTCTGATGGATTCTGTTAGGACAACCATGGCAGCCGACTGGCCCCTTCACACACTTGCTCACTTACTGCTAGTCCTCTTCTTCACAGGAGGAGGAATGTTAAGAGCAGTCATTACTAACAGACTTCTGGGATTTACTACTGAAGGGCTCTGGCCCTATTTTTTATTGATTCTCTGTCTTTCTTCCATCTTTTATTCTCTCTTATGTAACGGTGACCTTTTGGAAGATAAAGGGACCATTTTCTGTCCATGGGAAAAACAGAAAATACAGAAAAGGACAGGCTTTGGCCATGCTGCAAATGTATCGGGTGTGGAGAGAGAAGAGACAGGAGGAGGAGAGAGTGGAGGAGGAGAGAGAAGAGAGAGTGGAGAGAGAGAGAGGAGAGAGAAGAGAGAGTGGAGAGTGAGAAGGAGGAGAGATAAGAAAGAGTGGAGAGAGAGGAGGAGAGAGAGTAGAGAGAGAGAAGGAGAAGAGAGAAGAAAGAGTGGAGAGAGAAGAGAGAGAGGAGTGAGAGGAGGAGAGAGAAGAGAGAGTAGAAAGAGGAGGAGGAGAGAGAAGAGAGAGCGTAGAAAGAGGAGGAGAGAGGAGAGAGAGGAGAGGAGAGAGAGGAGGAGGAGAGAGAAGAAAGAGTGGAGAGAGAGGAGGAGAGAGAAGAGAGGAGGAGAGGAGGAGGAGAGAGAAGAGAGTGAGGAGGGAGAGGAGGATGAGAGAGAAGAGAGAGGAGAGAGAGGAGGTAGAGGAGGAGGAGAGCGATGAGAGAGAAGAGAGAGAGGAGGAGGAAGAGGAGAGAGAGAGCAGTGTGATTTGGGCATCTTTCAGAGAACGTAATGGCAGCTTGAAACAAACACACGCCTCGCCTGACAAAACCTAGGCAACCACCCCCCGCAGGGAGTAGGGGACTGTGATAATGAAGGGAGAAATTTAGAGGAGTGTGAAACAAAGGAGAGTGAAAAGTTATTAATAAGTTATTAATATGTCTCTGTGCACCCCATCTCTTCTACTGGCTCCTCCTCAGGATTAGAACTAGATGGGGACAAATTGGAAGTAGTTCAACCCCCCCCTTCCTCGCCTGGCTTTACCCTGATGTGGCAGCAGCCCGGCCTATCGCTGTGGCTGTGGATGAGTTAGCAGCTAGCGCCCTGGTGGCTAATGAAATTACTGCCCATCTGCTTTAAACAATACTAATCCACTCTACTCCCCTAAAAACACCAGCTAACCAGAAATACACACACAAAACAATGAACCCAGGATAAACCTGACAGCCCATGGGACTGCGGAGGTCTGTGATTGACAGAGCACAATAACTTTGATTAATTGATACCATCAATGTTGTTATAAAGCTTTTGTGCCTCTTTTCAACTGATGATCAATGATGATAAAATAAATGGCAAGCTGTCACCGCGTATTCTCTTAACACACCGCCGCCCCTTGAGGACAAACGCACACACATCCTCTGGGACAAACACGCACATACAGTCAAACAGCATCCTAAGAAAGCACACACAGACACATAAACAAGACATACACAGCCTGAGGCCAAACATGAAGAGAGATAGTGTAGTGTATGAGTGTAAACATGGAGAGGGAGGATCCTATGAATATATCTGGTTAGGGATGCTAGGAGATTAGCCATGAATGGGCACTGTTATTTGAATATTCAAATATCTGAACGGACGTTAGACAAAAATAGGCCTCTTTTGTCTAAAATGTAATGATCTATGTGACACCGCTACATAGCCTACAAGGATAGACCATTACATTATAATGTTTAATAAAATGACAGTTTTTATAAGTGTGCCAGTAGGCTACATACTGTAGGTTTCACACACCTAGCTTGATGTTATTGTCGCACAATCAAAGCAGACCTACAGAGGCTCCATGTGTTTCTAAGCAATACAACATTAAGTTGTACGCTACAATGATCAACCAACAGGTAGGCTGTTGTTTCATATGAATGGAGTTGTTGTAGACATTGGACAGGGAGCGCAGCAAAAATAGTCTCAATTAGCCTTGATACTTTAGCTAGCTAACTTAGGTGGCTACTGCAGCTAGCTGCTTTATAACGATTTGATGCAGTCAAGACAGGCACTACCAGATGGTATGATAGTTATCTATGGCAGCAACAACTTTGTCTAGCTAGCACGAGTCTGTTTGGCCACTCTCTCTCTCTCTCTCTCTCTCTCTCTCCCTCCCTCCCTCCCTCCCTCCCTCCCTCCGTGCAACTAGGGTTGAAAAGGGTCGGAAACTTTCTGGGAAATTTCTGGAAATTTTCCATGGGAAGTTAAGCTCGGGAATTTGGGGAATTTTGCTTACAAAAAGGTTAGCTTATAACAGTGAACCTTTTTTGTGGGATGCACATAAGGCAATTCTAGGTCTTATGTCATATTTTGGTTAAACTATCCCCCATTCAATGGAATTGCAACCCTCTGCATCCGCAGTGCATTCTTCCATCACATGTACAGCTGATTCTCTTGATCTTGCACACTAATGAGACGCTATTGAGCCCACACTACTACATTGTCTGTGCCAAGGACTACATGCTTTCTGGTAAGTTTTGATTACAATACTGGGTGGGGTGAATATATTTTATATGACATACATACTTTTTTGTTAACTAGTAAATAGTAGCCTACAGCAAAGTGTGTTTAAATCATTTCTCACTTGTTAACAACTTCTGCTAGTTTGTTTTTGCTACCATGTGGCTTTTAGCTTGCTTGAGCCTGCTAACTGAGGAGTGTTAATTCACCTGTTTCCATACATGTTTCATTTTAAAACATTTATCTGACAAATGAGTTGTTTAATCTAACTGCTTAACTATTTATCTGTACATGGAATTGTATTTAGGTAAAAAAAAGAAAAATCTAATCTTTACAGGAAAATGCCACAGGGACTATCTGATGTGTGGAGACATTTCACTGAAGCTAATGTAGAATGAAAAGCTGTGTACATTTGAAAATACTGTGCCAAATCATATGTGAAGAATGCAACAAAGATGCAGAATCATCTGGCCAAGTGCACAACGTTCCCTTAGCGCTCACAACAAGCAACCCTTGACAAAAATCCCTCTACTTCTATTTGAGGTGAAAATGATGAATCAGACACCTTATCGATAGCAACAGCTCATGGTCCTCCTGGAATCAGAAGTTTTTTTGACTCGATGGAGGAACGTAGTCAGAGAAATGCTGATGAATGTCTTGCTCAAGCTGTGTATGCAACTGGTTCACCTCTGATGCTCACAGGCAATGTGTATTGGAAAAGAACTCTGCATCATTTGCTGGATGCAGAGTTCAACACTGTTCATGTGAAGGTCAAGCAAATCATAGAGAATGCAGACTGTATTGCAATCATCTCTGATGGGTGGTCAAATGTTCATGGGCAAGGAATAATTAACTACATCATCTCCACCCCTCAACCAGTATTCTACAAGAGCATAGACACAAGGGACAACAGACACACCGGTCTCTACATTGCAGATGAGCTGAAGGCAGTCATCAATAACCTTGGACCACAGAAGGTATTTGCACTGGTAACAGACAATGCTGCGAACATGAAGGCTGCTTGGTCTAAAGTGGAGAAGTCCTACCCTCACATCACACCCATTGGCTGTGCTGCTCATGCATTGAATCTGCTCCTCAAGGACATCATGGCACTGAAAACAATGGATATCCTCTACAAGAGAGCCAAGGAAATGGTTAGGTATGTGAAGGGTCATCCAGTTATAGCAGCAATCTACCTCACCAAGCAAAGTGAGAAGAATAAGAGCACCACATTGAACCTGCCCTACAACACCCGTTGGGGTGGTGTTGTCATCATGTTTGAGTCTCCTGGAGGGGAAGGAGTCTCTCCAAGAAATGGCCATATCACAGTCTGCTGATATGGACAGCCCCATTAAGAGAATCCTCCTGGATGATGTATTTTGGGAGAGGTGGTAAGTGTCAGTGTCTCCTGACCGCTCCTGTCTCAGCCTCCAGTATTTATGTTGCAGTAGTTTGTGTCGGGGGGCTAGGGTCAGTCTATTATATCTGGAGTATTTCTCCTGTCTTATCCGGTCTCCTGTGTGAATTTAAGTATGCTCTCTCTAATTCTCTCTTTCTCTCTGTCTTTCTCTCTCTCGGAGGACCTGAGCCCTAGGACCATGCCTCAGGACTACCTGACATGATGAATCCTTGCTGTCCCCAGTCCACCTGGCCGTGCTGCTGCTCCAGTTTCAACTGTTCTGCCTGCGGCTATGGAACCCTGACCTGTTCACCGGATGTGCTACCTGTCCCAGACCTGCTGTTTTCAACTCTCTAGAGACAGCAGGAGCGGCAGAGATACTCTCAATGATCGGCTATGAAAAGCCAACTGACATTTACTCTTGAGGTGCTGACCTGTTGCACCCTCGACAACCACTATGATTATTATTATTTGACCCTGCTGGTCATTTATGAACATTTGAACATCTTGGCCATGTTCTGTTATAATCTCCACCCGGCACAGCCAGAAGAGGACTGGCCACCCCTCATAGCCTGGTTCCTCTCTAGGTTTCTTCCTAGGTTTTGACCTTTCTAGGGAGTTTTTCCTAGCCACCGTGCTTCTACACCTGCATTACTTGCTGTTTGGGGTTTTAGGCTGGGTTTCTGTACAGCACTTTGAGATATCAGCTGATGTAAGAAGGGCTATATAAATATATTTGATTTGATTTGATGATTGAGGTGGACATTGAGGAGGTCCAGGGAGAAGACATGGAAGCCTGAGAGGAAGACAACCAAAACTTTAGTTTCTAGACTATCATTTTACAGATGTATATTGAAAATGTTTTTGGGAGATGCGATGGATCATTGGGGATCATTCAATATTCCCTTTCTTTTGTTCAGTGAAATCATCCCATGTGAAGAGTCAACTCATTTAATTTAAGTTAAATTCGTAACTAAATAGTTTTTTTATTTCTATTGGAAGGTTGGAATCATTTTCAATTATGTCTGCTTATGACAAGGTAAAAAGTTTATGTTTCTGTCTCCATATGATAAGGTAAATATATCCAATGCAAAAAACATCTACATTTAAATGGTATGAATATAAATTTGCATATATTTCCGTTAATTCCCATATATTCCTGTTAATTCCCATATATTCCCATTAATTCCCACGGAAAGTTTCCACCTCTGAATATTCCCCAAAATGCGCAACCCTACGTGCAACACACATAGACTGTCACTCCACTCTCGCCCCTCCCCCACTCTTCTGCTGAAACACTCGTGTCGCATGATCAAGTCTCCATTGAAGTTTCGAAAACACATGTATTTCGACTATCCGGATACATATCATTATATTATTATTGTGATGCCCATCCCTAGTTAGACAGAGCAGAGGCTCTTAGCATATAGGCCACAGTTGTTAAAGGGAAACTCCACTCAAAAACAATATTTTTGTATTTTTCATTAGTCCACTGTCAATAGAGTCCCAAAATGTTTTGCAAGTCAACAGTCAGGTTTTCAAGATATTGGACTTTCAAGAAGCAAAGTGTCACTGACCACATCATCATAATGATGAAATTAAGAGGTAAGGCACGAGGGTGTGTGGTATATGTCCAATATACCACGGCTAAGGGCTAAACAGCCCTTAGCCGTATTGCTATTATAAACTGGTTACCAATGTAAAAAGTCATTTTTGGTCATACCCATGGTATACGGTCTGATATACCATGGCTTTCAGCCAATCAGCATTAAGGGCTCGAACCACCCGGTATATAACATGTATTATATGATCGTTTTTGAGTGGAATTTCCCTTTACGCTAACCAGACACATCCAGGGAATTAGTGCACGCACTGTGTGCATTGTTAGAGAACCCCAGTACACCAGTAGCGTATAAACACACACATTACAGAGATAGCAGCAAAGGACCAATGGGAGGACAGGGGAAAGGGAGGATGAACTGTCAACACTACAGGCTCTCCTCAGCTCTATCAGACCAATATCACCAACCTTACTAGTCAGACTGAGTTTATTGGATCAAGTCATTTCCATGTAAAAGGTCCCATGAGCACCAACATGTGAAGTTCAGATGAGCAAATTAAATCAAATTAATTTGTATTTGTCACATGCGCCGAATACAACCTTACAGTGAAATGCTTACTTACAAGCCCTTAACCAACAATTAGAAAAATAAGTGTTAAGTAAAAAATAGATAAGTAAAAATAAAGAGAACAAATAATTAAAGAGAAGCAGTAAAATAACAATAGTGAGGCTATTTACAGGGGGTATCAGTACAGAGTCAATGTGTGGGGGCACAGGTTAGTCGAGGTAATTGAGGTAATATGTACATGTAGGTAGAGTTAAAGCATGTCAAATCAGGTGTCAAATGAAAGCTTTGAGTCTATATTTTGGGGGAATTCCATCCAAAAAATTTGGAATCTGCAAAGGCTTTGATTTCTGACCAAACGGATGGAAAAGGGGTCTTAGAAAACATCTACCAGAAAAAAGTATTAAAAGGTATTAGAAATACATCAAAACTTGGGCTGTCAAAGTTAACACGTTAATAACGTGTTAATGCGCGACATGTTTACATTTTTTGGATGCCGTTAATCGCGTCTCTATTTCTTTACCGCACGGACCCCTTTAAGGGCGGAATACAACATGGAATACAGCTGCAGTCAATGTTTGAGCCTCTACATAGCTGAAGACCATGTGCCTCTAGCCAAAATCATTATGCCCAATATTACTGGACCTATGGTTTTTCTTTCTGCTGCGGATTCGTGCGCACGTCACAGGCCGTTTTAAACTACTCATGAGCAGCTATGTTTTGGTTTGGTTACACACAACATTGTTTAGCTAGTTGGTCATGTTACCTAGCTAGCATCCTGATAACTTGGTCATGTTACCTAGCTAGCATCCTGATAACTTGGTCATGCTACCTAGCTGGCATCCTGATAACTTGGTCATGTTACCTAGCTAGCATCCTGATAACTTGGTCATGTTACCTAGCTGGCATCCTGATAACGTGGTCATGTTACCTAGCTGGCATCCTGATAACTTGGTCATGTTACCTAGCTAGCATCCTGATAACTTGGTCATGTTACCTAGCTAGCATCCTGATAACTTGGTCATGCTACCTAGTTGGCATCCTGATAACTTGGTCATGTTACCTAGCTAGCATCCTGATAACTTGGTCATGTTACCTAGCTAGCATCCTGATAACTTGGTCATGTTACCTAGCTAGCATCCTGATAACTTGGTCATGTTACCTAGCTAGCATCCTGATAACTTGGTCATGTTACCTAGCTAGCATCCTGATAACTTGGTCATGTTACCTAGCTAGCATCCTGATAACTTGGTCATGTTACCTAGCTAGGATCCTGATAACTTGACCACTGACTACGCTATGCACAAATTTGGATGGCACAGGAAGAACTGAAAAGGAATAGGCTCCACAAAGAGACGCTTCAAAGGTAGGCTGCATATGCAAGAGTGAGGTGTGTGTGTGATTGTGTGTGTGTGTGTGTGTGTGTGTGTGTGTGTGTGGCGAGAGAGGATGTGTTTCAAGTTTTTCTTTTGTCACGTGCACTAGAACAGTGAAATGCCTTTCTTGCTTGCTCTTTCCCAACAATGCAGTAATCAATATCATAGTCAGTAGTGTGAGAGTGGGAGTAAGTGAGAAAGAGGGTGTGGGAGGGAGATTGTGTAGGCTTATGTGTGTAAAGTTATCTGAACAGTACAGATGGTTACAGTGTTTTCGTAACATTGTTGGACAAGTTTACTTTGTATCCATAGAGCCAGTTATTTTTCCATATAGTTACACTAATTGCCTGAAGCTTTAACAGTACTTAAAGGTGTGTGTGTGTGTGTGTGTGTGTGTGTGTGTGTGTGTGTGTGTGTGTGTGTGTGTGAGAGAGAGAGAGAGAGAGAGAGAGAGCGAGAGAGCGACAGAGTGTGTGTGTGCTGTGCGCAAGTGTTAAACTTCAAGAACATTGATAAGAGGGAGTAGGCCTACTTAAACTTTGGGATCATTAATAGCTGTATGTTACAGTAACTTTTGTGTTGTTTATGGTGAAAATGATATTACAATATTCTGAGTGATGTAGATCATTTTGTGTTGCTGTCCCTTAAAATCAAAGCATAGTTTGCCTGTAACTCAAAGCACTGCTTTTTAGATTGAAAAATCTTTATTAAGAGCCAAATTTGAGCAAATTCTAAAATTGTGATTAATGGTGATGAACTAATGCCATTAACTTGATTATTTGAAAAGTTTCACATCCCTAATCAAAATACAATAAAGTTGAAGTAAAGACCCCTGCAAACTAATATCAACACTTATATTTACAGTGCATTCCGAAAGTATTCAGACCCCTTCCCTTTTTCCACATTTTGTTACGTTATAGCCTTATTCTAAAATTGATTAAATAGTTTTTCCCCTCAACAATCTACACACAATACCCCATAATGGAAAAGCAAAAAACACGTTGTTAGAAATGTTTGCAAATGTTATTAAAAATTAAAAGCAGAACTACCTTATTTACAATCTGTAAGCATTCAGACCCTTTGCTATGAGACTCGAAATTGAGCTCAGGTGCATCCTGTTTCCATTGAACATCCTTGAGATGTTTCTACAACTTGATTGGAGTCCACCTGTGGTGAATTCAATTGATTTGACATGATTTGAAAAAGCACACACGTCTATATTAGGTCCCACAGTTGACAGTACATGTCAGAGCAAAAACCAAGCCATGAGGTTGAAAGAATTGGCCAAACTGTGCAAATGGGGAAGGGCCTTGGTCAGGGTCGTGACCAAGAACCCGACAGTCACTCTGACAGAGCTCCAGAGTTCCTCTCTGGAGATGGGAGAACCTTCCAGAAGGACAACCATCTCTGCAGCACTCCACCAATCAGGCCTTTACTGTAGAGTGCCCAGACGGAAGCCACTACTCAGTAAAAGGCACATAACAGCCCGCTTGGAGTTTTCCAAAAGGCACCTAAAGACTCTCAGACCATGAGAAGCAATATTCTCTGGTCTGATGAAACCAAGATTTAACTCTTTGGCCTGGAAAAAATATATAATAAATAAATTACGTCTTGAGGAAACCTGGCACCATCCCTACGCTGAAGCATGGTGGTGGCAGCATCATACTGTGGGGATGTTTTTCAGCGGCAGGGACTGGGAGACTAGTCAGGATTGAGGGAAAGATGAACGGAGCAAAGTACAGAGAGATCCTTGATGAAAACCTGTTCCAGAGCGCTCAGGACCTCAGACTGGGGTGAAGGTTCACCTTCCAACAGGATAAGGACCCAAAGCACACAGCCAAGACAACACAGGAGTGGCTTTGGGACAAGTCTCAGAGTCTGGACTTGAACCCGATCGAACATCTCTGGAGAGACCTGAAAATAGATGTGCAGAGACACTCCACTTCCAACCTGACAGCGTTTGAGAGGATCTGCAGAGAAGAATGGGAGAAACTCCCCAAATACAGTTGTGCCAAGCTTGTAGCGTCATACCCAAGAAGACTTGAGGCTGTAATCGCTGCCAAAGGTGCTTCAACAAAATACTGAATACTTAGGCAAATGTGATTTTTTTTTACATTTATATAATCTAAAAACCTGTTTTTCTGTCATTATGGGGTCTGGTGTGTAGATTGATGGGGGGGGGAAAAAACTATTTAATACATTTTAGAATAAAGCTGTAAAGTAACAAAATGTGGAAAAAGTCAAGGGGTCTGAATACTTTCCGAATGCACTGTAGTTTTTGTTTCTGCCTTCTGTAAGTTTAAGAAACATTACCTTGTGTCTTGAAATTCCATTACCAAAAACCCACATATCTTAAATATATTTTCATGAGCAGATAGGATAATGAAAGTTCACAGAAGTAACAAGGTAGACCTATCAATTAGTTTTACCTGATATAACTTTGTTAATTAATTATTAAGTGATTAAAACGAAAAATTCTGTTACCAAAACAGTAAAGAAAATAAGAATATAGTTCAGTACAGTATAGTTCAGTACAGTAAAGTAGAGTACATTTGAAAAACAGAAATATCTAATTTACATAAGTATTCACAACCCTGAGTCAATACATGCTAGAAACACCTTTGAAAGCGATAACAGCTGTCTTGTATTTATTTTTTTTAATCTTTTTTTTAGGTGTGAGTCTTTCTGGGTAAGTCTATAAGAGCTTTTCACACCTGGATTGTACAATATCTACACATTGTTCTTTTTAAAATTATTGTTGATATGTCAAGTTGGTTTTTGATCATTGCTAGACATCCATTTTCAAGTAATGACATGGATTTTCAAGCCGATTTAAGTCAAAACTGTAACTAGACCACTCAGGAACATGCAATGTCATCTTGGTAAGCAACTCCAGTGTATATTGGAACTTGTGTTTTAGGTTATTGTCCTGCTGAAAAGTAAATTTGTCTTTCAGTGTCTGTTGGAAAGCAGACTGAACCAGGTTTTCCTCTAGGATTTGACATGTGCTTAGCTCTATTCCTTTTCTTTTCCTTAAAAAAACTCCCAGTCCTTGCCGATGACCAGAATGCCCATAACGTGATGCAGCCACCACCATGCTTAAAAATATGAAGAGTGGTACTCAGGGATGTGTCGTGTTGGATTTGCCCCAAACATAACACTTTGTATTCAAGACATAAAGTTAATTTCTTCACCAACATCATTTTTGCTTTAGTAGCTTATTGCAAACAGAATGCACGTTTTGGAATATTTTTATTCTGTACAGGCTTCCTTCTTTTCACTCTGTCATTTGGGTTAGTATTGTGGAGTAACTACAATGTTGTTGATTCATCCTCAGTTTTCTCCTATCACAGCCATTAAACTCTGTCTCTGTAACTGTTTTAAAGTCACCATTGGTCTCATAGTGGTTTAGGAAGGACGACTGTTTCTTTGTAGCGACTGGGTGTATTGATACACCATCCAAAGTGTAATTAATCACTTCACCATGCTCATGGGGATATTCAAAATGCCCCCCCCCCCCCCCCCCCCCCCATTTTCCAATAGGTGCCCTTCTTTGTGAGGTATTGGAAAACCTCCCTGGCCTTTGTGGTTTTATCTGTGTTTGAAATTCACTGCTCGACTGCGGGACCTTACAGATAATTGTATGTATGGGGTAGAGATGAGGTAGTCATTCAAAAATATGTTAAACACTATTATTGCATACAGAGTGAATCCAAGCAACTTACAATGTGACTTGTTAAGCACATTCTTACTATTGAACTGATTTACACTTTCCATAACAAAGGGGTTCAATATTTATTGACTCAAGACATTTCATCTTTTCATTTTAATTCATTAGTAAACAATTCTAAAAACACAATACCACTTTGATATTATGGGGTATTGTGTGTAGGACAGTGACACAAAATCTAAATTAAACAAGTCAAGGGGTGGGAAATACTTTCAGAAGACACTGCACGTCTCTGATTGGTTCCGATTTGGTCCTGCCTGGACCAACCAAATTTGGTCTTGTTCGTGGGCAGAGCTCATTAAAATAATAGTCAGTGTGTAGAATGATACCCAATTATGCAAAGGAGGATATTGCATATTTATACCATTGTGTACCTATTTAGGATACATCACCATGAAGTTCATATCCATAATTATGCATTTATATGTAGTACAGATCAGGGAACCATGATGAAATTCTGCTACTGCAATTCCGTTACCGGGTGTAAATCCACTTCACTTACTGTAGTTCAATAACCAAGAGATTTTTTCAAAGTCCATTCTTTCTGTAGATATACATTTTAGTAATTTAGCAGACGCTCTTATCCAGAGCGACTTACAGTAGTGAATGTATACATTTCATACATTTATTTTTTCTTCGTACTGGTCCCCCGTGGGAATTGAACCCACAACCCTGGTGTTGCAAACACCATGCTCTACCAACTGAGCCACAGATATCATTGAATCTTAATTAAGCATAAACAGTATTTAACAGAGTTTTTAAAAAATGTTAACACATAAAAAAATGCACATTGGCTCGTTCGTCTCTCCGTAATCTCATTTGCACCACCTCACACACCATAATTAAATTCCCATACCTAGACAATGACCATGTCATCTTAATCTGGAAGGTAGATTATACAGCCTCCCACACAGGCCTGCTAATTCAGAGAACATGTCTGGGACTATTGTGTGCTCCTTCAAGGTTGGCTGGGTAGCCAAGGTTTGCTGCTTTATAGGACTGCTTCAAATCAAATGAAATCAAAGTTTATTGGTCGCATACACCGTTTGCAGATGTTATCGCAGATGCAGCAAAATGCTTATGTTTCTAGCTCCAACAATCCAGCAATACTGTTTCCAGCAATATAATCCATGTGTGGAAAGCTCTTGGAGACTCACCCAGAAAGACTTACTGCTGTAATCACTGCCAAAGGTGATTCTTTCGACTCTGTCAATCACCACATTCTTATCGGCAGACTCAACAGCCTTGGTTTCTCAAATGACTGCCTCGCCTGGTTCACCAACTACTTCTCAGACAAAGTTCAGTGTGTCAAATCGGAGGGTCCGTTGTCCGGACCTCTTGCAGTTTCTACGGGGGTGCCACAGGGTTCAATTTTCAGGCCGACTCTTTTCCCTGTATACATCAATGATGTCGCTCTTGCTGCTGGTGATTCTCTGATCCACCTCTACGTAGACGACACCATTCTGTATACTTCTGGCCCTTCTTTGGACACTGTGTTAACTAACCTCCAGACGAGCTTCAATGCCATACAACTCTCCTTCCGTGGCCTCCAACTGCTCTTAAACGCTAGTAAAACTAAATGCATGCTCTTCAACCGATCGCTGCCCGCACCTGCCCAACCGTCCAGCATCACTACTCTGGACGGTTCTGACTTAGAATATGTGGACAACTACAAATACTTAAATGTCGGGTTAGACTGTAAACTCTCCTTCAAGACTCACACTAAGCATCTCCAATCCAAAATTAAATCTAGAATCGGCTTCCTATTTCGCAAAAAAAGCATCCTTCACTCATGCTGCCAAACATACCCTCGTAAAACTGACTATCCTACCGATCCTTGACTTTGGCGATGTCATTTACAAAATAGCCTCCAACACTCTATTCAGCAAATTGGATGCAGTCTATCATGGTGCCGTTCGTTTTGTCACCAAAGCCCCATATACTACCCACCACTGCGACCTGTATGCTCTCGTTGGCTGGCCCTCACTTCATATTCGTTGCCAAACCCACTGGCTCCAGGTCATCTATAAGTCTTTGCTAGGTAAAGCCCCGCCTTATCTCAGCTCACTGCTCACCATAGCAACACCCACCTGTAGCACGCACTCCAGCAGGTATATTTCACTGGTCACCCCCAAAGCCAATTCCTCGTTTGGCCGCCTTTCCTTACAGTTCTCTGCTGCCAATGACTGGAACGAATTGCAAAAATCACTGAAGCTGGAGACTCACATGATCTAGGACCATGCCTCAGGAGTACCTGGCCTGATGACTCCTTGCTGTCCCCAGTCCACCTAGCTGTGCTGCTGCTCCAGTTTCAACTGTTCTGCCTGCGGCTATGGAACCCTGACCTGTTCACAGGACGTGCTACCTGTCCCAGACCTGCTGTTTTCAACTCTCTCTCAGGAGCGGTAGAGATACTCTGAATGATCGGCTATGAAAAGCCAACTGACATTTACTCTTGAGGTGCTGACCTGTTGCACCCTCGACAACCACTGTGATTATTATTATTTGACCCTGCTGGTCATCTATGAACATTTGAACATCTTGGCCATGTTCTGTTATAATCTCCACCCGGCACAGCCAGAAGAGTACTGGCCACCCCTCATAGCCTGGTTCCTCTCTAGGTTTCTTCCTAGGTTCTGGCCTTTCTAGGGAGTTTTTCCTAGCCACCGTACTTCTACACCTGCATTGCTTGCTGTTTGGGGTTTTAGGCTGGGTTTCTGTACAGCACTTTGAGATATCAGCTGATGTAAGAAGGGATTTATAAATACATTTGATTTGATTTCTCCCTCACTAACTTTAAGCATCAGCTGTCAGAGCAGCTTACAGGTCATTGCACCTGTACATAGCCCATCTGTAAATATCCCATCCAACTACCGCATCCCCATATTGTTTTTTATTTAGTTTTTGCTCCTTTGCACCCCAGTATCTCTACTTGCATATTCATCTTCTGCACATATATCACTCCAATGTTTAATTGCTAAATTGTAATTACTTCGCTACTACGGCCTATTTATTGCCTTACCTCCCTAATCTTACCTCATTTGCACACACTGTATATAGACTTTTCTATGATGTTATTGACTGTCCATGTGTAACTCTGTGTTGTTGTTTGTGTCGCACTGCTTTGCTTTATCTTGGCCAGGTCGCAGTTGTAAATGAGAACTTGTTCTCAACTGGCCTACCTGGTTAAATAAAGGTGAAATATATATTTTTTAAATGTATTGACTAATCTAATCAAGATATATTTGTGTTTTATTTTCCATAAAAAATAAACATTCTTCCACTTTGACATTACAGAGCATTTTGTGTAGATTGTTGTCAAAAAATGACAATTAAATCAATTTTAATCCCACCTTGTAACACAAAATGTGGAAAAAGTCAAGGGGTGTGAATACTTTCTGAAGGCAGCAGTCTCTAAGCTTCACCCCTATGTCCGGTTTTCCACCAGCGAAAGAGCGCTTCCTTTCCTTTCACGACAGAAAGTATTTTCTTCTTTTCCCCAGTCGTTAAGGCAGCGTTTACCAAACTAGGGGTCCCTGATTTGAAAATGGGGTTGCGAGAGAAACTCTGAAATAAAATATAAATCGTGCTTGATTCATAGAGCCATAATTAACAGAGCGGTTTCTGTTTTCTTCCTACAAATGTGGCTCTATCTTCTGAACGGTTTAAATTACAAAATATTATGACCCCATCACTGAAAGTACTGTCAGGCTGATTTGTAATAGACTTTTATAGCCCCAATTAAAAAAGTAGACATTGGCCGTTGATTACATCACTTGTTTTACATGGTGGGGTCACACATTTTTTTTATAGAAAAATGGGGTCCAGGGCCAAAGAGGTTAAGGAGGAAATGGCCGCGTCAAGTCATTTCGGTCCAACTTAATTAAGAAGGCCAATGGCTTGTAGCTCATCACTTACCATTCAACTAGCTCATCTGGTTCCTGACAAGCTCCCGATTCTAGCTGCTGAGTATTAATCTGCCATGCTCTCGACTAACACTGTAGATATGTTGGTCTGCCATCACAGGAAGCCAGCTTAATCAGGCCAAACGACACTATACAGATACAGTGACCAAGAGACAGGGCTAATTGGTTGCAGGTGTGAGGAGGGGGATCTTTCTAAAGGCTAGTATAATACAATGCAGCCGGAGCTAATATCAGCCTTATGTATGAGCTACACTTCCCACGAGAGAGAGAGGAGAGAGGTTAACAGAACCAAAACAAGACAATCATCTTTATTTTTACAAATCTTGCCTGTTTGTCTCTGAATTACATGCAATTTAGAATGTTAATGACAGTGAATAGTAGAGAGGGAGGAAAATGCAGTAAAGTGGCAGGTGCTGTGCCCGTTAAGTTGGACTGTCTGTGAGGCCCTGATGCCCCCCGTCGAGGCCCCAGAACCTCCAAACCCGATCTCCCCGGCCTGCCCAATCGGATTAAATCAATCCAGCCATAACAGGGTCACTGATCCTGCCCTGATCTAACCAACAAGACCCCTTAAAGCGGAAGTTATTCCCCAAAACATTTCTGGGCCCTTTATAACACTTGCCCGGTCGTTTTTCATTACCCCAGACAGTTTTTAGGGCCATTGCTTGAGTATTTAGATGTAGATAATAAACTGATTCTACCCCCGCCTTCCCCATAGAAACCCCATGCAACATCAAAGTGTATCATAAATACATTTACATTTGTCATTTAGCAGACGCTCTTATACAGAGCGACTTAAAGTAGTGAATGCATACATTTCATTTCATGAATTTTTTGTATTTTTATAAAAAGCTTTCAAATGAAACAAGCAATTTTACACACGGTAAAAAGTAGTTATCTTGACAATACTGCATTCCAAAAGAGTAGCAGATTTTAACATTAAACATGTTTGGCTTTACCTTAGGCATCCCTCTCAAGCCCTGTACACTGAGAAGGGACAATAGCAGATAAGGTCAGCTCTAGCAGAGATACAGTGAGCTCAAAGTATTTGGACAGTGTGTTTTGTTTTGGCTATGCATTGTTGAGGCAAGAATAAATTAGTTCAGATGTAAGATTTGGCTTAACAGACGACAATGTTATATGGACTCACTGTGTGTGAAATAGTAATAATGATGAATGCCTAAATACCTCCCAAACACTCCGCTCTGGCCTCCCGTGACTGCAATAGTCCTTGTAATGACTTTCTTAGCATAATTGTCCTGCTAACTATTTCAGTAGGATACCTTTTACCAGTGTATTTTGTTATTTTCGTTTTGAAATCCAGGAAGTAGATGTGCGCCGCGAGTCGGGACCTAGGTCGGGAAATCCGAGGTGGACGTGGTTGAAGGATGTAAACAATAATTTTCACAGTATTTGCCGCCTTCTTCAAATGTAATTAGAGTAAAGAATGTCAGACAGAGAACAAAGAGGAAATTGGAGACCTGCCTAATTTTCAGAATGGTACTGTTGTGCAATATCAGATTGAGATGGAGTGTCTCGTCCTGACCCTTGTAAGAGGTCATTTTCCATAGTAGAGCGGTCAGGGCGTGACAGGTGGTTGTGTCGGGTGGTTTTGGGTTTTCTGTTTATAGGTGGGGTTTTTCTAGTATTCTATTTCTATGTTTGTTTTCCAGGTTTTGCCGGGTATGGCTTCCAATCAGAGGCAGGTGTCTTTCGTTGTCTCTGATTGGAAGCCACACTTAGGCAGCCTGTTTTCCTTTGGGGTTTGTGGGTAGTTGTTTTCCATTTAGTCTTAGTACCTGATGGGACTGTTGTTGGTCGTTTTCTTGTTTTGTCAAGTGTCGTCATTAAAAGCATTGAAAATGAGCACTATCCACGCTGCGTCTTGGTCTCCTTTCGACGACCCTTGTGACAAAACTACCCACCACCAACAGACCAAGGAGCGTGTATTCTCGAGGAGTAAGAGCAGGACCAAGCAGTGTGGTTCAGAGGAGTGGACCTGGGAGGAGATCTTAGATGGGGCAGGACCCTGGACAAGCCCTGGGGAGTATCACCGTCCGCAGTGGGAGATTGAGGCAGCGAAGGAGGAACGACGACACTGGGAGGAACGGCTAGGCAGGCAAGAAGAGGCCGAGAGGCAGCGGCAAAAAAATGTTGGGGGGGGGGGCACACGGGTAGATTGGCGAAGGCGAGGTTAAGACCTGAGCCAACTCCCAGTGCTTACCATGGGGAGCGAGTGACGGTAGAAGCACCGTGTTATGCAGTGGTGCGCACGGTGTCGCCCATGCACACTCACAGCCCGGTGCGCTCGGTGCAAGCTCCTCACCGTTGCCGTGCTAGAGTTGGCCGGCAGCCAGGGAGAAGTGCACCGGTTCAACATATCTGGTCTCCAGTGCGTCTCTTTGGCCCAGGTTATCCTGCACCCGCTCTACGCACGGTACCCCCCATTCACCAGCACAGCCCAGTTCGTCCTATACCAGCGCTCCGCCCTTGCCGGGCTATAATCAACATCGAGCCAGGACGGGTTGTGCCAGCCCTAAGCGCCAGACCTCCAGTGCGCCTCCAAGGCCCAGTGTACCCTGTGCCTGCTCCGCGCACTCTCCCTCCAGTGCGCCACCATAGCCCAGTACGTCCTGTGCCTGCTCCGTGCACTCTCCCTCCAGTGCGCCACCATAGCCCAGTACGTCCTGTGCCTGCTCCGCGCACTCTCCCTCCAGTGTGCCACTATAGCCCAGTATGCGCTGTGCCTGCTTCTCGCACTCTTCCTCCAGTACGCCTCCATTGCCCAGTACGGCCGGTGCCTGCTTTGAGCACGCAGTCCTCAGTGCGTCTCCCCAGTCTGGTGAGACCGGTTCCAGCTCCCCGTAGGAAGCCTCCAGTGATGATCAATGGTCCGAAGCCTCCAGTGATGATCCATGGCACGAAGCCTCCAGTGATAACCCATGGCCCGGAGCCTCCAGTGATGATCCATGGCACAAAGCCTCCAGTGATGATCCATGGCACGGTACCAGTAGTGATGATCCATGGCACGGAGCCTGCAGTGAAGTTCCCCAGTCCGGAACCTACAGAGACGCTCTCCGGTCCGGAGCCTCCAGCGACGCTCTCCGGTCCGGAGCCTCCAGCGACGCTCTCCGGTCCGGAGCCTCCAGCGACGCTCTCCGGTCCGGAGCCTCCAGCAACGCTGTCCAGTCCGGAGCCTCCAGCCACACTCCTCAGCCCGGAGCCTCCAGCGATGCTCCTCAGCCCGGATCCTCCAGCGGCGGCCTGCAGCCCAGATCCTCCAGCGGTGGCCTGCAGCACAGAGCTTCCGGTAAGGATCTACAGTCCGATTCCTCCGATAATGATCCACAGGCCAGGGTTACAGAAGCGGAGGGATCTGCGGGTGGAACGGGGGTTACGCCCTGATCCGGAGCCACCTCCGTTGCTGGAGGATCGGAGGCAGAGGAAGGGTCTGGGTGTAGCGCATGAGCCGCCATAGACGTTTGTCACCCTCCCTTCCCTCCCTTTGTGTTTGGGGTTGTTTTTGTTGGGTTTGTGTTTGGGTGCAGTCGGGGTCTGCACCTTTGGGGCGGTACTGTCACGTCCTGACCCTTATAAGAGGTAATTTGCCATAGTAGAGCAGTCAGGGCGTGACAGGTGGTTGTGTTGGGTGGTTTTGGGTTTTCTGTTTATAGGTGGGTTTTTTCTAGTATTCTATTTCTATGTTTTGTTTTCCAGGTTTTGGCCGGGTATGGTTTCCAATCAGAGGCAGGTGTCTTTCGTTGTCTCTGATTGGAAGCCATACTTAGGCAGCCTGTTTTCCTTTGGGGTTTGTGGGTAGTTGTTTTCCGTTTTAGTCTTAGTACCTGACGGGACTGTTATTGGTCGTTTTCTTGTTTTGTCAAGTGTCGTCATTAAAAGCATTGAAAATGAGCACTATCCACGCTGCGTCTTGGTCTCCTTTCGACAACCCTTGTGACATGGAGTATACCGAGGCTGAGTTGTTCTATTTGCGGGCTGACCGAGAGAAAAAGAGCTATAGAGAGATAGGACCGAGCAGATGTCGAGGAAACACAGGCTCTTCCCAGAACGCACGGTGACTTGTGGAGCGGTTGCGGGAGATGCCTACCTCTACCAACGGACAGTGAATGTATCGGCTGTCGAGAATGGGACCAGCTTATTCCGATAATGGAGGGGGTAGAACATCAGACTGACGATGCAGCAGCAGATGGCGTCCAGGTGTTTTGGAGACAGCTGACGGTGTCTCCAAAACATGTCACACCTGACGGTCCAAATGGGAAGCTCTCTGAAGCGTAAGTGTTTTGGCTAATATTACTCACAGGACATTTATATTACTCTCTAAGATGAAAATAAATATCCAACCTATATAACATTATCATGTATTTATTTTCTGTCTCTCTAGACATTACAGACTGGTCTCTTATCGGATCACCCTGGAGTGGATTCTGAGGGGCTGAACATCTAGGTCGAGGTCAACGATGGGTACTCCCAGCCTCTGTGGTGGCAGCAATTACATCTAACTACCCTGACCCCAACAGCAGCTACATTGGATTCCAGGAAGTTGAGGAGGCTCATAGCGTCTTATACGAATAACATTTTCAAGAAATAACATTGTAGTTAAAAAAATGTTTTAAACAATTTTATGTTATTATAAAACATAAAACAACAATTACACAGTTACTATGCCATTCACACTGTCACTTAGCATTGGTTAGGCCAGGGATTTAAGAACATGTTCCGAAAGAGCAACCGTCTTGTAGGTTTTCACCCCAACAGGTGAGCTTGATCAGGTTTGGGTTGGATTGAAAACCTATAGGACGGTAGCTCTCTGGGTACAAGTTTTGAGAACCATGGGGTTATGTAAAACATATGGCACCTACTACCATACCCCGGTCAAAGGCACTTCAATCTTTTGACTTGCCCATTCACTCTCTGAATGGCACACATACACAAACCATGTCTCAATTGTCTCAAGGCTTAAAATCCTTCTTTACCCTCTTTCCTCCCCTTCATCTACACTGATTTGAAGTGGATTTAACAGGTGACATCAATAAGGGATCATAGCTTTCACCTGGATTCACCTGGTCAGTTTATGTCATGGAAAGAGCAAATGTTCCTTATGTTTTGTATACTCAGAGTAATTTACTCTCTCATACTGTGCAGACACCACGAGTGCATCCAATTTTGAGTGGAACATGTGGTTGCCAAGAGAAACATGACTCCGACGTTGCATTTTCACATTTGCTGTTCTAGTGTTATCGACCCTTCCAGTCTTCAGTTCCACTAACTTGACAAGCAGACGCAGACTGTACTCTATATTTTCCCACAAATCTCAAATAAAGTGTCTCTTCTTCGCAATTTTGACATGTTAACCTTCTAAGTGTTGACTTTCGGGAGAAGACTTACCAAATACTGTACAATTAAATGCATACGTAAATGTTTAAATGTATATGTTAATGTAAACGTTTGGCCAGTGCAACCTGAGAGGAGCAACCATCAGCAAATTTGAGACAGGATTCATCTCCCTCTCTCTCCTACTGTACACTCTTCTCTCTCTGTCTCTCCATCTCTGTCTGGAGGAGTTCTATTGGTGCCCAGTTTCTCTGTCCTTACTCCTCATTCTATTTCATGCCTCGTCCTCCTCTCTCTCAGCAATCATCCATCACCACAGAGCCCTCCCCTAAATGCCCTCCCACCCTCTAACCTCTGCAGCCAGGCAGACCTGACTGTTGCTAGTCTCCAGCACTGACAGACAGACAGACAGACACACTCCTCTCCTCTGTGACTCATCACTTCCTCATTTGTTATTCAGAAGAATTCCAAGACTGCCTCACGTTGAGACATAGGGGGACAATAAAGTAACACTAATGAACTATATGCTACAATACAATCATTATTATGTCATGCCACTTGTCAAGAGATTTAATGAAAATTCACGACAACACGTAACTAATGGATTTGCAATATCATGACACACGCAGCAGTATTTAATCTGATGGTGGTGGCATATTTGCTAACTAAATTAAATCACTGTGACATACTCTTGAATCATTCAAATGTTTATTTTTTTACCTTTATTTAACTAGGCAAGTCAGTTAAGAACAAATTCTTATTTTCAGTGACGGCCTAGGAACAGTGGGTTAACTGCCTTGTTCAGGGGCAGAACGACATATTTTTACCTTATCAGCTCGGGGATTCAATCTTGCAACCTTTCGGTTACGGGCCCAACACTCTAACCACTAGGCTACCTGCCGCCCCTCATAAACTGCAACTCAAAGTGACAGTATTGAATCATGATCACAATAAACTATTACTCGCAGGCCCGAAATCAAGTTTAATGGATACTTTATTTTTTACAAAACACTGAACATGTACCAATAAGAAATGTAAATAAATGTCAAATCACAAACCCCATAGCTGGAGAGACAGCTATGTATTTAAGTTTCTTGTGTCCCTTGGCGTTTTTTCACTATACTTTCAGAGTAAGGCATAAACTTTGAGTTAGCTGAGGCCATGGTGGACCTTGAAACAAGAGGTTTCAAACAGTACAGTCAAAGAGTGCTAATCTATGATTTAACAAGACTGGGCAGGGGTGCAGCCATGGGTGGGCCTGGGAGGGCATAGGCCCAACCACTTGGCAGCCAGGCCCAATCAATCAGGATACTCGTCAGTCACCCCCCCCCCCCCCAGACGATCCCGCAGGTGAAAAAGCCAGATGTGGAGCTTCTGGGCTGGCGTGGTTACACATGGTCTGCGGTTGTGAGGCCGGTTGGACGTACTGCCAAATTGTGTAAAACGACGTTGGAGTCAGCTTATGGTAGAGAAATTAACATTATATTCTCTAGTAACAGCTCTGGTGGACATTACTGCAATCAGCATGCCAATTGCACGCTCCCTCAAAACTTGAGACATCTCTGGCATTGTGTTGTGTGACAAAACTGCACATTTTAAAGTGGCCTTTTATAGTCCCCAACACAAGGTGCACCTCTATAATGATCATGCTGTTTAATGAGCTTCTTGATATGCCACACCTGTCAGGTGGATGGATTATCTTGGCAAAGGAGAAACGCTCACTAACAGGGATGTAAACAACTTTGTGCACAAAATTTGAAAGAAATCAACTTTTTGTACGTATGGAAAAATTATAGGATTTTTCATTTCAGCTCATGAAACATGTGACCAGCACTTTACATGTTGCATTTATATTTTTGTTCAGTGTAGTTCCAAAGTTAGGCTGAAAAGTTTTGCCACCAGCTACTACTTGGTTGGTTTTTGTTGGGTGATGTTGGGAGGTTGGCCTGTTTGGAATACTCCACACGGCTTCTCGGATCTCTTGAAAGATGTGTAACAGAATAACAAACAAAAAAATTGAAATTAGTCCTAATTAGTGTTTCCTTGCATCCTCCTGAAAAATTATTGGAGGAGGCAGGAACATTGGGTCAAAGAACGAAGATGTGAGAAATTGAACAAAGATAAAATCCGAGACAGGTTCATTGTCCTATCCTAATGTCTGTTCCACCACCCCTTTCCTTCTTCCTCCCCCCCCCCCCCCCCCCCCCCCCAAGCAGGTATAAACAGAAAGACTGATTATAATGTTGGCTGGTATAAAACAGAGAGTCAGTCATTGCATGTCAATTCAGGGTATTTTAAATTATATTCTAAATGTTTTAATTGAAATACTGTAAATGTTTTGTTGTCATTACAACTCATGCACCATCTAGGGCCAGAGCCGTATATGTATCTACATGTCTCTGGCTAGGGCTGTGCCCTATTCATGGACCTAGGGCAAGTAATAGCACTACAGAAAACTGTGATGCCTAGTAGAAAATAATGTACTATTTCTTATCAGTAACGTTATAATGATAAAGGGAATTGTATCCCAAAGATAAACAAAACAGTTAGTAAGGACAGGATAACATTACAGTTACAGTAGTAGCTAAGCTAAAAATCCCACAAACTAGTTCGGGGAATGGCAAGCAAATCATGTTATATATTTCTTTGTTTTGACTAGCTACAGGTGTTAGAAACGTAGCTAGCTAACAATATACCTTGAATGGCTGGAGCTTTCCCGTCCACGGTGGAAAGACAGAACCCTGTTTCAACCCGTCCCCATTATAGTCAGTGACCACAAAGTGATCACTGGACACAGTCAACCGCAGCTGGTGAATGACTTCAGGCATCGTATCTACACCATATGCAGGATGTAAGATGGCCTGCAGCCATGCCTGACACAAAACTCCCTTGCGGTCAGGAAAAGAGTGGAAATGTGTAGTGTATTTTTATCTGACCGGAACATTATTGCACCCGGGTATAATGCACTTCATGTTGGCCAACATCACTCAGCTACTCTCCTACTAATGTTATTTCCCTTACTTTACTTTAGAGATTACTAACCGCTAGCCTAGCGAGCTACCATCTCTTTGTTTACTTCCTTTCATTCTGATTTATTTTCTTGAAGACCAATAGTAAGATGCTGCTTTGTCCCACCCTCTGTAATTATCCATTTTAGAACCACGAAGAATAGTATCTACTGGATTACAGACTATATGGAACAAAACATTTATTTGGTAATTCAATGCTGAGACACCAATCGTTGTTTATGTAACAATAAATACGAGTTTTTAATGCATGTTAGGTAATGCATGTTAGGTCATTTTTATATAAAAATACAGAAATCTAAATACTCAAGCAATGGACCTAAAAACTGTCTGGGGTACTGACAAACAGCCAGGCAAGTCTTATAAAGGGCTAAGAAGTATTTTTGGCTGAACTTCCCCTTTAAACACTGTGCTTTACAGCACAACAAAATATTACCCTCTGTAAGCGTGTGTCTGCATTACAGTTTATGTGCTTGTATTATGTAAGTGTGCAAGGTACAGTGAGGGAAAAAAGTACTTGATCCCCTGCTGATTTTGTACGTTTGCCCACTGACAAAGAAATGATCAGTCTATAATTTTAATGGTAGGTTTATTTGAACAGTGAGAGACAGAATAACAACAACAAAAAATCCTGAAAAACGCATGTTAAAAATGTTATAAATTGATTCGCATTTTAATGAGGGAAATAAGTATTTGACCCCCACTCAATCAGAAAGATTTCTGGCTCCCAGGTGTCTTTTATACACACACTCTTATAGGGAGTGCTCCTAATCTCAGCTTGTTACCTGTATAAAAGACACCTGTCCACAGAAGCAATCAATCAATCAGATTCCAAACTCTCTACCATGGCCAAGACCAAAGAGCTCTCCAAGAATGTCAGGGACAAGATTGTAGACCTACACAAGGCTGGAATGGGCTACAAGACCATCGCCAATCAGCTTGGTGAGAAGGTGACAACAGTTGGTGCAATTATTCGCAAATGGAAGAAACACAAAAGAACTGTCAATCTCCCTCGGCCTGGGGCTCCATGCAAGATCTCACCTCGTGGAGTTGCAATGATCATGAGAACGGTGAGGAATCAGCCCAGAACTACACGGGAGGATCTTGTCAATGATCTCAAGGCAGCTGGGACCATAGTCACCAAGAAAACAATTGGTAACACACTACGCCGTGAAGGCCTGAAATCTTGCAGCGCCCGCAAGGTCCCCCTGCTCAAGAAAGCACATATACATGCCTGTCTGAAGTTTGCCAGTGAACATCTGAATGATTCAGAGGTGTTGTGGTCAGATGAGACCAAAATGGAGCTCTTTGGCATCAACTCAACTCGCCGTGTTTGGAGGAGGAGGAATGCTGCCTATGACCCCAAGAACACCATACCCACTATCAAACATGGAGGTGCAAAAATTATGCTTTGGGGGTGTTTTTCTGCTAAGGGGACAGGACAACTTCACTGCATCAAAGGGACGATGGACGGGGCCATGTACCGTCAAATCTTGGGTGAGAACCTCCTTCCCTCAGCCAGGGCATTGAAAATGGGTCATGGATGGGTATTCCAGCATGACAATGAACCAAAACACACGGCCAAGGCAACAAAGGAGTGGCTCAAGAAGAAGCACATTAAGGTCCTGGAGTGGCCTAGCCAGTCTCCAGACTGTGGAGGGAGCTGAAGGTTCGAGTTGCTAAACGTCAGCCTCGAAACCTTAATGGTTTGGAGAAGATCTGCAAAGAGGAGTGGGACAAAATCCCTCCTGAGATGTGTGCAAACCTGGTGGCCAACTACAAGAAACGTCTGACCTCTGTGATTGCCAACAAGGGTTTTGCCACCAAGTACTAAGTAATGTTTTGCAGAGGGGTCAAATACTTATTTCCCTCATTAAAATGCATATCATTTTATAACATTTTTCACATGCGTTTTTCTGGATTATTTTGTTGTTATTCTGTCTCTCACTGTTCAAATAAACCTACCATTAAAATTATAGACTGATCATTTCTTTGTCAGTGGGCAAACATACAAAATCAGCAGGGGATCAAATACTTTTTTCCCTCACTGTAAACGCGTGTGTGTGTGTGTGTGTGTGTGTGTGTGTGTGTGTGTGTGTGTGTGTGTGTGTGTGTGTGTGTGTGTGTGTGTGTGTGTGTGTGTGTGTGTGTGTGTGTGTGTTTGTGTTGTACGTGGGTGACTACGCCATAATAAAAGCAGGCCTTGAAATCAGAGAGATGCTGGGACATTTCACCCAGTGTGTGTAAACCAATCAATCATTGTGGAGACACATTAGCATGTAAACAGCTTGCTCCTGACGGATCCTCCTCTGGCAGCCAATTCCTAGCCTGCCTCTTGCTGAGCACAACTTTGCTCAGTACAAACATTCTGTCAATCTAACCTTCCTGTGGACCTAAGTGAGCAAGGGCCTGGGGAGGGGAATGTAATGTAGTGTGGAGGGTACATCCTACAGAGGAAGATGCATGGTAGGATTAATAGAGGATCAAGTCCTCTCCCATCTCCAAACAGGGCTGGATCCTCCAGACACAAGGAGGTAATGAAAAGCAGAGTTCTGCAGCATTGCTCGGGGGGGAAACGAACGGCACAACAAACAAACAGACAGATAATGCCAGAGCAAACGAAGAAACCACACAATGAAAACAGCATTAAAGAAATACAACCACAAAGTCCTGAATCAAGTGGTGGCCAGTGAAGCTTTCTCTCTCTGGCTATAAAAATAAAGAGGAAAACCAGTCTGTGTGTATAGACAGCCATTACCTACTCTCTCATTATACAGAAACCCAAGCAAAGTCGCACTTTAAATCATTAGCTGGTCACAGTAGATTATACTATGAGACTTTTCCGGCGTAATGTTCCAGCTAGCCATTTTAACGTTGTGCTCTCTAACACCTTTCATGAGACTGAATTGTTTGGCTGTTGATACATAGACAGGATGGCACATAGCTACAATATATTGCTGTTATCTGTACTGTGAGTCAAGCCAGCACAGAATAAGAGCCTCCCACCTTGTGAGCAGAAGTAAGTGGTCAAATGAGATATGAAAACCGAGCAGGATAAAAATGGTTCACTTCCCCCATCCAGTAACATAGCGTGCGACATTCTGTCTGCTTCACTCCTTCATTTTAGTGTCACTTCTACAGATTGCTCATCTCTAGTACAGTCTAAGGCAGAGCAGCCCCTCGGTGTCCCTGAGGAGGTCCCCACCTCCTGCTCCTCTGATCAGGCCCCGAGTCCCACTCTGTCAGAGAGGCTGCTCTGCTCGGCTCTGCTCTCTTTGTGGGACGTCCAAAAGGCGAGCCAGGCAGACAGACAAACCCATACAGACATGCTTTTCTCATGCTTTTCTCTCTCTCTCTCTGTCAGAGCATAGTGACCAGAGGGAATGCTCTCTAGCTGTACTCAGTTTAGCTCTGTTATTTATCTCCCCAGTCACAGACCACAGTTGTTTTGGGTGAGACGCTGGGCGATTTTGTTCCCTGTGTGTATAATATACTGTATGTGTGCAAGCATGTGTGAGTGTACTTACTCTTTTCTGTAACCTCAGAGGAATGTCTTCTTGGTTTATATTTTTGTAAAATATGTGTGTGTTTCTCTATACAGTGTGTATGTACGTGTGTGTGACCATTGTGAAGCACCCAGAACAATGCAGCGTTTGATAGCCAGCATTGTAAAAGGGTCTGTGGTCGGACCAGGTGTCTCCGGCCGTGCTCCCTGGGGACCTGTGGATGTCTAGATATCCTCCTGACATCCGCTCTCCTTTCCTCTCACTACAGCTGAGGAGAAGAAAATGGCCGCCAGTGTGTCAGATAAGACCCAAGAGGCTAATGTGGTACGACGTCCCACACAGAAACACTTCAACATGCAACACATTCCAAGACACAGAATGGAAAGAGGTAAAGACAGAGAGGGAGAGAGAGAAAGAGAGATGTTTTCAGTTTGCAGAAGGGCCAAGGAGTAGTCTTCTCAGCTTGAAGAGACAGCCTAGCAGCTGCATTCTTACATCCTACCCCCTGTCCACTTCCCCCCTGCACCCCTCACTTACAGGACGCATCAGGGTCGACTCCAAACTAGGTGGAGGAGGGATTTGTTGAAAGGACATAGCTAAATATAACCTCCCCTCTAACCTCCTCCTCCTCTCTTCCTCTGGTACTCTCATCACGACCTCAGACTAAATGTGCCTACCTTCCTCTTTGGGTTTTACAAACACAGACTGTACAGTACTACAGTAGAAACTGGAACAACTCAATATGAGTTGGCCCACTTGGAAAAAAGCCACAATATTTTTTGTGCTAATACAAGGGCCCTGTGAAGAGACCATGTCCTAGAGAAAATACTATGAGACAGACAGCTTGGTGAGGTCATGTTACTATACAGAGGGGACAGAGTCCCACAGCATCCAGACATGTCAAAGCACCATTCAGACTCCTACATTTTTAATCTGGACAAGTAGCAGGCAATCTCCTACCTCCACTGCCATTAAACATTTAA
Organism: Salmo salar; assembly: GCF_965601325.2. Classification (NCBI taxonomy): domain Eukaryota; kingdom Metazoa; phylum Chordata; class Actinopteri; order Salmoniformes; family Salmonidae; genus Salmo; species Salmo salar. The sequence continues at coordinate 20,076,289 of NC_138314.1, read as the reverse complement.
TACCTGGCTGGCCTGACATCACACAGTGAGTGGTGGGATGGATGGAGAGATGTGTGCAGAGCAGTCAGTCAGTGGGCAGCCACAGTACACTCTACTAGGCTGTGGTCCAAGCACAGGCAGACAAGGACACAGACACTCAAACACTCCATCAGACTAAGGTCAAAAGAGGCAGGCTGACTAGGGGAGACAAGACACACCCATAGCTGTAAACACTCATAGATACACATACACATATAGACACACACACACTGACAAACATACACAGAGATGCATCATCTCTGATGGTGTGTGAGACAGGGATGGGAGGGCTAGTGAATCCCATCAGTCATGGGTCCAGTGTGGGGTTTAAAAAAGGACATCCCACCAAACCAGCCAACACTGTCAGTACACACAACACTGCCAAGGACAGAGAGAAAAGAGGAAAGCGAGGGAGGTAGGCTGACACAGAGAGACAGAGAGAGAGAGAGAGAGAGAGAGAGAGAGAGAGAGAGAGAGAGAGAGAGAGAGAGAGAGAGAGAGAGAGAGAGAGAAAGAGAGGTTGTGAGAGGTAATGACAGTGTGTATTCTATATGTAAAAGGGTTTGGACATGTTGTTATATGACTTATCGTTCAATGTGGTATGTGTTTATCTCTATCTGTGGTCTAATACAAAGTATGTGTCTTTGTGATGTTCAGAGTGCGGTCTGAGTCAATAGCCTCATGTGGTGGCATGCTCAAATGCTCAAACACACACACACACACACACACACACACACACACACACACACACACACACACACACACACACACACACACTGGAGGTGACCCAGTGCAGTAACAGGGCGGGACGTGACTGGGTTAAGAATGGTTCAGCAGAGTGATAAAGTACCATCTCCATCCACCCACGTCCTGGGACCCTGCAATGAACCATTCATAAGATCACCAGCAGTTCAGGACAAATGTGTTATCTCGCTCTCTGCTGCCAATGTGAGTAAGACCTCTTATACAATGGGTTAAAGTTATGTATAGCAACCCCAGGTATAAAATAGTTAATAATGGTTACTTCTCAGAAAGTACAGTGCATTCGGAAAGTATTCAGACCTTGTCACGTCCTGACCAGTGAAAGAGGTCATTTTCCATAGTAGAGTGGTCAGGGCGTGGCAGGGGGGTTTGTTTTGTAGGTATTTTGGGTTTTCTGTTTCTATGTGGGTTTGTTCTAGTTATCATTTTCTATGTGTTGGTTTTCATGTTCGGCCGGGTATGGTTTCCAATCAGAGGCAGGTGTAATTCGTTGTCTCTGATTGGAAGCCATACTTAGGCAGCCTGTTTTTCCTTTGGGGTTGTGGGTAGTTATTTTCCATTTAGTTATTGTACCTGACGGAACTGTTGGTCATTTGTTATTTTGTAAAGTGTTTCTCATTAAAGATTCAAGAATGAGCACTATTCACGCTGCGCCTTGGTCTAATCCTTTCGACGTCTGTGACAGACCTGTTGACCTTTTCCACATTTTGTTACGTTACAACCTTATTTTAAAATGTATTAAAAAACATTTTTTGCCTCATCAATCACACACAATACCTCATAATGACAAAGCAAAAATAGTTTTTTTTGTAGAAAAAAACAACATTTTACAGAAATATCACATTTACATAAACATTCATTTTGGCAGCCATTGATTGCAGTCTTGAGTCTTCTTGGGTATGACGATACAAGCTTGGCACACCTGTATTTGGGGAGTTTCTCCCATTCTTCTCTGCAAATCCTCACAAGCTCTGTTAGATTGTGTGGGGAGCGTCACTGAACAGCTATTTTCACAGCTAATGTGGTTGAGAGGCAGGGTCACCAACCTACGTAAGAAACTGGGGAAAACTCAGAGTGGAATGTTAACATTTTCAACTCCGGTGTCCGGACGGCGTTCGCGCTTGTTGAATGCATCTCCGCTGCTTGTTGAATGCATCTCCGCCGCTTGTTGAATGCATCTCATGAATGCATCTTGTATCGCTGCAAACTTTCTACTTTTAAACTCGGACAAAACTGAGATGCTTGTTCTAGGTCCCAAGAAAGAAAGAGATCTTCTGTTAAATCTGACAATTAATGTTGATGGTTGTACAGTCGTCTCAAATAAAACTGTGAAGGACCTCAGCGTTACTCTGGACCCTGATCTCTCTTTTGAAGAACATATCAAGACTGTTTCAAGGGCAGCTTTTTTCCATCTACGTAACATTGCAAAAATCAGAAACTTTCTGTCCACAAATGATGCAGAAAAATGAATCCATGCTTTTGTTACTTCTAGGTTGGACTACTGCAATGCTCTACTTTCCGGCTACCCGGATAAAGCACTAAATAAACTTCAGTTAGTGCTAAATACGGTTGCTAGAATCCTGACTAGAACCAAACAATTTGATCATATTACTCCAGTGCTAGCTTCCCTACACTGGCTTCCTGTTAAGGCAAGGGCTGATTTCAAGGTTCTACTGCTAACCTACAAAGTATTACATGGGCTTGCTCCTACCCATCTTTCCGATTTGGTCCTGTACATGTAGGTATGCCGTACATACCTACACGTACGCTACGGTCACAAGACGCAGGCCTCCTAATTGTCCCTAGAATTTCTAAGCAAACAGCTGGAGGCAGGGCTTTCTCCTATAGAGCTCCATTTTTATGGAATGGTCTGCCTACCCATATGAGAGATGCAGACTCGGTCTCAACCTTTAAGTCTTTACTGAAGACTCATCTCTTCAGTGGGTCCTATGATTGAGTGTAGTCTGGCCCAGGAGTGTGAAGGTGAACGGAAAGGCTCTGGAGCAACGAACCGCCCTTGCTGTCTCTGCCTGGCCGGTTCCCCTCTCTCCACTGGGATTCTATGCCACTAACCCTATTACAGGGGCTGAGTCACTGGCTTATTGGTGTTCTTCCATGCCGTCCCTAGGAGGGGTGCGTCACTTGAGTCGGTTGAGTCACTGACGTGGTCTTCCTGTCTGGGTTGGCGCCCCCCCCCCCCCCTTGGGTTGTGCCGTGGCGGAGATCTTTGTGGGCTATACTCGGCCTTGTCTCAGGATGGTAAGTTGGTGGTTGAAGATATCCCTCTAGTGGTGTGGGGGCTGTGCTTTGGCAAAGTGGGTGGGGATATATCCTTCCTGTTTGGCCCTGTCCGGGGGTATCGTCGGATGGGGCCACAGTGTCTCCTGACCTCTCCTGTCTCAGCCTCCAGTATTTATGCTGCAGTAGTTTGTGTCGGGGGCTAGGGTCAGTCTGTTATATCTGGAGTATTTCTCCTGTCTTATCCGGTGTCCTGTGTGAATTTAAGTATGCTCTCTCTAATTCTCTCTCTCTTTCTTTCTTTCTCTCTCTCAGAGGACCTGAGCCCTAGGACCATGCCTCAGGACTACCTGACATGTCCACCTGGCCGTGCTGCTGCTCCAGTTTCAACTGTTCTGCCTGCGGCTATGGAATCCTGACCTGTTCACCGGATGTGCTACCTGTCCCAGACCTGCTGTTTTCAACTCTCTAGAGACCTCAGGAGCGGTAGAGATACTCTCAATGATCGGCTATGAAAAGCCAACTGACATTTACTCTTGAGGTGCTGACTTGTTGCAGTCTCGACAACTGTGATTATTATTATTTGACCATGCTGGTAATTTATGAACATTTGAACATCTTGGCCATGTTCTGTAAATAATCTCCACCCGGCACAGCCAGAAGAGGACTGGCCACCTCTCATAGCCTGGTTCCTTCCTAGGTCTTGGCCTTTCTAGGGAGTTTTTCATAGCCACCGTGCTTCTACACCTGCATTGCTTGCTGTTTGGGGTTTTAGGCTGGGTTTCTGTACAGCACTTTGAGATATCAGCTGATGTAAGAAGGGCTATATAAATACATTTGATTTGATCTCTGCCGCTTGTTGAATGCATCTCCGCCGCTTGTTGAATGCATCTCCACCGCTTGTTGGATGCATCTCCGCCTTGTCGTTTGTTGTTATCCGACTGGCCAGTGTTGCCCGGAGCTCCCCCATCTGATAGAGGAGTTGAAGGAGCACAGCAAGAGGAGCAAGGGAATCAACGATGGTCGCATGTCACGAGCCATGGAAGCCGAAGACAGTGGCCTCCGGCAAAGCAGTCTACACTCCCAACGAGAGGCCCGGAGTGGATACAAACTTCAAAATGTTTCGCCATTTTGGAGCCTGATCTTCCTGCACCTTCGTCACTGGGGGTGCCTGTGTCTGCGGCCGCAGTGCCTACTACTACGATTTCGAAGTTGACATCAGCAACCTTCCGTCCCTGCTCTGGATCGAGTGGGGCTTCTCCAGCTGTCAGAGGCCTGCACCAGGCGCCGGGAGCAACGGACTCAAGTTATCATGCCTTTCGCCCGTCAATAAAGGGTCCTCCGAATCCTGTGAAGTGCGGGAGTGGGCGGATTCCTCTTCCTTCTCGCCAGCCGTGATTTTGGGCAGCTCCATGGTAAGAAATGTGACCGTTCCTAGTGCAAAAACAATGTCCTATCCTGGAGCTCGAGTAAATTACATTACTAAGCTGCTCCATAATGTACTACGCCAGGACATGGAAATCGATTCTATAGTTGTCCATGTGGGTTTTAATGACATTATGAAGGGCAGCTCTGAACAGTTGAAACTGGATTTTAAAGAGCTGATTGAATCTCTGCTAGACACTGACAAAAGACCCATCATATCTGGCCCTGTGCCCTCTGAATCGTGGCATTGAACGCTTTAGCACGATTCTTTCGCTTCACAACTGGCTACATGATTATTGAAGCTCAATGGGTGTAACTTTTGTTGACAATTTCAATACTTTTTGGAAACAAATCACGTTTTATAAGGAGGATGGGATCCACCCAAATAGTTTGGGTTCGTGGATCCTTTCACAGCATTATAAGGCTGCGTTGAGACAATGACTTATCAATGACCCAAGCCCAGCTCAGCTAATCCCTACCACTGTGACGCAGAGTTGTCATAATGCTTCAGCAGATGTACATTACACCAGGGGCGTTGGTAGACGCAATGTAAGTAGCTCAATGTATGTCCCTCTAACTGACCTGGATGCCTCTGCTGATCCTACAGCTATTGCATGCAGCAATCTCTACTACCGCATGGCAAGCGGTACTGGAGTGCCAAGTCTAGGACAAAAAGGCTTCTCAACAGTTTTTACCCCCAAGCCATAAGACTCCTGAACAGGTAATCAAATGGCTACCCGGACTATTTGCATTGTGTGCCCCCCCAACCCCTCCTTTTACGCTGCTGCTACTCTCTGTTTATCATATATGCGTAGTCACTTTAACTATACATTCATGTACATACTACCTCAATTGGGCCGACCAACCAGTGCTCCCACACATTGGCTAACCGGGCTATCTGCATTGTGTCCCGCCACCCGCCACCCACCACCAACCAACCCCTCTTTTATGCTACTGCTACTCTCTGTTCATCATATATGCATAGTCACATTAACCATATCTACATGTACATACTACCTCAATCAGCCTGACTAATCGGTGTCTGTATGTAGCCTCGCTACTTTTATAGCCTCGCTACTGTATATAGCCTGTCTTTTTACTGTTGTTTTATTTCTTTACTTACCTATTGTTCACCTAATACCTTTTTTGCACTATTGGTTAGAACCTTTAAGTAAGCATTTCACTGTAAGGTCTACACCTGTTGTATTCGGCACACGTGTCAAATAAACCTTGATTTGATTTGATTTTGAAGCAGATTTATACTGTTAGCACTGAGGCGGTGTGCCCTAGGAGGAAGTCCACAGTGTGCAGCTCACCCTGCACTAATATAAATAACATGAGCATATCTACTTCTGCTAAGCTTCCCAGTAAAGCAATGAAAACAAGTAAGCATCCCAGAAGAAAAGTGCTCAAAATAGCCCACAAGACATGCCACAAGAGGTCTCTTCACAGTCCCCAATTCCAGAATACACTATTGGAGGCACACAGTACCACATACAGCCATGACTACATGGAACTCTATTCCACATCAAGTAACTGATGCAAGCAGTAAAATTTGATTTGAAAAATATAAAAATACACCTGTGAAGCAACACAAACATAGGCACAGTCACATGCACACACACACACACACACAATAACATACTCACTATACACACACGTACACATGGATTTTGTGCTGTAGATATGTGTTAGTGGTGGAGTGTGGGCCTGAGGGCACACAGTGTGTTGTGAAATCTGTGAATGTACTGTAATGTTTTTAAAATTGTATATACTGCCTTCATTTTGCTGCTGCCTTGGCGCTGCCTACTCCAGATGACAATTTTTTCAATCATATGAGCAAAAAATATTTCACTTTATATGGAAAGTGAAGCCAGACAGAAATAAACCTGCCTATTTACAGTTGAAGTCGGAAGTTTACATACACCTTAGCCAAATACATTTAAACTCAGTTTTTCACAATTCCTGACATTTAATCCCAGGGAACATTCCCTGTCTTAGGTCAGTTAGGATCACCCCTTTATTTTAAGAATGTGAAATGTCAGAATAATAGTAGAGAGAATTATTTATTTCAGCTTTTATTTCTTTCATCACATTCCCAGTGAATCAGAAGTTTACATACACCCAATTAGTATTTGGTAGCATTGCCTTTAAATTGTTTAACTTGGGTCAAACATTTACATTTACATCATTTAGCAGACGCTCTTATCCAGAGCGACTTACAAATTGGTGCATTCACCTTATGATATCCAGTGGAACAACAGGTAGCCTTCCAGAAGCTTCCCACAAGAAGTTGGGTGAATTTTGGCCCATTCCTCCTGACAGAGCTGGTGTAACTGAGTCAGGTTTGTAGGCCTCCTTGCTCGCACACACTTTTTCAGTTCTGCCCACACATTTTCTATAGGATTGAAGTCAGGTCTTTGTGATGGCCACTCCAATACCTTGACTTTGTTGTCCTTAAGCCATTTTGCCACAACTTTGGAAATATGCTTGGGGTCATTGTCCATTTGGAAGACCCATTTGCGACCGAGCTTTAACTTCCTGACTGATGTCTTGAGATGTTGCTTCAATATATCCACGTAATTTTCTTTCCTCATGATGCCATCTATTTTGTGAAGTGCACCAGTCCCTCCTGCAGCAAAGCACCCCCACAACATGATGCTGCCACCCCCGTGCTTCACGGTTGGGATGGTGTTCTTCAGCTTGCAAGCTTCCCCCTTTTTCCTCCAAACATGATGATGATCATTATGGCCAAACAGTTCTATTTTTGTTTCATCAGACATCAGAGGACATTTCTCCAAAAAGTTTGATCTTTGTCCCCATGTGCAGTTGCAAACCGTAGTCTGGCTTTTTTATGGCGGTTTTGGAGCAGTGGCTTCTTCATTGCTGAGCGGCCTTTCAGGTTATGTCGATATAGGACTTGTTTTACTGTGGATATAGATACTTTTGTTCCTGCATCCTCCAGCATCTTCACAAGGTCCTTTGCTGTTGTTCTGGGATTGATTTGCACTTTTCGCACCAAAGTACGTTCATCTCTAGGAGACGCATCTCAATCCTGAGCGGTATGACGGCTGCGGGGTCCCATGGTGTTTATACTTGCGTACTATTGTTTGTACAGATGAGCGTGGTACCTTCAGGCATTTGGAAATTGCTCCCAAGGATGAACCAGACTTTTTCTGAGGTCTTGGCTGATTTCTTTTGATTTTCCCATGATGTCAAGCAAAGAGGCACTGAGTTTGAAGGTAGGCCTTGAAATACATCCACAGGTACACCTCCAATTGACTCAAATTATGTCAATTAGCCTAACAGAAGCTTCTAAAGCCATGACATAATTTTCTGGAATTTTCCAAGCTGTTTAAAGGCAGTCAACTTAGTGTATGTAAACTTCTGACCCACTGGAATTGTGATACAGTGAATTATAAGTTAAATAATCTGTCTGTAAACAATTGTTGGAAAAATTACTTGTGTCATGCACAAAGTAGATGTCCTAACCGACTTGCCAAAACTATAGTTTGTTAACAACAAATTTGTGGAGTGGTTGAAAAACGAGTTTTAATGACTCCAACCTAAGTGTATGTAAACTTCCGACTTCAACTGTATATACTCTATTTTATACCATCTATTGCATCTTGCCTATGCCGCTCTGTCACTGCTCATCCATATATTTATATGTATATATTCTTATTACATTCCTTCACTTAGATTTGTGTGTATTAGGTAGTTGTTGAAATTGTTAAATTACATGTTAGATATTGCTGCACTGTCAGAACTAGAAGCACAAGCATTTCGCTACACCCGCAATAACATCTGCTAACCATGTGTATGTGACCAATACAATTTGATTTGATTTTGATTTGACAAAAAAAATGTCCAATTCACACACTTATCAAGAGAACATCCCTGGTCATCCCTACTGTCTCTGATCTAACAGACTCACTAAACACTTCATTTGTAAATTATATCTGAGTGTTGGAGTGTGCCCCTGGCTATCCGTTATTAAATACAAAACAAGAAATTGTGCTGTCTGGTTTGCTTAATATAAGGAATTTGCTATGATGTATACTTTTACTTTTGATACTTAAGTATATTTAAAAACAAATACTTTTAGACTTTTACTCAAGTAGTATTTTACTGGGTGACTTTCACTTTTAATTGAGTCATTTTCTATTAAGGTATCTTTACTTTTACTCAATTATAACAATTTAATACCTTTTTCACCACTGACAGTACATAAACTATACTTTAATCCGAACTGGTTTTCCAGTAGATTATTAAGAAAGGCTCATCCTTTGTTTAAAAATGGCCTTTTTGCCTTTATACAGATTACAATTTCTCATTTCCGATTAATTTAAAATGAAACTCTCTTTCTAAAACTAGCCAAACAAAGCTGGTTAAAATGTTAATCTTATCCTCCAGAAAAGACAGGATGAATATGAACTGATACAAAAACAAAACTTGATTCAACACCGAGTGTGTTTTTTAAAGTTATTATATAGAATTCTGGCCACCAACAGAATGCTATACACTGAGCATACAAAATATTAGGAACACCTGCTCTTTCCATGACATAGACTGACCAGGTGAACCCAGGTGAAAGCTATGATCGATCCTTTACTGATGTCACTTGTTAAATCCACTTCAATCAGTGTAGATGAAGGGGAGGGGACACGTTATTTTTAGATTTTTACGCCTTGAGACAACTGAGACATGGATGGTGTATGTTTCCAATTAAAGGGTGAATCGGCAAGACAAAAAATCAAAGTACCTTTGAACTGGGCTTGGGAGTAGGTGCCAGACGCACCGGTTTGCGTCAAGAACTGCAACGCTGCTGGGTTTTTCTCTTTCAACAGTTTCCCGTGTGTATCAAGAATGTTCCACCACCCAAAGGATATCTAGCCAAATTGACACAACTGTGGAAAGCATTGGAGTCAAGATTCGACACCTTGTAGAGTCCATGCGCCGACTAATTGACGCTGTTCTGAGCGCAAAGGGGTGGGGGGAGGGTGCAACACAATATTAGGAAGGTGTTCCTAATGTTTGCATGCTCAGTGTATATATGCGGAATACAACAATCTCAGCTCTACAGATCTTGCTGTGAAGAGACAGAATCATTAGATCATTTATTCTGGTATCTCCCCTATGTAGCTTGTTTCTGGTTGTTTCTGATTCAGGTTCAGGTTGGGTCAGGTTCAGGCGATTTGGAAAGTCATAGTCAATCAATCAACAAAGAAATAATACTCGTAGAAAAGACTTTCATCTTTAGCTCACAATCTGTGGATACTGTGCGATTAGAAATGTTCAAAATGAATGTAACTGCACAGTTGAAAAATATATGGCACATGGAAACCAAACTAGGGTGGTCTACGGTGATAGGTGGGATGGGCTAATAGTAGCTGAGGGGTGGGATTAAAGAGCTCATGATCAGTAGGTATTATTATAAGGTATTATTGAAAACTCTACATATAATGTATACCGGAGTAAAACATGTATGTGTGTCTTTATACATGTGTGTGTATATATATATATATATATATATATATATATATATGTGTATGTGTGCGTGCGTATGTATGTATTGTATCTACCTCAATTACCTCGTACCCCTGCAGATCGACTCTGTACTGGTCTACACCTGTTGTTTACAAAGCATGTGACAAATCACATTTTATTTGAATAAGTAAGACACACACACACAAATACATTAGCACACACAGACACACAATGTTGGCACTCGGCACCTACATTGTACAAGAAGCTCTAGAGGAGTAGGCAACTATTCTCTGACCCAAAACATGTAGATCCAACAACTAGCTAGGCTTAAAAAGGTGTTTTTAAAACAGCAATGCAAAAAAATAAGAATACAAACATACACTTCTTGTTCTCATCTTACAAACTAACCAAGGAAGGCTGCAGGATGCAAGAGATTCAGTGATCTTTCCTTTTCATCCTCTCAAATACCATCACACACACAAAAAAAACACACAAACGCTGACTGCAAAATAGTCAATATGCGGAGCCATTGGATTTCTGGCAGGCATTAATCACTAACACATAAACAAGCTCTCTCTCTCTCTCTCTCTCTCTCACTCTCACACTCTCACACTCTCACACTCTCACTCTCACACTCTCACACTCTCACTCTCACACTCTCACTCTCACACTCTCACTCTCACACTCTCACTCTCACTCTCACACACACACACACACACAGACACAGACACAGACGCTCGTGCAGGGTTAATAGAGCAGGTGTCCTTTGAAGAGTTCCCCCCTCGCCTCAGGGCCACTGTGCTGATGCTGATTTAACATTTTTTTCAATCAGCAAACACATGCTGGACCATTCTGCCTAATGTTCAATCTGCTGCACTCTGACACGGAGCCACTGCACAACTCATTCTCATTCCAGCAGGGCTGCTATGCAGCCTGGCAACATCACAATGCCATGTGGTGGACTGGTGGGAAACAGGGCAAAGGGGGGAGTGGGGTGGAGGGGGTTTGTGTGTGCAAGAGGTAAACAATGTTTTTATACTACAGTATTCTTTTTGAAGAGAAATGTTCGCCTGAGAATGGTTGGAAATATTGGGTAGGCGGAGGGTGTGGACGTGTCTAAAATGAAGTACAGGTTTTGGTGCTCTCACGACACTCCGTGTGAAACACTTTCTACACCCATCTCAGCTACAACGTAAACCCCTCACACACGTCTCCACAGCTCCCATAGCAGGGGAATACGAAGGAAAGAGAGAGAGAAAGAAAAAGAGAGAGTGGCAGCAAACTGACTGGTCATAATAAATGGTAGAGGCAGGATGGAGGATGGACGGCTCTCTATGCAGAGCGAGAGTTTCCACTCAATTTCCCCCTCTTATTTCCGCACCATCCCCGAGATAACATCTCTCTCTCTCTTTCTCTCTCCCTCTCTCTATTCCATATCCATGATGAGGTCTGCATACAATTAGCTGCTTGATAGGGGGAACGTGTCCAGAGGCAACATGGAGGGGCTTGTTTCCAGTGTGCGCCGACATGTGCTGCTCAACCCCGCATATCCCTCAGTAACAGACCTGAATTTGATAGACACGGCCAGGCCCATTTAAAATAGGCCCCCAGAGAGACTTTTTTAGAGATGAATGGGTAAAATGAAGCATAACATTATCAAATTCTTCCTTGAGATTGTCTTCTTATCTAAACTGTCACTTTGATTCTTCCTGCCCCTCCCAGCTGTCTCGGCAACTCTGCCAATGTAATCGTTTTTAAAAGAGTTGTGTAGAATGGGTAGAGAGTGTGTGTGTGTGTGTGTGTGTGTGTGTGTGTGTGTGTGTGTGTGTGTGTGTGTGGTGTGTGTAATGTATTTGCTGTTTGCTCTCATTAGAAAACAACAGGATCTCTGACCATACAAGTCAGGAATTCCTTCCTGTTCCTGTTATCACCTAGACTTCATCTCCAAACACCACAACCCTTCTAGTCTTCTGAAGGCAGTCTGGATGAACCTCTAAATGCTTTGTCTATTCACTGCTATCCAGTCCAATTACACATCGTCCCACCATGCCCCCTTCTTCACAAACGCCCGGCCTGTCACATTCTGATATGGAGGATGTTACAATATTGAAGGTCGGTTCGTCTATACACTTCACCTCATTTCCCCATGCTGCTCACCCTCTCCCAGGAGAGAGCCTTTTGATTGGTGTCCATTTGGAAAGGGAGCTTTGAGTATAGGGGAGTGGAATCAGAGCTGCCTCGCCTTCCATCGCCAGGGCCTGAGAAAAGAGCTTTGTGAAGTGCCGCTCCTGACTGCAGTCAGCTATAATGGTTTTCAATTAACCAGGGGATACGAGTGAGAACTAATCTGGCCCAGCACAGGAGAGCCAGTCATACAATATTCATGTACACAAACCAATGAAAGCCCAGATTAGTCTACATATTTACATGGGGTCGGCTCTATGCCGACAGTCCGTCCAACACATGAAAGGAACCAGCAGCCGAGGAAAGGGATGGAGGGACTGAAAGAGAGAGAAACAGAAGAGGGGAAGGAGGGCAGAGAGAGAAAGAGAGGGGGAGACAGAGTGAGAGAGGAGAGAAATATTGCAGGAAGGGAAGAAAAATATTTAGAGCGAAAAAGAGTGCAGTGAGGGGAGGGACTGAGGGGGAGACAGAATAAGAGGGTGAAAGTGACCGTAAAAAGACCTTGAGAAAGAGAAAGGAGGAGAGCAAATGGGATCACAAGATAAGGAGGGGAGAAGAAAAGAATAGAGGCATGACTCCTCAAAAGAGATTACAGATCATCTGCATTTTGCCTTTTCCACCCCCCTCTCTGCAATCATTAAACCCTCGAAAAGCGGTTACTAACCCCTTCTCAAAAAGGCAGCAATCTGACAGAGTGATCTTAACAAATTGGGCTCCTGGAGAGAAGAGAGTGCAGGCGTTTCTTCCAGGGGAGGGGGGTTGTAGACAGAAAAGGAGTCTAAGACGGGACAGAGATATAACAGTAATTGGCTGATACGCGGAGGAGCTCTTGCCTGTAATCTTCCAAAAAGTGTTGAGGGTTGAAAATGGGGAGGGGGAGTTGATCCAAGCATAAACGCACCGTCTCTTGGCGACTGCAGCAACAGCGAAGCGCTTTGTTGCAGAGAATTACACAAGTGATAATCATACAAAGGCTTTTATGTCTACATTATGTGTACGTATCAAAATGATGTGAGAAATTCATCCTTAATCCTTAGTTAAGAATAAAAGATTTAAAGACTTCAATGCTGGATTAATGTGAGGCTGGACATACCAATTCCACACTGGGTGACTTCTTATGAAGCATTAACATTGTATGTCAAACAGGAAGCTAATCGTGGGTTTAGTTTGAAAATATCCTTTGACCTTTTGTAGAGGTCTCAGAATAAATTTTATGCTCCATGGATATCTAATTTTATGCTTTTACGGACTTACACATTCAAGAAATAATGGAAAAGTCCTCATATTTTTCCTTAGAAACCACTAGGCATGCTGTGCTGTAAAATGTGTCTTGTTAACTGCCTGCTAGCCTGTTCTATTTCATTACCACGGTCCAAGTTTCTACTGTGCTTTCTTTGAGGTGCTAATGGTGAAATGCAGAACTATGTCAGAGGATACCAACGTTGAACCATTTTGGAAATAAAAAAGACAACATTTATGTTCCAAAGACCCAGAACAGAATGAAGCGAGACTAGTGAATTCAATATTCCACCAATGTGCTGTCTGGCAGGTTCTTCCTCCTAATCGCTGAATGTGAAAATGTTTAAGTAAAATGTGAGAAATGGGCCCAATTTACAGCTGATGGGTGCATCTTCTTCTGAGACAGATGGAGGAGCACAGAACTGATGTGGGGAAGTAGAGTGAGAGAGATGAGAGGCATGTAGGCAAAAACAGAGCAAGATATGAGAGACAGGCCGACAGGGCGGAAAACATTGATCTGGGTTCCATCGCCAAAGATAGGGAGAAATGCTTGAATTGCATTTTCTGCCTCTAACTGGTGTTTAATGGTGAGACAGACAGGGGCTGAAGTGGGCACCTTGATCTCCTCCAATCACTTACAATGACAAGAGCTGCTCAGATATTCAACAACCTGAAACTAAAGGGGTGCGTCAGCATAAAGGAATCTGTACTTTCCGTGTGTGAAAGAGAATGTCTATGAGAGAGAAAAAGAGTTTGAAGAAAGTTGACAGAAGAAAAGATAGAGAGAGGGAATAGAATAGAAAGAAAATGAGGAGAAGAGGCACCATCTGGTCATAGTTACGTCTAGGGTCCTATGTTGAAATGATGCATAGCCCACCATTTCCTAGCCTATTGCCGTAGCGCTGTTTTACTCTGTGTAGGTACTATTCATGATGCTGCCTTCCCTCTTACTTATAAAAACATGACGAGACCAGTGTTCCAAACATAAACGCCCCAACGTTGCAAGTTCAAGTATTTTAGATTCATTTTAGGGTACGTATGCTATGAAGATTTAGAAAATGTAAAAAAGGAGGTCAAAGTGCACTGTGCATAGCTGAACTCGGAGCAGCATTCCAGAGACACTGGATCTACTACAGCACAATGTCTCCATACTGTCCCTGACAGACACCAGTCTGTGGTGCGGAGGCAGTTTCAATGCAGTCCTTGGCAGAGGCAGGGTTCAGCAGAATGGCTGAGACAAAGGCTCAGACTCAGAGACAAGTGGCCTGATCGTTATGACATCCACATCTGTTAGCTCCTCAGTAAAGCTTGGGGAAGAGGGCTTGAGGGTAGGGTGGGAAAGAGTTTCATACCCCCCTTCCTCCCATGGGACCAGTTACATTTTCATTTGATAGGAACTGGAAAACCACCGTCTGTAATTAGATTACACGTAGATGCATGAAAAGGAAAAAATCCCAAGTTAATTAACTCAAACAATATTCCAATCAGGTTTCAAAACTCCCCCCCCCCCCCCCCCCCCCCCTCCCATCAGCTCTCCCAAACAACATCCAATCTGTATCCTCTCACAAACCCCCCGGGACTCACCATCATACAGACCAAGAGGAGCCGGGCACTCAAGCGAGATCATTTGGCGCTAATTTCCCAAACAGGAAAGCACTTCAGACATGCATTGACTGAGAGGAGTAAACAGGCGCATCTATAGCTAAGGAGCAAAGCAGAACATAAGAAACAGGCATGCTGATGAAAGACGGGAAAATGATTTTTAGTCGGGTCTTGTTTTGTGTACATCTCCTCTCAGAGAAGAGAAAGGCAGTTCCTCTGCCGAGGAGAGGAGGTAGCTTCCGTCAGCACAGGAAATGAGGACGGGAACTGAAAGTATTTTTTCCGGACGTGGAGGAACGCTTCTCTGATAACAGACACAGATGCAGCTCTGAACCAGTGTCATCCACCACGCACCTGTCTGTCTGTCTGTCTGTCTGTCCTGTCTGTCTGTCTGTCTGTCTGTCTGTCTGTCTGTCTGTCTGTCTGTCTGTCTGTCTGTCTGTCTGCCTGCCTGCCTGCCTGCCTGCCTGCCTGCCTGCCTGCCTGCCTGCCTGCCTGCCTGCCTGCCTGCCTGTCTGTCCGTCTGACCGTCTGTCCGTCTGTCCGTCTGACCGTCTGTCCGTCTGTCCGTCTGCCCGCCTGCCCGCCTGTCCGCCTGTCCGTCTGTCCGTCTGCCTGCCTGCCTGCCTGTCTGTCTGTCTGCCTGTCTGTCTGTCAGCTCTGGAGGCAGACTCTCTACACCAGAGTGACATCGGGGGGAGGGGGTGGACGGGGGCTTGATTGGTCAGTGTCACACCCTTAATGTGACACTGACCAATTGCTTTCCTGACAGTTTATTTGTCTTGTAGACACTGTTTCTTTGGGTGCATTTGTAAATTCACTCTGGCAATCTACTCTGAGTTAAGAGCACTCTGATTTGAAAGTGCCAGAGCACAATATAACTGATGAATTTACAAACCATCTAGCACGCCGGTTGTTATGACAAGTGTCAGTAAACATCAGATTTTTTTTTTTATTATAACATCTTTGACAGTAACACAGTAACACAGTTACAGTCATTAACCCTGGAGATATCATAAAAACAGGAAAGTAAAATGGTCTGAGTGGTCTGAAAGTAGCTAGAAAGCTTTTTCTCATGTCTTTTTGGTCTCGTCTCCTACGCTCTTTCTGTGCTGTGTGCACCTTCCCATTTACACACACACACCAAGCCCCTCCCCCTGCCACTCAAAACAACAAAGATGAGAGATCACTTCTTCCTCTCTGAAAACAAGCAGATTCAACTCACTATTTGCATTTGAGGTTTGGTCCACCAGAATGGGTCATATGGAGACATTATTTTACTGTAATAGAGGAGAAGTTCGCCTTTATAACGATACCCTTTTTATGTCTCAACTCCTCAAATTGTGTGCAGAGCATACGCTACTAAAATGAACATTGATTCTGGAAAATGAATGCTAATTTTGTCACACAAGGCATTGCGGTAACACATACTGCTAGCAGCATTTTAGCCAAAGACTGCTAAGCTAGCGGGTTATTATCAGGTTAAACTAGTTAAACTAACTCTTTTTTTAAATGGTTAGTGGGTCTAATGGTTGTGGAGGGCTTATATTTAGCCTAGGTATAAATTCACAAGCCCTGAATTCATTAGATTATTGTTGACTGTGGACAAAAAAATGTGCTTTTCTTTCAAAAACAAAGACATTTCTAAGTGACCCCAAACCTTTGAACGGTAGTGTATATCGTGAATTGTCCATAAGTTTGAACAAATCGAGATATGATTTTTAGGCCATAACGCCCAGCCCTAGTCAGAACGCTCGGATCAACCCTACTCCTCGGCCAGTGTGCGTTATGAACGCTCCCAGAGCAAAACACTCAGAATTTACGAAAGGATAATCTGACAACGTTTTGACTTTACAAACGGTCCAGAGCACACTCTGACACTCCAGAGTGAATTTACAAACACATCCTTTGTTGTTCCGTAACAGAACCACTCAGATATCACACCGGCATTTAAATCAACCATCCATTACATTTGTCCCTTACTTTGATTAGAAATGAGTCATTTTCACTTTCTCAGAAGACAACACTGCATGAATTAATTCGAAAAGTGACCAAATCTTTCAAACAAAAGAGACAGAGATTACATGTCTGACTGGTTATTTCACAGTGGGACCACCACACTGAGAGATAGTGTGTATAGCAACTGCTGTCCTATCCCATCAGTTATGAAGAACAGGGATGGGTAAAGGTCATGCGGTGGCTTGATGTTTGGGTATGTGTGAGGATATTAGAGCAATTGTCTCTTTGTTCCAGCATTTTATGCCACAATCAAACACTGTAGCGTATGAGACAACCACTACAGTTGCCTATAGCCTACATGGCTCTGTCTACTGATATGGAGTCTGACTGAACACAAGCCCAATTATTTGATTAGCGGTGCTATCACAGAGACAGACACCAGCCAGTAACCAAATTAGGCTGGGTTCCACAAACTGGCATGAAAACCTTCCACACTGTCAAAAGATTAGCAACAAGTAGGATTAGCAGATCAAACACAGTTCCCCTGGGACGAGAAGAACATTGGTTCATGGAGCACTGGTTTGATTTCAAAACACCTGCTCCCCACTCACTGTCTACTTTTACCACGAAAACATGCTGCGGAGAGCTTTCCTCTCATTTAACAAACCTGGCCTGCTATTTCAGTCAGAGGAGATCCATGTCCAAGGCCATTCCCCAGAATGTGCTGTGAGTGTCAAGCACACTGCCACCGTAGTCACCATCGTCACAGCAGCCTCCCCCTCAGGCTGCACCTGCACTGCCTGGAGCCCTTCTCTATGAGGAGGGACAGACAGGCAGACGGAAAGGCTGAGGGATGGAGGGCTCACGGAAATGCATTTGTTGGCTGGAATCTCATCTGTTTTTCCATGCTTCAGTACACTACAGTCAGTGCCTCTTTGTTTAAACTCCTCGTATGTATTTATACAGTAATAACCAAATACAGTACTTACGGTGGTGAGATACCATATGACAGGGAAAAAGTAGAGATAGTACACTACAACAGGTTTTATAGTAACTTCAAGCTAACGTTTGTGTCCTCTCTGGGAGCCAGAGGTAGCAGGTGGACAGGCCCATGTGGGACATTAAGCCAGGGGGGAGGAATATCCAGGGAGGGACAGCTGCTGCCAACCGGAGCCCGGTGGCCACAGGTGCAGCCGTGCTCAGTGACAACACAGACTGAGACGCTCATAAACAACATACCATGCAGTACACCAAGGTGCTGGGGATGCTAGTCAGCACTCTAATATTCCCTGGATACTGTTGTAAAACTGCACTGACAAACAGGAAGGAAGGCCTCACAGCCCACTACTGTATCAGTTTCACCTTAACACTAGCCTCAGCAATCTGAGGCACCATCATGGTCTGGACTTATGACCCTCTTCCTTATCACTGACATCCTCTTCCAGTGTCACAGCTTGATGCACTAACTGCATTAGGCCTATCTCTAACATGAATACAATGCTGTGTTTGTGGGACAAGACAGAGAGCAGGGCTTCTTAAATGGAGAGTTAACAGATGCTTTATACAGACTCTTCATCAGTACCATAGGCATAGCTAAGACTGGGCTGTACAATGAATTAATTAGATTAATTAGAATTTATGTTATTGCGCGATATTCCAAATACCTGTATCACAGAATCAAGTTTATGTGTATTTTTCGTTTATGTCCACTTTTTCTCATATTGTCTTTTTGGTCTCGTCTCATTCGCTCGTTCTGTGCTGTGCACCTTCCCATTTATACCAGAGATCTGCATATAATGACGAGATGCTCAAGTCTTTTCGCCCTGACAATGGGAGCCGTTGTCCCAAAGGCAGGAAGGCAGGCAACAAGTTTAGGTTCAAAATAAGCCCATAGAAACACATTGGCCTTATTTTGGCCAGATTTTGGCGAGAGTGAAACTTCTGGCTTCACCTCTTTCTCCCAAGCCCCTCTCCCTACCACTCACAACAACAAAGGTGAGAGATCACTTCTTCTTCTCTGACAAACGGTTTCAACTCACTATTTGCACTTGCACTTTGGTCCAACAGAATCGGTCATATGGACACCAAAACACATTGAGACATTATTTTACTGTAATAGAGACGTTAACCTTTCGAACCATACACTGTTTGTCTCAACTCTTCAAATTCCGAGCAGAGCAGACACTACTAAAACGGATGTACCAATGAACATTCATTCTGGAAAATGAATGCTCAGGTTTGTCGCGCGCGCATTACGTTACCACGTATCGCTAGCAGCATTTAGTCAAATCAAGATTGTTATACTAGCTGTTTAGTCTGTGTTTTATAATGTGCAATAAGCATAAAACAATTATATATGGAATTGGCAACTCCTTCTCATTCTGAGAAATAAGGTAGGCCACTTGATTTCAACATCTGAACAACGTGGACAGGCTAGCATGCTGTTCAAACAGTTGGAGACAGACAGAAGGTTGTGTTCATAACAATTCAACTGTTTTGCCTTGTTAGCTGAATTCTGAGCTTGTGAAATTATACCTAGATCCAAGTTGGCTAAACTTGAATTATAAATATTAGCTGGCTACTCACCAGCACGTGGGATTGTGCTTGAGAAACTGTTTATGAGACCGGTGTTAATTTTCTATAATGCCTGCTACATTATTAGTGAATGTGCATTATGAATGATTCTGGTTAGATTTGTAACAAAAAATAACATTCTTATAGGCAGACCTGAAAGCCAGATCAGTGATAAAAAAAAAAGCAGGTACAACTATTTTGATAAAATAATTACTTTATTAGTAACTTACCTAGTTAAATAAAGGTTAAATAAATAAATAAAAATAAAAGTGGGTCTTATGGTTGTGGAAGGCATAGAGTGCATTCAGAAAGTATTCAGGCCCCTTGACTTTTTCCACATTTTGTAACATTACAGTCTTATTCTAAAATGTATTAAATAAAAAAATGTCCTCATCAATCTAGACACAATACCCCATAATGACAAAATGGAAACAGGTTTTTAGAAATTTTTGCAAATTAATTACAAATAAAAAACGCAAATACCTTATTTACATAAGTAACCAGTCCCTTTCCTATGCGACTCGAAATTGAGCTCAGGTGTATCCTGTTTCCATTGGTCATCCTTGAGATGTTTCTACAACTTGATTGGAGTCCACTAGTCGTAAATTCAATTGATTGGACATGATTTGGAAAGGCACACACCTGTCTAAATATGGTCCCACAGTTGATAGTGCATGTCAGAGCAAAAACCAAGCCATGAGGTCAAAGGAATTGCCCGTAGAGATACGAGACAGGATTCTGTCAAGGCACAGATCTGGGGAAGGGTACCAAAACATTTCTGCAGCATTAAACGACCCTAACAACACAGTGGCCTCCATCATTCTTAAATGGAAGAAGTTTGGAACCACCAAGACTCTTCCTAGAGCTGGTCACCCAGCCAAACTGAGCAATCGGGGGAGAAGGACTTTGGCCAGGGAGGTGATCAAGAACGCAATGGTCACTCTGACAGAGCTCCAGAGATCCTCTGTGGAGATGAGAGAACCTTCCAGAAGGACAACCAGGCCGCTTGGAGTTTGCCAAAAGGAACCTAAATGACTCTCAGACCATGAGAAACAAGATTCTCTAGTCTGATAAAACCAAGATTTAACTCTTTGGCCTGAATGCCAAGGGGCACATCTGGAGGAAACCTGGCACCATCTCTACGGTGAAGCATGGTGGTGGCATCGTCATGCTGTGGGGATGTTTTTCAGCGGCAGGGTCTGGGAGACTAGTCAGGAACAAGGGAAAGATGAACGGAGTATCATACAGAGAGATCCTTGATGAAAACCTGCTCCAGAGCGCTCTGGACCTCAGACTGGTGCCAATGTTAATCTTCCAACAGGACAATGACCCTAAGCACCTAATCAAGACAACGCAGAAGTGGCTTCAGGACAAGTCTCTGAATGTCTATGAGTGGCCCAGCCAGAGCCCGGACTTAAACCCGATCGAACATCTCTGGAGAGACCGGAAAATAGCGGTGCAGCGATGCTCCCCATTCAAACTGACAGAGTTTGAGAGGATCTGCAGAGATGAATTAGAAAAACACCCCAAATACAGGTGTGCCAAGCTTGTAGCGTCATACCCAAGAAAACTCAAGGCTGTAATCGCTGCCAAAGGTGCTTCAACAAAGTACTGAGTAAAGGATCTGAATACCCTGACATTTCTTTTTTTTTTTAAATACATTTGCAAAAATGTCTAAAAACCTGTTTTTGATTTGTCATTATGGGGTATTGTGTGTAGACTGATGAGGGGAAAAAAACAATGTAATCAATTTTAGAATAAGGTAACAAAAATGTGGAAAAGGTCAAGGGGTCTGAATACTTTCCGAATGCACTGTATACTCAGCCTAGGTATAATTTCAAAAGCTCTGAATTCAGTAGATTATTGCTGACTGTTTAAAATACAGTGTATTTGACCTTTAATTGTACAACAAAGCTTATTTGAAGAAAACATAACAAAAATAGAGATATACTGTATATCCTGAATCGCAAAAAATGGAGATATGAGTTTTAGGCCATATCGCCCAGCCATAGGCGTAGCCTGGTAGAGATAAAACATGTATACACGTTGGCACCACAGATTGTATACACACCACCACTCTTCCATTCACAACCCTCTCCAACGTACCGCTCCACAGAGCCAAAGACGGCTTGGTTCATATTTAGACGATGGGGAGGACTACATTACACTCCCAAATGTTAATTCTGTGAGTAATTTCACACCTGAAGCGTTACACCAACTGTTGTGTGCCAAATTACGCTCTTTTGTTCCACACAGTAATTATGTCTCCTTTTTTTACAGCAGCAATTGGAGCAGCTTGAGAGAGTGGAGACAAAACACTTTTTATTTCGGAGACAGAGTAGCGTTCATGGCGCTAAACATGTTCAGTTCAGGATGATTTCACAGAGTGGATCATCCAGACAGGTGGCAGGGGGCGGAGCTGCGGAGGCGCCTAACACATTTTACACTGCTAGTAATGCAGCCATAACTAAAATAATAGAAGACGTCAGATCACACAACAGACATTTTGTACTGTCTGGCTGACTGTCAGACTGACTGCTGGGGATCTGTGAATGACTGAGCAGCTTTCAGCTTGCTATATTTATCCTCCCAAAGCGGGTGGGTCCAACGCTTAAGATTTCACAGTGGTAATTGGACCCCTCTCCAGAATGGAGAACAATATTTGCTCTAATATGACCTTTGACCTCTAAGTGAGAGGACTATAGATGTAATGACAGGATTAGAGGAGAAAACAAAGGGGATGGTCTAGAGTTAGACCAGAGGAAGAAAATACCACTTTGCCGTCTTTGTTAGGTGATATTGTGTACATTGTTCTACTCCATCATTGCCCTGATACAGGACACAATCAGCCACAGCACACACTTGTCAAACATGGAAGTAGACATGTGGATGGAAATGTGAAAATAAACATATTCACCCATCACACTCATATATACATAGATAAAAGCTGTGTTGCTTTCCCATCATTTTTCATGGCCCCACTAAGACAATATGGCAGAGCAATTCACTGCGGTTCTGAACGTTGCGGAAGAAATTAGGGTGGAATGCACGTCTGTGAATGTGTGTTGAAATGACTTTAAAACCAATAAAACCAGCTACCATGACATACGCAATCCCTACATAACCAGGAATGGATGCTAAAGAAGAGGAGAAACAAATCCATGGGGTCTCGAAGCATCCCTCGGGGAGAGGGGGAGGAGAGGAGGGAGACAGCAGTATAAGTAGCCGAGCTATGGTGTTATCAGAAGGTAATAGAACCTCTAGCGACAGTTGAAGTCAGAAGTTTACATACACCTTAGCCAAATACATTTAAACTCAGTTTTACACAATTCATGACATTTAGGTCAGTTAGGATCACCACTTTATTTTAAGAATGTGAAATGTCAGATTAATAGTAGAGAGAATGATTTATTTCAGATTTTATTTCTTTCCTCACATTCCCAGTGGGTCAGAAGTTTACATACACTCAATTACTATTTGGTAGCATTGCCTTTAAATTGTTTAACTTGGGTCAAACGTTTTGGGTAGCCTTCCACAAGCTTCCCACAATAAGTTGGGTGAATTTTGGCCCATTCCTCCTGACAGAGCTGGTGTAACTGAGTCATGTTTGTAGGCCTCATTGCTCGCACCCGCCTTTTCAGTTCTGCCCACAAATGTTCTATAGGATTGAGGTCAGGGCTTTATGATGGCCACTCCAATACCTTGACTTTGTTGTCCTTAAGCCATTTTGCCACAACTTTGGAAGTATGCTTGGGGTCATTGTCCATTTGGAAGACCCATTTGCGACCAAGCTTTAACTTCCTGACTGATGCCTTGAGATGTTGCTTCAATATATCCACATAATATTCCTCCCTCATGAAGCCATCTATTTTGTGAAGCGCACCAGTCCCTCCTGCAGCAAAGCACCCCCACAGCATGATGCTGCCACCCCCGTGCTTCACGGTTGGGATGGTGTTCTTCGGCTTGCAAGCCTCCCCCTTTTTCCTCCTAACATAACGATGATCATTATGGTCAAACAGTTCTATTTTTGTTTCATCAAAATAAGGACATTTCTCGAAAAAGTACAATCTTTGTCCCCATGTGTAGTTGCAAACCATAGTCTGGCTTTTTTTATGGCGGTTTTGGAGCAGTGGCTTCTTCCTTGCTGAGCGGCCTTTCAGGTTATGTCGATATAGGACTCGTTTTACTGTGGATATAGATAATTTTGTACCTGTTTCCTCCAGCATCTTCACCAGGTCCTTTGCTGTTGTTCTGGGATTGATTTGCACTTTCATCTCTAGGGGACATCTCCTTCCTTAGCGGTATGATGGCTGTGGGGTCCCATGGTGTTTATACTTGCGTACTATTGTTTGTACAGATGAACGTGGTACCTTCAGGTGTTGGGAGCAATTTCCAAAGGATGAACCAGACTTGTGGAGGTCTACAATTATTTTTGTTGAGGTCTTGGCTGATTTCTTTTGATTTTCCCATGATGTCAAGCAAAGAGGCACTGAGTTTGAAGGTAGGCCTTGAAATACATCCACAGGTACACCTCCAATTGACTCAAATGATTTCAATTAGCATATAACAAACTTCTAAAGCCATGACATCATCTTCTGGAATTTTCCAAGCTGTTTAAAGGCAAAGTCAACTTAGTGTATGTAAACTTCTGACCCACTGGAATTGTGATACAGTGAATTATAAGTGAAATAATCTGTCTGTTAGCAATTGTTGGAAAAATTACTTGTGTCATGCACAAAGTAGATGTCCTAACCGACTTGCCAAAACTATAGTTTGTTAACAAGAAATTTGTGGTGGTTGAAAAACGAGTTTTAATGACTCCAACCTAAGTGTATGTAAACTTCCGACTTCAACTGTAAATATATCAACTCTATGAGACATGAGATCATTAGAGATTGTGGAGTGAGTAGGTGTGGAGGAGGGGTGGTAGGGGGTGTTGTGTTGTTGCTCTCATTAGCGTGTCTATCTCTGACTGCCTGTCAGTCTCCACCTGTTGGTCTGCCTTGTTAAAAGCCCCGGGATCAAGTCTCTTCTCTGGGAGAGGATGTATCTTCTGCAATGGAATGTCAGTTCCACCCAGGCCCAAAAATGTCATAGAATATAAACATAGGCCTAATATAACCATCCCATATAAAGCCCATATAAATAAAGGTGAGCCCACGGGGTGGGGAACAGAAGCTAAATTGAGCCCGGAGAGATGGTGATGGGGAAGACTCGGTGGACCCTGGTCGATAAATTTCTCCTTCCTTCCTGCTACTTTTTACGGCCTGCAGTAAAATCCCTCCCTGGTTGGCCTCAGCAGGTTCAGGATGACAGAAGAGAGGAGAGGAGCTAGATGAGAGTGACGCTGAGGGAAACTAAAACAATCTGCTCAGAGCTCTGCTGCTTCTTTGACCTCGGGAGGACCAGTCTGCTGTAACCATCTGGGTCTCTGTTATGCTACCTCTCCTTCTCTCTCTCTCTCTCTCTCTCTCTCTCATACACCCACATACACACACACACACACACACACACACACACACACACACACACACACACACACACACACACACACACACACACACACACACACACACACACACACACACACACACACACACACACACACACACGGTACAGTTAACCCTTGCGGTGGACCAGGGATGGGGTTATCTTACAGGGTCAAACTAATCAAATCCATGTCATCTTCAGTGCCAGGGCTCTTACTTTAATGTCACAGGCCAAATGCATGACCTCAGCTCAGTCCCTCTCCCACTTCTGGATCGAGAATAGTGGTCAAGAGGACTGAGGGGTACAGTCATTCTACAGAGAGACCCACCTCCCCCATCCCTGAGTCCCCCACACATAGAGGCAGGCAGGCCACCATGGTCCCTCCTCAGACTGGCTCTCTGAGGAATGAAATCAGCAACAGGCCACATAAAGGTTCTGGCTAAGCCCTGGACACATTCTTGGAAAATGTTGCCTTCAGAAAAAGGCTTATGAATCCCATCTCTGACAAAAGAGGGGATGGAATTAGTGGGATTTAGGGGCATCTGTGTGAGTCAGGGTGGTATTAGCAGCTCTCTTTAATGCATCTCTCTGCTGACCAGATCACAGGCCCAGTGTAAGGCACACTAGCCATGCTTTTCTGTCACAGCACCAGGCATTAGTCTGGGCCTGGACAGAGACACAGACAGCAACAAGGTCTTTAGTCTGGGCTGATACGGAGCCAGGAAGCCATACCACAGCGGAGTTATAGAGGAATGTACATAATGTGGTTTTGGCTGCTGAGGTGATAATAAATGTTGTGAAACAAAGAAAATAATGCATGTTTTTCAGTCTATGCGCAGGGAAACGCGTTTAGGATAAATGGATGTGTCTCTTGGACTGTAGATAGCACTCATTCATGGCTTGTTTTTGTACAGCCGATGAAATACTGCTGCTCTGTATGTTAGTGGCATACTTGCACATTGAGGAAGGGCTTAACCACTAAATACACTTGGGCTGGGGCCCACCAGATGACCTTTCCACCTCATAGCACAGGGAAACGCGCTCCAATTGAACCGGAGCGTCAAGCCCCGCTTCGAGATATTCCCAGTGGAACCACCAGATGGCAGGCACCTCCAGGACCCACAATGCACTAGGTCACACCCCTGGAATAATGACCTTAACAAATCCAAACACAGACCCAATGACACCAACCCGTAACCCAGTGGGTAGCATAGGAGGTATGGGAAAACCACAGCATGTGTTGAGTGAGCACTCTGAGGCTTGGAGAAAAACAATGTATAATTTTACACATCTATCAATCTGTCTGTTTACCTGTAGATAGGAATCTAGATATTAATCTGCACACACATTGATTCTCAGTGGGCAGGTTGCAGGAATGAGGATTAATGAGAATAGAATGGTTCAGTCACCATTGTTCCTATTGTTACTCATATTTTGACAATGGTCTCCCTCCCCAGTATGCCAGGCCAGGCAGGCATAAACCCACAGCTCATGAGTACTGCAGACCACTGCGTCACAATAAGAGCAAGGGAGGCCTTGCACTCCGGAGAGATCCATCGCCTCTCTCCTCCATCTCTGTCCTCCGGTCCCCAGGGGGAGGGGTAGGATTAGCGGGGCAAGGAGAGCACATTCATTTCAGCTGCTAGAGCTAAGTCATTCGCAGTCCCCTCCCTCCATAGTTTCTTTCTCTCTCCATTCCCCCGAGGATGGGCCAGGGGCTGAGCTGGCCACGCAGTAGCCACTTCCCTTTCTGCTCGTCATGCTGGGCCGTTAATACTGTGCAGCGTCAGGAACAGCAGGTGCTATCACTCCCTATCATTAATTATCCCTACCGAATCACTCTGGGGCCCTCTCCCTCTCTCACTCCTCAAATCCAAATCTCTATCTCCTGTACAATCTCTCTCATTCCATTCCTCCAGCTCTGCCTCATTTTCTCTCACTTTCTCTTATTCAATCCATCTCCAATTCTATCAATGTCTACAGCTCTACAGTAATGCCTTCTCCTCTCCATCTTCCATCTCTCTGCTTATATCTCCCACTCTATCCCTCTTGCATTAATTTGTTCCCTGATGTGTCCCAATATCTGTCCAACATTCTTTCAACTTCTCCCCAGTGACTCCTAGCCTGCTGACAGCCAGCCAGGGCAGGATTCCCTGCCCCCCCCCCCCCCCCCCCTCCTCTCCTCAGATATGTGTCCTCCAGCCACTCCTCTCCTTACATCCACCTTCCGTAAATGTATTCCAAACTGCCGGCCTGCTGCTGCCAGCCAGGAGACATCACAGGGATTGATGGAGCGCTGGAAGAAAATATAGCCCTTTTCCCCACCAGAGAGCTCTGAAATAATGCTGAATCAAAGGAGAAACACCGGATAAGAACCTCCCCCCAGGTCATAAGGTGGTGAACAAGGTCAGAGATGAAGGAGTGAGCCTGGAGATGATAAGGGCCGAGGCTACAACTCTCCTCTCCTCACATACATAGAAACATAAGGCTCTCCCATACAGCCATGCCCCAGTCAGACACAGGTGAGAAGGCTTTAAGTCAACTGTGAGAAACCCAGAGGAACATCTGGCATGACCACAAAAATAAACAATGACTTCCCCATCCTTGGGTTCAGGCTGCTATAAACCTGGCCATGAACTCCAAATGCACAGGGGGTGACGGGGGTGGTGTTGGAGGTGAATGACCATGTATGTGTGTGTCTAAGTCTCAACCCCTCCTCATTAGTCAGACCTGTATCCCAGACATACTGTATACACACATACAGTTGAAGTCGGAAGTTTACATACACTTAGGTTGGAGTCATTAAAACTCGTTTTTCAACCACTCCACAAATTTCTTGTTAACAAAATATAGTTTTGGCAAGTCGGTTAGGACATCTACTTTGTGCATGAGACAAGTAATTTTTCCAACAATTGTTTACAGACAGATTATTTCACTTATAATTCACTGTATCACAATTCTAGTGGGTCAGAGGTTTACATACACTAAGTTGACTTTTCCTTTAAACAGCTTGGAAAATTCCAGAAAATGATGTCATGGCTTTAGAAGCTTCTGATAGGCTAATTGGCATAATTTGAGTCAATTGGAGTTGTACCTGTGGATGTATTTCAAGGCCTACCTTCAAACTCAGTGCCTCTTTGCTTGACATCGTGGAAAAATCGAAAGAAATCAGCCAAGACCTCAGAAAAATAATTGTAGACCTCAACATGTCTGGTTCATCCTTGGGAGCAATTTCCAAATGCCTGAAGGTACCACGTTCATCTGTACAAACAATAGTACGCAAGTATAAACACCATGGGACCACGCAGCCATCATACCGCTCAGGAAGGAGACTCGTTCTGTCTCCTAGAGATGAACGTACTTTGGTGCGAAAAGTGCAAATCAATCACAGAACAACAGCAAAGGACCTTGTGAAGATGCTGGAGGAAACAGGTACAAAAGTATCTATATCCACAGTAAAACAAGTCCCATATCGACATAGCCTGAAAGGCCGCTCAGCAATGAAGAAGCCACTGCTCCAAAACCGCCATAAAAAATCCAGACTACGGTTTGCAACTGCACATGGGGACAAATATCTAACTTTTTCGAGAAATGTCCTCCGGTCTGATAAAACAAAAATAGAACTGTTTGGCCATAAGTACCATTGTTATGTTTGGAGGAAAAAGGGGGAGGCTTGCAAGCCGAAGAACACCATCCCAACCGTGAAGCATGGAGATGGCAGCATCATGGTGTGGGGGTGCTTTGCTCCAGGGGGGACTGATGCACTTCACAAAATAGATGGCATAATGTGGAAAGAAAATGATGTGGATATATTGAAGTAACATCTCAAGACATCAGTCAGGAAGTTAAAGCTTGGTCGCGAATGGGTCTTCCAAATGGACAATGACCGCAAGCATACTTCCAAAGTTGTGGCAAAATGGCTTAAGGACAACAAAGACAAGGCATTGGAGTGGCCATCACAAAGCCCTGACCTCAATCCTATAGAGAATTTGTGGGCAGAACTAAAAAAGCGAGTGCGAGCAAGGAGTCCTACAAACCTGACTCAGTTACACCAGCTCTGTCAGAAGGAATGGGCCAAAATTCACCCGACTTATTGTGGGAAGCTTGTGGAAGGCTACCCGAAACGTTTGACCCAAGTTAAACAATGTAAAGGCAATGCTACCAAATCCTAATTGAGTGTATGTAAACTTCTGACCCACTGGGAATGTGATGAAAGAAATAAAAGCTGAAATAAATAATTCTGACATTTCACATTCTTAAAATAAAGTGGTAATCCTAATTGACCTAAAACAAGGGAATTTTTACCAGGATTAAATGTCAGGAATTGTGAAAAACTGAGTTTAAATGTATTTGGCTAAGGTGTATGTAAACTTCCGACTTCAACTGTATATGCAATCATAAACATCCATGCACAAACACTTTCCAATACACATTCCGGGAGGACAGTGTGTGTGGATTAGATGTCTTGTTAGGAGCAGTGACTAACTGGACTAATGGTTAAACTACAAGGTTGATGGATCAAATCCCCCATGATGCATATGGTGGTTAAACCCGTGAACAAAGCTATCTGCTAAGCGAAGATTGATTGTTATTGAACAGACAGCTTATCTAGACTGTATCTGAACCTTGAGTAGGAGTCATCCCCCCAGTCCTATGTATCCTACCCAGTATTATGACCACAGTGTAATAGAAGCAAGGTAGCTAATCCCACAAATCCACTGGAAAACCTGGAATTTTCCACTTTTCTGAGAGATAGGATATCAGCGGCCAACAGCGAGGGAATCTCTCTATCTCTCTCCCTCCAACACCACAGAGCAGATACGAAGTTTTTAACTTATTAGTGTAATCCATTATAAGGAAGCAGAGCAGACACTTGGCCTGAGTCGATATGATCCTCCTATGCTTCCTATTGATCTCCATCAGACTACAAGAGGAGTAAGGGGACAGATTGAAAAACAGATACATAATAAGTGATTGGGAACACTGAACTAAAGGACCTTCTCAGTCATTACTGTGTCTTTGTGTGTCTGTGAGTGGTTTAGAAAAGAAAGTAGAGTCTCCAGAAACCACAGGAGAGGAACACAATGGCTGTATGTTTGCCTCCATTGTCCTGCCTGCCTTGTGCAATGCCTCAAATGCCTGGGCCGGAGCACACAGTCAGGAGATGTTTTTGGTTCTGTATCAGAGGACACGATGAAAGGACAATGTCACACACATACCCAAACAGTGTGTGAAAAGACACTTGAATGTCTTGAATGTGCAGTCAGCTTTGTGTGAAAAACCTATTCATGTAAATAGTGAGTGAGTGAGTGAGTGAGTGAGTGAGTGAGTGAGTGAGTGAGTGAGTGAGTGAGTGAGTGAGTGAGTGAGTGAGTGAGTGAGTGAGTGAGTGAGTGAGTGAGTGAGTGAGTGAGTGAGTATGCAAAATAGCATTGCACATACATTACTTAAACATGCAATAACCTTTCTTTATTGTTGTGAGGCACGACAAATTCACGTGTAACAACATGTAGGCCTTAATTAAATCAATACCTTTCATGGAAATGAATGACAACATTCTCTCTTATGATCTTTCAAAGTTGAGCAGCTTTTCTACATTGTGATTGGGTTTGAATTCCAACAGTGAGTAAAGGCTTTTAATCCTCAAAGGAGGGTCTCATGGATGATTCTGGCAGAGATGCAGCACAGATGCTGGAATGATTCACAACATGCACCACTCATTTATTTACTCTGGTAATAACTCTATAATAACAACCTCTCTTGAATTTCTCCTTTCATCGTCAGTAAATGATTCAGGATAAAAATTATTCTCATTAATTACTATTCCCATTACATGACTCAGAACAAACGACCGATAAAGACGGAATTTGACCAATGAGCATTGGCCAAGTAGATAATAGGGAGTTTACCGATGGAGGCACGGATCTCCTTTCATTCATCTTCATTCACTTATCTTTGCTGATCTAAAATTAGGAATACGAGATAGACTTATCAGGGTTGTTGCTTTCATTAGGTCAATTTATACGTGTCAATTGGCATAAACGAAAGGAGATTAGGAAAGCTACTTTGACTATTGAGACGCAACAGTTTGGGAAAGTGTAATTTCTCATATCAATAAAGTGCCACCTAGTGGAAAACAGCGTAATATCTGCACCTTTGCCAATGAGAGGTTTCGTGCTTTTCAGATGATGCATGTATATTTTTCCATGTGGTAATACTTGAAGGTTTCTCAAGGAAAACAATAGAAGAGAAATAGTTTAAAGGAAAATATTATAGTTTTGTCCAAGAAAGGGGATTAATTGTTGCTGCCTTAACTTTAAACACATCCTTTATTATATAGGCAAGGCTATTATCTCTGTTTTGTCGACTTTTAATCATCTCAAATTCATAGTTAGATGGGATGACTCTCAGCTATCTGCAAATCCTACACGAAATGCCTTCATTATCTCTCAATGCTGTCCCTGATTGCCAAGAAGGCCACTACAGGGTCATGGTTACAAACTGTAGGACATGGTGGGAATGATTTCTAGATTCTACAGAAATCGATGGTTTTAGCATAAAAGATATGAGATACAACAAAGATTGTATATACATTTCTCAAGGGGCAATGAATGCGCAATGTTATGGGAGGTATATATATATCACCTTTATTAGACTGCCTATTCCTGGATAAAAATGTGCTACAATCTAATGTAAGAAAATACACTTTTTCATTTGAAATAGTGTCGACCACTATCAGTCTGGAGTCTTTTTACGCGCAATTAAATGTCCTCCTTTTGAACCATTTCATATACCAGCCCCACGCACTGTCACTCTTCTCCAGACATTTTTCAAATAAATGTTATTCACCCGAGAATAAACACAGGCTATTGGGCCCCACTCATGAGTCATGTCCAGCAAAAGGCTACACAGGTTTTTGAAAACTGCTAAATCTGAATTATCAATAACCTAATGAAACAAACATCACTGTTGAATCAGCAAACATGAGCCAGAAACGGATTTTGCTAGCCCAAGTGACTATCCAAAAGGAATAATTATCATGGAAACTTTGACTGGCCCGATAGTCTATCTTATGGCCATACAGTATTAGGCTACAATACATATGGACAAAAGAAAAATGCATATCTTGGCTTTTGGCCACCACGACAAGCCATGTAGGCTACAGTACGTCGAACCTATCATTCCAAAACCCGAGTCCCCGATCAACTTCCAAATAATGCACCGGTAATAATGTAAATAATGCAAGTGAATTACAGAGAACTAAAACATATCATTTTCACTCACCTTCTTCCGGGGCTGCCATTTCATCATATTTGTAAACCAAAAATGTACAGCATCAAGATATTATATATGAGGATAATTTTGATTCAAGGGAATTCCAACAGCAAGTCATGCTGCTTCTTGACTTCCCTCAATTTTGCAGCATATTTTCTCCAAAAAGCGGCGCATAATATGCGATGCGAGGTTCAACGTCAAATCGGGATAGATGGCACGCGATAGCCCCGTTTAATCCAAAGAATGGAATGGAGCAGAATACGTTTGTCTAACTTACTGAATGTCCCGGTTTTCAGTTCAAACGTTTTGTATAAATAAGACTATGGGTAACAGTGCGTAAAATCCAAACTACAAGTCCGAGATGCGCCACCAGCCCTGTACAGTCTGTCTGTCCGCTAGATCACTCCGCTGTCTTTTAGCATGGTTTTCGAAGATATCCAGTTAGGTTGACTGCTGGGAAATTCATTCTTAAACTTTTTGTCAGCCTCCACGTCGTCCGTGCATTACAAAACCGTTAGTCTGACACCAAATAGAAACACAAGTCCAACGTTTTTGTGGGTTTATCCCACCGAAAAACGTGTCTTTCCAAAACGTTGACAAAACACAGAAACATATGACAACTGTTGTTGATCCCTTTTCTAACGGTTAAAAAAATGTGGTATCAAATGTCAAGAAAAAGTCAATGCCAAAACCAGATCACCACCGTGAAAGTGCGACATACATGGCGCAAAAGAAAGTCGCAGGAGGGGTGAACAGAAAAAAAATCCCTGGAATTTCTGTGCGAGGCGCTGGAAGGATATCCTGCAACAGCAACAAACGGGACTACACAACTCTAATGACTTCCTTCCCTGCTCCTTCGCGCTCGGGCATTGCATAGCTCAGAGTTGGAACAAAACCCGAGCAGCGCAGGAACGAGCCGGCGGGGTCATAGTGCCGTCGACTCTGAAGCGCGCGCCGAGGGTAAAGGCGATGTGGCCAGAGAAAAGACTCCAGAGCTGAGCCAACACTGCACTCATACAATGGCCCCCAGGAAGGTATGGCAGAAAGCCACAACAGCAACAGTGGAGGAGTAGAACTTGAGCAATACAATGTGAAAGTGGACAACCATACATTTCCTCATGATAAACATGAGGTCAAAACCTTTGCCACAACACCAACAGCTTGGTGTATTCTATACAAAAAAAACAGACTACATACACATTCATTCACAGATAATGGGTGATCAACTCTTTGCTGTTGTGCTGCGCAAAGAGGTAGACCTGCTATAATCCCCTTCAAAGAAGGTAGAAAAGTGACAGAAGGAGACACCTGATTAGCAGCTTTCTATAAGCCTCCAGCACCTTTCAAGGTATATCCCCTTCACTGTTTACAGTGGCATTAATGGTCTTAAGAGATTCTAACAACACAGCTCATCTGTTCTGGCTAAATTGCCAGAACAGATTGTCCTTAGTTCCCTTTTCATTAGTGGTAAGCCTTCTGGGACTGAATGACGGTGCAGGCTATGAGAGTAAACAAGATTCTGAAAGGACAGGTAAGATGAGTACATAAGGCCTCTGACCCATGTTTCTCTGGAGACAAGGACAGCGGACCGCTGTCCAGTGTCCATCATTTTCAGCTGCCACTTGTTTGCTTTAGCGATACTGCTGTCAGATATAGCTTATACTTTTTAGCTGCCTGCCAAGCTTTTTGTTTCCAGCATATTTGGCCACAGACCGGTGATAGAAATCTCACTGGCAGATAAGTGCTACAATTTTTCCAGTCTTGATGATGAAATTGTTATCGCTTGTAATCTTGGTGGGTTGGAGAAAAAAAGTGAAATGAGAGAGCCTGGTGTTTCTGGGAAGAACCCACCCACTCCTACTGCACCCCACCACTGCAAACTGGCAAACGCTTCAAAGCAGAACAACTCTCAAGTATCTGAACAGCCCCAGTAGCTCTGACCTGGGCTGACACTGAGGGGATGACCAGAGGTACTGCCAGGCCATCTGACGGAACAGAATGGGACCAGGAAGCATCAATAAAGTGATAGGCAGCGTGATGGGATTGGTGTCATCAAAATCAATTTAACTTTCTCTGACTTAATGTGTACCATCTCCCTCAGTATTTATCTTTATGTTATCTTGTTAGGATACTTTTTTTGGTGAATTATCCTAAAAGCAGTGTCTAAATGTGCACCTATTAGGAGGTCAAATTGTATTTTTCTGGCCTGGTGTCCCTCCAGGGTCAGGGGGGTGAGCAATGCACCTAGGGGTCACCGTGACAACAAAAGGCAAAAAAGAGGGGACACTATGACATATGGTCCCTGGACAAAACACTGCTGGGTATAGAGTCCAAACAGCACTCGCTAATCCACTTGGATGAACAGGAACAAAATGCAGAGTGTGACGCTGACACTATGAGCACAGCTGGCAGTGTAATTGTAACCCCTCCTTGTTGTCGTACCAGAATGACACTCTTTCCATACCTTGTATGTTCAAGCTCTGCGTGCAATTTAATTTAACCTTTATTTTAACAGGGAGTCTTTCACAGATGAGCCCTGTATACACATCAATATACACTATACACATCAATATTCACATCAATACATGAAAAGCAAAAACACAATCATAGAAAACAAACACATTCTTCAGTAAAAAGGTCCTCAATCAGCCTATTTTGAATTGCCTAGAGGCACCAATTCAACCAACTTCATAGAGCCTTGGAGATCATACCACAAGTAAGGTGCAAAAAAACCTAAGAGCAGATTTACCTAACACAGTGGAGATAGAGGGGATCTCCAGCGTTAGCCATCCCTGAGATCAGGTCTGCTAACTAGTACGTCTGTAAGTTAACAAATGAAGTAAGGTAGTCGGAAGTTTAAGCAGGAGGGCTTTATAAACAGAAAGTGTGCAATGCCTCAATCTATGAGACTTCAAAGAGGGCCAGCCTACTTTCTGATACAGAATGCAGTGAAGTGTACTGAACCTATTGCCCGTAATAAAGTGTAGTTAACCAAATAATTACCCGGACTATCTGCATTGACACTTCTTGCGCTAAATTTTTTTGACTCATCAGATATGCTGTTACAACTGTTTGCTATCTGTCACTTTATTCCTAGTTATATGTACATATGGGCGGCAGCGTAGCCTAGTGGTTAGAGCGTTGGACTAGTAACCCGAAAGGTTGCAAGATCGAATCGCGGAGCTGACAAGGTACAAATCTGTCGTTCTGCCCCTAAACAAGGCAGTTCCTAGGCTGTCATTGAAAAGAAGAACTTGTTCTTAACTAACTTGCCTAGTTAAAAAAATATCTACATCGACTCAGTACTGGTACATTTTTTAAATTTAACTAGGCAAGTCAGTTAAGAACAAATTCTTATTTATTACGACGGCTTACACCGGCCAAACTTGGACGATGCTGGGCCAATTGCCTGGATTCAAACCAGGGTGTCTGTAGTGATGCCTTTAGCACTGAGATAGAGGTAGAGCATGGCGCTTGCAACGCCAGGGTTGTGGGTTCGATTCCCACGGGGGACCAGCATTTAAAATGTAATAAAAATGTATGCACTCTACTGTAAGTCGCTCTGGATAAGAGCGTCTGCTAGATGACTAAAATGTAAATGTAAAATGAGATGCTGTGCCTTAGACCGCTGCACCACTCGGGAGCCCCAAAATCTACATCTTCTATATAGCCAAGTTTTTGTTACTCATTGCATATATATTATTACGTGTTTTACTTTTCTATTATTTGGCTATTTTCTCTCTGCATTGTTGGGAAGGGCCTGTAAGTAAGCATCTCACTGTTAGTCTATACCTGCTGTTTACGAAGCATGTGACTAATAAGATTTGATTTGATATAGTGTGCTATGATAAACTGTGTCTAATGGTTTCATACAGTGACAGCCGCATTCATATAGACAATATAACCATAGTCTATAACCGTTATGAATGTCGACAGAATGATTTTTCTACTATTTAATTATATAAAAAAAGCCAATTTGAATTCTTAATTTCTTAGCTAACTCATCAACATGCTTTTTGAAAGCTAGCTTTTCGTCAATCCAGATACCCAGAAATTTATAAGCGGGGACACGATCAATGAGGGTACCATCCAATGTAAATATGCATCAGATGCACATTTTTACGTGATTTGGAGAATAACATATACTTGTTTTTACCTGCATTAAGTACCAATTTGAGTTCAGCATCAAGGAAACCTGACTTAACACCATCAGAAAAAAACACATTGTGTCCTGTCTGTACAGTCATCTTCGTACCCACTACATGACGCCTGATTCATACTGATTGCAGACAATTTTTGAATCAATAAAGAAGGGTCAACAGTATCAAATAAGTCAATAAAGAGGGCAGCACAGTGCTACCTCCTATCCATACCTTTTAACACATCATTTAACACCAAGGTTGCAGCAGAGATGGTGCTATGACCCGGCCTGAAACCAGACTGGTGAACACTTACATATCATTGCTAGGAAGGAACTAAGCTGACGGTTGATTAATGACTCAACATTTTTACTAGGCAAGACCATTTCAAGATAGGGCAATAATTATTTAGGTTGGGGGGGGTCACCACCTTTGTGGAGGGGGAGTCCATGGGCCGCCTTCCAAACCCTAGGGATACCACCTAATCAAATCTAATCAAATCAAATTGTATTGGTCACATACACATGGTTAGCAAATGTTATTGCGAGTGTAGCGAAATCGTCAGATAAAAAAATGTGTCAATGACTTCGCAATCCAGGGAGAAGAAAGTTGTAGCAAGAAAAGATGAAGCTAATCAGCCCCACTGTTTTTTTACATCAATCTTAAACAAGGCATTTAGCACATCACAAGTTGAAAGTTGTTCAAATGAAATCAAAGATTCACTTGAAGTTGAATATATCTTCCATCGAGCCAACTGGAGGCTGGGAGAGGGAAGAAGAGTCGACTGACTGACCAGGGTTAATTAAACCACCATTTATTTCCAATGAAAAGCCAGCCGAGATAAAATGCTGATTAAAAGCATCAGTTATCACATTTTTCTCAGTAATGATGCCGGAGTCCGACAGAACTTGCTTAGGCAGGAAAGGAGAGGAATTGCTCACTACTCAAAGATATTAATTTACATTCTCAAACATAGAATGTAAATGAATATCTTTGGGTAGTGAGTGTAATAACACTGTGTTATTGTAATTACATTACAGGGATCATACCCTATTCATTCCACTTGTGTAATAACATAAATATCAACTCCATTACAATTAAATTACAGTGCAATTAATAAAGTAGAATGTTAAATGTTAGTTGAGTAATTAAAACATTACTACACAGAGCAACTTACTGTCAAGCTACCCATGTTCATACTAGCCATAAATCACAAAAACATGCACATATGCTTACTTTGATCAGATGCAGAATTCATATAAAACTGACAGTCTAACTACATGTTTCAGCCATTCAGGTATTCTAAAAACGGGCATGTTACATTGTCAATAACAACCACTTCTTTCATGTATTCACCAGAAGTGAGTTTCCAGTGGTTTTTGTTCCTGGTGGAGTCTGTCATCAGGCCTCTCCATACAGAAGCAGGCTCCCTGTGCGTGCCTCTGCTTTCCCAATCAGAGCCGCACAGGAAATCAGACTTCAGCCTTCAGAGGGAAACAAAAAACCCTCTTTCATTTTCCATGAGTTGAGCTGCTTAAAAGTGTGTGCTTCCTTTTCTTGTTCTTGCCAATCAGACCCTCAAAAATGTCCCTCTACTATATGTTCTGACTGGGATGTGTGTGCAAGTTGGTGTATCTCTTTTTCAGTGTGCGTGTGGCTGAGAGAGAGAGAAATAGAGAGAGTGCATTACCCAGATGACAGTAACAGAGGTGGTTTGGCAAAAATGAAAAGAAAATTGTCAAAAGAGGGATATAAAATAAACCTGGGAGTAGCAGGCAGCCCTCAGTTAACTCTCCTGCATGTCTCAGTGTCATTTATGTTCACTCAGGTAGCCAGGCTCCTGTTCATAAGTCACAACTAGAGGTCGACCAATTATGATTTTTCAACACCGATACCAATTATTGGGGGACCAAAAAAAGCCAATACCGATTAATCGGACGATTCTTTTTATTTATTTGTAATAATGACAATTACAACAATACTGAATGAACACTTATTTAACTTAATAGAATACATCAATAAAATCAATTTAGCCTCAAATAAATAATGAAACATGTTCAATTTGGTTTAAATAATGCAAAAACAAAGTGTTGGAGAAGAAAGTAAAAGTGCAATATGTGCCATGTAAGAAAGCTAACGTTTAAGTTCTTTGCTCAGAACATGAGAACATATGAAAGCTGGTGGTTCCTTTTAACATGAGTCTTCAATATTCCCAGTTAAGAAGTTTTAGGTTGTAGTTATTATAGGAATTATAGGACTATTTCTCTCTATACTGTATTTCATATACCTTTGACTATTGGATGTTCTTATAGGCACTTTAGTATTGCCAGTGTAACAGTATAGCTTCCGTCCCTCTCCTCTCTCCTACCTGGGCTCGAACCAGGAACACATCGACAACAGCCACCCTCGAAGCAGCATTACCCATGCAGAGCAAGGGGAACAACTACTCCAAGTCTCAGAGTGAGTGACGTTTGAAACGCTATTAGCGCGCACTCGCTAACTAGCTAGCCATTTCACATCGGCTACACCAGCCTAATCTTGGGAGTTGATAGGCTTGAAGTCATAAACAGCGCAATGCTTGAAGCACAGCGAAGAGCTGCTGGCAAAACGCACGAAAGCGCTGTTTGAATGAATGCTTACGAGCCTGCTGCTGCCTACCACCGCTCAGTCACACTGCTCTATCAAATCATAGACTTAATTATAACATAATAACACACAGAAATACGAGCCTTTGGTCATTAATATGGTCGAATCCGGAAACTATCATCTCAAAAACAAAACGTTTTTCCTTTCAGTGAAATACGGAACCATTCCGTATTTTATCGAACGGGTGGCATCCCTAAGTCTAAATATTCCTGTTACATTGCACAACCTTCAATGTTATGTCATAACTACGTAAAATTCTGTCAAATTAGTTCGCAACGAGCCAGGCGGCCCACACTGTTGTATATACCCTGACTCTGCGTGCAATGAACGCAAAATGACAAAATTTCACCTGGTTAATATTGCCTGCTAACCTGGATTTCTTTTAGCTAAATATGCAAGTTTAAAAATATATACTTCTGTGTATTGATTTTAAGAAAGGCATTGATGTTTATGGTTGGGTACAGTCGTGCAACGATTGTGCTTTTTTCGCAAATGCGCTTTTCTTAAATCGTCCCCCGTTTGGCAAAGTCGGCTATCTTTGTTATGAAGAAATACTCTTGACAGTTCACAACGAGCCAGGCGGCCCAAACTGCTGCATATACCCTGACGCTGTTTGCAAGAGAAGTGACACATTTTCCCTAGTTTAAAGAAATTCATGTTAGCAGGCAATATTAACTAAATATGCAGGTTTAAAAATATATACTTGTGTATTGATTTTAAGAAAGGCATTGATGTTTATGGTTGGAGCAACGTGTACCTAAGCGATTATATGCAACGCAGGACAGGCTAGATAAACTAGTAATAGCATCAACCATGTGTAGTTAACTAGTGATTATGATTGATTGATTATTTTTTATAAGATAAGTTTAATGCTAGCTAGCAACTTACCTTGGCTTCTTACTGCATTCGCATAACAGGCAGGCTCCTCGTGGAGTGCAATGTAAAGCAGGTGGTTAGAGTGTTGGACTAGTTAACCGTAAGGTTGCAAGATTGAATCCCCGAGCTGACAAGGTAAAAATCTGTCGTTCTGCCCCTGAACAAGGCAGTTAACCCACCGTTCCTAACCGTCATTGGAAATAAGATTGTGTTCTTAACTGACTTGCCTAGTTAAATAAAGGACAAAAAAAATAAAAAAATATAAAAAAAAATATATATATATATAAAATAATCGGCGCCCAAAAATACCGATTTCCGATTGTCATGTAAACTTGAAATCGGCCCTAATTAATCGGCCATTCCGATTAATCGGTCGAACTCTAGTCACAACACTGCAGAGTCTAACTATCTGACGCACATCTCAATCAACAGAGCCCTTTTAATTAGCTGGCTGATGTTTCCAGGCGGTAAATGCCATGGTAAGAGCATGGAGATACATATGCCCCTGCCACACACAAACACACATTCTGCCTGAGTTCCAAGGCACCATTAAAACGAGTAGTTGTGTATAATATATACAGGATCCTCTCAGTGAAGGGGAAAGGGTAATGGGATGACTATAGGAGGAGTAGGTCAATGAAACCCATGAGAGAGGAGAAGCTTTTCTAAGAGAGGCATATATTTACAACTACAGTATTCGTTTCTCACCACATGCTCTAATTACGCTAGTTATTCAGTTTTTCTTAATCAATAATTCAGGATACAAAAAGTGCTTCGTAATCTCTTTTCAATCTTTGTATGATTTCGGAAAAATGCTCAAGGATTAAAGTTAAATCTTTTACATCTAGCATCTAGGATAACTGGGCTGGCAACCTGATCTCAGACAATTTTGTCATATTTTGTACATAAATATGTTGCACTCCATTTAAAATTAGATGTTACATTTAGTATGGTATGTATTAATTTGTGGATATCCATTACCCAAATGTATGATATGTTACGAATTCTAGCTAGGTGTTACGTGGCTAATGTTAGCTAGCTGGCTAATGTTAGCTAGAATAGAGTTTAGGGTTAAGTTTAGGAGTTAGGTTAAAGGGTTAGAGTTATGTTCCCCTAGCTAAAAGGGTTAAGGTTCAGGTTAAGGTTAGGGTAAGGGTTAGCTAACATACTTAGTAGTTGCAAAGTAGCTAAATGGTAGTAAGTAGTTGAAAAGTTGCTAATTACCTAAAATGCTAGCTGTCCTTGATGAGATTTCAACTCGCAACCTTTGGATTGCTAGACATTTGCGTTATGCGTTCGGTTAAAGGGTTAGCTAAAAGGGTTGAGGTTAGGGTTCGCTAAAAGGTTTAGGGTTAGGGGAAGGGTTAGCTAACATGCTAAGGAGTTGCAATTTATCTAAAAAGTAGTAAGTAGTTCAAAAGTTGCTAATTACCTAAAATGCTAAAGTTGTCTGTAATGAGACTCGAACTGGTAACCTTTGGATTGCTAGACGTTTACATTGACATTTTAGTCATGTAGCAGACGCTCTTATCCAGAGCACCTTACAGTAGTGAGTGCATACATTTTCGTACTGGTCCCCCGTGGGAATCAAACCCACAACCCTGGCATTGCAAGCACCATGCTCTACCAACTGTTCTTGTTATACATTTGGTTAAAGGGTTAGGGTTAGGGGAAGGGTTAGCTAAAAAGGTTAAGGTTAGGGAAAGGGTTAGCTAAAAGGGTTACGGTTAGGGGAAAGGGAAGGGTTAGCTAACATGCTAAGTAGTTGCAATGTACAGTTGAAGTCGGAAGTTTACATACACTTAGGTTGGAGTCATTAAAACTCATTTTTCAACCACTCCACAAGTTTCTTGTTAACAAACTATAGTTTTCGCAAGTCGGTTAGGACATCTACTTTGTGCATGACAAAAGTAATTTTTCCAACCATTGTTTACAGACAGATTATTTCACTTATAATTCACTGTATCACAATTCTAGTGGGTCAGAAGTTTACATACACAAAGTTGACTGTGCCTTTAAACAGCAAGGAAAATTCCAGAAAATAATGTCATGGATATAGAAGCTTCTGATAGGCTAATTGACATCATTTGAGTCAATTGGAGGTGTACATGTTGAGGTATTTCAAGGCCTACCTTCAAACTCAGTGCCTCTTTGCTTGACATCATGGGGAAATCAAAAGAAATCAGCCAAGACCTCAGAAAAAAAATTGTAGACTGGTTCATCTGGTTCATCCTTGGGAGCAATTTCCAAATGCCTGAAGGTACCACGTTCATCTGTACAAACAATAGTACGCAAGTATAAACACCATGGGACCACGCAGCCGTCATACCGCTCAGGAAGGAGAACATACTTTGGTGCGAAAAGTGCAAATCAATCCCAGAACAACAGCAAAGGACCTTGTGAAGATGCTGGAGGAAACAGGTACAAAAGTATCTATATCCACAGTAAAACGAGTCCTATATCAACATAACCTGAAAGGCCGCTCAGCAAGGAAGAAGCCATTGTTCCGAAACCGCCATAAAAAAGCCAGACTACGGTTTGCAACTGCACATGGGGACAAAGATCGTATTTTTTGGAGAAATGTCCTCTGGTCTGATGAACAAAAATAGAACTGTTTGGCCATAATGACCATTGCTATGTTT
This sequence comes from Salmo salar, assembly GCF_965601325.2. NCBI lineage: Eukaryota > Metazoa > Chordata > Actinopteri > Salmoniformes > Salmonidae > Salmo > Salmo salar. The sequence goes on along the minus strand of NC_138314.1, from coordinate 20,033,730 downwards.
GGAGGAAAAAGGGGGAGGCTTGCAAGCCGAAGAACACCATCCCAACCGTGAAGCACGGGGGTGGCAGCATCCTGTTGTGGGGGTGCTTTGCTGCAGGAGGGACTGGTGTACTTCACAAAATAGATGGCATCATGAGGAGGAAAATTATGAGGAAATATTGAAGCAACATCTCAAGACATCAGTCAAGAAGTTAAAGCTTGGTCGCAAATGGGTCTTCCAAATGGACAATGACCCCAAGCATACTTCCAAAGTTGTGGAAGAATGGCTTAAGGACAACAAAGTCAAGGTATTGGAGTGGCCATCACAAAGCCCTGACCTCAATCCTATAGAAAATTTGTGGGCAGAAATGAAAAAGCATGTGCGAGCAAGGAGGCCTACAAACCTGACTCAGTTACACCAGCTCTGTCAGGAGGAATGGGACAAAATTCACCCAACTTATTGTGGGAAGCTTGTGAAAGGCTACCCAAAACGTTTGACTCAAGTTAAACAATTTAAAGGCAATGCTACCAAATACTAATAGAGTGTATGTAACCTTCTGACCCACTGGGAATGTGATGGAAGAAATAAAAGCTGAAAGAAATAATTCTCTGTCACGACAGTGACGGATGGTGGCGCCCCTCCTCGGCCGGGCGGAGCTCGGCGGTCGTCGTCGCCGGCCTACTAGCTACCATCGATCCCTTTTTGTTTCACTTTCGTTTGGTTAGGTCTAGGTAGGCACACACCTGTTTTGGGTTAGTCATTAGTAAGGGGGGGTTATTTAGGTTAGCGTAGGATGTATGTGGTTGTACGTGATTGTGTTGCTTGTCCGGGTTTTGTGTGTTCGTAAGAACATGTATTGAGTTTTTTCCTTCTGCCAGTGGTTTCTTTTATTTGTGTACACCACCGCAGAATCGTTCAGGGCTGCGCCCCTATACCTTGTCGACCACGTACAGTGCTTCAAATAAAGAAGTGTGGTCACGAACTCTCTCTGTCTCCTGCGCCTGACTCTACCTCTCCTGTTGTTCCTCGAGCCAGCCCGTGACAGAAATCACGTACCGTAACTAAATGGAGTCAGCAGGAGCTTCAGCGCCAGCCATGTCCATGGAGGAAACCGTCGACCAACACTCCACCCTGCTCCACCGGCTGGGGAACGCCATGGATCAGGTGTTGGCGCGCCTGGAGAGCTGGGACCGACGCGCTCTCGGCCCCCTGAACTCGGCAGGCCAACAGCCTGCGCCCCCACCAGCACCCACAGCACCCAGTACCAGTGGGGTGAAACTCGCTCCCCCCAGGGAGTACGATGGAACGGCCGCTGGGTGTAAGGGCTTCTTGCTCCAGTTGGAGTTATACCTGGCGACCGTTCGTCCCTCTCCCTCGGGGGAGGAGAGCGTCAGCGTCCTCGTCTCCTGCCTCACGGGTAAGGCCCTGGAATGGGCAAACGCCGTGTGGGACAGTCCGGACTCAGCCAGGGACAACTACCCAGAGTTCACCCGCCGCTTTCGGGCAGTATTCGATCATCCCCCGGAGGGGAGAGCGGCGGGTGAGCGGCTGTTTCACCTGAGGCAGGAGACGAGGAGCGCGCAGGACTTCGCTCTCGAGTTCCGGACCCTGGCCGCGGGAGCAGGGTGGAATGAGAGGGCCCTTATAGATCACTACCGTTGTAGTTTGAGGGAGGACGTCCGCCGGGAATTAGCCTGTCGGGACACGACCCACACACTGGACCAACTGGTGGATCTGTCCATCCGACTGGACAATCTGCTGGCCGCCCGCGGACGTCCGACCCGGGCCCTGCTCATTCCACCCTCCAGCCCTCCTGCTCCCACGCCTATGGAGATAGGGGGGGCAGCAGCCAGGAAGACTGGAGGGGGAGGTCGCTCCTGCACCTCATGTGGTCGCAGAGGGCACACTGTGGACCGGTGCTGGGGAGACTCCCCTAGGAGTCCAGAGGGCAGGCAGAGCGCTCCTTTGACACCTCAGGTGAGTCAGCACCAGCCTCACCCAGAGCCCCCTGTCCGTCACATGTATGTGTCAGTGTCCTTTCCTTGTTTCTCCCCTCACTCCCGGTTTAAGGCGCTAGTCGATTCAGGCGCAGCAGGGAGTTTTATGGACCGTGGGGTCGCGGCTAAGTTAGGGATTCCCCTGGTCCAGTTGGACCAACCCTTCCCCGTGCACGCCCTAGACAGTCGACCACTAGGGTCAGGGCTGGTCAGGGAGGTCACTGTGCCTCTGGTCATGGTAATGCGGGGGGGTCATGAGGAATGGATTAGTCTTTTCCTCATCGATTCCCCAGCATTTCCAGTGGTTCTAGGGATTCCCTGGCTAGCCACTCACAACCCTAAGATTTCGTGGGGACAGAGGGCTCTTAAGGGGTGGTCAAATGAGTGCTCGGGCAGGTGCATAGGAGTTTCCATCGGTGCGACTACGGTGGAGAGTCCAGACCAAGTATCCACCGTGCACATTCCCTCAGAGTATGCCGATTTGGCTATCGCCTTCAGTAAAACGAAGGCGACCCAATTACCACCTCATCGACGAGGAGACTGTGCGATAAACCTCCAGGTGGGCGCTGCCCTTCCTCGTAGTCACGTTTATCCCCTGTCTCAGGAGGAAACAGCGGCTATGGAGACATACGTCACTGAGTCCTTGAGGCAGGGATACATTCGGCCATCTCACTCACCCGTCTCCTCGAGCTTCTTTTTCGTGAAGAAGAAGGAGGGAGGTCTGCGCCCGTGCATTGACTATAGAGGTCTAAATGCCATCACAGTGGGTTTCAGTTACCCACTACCTCTCATCGCCTCGGCGATGGAGTCATTTCACGGGGCGCGCTTCTTCACGAAATTGGATCTCAGGAGCGCATATAATCTGGTGCGTATCCGAGGAGGGGACGAGTGGAAAACGGCATTTAGTACCACATCTGGCCATTATGAGTACCTCGTCATGCCGTATGGGTTAAAGAATGCTCCCGCAGTCTTTCAATCCTTTGTGGATGAGATTCTACGGGACCTGCTCGGTCAGGGTGTAGTGGTGTACATCGATGACATTCTGGTCTACTCCACTACACGCGCCGAGCATGTGTCTCTGGTGCGTAAAGTGCTTGGGCGACTGGTGGAGCATGACCTATACGTCAAGGCTGAGAAATGTGAGTTTTCCAAACCAGCCGTCTCTTTCTTGGGGTATCGCATTTCCTCATCAGGGGTAGTGATGGAATGTGACCGCGTTTCAGCCGTGCGTAATTGGCCGACTCCCACCACGGTGAAGGAGGTGCAGCGGTTTTTGGGATTTGCCAATTACTACCGGAGGTTTATCCGGGGCTTTGGTCAGGTGGCGGCTCCCATTACCTCACTGTTGAAGGGGGGCCCGGTGCGGTTGCAGTGGTCCGCGGAGGCGGACAGGGCCTTTAGTCGTCTGAAGGTTTTGTTCACCGACGCTCCGGTGCTGGCGCACCCGGACCCCTCTTTGCCCTTCATAGCGGAGGTGGACGCGTCCGAGGCTGGGGTAGGAGCCGTGCTGTCCCAGCGCTCGGGCGCCCCCCCAAAGCTCCGCCCCTGCGCCTTCTTCTCTAGGAAGTTGAGTCCGGCGGAGCGTAACTATGATGTGGGGGACAGGGAGCTGTTGGCTGTGGTCAGAGCCCTGAAGGTGTGGAGACATTGGCTTGAGGGGGCACGTCACCCTTTTCTCATCTGGACTGACCACCGCAATCTGGAGTACATCCGGGCGGCGAGGAGACTGAACCCGCGTCAAGCCAGGTGGGCGATGTTCTTTACGAGATTTCGGTTTAACATCTCGTATATCCCAGGTTCCCGGAACACTAAGGCCGACGCACTGTCTCGTCTCCATGACGCCGAGGAACGGTCCACCGATCCCACGCCCATACTTCCAGCCTCCTGCCTGGTGGCACCGGTGGTCTGGGAGGTGGACGCGGACATCGAGCGGGCGTTACGGACGGAGCCTACTCCTCCGCAGTGTCCAGTGGGTCGTAAGTACGTTCCGCTCGATGTTCGCGATCGGCTGATTCGGTGGGCTCACACGCTTCCCTCCTCGGGTCACCCAGGGGTTGAGCGGACAGTGCGTGGTCTTAGTGGGAGATACTGGTGGCCCACCTTGGTGAGGGACGTGAGGCACTATGTCTCCTCCTGTTCGGTGTGCGCTCAGAGTAAGGCTCCCAGGCACCTGCCTAGAGGGAAATTACAACCCCTCCCGGTTCCACAACGACCATGGTCCCACCTGGCGGTGGATTTCTTGACCGATCTCCCGCCGTCTCAGGGCAACACTACGATCCTGGTCGTTGTGGACCGGTTTTCTAAGTCCTGCCGTCTGCTTCCGTTACCCGGTCTTCCTACGGCCCTGCAGACCGCAGAAGCCTTATTCACCCACGTCTTCCGGCACTACGGGGTGCCCGAGGATATCGTCTCAGATCGAGGCCCCCAGTTCACGTCCAGAGTGTGGCGGGCGTTTATGGAGCGACTGGGGGTTTCGGTCAGTCTGACCTCGGGGTTTCACCCCGAAAGTAATGGGCAGGTGGAAAGGGTAAACCAGGAGGTGGGCAGGTTCCTGCGGTCCTACTGCCAGGACCGGCCAGGGGAGTGGGCAAGGTTCGTGCCATGGGCCGAAATGGCTCAGAACTCTTTGCGCCACTCCTCCACCAACATATCACCATTCCAATGTGTGTTGGGTTATCAGCCGGTCCTGGGGCCATGGCATCAGAGCCAGACGGAGGCCCCTGCGGTGGAGGAATGGGTTCAGCGCTCAAGGGAGACCTGGAACGCTGTGCAGGAATCCCTGGAACGAACCAGGGTACGACAAAAAGCGAGCGCTGACCGGCACCGCAGCGAGGCCCCGGTGTTCACCCCAGGGGAGAGAGTCTGGCTCTCGACCCGGAACCTGCCCCTCCGCCTGCCCTGCCGGAAGCTGGGTCCGCGGTTTGTGGGGCCATTTAAAGTCCTGAGGAGAATAAACGAGGTGTGTTACAGATTACAACTTCCTTCTTATTATCGCATTAACCCCTCGTTTCATGTGTCTCTCCTCAGGCCGGTGGTAGCTGGTCCGCTGCAGGAAAATGAGGTACGGGAGGTCCCTCCACCCCCCCTGGACATCGGGGGGCCCCCGGCGTACACAGTCCGGTCCATCTTGGACTCCAGACGCCGGGCGAGGGGCCTGCAGTACCTCGTGGACTGGGAGGGGTACGGCCCGGAGGAGAGGTGCTGGGTACCGGTGGAGGACATACTGGACCCAGCGCTCATCCGGGAGTTCCACAGCCTCCATCCGGATCGCCCTGCGCCTCGCCCTCCGGGGCGTCCTCGAGGCCGGCGTCGGCGCGCTGCGGGAGCCGCGCGTCAGGGGGGGAGTACTGTCACGACAGTGACGGATGGTGGCGCCCCTCCTCGGCCGGGCGGAGCTCGGCGGTCGTCGTCGCCGGCCTACTAGCTACCATCGATCCCTTTTTGTTTCACTTTCGTTTGGTTAGGTCTAGGTAGGCACACACCTGTTTTGGGTTAGTCATTAGTAAGGGGGGGTTATTTAGGTTAGCGTAGGATGTATGTGGTTGTACGTGATTGTGTTGCTTGTCCGGGTTTTGTGTGTTCGTAAGAACATGTATTGAGTTTTTTCCTTCTGCCAGTGGTTTCTTTTATTTGTGTACACCACCGCAGAATCGTTCAGGGCTGCGCCCCTATACCTTGTCGACCACGTACAGTGCTTCAAATAAAGAAGTGTGGTCACGAACTCTCTCTGTCTCCTGCGCCTGACTCTACCTCTCCTGTTGTTCCTCGAGCCAGCCCGTGACATTCTCTCTACTTTTATTCTGACATTTCACATTCTTAAAATAAAGTGGTGATCCTAACTTACCTAAGACAGGGTATTTTTACTTGGATTAAATGTCAGGAATTGTGAAAAACTGAGTTTAATGTATTTGGCAAAGGTGTTTGTAAACTTCCAACTTCAACTGTAGCTAAAAAGTAGTAAGTAGTTGAAAAGTTGCTTATTACCTCAAATTGTCCTTGATGAGATTTGAACTCGCAACCTTCGGATTGTTAGATGTTCGTGTTATACGCACACCCATCCAACCAAAGACTACTTACATTTTTGTCTTAACCATCTGTCTTATGTAACCGCCAAACGTAACATATCATACTATTTTGAGTGTCCCAGAAATACATTTACTATGTTACGTATAGCCTATGAGACCAGGCTGGGGCTGGCTATACCACTGCAGCCACACTTCACAAATGTTGATGAGAGTCCACAGATGAGCACCATAGCACCACAAGATGAACATTCATCAAACAATATGTTACAGTAGCAGCTTTAAGAATGTGAGGCCTATTATTGATGGGAAGTCTTCAGACACTCAATTCATAAAACGTCAATTTATATATGAAAATATAATTTAGGGCCTTTGATAGATTGTTTCTGCTTTAAACATGAAGGATTGGTTTGAATTGGTTTTGAAATGCCAAACAATAACATACTAATAAAAGAATTAGCCAGCGATGTCACCCAACCCACTCCCTTGTGCCATACATCACCACAAACAAATAACCCTCATCACCATTCATTCTAAAAGGTTCCACTTTGAAGTGTGCTTTATTCTTCTGATGACGTTGTGTCAGGATTTTGCCCCGTGGGGACTTTGTGAGAGGGGTGTGCGTGTGTGTCTTAGTGGTGTTGGGTGTTGATTAAGTGTCTGGTGCCTGAGGGGGGATAATGAGAGCTTCTAATTAATGAGGCAGAGCATATCTCAGAGTTACAGGGTCCTATCTGCAGAGAGAAACTATTCTCTCTCTCTAAACACACACATTAAACACACACACACACAATCCTCCTAGCCTCTCAGTGGGGTTCTTCCTCAGCAGCACTGGCCCTCCAGGGAATCCCAGCTGGGACCGTGTCAGTCCAGAGCCCATCCCTGATAAGTGTCCTCTAATAGGGATGGATGGAGGTTAGCATGCCCCTACTGTGACAGGGCCAGGCTCAGTGATCACCCAACAAGCACCCAGTCATGGCGGCAGAGATGGCCTCCAAAAAGTATTCCAAATCATATCCCTTGGTTGGGTCTTTTCCCCAGAGAGCCAAGAGGAGCAGTATGGTGTCACTTTGCATCTAACCCATAACACCAACAAATACTAAGTAGGGTGAGGGAGGGAGGAAGGTGGTTGGGTCAGCTTACGATGGGGTTTAGGGGGCTCACATACTCCATAATGCACGTCAGTCAGCTATCCTTTACATCCTCCCAGCTAGAACAAATAGCAGTTTCTCCAGGCTAAAGCCCACCCCAGGCACTCCCTCCCAGGTTAGAGCATCACAGGGACTAAGTGATTCCCTTTCAACATCCCAGCACGCTCTAAAGCCCATACTCATTCTCTAAGTATGTGACATACAAGCCAGTCTTATAGCTCAGTACCAAACCGACTCCCTCGCTCAGAGACGCCTGGTGAGAGAACTGTGAGTGCCGGAAAGACCATCAGATCAGTGGAATCTGACCAGCCTTAACTCAGGTGTACTTCAAGATGAAGCCTGTTGTCATTAGATTACAAACACAGTGTTATAGACTGTAATTGTGTGTGTGTGTGTGTGTGTGTGTGTGTGTGTGTGTGTGTGTGTGTGTGTGTGTGTGTGTGTGTGTGTGTGTGTGTGTGTGTGTGTGTGTGTGTGTGTCACTGAGCTAGAATGAATCATTCTATTTCTATGATCAAAACATCAGCAGCCCTGCTAACAAGACAACTCCAGATGTTTTAAAGCCAAGAGCATTAATTCTAATCAGCCCGTGTGATATTAAACAGAAGTATTTAAACATCTCCTTCTCACAAGAGATGCTCCAGCGTTTAATCTGTCTCACTTCAGCGAGTCTACAACTCATTCTGCTAAAGACATATTATAATATTTTTCTTCTTTATCTATCCACTCTCCCAACTCGCTCTTTTCCACCCAATTACTATAATGGAGAAAGGCTTGTTTATCCACCCAAGTGGCTGCAATCCAGAGTTATGTAAAGACGCTATGCAAAGAGAGGGACCTTTTCTTCAGAGCTGTGTTTAATCATTCAGTGGGCTTGGACTTGGATGAAACGGGCTCTGGCATATTGTTTAAATCAGGGCAGCAGTTTAAGAGGCGCTGGGGTTTGACGTCTGCGGCAGGATCAATAATAACAGCAGTGTCGCACACAGTGACGCGTGGGAGAGAGATCCTGTGTGGTCCTCCACGGAATCAAATCCACAGAGAGATGGAACAAGACAAGCATTCACAACATCAGCGGGCAGAGAGAGAGAGAGAGAGTGTGTTTCTTTGTGTCTACTCTTTTGACAAAGTGTATGTGTCTCTGAGCACAAATACACACGCATGGCTTTGGTCAGACCCACCCTGCTCAGTCCCTCAGTTAGTAAACCCCAAACCAAAATCATGCCTCTCCTTTTCAATTACCTTTCCTCCCTCCATCTCCACCGCACCAAATCTAAAGTCTCCCACAGTCCCCTCTTTCATACTCTCTCTCGTGTCAAATGTGCTGCCACGGCAGACAGACTGCTTTCTCTGTACTGAGACACACACAGAGACACAGAGAGAGAGAGAGATACAGAGAGAGAGAGAGATACAGAGAGAGAGAGAGAGAGAGAGAGAGATACAGAGAGAGAGAGAGAGAGAGAGAGAGATACAGAGAGATACAGAGATACAGAGAGAGAGAGAGAGAGATACAGAGAGAGAGAGAGAGAGAGATACAGAGAGAGAGAGATACAGAGAGAGAGAGAGAGATACAGAGAGAGAGAGAGAGAGAGAGAGAGAGAGAGAGAGAGAGAGAGAGAGAGAGAGAATGAAACCAATAATAGATTTAAGCCATAATACTGTATCTTATTAGTGATCTCCAATACTGAGCACTGGAGATGATGGAGACTACAATGGAAATAGGATTAAATCAAATGAGCAAAAGTATGTTTCAATGTGCTAATGAAACACAGACATCAACTCACGCTGCGCAATAGCAAACTACTGGCAATATTTTCCTTTATATTTTCTCTGACTAGCTCCCTCTACCTCTGGCTCTACCTCTGCCTCCATTGCTCCCTCTACCGCTACCTCTGCCTCTATTGCTCCCTCTACCGCTACCTCTGCCACTACCTCTAGTTCTGCCTCTATCGCTCCCTCTAGCTCTGCCTTTATCGCTCTCTCTACCACTACATCTGCCTTTATCGCTCTCTCTACCACTACATCTGCCTCTATCGCTCCCTCTACCGCTAACTCTGCCTCTATCGCGCCCTCTACTGCTACCTCTGCCTCTACAGCTCCCTCTACCAGTACCTCTACCTCTATCGATCCCTCTAGTTCTGCCTCTATCGCTCCCTCTAGCTCTGCCTCTATCGCTCCCTCTAGCTCTGCCTCTATCACTCCCTCTACCGCTACCTTTGCCTCTATCGCTCACTCTACCGCTACTTCTGCCTCTATCGCTCTCTCTACCACTACCTCTGCCTCTACCGCTACCTTTGCCTCTATCGCTCCCTCTACCGGTACCTCTGCCTCTATCGCTCCCTCTACCGGTACCTCTGCCTCTATCACTCCCTCTAGCTCTGCCTCTATCGCTCTGTCTACCGCTACCTCTAACTATATCGCTCTCTCTACCGCTACCTCCGCCACTATCGCTCCCCCTAGCTCTACCTCTGCCTCTAACGCGCCCTCTACCGCTACCTCTATCACGCCCTCTACTGCTACCTCTGCCTCTATCGTTACTCCCTCTAGCTCTGCCTCTATCACTCCCTCTTTTGCTACCTCTGCCACTATCGCTCTCTCTACCGCTACTTCTAACTCTATCGCTCTCTCTACCGCTACTTCTAACTCTATCGCTCTCTCTACCGCTACTTCTAACTCTATCGCTCTCTCTACCGCTACTTCTAACTCTATCGCTCTCTCTACCGCTACTTCTAACTCTATCGCTCCCTCTACCGCTACTTCTAACTCTATTGCTCCCTCTACCGGTACCTCTAACTCTATCGCTCCCTCTACCGCTACTTCTAACTCTATCGCTCCCTCTACCGCTACTTCTAACTCTATCGCTCTCTCTACCGCTACTTCTAACTCTATCGCTCCCTCTACCGCTACTTCTAACTCTATCGCTCCCTCTACCGCTACTTCTAACTCTATCGCTCCCTCTATCGCTACTTCTAACTCTATCGCTCCCTCTACCGGTACCTCTAACTCTATCGCTCCCTCTATCGCTACTTCTAACTCTATCGCTCCCTCTACCGCTACTTCTAACTCTATCGCTCCCTCTACCGCTACTTCTAACTCTATCGCTCTCTCTACCGCTACTTCTAACTCTATCGCTCCCTCTACCGCTACTTCTAACTCTATCGCTCCCTCTACCGGTAGCTCTGCCTCTATCGCTCCCTCTACCGCTACCTCTGCCTCTATCGCTCCCTCTGCCACTATCGCTCCCTCTACCGCTACCTCTGCCTCTATCGCTCCCTCTGCCACTATCGCTCCCTCTACCGCTACCTCTGCCTCTATCACTACCTCTAGCTCTACCTATCCCTCTCCATCTACCTACCTCTATCCCACCTCTAGCTCTACCTATCCCTCTCCATCTACCTACCTCTATCCCACCTCTAGCTCTACCTATCCCTCTCCATCTACCTACCTCTATCCCACCTCTAGCTCTACCTATCCCTCTCCATCTACCTACCTCTATCCCAGCTCTAGCTCTACCTATCCCTCTCCATCTACCTACCTCTATCCCAGCTCTAGCTCTACCTATCCCTCTCCATCTACCTACCTCTATCCCAGCTCTAGCTCTACCTATCCCTCTCCATCTACCTACCTCTATCCCAGCTCTAGCTCTACCTATCCCTCTCCATCTACCTACCTCTATCCCAGCTCTAGCTCTACCTATCCCTCTCCATCTACCTACCTCTATCCCAGCTCTAGCTCTACCTATCCCTCTCCATCTACCTACCTCTATCCCAGCTCTAGCTCTACCTATCCCTCTCCATCTACCTACCTCTATCCCAGCTCTAGCTCTACCTGTACCTCTACCACTACCAACTCAGGTTGTGATTCTTGTTCTGCAGGAATTAGTGCAGCCCCCTTGAATCCCTGCAGACTGCAGATCAAAGGGTTAAAGCAGGATTAGGATTAATCAGATATAGTAGAACAGGTGTTAATTCCTTAAATTAGGCATGTACTGGTGGGCCCCGGGCTCTGGTTGCAGTCTCTCTTCTCTTTCATCTCAACCTTGTTTTAATTTTCTAACAGAAGGGAAAGCTGAGAACCATTCCAGAGCACCGTTGTCACCCTGCAGGCATTAAGTGTCGTCTCTCACACTGAACACCGTCATGACAGGTGCTTCTGTCTTATTGGCACCACGACCCATGGCTGCTCTATGTGCATGCCATTGTGTTCCTGAGCAGTTACACAGCTGCGCTCCTCACATCCTACAGAGCAGGGTATGTTGTGTGATTTGTGCTCTTTATTAAAAGGCTGTTTACAGTGTTTTCTCTGGCAGGGTGCAGTGCATACTTCATGAGAGCTAAAATGGGCCTATTCCATTGATGATTATCACATAGAGGCATGCTAACTCATAAAACACGGGAGAGAAAACCGAGGGGGTTTGAGACTACTCCACTGACAGACAGGAACGCTATAGTCCTTTCCTCTTCAATACACACACACACACACACACACACACACACACAGCCCTACTGCTCTGGTGTGGTCTCCACAGCCTTGCCACAGCCTTGCCTTTTCTCATGGTATTATTGTCATCCCACGCCTCAGACCAGACCAGCGCTGAGAGCCCTGCTCCACCTCCCTCCCTCCCGCAGCACCACATAAACCATGATTAAAGTGGTGTGAGAGAACTGTGGCATAAAAACGAATAACAACACCTGTGATGGAAAGCAAAACCGCTTATTCTGCCATTAACCAATTCTGTATGCATTTATGCGCTTCTCACTGACCTTTATACTTCTCCCCTTTTTATTCGCCCATCTTTTAATTCACCCAGATGAAGCTAAATCCAGCTAATTAGCGGTTTGACAAGAGAAGTTGAACTGGTGCAGCCCCTCCCCACAGAGCTCCTGTCTGTCTGACTCTGCACTGCACACTCCTTCCAGCATGCTTCCTGCCTGCCACAGGAACCATTTTGGCCACTGCAGTGCTTGCCCCCCCCAGTCCCAGTCTGTTGTCCCAGTCTAGGAGCTGCTAGGAGCTGCTGCCATCTGGCTGGGCTGGTAACAGCCGGCCTCCTCTCTCTCCCCTACTGGCCTGCTGAACACAGGAAGACAACCCAGGGAAGGTCACACTGTGATATGGAAGAACAGAGAGTGTAGTAACAATACCTAGAAACAGTGGAGGCACAGAGGCATGGATATAGAGCAATGGATAATGGTGTGAGAGAGAAAGACAGAAGGGAGAGAGGAGGAGAGAGAAAAGGACAGTTCTTTGCTTTGGCTGCCACCCTCAACAGGACACAATGACCATACTTTTCTTTCCCTCCATGGTGCGGACATGGGGGCATGCATGTGTGGGTTCATGTGCACAATCCTGCTCTTCACAAACAGATCCTGACAGCTCACAGCTGGAATGAAAGTACCATGTACCCACAATTCAGCAGTAATTCCCAGACCCAAGGCCGGATGGGCATCCACGGGAGATGACCACTCTGGAAGGTCAACAGAAGGTTGTAGAACAACAGACTGACTAGTATATAGCCTAGAACAAGCCACAGTGGTATAACTAGTAGACAGCACAAGCCACAGTGGTTTAACTAGTTTATAGAACAAGCAAGATTGCAGTGTTTTCCATAAGCGCTGGCTGTCAATTAAATAGCCGAGAACAGACTCATTGTGAGCAAGCTACTTTTCCCACATCATTCATTTACTAGGCTTCTTTTCATTGAAAAGTTTAAATTCACTGATCAGAAAAGTCTGTGTAGCCTTCTCCCGCTAGAATGAACGATATGCATCTTCTAGTGATCTATTGATAGGACAGGCGCCTGTCAGTCACAAAGCGAGTGATGACAGGGACACAGTGCTGGTTGGGTACAGTGACATTTATTTTCACGGAGGAGGGAGAGCATGATGCTTCTTCATCGTCTCCTGTGATTGAATTTACACGTCCCGTGTAATGTAAGTGGTAACGATGAGTTGAAGTTTTGTGGCACGTTCATTTATTTTATTTTGCGTGTTTCATGGGCCTACTATAGCCAGCCATGGAGTCGGGGCACATAGTTTATTTACTATGATTTGATTGACGACCAAACACTAATTTCTGACTAATTTATAAAAGGTGTTGAACTGAATGAATAAAGTCAATGTCCTATATCCCTTTGCTATTCATAAATCATACAACGTAGTTATATGTCCATGATATCGCATCAGGAAAAGAAAACCAAAAATCTTGTTTTTATTTTCCTAGGATTCAAAGACCATGTTGAAAATTGTGAGTGGCTGCTAAAGTCCCTTGTCAGTGTAGCCTAGTAATGTTCGCGATGGAACAGCTCTGTGTGTTTACAGTCAGTTGCAACAGCGCAACTTTAGATCATTAAAACGCATTAGCCAAAAGCCACAAAAAAACACCTGAATAGATTTCTGCAAATATGTAAACACCACATGAATCCTCTTACATTTATGAACTTTACAGTCTTATTGATCAAACAACCATGAAAAGGTAGGTTCTCTCTCCCTCAGTTATGCACATCAACAACAACAAGATCAACCACTAATGCTGGAGGATTGGCGGAAGGTCTGGGTGTAGCGCAGGAGCCACCCTCCATTTCCTCTCTTTTTGTTTAGGGTTGTTTTTGTGGGTTTTTGGTTTGGTGTGCAGTCGGGGTCTGCACCTTCGGGGGGGGGGGGGGTACTGTCACGTCCTGACCAGTGAAAGAGGTCATTTGCCATAGTAGAGTGGTCAGGGCATGGCAGGGGGGTTTGCTTTGTAGGTATTTTGGGTTTTCTGTTTCTATGTGGGTTTGTTCTAGTGGTCTATTTCTATGTGTTGGTTATCATGTTCGGCCGGGTATGGTTTCCAATCAGAGGCAGGTGTCTTTCGTTGTCTCTGATTGGAAGCCATACTTAGGCAGCCTGTTTTTCCTTTGGGGTTGTGGGTAGTTGTTTCCGTTTAGTCTTGTGTACCTGACGGGACTGTTATCGGTCGTTTGTTGTTTTTGTTGAGGTGTATTCATTAAAGAAAAAGAATGAGCACTTTACACGCTGCGCTTTGGTCTCCTTTCAACGACCCCTGTGACAGGACCAAAAGTATTGGGATAAATTCCCTTATGTGTTTTAAAGTAGTAAAAATGCATTTGGTCCCATATTGACAGCAGACAATGACTACATCAAGCTTGTGACTCTACAAACTTATTGGATGCATTTGCTGTTTGTTTTGGTTGTGTTTCAGATGACTTTGTTCCCAATAAAAATTCATGATAAATAATGTATTGAATGAAGAAAAAATGCATCAGTGTTCCATTAAATACGAAGGGCACTGTATACGGTATTATTAAATATATTGATACAGGCCATCTGTACACTCTTCTCTCTCACTGTATACGGTATTATGAAATATATTGATACAGGCCATCTGTACACTCTTCTCTCTCACTGTATACGGTATTATGAAATATATTGATACAGGCCATCTGTACACTCTTCTCTCTCACTGTATACGGTATTATGAAATATATTGATACAGGCCATCTGTACACTCTTCTCTCTCACTGTATACGGTATTATGAAATATATTGATACAGGCCATCTGTACACTCTTCTCTCTCACTGTATACGGTATTATGAAATATATTGATACAGGCCATCTGTACACTCTTCTCTCTCACTGTATACGGTATTATGAAATATATTGATACAGGCCATCTGTACACTCTTCTCTCTCACTGTATACGGTATTATGAAATATATTGATACAGGCCATCTGTACACTCTTCTCTCTCTGTCTCTCCATCTCTGTCTGGAGGAGTTCTATTGGTGCCCAGTTTCTCTGTCCTTACTCCTCATTCTATTTCATGCCTCGTCCTCCTCTCTCTCAGCAATCATCCATCACCACAGAGCCCTCCCCTAAATGCCCTCCCACCCTCTAACCTCTGCAGCCAGGCAGACCTGACTGTTGCTAGTCTCCAGCACTGACAGACAGACAGACAGACACACTCCTCTCCTCTGTGACTCATCACTTCCTCATTTGTTATTCAGAAGAATTCCAAGACTGCCTCACGTTGAGACATAGGGGGACAATAAAGTAACACTAATGAACTATATGCTACAATACAATCATTATTATGTCATGCCACTTGTCAAGAGATTTAATGAAAATTCACGACAAATTGAAACTAATGGATTTGCAATATCATGACACGCAGCAGTATTTAATCTGATGGTGGTGGCATATTTGCTAACTAAATTAAATCACTGTGACATACTCTTGAATCATCCTCAAACTGCTACTCAAAGTGACAGTATTGAATCATGATCACAATAAACTATTACTCGCAGGCCCAAAATCAAGTTTAATGGATACTTTATTTTTTACAAAACACTGAACATGTACCAATAAGAAATGTAAATAAATGTCAAATCACAAACCCCATAGCTGGAGAGACAGCTATGTATTTAAGTTTCTTGTGTCCCTTGGCGCTTTTTCACTATACTTTCAGAGTGAGGCATAAACTTTGAGTTAGCCGAGGCCATGGTGGACCTCCACACTGAAAAACAAGAGGTTTCAAACAGGACAATCAAAGAGCATCAGGGCTGCAGCTAACAGCTCAGGGCTCTCCTCTCCTCTCCCCTCCCTCCCTCCTCTCCTCTCCCCTCCCTCCTCGAGTTGGAATCCCAGTGGAGTGCCTCCATCTCCCTGTACACAGCCTCCCTCCCTGTTGTTTGATCTGGTTGGAGGCGAAGGGATGATGTAATGGTGGTGAAAGCTGATTTTGACACTTGAGGAGTTTCCACCCCTGTCCCAGCTTCATCTTCCCACAACCCACCACACCCCCCAAAGGGGCTGGCCACTCCTAGAACTCCCCCCAAAGGGAAACAACAGATGTGTCTATGCTCTGAGCATCAATCATCCACAATCTTTCATTGCATGACGTCACAAACACATAGTCTCAGAGAGACTGACTGATACTGTGTACTGTAGAGAGATAAACAGAGAAATATAAACCAAACATACAGAGACGCATGCACTCATATACAGTACAAACATACAGTGCATTCGGAAATATTAAGACCCTGTAACGGTCGTCGTAGGAAGTGGACCAAGGCGCAGCAGGTTGAGTGCTCATTTTAACTTTTAATAAAGACCACTGAAAATACAAAACAAGAAAACACACCAATGCACAAACAACCTCCCACAATTCCCATGACAAACACACCCCTATACATAGGACCTTCAAACAGAGGCAACGAGGAACAGCTGCCTCCAATTGAAGGCCCAATCCCAATTAACTAAACATAGAAATAGACAGACTAGACTGAACATAGAAATACACTAACATAGAACATAGACCAAAACCCCGGAATACTCTAAACAAACACCCCTCTATATAAACACACACCCCGAACCACATAAAACAAATACCCCCCTGCCACGTCCTGACCAAACTATAATAACAAATAACCCCTTTCCTGGTCAGAACGTGACTGACCCCTTGACCTTTTCCCCAAAAAATGTATGTAACAGCCTTATACAGTACCAGTCAAAAGTTTGGACACACCTACTCATTCAAGGGTTTTTCTTTATTTTTACTATTTTCTACATTTTAGAATCACAGTGAAGACATCAAAACTATGAATTAACCCATATGGAATCATGTACTAACTAAAAAAGTGTTAAACAAATCAAAATATATTTTACATTTGAGATTCTTCAAAGTAGCCACCCTTTGCCTTGATGACAGCTTTGCACACTCTTGGCATTCTCTCAACCAGCTACATGAGGTAGTCACCTGGAATGCTTTGCCAACAGTCTTGAAGGAGTTCCCACATATTTTTTATTTAATTTCTTTATTTCACCTTTATTTCACCTGGTAGGCAAGTTGAAAACAAGTTCTCATTTACAACTGCGACCTGGCCAAGATAAAGCAAAGCAGTTCAGATATAGGTCTGTATGCTATATGCTGAGCACTTGGTTGCTGCTTTTCCTTCACTCTGCAGTCCAACTCATCCTAAACCATCTCAATTGGGTTGAGGTCAGGTGATTGTGGAGGCCATGTCATCTGATGCAGCACTCCATCACTCTCCTTCTTGGTCAAATAGCCCTTACACAGCCTAGAGGTGTGTTTTGGGTCAATGTCCTGTTGAAAAACAAATGATAGTCCCACTAAGCGCAAACCAGATGGGATGGCGTATGGCTGTAGAATGCTGTGGGAGCCATGCTGGTTAAGTGTGCCAAGAATTCTAAATAAATCACAGACAGTGTCACCTGCAAAGCACACCCACCCACAACATCACACCTCCTCCTTTAGTAGTGGTTTCACCCCACTCTGAGGTCCTGAGCGCTCTGGAGCAGGTTTTCATCAAGGGTCTCTCTGTACTTTTCTCCGTTCAGCTTTCCCTTGATCCTGACTAGTCTCCCTTTCACTGTCGCTGGAAGAACATCCCCACAGTATGATGCTCCCACCACCATGCTTCACCGTAGGGATGGTGCCAGGTTTCCTCCAAACTTCTTCCATTTAAGAATGATGGAGGCCACTGTGTTCTTGGGGACCTTCAATGCTGCAGAAATATGTTGGTACACTTCCCCAGATCTGTACATCAACACAATCCTGTCTCAGAGCTCTATGGACAATTCCTTCGATCTTACGGCTTCATTTTTGTGTGACAAACCCAAATCATGTCATGTACAATCAAATGAATTTAACACAGGTGGACTCCAATCAAGTTGTAGAAACATCTCAAGGATGATGAATGGGAACAGGATGCACCTGAGCTCAATTTCGAGTCTCATTATGGGGTATTGTGTGTAGATTGATGAGGATTTCTTTTTTTATTCATTTTAGAATAAGGCTGTAACGTAACACATTTTTTAAAAAGGGGTCTGAATACTTTCCGAATGCACTGTATACCACTTGTCACAGATGTGGAGGAAAAAAGGCTGTTGGTGCAGAGCTGTCACTTCAGGTGTGGGACCTGTAATTAGTGACATCTCACTCAGAACTGTATCTGATCACTCTCCAACTGCAATGAAAAACTGGCCATTTCCCCTGCTAATAATAAGTCAGACCCATACAGTGTTGTATGAATTGGGAGAAGGAGAAATTAGTGTGGTATAAAGAGGAAATACGAGAACAAAACAAGATGTGCTTCCACATCAAAACTGTCATCCGAGCACATCGCCTCACGTTTCACTTCTAAACTCACTTCTGACATTGGAATTCTGTCTGTAAATGTTTGCAGGGTCCTTCCATAGTCTTATGCTTTTAGTTCATCAGTGAAGCCTAGAGGAGCACCTCCAAGCATGGGAGTTATGGTTGCCTGGTGAGTCTGTGGGGAATGAGGATCCTCTGGGTGTGAGTATAAGATGGAGGTTTAAAAGTGAGTTAGGAGCAGACTGGGAAAGTGTTCTCACGCACATGAGCGAGAGAGAGAGAAAGAGAGAGATCTCTGAGGGCTCAGCCAGGACAGGGTGAATGTCCTCCAGCTGCTGCTGACTCCCTGAGACCTGATCGCTGCATTCCTCTCTTCACAGCCTGCCTGGCTGCTGCACAGGACATGTGACCACACTGCAAGATTACACAGATCAAAGCCAAGAAAGAACCACAAATCCCCACACAAGACAGGGAGAGTGAAAGAGGGGAAAAAGAGAGAGAGACAGAAAGAGAGAGTGTGTTGGTTGCATGAGCACATCTTTGTGTATAGGCCTATGTGTATGCATAGTGGGGGACACTGATATGATAGGCATGGCATTAAGATCATCAATTTGGTTTAGTAACAGTGGTGGGATGCAGCAGTGTTGGGGGGCACTTACCAAGCAGATTCACACACATTTCTGTAGAAGGGATAATGTTCCATTGAGCTCTGCATCTCTATCAGTCCATCCAGATGGGTTCCATTGAGCTCTGCAGCCCTATCAGTCCATCCAGATGGGTTCCATTGAGCTCTGCAGCCCTATCAGTCCATCCAGATGGGTTCCATTGAGCTCTGCAGCCCTATCAGTCCATCCAGATGGGTTCCATTGAGCTCTGCAGCCCTATCAGTCCATCCAGATGGGTTCCATTGAGCTCTGCAGCCCTATCAGTCCATCCAGATGGGTTCCATTGAGCTCTGCAGCCCTATCAGTCCATCCAGATGGGTTCCATTGAGCTCTGCAGCCCTATCAGTCCATCCAGATCGGTTCCATTGAGCTCTGCAGCCCTATCAGTCCATCCAGATGGGTTCCATTGAGCTCTGCAGCCCTATCAGTCCATCCAGATGGGTTCCATTGAGCTCTGCAGCCCTATCAGTCCATCCAGATGGGTTCCATTGAGCTCTGCAGCCCTATCAGTCCATCCAGATGGGTTCCATTGAGCTCTGCAGCCCTATCAGTCCATCCAGATGGGTTCCATTGAGCTCTGCAGCCCTATCAGTCCATCCAGATGGGTTCCATTGAGCTCTGCAGCCCTATCATTGCATCCAGATGGGTTCCATTGAGCTCTGCAGCCCTATCAGCCCATCCAGATGGGTTCCATTGAGCTCTGCAGCCCTATCAGTCCATCCAGATGGGTTCCATTGAGCTCTGCAGCCCTATCAGCCCATCCAGATGGTATTGAGAGCAGCTTTGACACTCTGGTAAAAGCTCTCCAGCCGCTTTGCCAACCCCAAATCGCCCTGACCTAAATCTGCTCCTCTCAGGCAGGGTAGAGAGCTAAGGAGAGGACCATTTAGACAGCTCCACATCATCCTCCTTCCTCCCCCTCCCAATGACCAAGGCCAAACAGGAAACAGCGGTCCAGAGATTTTTTATGAAACCAGCACCACCAGTCAGTGTGTCTTACTTATTACAAAAGGTAGAAATAAAATCCCTCAAATCACAATACACACCCGAATATCACAAATCATAAATGACAGATGTCTAGGAAAATGGATAGCAATCTATAATGATGCACCATACTTAATTTTAATTTAATTTAAACTTTATTTAACCAGGTAGGCTAGCTGAGAACAAGTTCTCATTTGCAACTGCGACCTGGCCAAGATAAAGCATAGCAATTCAACACATACAACAACACAGAGTTACACATGGAATAAACAAAACATAGTCAATAATACAATAGAACAAAAGAAAACAAAAAGTCTATATACAGTGAGTGCAAATGAGGTGAGTTAAGGCAATAAATAGGCCATGGTGGCGAAGTAATTACAATATAGCAATTAAACACTGGAATGGTAGATGTGCAGAAGATGAATGTGCAAGTAGAGATACTGGGGTGCAAAGGAGCAAGATAAATAAATAAATACAGTATGGGGATGAGGTAGATAGATGGGCTGCTTGCAGATGGGCTATGTACAGGTGCAGTGATTTGTGAGCTGCTCTGACAGCTGGTGCTTAAAGCTAGTTAGGGAGATATGAGTCTCCAGCTTCAGAGATGTTTGCAGTTCGTTCCAGTCATTGGCAGCAGTGAACTGGAAGGAAAGACGACCAAAGGAGGAATTGGCTTTGGTGGTGACCAGTGAGATATACCTGCTGGAGCGCGTGCTACGAGTGGGTGCTGCTACGATGTAGGCTGTCTGAATGCTACAAACGACCCAGTCAAGGAGAACGCATTGTGTACACTATCATAGTCCTTCCATCAGCTTACAAACCCAGGCCTGGCATGGAGCCTGGAGGAGAGGGAGTCAACAGATGCCATCCAAAACACAGCACCCTTCATCATGCAGGACCAGCAGGCAAGGCCCATATCAAACACACAGCCATCTGAAGGAGGGAGCCCCTCACCAGGCTACAGTGGGTTCAAAACCATGGGGGTAGGCCACTACCTACGCACACAGCCCTGCCCAGTTAGAGAAGACAGCTTACGTAAGGAATCTCTTTTAGTCACCTGTCCTGAGCCCCAGGTAGGAGGCACAGAGGATGTCCCACCTCCATCTCAGCACACAACAGGCAGGTTTCTCAGAGCATTAATAACCAACTACCACGGAACTCCATAGCTAGGCTACAGCATGGTGTGGAGAGAGGGGGTTGTGTAAATGAATCCTGATGTTGTGAGGAGAATCACTGAGTTCAAAAGGTAAGGAGCTTCATTCACTATCTCTTTGTTTACTTTCATGTCCACATCTTTCATCACCACAGGCTATAGAGAGGGACAATGACAGATAGATGGATAGGCAGAGAGACAGACAGATGGAGAGATAAAGAGATGAGAAACATTGTAGATTGAAAAATGGTGAGACAGAGAAATAGTAACAGACAGAGTGAAATATTACAAGGATGTCTGGATGTATTTCCGAAGACAAATCATCCGTTTTCTTTTTTTAAAAGCTGACTGTGTCGGCTCTGGCACGTATCGTTACGTGTACTGTCATCTTTTCCATTCAAATGAATCTGTTCCAGCAATAGAACATGATTATGTGTGGTGCCAGCCTCAAAACATCCCCCTCAAAACGTACACAGCTTTTGTTTAAAAAGGCGAAAACGTCATCTTGGCAAGCAAAAATCTTGTTAACACCCACCCCCACAGACTTGTGTAGGACTATCAAATTGGAAATACTGATGAAAAGAACTCCTTCATTCAGCTGCTAGAATTATGCATGTGTGAAATAAGAAATGTGCAATCACCTCTTCAATAACAAACTCAATATCCCCGATTGCAGGGCGCTGACTACCTCTGTTCAACAGGAGCTGGCTGCCCATGAAAGTCTTAATCTGCAAGGCAGGGGGAGATGAAGGACGAGGGGTACGTTTGCAATGGCCCTGTGGGATGTTGCATCTCAGTGGGAAAGTAGAGCAGCGTTGGTGAAACTCCTGTATTGATGTGTTTGACAGTGACATCTGTGCTGCTATTGATCCGCTTATTGACTGCTAATGCCGCCCGCCCACTTTCTCTGGAGACCTACAAAGCACCGCTGGCAAAAAATATACTACATGCAATCACAGGCAAATAAACACTCATACACAAATACACAAAACAGAGCGACACGTCGTAATAGCAGGCTACCAAGCAAGGAAGGCTATGACTTTGATGAACACGATCAAGGAAATTGCATGGAGGGTAAAGAGATGTTTTGAGTGCATCAGGCATCAGCGGACATTGGAGCAACAGTCACAGTAAACGCCTCTCTACAGATGTCCCCTAACCCAAAACAACAGTGTCGTCCCTGCCCCCACAGTCACCATTTTTACCCACCTCCTCCTTCTACAAAAGAGTCTCAGAGGAAGAAGGGCTGCGTTCAACAACAAATAGCTACTGGTCTGAGAGAAAGAGCGTGATTAGGCAAAAGTGAAATTGCCGCAGCAAAATAACACACAATTTGAAGAATGTGAAGTCGAGCCAGGGAGATCAAAAGAGTAGAAAAAGAATGAGGACAAAAATGTAAAAAGGAAGAGTGAGACATGGTAACAAATATTCCCCCTTACTGCATGCTTGACAGCACACAGTGCCTCCTGCTGGGCGTCAGAGAAAATACCCTACAGGACTGAGTCATATCAGCTCTCACAGTGACTCAGAGAGCCAGGGCCACACAGTACCGCTCACCACATTACTGAAGTCATACTGAAGTGCCACGTGTGAACTGGAGGTTGAACCATTGAAAAGCATTGTACAAAACACAAACATTCCCCTCTTTCTCTCCTTCTGTCCCTTTATCTCTTACTCTCCTTCATTAGGGCCCTCACATCTCACCAGCGTTTTCACACTTTGATGTTGGTGTGCTCACTGCTCACTTCTCACACAAGCCTTTTGAGTTGGAAACCGGAGCTCGCTAAATGACGTGTGAAATGAAATAGCGACACACCCTAACTGAACCTGAAAACACATCACATTACAGATAAGAGAAACTACTGCATTACCATAGCAACTGTCAGCCACGCACCTGGAGGGCTGGGGCACTGCAGTAGAAGAAAGAGAGAGGGTGGGAAAGGAAAGGGTGGGAGAGAATGAGATGGAGTAGAGAGAACGAAGCGGGCAAAGGATGGAGAGAGATGAGATAGTGAGAAATGGAGGGATGAACAGACTGAAGAGAGAGCGAGAAGGAGTACAGTATGGTGTCCCATTGAACCGCTCCACTACACTACAGTATGGTGTCCCACTGAACCGCTCCACTACACTACAGTATGGTGTCCCATTGAACCGCTCCACTACGCTACAGTATGGTGTCCCATTGAACCGCTCCACTACACTACAGTATGGTGTCCCACTGAACCGCTCCACTACGCTACAGTATGGTGTCCCATTGAACCGCTCCACTACAGTACAGTATGGTGTCCCATTGAACCGCTCCACTACAGTACAGTATGGTGTCCCATTGAACCGCTCCACTACAGTACAGTATGGTGTCCCATTGAACCGCTCCACTACAGTACAGTATGGTGTCCCATTGAACCGCTCCACTACGCTACAGTATGGTATCCCATTGAACCGCTCCACTACACTACAGTATGGTGTCCCACTGAACCGCTCCACTACACTACAGTATGGTGTCCCATTGAACCGCTCCACTACGCTACAGTATGGTGTCCCACTGAACCGCTCCACTACACTACAGTATGGTGTCCCATTGAACCGCTCCACTACGCTACAGTATGGTGTCCCATTGAACCGCTCCACTACACTACAGTATGGTGTCCCACTGAACCGCTCCACTACAGTACAGTATGGTGTCCCATTGAACCGCTCCACTACAGTACAGTATGGTGTCCCATTGAACCGCTCCACTACAGTACAGTATGGTGTCCCATTGAACCGCTCCACTACAGTACAGTATGGTGTCCCATTGAACCGCTCCACTACACTACAGTATGGTGTCCCATTGAACCGCTCCACTACAGTACAGTATGGTGTCCCATTGAACCGCTCCACTACAGTACAGTATGGTGTCCCATTGAACCGCTCCACTACAGTACAGTATGGTGTCCCATTGAACCGCTCCACTACAGTACAGTATGGTGTCCCATTGAACCGCTCCACTACAGTACAGTATGGTGTCCCATTGAACCGCTCCACTACGCTACAGTATGGTGTCCCATTGAACCGCTCCACTACGCTACAGTATGGTGTCCCATTGAACCGCTCCACTACAGTACAGTATGGTGTCCCATTGAACCGCTCCACTACGCTACAGTATGGTGTCCCATTGAACCGCTCCACTACAGTACAGTATGGTGTCCCATTGAACCGCTCCACTACAGTACAGTATGGTGTCCCATTGAACCGCTCCACTACGCTACAGTATGGTGTCCCATTGAACCGCTCCACTACAGTACAGTATGGTGTCCCATTGAACCGCTCCACTACAGTACAGTATGGTGTCCCATTGAACCGCTCCACTACAGTACAGTATGGTGTCCCATTGAACCGCTCCACTACAGTACAGTATGGTGTCCCATTGAACCGCTCCACTACACTACAGTATGGTGTCCCATTGAACCGCTCCACTACGCTACAGTATGGTGTCCCATTGAACCGCTCCACTACAGTACAGTATGGTGTCCCATTGAACCGCTCCACTACGCTACAGTATGGTGTCCCATTGAACCGCTCCACTACAGTACAGTATGGTGTCCCATTGAACCGCTCCACTACGCTACAGTATGGTGTCCCATTGAACCGCTCCACTACAGTACAGTATGGTGTCCCATTGAACCGCTCCACTACGCTACAGTATGGTGTCCCATTGAACCGCTCCACTACAGTACAGTATGGTGTCCCATTGAACCGCTCCACTACAGTACAGTATGGTGTCCCATTGAACCGCTCCACTACGCTACAGTATGGTGTCCCATTGAACCGCTCCACTACGCTACAGTATGGTGTCCCATTGAACCGCTCCACTACGCTACAGTATGGTGTCCCATTGAACCGCTCCACTACAGTACAGTATGGTGTCCCATTGAACCGCTCCACTACACTATTCCCTCCTGACACGGTCCGCTTTAGCCTCTAAAACCACTGCAGTTCTTTCCCTGGCTCCTGATAAGTGAAGTGATTAATTGCCGTACTAAACGCTGATGACCTCTCTCGCTCGACGTCAGAGACCAGGACTTATATTAAGCAAATGTCAAGAAGAGAGAGTTTTCATGAATGATTGACGTAATCAGAGCTCCTGTTGTTGTGAATGTGACAGGGAGGGTGTTTAAGAGAGTGTACTGAGCCATGATGCTACATAGCATTCTGCACTCGAAGAACCACACAACGTCTCTGAAATCCCCACCTTCCAGTAGCAGCTGGAGGCAGGCCAGGGGAGAGTGTGGAGGAGAGGGGGCTGCCGTGGATCAGCTAAATGTGAGCATCTGGAGCAGCGGGCTGGTCTCTGCCGGCTACAGCCCTCCGGCTCAGAGTGGCAGTGCCAACGCAGCCGTAGACACCGCCCGCCAACGCCATGTTTATTTTTACACCAGCTGGTGACCAAACAGGAACCGGCTGAGGCGGCCAAGACATTGACAGACCAAACAATATGTGGAAAAGGGGAGGAGGGAGAGAGGGTGGGAAGAGAGAGAAATAGAGGGCCGAACATGGAGCCCTGGGAGCAGGTGGACCGCCTCCCTGCTCTCAGGTCACCATGTCAGAACAATGGGAAGGAGGACGATGGGAGGAACTAAAACCTGAGGTTCAGAGGGTTAGTGAAAAACAGACATTTATATAGAGTGTAATGAAGCACATTTATTCCAACTATACGTAACCCTCCCTTTCAAAATCACTTTTAGATCAATTATCACTTCTCATCCATTAACCAATCCCAAATAAGTGTTTAAAACATGATTAACTGTGAAGGGTAGTTATCTATAATAACTGGAGAACACAAAATATTTCCGCTATATATTTGATCAAAATCATTGCTGCAATGCATTTCATTAGCTAGGTTTCCATCCATTGGTGAAATATTTGCACGTGAATATTTGAAAATATGCATAACTAATATAAGTGCATTTTCCATCAAATTGACTTGTTGTGGATAAAAGGCTGTGCGTGATGACGGGGTGCATATAAGCATAACTTTCGCGGTTAGATTTCCATGTACTGAATAAAAAATACAAGTTAAATTGGTTTCCATTGCGTTTTCAGTTCTACTGAGGGTTTTGTCACAAACAAATGGTGTTATATAGTGAATGTGCCCTCTCTGGTATTGGCACGTGCACTCTAGCCAACAATTTGCAGATACAGTGTGGATATAGCCTACATGGACAGATTATTATAGACAAAAGAGTGAGATTATTTGTATTTGTCAAACGGCAGCCAAGCACTGATCATCATGTCACCAGAATAAGACCCTCGATAGTTATTGGAAAGAAGCATCAAGCTCATCACCGTGCACTTTCACCACCCTGTGAAGTTCATCATAACTTATTTCATCTGTAGCCTAATTAAACTGCATGGTTTCCATAGTTGTAGTGGGAAGACCACACAACATATCATCACGTGACTCCAAGTTTACTTCGATATGGTTATTATATAAATATTTGCGCATAAAAGCATTTCCACTACCATTTCTCGCATAATTAATTTTACTGACACAAAAAGATCCCACCTTGTCTAGCGTATTTTGTTTTGTGGACATTTGGAAAGTTGACCTACAAATGTACTATTTCCATCAGGCCTGTCATGAAATGTTTTATCCGACATGTACTTTACTCGTATAAAAAGGTAGGATGGAAACCTGGTAATTAAAACCTGGTACCTAAAACTAAGGCACGGCCACAAAAAAAGGGGACAGCACATTTATACTCCTGACTGCATGAAAAAGGATGCAAACTAACAGCCTATAAAGCAGATAACATGACAGACGGATGGATAATGGGAGAGATGGCAGTCATGGGTGCATGCATTGTTTGTGTGTGTGTGTGTGTGTGTGTGTGTGTGTGTGTGTGTGTGTGTGTGTGTGTGTGTGTGTGTGTGTGTGTGTGTGTGTGTCTTACCCCCCATCGACAGTTTCTGGGGCTAAGACAAATGTGAGACGCATGCAAATGAGTCTAGATGCTGGAACAACCAGAAGTAGGCATCTCGCACTCACACCGCAAAAGGCTTTAATATGTTTACTGTGCTGATAATGAATTTCATATGAAATCAAAATGCATTACTGTGAAATGCATTATTGGCACAGTAATGAAATTCAATTAAGGATATGAATGGCATTTATGAAGGGGGGAGAAAATGCTCTCCCATCCTTTCATGAGAATTTTATGGGAAACTGTGCTGACCTCAGAGTATACAAATAATTCCATTATCTTCTTAATGCGATTCAGAAAGCACATTTTGCCAACATTTTATTTTAATATCCAAGATCCCTGGACAAAATAATGCATTATTGAAGTTACATTATTTATTTATGTGTTGGATACATTATTCAAATGATAGCTATAAGAAATCTAATACACTATGTAATGTTAATAAGAGCACTTGTTAATACAATTACAGCACGATATATCACATTCTAATTTAGGATTCAGATTAGCTCAGTTACTCTGAGGATTTGTGTAGGCTACATTCAGTATAGAAGAATTCAATTGTCCATGCTTGGCGGGTGGTCTACTTTTGAGGATGAGTGCTGTTTACTAACGTGCTCCAGAGAGAGAAAGTATGTGTGCGTGTGCATGTGGTAGTAGGTTACCTACCAGTTAAGAGCATTGGGCCAGTAACCGAAAGGTTGCTGGTTTGAATCCCCGAGCTTGCTAGGTGAAAATTATGCCGATGTACCCTTAAGCAAGGCACTTAACCCTAATTGCTCCTGTAAGTCGCTCTGGATAAGAGAGTCTGCTAAATGACTCAAATGTAAAATGCAGTAGGATTGTGTCTGTGTACACTAGCTGATGGAAGTGGGTGCAACATAGGAGCAGAGTTTGCTCAAGCTGTCAAGGATAAGATGGGATCCACTCCAAGGATAGGACATCTGTACATCTGTCAGAATAACAACCTGCCTCTGCTGCCAAGTGTATACTCTAATGCAGATGAGCACCTCCGTACAAGCATACATACAGACACACACATACTCTACACACACATCAGCACAGAGGCTTACATATACAGTACCAGTCAAAGGTTTGGACACACCTACTCATTCAAGGGTTTTTCTTTATTTCTACTATTTTCTACATTGTGGAATAATAGTGAAGACATCACAACTATGAAATAACCCATATGGAATCATGTAGTAACCAAAAAAGTGTGAAACAAATTCTTCAAAATAGCCACCCTTTGCCTTGATGACAGCTTTGCACACTTTTCCAACAGTCTTGAAGGAGTTCCCACATATGCTGAGCAAGTGCTCAGTGTTGGCTGCTTTTTTGGGTCATTGCCCTGTTGAAAAACAAATGATACTACCACTAAGCGCAAACCAGATGGGATGGCGTATCGCTGCAGAATGCTGTGGTAGCCATGCTGGTTAAGTGTGGCTTGAATTCTAAATAAATTACAGACAGTATCACCAGCAAAGTTCTCCCACACCATCACACCTCCTCCTCCATGGTGGGAACCACACATGCGGAGATCATCCGTTCACCTACTCTGCGTCTCACAAAGACACGGCGGTTGGAAACAAAAACCTCTAATTTGGACTCATCAGAGCAAAGGACAGATTTCCACTGGTCTAATAACCATTGCTCGTGTTTCTTGGCCCAAGCAAGTCTCTTCTTCTCATTGGTGTCCTTTAGTAGTGGATTCTTTGCAGAAATTCGACCATGAAGACCTGATTCACATAGTCTCCTCTGAACAGTTGATGTTGAGATGTGTCTGTTGCTTGAACTCTGTGAAGCGTTTATGTGGGCTGCAATTTCTGAGGCTGGTAACTCTAATGAGCTTATCCTCTGCAGCAGAGGTAACTCTGGGTCTTCTTTTCCTGTGGCGGTCCTCATGAGAGCCAGTTTCATCATAGCGCTTGATGGGTTTTCCAACTGCACTTGAAGAAACTTTCAAAGTTCTTGAACTTTTCTGGATTGACTGACCTTCATAATATGGACTTGGTCTTTTACCAAATAGGGCTATCTTCTGTATACCACCCCTACCTTGTCACAACACAAGTGATTGGCTCAAACGCATTAAGAAGGAAAGAAATTCCATAAATTAACTTTTAACAAGGCACACCTGTTAATTGAAATGCATTCCAGGTGACTACCTCATGAAGCTGTTTGAGAGAATGCCAAGATTGTGCAAAGCTGTCATCAAGGCAAAGGGTGGCTACTTTGAAGAATCTCAAAAATAAAATATATTTAGATTTGTTTAAAACTTTTTTGTTTACTACATGATTCCATATGTGTTATTTCATAGTTTTGATGTCTTTACTATTATTCTATAATGTAGAAAATAGTCAAAATAAAGAAAAACCCTTGAATGAGTAGGTGTGTCCAAACGTTTGACTGGTACTCTATATAAGACACACATATGCAAGCATACATACATGCACAGAGTATAGTACCAATTCCTCCATCCAAACACACACGTAGGCACAAGCGCACACACACACACAATGGTAGGTCATTAAAAGGTCTATGTAAGGGAATCTGGATGGTTTCTTGAAAAAAGGTACTGCACTCCATTCATAATTCATAGGCTTGGTTATTTACTTTTGCCGGGGTGCTAACACCAGTTCATTGTTCTTGTAGACGAAATGGTGAAGACTGCATTTAAAGAGAAGGAAGAAGCAAGAAAGAAGAAGAGGGTAGGAGAGAGAAAGAGATAGTGTAAACTGTAGGATATGCAGAATGAATAAGAATAAGCTGGCGGCCATTTCAAAGACATATTTAATCACACTGGTGCAGCAGTGGCCCTCAGCGAGAGCTGCCTCAGATTTCTCACCTACCTATTTTATCCCTGAGGCCAAATCAAGTCAAATCAAATCAAATGTTAATGGTCGCGTACATATATTTTGCAGAGGTTATCGTAGGTGCAGTGAAATACTTGTTTCTAGCA
Organism: Salmo salar; assembly: GCF_965601325.2. Classification (NCBI taxonomy): domain Eukaryota; kingdom Metazoa; phylum Chordata; class Actinopteri; order Salmoniformes; family Salmonidae; genus Salmo; species Salmo salar. The sequence continues at coordinate 20,003,735 of NC_138314.1, read as the reverse complement.
CCTCACAGTGCAGTAATACCTAACTAAAATAAGGCAAAGACTACTATGAAATGATGTGATTTATATGGCGTCATATGATATCCCTGCACATTAAATGATATAAGACGTACTATGCTCCACATCCATCCTGGTGCAGGGATAGAGAGAGCTGTAGACAGTCACAGAGCCGGGACATCAGACAGAAGCAGGTATTAGAGAGGGATGTGGGTGCAGGCCTGCCACTGTTCAGGCAGGGAGAGGGGGAGAGCCACCATTTTGAAACAGTCGACTGGAGCCGAGTATGTCACGCCATGTTTAAGGGTCATCTAGATCAGACCTCCACTTTGTCCTCGTCAGGTTCCCCATATCTCCGCCCATGGGTGTCATCACTCTCCATTTCACAGAGGCCGCCGTTCTGACACACAGTGACTGAGTGTCTGCACAACATAGAGCCTGACGACCCCAAAGCAACCGCTGATTGATTGGTTGACTATGATGTGCATGTGTATGACTGAGTAGAGGTGTGAGAGTCTTGTGTGTGTTTATTCACGTGTGTGTCTGTGTGTGTTTTGTGTCTGTGTAGCGTGTGTACCGTGTAGGGTATTTCATGGTGTTCGACTGAGATGGTGTGTGAGAGACAGAGAGAGAAAGCGAGAGGAGAAATAGAAAAGAAAAAGCAACATCCATGTTTAGTATAAATCATTGAGTGAATGTGTGCTTGGATGTTCCTGTGTGTGTCAGAGAGAGTGTGTGAATGTGCATGTTCAGTTTATACCAAGGTGTGAATGTTTCCCATGACACTCCCTCTGGATGGTTTAGACTGGGCATGCTAATGTACTGTATATTGGCTCTGGGAGCTGGATGGAGATGAGCCACTGGGAGTGACTGAGCAAGGCTGAGCTTAACTTGAACTCCCTCTAATAGAAAAGCCAGAGAACTGTAATGCTGTCATACAGCATGACTGTAATCAAATCACTGTCTCCCTCCCTCTGCCAGACACCACGCAACATGCCTGTATATCAACATGCCTCTGTAAGTCATGCCAACAGTATGTAAAGACAGTGCCTAGTACTGCCTTCATTCAAATCAGCCAAGTCTCATGTTACAGTATGTTCATCATCATTCCATTACATTTAACAGTCACCAAATGTACTTACGACTATTCAACTAATACACAATAATGAGCGAATAAGTAAGGGATAATCAACGAGGGGCAATGCATTCTATGGAAAATACACAATAATGAGCGAATAAGTAAGGGATAATCAACGAGGGGCAATGCATTCTATGGAAAATACACAATAATGAGCGAATAAGTAAGGGATAATCAACGAGGGGCAATGCATTCTATGGAAAATACACAATAATGAGCGAATAAGTAAGCGATAATCAACGAGGGGCAATGCATTCAATGGAAAATACACAATAATGAGCGAATAAGTAAAGGATAATCAACGAGGGGCAATGCATTCTATGGAAAATACACAATAATGAGTGAATAAGTAAGGGATAATCAACGAGGGGCAATGCATTCTATGGAAAATACACAATAATGAGCGAATAAGTAAGGGATAATCAACGAGGGGCAATGCATTCTATGGAAAATACACAATAATGAGTGAATAAGTAAGGGATAATCAACGAGGGGCAATGCATTCTATGGAAAATAATCAACAAGGTGGAAGGTGTGTTCCAGGATGTGTTAGTGGAACTGACCTTCCACGGAGTTGCATTATTTTCCAGAGAATACATAGAGTCCCGAGTTGATTATCCCTTTTATACCATGGCTATAATTTCACACATTTGCCAGTAAAAATGTGTTCAACATCCACTTAAGTAGCTAGCTAGCAAGTTTACTAGATAGCTACAGTAGTTGCCGTGGTAACCAAGCAAACATACTTGCTAGTTTAACTAACCAAACCATGGGTGCATTCGTAAATTCAGAGCATTGTCAGAATGTCCGTTCCTAAATTCACCCTCGAAGCGTTCAGAGTGCACACTGGACGCTCTGGCCGATGAGTAGGGTTGATCCGAGCGTTCTGAACTCTTAACTGCAGTCAAGCACCCACGCTAACTGGCTAACGTTGGCTAGCTTGCTAGCTACTTCCAGACACAAATGAGAGAACACCTCACTCTGACCATTTTACCTGCCCTATCGGAGCTGGTTAGGCTGTTTTAATGTTATCCAGAGCATTGGTGACTATGCTGCTGGCAACAATTTAATAACATATTTTTTCCCGGACGTTTATTGACACCTGTCATATTCAATGGGTGTTGAACGTTCGTAAATGCATCAGTTATTCTCATCTCTGGCACACTCAGACGATAGTGCTCTGAAATCGGAGTAGATAGCCAGAGTGAATTTACAAACGCACCCCATAAGTCCTAGCTTGCTATTATGCAAATCAAATTCAACACTGTTTTCAATTCGGCTTCTGCTTTCAAAAGCAGCTCTAATAAAACATGTAAAAATTAACTATAGCCATTGAATTCTACAAATACTGTGCGTTATAGGAAATAATGCACGCTCTAGAATGCCCTTCAAGCCAATCAGAAAGGAGTATTCAACAATAAGTAAGGGATAATCAACAAGGGGCTATGTGTTCAATGGAAAATAATGAGCGATGTGGAAGGTGTGTTCTATGACAAGCTAGCGGAGTGGAACTGTGGAAATGACCTTCCACCAGAGTTGCATTATTTTCCAGAGAACACATGTGTTGATTATCCCTTCTATACCATGGCTATAATTTAACACATTTGCTGCTAGAAATGTGTTCATTTGCGGGTATAAATGTGTTCAACATCCACTGAAATAGCTAGCAAGTTAACTAGATACAGGTCGCTACAGAAGTAGCTGTGGTAACCAAACAAACAGACTTGCTAGTTTAGCTAACCAAACCATCAGTCCTAGCTTGATATTCTGAAAATCTAATTAAACCTTGCCTATAATGTTTTCAATTCAACTTTTGCTTTCAAAAGCAGTTCAAACACAGAATATGTAAGAATGAACTATAGCCATTGAATTCTACCATGCATACTGTATATATTGTGCATTATAGGGAAATAATGCACACTCTAGAATGCCCTTCAAGACAATCAGAAACAAGTATTCAACAATGCCATGGTATAATTAAGAAATAAGGCCTGATGGGATGTGGTATATGGCCAATATACCACGGCTACGGGATGTTCTAATGCACAACACAACGCAGAACGCTGAGTGCCTGGACACGGCCCTTAGTCGTGGTATATTGGCCATATATCACAAACCCCCGAGGTGGCTTATTGCTATTATAAACAGGTTACCAACATAATTAAAAGAGTAAAAAAATATGTTTTGTCATTCCCGTAGTATACGGTCTGATATACCACAGCATTCAGCCAATCAGCATTCAGGGCTCGAACCACCCAGTTTATAACATAGAATAAATAACTACATTGTTGGTTAAGGGCTTGTAAGTAAGCATTTGACTGTAAGGTCTACATCTGTTGTATTCGGCGCATGTGACAAATAACATTTGATTTGAATAAACATACGTCAGGTTGTATTCACAGTAATTTACTGTAGGTGTCCATGACCTAATGTACCTTAACTACCATTCTAGCAATGTGAGGAACTTCATTATGACTGGAAATAATTAGTGGGAGCAATGTGTGTAATGGGCTCTCAGCTCCCAACAGCACAGTCAATAGCCTGGAAATGGAAACTCGCCTCTGATCACTAATGAGAATATTGTGGAGGGGCAAAAAAGAGGGTGGGAGTCACTTGGGATAAGAAGAAAAGCTAGGCAGCAAGGCCCTGATTGCCTAGGGTTGAAGAATACTAGTGTTGTGCTATAAAACAAACTAGCACTCACGCTGTGAGTTTTACTATGTTATTTTTATACCAAGATGATAATCAAATTCACTGACAATCAGATTAGAAATGTCATCTTGGGTCTGTGGATGTCCTTTACAGCCAATAATGTATTAGTGGTATTATTCACTATGATCGCAGCATCTAATAGGGTTTTTTAATCCCCTCCATTGATTTACACTAGAAAAGGGTTGTGGTGGAAGTCTCATCAATGGAATCACTAACCCAGCAGCTCATGCAGCCAGCCCTCCTTGGTTAGGACTGAATGCCAGTAAACAACACAGAAAGGCAGTGAGAAAAACCCCAGTCTGTACCTGTGAGCTAGTCAGAGTAGCTCATTTAAATCTATAAAACAAATGTCTCAGAATTAAATGCTGTGCTACTCCCCCCACTTCTTCACATCTCCTCTGAAATTAACGCAAAGGAACACTCAAATTTCCTTCAAGCTATGGGCAATTTCTGCCTAGATGGCTACAAAGTGCGCGGGTCAATCAATCAGCGGTTGCTTTGGGGTCGTCAGGCTCTATGTTGTGCAGACACTCAGTCACTATGTGGTCGTCATGCCATTGCACCACAGGCTATGATTGAAAATTTAATGAGCATGCCTGGGAAATAGCCCCTTGGTCTCTCGGTCTCCTTCTCCCTTTCTCTGTCTTCCTCTACTCCAGGGTTTATAAAACCAGGAGCCTCAACACGCCAGTAAATTAAACCGCCCTTTCCTAAGACTCCCTTCTCCCTAGGCTGGAAAAAACACAACAGTCTATGAAATCAATGCACTCATTAAGACATTTTGATGGCCTCTATATTTGGCAGTGGTATGAAAGTAAATGGCGGGCTTAGCTTTTGTTCCTCTTCATTTGCATGCCACTTGGTGAGCTGTGTTATTCCTCCTTGTGGCAGGACCCCCCTACACCTCCACATCACAACCCGCCCTGTTTCCCTGGCGATACCTCCCTGAATTATTGATGTTTCCACAACCTCGCCCCCCGCCACTTTAAATAGTGGGATATCCAGGCTCTGCTGGGTCTCCCAGGAACCCTCAGTGCTCACTGTCCCAGTGACAATATCTAATAAAGCAGTGCAAGAGGAGGGGGGAGATGCAGCCTGACATTAAAATCAATTGCTTCCCTACAACCAGTCTATGATTTGAACCCATCTTTATTACTTCACGGGATTGCCTAAGGCAACAAATGGGATTCTATCAGTATGAGAGGAAACAACAGATAGAGAAATTAATCTCTGGGTATCTTTCCTTTAAGGAAAGCAGTTAGGGAGAATGAGGAAATCTAAATATTGATATAGTTTAATGTGGTGATGTGCCTGGTGTTGATACTCAAGCAGAAATACACTACTTTGCCAAAAGTATGTGGACACCTGCTCGTCGAACATCTCATTCCGAAAATATGGGCCTTAATATGGAGTTGGTCCCCCTTTTGCTGCTACAACAGCCTCCACTCTTTTGGGAAGGCTTCCCACTAGATGTTGGAACATTGTTGCTGGGACTTGATTCCATTCAGCCACAAGAGCATTAGAGAGGTCGGGCACTGATGTTGGGCGATTAGGCCTGGCTTACAGTCGGCGTTCTAATTCATCCCAAAGGTGTTCGATGGAGTTGAGGTCAGGGCTCTGTGCAGGCCAGTCAAGTTCTTTCACACCGATCTCAACCACCCATTTCTGCATGGACCTCGCTTTGTGCACCGTGGCATTGTCATGCTGAAACAGGAAAGAGCCTTCCACAAAACTGTTGACATTCGGGGTTCCGGGGCTCACTCAGGGCTCCCGAGTGGCGCCACGGTCTAAGGCAGTCGCTGGATCGAATCCAGGATGTATCACATCCGGCTGTGATTGGGAGTACCATAGGGCGGCGCACAATTGGCCCAGCGTCGTCCGGGTTTGGCCGGGGTAGGCCGTCATTGTAAACAAACATTTGTTCTTAACTGACTTGCCTAGTTAAATAAAGGTTAAATAAATACAAATAAAAAAAATTGATTTTCCTTCACTGGAACTAAGGTGCCTACCACGAACCATGAAAAACAGCCCCAGAACATTATTCCTCCTCCACCAAACTTTACAGTTGACTCTATGCATTGGGGCATGTAGCGTCTCCTGGCATCCGCCAGATTGGACTGCCAAATGGTGAAGCGTTATTTGTCACTCCAGAGAACACATTTCCACTGCCCAGGTCCAATGGCGGTGAGCTTTACACCACTCCAGCTGACTCTTGGCATTGCACATGGTGATCTTAGGCTTATGTATGGCTGCTCGGCCATGGAAACCCATTTCATGAAGCTCCAGATGAACAGTTCTTGTGCTGACATTGCTTCCAGAGGCAGTTTGTAACTTGGTAGTGAGTGTTGCAGACATTCTTTTACTTCAGCACTCGGCGGTCCCATTCTGTGAGTTTGTGTGGCCTACCACTTCGCGGCTGAGCCGTTGTTGCTCCTAGACATTTTCACTTCACAATAACAGCACTTACATTTGACCGGGGTAGCTCTAGCAGGGCAGAAATCTGACGAACTGACCTTTTGGAAAGGCGGCATCCAAAGACAGTGCCACGTTGAAAGTCACTGAGCTCTTCAGTAAGGCAATTCTACTGCCAATGTTTTCCTATGAAGATTGCATGGCTGTGTTCTCGATTTTATACACCGGTCAGCAATGGGTGTGGCTGAAATAGGCGAATCCACTAATTTAAAGTGGTGTCCACATACTTTTGTATATATAGTGTAACTGGCTGGCTGTGTGATTCAATTGTTTTCATATATTTGCGTATCCTCGGAAGCTCTCGCTCTCTCTCCTGTAACAGTGTGTGATTTACATCGTGTGTGTGAAAGAATGGCACAGATGTGTGTGAATTCCCAAGGTCTCTGAATGTATGTTTTATAACTGTGCTTCAGAAGGGGGGAGAGAGGGGGATACTGCAGCCACACAGCAGCACACTCAGTCTGTCAGGGAAACCATGTGTGAAACGACAAATCAGACACACAAACACACACAAATGCAGGTATAAACGACGATAGACACACACAACACTTCGATAAAAACAACTATGTGTGATATCTCTTACACCCATGGGCTTTCCCTAAGGGTGGCTTAAAACGCTGAGTGTGATTCTAGCCTCATGAAATCCAATTCCTGTAGCTGACATTGTTGATGTCCACATGGACTAACTACCAACACATCCACTAATTCCACCAGGTCAAACACCTTAATGTTATTGGTGTAATCATTCCCAGTGTACCTGCAGAGCTAGAGTGGTGCTGTTCAAGTGAAAGCACTGAGGTAAACAGAATAAAGGAGATTAGATCCCAACAACAGCATCATTTATCACTGTGAACATCTATTATTCATCTCTCTCTCTCTCTAGCAAACAAAATATACCTAGTGTGCACATAAATTACCCAAATGATGCTTAATATAGTGAGCTCCATAGGTATTGGGACTGACACATTTTTTGCGGTTTTGCCTCTGTACTCCATCACTTTGGATTCGAAATGATAAAATGACTATGAGGTTAAAGTGGAGAATGTCAGCTTTAATTTAAGGGTATTTTCATCCATATCATGTGAACCCGTTAAGAAATTAATGCACTTTTTGTAGATAGTCCCCCCATTTTAAGGGACCAAAAGTCACTTATATGTGTATTAAAGTAATAAAAGTTTAGTATTTTGTCCCATATTAATAGCACGCAATAATTACATCAAGCTTGTGACTCTTCAAACTCATTGGATGCATTTTCTGTTTGTTTTGGATGTGTTTCAGATTATTTTGCCCAATAGAAATGAATGGTAATGTCACGTCCTGACAAGTAAAAGGGGTTGTTTGCTTTTGTAGTTTGGTCAGGGCGTGGCAGGGGGTGTTTGTTTAGTGTGTTTCGGGGTTTTTGGTTGATGTTCTATGTTTTCTATTTCTATGTGGGTTTTCTAGTTTTCTATGTCTATGTTAGTTTTGTCAATGACCTCCAATCAGAGGCAGCTGTTTGTTGTTTTCTCTGATTGGAGGCCATATTTAAGTGTGTTTGTTTTCAATTGTGTTTGTGGGTGGTTGTTTCCTTGTATAGTCTGAGCACCTTACGGGACTGTTTTTTCGTCGTTTGTTTTGTATAAGTATTTTTTTCCTTCTAAATAAAAAGAAGATGAGCACCTTAACCGCTGCATATTGGTCCGATGATTTCTCCACCTCAGACGACGAACTGTATGACAGGTAAGTAATGCATTGTGTCATTTTGGAGTCACTTTTATTCTAAATAAGAATAGAATATGTTTCTAACCACTTCTACATTAATGTTGATACTACCTTGATTACGGATGTCCAGAATTAATCGTGAATAATGATGAGTGAGGAAGTTAGTCGCACAAATCATACCCACAAGACATGCTAACCTCTCAATATTACAATAACAGGGAATGTTAGCATTTTTGGGGGGTATGAGAGTTTTATTAATGTCGGGGGAGAAGGGCCTTGGTCAGGGACGTGACCAAGAACCCGATGCTCACTCTGACAGAGCACCAGAGTTCCTCTGTGGAGATGGGAGAACCTTCCAGAAGGACAAACATCTCTGCAGCACTCCACCAATCAGGCCTTTATGGTAGAGTGGCCAGACGGAAGCCACTCTTCAGTAAAAGGTACATGACAGCCCGCTCTCAGACCATGAGAAACAAGATTCTCTGGTTTGATGAAACCAAGATTGAACTCTTTGGCCTGAATGCCAAGTCTCATGTCTGGAGACTTGTGGCGAACTAATTACAATTGAGCAATTGGAGTGATAGATGTGCAGAAGATGAATGTGCAAGTAGAGATACTGGAGTGCAAAGGAGCAAAAAAATAAATAACAATATGGGGATGAGGTAGTTGGGTGGGCTGTTTACTGATGGGCTATATACAGGTGCAATGATCGGTAAGCTGCTCTGACAGCTGAAGCTTAAATTTAGTGAGGGAGATATAAGTCTCCAGCTTCAGTGATTTTTGCAATTCGTTCCAGTCATTGGCAGCAGAGAACTGGAAGGAAAGGCGGCCAAAGGAGGAGTTGGCTTTGGGGGTGATCAGTGAAATATACCAGCTGGAGCGCATGCTACGGGTGGGTGCTGCTATGGTGACCAGTGAACTGAGATAAGGCGAGGCTTTACCTAGCAAAGACTTACAGATGACCTGGAGCCAGTGGGTTTGGCGATGAATATGAAGCGAGGGCCAGCCAACGAGAGCATACAGGTAACAGTGGTGGGTAGTATATGGGGCTTTGGTGACAAAACGGATGGCACTGTGATAGACAGCATCCAATTTGCCGAGTAGAGTGTTGGAGGCTATTTTGTAAATGACATCGCCAAAGTCAAGGATCGGTAGGATAGACAGTTTTACGAGGGTATGTTTGGCAGCATATGTGAAGGATGCTTTGTTGCGAAATAGGAAGCCAATTCTAGATTTAATTTTGGATTGGAGATGCTTAATGTGAGAGTTTACAGTCGAACCAGACACCTAGGTATTTGTAGTTGTCCACATATTCTAAGTCAGAACAGTCCAGAGTAGTGATGCTAGACGGGCAGGCGGGTGCGGGCAGCGATCGGTTGAAGAGCATGCATTTAGTTTTACTTGCATTTAAGAGCAGCGGGATGCCACGGAAGGAGTGTTGTATGGCATTGAAGCTCGCCTGGAGTTTTGTTAACACAGTGTCCAAAGAAGGGCCAGAAGTATACAGAATGGTGTCGTCTGCGTAGAGGTGGATCAGAGAATCACCAGCAGCAAGAGCGACATCATTGATGCATACAGAGAAAAGAGTCGGCCGACAATTGAACCCTGTGGCAGCCCCATAGAGACTGCCAGAGGTCCGGACAACAGGCCCTCTGATTTGACACACTGAACTCTATCAGAGAAGTAGTTGGTGAACCAGGCGAGGCAGTCATTTGAGAAACCAAGGCTGTTGAGTCTGCCAATAAGAATGCGGTGATTGACAGAGTCGAAAGCCTTGGCCAGGTCGATGAATACAGCTGCATAGTATTGTCTTTTATCGATGACGGTTATGATATCGTTTAGGACCTTGAGCGTGGCTGAGGTGCACCCATGACCAGCTCGGAAACCAGATTGTATAGCGGAGAAGATACGGTGGGATTCGAAATGGTCGGTGATCTGTTTGTTTACTTGGTTTTCGAAGACTTTAGAAAGGCAGGGTAGGATAGATATAGGTCTGTAACAGTTTGGGTCTGGAGTGTCTCCCCCTTTGAAGAGGGGGATGACCGCGGCAGCTTTCCAATCTTTAGGGATCTCAGACAATACGAAAGAGAGGTTGAACAGACTAGTAATAGGGGTTGCAACAATTGTGGCGGAAATTTAGAAAGAGGGTCCAGATTGTCTAGCCCAGCTGATTTGTAGGGGTCCAGATTTTGCAGCTCTTTCAGAACATCAGCTATCTGGATTTGGGTGAAGGAGAAATGGTGGGGGCTTGGGCAAGTTGCTGTGGGGGATGCAGAGCTGTTGACCGGGATAGGGGTAGCCAGGTGGAAAGCATGGCCAGCCGTAGAAAAATGCTTATTGAAATTCTCGATTATCGTAGATTTATCGGTGGTGACAATGCTTCCTAGCCTCAGTGCAGTGGACAGCTGGGAGGAGGTGCTCTTATTCTCCATGGACTTTACAGTGTCCCAGAACTTTTGGGAGTTTGAGCTACAGGATGCAAATTTATGTTTGAAAAATATAGCCTTTGCTTTCCTAACTGCCTGTGTATACTGGTTCCTGAATTCCCTGAAAAGTTGCATATCGCGGGGGCTATTCGATGCTAATGCTGTACGCCTCAGGATGTTTTTGTGCTGGTCAAGTGAACCAAGGGCTATATATGTTCTTAGTTCTACATTTTTTTAATGGGGCATGCTTATTTAAGATGGTAAGGAAAGAACTTTAGAATAACCAGGCATCCTCTACTGATGGAATGAGGTCAATATCCTTCCAGGATACCCGGGCCAGGTCGATTAGAAAGGCCTGTTTGCTGAAGTGTTTTAGGGAGCGTTTGACAGTGATGAGGAGTAGTCGTTTGACCACGGACCCATTACGGACGCAGGCAATGAGGCAGTGAGGCAATGAGGCAGAGGTGTATTTAGAGGGCAGGTTGGTCAGGATGATATCTATGAGGGTGCCCGTGTTTACGGATTTAGGGTTGTACCTGGTAGGTTCCATGATAATTTGTGTGAGATTGAGGGCATCAAGCTTAGATTGTAGGACGGGCCGGGTGTTAAGCATATCCCAGCTTAGGTCACCTAACAGTACAAACTCTGAAGATAAATGGGGGGAAATTAATTCACATATGGTGTCCAGGGCACCGCTGGGGGCTGAGGGGGGTCTATAACAAGCGGCAACAGTGAGAGACTTATTTCTGGAAAGGTGGATTTTTAAAAGTAGAAGGTCGAACTGTTTGGGCACAGACCTGGATAGCAAGACAGAACTCTGCAGGCTACCTCTGCAGTAGAATGCAACTCCACGCCATATGGCAGTTCTATCTAGGCGGAAAATGTTGTAGTTGGGCATGGAAATTGGAAATTTCAGAATTTTTGGTGACCTTCCTAAGCCAGGATTCAGACTTGGTGACCTTCCTAAGCCAGGATTCAGACACGGCTAGGACATCAGGGCTGGTGGAGTGTGCTAAAGCAGTGAATAAAACACACTTAGGGAGAAGGCTTCTGATGTTAACATGCATGAAACCAAGGCTTTTACAGTTACAGAAGTCAACAAATGATAGCGCCTGGGGAATAGGAGTGGAGCTAGGCACTGCAGGGCCTGGGTTAACCTCTACATCACCAGAGGGACAGAGGCAGAGTAGGATAAGGGTACGGCTAAAGGCTATAAGAACTGGTCGTCTAGTGTGTTGGGGACAGAGAATAAAAGGAGCAGATTTCTGGGCGTGGTAGAATAGATTCAGGGCATAATGTACAGACAAGGGTATGATAGGATGTGAGTACGGTGGAGGTAAATCTAGGCGTTGAGTGACGATTAGAGAAGTTTTGTCTCTGGAGGCACCAGTTAACCTAGGTGAGGTCTCCGCATGTGTGTGGGGTGGGACGAAAGAGCTATCTAAGGCATTTTGAGTGGGACTGGGGGCTCTACAGTGAAATAAAACAGTAAAAATTAGCCAAGACAGTAGTAGACAAGGCATATTGATTAGAGAGAGGCATAAAACAATCACAGGTGTTGATCAGGAGAGCTAAGACAACAATGGGTAAATGGCGATGAATAGGCAGAGTGGGTCAGCTTGTCATTATGAGGTATTGCGTGTAGATTGATGAGTGGGGAAAAAACTATTTCATCCATTTTAAAATAAGGCTGTAACGTAACATAATGTTGAAAAAAATCTATGCACTGTATCATTTCAAATCCAAAGTGCTGGAGTACAGAGCAAAAAACAAAACAAATATGTCTCTGTCCCAATACTTTTGGAGCTCACTGTATATGATGAGGCCTGGCCAAGTTGTTTTCTCTGGTGAGCTCTCATGATACTAGACATTGAGCAGTCAGTTCAATGGTTATGGTGTGAGCCCAGTGATAGAGGTTGATAGTGAGTGGATGTAATGATTTAGCTGGACTGGTCACTAAGGACATCAGGGTCTATTCCCAGGTGGGCTTTGGTCTCTACATCCTGGTGAGAGAAATATCCTACAACATACATTTGATTATACATAAAAACAGGAGCCAATGAAGTAACCCCATTCACTAAACAAAAGCCTGCTATAAATACTACAGCCCCGATTACGGCCTCGAGTCTTCTTAGCATTTCATTTGACAAGATCCAAACCTCCTATGGCAGATTGGGAGAACGTCAGTGTTTATGAAGCCTATGTTCTCTGTAGACTGTAAAACATCTCACAGGGTTAAATACAAAACAGAAGAATCCCAGGCTTATGTGTGTTGCAGTAAAACACAAAGCCTGTTCTGTCGTCTGCAGCATCAGAACACACCCGAAGGCGCAGCGGCGTGACAGGGAGGCCACTTACAATGGGTAAAATAGGGGAGGGAACAGTGGAAAAATCAAAGGCTTTCTGCACCAAAGCCGCACGCCTGTCACTGAAAAACAATACGGAGCCACAGCTACAAAAGATACAATTAATAAATGGAATTACAGTTACAAGGCGCGGGAGGGGCCCCTGCTGCAGTCGGGGATGGACCCTTAAAGAGGGAGAAAAAAGAGAGAAAGTGGAGAGAAAGGGAAAAACACTACAAGGAAGACAAAACACAGCACATTCATTAATTGTTTATGAGGAGGTGCACAGACACAGGCAAACAGAAGCTGTGATGAATGATCTCATTTGTGAAAAGAAGAGAGAACAGAGAACCCTCCCAGCTCCTCTGCCATCCAGCACCTCCCCACCACTGAGACGGATGTTAATCCGTTCCACACCGCCATTATCCATGTTAACAGGTAACTGTTTCGATGGTACCCCCAGGTGGTCAAGCTAACATACTGTTGATGTATATACTGTATGGCCAAATAAACTACTCACAATGTCAAGACACGGGGTTACACCAAGCTTTCATGTCCACGGTACTGATTAAGGAAGCTATCCCTCCAAAACATGTTTACAACCCTGCTTACAGATAGAAATATGTGCACACATTCACAAGTTCTGTAGGCTATATTCATACACGCACACACAGACAAATCACAGACACACACCACCTAAATCCCTGGATTCCCTCCCCTATTGGCAAAGTAGAGAGCGAAGCATGATTAGATTATGAAACATTAATGATGAGGCCTGCCTCTCCTCAGTCTGCTGGGCCCATAAGGGCCTCCCATTACTCGATATCTGCACTGGGCCTCGCCACTACATTCACATGGAGAAATTAGACAAATACAGAGTGGTGTTTATTAAAGAAAGACATGCCCCCCTGACGGCTGAGTGTATCTTCACTGTTTCCCTACCCCAATAATGGAGAGCTGGCTGGGACCATGACCACTGCAGCCCAGTCCAGTCCAGGAGAGAGGAGAGAGATAGATAGAGAGAGAGATAGGGGGGGAGACAGAAAGAGAAAAGGGGGGTGGAGAGAGCTGACAGATAGAGAGAAAGAGAGAGTGGGGGGTGGGGGTGTAGAACGAGAGCGATGAGTAACAGGGGGAAAACCATTACAGACAAAGCTACTGACAAAGAAAAAAAGTTTTGATTACTTTCCTTAGATCTTTTTTACTAATCACGCCATAATAACCTCTTAAAAATAAGCAATTATAGAGAAAATGGAAGGTAGCCGTGCCAACAGCTGTGCTGGTGATGACCGGGCCCTATGGGAGTGCTGTGACAGAAGAAAGATCGCAGTCTGCAGTCTGTAGTTTGCAGAGGAAGGAACAATGGATGGCCATGCAAATACACTTCTACCTGGCTCTGCCTTCCCTACTGTTCCTTCACAACCAATATAACTATCTACTCTTAATACTAGTCCAGTAATGCTGTTGGAGCAATCTCTCCATCCCATAGACTGCATGAGCAAGGTTAGATCCATATATTCCACAAAAACATCCTCATATTGCAAAAAGGAACAGTAAGAGGTGAATTCCCTGGAATATAGTAATCTATATCTAAATCATTCTAGAGCAGGGCTTGGGGGGGGGGGGGGTCTCCCTTTTCTAGCATGAGAGCTACTTTTCAATTATGAAACGTTGCGAGCTACTCAAAGTTTTTCCGAGCTTTCAAATACACTCTTTGTATTTTTCTGAATTCTGTTTTCTCAGTAAAATTTGTTTGGATTTTTTTCAGTTTTTCATTGAGAAACAATGACATTTGATGTTCTGAGTCCACGTCAATGCTTTAAATCACATCTGAAGACCATTTTTGAGGACTGGAAAAAAACGGACACATCTTGATTTGAGTGTAATATTGCATTTTGCGAGAGAGGAATGTGCTGGTCTAGCAATGCTTTTACTGCTGCATATGTCATGACAGAGTTTGCAAAACAAAGCCCACCCAATTGATACAAATAATCATGATATAATTCTGGCAGGTAAGCCTACTTTGCAGTTACATTTAATTGAGAAGGTTTTGGGGAAAATCTTTCTGTCTACCCAGAAGACATTTATCATTATAGCTAAACTGGCTACACAAAGTGAATTATAGACAAACACGTGCACCACACAGACATACAGAGACAATATTGCTGGAAATTAATTGACAGATATTGTGTAATGTTTGGCCTTTTAAGCCAATTGCAGCTAACTAGGGGTGGGATAATGTCAATGTGGATTTGACTGGATAGTAGCCGGGAGCTTGAGGTGTCTGACACTTGTGCATTTTGTTTATGACAATTTGCGGTGGAGCTACTCATAGGTGGGCTGCAAGCTACTGGTAACTTGCTATCGACCAGTTGGAGACTCCTGATCTAGAGCACATGAAAAAAGTTATTAGGCCTGCAATAACAAAATCAAGTTATATCTAAGTTAATATCGTCACAAGATTCAGCTATAGCAGATGACTATGAAAAGCTGGCATCATTTGGCAGAGAGAGCAGAGCCAGTGTGAGGGGGCATCCAAACAGCGGGAGTAGATGGGAAAACTCCATTTAGCCAGAGGCATCTGTTTGGAGGACCTTGTGGCATGCCTACACATCCCAGCCCCCTGCCATGAGGGGAAGGCATCCCCGTAGAAGAGAATGCAGTTGGGGGAGGGGGGGGTGGGGGTTCAGATTGACACCTGTGCCGTGAATAATGCATGACCTTGTAAAAGGGCCTTTGCGAAAGCGCCGTCCTGGGAGCTGCCATAATGAAAATGCCACAAACGCTGCAGAGGCCCTAATTAGCACGACCTTAAGCATGTCTGTGACATCCATTGTGTGTATACACACACTGCAGCAGATATGTTACATAGATCAGTGCCTCTTCCATAAAACTAAGCATAAGGTATATTCACATAAATTATGTACTGTACTATATGGCAAAACATTGGAAATGTACACTGTATTTGCTTGAAATATACATTTTCCCTGGCAAAAATTATCTACAGTGCCTTGCAAAAGTATTCATCCCCCTTGCCGTTTTTTCAATTTTGTTGCATTACAACCTGTAATTAAAATGTATTTTTATTTGGATTTCATTTAATGGACATACACGAAATAGTCCAAATTGGTGAAGTGAAATTTAAAAAATAACTTGTTTACATTTTTTTTTTTTATATATAAAACGGAAAAGTGGTGCATGCATATGTATTCACCCCCTTTGCTATGAAGCCCCTAAATAAGATCTGGTGCAACCAATTACCTTCAGAAGTCACATAATTAGTTAAATAAAGTCCACCTGTGTGCAATCTAAGTGTCACATGATCTAAGTATATATACACCTGTTCTGAAAGGCCCCAGAGTCTGCAACACTACTAAGCAAGGGGCACCACCAAGCAAGCGGTACCATGAAGACCAAGGAGCTCTCCAAACAGATCAGGGACAAAGTTGTGGAGAAGTACAGATCAGGGTTGGGTTATAAAAAAATATCAGAAACTTTGAACATCCCACGGACCACCATTAAAATCATTATTAAAAAATGGAAAGAATATGGCAACAGCAAACCTGCCAAGAGACGGCCACCCACCAAAATTCACGGACCAGTCAAGGAGTGCATTAATCAGAGAGGCAACAAAGAGATCAAAGATAACCCTGAAGCAGCTGCAAAGCTCCACAGCGGAGATTGGAATATGTGTTCATAGGACCACTTTAAGCCGTACACTCCACAGAGCTCGGCTTTACGTAAGAGAATGGCCAGAAAAAAGCCATTGCTTAAAGAAAAAAAATAAGCAAACACGTTTGGTGTTTGCCAAAAGGCATGTGGGGGACTCCCCAAATATATGGAAGAAGGTACTCTGGTCAGATGAGACTAAAAATTGAGCTTTTTGGCCATCAAGGAAAACGCTATGTCTGGCGCAAACCCAACACCTCTCATCAACCCGAGAAAACACCATTCACACAGTGAAGCATGGTGGTGGCAGCATCATCATGCTGTGGGGATGTTTTTCATCGGCAGGGACTGGGAAACTGGTCAGAATTGAAGGAATGATGGATGGTGCTTAATACAGGGAAATTCTTGAGGGAAACCTGTTTCAGTCTTCCAGAGATTTCAGACTGGGACGGAGGTTCACCTTCCATTAGGACAATGACTCTAAGCATACTGCTAAAGCAACACTCGAGTGGTTTAAGGGGAAACATTTAAATGTCTTGGAATGGCCTAGTCAAAGCCCATGTGTGGGGGGGGGGGCTTTTTTGTATTATTTATTGTTTGTTTCACAATAAAAAATATTTAGCGTTTTCAAAGTGGTAGGCATTTTGTGTAAATCAAATGATACAACCCCCCCAAAATCAATTTTAACTCCAGGTTGTAAGGCAACAAAATAGGAAAAATGCCAAGGGGGTGAATATTTTCTCAAGCCACTGTAGGCCTATTTTTACCAATGACATGCCACTGACTTTAAACAAAGCCTGTGTGTCCATGTATGCTGATGATTCAACTATATACGTGTCAGCAGTCATAGCTAATGAAGTCATTGAAACTCTTAACAAGGAGTTGCAGTCAGTTTTGGAATGGGTGGCCAGTTATAAATTGGTCCTGAACATCTCTAAAACTGAGAGCATTGTATTTGGTAAAAATCATTCCCAAGGCTCAAGACCTCCGCTGAATCTGGTAATGAATGGTGTGGCTGTTAAACAAGTTCAGGAGACTAAATTACTTGGTGTTAACTGTCATAGTCAAAACATATACAAAACATATATTCAGACCCCTTGACTTTTTCAACATTTTGTTAGGTTACAGCCTTATTCTAAAACGGTTTAAATTATTTTCCCCCCATCAATCTACACACAATACCCCGTAACGACAAAGCAAAAACAGGTTTTTAGAAATGAATGCTAATTTACTACAAATTAAAACCGGAAATATCACATTTACATAAGTATTCAGACCCTTTACTCAGTATTTTGTTGAAGCACCTTTGGCAGCGATTACAGCCTCGAGTCTTCTCTGTAGATCCTCTCAAGCTCTGTCAGGTTGGATGGGGAGTGTTGCTGCACAGCTATTTGCAGGTCTTTCCAGAGTTGTTTGATCGGGTTCAAGTCCGGACTCGGGCTGGGCCACTCAAGGACATTCAGAGACTTGTCCCAAATCCACTCCTGCGTTGTCTTCACTGTGTGCTTAGGGTCATTGTCCTGTTGGAAGGTAATCCTCCACCCCAGTCTGACGTCCTGAGCCCTCTGGAGCAGGTTTAAATCAAGGATCTCTCTGTACTTTGCTGCCACCACCATGCTTCACCGTAGGGATGCTGCCAGGTTTCATCCAGACGTGACACTTAGCATTCAGGGCAAAGAGTTCCATCTTGGCTTCATCAGACTAGAGAATCTTGTTTCTCATGGTCTGATAGTCTTTATGTGGCTTTTGGTACATTTCAAGCGGCCTTTCATGTACCTTTTACTGAGGAGTGGCTTCTGTCTACCATAAAGGCCTGATTGGTGGAGGGCTGCAGAGATGGTTGTCCTTCTGGAAGGTTCATCTCCAAAGAGGAACTCTGCAGCTCTGTCAGAGTGACCATCGGGTTCTTGGTCACCTCCCTCCACCAAGGCCCTTCTCCCTGATTGCTCAGTTTGGCCGGGTGGCCAGCTCTAGGAAAAGTCTTGATGATGGAGGCCACTGTGTTCTAGGGGACCTTCAATGCTGCAGACATTTTTTGGTGCCCTTCCCCAGATCTGTGCCTCAACACAATCCTGTCTCAGAGCTCTACGGACAATTCCTTTGACCTCATGGCTTGGTTTTTGCTCTGAGATGCACTGTCAACTGTGGGACCTTATATAGACAGGTGTGTGCCTTTCCAAATCATGTCCAATCAATTGAATTACCACAGGTGGACTCCAATGAAGTTGTAGAAACATCTCAAGGATGATCAATGGAAACAGGATGCATCTGAGCTCAATTTCGAGTCTCATAGCAAAGGGTCTGAATACTTATGTAAATAAGGTATTTCAGTTTTTTATTTGTAATACATTTGCACACATTTCTAAAAACCTGTGTTTTGCTTTGTCATTATGGGATATTGTGTGTAGATTGCTGAGGATTTTTTGTATTTATTTAATCCATAACGCTGTACCGTAACAAAATATGGAAAAAATCTAAGGATCTGAATACTTTCCAAAGGCACTACAGATTCAAAGGTTGTAAATATGGGGAGAGGTCTGTCAGTAATAAAGATGTTCTGCTTTTTTGACGCCACACTACACAAAGCAAGTACTCTAGCTTTGTCTTTTATTGATTATTGTCCAGCCATGTGGTCAAGTGCTGCTAAGAATGACCTAGTTAAGCTGCAGCTGGCCCAGAACAGAGCAGCACGTCTTGCTCTTCATTGTAATCAGAGGGCTGATATAAATACTATGCATGTCAGTCTCTCTTGGCTAAGAGTTGAGGAGAGACTGACTGCATCTCTTCTTCTTTTTATAAAAAACATGAATGTGTTAAATTCCAAATTGTTTGCATAGTCAACTTACGCACAGCTCTGACACACACACTTACCCCACCAGACATGCCCCCAGGGGTATTATCATAGTCGCCAAATCCAGAGCAAATTCAAGAAAGTGTACAGTATTATATAGAGTCATTATTGCATGGAACTCCCTTCCATCTCAAATGAACAGCAAACCTAGTTAAAAAAAACTGATGAAGCAACACCTCACGGCAGAACGCATCTCCCCTATTTGACCTAGATATTCTGTGTGTATGTATTGATATCTAGGCTGTGTGCCATTTTTCAATGTATGTACTACTGCCCTTGAGCTGTTCTTGTCTATTAAAGTTCTGTACTATGTCATGTTTCATGTTCTGTGTGGACCCCAGGAAGAGTAGCTACAGCTAATGGGGATCCTAATAAAATACCAAATAAACAAAGATACAAACACACAACAAACACAAAGACACTGACAGAAACTGCTTTGGCAAATAAAGAACTGCACATCCTCCCCATGCCTTCACTCCCGGCAAAATGACTCCTGTGGTCAATTGTGTCTCCAATTACTTGCATTGTGTGCCTTAGTCAAACCCGCGGCAGGTTGAATGAATTTTATATGCCATTGAGAGCAGATGTGACAGTTTGATGTCCCGCCATAAATGTCTTCTATCTGATATGCACACTGCACCAACTCACAGTTAATTTTAATAGCAGAGTCAAGCACTGAATGCCTCAGAGCTGAGTGCAATCTGTTAACAAATACAACCTTCTGCTAGCAAATACAACCTGCAACTGAGAACACAGGAATGAAACATCAAACATCACTTCACAGTAGGCTTGTGTCATTTGCTACACTTAACCTATCCATTTTTGTTGAGTGTTTCTGACAGCAGCACTAAGCAGGACATTTTCACACAAGATTAAAGCTGTCTCTTGTCTGTCTAACACTGTGCTGTTGTATGAGCAATGCTGGTAGTGGTGGGGGGGGGTCAGTCTATTGTCCACATCTGACAGAGCATCACAAGTAGTTCAGCCTCTGCAAAATAGAACTGTTCGCTTCCTGTCTTTTTCATAATCTATCATCTTTAAGAAGTAATTTCTCTTTGATTACAAAAGTGCAATATCTCTCATCCTCCCACACCCATCCAGCTCTCTCCTACATCCCTCTCTGATTGACAGGGCAGGAAGTGTCTCCCTGTGAGTGACAGGAGCATGGTTTTGGGACTGTTGAAGTCCCTGTCCAGTTCTCACCAGTGTCCCTGGGACGTTAGTGGAATATGACCCAGCGCCCCACCACCACCATTCACCTCCACTGGTGAGACTCAGGCTATTTATTATCTGCCACATCCAATAAAACCCTCTTTAGGAGAAAAAAACCCACCATTGTTTCCTCCTCTGGTGGTAGATAAGAGAGGGGGAGACAGCTGTATCAGATTCCCTTCAGCTGGAACACAAAGCTAGGGGCCTATCAGCACAGAGAGCTAGTGGCCTATCAGCACACAGAGTTGAGGGCCTATCAGCACACAGAGTTGGGGGCCTTCCGGCACCGACAAAGATGGCCGCCTCACTTCGCGTTCCCAGGAAACTATGCAGTATTTAGCTTTTTTATGTGTTATTTCTTACATTGTTACCCCAGGTAATCTTAGGTTTTACTACATACAGTCGGGAGGAACTATTGGATATAAGAGCAACGTCAACTCACCAACATTACGACCAGGAATACGACTTTCCCAAAGCGGATCCTCTGTTTGGCCCACCACCCAGGACAATGGATCGGATCCCAGCCGGCGACCCAAAACAACGGCGCCGCAGAAGAAGGGGCAGACGGAGCGGTCTTCTGGCAAGGCTCCGTAGACGGGCACATCGCGCACCACTCCCGAGCATACTACTCGCCAATGTCCAGTCTCTTGACAACAAGGTAGACGAAATCCGAGCTAGGGTAGCATTCCAGAGAGACATCCGAGACTGTAACGTTCTTTGTTTCACGGAAACATGGTTCACTCGAGACACGCTATCTGAGTCGGTACAGCCACCTGGTTTCTTCACGCATCGCGCTGACAGAAACAAGCATCTCTATTTAAGAAGAAGGGCTGGGGTGTATGCCTTATGATTAACGAGACGTGGTGTAATCATAACAACATACAGGAACTCAAGTAATTTTGTTCACCTGACTTAGAATTCCTCACTATCAAATGCCGACCGCATTACCTACCAAGAGAATTCTCTTCGATTATAATCACAGCCGTGTATATCCCCCCCCCCCCCAAGCAGACACATTGACGGCCCTGAAAGAACTTCATTGGACTCTATGTAAACTGGAAACCACATATCCTGAGGCTGCATTTATTGTAGCCGGGGATTTTAACAAGGCTAATCTGAAAACAAGGCTCCCCAAATTCTATCAGCATATTGGTTGTGCTTCCAGGGCGGGCAAAACCCTAGACCACTGTTATTCTAACTTCCGCGACGCATATAAGGCCCTCCCCCGCCCCCCCCTTTGGAAAAGCTGACCACAACTCCATTTTGTTGCTCCCAGCCTATAGACAGAAGCTAAAACAGGAAGCTCCCGCTCTCAGGTCTGTTCAACGCTGGACCGACCAATCGGATTCCACGCTTCAAGATTGCTTCGATCACGTGGACTGGGATATGTTCCGCATTGCTGCGAACAACAACATTGATGAATACGCTGACTCGGTGTGCGAGTTCATTAACAAGTGCATCGGTGATGTCGTACCAACAGCGTCTATTAAAACATTCCCCAATCAGAAAACGTGGATTGATGGCAGCATTCGCGCAAAACTGAACGCGCGAAGCACTGCTTTTAATCAGGGCAAAGTGACCGGAAACATGACCGAATATAAACAGTGTAGCTATTCCCTCCGCAAGGCAATCAAACAAGCTAAGCATCAGTACAGAGACAAAGTGGAGTCGCAATTCAACGGCTCAGACACGAGAGGTATGTTGCAGGGTCTACAGTCAATCACGGACTACAAAAGAAAAATCAGCCCCGTCACGGATCACGATGCCTTGCTCCCAGACAGACTAAAGAAGTTTTTTGCTCGCTTTGAGCACAATACAGTGCCACTAACACGGCCCGCTACCAAAACCTGCGGGCTCTCCTTCACTGCAGCCAACGTGAGTAAAATATTTAAACGTGTTAACCCTCGCAAGGCTGCAGGCCCAGACGACATCCCCGGCCACATCCTCAGAGCATGCGCAGACCAGCTGGCTGGTGTGTTTACAGACATATTCAATCAATCCTTATCCCAGTCTGCTGTCCACACATGCTTCAAGAGGGCTACCATTGTTCCTGTTCCCAAGAAAGCTAAGGTAACTGAGCTAAATGACTACCGCCCCGTAACACTCACTTCCCTCATCATGATGTGCTTTGAGAGACTAGTCAAGGACCATATCACCTCCACCCTACCTGACACCCTAGACCCACTCCAATTTGCTTACCGACCCAATAGGTCCACAGACGACGCAATCGCCATCACACTGCCCTAACCCATCTGGACAAGAGGAATACCTATGTAAGAATGCTGTTCATCGAATACAGCTCAGCATTTAACACCATAGTACCCTGCAAACTCGTCATTAAGCTGGGTCTCGACCCCGCCCTGTGCAACTGGTTCCTGGACTTCCTGACGGGCCGCCCCCAGGTGGTGAGCGTAGGTAACAACCTCTCCACCCCGCTGCTCCTCAACACTGGGTCCCCACAAGGGTGCGTTCTCAGCCCTCTTCTGTACTCCCTGTTCACCCACGACTGCGTGGCCATGCACGCATCCAACTCAATCATCAAGTTTGCAGACGACACTACAGTGGTAGGCTTGATTACCAACAACGACGAGACGGCCTACAGGGAGGAGGTGAGGGCCCTCGGAGTGTGGTGTCAGGACAATAACCTCTCACTCAATGTCAACAAAACAAAAGAGATGATCGTGGACTTCAGGAAACAGCAGAGGGAGCAGCCCCCTATCCACATTGACGCGACAGTAGTGGAGAGGGTGGAGAGTTTTAAGTTCCTCGGCGTACACATCACTGACAAACTGAAATGGTCCACCCACACAGACAGCGTGGTGAAGAAGGCGCAGCAGCACCTCTTCAACCTCAGGAGGCTGAAGAAATTCGGCTTGTCACCAAAAACACTCACAAACTTTTACAGATGCACAATCGAGAGCATCCTGTCGGGCTGTATCACAGCCTGGTACAGCAGCTGCTCCGCCCATAACCGGAAGGCTCTCCAGAGGGTAGTGAGGTCTGCACAACGCATCACCGGGTGCAAACTACCTGCCCTCCAGGACACCTACACCACCCGATGTCACAGGAAGGCCGAAAAAGATCATCAAGGACAGCAACCACCCGAGCCACTGCCTGTTCACCCCGCTATCATCCTGAAGGCGAGGTCAGTACAGGTGCATCAAAGCTGGAACCGAGAGACTGAAAAACAGCTTCTATCTCAAGGCCATCAGACTGTTAAACAGCCATCACTAACATTGAGTGGCTGCTGCCAACATACTGACTCAACTCAAGCCACTTTAATAATGGGAAAATGTATGTAATCAATTTATCACTTGCCACTTTATATTAGATAATGTTTACATAACCTACATTATTCATCTCATATGTATATACTGTACGCCATACCATCTACTGCATCTTGCCATCTTGATGTAATTAGATGTATCACTAGCCACTTTAAACAATGGCACTTTATATAATGTTTTCATAACCTACATTACTCATCTCATATGTATATACTGTACTCTATGCCATCCTGATGTAATGTATCACTAGCCACCGTAAACAATGCCGCTTTATATGTTTTCATACCCTACAATACTCATCTCATATGTATATACTGTACTCCATACCATCTATTACATCTTGCCTATGCCGTTCGGCCATCACTCATTTATATATTTTTATGTACATATTCGTATTCATTCCTTTATACTTGTGTGTACAAGGTAGTTGTTGTGGAATTGGTAGATTACTTGTTAGATATTAATGCATGGTCGGAACTAGAAGCACAAGCATTTCGCTACACTTGCATTAACACCTGCTAACCATGTGTATGTGACAAATAAATTTGATTTGATCAGCACACAGACCAGAAGGTGGAGTAGCCTTTTGAGCCATGCAGATCTCACTAATCTGGAGAAGACATCACAGCATGGTACAATACACCCAAGTGGCAGCAGTAAGGAAGTTGGATTTACTAGTATAGTCTGCTCCAGTATACAGAGTTGCACTATAATTATGCCTGCCTCTCCCTCCAGTCCACAGCACTGTGTCTCTCAGTCAAACACTAGAATACATCAATAAGCCAGTCATCCCTGAGTTTCCATCCAGGCCAATACAAATACACTCTGTTCCTGATATCCCACTTGACCTATACTAGAGCATTGGCTTTTTCCATTGGTGTTGGTTTGATGGAATCTGAGTGCGTGTTTTGTTTGACATTAGCTATCTGGCACAGATGGATCACATTTCAGAAGTCATTCTCAATGTTGGGGGGCCAAATGGATGAGCATATAGGCCGCAATTGCGCATGCATGGATAAAGATGAGAAATGGCAGTGCAATTTCAAAATGAGTTATGTTTCATCTGGGTGAGATCAACAACGACCAGAGTGGGAGCAATACAATGAGGGCTCCACCGTAATCATTACCATTTAGCTGCAAAGTGCCCATCCTCATCTGTGAAGGGCCAGCTCTCTGATACACATCTACTCCATTCAATTCCATGTATCTACACTGAGTGTACAAAACTATGACAGACTGACCAGGTGAATCCAGGTGAAAGCTATGATCCCTTATTGATGTCTATCAGTGTAGATCAAGGGGAGGAGACAGGTTAAAGAAGGATTTTTAAGCCTTGAGAGAATTGAGACATGGATTGTGTATGTGAGCCATTCAGAGGTTGAATGGGCAAGACAAAAGATTTAAGTACCTTTGAACAGGGTATGGTAGTAGGTGCCAGGCGCACCGGTTTGTGTGTAGAGCTACTGGGTTTTTCACGCTCAACAGTTTCTCGTGTGTTTCAAGAATGGTCCACCACCCAAAAGGGCATCCAGCCAACTTGACACAACTGTAGGAAGCATTGGAGTCAACATAGGCCATGTTTTGTACACTCAGTGTATTCTGGCCTTTTTACAATGGTATTACTTTAAAGGAAAGACTGTTGACTCCATATTTGAGCAAGCCTTGGTCAACTGTTAAAATGCCAATGTGGTTAAATGTCTTAAAAAATTTGCCAGTGGCACACCGGGCCAGTACCAAGTGAAAACTACTGGCCCAAATGAGAAAATGAAGTTATGCATGCAGCATTTTAATTGTAAAGTTTCATTTGTATCAGTGTGGATGACGGATCACCAGCTCAAGCTGAACCTCGGCAAGACGGAGCTGCTCTTCCTCCCGGGGAAGGACTGCCCGTTCCATGATCTCGCCATCACGGTTGACAACTCCCTTGTGTCCTCCTCCCAGAGTGCTAAGAACCTTGGCGTGATCCTGGACAACACCCTGTCGTTCTCCACTAACATCAAGGCGGTGACCCGATCCTGTAGGTCCATGCTCTACAACATTCGCAGAGTACGACCCTGCCTCACACAGGAAGCGGCGCAGGTCCTAATCCAGGCACTTGTCATCTCCCGTCTGGATTACTGCAACTCGCTGTTGGCTGGGCTCCCTGCCTGTGCCATTAAACCCCTACAACTCATCCAGAACGCCGCAGCCCGTCTGGTGTTCAACCTTCCCAAGTTCTCTCACGTCACCCCGCTCCTCCGCTCTCTCCACTGGCTTCCAGTTGAAGCTCGCATCCGCTACAAGACCATGGTGATTGCCTACGGAGCTGTGAAGGGAACGGCACCTCCATACCTTCAGGCTCTGATCAGGCCCTACACCCAAACAAGGGCACTGCGTTCATCCACCACTGGCCTGCTGGCCCCCCTACCTCTGAGGAAGCACTGTTCCCGCTCAGCCCAGTCAAAACTGTTCGCTGCTCTGGCACCCCAATGGTGGAACAAGCTCCCTCACGACGCCAGGACAGCGGAGTCAATCACCACCTTCCGGAGACACCTGAAACCCCACCTCTTTAAGGAATACCTAGGATAGGATAAAGTAATCCTTCTAACCCCCCCCCCCCCCCTTAAAAGATTTAGATGCACTATTGTAAAGTGGTTGTTCCACTGGATATCATAAGATGAATGCACCATTTTGTACGTCGCTCTGGATAAGAGCGTCTGCTAAATGACTTAAATGTAAATGTAAATTTGTAGCCTGGGCAAGTACCTTACATTATAGCCAACCATCAAATCTGATTATACAACTGATTATTAAAATAAAACCCCTCCTCCCTCTCAATGATGACATATAGCCTATATTATAATAACTATGTGTGTGTGTGTGTATATATATATATATATATATATATATATATATATATATACACACACACACTGATCAAAAAAATAAAGGGAACACTTAAACAACACAATGTAACTCCAAGTCAATCACACTTCTGTGAAATCAAACTGTCCACTTAGGAAGCAACACTGATTGACAATAAATTTCACATGCTGTTGTGCAAATGGAATAGACAACAGGTGGAAATTATAGGCAATTAGCAAGACACCCCCAATAAAGGAGTGGTTCTGCAGGTGGTGACAACAGACCACTTCTCAGTTCCTATGCTTCCTGGCTGATGTTTTGGTCACTTTTGAATGCTGGCGGTGCTTTCACTCTAGTGGTAGCATGAGACGGAGTCTACAACCCACACAAGTGGCTCAGGTAGTGCAGCTCATCCAGGATGGCACATCAATGAGAGCTGTGGCAAGAAGGTTTGCTGTGTCTGTCAGCGTAGTGTCCAAAGCATGGAGGAGCTACCAGGAGACAGGCCAGTACATCAGGAGACGTGGAGGAGGCCGTTGGAGGGCAACAACCCAGCAGCAGGACCGCTACCTCTGCTTTTGTGCAAGGAGGAGCAGGAGGAGCACTGCCAGAGCCCTGCAAAATGACCTCCAGCAGGCCACAAATGTGCATGTGTCTGCTCAAACGGTCAGAAACAGACTCCATGACGGTGGTATGAGGGCCCGACATCCACAGGTGGTGGTTGTGCTTACAGCCCAACACCATGCAGGACGTTTAGCATTTGCCAGAGAACACCAAGATTGGCAAATTCACCACTGGCGCCATGTGCTCTTCACAGATGAAAGCAGGTTCACACTGAGCACGTGACAGACGTGACAGAGTCTGGAGACGCCGTGGAGAACCTTCTGCTGCCTGCAACATCCTCCAGCATGACCGGTTTGGCGGTGGGTCAGTCATGGTGTGGGGTGGCATTTCTTTGGGGGGCCGCACAGCCCTCCATGTGCTCGCCAGAGGTAGCCTGACTGCCATTAGGTACCGAGATGAGATCCTCAGACCCCTTGTGAGACCATATGCTGGTGCGGTTGGCCCTGGGTTCCTCCTAATGCAAGACAATGCTAGACCTCATGTGGCTGGAGTGTGTCAGCAGTTCCTGCAAGAGGAAGGCATTGATGCTATGGACTGGCCGCCCGTTCCCCAGACCTGAATCCAATTGAGCACATCTGGGACATCATGTCTCGCTCCATCCACCAACGCCACATTGCACCACAGACTGTCCAGGAGTTGGCGGATGCTTTAGTCCAGGTCTGGGAGGAGATCCCTCAGGAGACCATCCGCCACCTCATCAGGAGCATGCCCAGGCGTTGTAGGGAGGTCATACAGGCACGTGGAGGCCACACACACTACTGAGCCTCATTTTGACTTGTTTTAAGGACATTACATCAAAGTTGGATCAGCCTGTAGTGTGGTTTTCCACTTTAATTTGGAGTGTGACTCCAAATCCAGACCTCCATGGGTTGATAAATTGGATTTCCATTGATTATTTTTGTGTGATTTTGTTGTCAGCACATTCAACTATGTAAAGAAAAAAGTATTTAATAAGATTATTTCATTCATTCAGATCTAGGATGTGTTGTTTAAGTGTTCCCTTTATTTTTTTGAGCAGTATATATATATATATATATATATATATATATATATATATATATATATATATATATATATATATATATATATATATATATATATATATATATATATATATATATATATATATATATATATATATATATATACACAGTTGAAGTCGGAAGTTTACATACACCTTAGCCAAATACATTTAAACTCAGTTTTTCCACAATTCCTGACATTTAATCCTAGTAAAAATACCCTGTCTTAGGTCAGTTAGGATCACCACATTATTTTAAGAATGTGAAATGTCAGAAAATAGTAGAGAATGAGTTATTTCAGCTTTCATCACATTCCCAGTGGGTCAGAAGTTTACATTCACTCAATTACTATTTGGTAGTATTGCCTTTAAATTGTTTAACTTGGGTCAAACGTTTCGGGTAGCCTTCCACAAGCTTCCCACAATAAGTTGGGTGAATTTTGGCCCATTCCTCCTGACAGAGCTGGTGTAACGGAGTCAGGTTTGTAGGCCTCCTTGCTCGCACACACTTTTTCAGTTCTGCCCACAAATTTCCTACAGGAATGAGGTCAGGGCTTTATAATGGCCACTCCAATACCTTGACTTTGTTTTCCTTAAGCCATTGTGCCACAACTTTGCAAGTATGCTTGGGGTCATTGTCTATTTGGAAGACCCATTTGCAACCAAGCTTTAACTTCCTGACTGATGTCTTGAGATGTTGCTTTAATATATCCACATAATTTTCCTGCCTCATGAAGCCATCTATTTTTTGAAGTGCACCAGTCCCTCCTGCAGCAAAGCACCTCGACAACATGATGCTGCCACCCCCGTGCTTCACTGTTGGGATGGTATTCTTCAGCTTGCAAGCCTCCCCCTTTTTCCTCCAAACATAACGATGGTCATTATGGCCAAACAATTCTATTTTTGTTTCATCAGACCAGAGGACATTTCGTCAAAAAGTACGATCTTTGTCCCCATGTGCAGTTGCAAACCGTAGTCTGGCTTTTTTATGGCGGTTTTGGAGCAGTGGCTTCTGCTGTCTTCTGCAAGGTCTTTTGCTGTTGTTCTGGGAATTATTTGCACTTTTCGCACCAAAGTACGTTCATCTCTAGGAGATAGAACGAGTCTCCTTCCTGAGTGGTATGACGGCTGCGTGGTCCCACAGTGTTTATACTTGCGTACCATTGTTTGTACAGATGAACGTGGTGCCTTCAGGCATTTGGAAATTGCTCCCAAGGATGAACCAGATTTGTAGGGGTCTACAATTTTTTTCTGAGGTCTTGGCTGATTTCTTTTGATTTTCCCATGATGTCAAGCAAAAAGGCCCTGAGTTTGAAGGTAGGCCTTGAAATACATCCACAGGTACACCTCCAATTGACTCAAATTATGTCAATTAGCCTGTCAGAAGCTTCTAAAGCCATGACATCATTTTCTGGAATTTTCCAAGCTGTTTAAGGCACAGTCAACTTAGTGTATGTAAACTTCTGACACACTGACATTGTGATACAGTGAATTCTAAGTGAAATAATCTGTCTGTAAACAATTGTTGGAAAAATTACTTGTGTCATGCACAAAGTAGATGTCCGAACCGACTTGCCAAAACTATAGTTTGTTAACAAGAAATTTGTGGTTGAAAAACGAGTTTTAATGACTCCAACATAAGTGTATGTAAACTTCCAACTTCAACTGTATATATCATTGTTTAAAATGTACAATTCCACTCCAGAAATAAGCCCAATAACATATTGATGAAAATCTGTATCTTTAGGGCCTGTACATGGTCCATATTACCAGGCAGGTGTGCTATTTTATAGAATAAGCATTATCACATGGTCTGATCCAGCATCGTGACTACATGGCTGAAGCATGGGGTTGCTCCTCTGCATTGTTTACCCCAATGGGCTAATCATTAGCTAGATCACAGACTCTACATTTACATTTAAGTCAAAACTCTAAATATGATCTTCTTGCTTATTAAACGTCCTAAAAAAACAAAATACCACTGCCACTAATAAAATCATGTGATTTTTACAGTGTTTCTAAATACAGTGTAGGCTAATTGTGTAAATTTTACAGTGAATATAGGCCTACCGTTTATGTATTTGAATTGCCACCGTGCTTCCCGTGGTTACTTTTTTGTATTGTCATGCCAGACACTGAAGATTGTAAAACACTGCCAATTGTGCAAAAACTTGGAGTTGAAAAATAAATCATACAGCACTTAAACCTTAGGATTCCTCTCTTTTCAATAATTGCCATCAAAACTGTTGGATATTACTGAGATTACATTTAGGAATGTTGTGCAGTGACTGCAGAATAATGTGGTTTTAATGGCCAGATTCTGACTCTTCTAATCTCCATACATCAAATACATTTGATTGATTGATTGATTGATTGACTGGTCTTATTACAACATTTATTTTTGCACAGCAATCAGCTGTGTGAGGAGTTGTGCTGCTCCTGCCACCTGATATTCAGCTGATAAATAAAAGACATAACTTATGAACAGCTTTGGGAATTCATCTATTTTTAAACAATTATATAGGTCTAGACTACAGAATATCATTATTGCAACAATTTCCTGGTTGCAAAAACTCTAATAATTTGCCTAAATTTCAGTTTATGTTACAAAACAAGCAAGTATAGTGTTGATAATTATTGTACCATCTAAACTGCTGTGAAAAATATTTTCATAACCAAAAATATTGTATTTTCAGCTTTTTGAAGCTGGTGTACAAAACCAAAAGACGCAAAAACAAAACTTACTAACGGGAAGCATATAAATAATGCACATAATAGAGATCTACTGCTTCTTAGACTTGCTTTCAATGAGAATGACAGATATATATATAATTAACATTTCTATGTGGATTTGGTCAGGTCACCCAAAAAGTTACATATTTCAGCTTTAACCAACAAGTGACCCGTACGAATGAACGGACAAATGACAGAGACCGATCCACAGTCCCTTCCCCGATTTCATTGTTGGGGACAATAATAAGATTTCCAAACAGACTAAAGCTTTTGCATGCACACACACACAAACAACCAACCAACTTAGTACCATCTCAGTTTCACGGTTCTCTCCCCTTGTTTTTACATAGACCTTGATCTTCTGTTGTGGGGCACTGGCATTTAGAGACAGACAAGCATGTGTTTTATTACAGCGCTATTGTATATAATGGCCACATTCTCTGCCTTGCTTTTGGGGCTTGCTGAGGGATATAACTGCTTATTTGAAGTAGTGACGGCAAATAAATAAAAAGCTAATGATTCCCCACGCTGTTTTAATGAATTATCAGTGACGAGAGGCTTCAGCACTACTTCACAGGCCTTGTGCTGGCTTACGCAATGCCTTGGACTGGCTATGTCCCGCTCTATAGACTTGGGAGGTTGAAACCACTGCCACTAGCTCTTCATAACAATTTCACTAGTAGACTAGTGGTGTGTACTGTGGTCTCTAAGTTCAAGGGATCTTCCTCACACTATGTAACATAATTCAATTCCAACCTAAGCACCCAGGACCACATCTCCAAAGCAGGAAGGAGAAAACAGAGCTAGCACCCCCTCTACAAGAGACATGAAGGGACCTCAATGCAGTCAGAAATATGATGCAAAACCCATATGATGCAAAACTCGTCAAACCGGGTATATTTCTGCCTGATTGAATTGAGAATAGCTCAGATTCACATGAAAACATGAAATGACCATGGGAATCAGCTTATGTGATAAAATAAGCAAGTATAGTGTAGAGAATCATTGTACCCAATGTTCCCTCTAAGCTGCACGCATGCGTTTAGAAAAAAATAGAAATATCAGCCTGCGCAGAGAAACACGAGATGGAACTTCAACTTTCTAGAGTTTTCCCTGTTAGTTAACACTATGAACGTTTCCCTTTACTGTGGGAATTGTGATTGAATCAATGCAATATTAGTCCATTTCAATGCAACATACTCAAACATAACGAACTACGAAAGACTTAGTTTGCAATACTAATAACTATGCAAGAGATTTTGTTGTAGGCAGATGGAATGGAGTAGGATTCTATTGCATTGACTGGCACGTACTCTACACAGACCCTGCGCACCATAACCAATCAGAGCTGCATTAGGTCTATATGCAAATATGGATTTGTGCCATTCACTTTGAACTGGACTGTTTTACAGCATGAGCGGTCGCGATTATTATACGCTGGTTTTGAGATCAAAGTGAGAGCTGCATGTAGCCACGTGTGCACATTTGTTCATATTCTTTGCTAGTTGCTAGTTAGTGAGTTATTAGTCCAGTTATAGCAAACCTTTTGTTAGAAATGTGGGAGTTTTGCTTCCTACAAGAGCATAAAATAAGAATATTTCTAGCCATCTTTGAAAAGCAAGTCAGGTAAAGAGCTATTTTTTATGTCTTAAAGGGGCAGTGTTGTATTTTGAGACAGGCTTGAATAAGCTAAGTAGTCAATAGGCAGTGGGTAGCATAATTTGTCTGATTCTCTGTAATAATGGTCTGGGAATAATAATGCTTTTAATTTTGTGAAGTGGTTTCTTGCATCAAACAACACAACAAAATGTTCAGTCACCTCTTTGTCTGAAGGACAATGTCAAGCACTGTATGTTTTTTCAAATGTCTCAGGGAATGTAGGCCGACATTGAACACCACACATTGGCTGCTACTGTAGGCTGAATGATACACTACATGACCAAAAGTATTTGGACACCTGCTCGTCGAATATCTCATTCCAAAATCATGGGCATTAATATTGTGTTGGTCCCCACTTTGGTGCTATAACAGCCACCACTCTTCTGAGAAGGCTTTACACTAGATGTTGGAACATTGCTGCAGGGACGATTACATTCAGACACAAGAGCATTGGTGAGGTCGGGCACTGATGTTGGGCGATTAGGCCTGGCTTGCAGTTGGCGTTCCAATTCATCCCAAAGGTGTTCGATGGGGTTGAGGTTAGGGCTCTGTGCAGGCCAGTCAAGTTCTTCCACACCGATCTCGACAAACCATTTCCAGTGTCCAATGGTGGCAAGCTTTACACCACTCCAGCCGATGCTTGGCATTGCGCATGGTGATCTTAGGCTTGTGTGCAGCTGCTCGGCCATGGAAACCCATTTCATGAAGCTCCCGACAAACTGTTCTTGTGCTGACGTTGCTTCCAGAGGCAGTTTGGAACCCGGTAGTGAGTGTTGTAACCGAGGACAGATTTTTACGCGCAATGCGCTTCCGCAGTCCCATTCTGTGAGCTTGTGTGGCCTACCACTTTGCGGCTGTGCTGTTGTTGCTCCTAGACGTTTCCACTTCTCAATAACAGCACTTACAGTTGACCGGGGCAACTCTAGCAGGGCAGAAATCAGACAGAACTGACTTGTTGGAAAGGTGGCATCCTATGACAGTGCCACGTTTAAAGTCACTGAGCTCTTCAGTAAGGGCATTCTACTGCCAATGATTGTCTATAGAGATTGCATGGCGGTGTGCTTGATTTTATACACCTGTCAGCAACGGGTGTAGCTGAAATAGCCAAATCCACTAATTTCAAGGGGTGTCCACATACTTTTGTATATACAGTACAGTGTATAACCACTATTTCCATGTTAAAATGTCATGTGATGCATTTTCTCCATTGTTTTTTATGGTAATGTTGGCCACTCTGGTAGACCTACATTATGATCAAATAGCCAAAGTAGCCTACTTGGCCACAAAGCAGTCAGTTAAAGCGGGTACAGCCTCAGTGTTCACAGTAAACGCATTCCGGAAGTTGCACAGAATTTTCAGAATGTTCAAGTTTGCGCTCAGCAGACCTGAAATTTGCTCAGTGCAAAAATAAATAGAGTGAACATTGATTGTACCATCTAAACCACTGTGAAATATAATTTTCCATAACCAAAGACATTGTATTTTCAGCTGTTTGAAGCTAGTGTACAAAACCGAAAGTAAAAGACGCAAAAATGAAACTTAAGAACGGGAAGTATAGAAATAGCACACATAGAACATTGGTCAGGTCACCCAAAAAGTTACATATTGCAGCTTTAACACTGTCCATCTTTTAATTCACAGTTAATCAGTACAGTAGTATTTACTTGGAAATAGACACGCACTATAGGCAGTACCAACCCCCTCCCTTTCCCCCAGCTGTACCCTCCTTCCCCAATCTGCCCACCATGTTAATTTATTACCTTACCCTGTCAGCCACACCACAGATGTATCTCCCAGAGTTCTGTGCATGACTACATAAGGGCCTCCTCTCCTTTAATTGTGCTTCAGGTTAACATCAAGGATTCCAAGGACTCTAGAGACATAAGATTTGTCATGTTCTTGAAGGCAAGGTGACTGACAGCCACTCATGCACACAAAAACACTGGTGGGGAACCAAGGGTGTATTATATTAATGATCGGCATCAACCTAAAACAGTTGTAGAAGAATATCGACCTGCCTTGTTTGTTGTAATTATCAGTAACAGAAGGACTAGAGCAAATCAATACCAGATATTCATTTACCTAATGGGCCTCTGACTGTGTTTATAATTCAACAACCCACCTAAGTTCTGAGGGAAACACCAAGTCAGACTACTTCAAACTTGCTCATGTTCCATATTTTGGTCCACAGCAAGGAGTGAAAACTTTCCAGCATTGAGATACATGGATGATGGTCGTGTAAAATGAGAGCTGTGGAACTGCGGATGCAAATATTCACTTTTGTGAAGTACATAGACGAAATCGAAAGACAGTGTCATAAATAAACATGCCCGGGCTTAGGCTAAATGTGTAATTTATTATATTTATGAGAGTCAATGAAAACTGTGGAAGTAATCAAAAGCATTCTGATATGTGATATATTCATATAATCTGTGCTACTGAGCCACTGCATGAGTGTAAACAAATAAAAGAGAAAATACATGCTGGAACATTAAATGCTAATACACATTCATATCTTATTGTGCACAGAGGTAGACCCTCATGAAGAGACGCAATTCAATGAACTCACACAAAGGCCCATTAGTCCGCAAACAAGTATTTTAATTACAGTAAGTGGTATATCTTTGTAAATATATTGATATAGGCTTAACATTAGTATTTAAGTATGCATGTGTACACATCAAAAATGCATTTAAAAAACGCAATTTACACAGACCACTGTATATTACAGTCTACTGAGGTACAGTAGATGCAGTGGCCCAAAAATACATATTCACACGAGGGTTGGGGTTAATTTCACAAATTACATTCTAATTCCAGGTCAGTCTTTGAACTCAGAGATAATGTTAGGTACATTCCAATAACTAATCATTTCTCAATTCAATATTATCCCCAACAATTCCACAAATTCAAAATCAATTCCCTCAGGCTTTCAGGCTGATCATGCCACTGTTCAGACAGTCTAGCTTTACTGGAAATATATAAATACAAGTTTAAATGATTTAAAATACATCCTGCAGTAAATGTTTTATCCTAAGTGCATTCATTCCATTAACTGGGAAATGTACAAATATTGAATTCCAAAGATTACATGGTTTTACAATTCCAATTCAATTTCAATTCAAACAGTCCAAACAGTTTCATTCAAATTTAAATCCATAACTTGAAGATTGCTGAAATTCCAATTAAATTCAATGTAAATTCTTCTCTGAGTCAGAATATAGTATGGTTCCATGTCTAAAATTTGACACTGTCTATAGAAACATTTAACTTCCGAGCTTTTTTGAAAAACTTCCAAACGGTTTCCTGTTTTCACTTGTTTGTGCAATATGACTTTTGCAGAACTGTGAAGGCCTGGAGAGAAAGTCTCAGGCTTAGGTCCCTCCTGGGGTCAATCATCTAGCATGGCCTTGTGAGGTGGAAACATGTGAGAAGAGATCTGGAATTCACTACCAGTTTTAAGAGTCAGCTGACTTTTAAATTAACTTTACTTAGCAATGGAATGGATTCTAGTTTTGACCACGGGAAAAAACACAACTTTAACAGCATCTTCAATTACCTTCAATTCACTGTTAATAAAAAATTATTAAGATGAACCCCTAGCAAACCTGCTTCCTAAATAACTAGCCGGAACAACACACTTATTACATAATCATCATAAATAATTTGTCATATAATGTCAATAACTTGATGACAACTAAAATGTCATTGTTCCCCCCTGACTATGTGTTTCCATGCTCCATCCCTCCCTACCACCTATCCCCTTGATCCACTACTCTCTAATTTCTCCCAGTCCCTGAGAGAGTGTCTCGCATGGACTACCACAAGATGAGCGCCAGGATTGAAATATACCATCATGTTGAGACAGCGGTGGGCAGATGGCTGAATAATGTCTGCCAGAGGATCGGCAGCTCCATTGTGCGGAGTGTGACTGCCTCTGTCTACCAAGTCAAAGGGGGTTTGCCCTCGAGAGAAGTGCATGTGTACATGTCTGAAAGACAACAAATCACCTATGTCGCCTTGACAGGTTTTCGAAACAGCAGAACAATATTCCTTCTGCTAACATCTGCAGTCAAGAACATTCCTCTTGACCAACTATCTTTAAAAAAAAAATGTTTAGACATTCCATTCCACGGAGGCACGTTTGGGATTGATAATACTCCAGAGAAAATGAAGACCACAGCCTCTTGACAAAGTCTCTGCTCACAAATGCAACAGCCCCAAAAGACCTAACCATGACAACCAATAAGTTTAGGAGCTGAACATTCAACCAATAAACAATGATTAATATTACTTATTAATTACATCCCAGGGCTGCATCTGTGGAAAACTGCCAAGTTAACGGCATGATTGCCTGAAAACGAACTTGCCTTCGGTTGAATACTCAGATTGTATCCATAACCATGCAGATCATTTGTCAAGCTCACACACAAACACACCACCTGCATTCCATGGTTTGTCAGCTAATATGTCTCCCCAGGCATTTCCATGCTGCTGTTATTGCTAGTGCTTTTCCCGGCAAAACTCATTATGAGGAGAAAGAATTAGAGGCAAGTATCTGGGTAAGGCACAAAAGTGAAGGCACTCAAACAACTAATTATAATAACCTGACACAAGTGAGTAATTTTGCTGCCTGAAAACGAGGCGCAAGGTCTGAGAGAAGCACTTAAGAAGAATGGATTAGGCTGGAGGCCAGTACATAGACACATTACTACACAAAATGGAGTTTCATTTTTCAGGGTTTTGCACTTAAATAGTTATACGTATTTTCAACTAGAGGAGGAAAGGGAAGAATTACAACACATATATGGATACAACTCAAGACCTAGGTCAACATGAAACCTTTGTGTCATATCTGTCAAAGTGCTATAACACATTAATAAACATTATACAGTAATCATCTGTCATTAATCATACTGTATATGGCATAACAAGTTAACTATTACAGTGAACGGTGAACTTAAATGCAACTCTGACTTAGAGCAGCAGATCTAGGTCATGCTCTAGCTAAAGCCTTTTTTATACTGAAAAAATATATAAACGCAACATGTAAATTGTTGGTCCCAGGTTTCATGAGCTGAAAGAAAAGATCCCAGAAATTTTCCATATGCACAAAAAACGTATTTCTCTCAAATGATGTGCACACATTTGTTAACATCCCTGTTAGTGAGCATTTCTCCTTTGCCAAGATAATCCACCTGACAGGTGTGGCATATCAAGAAGCTGATTAAACAGCATGATAATTACACAGGGGCACCTTGTGCTGGGGACAATAAAAGGCCACTCTAAAATGTGCAGTTTTGTCACACAACACAATGCCTCAGATGTCTCAAGTTTGCTGACTACAGGACTACAGGAATGTCCACCAGAGCTGTTGCCAGATAATTTAATGTTCATGTCTCTACCATAAGCCGCCTCTGACATCGTTTTAGAGAAATTTGGTAGTACGTCCAACCGGCTTCACAACCGTAGACCATGTGTAACTACACCAGCCCAGGACATCCACATCCGGCTTCTTCACCTGCGGGATGGTCTGAGACCAGCCACCCGGACAGCTGATGAAACTGAGGAGTAGTTCTGTCTGTAATAAAGCCCTGTTGTGGGTAAAAACTCATTCTGACTGGCTGAGCCTGGCTCCCCAGTGGGTGGTCCTGGGCCTCAAGTGGGTGGGCCTATACCCTCCCAGGCCCACCCATGGCTGTGCCCCTGCCCATTCATGCGAAATCCATAGATTAGAGCCTAATACATTTATTTAAATTGACTGATTTCCCTATATGAACTAACAGTAAAATCATTGAAATTGTTGCATGTTGTGTTGATATTTTTCTTCAGTATACATTCCATGTTATGGTTCCACATGAGCACAGATGAAAGATGTGCCTCTTTTAGACACTTTCATTGATCACCTCTGAATGACATAATGACCACTGATTTCTATCCAAACTGTAATGCTATTCAAAGGGAAATTGCAAAGCTCTCCTGATTGATGACAAACCTCTTATCAACAGTCGATTGGGTGTTATTGGGGGTTTGCTAACCTAAATAATCTCATACAAAAGAGCATGCTATTGTGAACAAAAAAGATCCACAGGGATGCAAAAAAAAATACAATTTTATTCGTCACATGCTTCGTAATCAACAGGTGTAGACTAACAATGCAGAGAGAAAGAAAATAGAGAAATAATAGAAAAGCAAAACGCGTAATAAAAGTAATAAATCCACAATGTGTAACAATAACTTGGCTATACACACAGGGTACCAGTACCGAGTCGATGTGCAGGGGTACGAGGTAATTGAGGTAGATATGTGCATATAACTAGGAATATTGTGACAGATAATCAACAGTAGCAGCAGCATATGTGATGAGTCAAAAAAGTTAGTGCAAAAATGGGTCAATGCAGTTAAATAGTTAACCAAATAGCTACCCAGACTAACTACACAGCCAAGAAAAAGTATTTGCCCACTTTCTAATTTTCTTTACTTTTGTTATTTTTGATACTGAATGTTATCTTCAACCAAAACTTAAAATTAGATAAAGGGAACCTGAGTGAACAAATAACAAAACAATTATACTTATTTCATGTATTTCATAAGCAAAGTTATGCAACCCACAATGTCCAT
The DNA here is from genome assembly GCF_965601325.2 of Salmo salar. Classification (NCBI taxonomy): domain Eukaryota; kingdom Metazoa; phylum Chordata; class Actinopteri; order Salmoniformes; family Salmonidae; genus Salmo; species Salmo salar. Next base: position 19,964,426 of record NC_138314.1, on the reverse strand, counting down.
GTGTGAAAAAGTAATTGCACTCAATAATTGGTTGTGCCACCTTTAGCTGCAATGACTCCAACCAAACACTTCCTGTAGTTCTTGATCAGTCTCTCATATCGCTGTGGGTGAATTTTGGCCCACTCTTCCATGCAGAACTGCTTTAACTCAGTGACATTTGTAGGTTTTCAAGCATGAACTGCTAATTTCAAGTCCTGTGCCACAACATCTCAATTGGGATTAGGCCTGAACGTTGACATGCCAAAATGTCAAATTTGTAGCTATTTTGCCATTTTCATGTAGACTTGATTGTGTGTTTTGGATCATTGTCTTGCTGCATGACCCAGCTGCACAAAGTATCCCCAAACCATCACACTACCACCACAATGCTTAACATTTGTATAAGGTTCTTACTATGGAATACAGTGTTTGGTTTTCGCCAGGCATAATGGGATTCAAAAAGTTAGTCATTAGTCAAAAGTATATCTGTCCATTCTTCCAAGAGTTTTGATGATCATCCAAGTTCTTTCAGGTGCTTTTTTGGCAAACTTACTTTTTGGACGCGATGGGTCCTGTTATGTCTATCGAAAACCAAAACACTGCATTCCACAGTAAGAACTTCATACCAACGGTCAAGCATGGTGGTTGTAGTGTGATGGTTTGGGGATGCTTTGCTGCCTCGGGACCTTGAATTCTGCTCCGTATCAGAGAATTCTATAGAAGAATGTCAGGCCATCCGTCTGTGAGATGAAGCTGATGCACAGCAAGACAATGATCCAAAACACACAATCAAGTCTACATGAAAAGCAACAATTTGATGTTTTGGAATGACCTAGTCAAAGTCCAGAACTAATCCCAATTGAGATGTTGTGACAGGACTTGAAATGAGCAGTTCATGCTTGAAAACCCACAAATGTCACTGAGTTAAAGCAGTTCTGCATGCAAGAGTGGGCCAAAATTCCTCCACAGCAATGTGAGACTGGTCAACAACTACAGGATGCATTTGGTTGTAGTAATTGCAGCTAAAGGTGAAACACTTGGTTATTGAGTGTAAGGGGGCAATTACTTTTTCACACATGGGAAGTGGGTGTTGCATAACTTTGTTAATTAAATAAATAAAATATGTATCAATTTGTTTTGTTATTTGTAAACTCATGTTCCCTTTATCTAATATTAGGTTTTGGTTGAAGATCTGATAACATTCAGTATCAAAAATATGCAAAAATAGAGAAAAGGCCTACTCAACTCTGCTCAAACGTTTGCAACATTATAGTCTATTGTAGTCTCGGTTAATAATATTTGATTGGTTTGGATGTGTACTAAATAGCCCTCTACTTTTACATTTTTCAAGGAACAAACACCAGCGAATAGACACCTGGTTTTGTTCTCTGCGCCCCAGCACTGCTTGTTCACCGGCCCCCAGCACTGCCTCTGTGCCCCAGTAATGACTGGTCATCGGCCCCCAGCCCATCTCCTACACTGAGCTGCAGTGCAGAATTGGAAACAATCTCCATGCAGGACCTGGGAAGCTCTATCCTGGGCACACCTCCAAGACCTATTCCACTGGCTAGCTCCTCACCAATTCCACAGAGCAGTAGCAGAAGAAGCAGAGGTGTGAGAAGAAAGGAGAAAAGAGCTGCAGACTCATCATTCGCAAAGGCATTTCAGATGATTGAAGACAGATCAAGATCAGGAGAACATCATGCACTGAGCCACCAGCTTGTCCCAGAGGTAAATAAATACAAATTATTTCAGACTCTCCTCCTTTAGTCTGATCCATTTTCCTCACTTCTGTAAATCATCTCCACAGGGCCCCGGCACCTATTGCTGATTTCATGGATGAACTCTCAACAAAATTCCGGGAGGAATTCGATCACCAGCTGCATGAGTTCGTGCATGACTTCAAGAAGAGGACATGTACCGAACGACTGGGACTATAACTTGTTTAGGACTCCCGAGTGGCGCAGCAGTCTAAGGCACTGCATCTCAGTGCAAGAGGCATACCTACAGACCCTGGTTTGATTCCAGGCTGTATTACAACCGGCCGTGATTGGGAGTCCCATAGGGCGGCGCACAATTGGCCCAGCGTCGTCCTGGTAAGGGTTTGGCCGGGGTAGGCCGTCATTGTAAATAAGAATTTGTTCTTAACTGACTTGCCTAGTTAAATGAAGGTCAAATAAATGTAAATAATGTTGTTGTTCAGACATCTCAAGAGTCAGACACTAGACACTAATTTTATTCCACAGAAACTTTTGTTGTTTACATGTCTGTTCATAGCTTTTGCACCAAAATATTTCTATTGTTCATAAATATTTTATCTACACTCTCACACTTTCATTTTACTCCATAGAAACGTGTTGTTTACATTTCTGTTCTCAGCAGACACTGTTGTATTGTGGTTTACTTTCAGAGCCCAGAAGCAAGAATAAAGGTTTATTTGTGACCGACCGGCTTGATTTGGTCTTATGTAGCAAAATTTGAAATTGTATTTTTTACATTGGATAAAAATAGCGACTCAGAGTTAGAAAATGGTATATCATACACTACAGTTGAGGAACACTGGTAAAGCAACTCTGCTATGAAAGTTGATAAACTTGTAACCACTTTTTTTTTTTAATGGCCCTTGAATGTTTTGATACACCTACTGGAGAGCTATTCTTTGTCTACAACCATTCAGCATCATTCACACCCTCTTAAGCCTTAGCCCCATCCATCTCTTTAACGATTCACATGTGAGGCCATGTGCTATACAGAGTGCGTACGGTAGTGCACTAAACAACCAAAGATTTCAAGACTAAAGGCTGGTTTATACTACATCTATCGACATGTCTGTAGACAGTTGTTGCAGTGACATCATGAACATTCTATTGTCGTTCCACATCAAGTTTGTCATTGTCGTTATGAAAAAGTATAAACACAAAAACGACAGGCTGCTTGACATGAGCCATCCGTTTAAAAATGAATTTAGTATATGTCAATCTAGCAAACCAGGCAACTAAAAACAACTTTCTAAACAATGTTTTGGTTCATTTCTACCTTGTTAGCTAGATAGCTAACGTTAAATTAGCTGGCTAGCCAGTTCAAATAATGTCCATATCATATAGCTGACAATGTCTTAACTTTAGCTAGTTTGTATTCGTTATTACAGGAAAATAAACACACAAGAAGATGATTTACAAGATAATGGCGAGCTAATTACAGAAAATAGCTTACGTTTGTGAGTGTGACGAAATAAAAGCAGGGCATTCTACCGGATAATTTTTCAACTTCAACACTGTCTTGTCGGCCTAACGTTATATCCTATATTGACTTTGGTGCAGGTCATGTTGTTCTTCACATTACCGTCTCCAGTAAACACACACTATATCAAATCAAATCTAAGTTAATTTGTCACATGCACAGGGTACAGAAGGGGTAAATGTTAGTGAAATGGTTACTTGCATAGTGGAGTCTTTTGTTAATACATGTAGCTATCTAGCTAAACAATCAACCATCATTTCAACTCATAACATTACTACCCTGCATGAATCTGCTGGTAGCTAAATCTAACCAACTAGCTGGGTTCAATGTAAGCTAGCTAGCCAACATTAAGCTATAACTAGCAATGCAAATGGCTCTGAGATACGAATAATATTACTATACAGATCATACACGTAACGTTAGCTAGCGAGCCAGCTAACAGTACGCTTTAACTTGCAATGAAAATGTCTTTCTGACAAAATTATAAAATGTAGCAAGCTAGACTCTCTTACCCATATAAACTCAGCAAAAAAAGAAACGTCCTCTCACTGTCAACTGCGTTTATTTTCAGCAAACTTAACATTTGTAAATATTTGGATGAACATAACAAGATTCAACAACTGAGACAAACTGAACAAGTTCCACAGACATGTGACTAACAGAAATGTTATAATGTGTCCCTGAACAAAGGGGGGGTCAAAATCAAAAGTCACAGTCAGTTTCTGGTGTGGCCACCAGCTGCATTAAGTACTGCAGAGCATCTCTTCCTCATGGACTGTACCAGAATTGCCCGTTCTTGCTGTGAGATGTTACCCCACTCTTTCACCAAGGCACCTGGAAGTTCCCGGACATTTCTGGGGGGAATGGCACTAGCCCTCACCCTCCGATCCAACAGGTCCCAGACATACTCAATGGGATAGAGATCCGGGCTCTTCGCTGGCCATGGCAGAACACTGACATTCCTGTCTTGCAGGAAATCACGCACAGAACGAGCAGTATGGCTGGTGGCATTGTCATGCTGGAGGGTCATGTCAGGATGAGCCTGCAGGAAAGGTACCACATGAGGGAGGAGGATGTCTTCCCTGTAACGCACAGCGTTGAGATTGCCTGCAATGACAAGCTCAGTCTGATGATGCTGTGACACACCGCCCCAGACCATGACGGACCCTCCACCTACAAATCAATCCCGCTCCAGAGTACAGGCCTCCGTGTAAAGCTCATTCCTTCGACGATAAACGCGAATCCGACCATCACCCTTGGTGAGACAAAACCGCGACTCGTCAGTGAAGAGCACTTTGTGTCAGTACTGTCTGGTCAGGCGATGGTGGGTTTGTGCCCATAGGAGACGTTGTTGCCTGTGATGTTTTGTGAGGACCTGCCTTACAACAGGCCTACAATCCCTCAGTCCAGCCTTTCTCAGCCAATTGCGTACAGTCTGAGCACTGATGGAGGGATTGTGCGTTCCTGGTGTAACTCGGGCAGTTGTTGTTGCCATCCGGTACCTGTCCCGCAGGTGTGATGTTCGGATGTACCGATCCTGTGCAGGTGTTGTTACACGTGGTCTGCCACTGTAAGGACGATCAGCTGTTCGTCCTGTCTCCCTGTAGTGCCGTCTTAGGTGTCTCACAGTACGGACATTGCAATTTATTGCCTTGGCCACATCTGCAGTCCTCATGCCTCCTTGCAGCATGCCTAAGGCACGTTCACGCAGATGAGCAGTGACCCTGGGCATCTTTCTTTTGGTGTTTTTCAGAGTTAGTAGAAAGGCCTCTTTAGTGTCCTAAGTTTTCATAACTGTGACCTTAACTGCCAAAGCTGTTAGTGTCTTAACGACCAATCCACAGGTGCATGTTCATTAATTGTTTATGGTTCATTGAACAAGCATGGGAAACAGTGTTTAAACCCTTTACAATGAAGATCTGTGAAGTTATTTGGATTTTTACGAACTATCTTTGAAAGACAGGTTCCTGAAAAAGGGACGTTCCTTTTTTTACTGAGCTAACGTGGATGAACGCTTCTCCCTCTCTGTCATGGATGCCATGGTTGCCCTTAGTTTGAAGATGTAATCCGGAGACAGGGGTTTTATACAAAAGCCCTATTCTGTGTGTTCTCTTTTCGACTCCCTCCGTATAATTTGCAATCTACTTAGCTATCATACTCTGCTTCCACTGGGCATTCCACTGATTTCAAAACTCGGTCCTCCAGACAGTGCAGAGCATTAGCAACACTTCTGCAGTTCTTCGTGATGTCTTTCAAAATAGCCGCGTTAGAAAGGATCACCTACACATACTGAACATGTTATAGACAAAAGCGTGCTACATGGCAGACCAATCCGAACTCATCTCTCATCACTCTCCAGGTTGGTAGTTGCCAGAAGGGAGGAGCGTGTCGCTCACTCTGTGTCTCAGACTGCTGGTGGTTATGTATCTGATGAATGATCTCAATATCATCAACCTACAGGTAACGATCCACTCCAGTAACTCAGGCAGCTGAACAATTTGTTTGTTTGTTAAACTCTGTCTGTAAACACGCTGGATGATTCAGAATCCATTGAAGAGCTTGAACGATTCATTGACGAGAGATACTTACGAACTCTTAGAAACATGTCGCTAGCTTCAGAGGACTCAAGCATTGTTAAGGACAACCAACCTAATCAACAAAACAAACCAAAATCAGGTTGGACAATTGGTATCAACGATGGAACCAAACCATCCCCTAGTAAGAGGGCGCGTGTGGCGAGTGGGGAGAGGTTTACAGATATGGATGTTGACTTGTTAAAATCCATCAATGAAAGGCTTGCCAAACTTGATATCTTGGATATATTACGAGAGGACATCAATGCATTATGTGCTAGTCTAGAATTTAGCCAACGTCAGATTGATGATCTAAGGAAAGAGAACACGGAGCTGAAAGGTACTGTAGACTCTATTCATAGCAAGGTGGAGGTGGTACAAAGGGAGAACAAACAACTTAAAGAAACCTTTCTTGATGTACAGTGTCGATCAATGCGGGACAATCTCATATTTTCAGGGATACCGGAGAATGACAACAGCAGAGGCTGTGAGGACACAGTCCGAGACTTTATGTCAACTCAACTAAAACTGCCCACTGATGTTGTGCGTGATGTCACTTTCTCCAGAGTCCATAGAATAGGTAAGGCCTCTGGAAATAGGCCACGGGCTATTATTGCATGTTTTGACAAAATTAAGCAAAAGGAAATGACGAAGAACATGGGCAGAGAACTCAGAAACACTGATTTTGGAATGAATGATCACTTCCCCACCGAGATCAATGAAAGGAGAAAAAAACGATATCCCATCATGAAGGAAAAACGTTGCCTGAATCAACGAGTCTCCATGGTGATGGATAAACTTTATATCAACGGGCAATTGTATCGGGACTCTAGAGTAACTCCCTGGCTATTTTAATTTAATGTTCAAATTTGAGTTTGTATGTTGTGGTGTATCATGACAACTTCAACTATAACGAATACATGTTCTATTGATCTTCACTTGACAAGGAAAGGGTTGCATATAGCTCAGGTTAATGTATGTAGCCTTCCTAACAAAATACATGAGGTTTTTAACTTGGTCAAGATAAATAATATTCATATTTTGGCCTTGACCGAAACGCATTTAGATGCATCTGTAAATGATGGGCAAATTAACATTCATGGATATAGTCTACTTAGAAGGGACAGGAATAGGAATGGTGGGGGTGTAGCACTGTATATTCAGAATCAGATACATTAAGGTCATCCCTCCTCTTAAAAGGTATGTCAAGTAGAGGCACTATGGGCTCAGGTACATCTGCCTCACCAGGCAGCCATATTGGTAGGATGTGTGTATAGACCTCCTAGCTCTAAGGTGTCCTATTTGGATGACTTATGCACTGGGTTTGACAAGGCCACAGATAGCAACAGAGATGTATTTATCTTGGGTGATTTTAATATAAATTGGAAGGATCACAATAATTTGAATAGAACAAAATTGATGAGATATGCGGAGAACTGTGGTTTGAAACAAATGGTTAACGATACTACTAGATCATCAATTAAGTTGGGTCATCGTTCAGACACATGCATTGATCTGATTTTCTGTAATATACCATCGCAATGCTTAAAAGCCAGATCAATGCCAGTGGGCTGGACAGACCATAATATTGTGACCATAACCATGAACACCAAGGTTCCAAAGAAACCCCCTAGGATTGTGGTCAAGAGAAATTTTAAAACATTTAATTATGAGCTATTTCTAAATGATTTGGCTGCTGTACCCTGGGAGCTGATTTATCTAAAGGATGATTTAAATCACGCTACAGAATGTTTTATTGATTTGCTCACTGAGGTTATGGACCATCATGCCCCTATAAGAAAGAGTACAGTTGGTGCTCGTCCATCTCCATGGATTGATGATGAACTGGGTGAGGCTTTTTCTCAAAGAAATATGTTAAAAGTCTTAGCAGCCAAATCAAAATCAGAAATTGATGAACAGAATTATAGAACATTGCGTAATTATGCAGTTAAATTTAATCGAAGGGAAAAAAAGTTATTTTTCAACAATGCTTTTATTGATTGTAAAAATGATTCTAAAAAGGTATGGAATACAGTTAAGGGTTTACTTGGTACATCTATCTCATCATGCCCATCTAGTGTGGAGGTTGACGGGAGAATAATAACAAAACCAGTTGATATTGCCAATCATTTTGCAGATTTTTTCACAAAGAAAATTAATTTACTGCGCAACAATGTAAACATACATTCTTCCAAACAAGCTATTGTCCAATGGATTGATGATCATATTATGAGCAACAAGATCTGCTCTTTTAGTCTGCAAACGGTGTCAGTGGAGGAGGTGTTAAACCTTTTGAAGTCATTACCTGATGGGAAATCTACAGGTTATGATCTTATGGACAATTTTTTGCTTCGCTGTGCTGCTCCCCAGACTGCAGTTCCACTGAGATACATATTTAATTGGTCACTGGAAAAGGGGATGTTTGCAAATGTATGGAAGCATGCTAAACTTTGTCCTATTCCAAAAGACTGCAAAGAACCCGCTACTCCTGCCAATAGTCGACCAATTAGTCTACTCCCTACACTCAGTAAGATATTGGAGGGTATTGTGAGTAGACAAATATGGGAGTACATGGAAAATAATGATCTGATTACAGCCAATCAGCATGCTTATCGCAAAAATCATTCCACTACCACTGCATTGGTTGACATGACTGACCAGTGGCTCAATGCTATGGATAATGGCAAGTTTGTGGGGGTACTATTTTTAGATTTCAGTGCAGCATTTGATTTAGTTGATCATGAGATAATGCATTAATTTTGTCAAAATTATGGTTTTAAGGAGGTAGCATTGAATTGGGTACAGTCATATCTAACTGACAGGAAACAGTCCACCTATATCAATGGTTCATTTTCTTCCCCTCATGCTTTAAACTGTGGAATACCGCAGGGCAGCTGCCTTGGGCCACTTCTTTATTTAATATATACCAACGACCTTTCCTATGCCCTAGCTGAAACTCAAGCTACTATATTTTCAGATGATACTACAATTTATGCAGCAGGACAATCGGTTCAACAGGTACAGCAAGCTTTACAAGGAGATTTGGAGAATATTAGGGAGTGGGTTTGCCAGAATAAACTTGTTTTAAACACCAAGAAAACCAAAGTTATGTTGGTCTGTTCCACTAGGAAAAGGCCAAAACAGCATGGGATATAATTAAGTATGGGAGGAGTACAAATTGAAGAAGTGGCAGAAACCAAACTATTAGGAGTGCAGCTAGACAACTGCTTATCATGGTCATCTCAAATAACTAATCTATGTAAAAAAAATATTAAAACAGCATGCATAATCAGAAGGATAGCTAAATATTTACCAGGAAAAATTCTTAAGCAAATAACACAAGCTTTAATTGAGAGTCAAGTGAACTACTGTTCTGTTGTCTGGGGAAATGCATCATCAAGTGAAGTTAGGAGGCTGCAGATTGCACAGAACAAAGCAGCAAGGATTGTTTTACGGTGGAGATATGGTTTTTCTGTTGCAGTCATACGCAATGTTCTTGGTTGGTCATCAATCGACAAGATAATTAAAAAAAACATGCTTATTTTATTTCATAATATACATCATTTAAAACGGCCAAGTACAATTCACAACGGTAATCAGTTGGTAAGAGACAGACATTCCGTAAATACTAGGAATAGATTGTCCACCATCTATGCGTTATCCAGACAGAAAAGAGAAATAGGCAAAAGAACATTTCGATTTAGAGCAATAAAGAAATGGAATAAATTAACTGAGCAAACCAGAAACCTTTCAATATATAAATTTAAACATTATTTTAAAACAATTTAAATATAATACACAGAAATGTTGTGGGACTATAGTAGATGAAGAATTCATATTTTTTAGATTGATTATTTATTGGTTTATTACGTTAGTATATTATGTATGTTTGTAATAGTGTGTTATATGTGAAATTGTGTTCGTATATAAATTGTATTTTAATATTTAAGGACTCTTGGAAGATTAGTCCAAATGGGGACTAAAAGAGATCCAAATCAAATCATACTCTGCTTCCACTGGGCATTGCACTGATTTCAAAACTCGGTCCTCCAGACAGTGCAGAGCATTAGCAACACTTATGCAGTTCTTCGTGATGTCTTTCAAAATAGCCGCGTTAGAAAGGATCACCTACACATACTGAACATGTTATAGACAAAAGCGTGCTACATGGCAGACCAATCCGAACTCATCTCTCATCACTCTCCAGGATTGGTAGTTGCCAGAAGGGAGGAGCGTGTCAGCAAAAGCGGGAGACACGTATCTTGCGTTTTGCTCATGAGCTTTATCCATGGAGGACATGTAGTTGTGCCACTCTCCGACAACGAGAGTGGCAGTAGATGTAGGTACGCCCAGATTCATTGAGATGGACACCTGTGAATGAGAGGTAACAAGATAATATATATCAGATATAAAATATTGCCTATTTGGTATAAAAAACACCATACCTTTTTCCAGGAACCACATTCCAAAAGCCTTTATAAAATTGCAATTCTTATATAGAGGTGCATACACGTATACAGTAACAAGGGAAACTAGAAACAGAAAAAGTTTAATTTATTCCAGCATTCTATACCTGGATAAGGGCGCATGAGGACTTGGCGTTGTGGTACCTGGCAGGACAGCTGGCGGTGGTAAATTGAGGGTCTTCTGCAGCAGTTTGGACCCAAAAGAACTCTTGAAACACTCCACCATCACTCTCTCAGCCGTATGCCCCTACATCCACCATTGTCAACCTGTAGCCAACCTGCATCACACACTACCATCAAGATAATGGAGAGGGTGCCTTTGTAGTTGAAGTAGTCGCTGCCGGCTCTGGCATGGGCCCTGATCTGGACATGCTTCCATCAAATCGATCCAACACGGTTGGATAATTCCAGAGCCCCCAAAAGTCTTGGGCAATCGTGGTCCACTGATCGCCTGTAGGAAAGACTACAATGTCGGAAAGGCTACAAAGGAAAGGCTACAAAGAGCTTTGCAGACCTCCAATACAATACTGCACACAGTAGATGAACCCATTTTGTAGCTGCTCACCACAGCCTGCTGTGAACTTCCAGAGGTAAGAACCCATTTCCCCAAAAAGTACGATCTTTGACCCCATGTGCAGTTGCAAACCGTAGTCTGGCTATTTTATGGCGGTTTTGGAGCAGTGGCTTCTTCCTTGCTGAGCGGCCTTTCTGGATATGTCGATATAGGATTTGTTTTACTGTGGATATATATACTTTTGCACCTGTTTTCTCCAGCATCTTCACAAGGTCCTTTGCTGTTGTTCTGGGAATGATTTGCACTTTTCGCACCAAAGTACGTTCAGCTCTAGGAGATAGAATGAGTCTCCTTCCTGAGCGGTATGACGGCTGCGTGGTCCCGCAGTGTTTATACTTGCGTACTATTGTTTGTACAGATGAATGTGGTACCTTCAGGCATTTGGAAATTGCTCCCAAGGATGAACCAGACTTGTGGAGGTCTACAATTTTTTTTCTGAGGTCTTGGCTGACTTCTTTTGATTTTCCCATGATGTCAAGCAAAGGGGCACTGAGTTTGAAGGTAGGCCTTGAAATACATCCACAGGTACACCTCCAATTGACTCAAATTATGTCAATTAGCATATAACAAACTTCTAAAGCCATGACATCATTTTCTGGAATTTTCCAAGCTGTTTAAAGGCACAGTCAACTTAGTGTATGCAAACTTCTGACACACTGGAATTGTGATACAGTGAATTGAATCTATCTGTAAACAATTGTTGGAAAAATTACTTGTGTCATGCACAAAGTAGATGTCCTAACCGACTTGCCAAAACTATAGTTTGTTAACAAGAAATGTATTGAGTGGTTGAAAAACTAGTTTTAATGACTCCCACCTCAGTGTATGTAAACTTCCGACTTCAACTGCATATGTGTTGCTAGGTTAATCAAATCTTGTAGATCCCGGGAATTCGCAAAACTTTTTCTCACCAGTCAAGCATCTCTCTGTGCACTCTATTTTATTCTCCCACGCATCTCTTCCTTGTTTGGGTGTGTCGTCACAAGTTTGGCCATAAATGGCTATTACCAGCTGATCGCTCTCTACTGTCCCCGGGTAATGTTGCTGCTTTCCCCCCCCTTTTTGTTTTTCAAGCGACCGAGTTAAGGGAGTCTGCGAGCACACTCGTTTGGTTCGCCTAGCCGAGTTCGACTAGCCGAGTTCGCCTAGCCAGCAGCTGAAACGAAGCATGCCAACGACTTAACCACGCACCCCTGAGGGGCCCCCGTTTTGAGGGTCAAAGTGGCAGATATGTTGTTGCCTACCCGCACCATCTAGGGGCGGCCTGTCAGGAAGTCCAGTATCCAGTTGCAGAGGGAGGTGTTCAGTCCCAGGGTCCTTACATAGTGATAAGCTTGGAGGGCACGATGGTGTTGAACGCTGAGCTTTAGCTTTATTCAATAAACACCATTCTCACATGGAGAGGTTGAAAATGTCAGTGAAGACACTTGCCAGCCCGTCTGGCCCTGCATCTTTGTGAATGTTAAAATGTTTAAAGGTCTTATTCACATCAGCTACAGAGACCGTGATGACACAGTCGTCCGGAACAGCTGGTGCTCTCATGCATGGTTCAGTGTTGCTTGCCTTGAAGCGAGCATAGAAGGCGTTTAGTTCGTCTGGTAGACTCGCGTCACCGGGCAGCTCGCGGCTGAGTTTCCCTTTGTAATCCGTGATAGTTTGCAAGCCCTGCCACATACGACGAGTGTCAGAGCCGGTGTAGTAGGATTCGATCTGTATCTCAGTGCAGATGTTGACTGTAATCCATGGCTTCTGGTTGGGATATGTACGCACGGTCACTGTGGGATGACGTCGTCGATGCACTTATTAATGAAGCCGATGGCTGATGTGGTAAACTCCTCAATGTCATCGGATGAATCCCAGAACATATTCCAGTCTGTGGTAGCATTTTACATTTTTTTACATTTTAGTCATTTAGCAGACGCTCTTATCCAGAGCGACTTACAAATTGGTGCATTCACCTATAATATCCAGTGGAACAACCACTTTACAATAGTGCATCTAAATCTTTTAAGGGGGGGGGGTTAGAAGGATTACCTTATCCTATCCCAGGTATTCCTTGAAGAGGTGGGGTTTCAGGTGTCTCCGGAAGGTGGTGATTGACTCCGCTGTCCTGGCGTCGTGAGGGAGCTTGTTCCACCATTGGGGTGCCAGAGCAGCGAACAGTTTTGACTGGGCTGAGCGGGAACTGTGCTTCCTCAGAGGTAGGGAGGCGAGCAGGCCAGAGGTGGATGAACGGAGTGCCCTTGTTTGGGTGTAGGGCCTGATCAGAGCCTGAAGGTACGGAGGTGCCGTTCCCCTCACAGCTCCGTAGGCAAGCACCATGGTCTTGTAGCGGATGCGAGCTTCGACTGGAAGCCAGTGGAGAGAGCGGAGGAGCGGGGTGACGTGAGAGAACTTGGGAAGGTTGAACACCAGACGGGCTGCGGCGTTCTGGATGAGTTGTAGGGGTTTAATGGCACAGGCAGGGAGCCCAGCCAACAGCGAGTTGCAGTAATCCAGACGGGAGATGACAAGTGCCTGGATTAGGACCTGCGCCGCTTCCTGTGTGAGGCAGGGTCGTACTCTGCGAATGTTGTAGAGCATGAACCTACAGGATCGGGTCACCGCCTTGATGTTGGTGGAGAACGACAGGGTGTTGTCCAGGGTCACGCCAAGGCTCTTAGCACTCTGGGAGGAGGACACAGTCCTGTAGCTTTGCATTCGCTTCATCGGACCACTTCCATTTTGAGCGCGTCACTGGTACTTCCTGTTTGAGTTTTTGCTTGAAAAGGAATTAGGAGGATAGAGTTACGGTAAGATTTGCAAAATGGAGTGCAAGGGAGAGTTTGTTGGCATTTCTGTTGGAGTAAAAGTGAACTAGAAATGTTTCTATGCAGGTCACTAACGTGGGGGAATGTTGGCAAATGAGTCTTGTTCTGGCTTCCTGAGAGGGTAGCCTCTAGCCTGACACCTGGAAAAGAAATTAGCAGCACCTTCACCCCCCTCCTCTCCTCCCCTCTCCAGAAACAGGGTGCATGAGTCATAAAGGGAAGTAAAGGGGTTACACATAATGTATAGGTGCTGCATGCCTCTAAGACCAGGAGGTAGGAGAGAAAAGGCACACTATCCACTCAGACAAACCCAGGCATCACCACCTTACATCTCCATAAAGAACACAATGACAATAGGAAAAGACAGAACCCATGCATCAACAGAATGTGTCTCAGAGTGGGTGTAGTGCTCATTGTCCTACCCACATAAACTCAGTTTGGTTCCTTCTACTGTAGATCTGACAGGGTTTCTCCTCTCCTATCCTAGTAAGACTATATTTTTTCAGCTCTCCTGTTTGTCTTGCCATGCTAATGCAGGGTATATGCTAATGTACTACTCTCTGTATAGCCTTGCGCTCTACACTGTTTCCCCTGTGGGAAGCCCCCTCCCCTCCCTGCAGCCCAGAGAGAGAGGATGTACTAATTCTAGACATCCAGGTTTGGGGGCCTCAGCTCAGCCTCACTAGGCTCCCCAAGGGTAGGGGCAAACACAGCAAGTTGCTTACGGAAAACGAACCTCTCGAAGAAAAGGGAGCATCAGAGGGACCCAGGGGGCTAGCAGGACTTGGAACAGGTTCCTTTCTATTGTTTTCCTAAAATCCTCCATGTATCACTGCCTGTTTAACTGTTCCACCGTCAGAGGCAGGCAATTATGTCACAAGCACTGCACTGAGCACCATTCATCTTGTATTCAATCGTTCTGGTCAAATAGTAGCAAACAAAAATATATCACTTCCTGCACTGAATGCATTGTTCTCTCATCTACATCAGATTTTGTATAGACTTGCAATGTTCTATAGCTTCTTAATATAGAGAATAGCTGTATGTGAAGGACCATGAATGCACTCTGAAATGAACATTTAAACTTGAAAAACCAACACCTTTTATAAGTGACAGGAGATAAAGCTACTCAACCAACTCGTCGCTGCCATAGGACTTAACAGATTCTCATCAGGATGACATCAGCTCCCTTCTGTGACTCATCCGTCCCCCTGGACAGTCTAGTCTCTGACAGCTGTGGGGTGGCTGAAAGGTCATCACACATACTACGTCAAATCACATGACATCATCTGACACACAAAAAAAACACTCTGGAAGATGGTGGGTGTCAGAAAGCTCCGGTGGATTCATACACTTGTGTTTTATTTCATTCAGACATCAAGCATGTCCAATTTTACAATTTACTCTCCTCTTTCAAAAGGTGATGTAACCAGTCTGGTCAGTGAAGAAAAAACAAGACAGAGGGGGAAGCAGTGCAGAGGAAGAGTGGAAGGAGAGGTGATGAGGAGATAGGGAGCTTCAGACAGGAGGGCAAGCAGACAGACGCATACAGACAGTGTAGTAGTGTGAATTGAAATAGCAGACTAAGTTTATGGTTACAGCTTAATCATACTACAGATAAACATACTCTGCTCAACTTTAATCTTCTTCTAAATGTATAGAGTACTATATACAGTAGCTGCTACACATGGCCATCCACAGCAAAACACAGCACTACGCTAGTTCACTCATTCCACACTTTTTCCAGACAGATAATTTGAGGTTTCTGCCCACTAGGGCCAACCCTCTGTCGGTCCTGCTTTCTCTGACCTGTAATTACATGACATTCATTTGATTAGCTCATTAGTTCAACTCTCGCCACAGCCAAACAGGAACCCCCTTATTAGTGGTTCATAATATATATATATATGTTTTTTACATTTTAGTCATTTAGCAGACGCTGTTATCCAGAGCGACTTACAGTAGTGAATGCATAAATTTCATACTTTTTTTCCTTTTTTTTTTTTTTCTATCATACTGGCCCCCCGTGGGAACCGAACCCAAAACCCTGGCGTTGCAAACACCATGCTCTACTAACTGCTCTACTAACTGAGCTACAGGGAAGGAGATATATATATATACACTTCTCAAAAAAATAAAGGGAACACTAAAATAACACATCCTAGATCTGAATGAATGAAATAATCTTAAATACTTTTTTCTTTACATAGTTGAATGTGCTGACAACAAAATCAAACAAAAATAATCAATGGAAATCCAATTTATCAACCCATGGAGGTCTGGATTTGGAGTCACACTCAAAATTAAAGTGGAAAACCACACTACAGGCTGATCCAACTTTGATGTAATGTCCTTAAAACAAGTCAAAATGAGGCTCAGTAGTGTGTGTGGCCTCCACGTGCCTGTATGACCTCCCTACAATGCCTGGGCATGCTCCTGATGAGGTGGCGGATGGTCTCCTGAGGGATCTCCTCCCAGACCTGGACTAAAGCATCCGCCAACTCCTGGACAGTCTGTGGTGCAACGTGGCGTTGGTGGATGGAGCGAGACATGATGTCCCAGATGTGCTCAATTGGATTCAGGTCTGGGGAACGGGCGGGCCAGTCCATAGCATCAATGCCTTCCTCTTGCAGGAAACGCTGACACACTCCAGCCACATGAGGTCTAGCATTGTCTTGCATTAGGAGGAACCCAGGGCCAACCGCACCAGCATATGGTCTCACAAGGGGTCTGAGGATCTCATCTCGGTACCTAATAGCAGTCAGGCTACCTCTGGCGAGCACATGGAGGGCTGTGCGGCCCCCCAAAGAAATGCCACCCCACACCATGACTGACCCACCGCCAAACCGGTCATGCTGGAAGATGTTGCAGGCAGCAGAACGTTCTCCACGGCGTCTCCAGACTCTGTCACGTCTGTCACGTGCTCAGTGTGAACCTGCTTTCATCTGTGAAGAGCACAGGGCGCCAGTGGCGAATTTGCCAATCTTGGTGTTCTCTGGCAAATGCCAAACGTCCTGCACAGTGTTGGGCTGTAAGCACAACCCCCACCTGTGGACGTCAGGCCCTCATACCACCCTCATGGAGTCTGTTTCTGACCGTTTGAGCAGACACATGCACATTTGTGGCCTGCTGGAGGTCATTTTGCAGGGCTCTGGCAGTGCTCTTCCTGCTCCTCCTTGCACAAAGGCGGAGGTAGCGGTCCTGCTGCTGGGTTGTTGCCCTCCTACGGCCTCCTCCACGTCTCCTGATGTACTGGCCTGTCTCCTGGTAGCGCCTCCATGCTCTGGACACTACGCTGACAGACACAGCAAACCTTCTTGCCACAGCTCGCATTGATGTGCCATCCTGGATAAGCTGCACTACCTGAGCCACTTGTGTGGGTTGTAGACTCCGTCTCATGCTACCACTGGAGTGAAAGCACCGCCAGCATTCAAAAGTGACCAAAACATCAGCCAGGAAGCATAGGAACTGAGAAGTGGTCTGTGGTCACCACCTGCAGAACCACTCCTTTATTGGGGGTCTTGCTAATTGCCTATAATTTCCACCTGTTGTCTATTCCATTTGCACAACAGCATGTGAAATTTATTGTCAATCAGTGTTGCTTCCTAAGTGGACAGTTTAATTTCACAGAAGTGTGATTGACTTGGAGTTACATTGTGTTGTTTAAGTGTTCCCTTTATTTTTTTGAGCAGTGTATATATATCTCCCTCTCTCCTCCCCTGTTCGAGAGAGAAAACAGTGTGTAGAGGAGAGGGAGTGGGGGAGGGTTTGAGAGATGAGAACGGGAGAGATGTTAACACAGCCGTACACAAAGATTTATTTGGAAGGGATACAGCACTAATTTTGCCAAAACATTTTAAAAATCAAGGTAAGGACGCCACCCAATCTTTGATAAACACAGATATTAAGCTATTTTCAAAAATTCTGTCATCCCATCTCAAAACGTACTTACCCAATTGGTACATCTGGACCAAAGCAGGTTTGTAAAAAAAACTATTATCCTCAGACAACCTCCATCTTCTATTACATATATTTTATGGTTCATCAGAAACCAAAGCTCCTTGGGCAGTGCTATCTCTCGACGCAGAAAAAGACTAGAATAATCATATCTTGGTTGGTTTGGGAACATATGGGACTTGGCTCCAATTTCATTAATATGATAAAAATACTATCTGCCAATCCCTCACCCATAGTAATAACAGGCAATACCTGCTCTGTTCCATTCAAATAACTAGAAGTAGCAGGCAAGGTGATCCCATCTAACCTCTGCTATTTTATTGTCTATGGGGCCCCTGGCCCAGGTAATTCGACAATCAAAAGAAATTACACCAATCTCTCTAAATTCTACGGATCACGTCATCTCATTATACGCCAATGATATCTTACCTTATCTAGACAACATATCTTAATCCCTCCCAAAAGCTTTGAAGATCATAGTCAAATGCAGCTCCATCTCAAGTTACAAAATACATCTAACCAAACCTGCCTTACTGCCTCTCAAGACCCCGATGGAGGACTCCATCTCTACTTATAGAATACCAATCGTTTCACTTTTTAAATATTTGGGAATATATTTCGTTCTTTTGATAAAACCATTGCCAGAAACTTTAACAGAACTCTCAAATCTATTAAATCTGACCTCAGTAGATGGACTAATATTCCAGTTGCTTTAACCGGCAGAATAGCCGGTTAAAATGAATATATTGCCACGGATGAATTTCTGTATTAAAATCCATAGTGCGGTCTCAAAATGTATATGGAAAGGTACAGTGGCTTGCGAAAGTATTCACCCCCCTTGGCGTTTTTCCTATTTTGTTGCCTTACAACCTGGAATTAAAAGGGATTTCTGGGGGGTTTGTATCATTTGATTTACACAACATGACTACCACTTTGAAGATGAAAAATATTTATAAAGTCAATACTTTGTAGAGCCACCTTTTACATCAATTACAGCTGCAAGTCTCTTGGGGTATGTCTCTATAAGCTTGGCACATCTAGCCACTGGGATTTTTGCCCATTCTTCAAGGCAAAACTGCTCCAGCTCCTTCAAGTTGGATGGGTTCCGCTGGCGTACAGCAATCTTTAAGTCATACCACAGATTCTCAATTGGATTGAGGTCTGGGCTTTGACTAGGCCATTCCAAGACATTTAAAATGTTTCACCTTAAACCACTCGAGTGTTGCTTTAGCAGTATGCTTAGGGTCATTGACCTGCTGGAAGGTGAACCTCCATCCCAGTCTCAAATCTCTGGAAGACTGAAACAGGTTTCCCTCAAGAATTTCCCTGTATTTAGCGCGATCCATCCTGCCTTCAATTCTGACCAGTTTCCCAGTCCCTGCTGATGAAAAACATCCCCACAGCATGATGCTGCCACCACGCTTCACTGTGGGGGTGGTGTTCTTGGGGTGATGAGAGGTGTTGGGTTGCGCTAGTCAAATCTTACCAGAGTACCTTCTTCCATATATTTGGGGAGTCTCCCACATGCCTTTTGGCGAACACCAAACGTGTTTACTTATTTTTTTCCTTAACCTCTCTGTGAGTAAGGCTAGTTTTCTGAATTTCTGCCTGTCTGACGTGCCCAACGTAAACTGCCTGTTACTCAGGGCCAGAAGCTAGGATACGCATATAATTGGTAGAATTGGATAGAGAACACTCTGAAGTTTCTAAAACTTAACATAATGTCTGTTAGTTTAACAGAACTAATATAGCAGGCAAAAACCCGAGGAAAAGCGGGGGGGGTTTTTGAGCTCAGTATGACTTCCAATGCAATGCTATTGAAAGATCTAATTTCCACCTCCCAGATTGCAGTTCCTATGGCATCCACTAGATGTCAACAGTCTTTATACAAGGTTTTAGGCTTGTTTTTTTTCAATGAAGTATTTGTAGTCGTTCCAAGTTAAGCGCCAGTGCAAAAGTTGTCTTTTTGCGCGTTTTATCGTTTGCGCGCTCTTCATTCTTTTCCTTTGCCAGTGAACATAGTAATCTCCGTCTGAAATATTAGATATTAGACAGCCTGAGGATTAATAAAAAACATGGTTTGACTCATTTGGACGAACTTTGCTGGTAACTTTTTGGCATCCTTTGTATGCATGTTGAA
Organism: Salmo salar; assembly: GCF_965601325.2. Lineage (NCBI taxonomy): Eukaryota > Metazoa > Chordata > Actinopteri > Salmoniformes > Salmonidae > Salmo > Salmo salar. The sequence continues at coordinate 19,944,687 of NC_138314.1, read as the reverse complement.
GGACTGGATTATTGAATTCAATGGCGCCAACTAAACAGCGTTTTTGGGACATAAAGAAGGACTTTATCAAACAAAACGACCATTCAATGTGTAGCTGGGACGCTTGGGATTGCAAACAGAGGAAGATCTTCAAAAGTAAGTGATTTATTTTATCGGTATTTTGTGTCGCCTGTGCTGGTTTGAAAAGGATGTTATTGTGGGAGCGCTGTCCTCAGACCATCGAATGCTATGCTTTCGCCGTAAAGCCTTTTTGAAATCTGACAACGCAGTTCGATTACCAAGATTCTAAGCTAAAGAATCATGCATGACACTTGTATTTTCATGAATGTTTAATATTACGATATTGAATTTGGCGTGCCTGGATTTCACCGGATGTTGTCGAATTTGATCCCGCCTGTGGGATCTCCGCTCTAATTGAGCAATGGCTTTTTTCTGGCCACTTTTCAGTAAAGCCCAGCTCTGTGGACTGTATGGCTTAAAATGGTCCTATAGACAGATACTCCAATCTCCGCTGTGGAGCTTTGCAGCTCCTTCAGGGTTCTTTGGTCTCTTTGTTGCCTCTCTGATTAATGCCCTCCTTACATGGTCCGTGAGTTTTGGTGGGCGGCCCTCTCTTGGCAGGTTTGTTGTGGTGCAATATTCTTTACGTTTTTTTATAATGGATTTAATGGTGCTCCGTGGGATGTTCAAAGTTTCTGATATTTTTGATAACACAACCCTGATCTTAAATTCTCTACAACTTTGGAGAGCTCCTTGGTCTTCATAGTGCCACTTGCTTGGTGGTGACCCTTGCTTAGTGGTGTTGCAGACTCTGGGGCCTTTCAGAACAGGTGTATATATACTGAGATCATGTGACAGATCATGTGACACTTAAATAAAGTCCACCTGTGTGCAATCTAACTAATTATGTGACTTCTGAAGGTAATTGGTTGCACCAGATCTTATTTAGGGGCTTCATAGCAAAGGGGGTGAATACATATGGACCACTTTTCCGTGAATTTTTTTGAAACAAGTTCTTTTTTTAATTTTACCAATTTGGACAATTTTGTGCATGTCCATTACATGAAATGCAAATAAAAATCCATTTAAATTACAGGTTGTAATGAAACAAAATAGGAAAACGCCAAGGGGGGGGGGGGGGAATACTTTTGCAAGGCACTGTAAGCGAAATGGACGAAATTAATGGATGAAATTAACAAACTTGCAAAGAGGGAAAGATGTAGGAAGACTATCCATACCAAACTTTAAAATGTATTTTGTCCCATCGTAAATTGGTTTAGACATGATTTTTCCTCTACCTGGCGGAGTATGGACTGAAATATGGTGTCTCCTATTTCCTCTTCCAGGGCTACATGTTGGTCCTATTACTGCTTACACAATTTCTATTTGGCACAAAATTGAAAAACAATGTAACTGGGAATCAAAATGGCATGCCCATACTCCAATATTTCAAAATAATGCCTTGCAAATGTGGAATCCGTACCCTTGCCGATATCATAGACAGTAATGGTTTGAGAATATTCCAAGATTTGAAAGACACATACTGTACACATTACCAGGCAACTGCTTTTTTCTATATTTACAACTTAGGTCAGCTTTGCTGGCCTATGGAGTCCATTGGGAAACCCAACTACCGAACCATCCAATGATGGGATTGATAAATAAATTATCTGGGTTCCCGGAAGGACTGGTCTCTATAACATACTTTTGGAATGCTCATATTCTGAGCTAGCCATTAAAAAAGTATGGTCCACAGAGCTAAGTGAATCTGAACAACCCTTTAACTGGAACAAAATAGAGAAAAATATGACCTTGGCATCCCGTAATCCGAACCATTAACTTATACATTAAGTTTTTTCAAAGACTGTATTTCACACTAAGGAAAAGGTTTACGATGAATTTGGCCCCAAATCCCTGTAAAGTGTCCTGTAAATTAGGCAGGCACATTCCTTCATTTGATGTGGGAGTGCCTTGCAGTTAAATGCTTCTGGGATAAAGTCACAAAATACAGTTTGAAGTGCATGAATGTACAGTATATTTGGAAAGTATTCAGACCCCTTGACTTTTGCCACATTTTGTTACATTACAGCCTTATTCTAAAATGTATTACATTTTTAAATTTTCCTCATCAATCTACACACAATACCCCATAGTGACAAAGCAAAAACAGTTGTTTTATTTTATTTTATATATTTACATAAGTATTCAGACCCTTTACTGACTACTTTGTTGAAGCACCTTTGGCAGTGGTTACAGCCTCGAGTCTTCTTGGGTATGACACTACAAGCAAATACACCTATATTTGGGGAGTTTCTCCCATTCTTCCCTGCAGATCCTCTCTTCCGTGGCATCTGTCTGGCCGCTCTACCATAAAGGCCTGATTGGTAGAGTGCTGCATAGATGGTTGTCCTTCTGTAAGGTTCTCCCATCTCCACAGAGGAACTCCGGAGCTCTGTCAGAGTGACCATCAGGTTCTTGGTAATCTCCCTGACCAAGGCCCTTCTCCCACGATTGCTCAGTTTGGCTGGGCAGCCAGCTTTAGGAAAAGTCTTGGTGGTTCCAGACTTCTTCCATGATGTATTCTTGGGTACCTTCAATGCTGCAGATCCGTGCCTCGATACAATCATGTCTCAGAGCTCTACAGACAATTACTTCAACCTCATGGCTTGGTTTTTGCTCTGACATCACCCTGTCTACTGTGGGACCTTATATAGACAGGTGTGTGCCTTTCCAAATCATGTCCAATCAATTTAATTTACCACAGGTGGACTCCAATCAAGTTGTAGAAACATCTCAAAGATGATCAATGGAAACAGGATGCACCTGAGCTCAATTTTGAGTCACATAGCAAAGGGTCTGAATACTTATGTAAATAATATATTTCTGTTTTAGTTTTTTTTATATATTTACAAAAATGTCATTATGGGGTATTGTGTGTAGTGATGAGTTTTTTTTTATTTAATCAATTTTAGAAAAAGGCTGTAACGTAACAAAATATGGAAAAGGTTAAGGGGTCTGAATACTTTCCGAATGCACTGTAAATATTCAATGCTTTGAATCTGCTATGTTACTTAACGATGATGGCTCCTTGAATCTTTCAATCAATCAGAGAAGGCAGCACTGGCAGGCAGCACTGTCGCAAAAAACATTGTTGGCTCTTAGGTGGCAATCACCCCACTCTCTCCCAATTCGCCAGTGGATACAGTTACAATTAGAAGTTATAGCATTATAATTAATTTACAGTGAGAATGAATGTTGATAGTTAAGGAACAATTGAGGCTGAATAAAAGATGGTCACAAAAGAAGGGGAGAGATGTTGAGAGATTGGTGAGTTGGGGAAGACCTTGTTTAAGCGCTATGTCCTGGCACTGCCACAGGAAACCCGGGCCTGCACTTGGGGAAATTATGGAAATTGTGTCATGGTCTGGCTGGGACTTTGAGACTCTGGCTGGGACTTTTCTTATCCAGAGCACAGTGGATTGAATGCTTCCCCTTTAACATTTACTCAACATGAAATAAATCATTTCAAGATGTCTACCTAAGCACCAATAATCTGTTTTCCCTACACAAAAAAACATCCAGATAATCAATCTAAAACAGGATGCTCAGAACAGGTGCAGGAGGACACCAACAAACAAATCACTGTTCACAATCCTGCAGAAACACACTCCTGCCAAGTAATTCTTCAAAATTCCCCAAAGCAACCACACTGGATCTACTACTACACTATTCCTAAATCAAATCAAATTTTATTGGTCACATACACATGGTTAGCAGATGTTAATGCGAGTGTAGCGAAATGCTTGTGCTTCTAGTTCCGACAGTGCAGTAATATCTAACAAGTAATCTAACAATTCCTAATACACATAAATCTAAAGGAGTGAATGAGAATATGTACATATAAATACATGGATGAGCGATGGCCGAGCGGCATAGGCAAGGTGCAATAGATGGTATAAAATACAGTATATACATATGATATGAGTAATGTAAGATATGTAAACATTATTAAAGTGGCATTGTTTAAAGTGCTATTGTTTAAATTGACTAGTGATCCATTTATTAAAGTGGCCAGGGATTGGGTCTCAATGTAGGCAGCAGCCTCTCTGAGTTAGTGATTGCTGTTTAGCAGTCTGATGGCCTTGAGGTAGAACCTTTTTTTCAGTTTCTAGGTCCCAGCTTTGATGCACCTGTACTGACCTTGCCTTCTGGATGGTAACAGGCAGTGGCTCGGGTGACTGTTGTCCTTGATGATCTTTTTGGCCTTCCTGTGACATCGGGTGCTGTAGGTGTCATGGAGGGCATGTAGTTTGCCCCTGGTGATGCGTTGTGCAGATCGCACCACCCTCTGAAGTGCCTTGCAGTTGCGGTTGAGGGCGGTGCAGTTGCCGTACCAGGCTGTGATACAGCCCGACAGGATGCTCTCGATTGTGCATCTGTAAAAGTTTGTCAGGGTTTTGGGTGACAAGCATATTTCTTCAGCCTCCTGTCTGTGTGGGTGGACCATTTCAGTTTGTCTGTGATGTGTACGCCGAGGAACTTTCCACCTTCTCCACTGCTGTCCCTTCCTACTGATACACTAAAACCCTACCCAGTCTGCTTGTATTACTACAGCAGCTCTACTACAGCTACAGTACTCTGTGTGAAAATGCTGGAACAGGTCACCCCTGTGAGTGAAATAAATACTTCAATCTGCGAGAATAAAACTGAAAATGAAAGAAGTGGGAGCTATAAGAATTCTCCCTGTGGACTCTAAAGTCAGGGTTTTTATTCTTCACACACACTGAGATCAGATGTGTGCTTGTTTAACAGACTGTCATATCAGAAGGGCTGGATTACACCCTGCCCTGGCGCTTTCTATTTCACTTGAAAAGCAGAGCGGCGCTGATAAATGGGTAAAATGTCGTCCGAGGGGATGGCTGCCGTTTTACGGGCTCCTAACCAACTGTGCTATTTTGTACGTTTTTTCACACTGTTTGTAAATTATTTTTGTACTTATTTTGTAAAAAATGTTGCTGCTACCATCTCTTATGACCAAAAAGAAACAGAAGCTACGTCTGGTAAGAGGAGGGGCGGGGGTGTGTGTCTATTTGTCAATAACAGCTGGTGCGCGATGTCTAATATTAAAGAAGTCTCGAGGTATTGCTCGCCTGAGGTAGAGTACCATATGATAAGCTGTAGACCATACTATCTACCAAGAGAGTTCTCATCTATATTATTCGTAGCCGTCTATTTACCACCACAAACCGATGCTGGCACTAAGACCGCACTCAACAAGCTGTATAAGGCCATAATCAAACAAGAAAATGTCCGGGGACTTTAATGCAGGCAAATTTAAATACGTTTTACCTCATTTCTACCAGCATGTCATATGTGCAACCAGAGGGAAAAAAAACTCTAGACCACCTTTACTCCATACACAGGGCTCTCACCCTCCATTTGGCAAATCTGACCATAATTCTATACTCCTGATTCCTGCTTACAAGCAAAAACTAAAGCAGGAAGTACCAGTGACTCACTCAATACGGAAGTGGTCAGCACAGTGACCTTACGTACATATCCCAACCAGAAGCCATGGATTACAAGAAACATCCGCATTGAGCTACAGGCTAGAGCTGCCGCTTTCAAGGAGTGGGACACTAATCCGGACGCTTATAAGAATTCCCACTACGCCCTCAGACGAATCATCAAACAGGCCAAGCATCAATACAGGATTAAGATTGAATCCTACTACACCGGCTCTGACGCTCGTCAGATGTGGCAGGGCTTAAAAACTATTACGGACTACAAAGGGAAACCCAGCCGCAAGCTGCCTAGTGACACGAGCCTACCAGATGAGCTAAATGCCTTTATGCTCACTTTGAGGCAAGCAGTACTGGAGCATGCATGAGAGCACCAGTTGTTCCTGAGAACTGTGTGATCACGCTCTCGGTAGCCGACGTGAGCAAGACCTATAAACAGGTCAACATTTACAAAGCTGTGGGCCCAGACGGATTACCAGGACGTGTACTCAAAGCATGCTCCGATCCAACTGGCAAGTATCTTCACTGATATATTCAACCTCCCTGACCGAGTCTGTAATACCTACATATTTCAAGCAGACCACCATAGTCCCTGTGCCCAAGACAGCGAAGGTAACCTGCCTAAATCATTACCGCCTCGTAGCACTCACGTCGGTAGTCATGAAGTGCTTTGAAAGGCTGGTCATGGCTCACATCAACAGCATCATCCCGGATACCCTAGACCCACTCCAATTTGCATACCGCCCCAACAGATCACACAATCTCAATTGCACTCCACACTGCCCTTTCCCAACCGAACAAAAGAAACACCTATGCAAGAATGCTGTTCATTGACTACAGCTCAACGTTCAACACCATCGTGCCCACAAAGCTCATCATTAAGCTAAGGACCCTGGGATTAAACACGTCCCTCTGCAACTGGATCCTGGACTTCCTGACGGGCCGCCCCCAGGTGGTAAGAGTAGGCAACAATACGTCTGCCACGCTTATCCTTAACACTGGGGCCCCTCAGGGGTGCGTGCTTACTCCCCTCCTGTACTCCCTGTTCACCCACGACTGTGTAGCCAAACACAACTCCAACACCATCATTACGTTTGCTGACGACACAACATTGGTATGCCTGATTACCGACAATGATGAGACAGCCTATAGGGCGGAGCTCAGAGACCTGGCAGTGTGGTACCAGGACAACAACCTCTCCCTCAATGTGAACAAGACAAAGGAGCTGATCGTGGACTACAGGAAAAGGCGGGCCGAACAATCCCCCATTAAGATTGATGGGCTGTAGTGGAGTGGGTCGAGAGTTAAGGTCCTTGGTGTCCACATCACCAACAAACTATCATGGTCCAAACACAGAGGGCACAACAACAACAACTTCTCCCCCTCAGGAGACTGAAAAGATTTGGTATGGGTCCCCAGATCCTCAACAATTTCTACAGCTGCACCATCGAGAGCATCCAGACTGGTTGCATCACCGCCTGGTATGACAACTGCTCAGCATCTGACTGTAAAGCGCTACAGAGGGTAGTGCGTACGCCCCAGTAGATCACTGGGGCCAAGCTTCCTGCCATCCAGGACCTATGTACTAGGCTGTGTCAGAGTTAAGCCCAAAACATTTTCAAAGACTCCAGTCACCCAAATAATATGCTGTTTTCTCTGCTACCGCACAGCAAGCGGTACCGGAGCACCAAGTCTAGGACCAAAAGGCTCCTTAACAGCTTCTACCCACAAGCCATAAGACAGCTGAACAATTAATCAAATGGCCAATGGCTACTCGTCATACTGTAAAATTACTGATGTGCTGCTGTAATTAAAGCACCCCTCACAGTCCTCCCCTCGCCTCCCCACACACTGACCTTTACCAATGCAAACACTGGCTCATTGTCTCAGCTCGCTCTATACACCTTCCACAGGGATACAAATAAATGTATGTTTGAATACACACGTGTGTGCGCGTACATGTACAGTACGACTGGGTTTATGTATGCCAACACTTTAAGCCTCAACTTCAGCACAAGCACCAATCCAATCCTTCCAATTGTCAAGATGTGCTGTCATTGTTCAATTCAAGCCCTTTAGGTTGTAGGAAATTGAAGACTCTTGATGGTCAGATCATAACACATAATGATAAAAGATGCAGAAGATGGAGATGGATTCCTTGACACAGAGCACTGCCACTTGGCCTCAGTCCTCGGTAGAGCAGACAGCCTGAGACAGGGAGTGGAGGAGGGATGCAGCAGAGGGCTGCTGTTTGTTTAATGTGTCACTGAAGCATCAGTGTTGTCTGTGAAGGGCCAGATGGAGGGGGATTGTGGTTGTGGGCAGCATGCCAGCTGTAGACAGTCCGACAGTGCTCTGACAACAGCAGTGCATGAGCAAAGGGTCACAAAGTGCTAACTCGCATCTACAGCTGTGCGGTTTCTACTTTTCATAGGCACGCACACACATTATATTTCATCTTAAAAGGTCAACTAATCCTTAGAGCCAACTTCTCTGGGGAGCCAGGTAGCCTAGCGGTGAGTTGGGGCCAGTAACCGAAAGGTTCGAATTGCCAAGCCGACTAGGTGAAAAATCTCTTGATCTGCCCTTGAGCAAGGCACTTAAACCTAACTGGTCCTGTAAGTCACTCTAGCTAAAAGGCCTACGAGGCATCAACATGAGTCAGAAACATTAATTTTAGTGTCAAAATTGACTACAAAGTGTAAATAGGATAATTTGGGTCCTAAAGTCAGTCTCGTCCAAAACAACGTTTTATAAATAAATAATTCGCAATTTACTGGAGGTTTGTGTATGGATTTCTTACATGTCCACTTTTGTCAATTGCCCAGAGACAACATGTTGTGGTCCACCCCCAGCTGCCATGTAGACATTTTTTGTTAAGTCTGCATAAGGGTGTGACACGCACATTTTGCTCTGGGAAATAGGAGTGAAAATGGGCTTCCATAAAGTTGGTGTAAAACTTCCAAAGCATTTCAACAATATTACCAGATGGCCAGGAACGGATTACATCCGACATGGTCACTTCTGCTCCCTGTCAACCACTACAGTAATGTTGGTGAGTACGTTAGCTAAGTAGATAGCTGGTACTAGCTAGCTAGTAGCTACTTTTGGTTATACATTACTTGATAATACTAGCGAGCCAGGCTAGCTATGATACCACAGATGAAAGGGGAATGATACTGAAGCTAGCTAATGTGTAATATGATGTAGCATGTCAGAGGAAGATGTGCATGGCTCAGGTTAGCTAGCTACCTTGCTAACAACAGCTAACTGTAGCCATTGCATTGGCATTTAGAATAAATACAGGGCAGGCACTTGGATACTAGCTAGTTTGCTAGATTATCATAGGATGTGGCCAGCTTGCTTTTAGTAATGCTTCAACTCGAACTGGCTAGCAAACGGTTGCCAACTCATTTAAACTCGGACACAGATATGATAACTAACCTGGATTTGCAAGTTAGGTAGTTACAGTAGCTAGCATTCGGGGGCTTCATCTGCTAACCCAAAACGGCATGCCTGTTCTGATATCCCTGTGTATTCTTCAAAACATGTCAGGGAGACCATACTGGAAGGTATAATATTAGCAGAACACTGCTTCTACAATATTATGTGAAGGATAGTTTATTCTACATGGAAAGGTTACAATTGAAAGTTATCAAAACACTTTGTTTAGAATATCTACATAAGTCCAGCAATTGCACTCTTCTCATATTACTCTGTAGGCTACTGACCGATGCAAAGCTTCCTCCTGGAGGAAGCTTTAAATTGGTCAGTAGCCTACAGAGTGGTATGAGAAGAGTGCCATCCTCTTGCATCTCACATCTGCCTGTAGTTATTGAACTCTGCCTGATGGACCCATGAGGCAAATTCTGTCATATCCAGGATGGAGTGTCATGCACTCCAGCCCTCCTGGCACCTGACTGCACCTGTACATAACCTGTAATACATGACATACTGTAGATTGAAGGGACTTCGTCACCCACTGGAGACTTGAAGACAGAACCTCACCCAGAGAGCTGTGTATGTCAGTGTGTGGTTAGATTTGCCATTCTAGTCCTGACTAGACGGCTGAAGTTGTACTCTACACACAACGTATTGTTATTTGCTAGGTAAGTGTAGGCATATGGTCTTTATAAGCACATCAATATGAAATTTACAGAATAAAATGTTTTGACTTTGTAACAAGAATACACTCATGGAATTCCTAACACATCATGCGTCTACACCTAGACTACAGTTCAAAAGTATGGGTCACTTAGAAATGTCCTTGTTTTTGAAAGAACATTTTTTTTAAATGACCTTTAAAATAACATCAAATTGATCAGAAATAGAGTGTAGACATTGTTAATGTTGTAAATTACCACTGTAGCTGGAAACGGCAGATTTTTAATGGAATATCTACATAGGCGTACAGAGGCCCATTATCAGCAACCCTCACTCCTGTGTTCCAATGGCATGTTGTGTTAGCTAATCGAAGTTTATCATTTTAAAAGGCTAATTGATCATTAGAAAACCCTTTTGTAATTATGTTAGCACAGCTGAAAACTTGTCCTGAATAAAGCAATAAAACTGGCCTTCTTTAGACCAGTTGAGTATCTGGAGCATCAACATTTGTGGGTTCGATTACAGGCTCAAAATGTCCAGAAACAAATAATTTTCTTCTGAAACTCGTCAGTCTATTCTTGTTCTGAGAAATGAAGGCTATTCCATGCGGCAAATTGCCAAGAAACTGAAGATCTGGTACAACGCTGTGTACTACTCCCTTCACAGAACAGCGAAACTGGCTCTAACCAGAATAGAAAGAGGAGTGGGAGGCCCCGGTGCACAACTGAGCAAGAGGACAAGTACATTAGAGTGTCTAGTTTGAGAAACGGATGCCTCACAAGTCCTCAACTGGCAACTTCATTAAATAGTACCCGCAAAACACCAGTCTCAACGTCAACAGTGAAGAGGCGACTCCGGGATGCTGGCCTTTTTTTTGCAAAATAACTTAGTTCTCTTTGTATTCACACTGCCCTTGCCTTTGAATGAGGACTCAACTATTTTGCACTTTCACTTCACCTATTTCATGGACCGAGTCCTCTTTGCATTTACATTGCTATGTTTAGAAAGGAACCAAGTTATTTTTCTAACATTCACTCAATGCACTCTGGGTTTTTATAAAGTGCAGGACAAGCCATTCCATCAGAACGTGTTATCGGACAGCTAGATATACCTGCTTACAATTTGGAAGCTAGTAGATTGCATTTAGTTAAAATATGAGACAACATAATAATTGTAATCAGAAAATACTTATAACATGTCAATTAGATTGGTAACAGAATAAATAGCAATAGAATAAGTGCAGAATAAATAATGTTGTAATTGAAAATTGTACGCCCAAGGTAGGCTGCTGTCCCTTTAAGAGCGAGAATTTTGTACACTATGTTGTGAGTCTCACCAAATATATTGTCTTCTCACACTATTCAAACCCCACAATCAATAAACATCTTATGAAGCTCTCTTAGCCTATAGATCACATATTGCAAACAAATAATCTGAACTAAAAGCTCCACACATTTTGGAATTTCTGTGCATCCTTTGCTAATCAATATCCAAAAACAGCAACAAAAAAATCCTCGAACCTGCACCATATGCTCTCTTTTGTCGCACCAACGTGAAGGTTTATGGCAGGGGAAACTGTGTTTCAGTAGTCTAGTGTGTGGTGCGGGAATAATGACAGGCAAACCTGGGGAGCTTTGTGTTCACATTGTCCTAAAAAAGGAAACCGGAACGCGGAATTCAAGCGAAGCGTACCGAACACAGACCACCTGTTTGTGGTGGTGGTGGTCAGTTTGTGTTTGCTTCGGGGGCTCCACTCTTCTGGGAAGGCTTTCCACTAGATGTTGGAACATTGCAGGGGGACTTGCTACCATTCAGCCAAAAGAGCATAAGTGAGGTTGGGCACTTAAGTTGGTTGATTATGCCTGGCTTGCAGTCGGTGTTCCTACTCATCAAAAAGTTGTTCAATGGGGTTGAGGTCAGGGCTCTGTGCAGGTCAGTCAAGTTCTTCCACACCGATCTCGATAAACCATTTCTGTATGGACCTCGCTTTGTGCAAGGGGGCATTGTCATGCTGAAACAGGAAAGGGCCTTCCCCAAACTGTTGCCACAAAGTTGGAAGCACAGGATCGTCTAGAATGTCATTGTATGCTGTAACGTTAAGATTTCCCTTCACTGGAACTAAGGGGCCTAGCCCGAACAATGAAAAACAGCCCCAGACCATTATTCCTCCCCCAAAAAAACTTTACAGTTGGCACTCTGCATTGGGGTAGGTAGCGTTCTCCTGGCATCCACCAAACCCAGATGTCTGTTGGTTGCTTCCAGAGGCAGTTTGGAACTCGGTAGTGAGTGTTGCAACCGAGGACAGACGATTTTTACGAGCTACGCGCTTCAGGACTCAACGGTCCTGTTCTGTGAGCTTGTGTGGTCTACAACTTCACGGCTGAGCTGTTGTTGCTCCTAGACGTTTCCACTTCACAATAACAGCACTTACAGTTGACCGGGGAAGCTCTAGTAGGACAGATATTTGACGAACTGACTTGTTGGAAATGTGGCATCCTATAACAGTGCCACGTTGAAAGTCACTGAGCTCTTCAGTACGGGCCATTCTATTGACAATGTTTGTCTATGGAAATTGCATGGCTGTGTACTCGATTTTATACACCTGTCAGCAACGGGTGTGGCTGAAATAGCCAAATCCACTAATTTGAACTGGTGTCTACATGCTTTTTGGCCATGTAGTGCATCAAAGAGAATCAGGTAAGTGTTACAACAGTAAAACAACAATCAATATCGAAATTATGTTCAGTGGTGACCCGTCATTCAGGGTAGGTGGGGCTTGCCTGTTTTGCATGTTATTTTGGCATTAATAGGTGTCACATATCAGTTTGCAAACAATGAAACAAAATATATATCATTGAGTTAATAAAGCCGCATACACACATGGTGTCTTTTGTTTTCTTGAGTAGGGCAGATCCAAAATGCAGGTGTTTCAGCCTAGCTCAGTGCTTTCTGTGGTGGTGGGGCGAGCCAGCAAAAAACAGGAGCATTGCGCCGTGATTGGCTCAGTGTTCTGTCACTCATGGGGACACTACATCATCGCCAAGTTTAAGTCCTTAGTAAGGGTAGACATCCAAAATTTCAGCCCTTTGGATCCTGCCATAGAGTTATATTACAAGTGCCCTTCCGAGAAGGCTCATGGTCATTGACCATAGATAAAATGACGTCAAATCACGTTATACGTACAGTAGCTTTGATTGGACTGATCATGTCAACATCTTACTTTCAATGCCTTAGCTAGCAGTCATCATGAATCAAGTCAACAATCTACTGGCAAATCCTTTTTAATCCTTGTCATTTGAAGAGAAATAATGAAGAAAAATTATAGATAAAACTTATCGGTGCTCATCGGCCATTAGACAGAAAGATTACACAACAAGTTGGAAATCGCAAATTCAACAATGAGTCGTTTAAGGAATCAGTGGCTAACTGCAAGCATCGCAAAGCAACCAGTAGCCTGCTATTCATTGGAGTGGCTGTGCGTGTTGTTTTTTTGTTTTTTTTTAGTTCCCACAATCCAGTGAATGAGAAACTTTGATGACAAAATTGTCCCACAAAAGGACCACCGCGCCACCTCCTATTTAAGTGAGCAAGGTGAGTCCAAAAATCTCTTGTATGCTGCTGCATAAATGATGCAATATGCAAGAGAGATATGTATACTGTAGCTAAGAAAGTAACACTAAGTGTATGTTATGTAGTAAGCTGTTAGTAGCCCATGTGCCTCACCCTAATAATTTGGTCTATTTTCACCTCTTAATTTCGCCTAACGTTACTGTTCTGACTCGGTGGTGCTGCACAGAAATGTTATCATCTAACATTTTAAGAGGTTTCATTATTTGCTTATATGTCCCCTTTTTATCCTATGGCTCTGACTTGGTGTACAGGGAAAATACTGTAAGAGCAGCCCATGTTCAGCATTCTGTCGCTGTACATTTCAAAAGTGCTGAACACAAAGTTATACTGACTTAAACCGTATTACTGTAGCTTGATCATTAATGTCTTAATCTAAATTACAGAATGCCTCTTATCCGCTCATCGTTCCCTCATGCCATAGTTTTGTACATCTCATTTGTCAGTAGAAACCACATTTGTTTAAGCAAGTCAGCTATGTTTTTTTTTAAAAGCCGTAAACGAGGCTGAATTAATTGTTTCGCTGCCAGACAAGGCTCCACTGACAGCCAGGTGTAGCGGTGGTAAGGTTTCACTCCATTGTGCTGGAAAGGAAAAAGCTCTGCTATAGGGACAGCTTTATGTAGCCCCTAACAGTTTGTGGGTACCGCTTGTTGCCGTTATAGTGAAATTAATATATTGTTTAGTTATGTAGTGTCTTTGGTGGCATGCATATAAAAAATTAGGGAGTTTGCCCCACCAAGATTTACATGCTAAAATCGCCACTGATTATGTTACCAGCATGCAAATCAGAAATATTTCAGCATGGAATTAAACATCAAGGTAGGTATTCTGGTAAGAATCATGTAAGTAAGAAATAATTAAAAACAGTTCAATCATCAAGACATTTCAGCATGGCTAAAAACCCACTAACAAAAATCTCCTCACAGTCAAGCAAAGAAATGCACTTAATTTCAAAGCCATGGGTGGAGATACGGGGTTTGACAGACAACTTTCAATCATGTTTCAAGTATGAAAATAATCAAGACACATTTCAGGGGCCTCCCGAGTGGCGCAGCGGCCTAAGGCACTGCATCGCAGTGCTTGAGGCATTACTGCAGACCCGCGATCGATCCCAAGCTGCGTCATAGCTGACCGTGACCGGGTGACCCATGAGGCGGTGCACAATTGGCCCAGCGTTGTCCGGGTTAGGGGAGGGTTTGGCCTGCATGCTGAATACGGTCGCCAGCTGGACAGTGTTTCCTTCGACACATTGGTGTGGCTGGCTTCCGGGTTAATTGTCAAGAAGCAGCACGCCTTGGCAGAGTTGTGTTTCGGCGGACACATGGCTCTTGACCTTTGCCTCTCTCGAGTCCGTAAAGGGGGGGGGGGGGGGGGCAGCGATAGGACAAGACTGTAACTACCAATTGGATATCACAAAAAAAGGGAGTTAAAAAAATAAGACACATTTCAGCATGGAATTAAACACTAAGGTAGGTATTCAGGTAAGAATCATGTAAGTAATAAATAATCATACAGTGCAGTGTCATGACGCTAGCCCTTTCAGTGAATTGGCTAGCAGAGATGTGAACAACCAAACCCCCTCTCCTTAGGAGGGGAGGGCAGTTTTACAACTTAACCCCCACGTCATAAATTCCGTAAAGAGACTCTCCCTGGCCATGCAGTATGGCGAGAGAGAGTTTCACACTAAGACAAAGGAATTCTCTGGCCCAATTCTACTACATCCCAGAATTTGAGAATGTAACAATATTCATATTTTGGAGAATGTGTAAACGGTCGGTGGAGAAGCCAGCTACGACCTGGTCTGTTTTGTTTCATGTTTGTGACCTCATGAAAGACAATACTGCCACATTACCCTAACTCTGTTTATACAGGTGCCTCAGTTATGAGGTTTGCATCTAATTCTTGTATAAAATGAATGAGTAATTATGAAAAATTTCCCGAAATTATGTAATATGATGTTAACTTTTAAAATGAGAAAATTGTCTTCCCTGAAAAGTTTAACTAAGTCAGTAGCCACGCCCAAGTGAATAGGCATTGGTTGGAAATTATGAACCAACCCCTTTTCTACATTTCTATAAAAGCCCCAGTGACCTAAAGTCACCTAAGTTCCAAATAACGGGAGGACTTGTCCTGGTATGAACTCTGAACTATTGATCACCTAAAGAAGAAGTGCATACTAAACTAGCATATATCAGACTGCAGCTGAACATATGCGCAAATTTAGTACGAGAACACTGACCGACGTGGACGAATCTCCAGAGTCAGATGAACCTCTCAGACCACGTGACCACACGACGACCCGGAATATTCCACAAAGGACAGGGCAAACCAGAGCCTCACATCACCAGCTTCACATAAATACAGTGCATTGCTTTTCCGAATGAGCGATCGTTAGTGGCATATGTATTTATGTGAGAATAGCTTCCCAGGTCCAATAAAGCCCAATGTTCCTTAGCCTTCCTTCCCAAAACCCCTTCTCTTCTCTGAATCTGTGTGGCTGGCCATCTAATGCACATTCAAATGTTACAAATCAACACTGCAGAGCTCTCCATGTCCTCTGCCGTGCCCTGATTGTATTACTGCTGATGATATCTGGAAATGTGCATGTACACCCTGGCCCATCTACTGTTGCTTGCCCCAATTCTGACTTGTGCTCTGATATTTCATTCACTGATTTCTGCTCTCATAAATGCCTGGGTTTTCTGCACGTTAACACTAGAAGCTTATAACCTAAATTGATCAATTGAAAGTGTGGGTTCACAGCTCCAATCCAGATGTGTTGGTGATTACTGAGACGTGGTTAAGAAAGAGTGTTTTGAACACTGATGCTAAACTTGGTGGAGTGGCAATCTTTACCAAGGAACACCTTCAGTGATTGGTTGTCTCCACCAAATCTGTCCACAAACAATTTGATTTGCTGGGTTTAAGCATTAAACTTTCAAATAGCTCTTTGTTGACTGTTGCTGGGTGTTATCATCCACCATCAGCACCGGCCTGTGGCCTACCTGCCCTAAGCTCTCTCCTGGCCCTTTACAGTAAGTCTGAATTTGCCCTGCTAGGTGACCTAAACTGGGACATGCTTAAACCACCTGACCAAGTCCTAAAGCAACTGGATTCCCTAAATATTTTTCTGATTATTACCAATCCCACAATGTATGACTCCAAACACTCAGGAAAGGCTACTCTCCTTATTCTCACAAATAATCCTGATGGGTATCAGTCTGGTGTTTTCTGTAATAATCGTAGTGATCACTGTTTTACAACCTGTGTTCGTAATGGCTGCTCAGTGAAACGAACTGTCCCGATTTGTCATAGACGCTTGCTAAAAGAACTTTAATGAGCAAGCTTTCCTTCATGACCTGGTCTCTGTAAATTGGTATAAAAATCAGCTTGATCCCCTCTGTTGAAGACGCTTGTACCTTATGTTTTGATATTTTCAGTGGTATTGTTAACAAATACGCCCCCATAAAGAAAATAAGAATTAAAAACTGGTTCAGCACCTGGTTTGACCGTGATCTGGCAGAGTTACCATACCTCAAGAATTCCATTTGGCGAAAGGCTCGGCACACACAGTCAGGCTGACTGGCTCTCGTTCAGGCAAATGAGAAATAAGTGCACTCAGGCTATCCAGAAAGCCAAAGTTAGTTACTTTTGAGCAGTTCTCTCTCTGTGGGTCTAACCCCAAGATGTTCTGGAAAACATTTATTCTACCACCTGGAGAATAAACCCTCCTCCTCACAGCTGCCCATGTCCCTTAATGTTGATGATGTGGTTGTTACTGGAAAGGAGCACATGGCTGAGCTCTTTAATCACCACTTCATTAAGTCAGGATTCCGATTGGACTCAGCCATGCCTCCTTGCCTATTTCTTCACCTCCCACCCTTTCTAATGCAAGTAGCCTCGATACTCCTCCCTCTTTTTCCCCTGCCCTGCTACAAAGTTTCTCCCTGCAGGCAGTCACTGACTCCGAGGTGCTAAATGTGCTCCTTAAACTTGACCCCAAAAAAACATCTGTCAGATGGTTTAGACCCTTTCTTCTTTAAGGTTGCTGCCCCTATCATCACCAAGCCTATCTCTGACCTTTTTAACGGGTCTCTCCTCTCTGGGGAGATTCCCATTGCTTGGAAGGAAGCCACAGTGCGTCCTTTATTTAAAGGGGGAGATCAAGCTGATCCTAACTGTTATAGGCCAATTTGTATTTTGCCCTGTTAATCAAAAGTGTTGGAAAAACTGTTCAATAATCAACTGACTTGCTTTCTTGATGTCTATAGTATTCTCTCTGGAATGCAATCTGGTTTACGCTCAGGTTATGGATGTGTCAATGCAACCTTAAAAAGGTCCGAAATGTCACCATTGCCCTTGATTCTAAGCAATGTTGTGCTGCTATTTTTATTGACTTGGTCAAAGCTTTTGATACGGTAGACTATTCCATTGTTGTGGGCCGGCTAAGGAGTATTGGTGTCTCTGAGGGTTCTTTGGTCTGCTTTGCTAACTACCTCTCTCAAAGAGTCAGAACATCTGCTGTCTCAGCCACTGCCTGTCACCAAGGGAGTACCCCAAGGCTCGATCCTAGGCCCCATGCTCTTCTCAACTTACATCAACAACATAGCTCAGGCAGAAGGAAGCTCTCTCATCCATGTATATGCAGATAATACAGTCTTATACTCAGCTGGCCCCTCCCCAGATTGTGTTTTAAACGCTCTACAACATAGCTTTCTTAGTGTCCAACAAGCTTTCTTTGCCCTTAACCTTGTTCTGAACACCTCAAAAACAAAGGTAATGTGGTTTGGTAAGAATAATGCCCTTCTTCCCACCGGTGTGATTACTACCTCTGAGGGTTTAGAGCTTGAGCTAGTCACCTCATACAAGTACTTTGGAGTATGGCTAGACAGTACACTGTCCTTCTCTCAGAACATTTCAAAGCTGCAGACAAAGGTTACATCTGGACTTGGTTTCCTCTATCGTAATCCCTCCTCTTTCACCCCAGCTGCCAAACTAACCCTGATTCAGATGGCCATCCTACCCATGCTAGATTACGGAGACAAAATGAATAGATCGGCAGGTAAAGGTGCTCTCGAGCGGCTAGATGTTCTTTACCAGTCGGCCATCAGACTTGTCATAAATTCTCCTTATAGGACACATCACTGCACTCTATACTCCTCTGTAAACTGGTCATCTCTGTATACCCGACGCAAGACCCACCGGTTGATGCTTAATTATAAAACCCTCTTAGGCCTCACTCCCCCCTATCTGAGATACCTACTGCAGCCCTCATCCTCCACATACAACACCCGTTCTGCCAGTCACATTCTGTTAAAGGTCCCCAAAGCATACACATCCCTTGGTCACTCCTCTTTTCAGTTCGCTGCAGCTAGCGACTGGAACGAGCTGCAAAAAACACTCAAACGGGACTGTTTTAGCTCCATCTCTTCATTCAAAGACTCAATCACGGACATGCTTACTGACAGCTGTGGCTGCTTCGCGTGATTTATTGTTGTCTCTACCTTATTGCCCTTTGTGCTGTTTTCTGTGCCCAATAATGTTTGTACCATGTTATGTGCTGCTACCATGTTGTGCTGCTGCCATGTTGTGTTGCTACGATGCTGTGTTGTCATGTGTTGCTGTCATGCTGTTGTTGTCTTAGGTCTCTCTTTATGTAGTGTTGTGGTGTCTCTTGACGTGATGTATTTTTAATCCCAGCCCCCATCCACGCAGCAGGTCTTTTGCCTTTTGGTAGGCCGTCATTGTAAATAAGAATTTGTTCTTAACTGACATGCCTAGTTAAATGAAGGTAAAATAAATACAAATTTGAGCTTAAAACCTGTTGCGGAAAGACGTTCCGCTAGCGCGGGGGTCGGCAACCCGCGGCTCTTTAGCGCCGCCCTAGTGGCTCCCTGGAGCTTTTTCAAAAATATGAAAATGGAAAAAGATGGTGTGAATATATTTTTTGTTTTAATATAATTTATTATCCAATGCTGTAAAAATGTGTATAATAAATATTTAATTTCAACATTTCTGTCAACGAAGATTTACGTCATAGCCTGCGACACACGTTTCTTTCAGCTCGGCGTAGTGCCAGTCAGGTGGCTGTTGCAAACAAACCGGCGGGTGTGTCATGGGCCATGGTTCCCAAAGGGAAAAAGAGAAAGATAGCCGAGGAGAACAGAGGATTCCACAGTTCTTGGACCGAATCATTTGCTTTCATTGCCAATGCGGAAGGATTGCCTGCATGTTTGCTTTGTAATGAGAAGTTGTCAAATAACAAAAAGAGTAACGTGGAAAGACATTTCCATTCTTCCTGACAGTTATAGGAACATGAAGAAATATGCATTTGCAGTATTATCCATCTTTGAATCAACATACCTGTGCGAGCAGATATTCTCAAACATGAACTACATAAAATCCAAATACCGCACCCGCCTCACAGATGAGAGCTTGCAGTCCTGCGTGATTAAAGTTACATCTTACATGCCCGATGTTGAGAAGCTGTCCAGTGATGTCCGAAAACAGAAGTCACATTAAACGGGTAAGAACACAATCCTGTCATAGGCACATATTTAGTAACAAAGTGGCTGTTTTTATAAAGTGATTTCTGATTTTTGTCAGTATATATATTTGGAATGACACATAGGGATATTATTGTGTTTTGTTGCTCAGGTCCGAGGATGGCTGCATTGTAATGTGCGTGTCAAAAGAGAAGAGGGTGCTGCTGCATTTTACCCTTGCACATTTGCAGAAAACTAAAGAGAAGAGGATAATGCACAGAAATCGAACTTAAACTGTATTATTTTAATGTTATATACTTTACCTTTTCAAAAGGCTGCTGTTTTATTGCAGTCTGTCTGTTGCCCAGATAAGGGGAAAAAGAGAAGAGGATTGTATGGTATTATTGAGGATTGAAAAGCATTTTATTTCCATGGGGAGGTCTGAAATTACAGGAGGCCTATTATGCACGTTGCACATTTTGTTGTTGTTTTTTCGAATCCTAAAATAAAAATGACATCAAAAATCTGATTTCTGTATTTCTATAATTTCATCAATGCAACGAAACATAATACATTAATATTATAATGGAAGTTAAACTTAAAGCACCATCGTACAGCAGAGTAGTCACGTGGTGCGTCATTCTCTCCAGGATGCGCTGCAGGTAAAATAAACGTTTAATCATGAATGCTCATTATGTATTTGTAGCCTACTTATCATTTTGATAGTAGGCTAATATAGCTAATATAGACACTTACAGCATGTGTTGCCTTCATTATAAGGCTTATATAAGGCTTTTAATTTTTTGCGGCTCCAGACAGATTTGTTTTTCGGTCCAATATGGCTCTTTCAACATTTTGGGTTGCCGACCCCT
The DNA here is from genome assembly GCF_965601325.2 of Salmo salar. Taxonomy (NCBI): domain Eukaryota; kingdom Metazoa; phylum Chordata; class Actinopteri; order Salmoniformes; family Salmonidae; genus Salmo; species Salmo salar. The sequence continues at coordinate 19,924,074 of NC_138314.1, read as the reverse complement.
GCGCTAGCGGAACCCCGTTCCACTAGCGGAACCAGTCTCCAACAGCCAGTGAAAGAGCAGGGCAGCAAATTCAAAACAACAAAAATCTCAATTCAAATTTCTCAAACATACAAGTATTATACACCATTTTAAAGACAAACTTCTCGTTTATCCAACCACAGTGTCCGATTTCAAAAAGGCTTTACGGCGAAAGCATACCATTAGATTATGTTAGGACAGCGCCTAGACAAGAAAAACCACACAGCCATTTTCCAAGCAAAGAGAGGCATCACAAAAACCAGAAATACAGCTAAAATTAATCACTAACCTTTGACGACCTTCTTCAGATGACACTCCCAGGACTCAATGTTACACAATACATGTATGTTTTGTTCAATAAAGTACATATTTATATCCAAAAAACCCATTTTACATTGGGGCGTAATGTTCAAAATGTTTTGCCTCCAAAACTTCCGGTGAATGAGCGCATCAATTTACAGAAATACACATCATAAACTTTGATTAAAGATGCAAGTGTTTTACATAGGATTAAAGATAAACTTCTCCTTAATGCAACCGCTTTCTCAGATTTCAAAAACAGCTTTACGGCGAAAGCACATTGTTCAATATTCTGAGTACAGCGCTCAGCCATCAAAGCAAGCTATAAAGTTGCCCGCCAAGTTGTGGAGTCAACAAAAGTCAGAAACAGCGTTATAAATCTTCACTTACCTTTGCTGGACAGCTTTGTGACATCTTCGGCTGAATGCAGTCGAAAGACTCCCAGTTCCACAAGAAATGTTCGTTTTGTTCGATAAAGTCCATATTTATGTCCAAATACCTCAGTTTTGTTCACATGTTTACTTCAGTTTAGCTCACTAATGGAAATACACAATGCGCGGGCGCAAAGGCTAGACGAAAAGTCAAAAAAGTTCCCTTACAGTTCGTAGAAACATGTCAAACGATGTCCATAATCAATATTTAGGATATTTTTGTCATAAATCTTCAATAATATTCCAATCGGACAATAGCGTATTGAATACTGAAGAAAAAGAAAGAATGGCGCGCTTCACGTGACCGTGCGAGAGTGCACTAATGTCTTTCAGGAAGCCTGTTGTTTTGAGAGCTCTTATTCGATTCCCTGTCAAATTACAAGCCTGAAACAATTTCTAAAGACTGTTGACATCTGCTGGAAGCATTAGGAAGTGCAATTTGACCCCACAGACACAGCATATTAGAAAGGCAATCACTTACTACAACCCTCAAAATCTCCCACTTCCTGGTTGGATTTTCCTCAGGTTTTTGCCTGCCATATGAGTTCTGTTATACTCACAGACATTATTTTAACAGTTTTGGAAACTTTAGAGTGTTTTCTATCCAAATCTGCATATCATAGCTTCTGGGCCTGAGTAACAGGCAGTTTACTTTGGGCACCTCATTCATCCAAATTTCCAAATACTGCCCCCTAGCCCGGAAGTAGAGACTCTGTTGCGCCCTCTTGACAAGAGTGGTGGTGTTGTTGGTCCATGACAAGTCCTCTGTGATTTGGACACAGAGGAACTTAAAAAAACTCTACTGCAGTTCCGTTGATGTGGACTGGGGCATGTTCACACCTCTGCTTCCTGAAGTCAACAATCAACTCCTTTGTTTTGCTGACGTGTAGGGAGAGGTTGTTGTCATGACACCACAATGCCAGTTCACTTATCTCCTCCCAATAGGTTGACTCGTCGTTGTTGGTTATCAGGCCCATAACCGTGGTGTCGTCAGCAAACTTGATGGAGTTGGTGTCATGCAAAGCCACGCAGTCATGTGTGAAGAGGGAGTACATCAGAGGACTGAGGACACACCAATGAGGAGCCCCTGTGTTAAGAGTCAGTGTGGAGGTGCTGTTGCCAAACCTCACAGCCTGTGGTATAGCACGCAGGCCAGCTTTACTGATTGATCTCTTCCATCTCCCTAACACCAACGACAAGCGTGTGAGGAGGACTGCCATTATAATAGTCACAAAGCTTTTAGGTCATCTAGACTGGTTGGTAACAGAGTTTACAAAAGGTACATTACATACTGACGTATTGATTCATTGGCCCATTGATTCAACAACCCCTTTTCTTACTAGCACTGACTTTGGGGGAGAAAAGCCTGATATGCGGTTGATTCTCAACTGTATTGGCTGCGTTTACATCAGAATTAGGCTGCCTGTGTAAACACAGACATTAAGATGAATGCACCAACTGTAAGTCACTCTGGATAAGAGCATCTGCTAAATGATTCAAAATAACGTTATATTTTTTTTTGAATAATATGGAAAATTATCTGTTCTATAATCATGTCACTCAAACAACAATTTGAGGCCATTCATGTGATAATTGATTATTACTACATGTGAAACAAATAGATCCAGGCAAGCCAGTATTTCATATAACTGACTTAAAGAACTTAAATATGCAATATGTAACTTTTTGGGTGTCCTGACCAAATTCACATAAAAATGTGAGTAATAGATCTGTCATTCTCATTAAATGCAAGTCTAAGAAGCGGTAGATCTGTTCTATGTGGGTTATTTCTATGCTTCCCGTTTTTTACTTTTCGTTTTTGCGTCTTACTTTTGGTTTTGTACACCTGCCTCAAACAGCTGAAAATACAATCTTTTTGGTTATGGAAAAGATATTTCACAGTGGTTTAGATGGTACAATGATTCTCCACACCAGGTGTTCCCAAACTGGGGTACTCGTACCCCCAGAGGTACGTGCAATGCCGTCAGGGTACGCCAAATAAAAATGTGATTCACATTTAAAAAGATATATATATATATATATATATATGTTTTTAATTCTTCACATTCTCCAATGGGGCTATACATTTGGGTGAGGTTTTTTTCTCGCCTAAGTAGCCTCATTTCACTGCCAAAAATAAAATTAAACCATCTAGTGTTCAGCGAAATAACAACACAATGTCAAATACAGGTAGCCTAGTCAAATAATTAACATCCAATCACATTAACCATTACTCTCTCGCGGGAATTCCATTAACAGTTTGTATGTAGCCAAATGTAGCTGCTGCTCATTCTGTTTGCTCGAAAATGGATAAATGGTTAAAAAAAGTAATGCCCGCGTCCATAGAGACACATACCAACTCTACTGGTAGTACTGCTACTACCAGCAGTACTACACCTGCACCTGTCAACGACACAAGTCGTTCTGCTTCCACGAGCACATCCAATGTTAGCATGAGTAATTCTACATTTGTTGTTAGCCCAGCTAGCATGGACACTGACAGTTGTGAATCTGATGCTGCCGAAGAGCTACTGCCACCTTGCCCAGGAAAGCACCGAACAACAGACAGGGATGTTGGACCATCGAAGAGGCGTAAATATGATGAAAACTACATTGATTTATATTGGGAGTAGTGCCTTTCCTCAGCCACAGTGTGTTATATGTGCAAAAGTACTATCTCACAACTTGATGAAACCTTCACTCTTGCGCAGACATTTAGAAACAAAACATGCCCATTTGAAAAATAAGACACGGGAGTTTTTGGAGCGAGAATAGTAAGACATGTATAAAAGCAACAGATACCATTAATAAGAAGGGGCTAGAAGCATCTTATATGGTGAGCTACAGAGTGGCTAGGACAGGCAAGCCCCATACTATTGTGGAGGACTTAATTATTCCTGCTGCCACGGATATGGCTGGGACAATGCTAGGAGAAAAGGCCCAAAAAACTATACAGACAATGCCCTCATCAAACAACACTGTTTCACGACGCATCAGTGACATGGCAGGAGATTTTTGAAACAATTACTGCTTCGCATACAAGCCAGTGAATTATATGCGTTACAGCTGGATGAGTCAACAAACGTGATGGGCCTGGCACAGCTCCTGGTATATGTCTGTTACGTTTATGGGGTCAATTAAGGAAGACATCCTCTTCTGGAAACCAGGAGAGGACATTTTTAAAGTACTGGACAGCTTTGTGACATCAAATGGAGTTTGGTGGTCAAGATGTTTTGATATCTGTACTGATGACGCAAAAGCCATGACTGGGAGACATAGTGGAGTGGTAACACGCATGCAAGCAGTTGCTCCCGACGCCACTTGGGTACACTGCAGCATCCACCGAGAGGCTCTTGCTGCCAAGGGAATGCCTGACAGCTTGAAAGACATTTTGGACACTACAGTGAAACATGGTTAACTATGTTAAAGCAAGGCCCCTGAACTCTAGTGTATTTTCTGCACTATGTAATGATATGGGCAGCGACCATGTAACGCTTTTACAACATACAGAAGTGTGCTGGTTATCAAGGGCCAAAGTATTGACACTTTTTTTTTAAATTGAGAGACGAGCTTAATGTTTTCTTTACTGACCATAATTTTCACTTGTCTGACCGATTGCATGATGACGAGTTTCTCACACGACTGGCATATCTGGTTAGTGATTTTTTTTCCCTCGCCTGAATGATCTGAATCTAGGATTACAGTGACTCTCTGCAACCATATTCAACGTGCGGGACAAAATTGAAGCTATGATTAAGAAGTTGGAGCTCTTCTCTGTCTGCATTAACAAGGACAACACACAGGTCTTTCCATCATTGTATGATTTTTTTGTGTGCAAATGAACTCCAGCTTACGGACAATGTCAAATGTGATATAGCGAAGCACCTGAGTGAGTTGGGTGCACAATTACGCAGGTACTTTTCCAAAACAGATAACACAAACAACTGGATTCGTTATCCCTTTCATGCCCTGCCTCCAGTCCACTTACCGATATCTGAACAAGAGAGCCTCATCAAAATTGCAACAAGCGGTTCCGGGAAAATTGTATTTAATCAGAAGCCACTGACATATTTCTGGATTGGGCTGCGCTCAGAGTATCCCGCTGTTAAGAGACAGCCTTTTGCAACCAGTACCTATGTGAGAGTGGATTCTTGTCCCTCACTAGCATGAAAACTAAATACAGGCACAGACTGTGTGTGGAAAATTATTTAAGAGTGAGACTCTCTCCAATACAACTCAACATTGCAGAGTTATGTGCATTCTTTCAAGCACACCCTTCTCATTAACCTGTGGTTAATTTTCGATGAACAAATAAAGTTTTATATGTAAGATGGTTAAATAAACAGCAAAGTTATTGATTATTATTATTATTTGTGCCCTGGTCCTATAAGAGCTCTTTGTCACTTCCCATGAGCCAGGTTGTGACAAAAATTCACACTCATTCTTATGTTTAATAAATGTATCGTATAGTGTGTGTGTGTAGCAGGCTTACAATGATGGCAAAAAACAACATTTGAGAATGCGCTGACTCTGGTGCTAAAGGGGGTACGCAGCTGGAGGTTGAATTTTTTAATGGATACGGAACTATAAAAAGTTTGGGAACCACTGCTCTACACTATACTTGCTTGTTTTGTCACAAACTGAAATGGGGCGAACTATTCGAATTTTAGCAACCAGGAAATGACAGGGCGATTTCTGCATAGTGCATCTTTAAGGCTGAGCTCTATCTTAGTTTTTTTCTTATCTTTGTCTGTGCCAGACCAGAGGAACATTAACGTTGATCATTCTTTATGCAATCATCATAGAATGAAAAACTGATCGATAGTCAATCATCCATAGCGACTATATCACTGCATGACTGTCACATCCCTATACCAAACACAGAGTTGTAAGGCTAAGTGGGAGGCATTCCACCCATTTACATTTTTTCTTACCAATATGAAAGATAACATTGAATAAATGTATTTTGTAACTAATCTCAGTCATATCCTGTATAATGGCTCTGAAGAATATGTGACAAGACTGTCCCCTAGTGGTGATCAGAGACAGGATAACAATTCAACTCCTGCTTGAATCACATCTGACCCAAAATACTGCTCGTTGACAAAGATTTGGGACTACACAGAAGCTGCAGTGTTGTCATAGTGCAAGCAGAAGCTAACCGAAGCATCAGGTATAACACTGTGGGTAATATGAGGATAGGCTGGATCTGTATTAACCATCCTGCAATCAGAGACCACAAAGAGGTCATTCATTGTACTGGCCTATTAAAAATAGTTTTGGGCTATGGTTTTGGAGTCCAGGGTTAGGTGTTGGTGAATTGATTGATAACATCAATACGATAAATCAAGGTTTACTTTGTGAAACAAAAAGAAACAAATCAAATGTATTTGTCACATGCTCCGAATAAAATTTGATTTCATTTGTTTCACAAAGTAAACATTGATTTATCGTACCTGAATATCAATTAAATACTTCCCTTGACCTCAGTCAGATGACTTGTGTGTAGATGAGCATTAAAATCAATCACACATGTACACACACATACAGTCAAAATCCTGCTTTTCTGCCTAATCATTCAGCCAAGATTCTAGTTGGGTGCTGAGAGGAATGGCCTAACCTACTCAGCCTCTGTGGGGGGGCAATGTGAAATCTATGGTAGGTCAAACCACACGCCTCAGACAAGACCACAGATTAGACCTAGCAAGTCTACCTTACCTTCCTCAACCTTACATTTATCAACTCCACTAACGCATAATCAAAACGAGAAACAAATTAATTATTCACCATAGCACACAGATCCCAATACCAAGTGGACACCCATTCTTGTAACTCAGACTTGTGCACAAATCTCCCACAAATCTTCAGTTCAATCAGGTTATGTGAGCCAGATCTTAATCCCATGAACAGTACCTGTGAAAAACGATGCACTATTCTGTTTATAATTATTTTAACCGATCCTATTTTCACATATCCTTATTTATGAGGCTAAGATGGTGGTTCAGAGGGACTCACCTTGGGCCACTTGGGGTTGAGTAGACAGGCCTTGACAGCGTCGTCCAGGGAAGCCTGGTAGCGTCCCAATTTGAGAAGGGCTGCAGAGCGGTTGCTGTAGAGGATGCAGTTCTGTGGGTCGGCTCGCAGGGCGTCGCCATAGAGACTCACGGCAGCCTGGAAGTCACCACGTTGGCAGGCCTCGTTGCTCTGCTGAACTCTCTCCATGAACTCTGCCTTGTTGAGGCCACATCGGCCCCCTTCCTCTTCAGCTTCACGCTGTGCAGCTCTGCCAACAGTCCGGGAGCCGAAGATTGAAAACTGGAGATAGAGGGCAAAGAGGTGGAGAAGTTCCATAATGAGGAAGGTTGAAAATGTTGTATCAGTAGAAAATTATAACCTTTTAGAGTGAGACAGGTCAAAAGCATTGCAAAGTGAAATCATTAAACAACATTAAAAGAGGGAGATGAGAGCAGAAATTAAATAGTTTACTGCTTTTACAGAGGATTTGGGTATAATATAAACACTAAGACAGAACTTGTCCTATCATTGATTCAGCCCATTTCAAAGCCATGTTTGCAGACCAGCAGAAACCCCTGACTCAGCATTAAATAAACAAAGTCAATATCTTCAGGCAGTAGTTCACTATAAACCAACTAAAGATTTAGAATTACTCCATTACCATTGCAGATCCCCAAAATACAGCTCCGTTTAGGTAGCAGATGAGATCCAAGTCTTATTAGAAAATGACTAGTACGGAAATGACCAGAGATGTTTTGTTAAGCATTATTCTATGACAAAACCCTCTGGGTTGTCCATCTGATGGAGCAACTTCCACAATACTTCAGTCATACCACACCTTCTCCAGCTGAATTCTGGGATAGCGCCGGCCTCCGGCCTGGTAATTACTTCCAGAGGTTGAGCGAGTGAAAGGGTAACACAGGAGGAAGGATAGACATTGGCTATGAGTGAACTACAGTCAACATCACACTATTGTGGAAAGTGTGGTTTTGCTATTCCTTACTTTACATCCTTTCCCTCTGAAAAGTTAATTACTGCAATTACAGCATCACTTAGGGCAGTAAAAATGCAAGAGAACTCTGATCTGAACAAACCCTACACTAAATACTGTCTGCTGTTAAATGTCCTCCTTCGCTATGTGTTGTTTGTTTTGCATGCCGCCTTTGAGTGTTACAACTGGAGAGAAAGCATGTTGTAGTAGCATAAATAATGGGATTGGGGTAAATCTAGGCTAATTGGGAGTGTGCATAGCTGGTGCAGGCACCCACTGGTAAGGAAATGGTTTAAGATAAGAGCTGGTTATGATCTAAGAATGCACATCAACCATTGGTAAATAACAGACTGGGTCCTGGTGTGGTTTGGGGGGGCTGTTTTTTTGCTTTTTGGGTGCATGTGTTTGTCAATGCATTTGTGTTGTGAGCTTGTACATGAAAGCGTTTGTCTGGGTGTCTAAGTGGGGGGACGGGGGGGTGGACAACTAGAAGCTGTGGAGTCAGATTTAAACACTTAGTCATCATCGGAGGAGGCGGATTGGCAGGTTTGCTTTCAAATCTAGTGCCATCAAAAATAATACTGATGACAAATAACGTCTGCTGTCATTCTATTCATATCAACCACTTTGGCTGATGGATGTGTGAGTGAAGGTCCCCTCTGTGATCTAGACTACACTCTTAGAAAAAAGGCTTTGGTTGTCCCCATAGGAGAACCCTTTTTGGTTCAAGGCAGAACTATTTTGGGTTCCATGTAGAACCCTCTGTAGAAAGGGCTGTAAATGAAACCCAAAAGGGGTCTACATAAAACCAAAAGGGTAATACCTGGAACCAAAAAGGGTTCTTCAAAATGGTTATCTTATGGGGACAACCATAGAACTCTTTTTTCTAAGAGCGTAGGGTACGTTCTGATCTCTGGCCTGTCACATGCTGAGGTATCTGTGTGGTCACTACACTGGGCAGGAAGGGTGGCGATTGAGGGAGAGAGAGCTGAGATAATGAAGAGCCTAAACTCCTAGGGGTCCCTATAGAGCAGATGGGGAAAACTCCCTAACATGTAATTCACAAGGACTGCAGAACAGAATGAGAGAAAAACACACACACACACACACACACACGCACGCACAACAGGAATCAGTGAGAGACATATATTCAAATATCATGGCAAGTAACACCAGAGTGGTGGTTTATGCCTTCTGACCAAAATAAAAACATGCCACATGCCAGCAATCACTTGATCTGCAACAAGTTACAGGGCATGAAAACTGAAGGGTTTATGCATTTTTTGCCATTAGTATAAGAATAACATTTCATTTTAAGAGATTATGATAATTCCATAGCTGATAAATGTTGCACGTAGGATCAAGGCTCCCACATGCATATGGCTCACTGACACTATGTTTCTACATTGTATTAACATTGAAAGATATACAGATATACAGAGTTTCAGTACTTAAATTCAAAGATTTCCAAATTAACTCACAATAGCCCTGCATAGGCCTACATCATACTACAATACTGGGATAGTGAAATGCATTAAACAGAATTAGGTTTAAATGCATTAAATTAGTAACAATGTTTGTAACAATGTTTCCCTGCATCATCCGTGTAATAACTTTGTAAAAAGTTAAAATACCACTGTATTGTAAAGTGGGACAGGTCTTGAATTCTGATTTGCAGCATTGATAGCGTCATTCAGGATGTTGTTCGATACCATCGTTAGTGTTGACCCGGCATCTTTTTGTTTAAAAGCTGACTGTCGACTCGCTTCATCTGTAGCCTAATAGCTAAGCATGACTGGAAAATCGATAGAGTTTATGACGTTCTTGCAGTGACCATATCCAGTCGACAGAGCAAAAGTGAATGTGATTGTTATTTGAAAACGACTCACTAACAAAATTAACTAGTATGGTAGGGCTATATATTTGTTAAGTCATATCACTTTACAGCAGTTTTGTGCTCCATTTGTTTACCTTTTCCTTTAAAGTTGCTTGCTTCTCCATCCTGTGTGTATGTAGGTTACTTGGCTTCTGCAACGGGCTTCTCTCATCCCATGATAAACGCCACTAAATGTAATGCAAAGTTAGTTTTTTTACCACCAACAAGTCTTCAATTCTTTCCAAAGTCTGTCGATTTTAGTCAGATAGTCGAGAAACTGTAAAAATGTCACCTTAAACGTGGTTTGTTTGCGTTCTAGAGAAACTTTTCTCAAGGAAAGTGCGCCATGTTGTCAAATTCTTGTTCCTTTTTTTCTCGCCTTATCCCCTGTTGCCATAGCTGATTTCAGTGGAGCAGACGTATATTGAGCCAGTTTTATTGAATAGGCAGCCAGCCCAGCTAGCACATTTGGTTCCTTAGAAGTTGTAGGAACGTCAGTATTTGGTTTCCCATTTGTTCTGGGAACAGAGCCATACATTTCCTGACCAGTAAAACGTAACCTTTTTATTTAAAATTTTGCCTGTTCTGGGAATGTAAATTTTTTAGGTTGCAGGGAGATTCTGAGAATGTTTTACTATGGTTCCCTCAAAGTTTTTCTTGGGAGGTTTTATTAAAGTTCTGTGAATGGAAATTAATTAAATAACGTTCACAGAACATGTTTCAATAAGACTTAATAACACTGCTAGCTTAGTTTAACTGTTTTGAAATCCAAGCACAGATAGAACACATGGAAATTAATTTGCTTAGGCATTAATCATGCAAACACATTCCTTTTTTATTGTGGCATAGTATCAGTGAGATTCGTACCCTTGATCTTCTGTTTTCTATCCCTAGAATTATACAACTGCGCCACCAGGATGGGGCTAGTGTTCCATGTTTTTATTTTTTTACTCATACAAAGCGTTAATTTTAGTCTATTCAAACAGACCCCAACAAGCACTCTTTAAGAACACACTTAAAAAAAATATATATATATATATATATATATATAACCTTTATATAACTAGGCAAGCCAATTAACAAGATAGAGGATAGACAGAGTTTTGTTTATGTTGAGAACAGAATGTATGTTTTTAAATAACATTATTCTAACGTTCTCTGAACGTTACTAAAGTTTTTTTTTTAAATTATAGAAAGTTGTCTTAATGTTCTCAGAACAATTTGTGAACATTACTTTAAAGTGGGAAGTTTGCCTACCATGTCTTCATTCCCTACACCTGTGTTTGTGTTTGTTTAATGTGTGGTATTTATTCTAATCCAAACCACGTTGATCTTGAATATATAAAGAGTCTTGAATACTCTGTGGAATGTTACTGCTTTCCTTTGATTGGCCTACCCTCAGTGGAAATGCTCTTCGAGGGATAGAATTGTTTTTCCATGGCCAGTGACGCTTCTCAATACGTACTGAATATGTGTTGAATTGTTCAATGTCCCCATGCATGCAGGACAGTTCGGTACTTTCTGCTATTCCCTGAAGAGTTTTTTGACAGCATTATATTGAGGAATTGCCATGCATATAGGCATAGCTAGCCTATAGCAGGGGTGGAGGGGTATTATTTTGGGGTAAAAAAAAACACTCCAGGGCACGGAAACCGAGCCCAGGTCACTCTTGAACGTCTACAACTATATACAAAGTATGTAGAAATTATAATGGACCTAAAAGTTTTCAAATAAGTTCCCTTTTTCTGGGCTGCAAATTGATTTTGACAAACAAATCATTCCGGACAAAAATCTGTGCGGCCCACGGCTGAAATGTTCAATCCCGATGTGGCCCTCGAGACAAAATGATTGCCCACCCCTGCCCTATAGCCTACTGACCTATGTTGCAGGAACCTAAGGAGCCTAGAATTGACCTTTGAATGTAATTAGCCTGCCACTCGAAATTGTGCTCCTCATGGGAAATAGTCCATAGGCATTTTTCCCTTTGTATACTATCCTATATCATATTTTATGTTGCATTTTAGTAGTTTAGCAAAACGACTTACAGTAGTGAGTGCATACATTTATATGTAATATTGTTGTCCACTATCCACAATTGAAGTTGTCTATATTTACGCATGCATATCCTATTGGCTTTTGGGCATAGTTTTGAAGAATAATGTTTATTTGGGTATGTTGAGTTTATTCAACACACGTGGGCCTAAGTAGTATGCCCATAATAAATTTAAATTAGGTTCCATCAATACGGTCTCAGCACTCCGTTATTTAATCTCCAGTGGATAAAGTACACTGGCCACCAGAGGACGCTGCCAAAATACGTGTAGACCTGTTGTAGATGTCTCTGTCCTGAGCCCGGACTCTCTCCAATGTGTTATCCTGTGTGTTAACTGCACTGATACAACTTCAAGATAAAGCTAGAATTGGGCTATATGATAGTCCTAAACATTTATAAAATAGCCCTAACTTAAAATGGCTTTGAATAAAGATATACCTCCACATAGCCTAATTCAAAGGGTTTAAGGCTCAGCATATCACCAAAATGTAATGGGTGTCTAACCTCTAGAAATGTTACAAATTCCACGATAACGCAGACAACGCAGTCTGTGCGACCGCAATTTGCGCGCGCTCCAGGTAACGCTCCATTATCTAAATCGGCACTCTGTCCTAATAATCTCTTGATGTAACACTTGAGAAAAACATTAAGTAAACATTCTAGTTTAGATTCAGATTATGACTCTGACCAGTTTAGTTCACAGCGTTCAGATATCTAGGCTACTCAGCTCACTGAGTTCAGACATTTAGGCTGCACATATGCAGTCATAAATTACACATAATCACTTTAAAGTAGACAGAAATCAGATTGAACATGTATTTTCATGAATTGTTAATGGAACAGTTTGCGATCTGTATGCTTCTGGACTTTCCTATATTGAAACCAACAGCCTATATGATGCGTGACACCGTTGGGAATTGCGCGCGCTACACAACCATGGAGAGATCACAAAGAGATACATTGTAGATCAGATTTTGTTTTAGGTCTATTGGTGTCATTACAAGTGTAGCCTATAATATACAATCAGTCAGCAACTTTTACACAGCCTTATTGTTTTATCAAATGTCCTCACCATAGGGGACAGTATTTGACTGAATGCCCATCAGTTGGCAGTGATTGTTTATATTTTGTCCTCTGACCATGAACCTCTCCAGACGAACGTTAAGTGTGTGGCGTTTACCTACTTCGAACTGCACATAACGAGTTGTGATTTTAGACATTGATCACGTTTCCAACAACATGTTTATTTTTTTCTAGTTCAGCGACAGAGACTCATACATTTTATGCTGAGACAGGAAAGGCATTGTAGAAGACTACATTAATGTGCGTAATCGTTGAATAGCCTAGCGTAGAAGGGCTGTAATTTCACCCTTAGGACAATTTTCAGATGTTATTTGATAGAATAGAATAACTTTATTTCAATGTTTGTATTTAGATGTCCATGCATAACTTTAAAGATAATGCTTGGTCTAAAATATGTTGGTGCTATGTGTTTGCAATTAGTTAAATAGTGTCCAGCAATGCATTTCTTAAGAGCATGATATATAGTCTATTTTACTGTGAGTTGTCCATCCAGACAGCGATATTACGGTTCATACGGATCATTAATTCATTTACTGTCAGCAAAAATGTCTGTGAATATACTTGTTATAATGCATATCCTTGCGGCAGCAAATGTCATGTTGACGACGATTTAAACCTGTCGGATCCGGCTTAGAGTCGGATCAGGCAGGTTTGAGTTGTCAACATGACATTTGCTGCCGCTGAGCAGATTCCACTCGTGGATATGTCACAGTCGAACCCGCCGCTTTTGGTGGTGTGGTGCAGAGTCAAAATAGTTGCGACTCTTTTGGCAATGCCGATAGTGTGGACCCCTGCAACAAGCCAGAGCAAAGGACACCGTGTAAAAATTGTCTGCATGCAACATGTATCTATAGACTGACTGACTGACCAACATTTTGACCCCATGATTAAATTTTTAGCGGAGTAGTCAATAACGTGCGTAAAATGTCAATAAAACTAAAGCAAGGGACATAAAAGCAAGAGACACAACCATGCATTTGTGAATAAAAGATTTCATTTTGTATTGGGTATTCTCCTACTATAGGGAGTGGAAAGAAGTCGAGTATAACGTTGTTTCCATTATACAAATTCTGAGCATCATAATTTCAGCATTAGCAAATTTGTATCTGTTTGATCTATTAAATACTGTAGGCCTGGCATGATGTAAGTTCAGGTGCCCATTTAAGAGTTGATACAGTTCCTATAGGCCCAGCAACTCTAAATATAATGTATCTTAATATGCAGGACAGTTACAAAATAAATTCATTTCCAAAGATATATCTGTTTCATTATAAGAAAGACCTATTTTGCTGATATTTTGAGGTCAAGGTGATCAATATTAGTTAATGAAATTGACCACATCACCTTGGTATCTTAAATCAATCCATTTCACAGAAATATACAATATATTATTTTGTCTTATACTTAGGCCTACTTATTAGAGGAAAAGGGGGTAAAATTCCTTATTCGGTGGCATAAGGTCTTACATCCCCACCTGTCTAGTCTAAAGGAATTCGGGGTGTTGTGACAGCGGAGGAGTGCCTAATGGTGATTGGTTGCAGAGGGAGGTAGCTGCTGCCTAGCCCTCTACTGTAGGTATAAATCCACCTACTAGTTCTCATCAGGGAAAACTGTACTGGAACTGTCTAGTGTCCCACTGTACCTGACTTTTGAGAAGTTAGCATTTTACTCTAAAACAGAAGTCTACTAAGGTAAAGTAAAACGTTTTGAAAATGATACTTGCTTTGATTGTCTTGGTCTTAAAGCCTGAAACAGATGTGCTTGTTTGAATGATTCATATTGGCTGTTTATAGGGTCAGTGATTTTATACATTGTAAGTGCATTGAAAGAAGATGATGATAATCCAGAATTAATTTGTAGTAAGAAATAGTAATGTAATTAATTATGCTATTATAAGCACCTGTCTTGTTGTTATAAGACACATTTACCACAAGTTGTTTTTCAGTATTCATCCCTAAGTTTGTATTATGTCTTAGATAGATTGGTAGCCTACTCCCTTGCTTGCTTGTATATAGGTTTATGTTCATCTTCTTTCTGTAGTGCTAATATAGTGATATAATATAGTGATATAATATAGTGATACAATATAGTGATATTGAACTCAACCTGTAATGAGGGTGATGTTCATTGATATGGGGCTCTTCCTCTAATGCTTGTATCCACTGCTGATCATTGGGAATAAACACTAAGTGCACAAACTTAGTTTATTGATGTTAAGCTCTTCCTCCACAGTTATATATTATTATTTTTTTTTTTTGGGGGGGGGGGGGGGGGTTATCCATTGTTTTTAATAAGGTATACAATTATTGAAATGTATTGACTTAATTGTGTGTACATATTCATTGTTCACACTTGGAACAGAGATGAATTCCTCAACTTGTCTGTCCTCAGCTAGAGAAATGAAGAACCCACAGGAGAGAGCTCTTCACGTGGCCACCCCACTGAGGGAGAGCCTTGCCCTAACCAAAGTGGCAGGCACCTCTGTCTATCTGAAGCTTGACTCATCCCAGCCCACAGGATCCTTTAAAATCAGGGGCATTGGACACCTTTGCAAGACAGTGAGTGAATCACCCATATCTACAGCTTAGGCTCATGAGTTAGGAGAGGGAAAGGATGTGGGTGGAGGGAGGGTGTGCTTGTGATAAGACTGGGTGATGGTGTTACATAATAGGTTGTGCTAGTACGCAGCAAATCAGTAGTGGGTTGGGGGTGTGGATGGTGAGGGGGATTGTGTATATATATATATATATATATATGTATATATAGCATGTTCCCAGTAGGACCAGTCCAGACCAGTTTGAGGTCAGTCCAAGTCTGAACACCGGGTTGTCATGGCAATGCGGGGGGGGGGGGGTAGAATTTTTAATGTGGGGTCCTTGAGCTCTTCGCGTAAAGGGGAACAGAACTGTGAGTCATGTCATGTGCTCATTGTTGTCTTTCAGTGGGCCAAGCGAGGCTGTGAGAGATTCGTCTGCTGTTCAGGTGAGCAACCGATCACAGCCTTACCTTGAAATCACCATTAAATGTTTTATCACAATACAAGAAGCGTAACATCTCAGAATTCCATAAGCTTATGGGCTCTTTTAGACAAGCACTCTCTGTATAGTATCCATTTTCCTAAAGTGGCCGATGTCATTGCGCCATCACAGGAGGAAATGCTGGTATGGCGGCTGCCTACTCTGCCCGTAAGCTTGGGGTACCTGCCACCATCGTCGTGCCCAGTGTCACCCCCAAACCAACAGTGGAGAGGCTGAGGGACGAGGGCGCCAATGTGGTGATTCATGGCAAGGCGCTGAATGAGAGCATTGAATATGGACAACAGCTTGTGGCCAACAACCCTGGATGGATCTTCATCTCTCCCTTTGATGACCCTCTCATCTGGTGAGTGACAGATACCATATTCAATACACTTCATCTGGTGAGTGACAGATACCATATTCAATACACTTCATCTGGTGAGTGACAGATACCATATTCAATACACTTCCGCAACATCAGTGTTGCTCTATTCTCTGTGTGTGTAATCTTAGTCATAGTAAGAGTGTTTTCCATGAAATGATGAGGAAATCTGATAAGGGTTAAGAAACATTCCACTCTATTCCAATCCAAATGAAACTTTGCATTAAGGTATATTTTGTTATGTACATTTATGATGCATTGTATCCTGAGTGTTAGCATGCTTTACTGAGTAAAACGTGTACATCATTCTCTGTGCTATGATAGGATGATTGGCAGAATGGTGCAGGATATCTTATGTTGTGTTGGTGTTAGCAAGAGGAGGGATTTCAGATCATTTCATTCGACAAGGTTACTGAACCCTTTTTGGCAGACAGATATTTCTGGTTTATTTCATAGCCAAACACTAATTATACACCTCAGCTGAATACACTTCATTGTTATCAGCAGCATTATAATGGAACCTGCAGCCTGTCTTTTCATGAACATTTTACAACGTCGCTCAGTTTGAAAGATAGCTAGTGTTCCATTCCAGCCAACATAGAACGCTGTATACAAAGCAGATTCTAAGGACTGTTTTGCAATGCATCATGACGTGCTTTGTGAATGAAAACTGAAAACTCACTTTTTCAATGTGTGTGTAGGGAGGGCCATATGTCTCTGGTGAATGAGCTGGAGTCCGAGCTGCAGGAGAAGCCTGGTGCGATGGTGTTGTCTGTTGGCGGTGGAGGCCTCATGAACGGGGTTGTTGAAGGACTGCGCCGTGCCGGCTGGAACGATGTTCCAGTCATAGCTATGGAGACTGTGGGGGCACACAGTCTCAATGCTGCTATGAAGGCTGGGAAGTTGATCACTCTGCCTGAGATCACAAGGTAAGAGTCACCCTCACACTGAGAGACCAGAGTCACTGAAACATTACAGCCAAACAGTCATATTTTAGCACAAAAAGGCAATCCCTGTGCACAACAATTCTGTCATTTTTATCTCCACAGCATTGCCACCACGTTGGGCCTGACAAGAGTATCTGCACAGACCCTGAAACTTGCTGGTGAACACACAGTTTACTCCGAGCTGGTCACAGACCAGGAGGCTGTCAAAGCTGTCGAGCGCTTTGTTGGTGAGTATAACATAACGTAGGCTACAGCTGTGTAGAGGGTCATATGATTATTATATCTAGACATGCCCACAAGCCTCTCTGACACTAAATTCCTCTTTCTCCCTCCTCCTCCTCCAGACGATGAGAAGGTCCTGGTGGAACCTGCGTGTGGTGCTGCCCTGGCAGCTGTGTACTGTGACATCATCCCCAGACTGCAGAAGGAGGGCAAGCTGGCGCAGGACCTGGGACCTGTGGTGATCGTGGTGTGTGGAGGCAACAACATCAGCATGAAACAGCTCCAGAAACTGAAGAAGCAGCTGGGCATGTCATCTAGCTAGGTAGACAGACAGACAGACGGGTTTGCGTCCTGCTTATCCTTTCTCCATCACTCCATTCCCCCGATCCTTCCAGTTGTAGCTCCCCTACTCCATTGGGCACTACCAATAAAGGCATCCGAACAGGAGTCATGAACTTCATGGGGCCAAATCATTCCAGACTGTGTGCAGTATAGGCCTACTCTTGAACTCCTGAAAGGGGCTGACTGACTGAAGGATTAACTGACTATGGATTCATCAATAGCCTAATGCTAAGGTAGATACGTATTGATAGGCATACAGATAATATACTACTCTGGCAGTAGTAGTCTTTGAATTGAATAACCTAGATCCACAGGCAGCTGGTGGCACCTTAATTGGGGAGGATGGTTTCATAGTAATGGCTGGAACGGAATGAATGGAATGGTATCGAACACATCAAACACATGGTTTCCATGTGATTGATAACATTCCATTGACTCCATTCCAGCCATTATTATGAGCCGTCCTCCCCTCAGCAGCCTCCTGTGCCTAGATCCCTCCAACTCACATCTGAACCACGAAGCCAGTTCCACTGCTTTTTTTAAATGATTATTCCCCTCTAATCAGGGATTGATTTAGACCTGGGACACCAGGTGGGTGCAATGAATTATCCAGTATAACTGAAAGCCAGCAGTAGTCCAGACCTTGTAGGTTAAGAGTTGAATACCCCGGACCTAGATTATTCACGTCTTGGGTTAAAGTTAACCAAGTAAAGTTGTATTGTTGTTTGTATTTAGCATGTTTAATGTTCATGCAAAATATACCTTTGGTTGTATTTTCTTCTACCTCTTTTGTACTGTATGAGTGATATTTAAAAATAAATTATATTTATTTTTTCCTGAATATTCTGTCTGTAACACCTTTTCTTATAATCGGTTATAATTAGATGCATTTCATTGGCCAGTCATATGGTTCACTGCAGGTCAGGGGATCAATCCTAAAGATGATATATTGAAGCACTCAGCATTTGAAGGTTTGACATATCACTTACCTATCCATGACCACCACCGTGAAGACAAGTGGCTTTTTAAACCGGTTATCGTTGCTATACCAAAATAACACCATACCATGCCAGATTGATTTTGCTAATAACCATGGCTGGTGAAATTGAATTACAGTGTAATTACATTCAGTCTTAAAAAGAGATATTTGGTGATATCTGGTCACAACCAGTTCTGGTATGACATAACAAAATTGTCATGCAAGAAGGCATGTTACGCTGC
This sequence comes from Salmo salar, assembly GCF_965601325.2. Classification (NCBI taxonomy): domain Eukaryota; kingdom Metazoa; phylum Chordata; class Actinopteri; order Salmoniformes; family Salmonidae; genus Salmo; species Salmo salar. Next base: position 19,905,176 of record NC_138314.1, on the reverse strand, counting down.
AAAACTATTTTGACAAGTCTAGCTTAAAAGTTATGATAATCAATATTATCTTATTGATAATCTTGACAAATCAGGATTTGGTTCAGCTTTCCTCTAAGATCCCTACATTTACAGGGTCATAAAACCCTTATAAATGACCAGCTTGAATGGAGAGTTTTCCTGATGCCCTTGATAAGCTAAATTTATCGAAATAGTGTAGTCTGCCCATTGAATATACATACAGCTTTAGGCTATTTGTCAAATATAAAAACAGTTTCCATAATATTGATGTTGCAGTACACAGAAACATTAAAAAAATCATTAGTGTTGTCATCATTATGGATGCTTTAGTCACCCAAAATCGGACATCATTTTAGTTGAATACCGGCCAGGGGACCCTGAACTCTAGGGTGCCCCCATTGATTTTGATAGTCACTCTCACTCAGATATCATTAACATGGCAAAATGTGTAGAATTGCAGTAGAATTGCATGAAATGTGTAATAAAATTGCAAAACAAAATATCCACCCCATGGCAAAATGTGTAGAACTGCAGGAAATTAACTTTAAAACACCTGCAACCAAATCTCGCTTAGGGCCCCAAAAAGGTTCAAGCCGGCCCTGTTCTCCAGACAGACCATATCATTTACAAGTGATAATTTCAGGTGATAAGTGTGACAAGGTCTGTCCTACTATTCTGCTATCTACAATACAACTTATATAACTTGGTTATATAACACAAAAGGTGTTCCTGCCTGATAAACACAGCATCCTTGGGCCATAACTAAAGCTTATAAATGATTTGAAAATGATAACCTGTATAACTAATTTATGACATTACTGATGAACTGGGAAGCTCCAAACACCTGTGCTGTCATATGTTGCACAATGTCAAATGTTCAGTTAGGTTTGGATGGTTACACTTAGTGAGAATGTGCTTTGGCCAGGTCAGTACGGACCTTGTTGCTCCTCTAATCCTGTGTCCCTGCCTGAGATGACGGAATACGCTGGAAGTCAAACCTTTCCCCCTTCCCTCATCCAATTGGCCGGTCATCCAGGGCTGTGACCCAGTTATCTTTCCTCATTGGCTGGCAGGTCGTTAAAAAGGAGGCAGCAGACCCTGGGTCGAGGTGATCAGCCAGCTGTGAAAGAGGCCCTCTGACGACAGGCTTCCTTCCCCCTTTCGAATGACCCAAACCACCTTAAGAATCCTGGCACAAAACATTCTCAGAATTCCTAACATGCAGCCCAAGATACACGCAGTCTGGGCTTTATATAGCATGCAACAGGGCACAATGTGTAGCGTACCAAAGGGTGGAGTGGGGGTGACACTTGTCAGACAGGCACAGATCCAGCTGGAACTGGCCTGGCACTTGCTGTTCTGAAAAGGTGTCTGGTTTACAGTGCCTTGCGAAAGTATTCGGCCCCCTTGAACTTTGACCTTTTGCCACATTTCAGGCTTCAAACAAAGATATAAAACAATTTTTTTGTGAAGAATCAACAACAAGTGGGACACAATTATGAAGTGGAACGAAATTTATTGGATATTTCAAACTTTTTTAACAAATAAAAAACTGAAAAATTGGGCGTGCAAAATTATTCAGCCCCTTTACTTTCAGTGCAGAAAACTCTCTCCAGAAGTTCAGTGAGGATCTCTGAATGATCCAATGTTGACCTAAATGACTAATGATGATAAATAGAATCCACCTGTGTGTAATCAAGTCTCCGTATAAATGCACCTGCTCTGTGATAGTCTCAGAGGTCCGTTTAAAGCACAGAGAGCATCATGAAGAACAAGGAACACACCAGGCAGGTCCGAGATACTGTTGTGGAGAAGTTTAAAGCCGGATTTGGATACAAAAAGATTTCCCAAGCTTTAAACATCCCAAGGAGCACTGTGCAAGCGATAATATTGAAATGGAAGGAGTATCAGACCACTGCAAATCTACGAAGACCCGGCCGTCCCTCTAAACTTTCAGCTCATACAAGGAGAAGACTGATCAGAGATGCAGCCAAGAGGCCCATGATCACTCTGGATGAACTGCAGTGATCTACAGCGGAGGTGGGAGACTCTGTCCATAGGACAACAATCAGTCGTATACTGCACAAATCTGGCCTTTATGGAAGAGTGGCAAGAAGAAAGCCATTTCTTAAAGATATCCATAAAAAGTGTCGTTTAAAGTTTGCCACTAGCCACCTGGGAGACACACCAAACATGTGGAAGAAGGTGCTCTGGTCAGATGTAACCAAAATCGAACTTTTTGGCAACAATGCAAAACATTATGTTTGGCGTAAAAGCAACACAGCTCATCACCCTGAACACACCATCCCCACTGTCAAACATGGTGGTGGCAGCATCATGGTTTGGGCCTGCTTTTCTTCAGCAGGGGCAGGGAAGATGGTTAAAATTGATGGGAAGATGGATGGAGCCAAATACAGGACCATTCTGGAAGAAAACCTGATGGAGTCTGCAAAAGACCTGAGACTGGAACGGAGATTTGTCTTCCAACAAGACAATGATCCAAAACATAAAGCAAAATCTACAATGGAATGGTTCACAAATAAACATATCCAGGTGTTAGAATGGCCAAGTCAAAGTCCAGACCTGAATCCAATCGAGAATCTGTGGAAAGAACTGAAAACTGCTGTTCACAAACGCTCTCCATCCAACCTCACTGAGCTCGAGCTGTTTTGCAAGGAGGAATGGGCAAAAATGTCAGTCTCTCGATGTGCAAAACTGATAGAGACATACCCCAAGCGACTTATAGCTGTAATCGCAGCAAAAGGTGGCGCTACAAAGTATTAACTTAAGGGGGCTGAATAATTTTGCACGGCCAATTTTTCAGTTTTTTAATTGTTAAAAAAGTTTGAAATATCCAATAAATTTCGTTCCACTTCATAATTGTGTCCCACTTGTTGATTCTTCACAAAAAATTACAGTTTTATATCTTTATGTTTGAAGCCTGAAATGTGGCAAAAGGTCGAAAAGTTCAAGGGGGGCGAATACTTTCGCAAGGCACTGTATATAGCAGGCTGGGGTGATGTAACACGTGTTGGAGTTGGGACTAGCTAGGGCCCTTAGATAAAACACACAGCAGAAGGATGGCAATAAGGAAGCAGAGTAGCCAGCTTCATCTCTCATGGTCAGTACCCAGTCTTTCACACAATGCTCTGTGGGGACATAAGATAACCAGTTCCTTTATCTTTCAAAACCCTTTCGGTAAACTCTTGAGGTTTTGTTGATGTGTGAAGAAAAGCATCACATTTTATCTGACAGGCTATTCTTTGGCAAACACACATCTGAGCAAAGGCTGGCAGGTTAAGTGGACTTACACTGTGATTAAATGCCAGTGAATGTGGCTGGGGGAAAAACACTCAAATAGAAGAAATGATCAAACCTTTTGACCTCCTTGGGAGCGTTGTGGCGTCCACCATGGCTCTCCACTTCAACCTTTTCAGTGCGAGGGCTTTTGCCTCTTGCCAGGATATTCTCTTTCCTTGTGGGTTGTAATCCAGCGCCTGTCTTATGTTTGTTGAATTTTTCCTGTGTGTGTCCTGACGAGCAATAAGTCAACAAAACATGCTTACATCAAGACATGTTTTATTGTGACACAGAAATCTCAAACTCCATCTTATCCTTTACCTCTGTATAGTCCATTTTAAAGATCTGTGTTATGTTTGATGTGTTGAGGTAAGACAGTAAAAGTTAATTTAATGCAACCATAAATAATTGTAATAAATATCAAGTAAATGTACAGAACACATTTTCTTATCTCAACACCTCTTTGTATGAATGTCCTTTGTAATGGTCTGTTCTACGCCTCCAAAAGAGGTAGGAATAGAAAGAGCGTCCTTGTTAGCAGCGATTTACCCTTTAAAAGAACAAAACCAAAACTAAATTGGCAAGCAATCCAAACATCCATCTCAAATATTTTGCGGTAGCTGTCGTTGTATTCTTCAGGTCCCATCCAAGTCAAATGGCTGTTTTACTCACACAAGAAAACATGTTTCACCATGGAGTAGAAGAGAATGAGTGATAGAATCCATCTGAGTTACAAGACATCAGGGCCGGACTACTGCATTTGGGGCCCCGGGGAACCGACGTCCCCAAAAACATAATGCATTTCAACACATTAAGCCATGGTGCAGAGAAAAATGTGCAGTTTTATAATGATATTCTACACATTTTGTCATGAGGCAAAGAGGTTTTTTTTGCAGTGTTAAAGCGAATTTCCTGCAATTCTGCACTTTTTGCCAAGGGTCTAAGATAAGATTTTCCAATTTTAAGGCAAATTTACTGCAATTCTACACATTTTGCTATCATATGCTATTTCATTTTTTGGGGGGGGGGGGGGGCTGCGTGCCCGTTCGGTAATCCGGCCCTGCAAGACATTAAGGTGATATATTACTGGTAATTTCAAAATTTGTAAAAAATAAAAACCCAACAAACTGGATATCCAATAAAGAATATCCTAGTTAGCTCATTTTGAAATAATATTTTTTCCCTGGAAGAATAGTGCTGAAAAAAAATAAATAATAATAATCATTGGTGAAGTGATGCAGCAATTCAAAAAAACTGCCATCAAATATAACATAGAAGTATATTTACATTTTTTCTTTACACAGCTAAACATTTTGGTTATGGGTAAAATAAAACAAAAAAAAAACAACAGAAATCCTGCTCATTCGTCACAGGAAATCTATAAAAAGGCAAAATGAAAGTGAATTCGACACCCTGGTGTGTGTATTGTGTGTTGGGCAGGGGGATTCGGCCCACATTCAGTAGCAGTAGCACACAAGCAGCTCAGGAGAACATCTCTCTCTCATTTCACAAAGGAGGAGATCTGGCAACCAGGTAGAGCTTTAGTCTGGTAGTCCAGCTTCAGTGTACGTGACCTTACCCTTCTGCCACAGCTACTAGGATAGTTTAAACTCAAAACTGCAACTTAATAGATTAAAATGACTTTTTACATGACTTATATACCCTCTTAATAGACTTGAATAAAATATATTCACCGTATAATATAGGCAGATAGCTAGTTTTGTCCTTTAGCAGTCCAACTTTACAGGCAGTAACTATATAATGTCCTATACAGCGCTTGTCAAGGTTTTGAATGCAGAGAGCTGAACTGGTAATAAATAGGCAGCATCATAGTAGTCCACTTAATATCTAAAATGAACTCCATCTCAAACAACACTCAACTCTTGCTTCCAGAGGAATATTTGGGGTTCCCTTTTCACACACAGCCTTCCTCTACCCTTTTTGAGGAGGTGCTGCTTGTGGTAAAGGCATGCCTTAAAAAGATAGTCCCCTCTGGTAGTGAGTGGGAGGAGAACTGTAAGGACCTCTGAAAGAGAGGGAAGAGAGGAAGAATAAAGAAAAGGTGGAAGAGATTAACTTCCCCAATAAACAAAAATGGTATGTGCCCTGTCACAGCTCCCTCCCACTTGGTGTAGTGATCAAAGAGTTACCTCAATGTCACTCCAAAGCTCAGTGCAACCAGAAGAGACACCAACATCAGTGTCAAGGCAAGTGGGGCTGAACTCCCCTACATCAGGTCTGAAAACATGAGTCAAAACACACTCCTGAAAGGCTCAACCTGATTACAATGTTATTGAAATGAAGCGCTGGTACAAAGCCAAACATAAAACAAGCAGAGAAAGGAAACGCTTCAGTATCTTCTTGGTAAAACAGGTTGGCCTTCTGTTCTGTGGGTAGTCCCAGCTGAAGGTCCAGGAGGGCGGAGGTAAAAGGTGGGCGGGGGATGGGGTGGTGAAAGGGTGGGGCTGTATGGGTAAGAAATAGTAGGGTTGGTGTTGAAGCGGCATCATATGGAGGTGGTGTACTCCATCCATCAGGTCCCTTTAGCCGCTGAGAGGGTCTTCACGGTAGTGGACGGCATAGCGCAGCTTCTCCAGCATCACATCCAGGGAGCTGTACTGGGGCAGCTTCACCATAAACATACAGGTCTCCACCCGGATGTAGCGAGAGTCTGGCGAACCTGGAAACCACACAAATAGGTAAACATACTGTAGGAAGAAAAAGCAGCTTAAAACATTAAAGGAGCAACATGTAATATTTTAGGCCTAAATTGTATTTCTTCATGGATTTTGCAGGTGGAAATGTCACATGTATAATATAACCTTTAAAACATTAAACATCTCAAGTGCACTTCTAACATGTTCAAATTAATCTGTGGAGAGTGTTATGTACAGTCTAGAAAGTTATTTTCAATCAATCCCATGTTCTCCATGTCAATAATGGCCCGTAGTCTGATTGTTATTGCCTAGAACAGAAGACTGTATAGGGACACCTACCTCTAATGTTTCATTTTTTATTCAACCTTTACTTAACTAAGCAAGTCAGTTAAGAAGAAATTCTTATTTACAATGACGGCCTACCCCGGCCAAACCCTCCCTTAACCCGGACGACGCTAGGCCAATTGTGCACCGCCCTATGGGACTCCCGATCACAGCCGGTTATGATACAGTCCGGGATGGAACCCGGGTCTGTAGTGATGCCTCTAGCACTGCGATACAGTGCCTTAAACTGCTGCGCTACTCAGGATTCCTCAGGACCACCACAAATCTATGGAAGCTACATGTGCTCTAATCTAAATGTGCAGTTCATACTGCTGTGATTGGAGTCTGACATGGGTGTAAAATGTTTTTGGGAGTCTAGTGTCCAAAATGTGAGATAAAAAGTCCTTTGAGCAGTTCCAAAAATCTTAGTTGAAGCCTGAAACTACAAGCCGATAAACAGTTCCCTTACTTGAAGGCTATACAGTAGGCCTAATACACACAGCACAGGTGTGAGATAATTAGTTAAGAAAACCGCTCTGAATCTTCTCCCCATAGAACAACCCCTACTAATTTCCAGACATAATAAATCCAGGAAGGGTAAAAATAGCAAACAAAATGTTCAATAATTCCAAGGTTTGAAGACAACAAGCAGATGGCAACACGAGTGACTTTGACTTGTATCTCTCTATGACACACACACACCACACACTGACTTTTCCTGGCACTTACCTGCTGCCCCGTCCGAAGGGGCGATCTTCATGGGGTAGGGGGGTACGTGGGCGGTGTCCGGGCCCCCGTCCTTGCAGGGGCAGGTAAAGGGGATGCGCTCCTGGTTGCAGGCAAACTTGATGAACTTGCAGAGCTCCTCCTGGGTGAACATCTCCAGGGCTGTCCAGAAGAACTCAATGTGCTGGTCTGTCTCCATCAGACCCACCTGGTACATGGTGTGGGTCTACGGAGGGAGAGATAACAGAGGTTCAGGCAAAAGAGGGACAATGATTAGACTCTCCTAGGTAAAGACATTCACTATTACTGCCCTCCAAAAATAGTGATTTCTTCTCATTACTCTATACCGAGACCATAACATTTTTTTTTATTTATTATTGTAGCACTGGTGCTCCTAACTTAGAGAAGTTAGGAGCACCACAAAATGTAGGAGCACCAGAAAAGTCGATTTTTTTAGTTGATTGAGATATAGCTGACATCGGGCCTATATGAATCCTGCTGACTTTCGAAGCACATCTCCTGAGGAAAACATCCCTTTTCCTTTCTTTCTGTGCCACCAAAAGTTTGCATATACTTGTAAAAGTTACCAGCGCTGCACGATATGGGCAAAAAAATTGAACTGATTTTTTAAACCAAATATTGCGATTTGATTTGCGATACAGATCAAAACACTTGGGTGAAGTGTTGAAATCATAGAAATAGAATGCTTATTCTAATTCTATGGTTGGTGTTGTTTGGCATGACAACAAATGAAAAAGCCTGATAGGAGGGTAGGGTAGGAACCAAAGTGTTGGTCAGTGTTTCCCAGGGGGCTCTAAACACATTTGAATAGATTTTGCATTTAGACAAACATTTTAGAATAATCTATCAGATTCAGAACATGCCGTTGCACAAACACACTGATCTACACCACCACCACCGGTAGCAACCTGTTTTAGAGCTAACATTTGCTTTGCACTAGCTAGTACATTTACCTAAATGGCATTTAGCTAGCCAAAAGCTAGTTAGCAATAAGCATTTGCGATTAGCATTATTTTAGGCACATGCCAACTTCCTTAGACTAACAGAGATAGAGAAAACATGTGGATTCATATTTAGAAGCAACGTGGAAAGCAGCATCATTCTAGTTTTTGAAGTATATATTGATTGCATGAATTGACAACATGTTGAGAAAACAAACAGTACGGAGTAACTGTGCTGCCTGCTTGACTGCCATGGGGTGGGGCTTGGGTGTGTGGCCCGGGAACTGGAAGCAAGCAGCCATGGGAGACAAATATTGTTGGCATTGAATTTTTGGGGGACTTTCTGTAAGTCGCACTGGCGTCCTAAAATACAGGTCGCACAGCAAAATATTTTATCGCATACGCAACCAAATTAGTCGCACTTTAGAGCCCTGGCTGTGACTATTACTTCTTACTGGTGGATAAGGAAGGGGATAGTGGAGTGTTGATTGGAGTGTCCTAGGGTTTCAGAAGGGGGTGTGTACAGTAGGTTTGAGGTGGCAGGTGTATGCATCAGCTACCTTGAGGAACTCCAGGTTGATGTAGGGCAGGCCACAGGTTCGTAGCTCCACCTCCAGGGGGCTGAGCATGGTGAGGAGCTGCAGGGGGATGATGGAGCCCAGGCCCGCTCGCACCGCTGTCATACACTCCACATTCTGAAGCTCCTGCAGACGCAGGCCCCGCAATGCCCGCGCATACACATCCTTATTCTCCCAGCTACACACACACACACAGTGTAGAGGGATAGAGGGGTTAAACAGAGATAACACATTCTGTCAAAGTCAGTACTCTAGACTAACTGAGCTAAATTATTTTTAGAGAAGAACTGATGGGTAAAGGGAATCACAGTACATCAACAGAGACCCATATGAACTGAACAAGTCCCCTGGCCACAGAGGTAGAATGTCCCGGTACCTGACACTGAGGTTGTGTCCCCCTTGGCACAGCTCCACCTCCTCTCCGGTCATGGTGATGTAGGTGAAGGTGCAGCAGGGCCGGCTGGGGGAGTCGGGGCTTTCTCCTGAGTGGTGCTGGGACGAGATCTCTGCACACAGGGCCTCCAGATCGTCCTCCTCACTCACCTGGGGGGGCAGAGGGCAAGGGTTGTGTAGAGGTCAATGGAACACTGACCTTGGGGACATGGGGGGACAGTGGAATGGAGAAACTAGTCTGGATGTGAACTGTAGAAAGCAGTGACCGTAGGGACACTATAGAGTTACAGTAGAAAGGGATTGGTCAATAGGCTAGCTACTTGCTGAACCATGGAAAACCTGCTTCACCAGTTCTGATTAGTTGTTTCTGGTCAGAGCTTTCAAAATCACCCATCCTTTTTCCAGAAAGAGGAGTCACTACATTACACGTATCAATGACACTGCCCATATGACTGTCTATATGACTGTCTCTTACACTCTCAATCTTCTTGACGTAGTTGTATGTGAGCAGATCGGCCTCCTGCAGGTCCTGCTCTGGGTCCAGGGGCTCACCCACCAGGCCCTTCCAGAAGGAGCCCAGCAGGTCCAGGGGCAGGGGCACGTCTGCCCGGATGGCGATGCCCAACAGCTGGCCAAAGAAGTGCAGCAGCTGCTCCTCCGCATAGCTGATCGGACAGGGCGTCAGAATATACTTCCCCTTTGGAACAAAACGGCACAAAAGCACCACAATCAAGTTAGACCCTTCTAGCCTATCAGTAACGCAGTGATCATTGCCCATGCAGTGCTCAACTGGTTTGCAATCTAGGCATGGTTCATACTCCTAGTATATACTGTGGAGAGCAGGATTAATACAAATGTACACAAACTATTTGGACATTATTTTCTCCCTGGTGTTAAAATGGTGCTGCAACCAGGGCATAATGAGGGAGAAGGCAGATTGGCGTGTCACTGTACAGTACCTTGTTGCGGTTGGCTGCTACACTGGGGCAGGGGAGCAGCAGGGAGAGGGCAGAGCTCTGGAGTTCCTTACACACCTGCCACAGGAAATGACGGAAGGAGCCGCCTGGGGAGACACAGAAGTCAGGGGTCAACAGACAGTGTTTCACCTGCAGTCTGATCCAACACTAGAGTTAATTCCAAGAGGAAATAGTTAGGGGAAGAAGGTTAATACTAACTGGTGCCGTGGACCTCCTCTCCAGTGAAGCGGATGTTGAAGGCATAGGTGGGGTCTCCTCCGCTGGCCAGCTTCACACACAGCTGGGACGAGGGCACACAGGCCAGCTGGCGTGCCGCCTGGCAGAAGTAGGTGTTCTCTGACGAAGGGATCTCTCCTGGAGAAGCACACACACCATCAACACTCAAAGTAGAGGGCATAACGTGAATGAACGTAAAACAGGACTCTGGGCTTGCACTATGAGCTCACCTCCTACAATCTCCAGGGGGTCCAGTGTGATCTCGGGGGCAGCGTGGTCTGCAGTCCGCTGTACTGTGGCGTTCAGCACCTGGTTCATCACTATCACTTTGGTATCATAGAACACCAATCCTGCATAGAGATAGGGTGGAGGTAGAATGGGTGGAAGGTCAGCAAGCTTTAATCCAGTTCATATTAGATATTCAAGGTTTCAACAAACACGAAATTCCGAGAGCCGACCCAGGACCCGAGCAGGTCCGGGTCCTGAATTCTGAATTTTGTCTCGTATTTGGTCTGATATAATTACCATGAGCCTCAGGTATGTGCAAATCAAACTGATTTAACAACTGGACCCAATTGGCCCTGTACTCTGTTAATTTAGTGTTTGTGTAATTAGAACTGCCTTATTATCGGTGTCAGCCAATTGTAATTCAATAAAACATATAGCTTATGCCGAGCTAAAACTGGTTCCGGATGCTCACCTCACGTGTGCCTACTGCTGGGGGGGATAGAAAGAAGAGTAAAAGGGGCCTTGGCCTAGGCTACTGTTGATTGCCAAGTGCTTTTTCATTAACATAAAACCAAAGTTAGAGAAGAAAGAGTAGAGTGAAAAGAAACCGACAAGGGGAATGTCCTAGGGGACGTTTTAATATTGCAGTGTACAAAGATGAGAAGAATGTTGATGCGGCGAAATGGACTGAGCACAACTCGCAAATCAGGTTTGATGCAATTTTCTACCTTTATTTTATTAATTTTTGTATTTATTATCCATTGTTTACTCATTATTATTATCATTATCATCATCATCATTATAGGCCTATTTAATAACCTAAACCAGTTCTTTAAATGGCCTACGCAAAAAGTGTTTCGTTTCATTTTGTTGAGACATTTTCGTTGGCCAAATCATGTTCTGTCTTTTTCATTTTGTGCTTTGTATTTAGTTTAAGGTTAAAAGTAGGCCTGTTGTAAATAGTATTAGCCTATTGCTGTCATTTGTTCGGTAGGCCTACAGTAAGAAATCGCCGTTGTTGGTTATAGCTGCAATATAGGCCTAGCCTGTTAACTTTTTTTGAAGGTTTTATTCTGTTGGGACATTTGTTGGCCAAATTAAGTTGTAATGTGTTTGCCGCAATATAATAGAATTACCAGTAGGCCCACTATGCTACTCGGATTCAAACCATGAAAAGGAAAAACCAAAGATGCAAAACTTAATTGAATGCCCCAATATAATAACCTGTTCGTATTTTCCCTATAAACAATGACTTGACTTAACTTTAATAGGGTAATACCAAAAGTAAGACACTTGGTGAAGGTTTGGTGTGCTATGGCTATCATTAAGCTTAGCTACTGCAGGCCTGTGAAGGCAATGTGTGTGCAACGGCACTCCAACTGACTCTGACAGTTGAACTTGAGCTGAGGAAGGCCTACCAGAGTTACTCCTTTAATCTAACAATATAATGCTCATCTTTGGACCCCTTGACTTTTTCCACATTTTGTTAGGTTATAGCCTTATTCTAAAATTGACTAAATCGTTTTTCCCCCTCATCAATCTACACAGAATACCCATAATAACAAAGCAAAAACAGGTTTTTAGAAATGTTTGCTAATTTATTACAAATAAAAAACGGAAATATCACATTTACATAAGTATTCAGGCCCTTTACTGTTGAAGCACCTTTAGCAGCGATTACAGCCTCAAGTCTTCTTGGGTATGACACTACAAGCTTGGCACACCTGTCCCAAAGCCACTCCTGCCTCGTGTTGGCTGTGTGCTTAGGGTCGTTGTCCTGTTGAAGGTGAAACTTCACCCCAGTCTGAGGTCCTGAGCGCTCTGGAGGTTTTCATTAGGAATCTCCGTACTTTGCTTCGTTCATCTTTGCCTCGATCCTGACTACTCTCCCAGTCCCTGCCGCTGAAAAACATCCCCTTAGTATGACGCTGCCGCCACCATGCTTCATGGTCAGAGTCTTTAGGTTCCTTTTGGCAAACAAAAGCAGACTTTCATGTGCCTTTTACTGATTGGCGGCTTCCGTCTGGCCTACTCTACCATAAAGGCTTGATTGGTGGAGTGCTGCAGAGATTGTTGTCCTTCTGGAAGGTTCTCCCACCCCCACAGAGGAACTCTAGAGCTCTGCCAGAGTGACCATTGGGTTCTTGGTCACCTCTCTGACCAAGGCCCTTTTCCCTCGATTGCTCAGTTTGGCCAGGCGACCAGCTCTAGGAAGAGTCTTCCATTTAAGAATGATGGAGGCCACTGTGTTATTGGGGACCTTCAATGCTGCAGAAATGTTTTGGTACCCTTCCCCGGATCTGTGCCTCGACACAATCCTGTCTCGGAGCTCTACGGGCAATTCCTTCGACCTCGTGGCTTGGTTTTTGCTCTGACATACACTGTCAGCTGTGAGACCTTATATAGACAGGTGTGCCTTTCCAAATCATGTCCAATCAATTGAAATAACCACAGGTGGACTCAAAGTTGTAGAAAAATCTCAAAGATGATAAATGGAAACAGGATGCACCTGAGCTCAATTCCGAGTCTCATTGCAAAGGGTCTGAATACTTATGTAAATAAGGTATTTCATTTTTTGTATTTTTTTTTGTGCATACATTTGCAAGAAATAATTGAAAGCTGTTTTCGCTTTGTCATTATGGGGTATTGAGTGTAGATTAATGAGGATTTACATTTTTATTTAGTCTATTTTAGAGTAAGTCTGTAACGTAAACAAAATGTGGAAAAACTCAAGGGGTCTAAATACTTTCCGAAGGCACTGTATGTATAGCAGTAGTAGCATATCTGACAAGTATAAAGAAATCTGTCGATGTCGGGAACATAGCGCTGGCATATCTCCATCTGTATTTCAGTCGCTCTAGGGCAATGCGTAAGCTTGTCTCCCTTAAACCTTAGCCCCGCGAAATTCTAACTAACGTAAAAAATACCCATCAAAATCTGTCTGTTTAAGCTAGAGATATGTTATTTTTTGCATGGGCCTGCGTCTCAATAAACCGCATCCACCGATATCGCCCTTCCGCAACTGCGGTGAAAGGTGGCAGAGCAACTGTAGAGCGGTGTTTGTCAGACCTTGAGACATCTACGAAAATCGGTCTTCTCACAAAATCGTATGTAGCGTCCGAACAGTTTGGCCTACAAACTATTGAAAGTTTGGATTGAAAAACGAGACTCTCACAAATACAATTGTATTCTCTAGGACGCCCACAAGTCTCTCAAGACTCGTCTGAAGGTCCCCAGTACCAGTTTAAAGTAATTATGGAAGTATATATGGAGATAGTTTAGAGCCTAAAATATGGGGATATTTCTCTTAGATATATGGCAGACACTTCCGAACAAACTTCCTCTACAACTATTTGTTGTAGTTAATCTGTTATTCAATGTGTTTATGTTAGCTAATAGCAGTAATGCCAAATTCAATGTTTCATCCAATAATTTTTAAACATTTTTTTTAGACCCTTAAGGGGTCTTAAAATTCTAAATTAAATAGCCAAATAATCCTTGGTATGACCATCTTAAAACAATTCCATGTTAGCTTAGACCCCCTCCCCCGGCTTAAACACTAGAGGGTTAATATTTCTTTTTTTAAATATTAATAACATATAGTCGACACTTATAATGCATGCAATGCCCTGATGCATTTAGTGGACTGTCCTCGGGTCCATTTGGAACGGTTCTCCATTTAACTTTATTTATGCATATCGGGTCGGGTGGGAAAGCTACGGATCCATTTTGGAACTTTTTTGACCTATGAAGACCTCTAGTTCATATGCCCCACCTAGACCCCCAGAGGCAGTCACAATGCAAAACGTTTTAAAGATTTATCAACAGGTCAATGCCCTGATACAAAACCAGTCCTTAATGACCCACATACAGCACACTGTGTGCCTTTGACCTGACAAAGCTGTGCTGAGACGTTATTGTTATGTGTGTGTCACCTTTGGCCCCACAGAGCAGTGCTGCGATGCTGTTCTGGTAGGTGTGTGTTTGCCTCAGCTCCACAAGCGGCAGGAAGAAACTCTCCAGGGTGTTGTTGAGAGACTGCAGTAGAGCAAAGCGTAGACGCAAGTTCTCCACAGGCACATCTACACACACACACACACACACACACACACACACACACAAGAGAGAAGGGAAATGTGAACACAGCAACACACATACCCATCCACACACCCACCCACTAACCATGTACATGTAAACACACACACTCATGTTTACTGACGTTCGATGCCATACAAACATGTAAAAATAGCTTGCGTATGTAAACTGATGACGCGGTCTGTTAGTGAGTAGGTCACATACTGAGGAGACAGGCCACGCGTGGATCAGCGATGTCACTGGGGTCCAGATAGGCCTCGTGGGGGTGCAGCCTGGCAGGTGTGATGGCCAGGTGACCACACAGCCTGTTGATGTACTGAACCAACGCTACATCCATCTCTAGACTCCACCTCCTACAAGCCTTCTGGGCGTGACGCATGTCTATACAGGTACACCTGGAAACAGAAGAGGAGGGGAACAGCCACAAGATATGAAAAGACCCTCTTCATACATATGGCTTAATCTTACCCAAGCTGAATTTCTCTGATTACGCACTGTACAGTGCAGTATAGTGTGCAATGCAGATAATTCAAGAAAAATATATTTTCTTAGAGTACATCATGTGTAAATATGTGATGTGCTGACGTAACAGTCACAGTGTGTTCCATGCTCTGAATGTGTACAACCTCCTCCAGTCATGTGTGTTCCGTTCCCCACTCAGCTAAGAATGTGACCTTCCATCCCCAGGCTGCCTGCAGGGGCTTGGGGGGGGGTGACCTGCCATAGGCTGACTGCAAGGGCTAGAAGGGGGTGTGTCACCAAGCTCACCTTTCAAAGTGGAGGTCGTAACCGCAGGCCAGAATGGCCCTCCACACGCTACGGATGTCCTGCTTGGCCCGGTCCACAGCAAACTTATGGAATCCCTCCAGAGTCAGGTACTTCTCCTCTGGGACTACGTCAGAGGGGTGAGGGAGGAGACATATATAAATACATGAATTTGCACATCTACATTCTAACTTGAGGGAAATCTTAATCAACTCAAGTGAGAGATACATGTAGGTAACACGAGAGGGTACAGAGCGTCAGTACCTTCAGGCTTCTTGGCAGGAGATTTCTCTATGTCTTTCTCATCAGGCCTGGATTTTTCAGGGGACTTGGGCTTCAGTACACTCTTCTCACTCAGTGCAGTCCTGATAGAGACATGGAAAGAAGTCAGGGACAGGGGCCAATGGAAAATGTCTGTCTAAATGAGTACTGACAAATGTCATGGATGACATGGCAGCATACTGAATGAGTCTTGATATGATGATTATGCATAATAAGCCAACTTTAATCACTCTCCATTTTCCTTCTGTAAGTGGATGAAGAAACCACAGGGTATAGTCTTTATTGCAATTCTGTTTTTCTAAATATGAGAAGTTAATTTGAAAGACTCGCTATTTAAGTAACACATTTGAGCGTGGGAAGCGTTGAAAAAAGCATCTTAGGGGGAGTATAATTTTGAAACCCATTACTTTCTGCAATTACAAAGCCTCTAATTTAAAAGTGTGGGTGGAAACTATTTAGGAAAATGGCTTTCAGGGTGGCATTGTGTGTGTGGTGAGGGCTAAAACTCACCTGACGCTGTTGAGCACAGACTTCTCCTTGCTGGGTGGTTTGGTGATGGGTCTCTTGGTGCTCACCACCTTGACTGCGTGCTGTTCCTTACCCACCTTGCTGTATTTGTTCTTGTTGGGCTTGGTGGTGCCATATTTACGCAGAATCTGTGGAACATATAGCAATGCTCAGACAAACATGGCTGCAGATGCATATAGATGTGAGTATGTGTGTAATCATGTGGATGAGGCAGGGTCAATTAAGCATATAATATCTATATTTCAAGTTTGTGTGTTCAAGCACTCTCATGTGTGGTGTACCAACCTGCGTCAGTTGGTCCTCCAGCACCTTCTTAGGTGGCCGTATGTGAGTGAAGAAGACATGGAGGAGGTTTCCAGGGGTCTGGGAGTTGATCTGCTCTTTGCTCAGGTAGATGTCTGACACTTTGACAGGCTTGGCTGGCGTGAGGCTCAGCATCTGCTCTGAGTGGACACAACTCTTATAGATGTCCGTCAGCACGTCTCGCGCATTTGGCACCAACTTGTCCCCTGGTAACATAGGAGGAGAAAAGATGATGACCCCTTTATCGGTATTGGTTGAATACAGGTGGTTAAACATAGGTAAAGAGTATACTACTAACAACCTCTGAGAGACTTGTCCAGGAAGTAGTCCTCGAGGGCGGAGCTACCCTGTGTGTCAAACAGGCTTTGGTTGACACTGGAGGCTGTGAGGATCTCCTCATTAGTCAGCTCCATCAGCTCCTCCTCACCCTCCAGGCTGGATAAGCCAATCAAATCACTGCTGTTGAAGAGGCTAGCACGGATCTTCTCCACTTTGGCCCGGGCGCGAACCTACATTCAGTATATGCACAACAGAAGGACATGCAAGTCTGTCTCCATCAAATCAAAGTTCAAAGAAAAAAGAAAACGATAAACAATATATTACGTTTTCAGTGTAAAATGCACTTGCGACCCACCTCTATGACGGCATAGCCTTTAATGGGCCGGGCCAAAATGGCGTTGCTGTCCAGAGAGGTGACTGTGTACATGGAGCCCCCGTCTGAAACAGAGGCTGTTTCTGCGCTGTCCAAAGGCTCCCCCAGGCTGCCCAGACTGCCCAGGCTCCCCGTGCTGCACAGGGAGATATCGAGGCTCTCCTGGCTGGACACCGTGTGGGGATCAAGTGGGCCCTGCTGTGGGGAGGGGACGGCCGAGGCTGCAGCCGCTGGGGTGAGAGGTGGGGCAGCCAGCAGCTCCTGGTCCACAGAGAGTTCACTGGCGGTGCGGGACACGCCCCCCTGCGAGGAGCTGCAGATTGAGGTCTGGCTCGTGGAGGCCGAGGCTGAGACACTCATGGCTGGAGTCACGCTGCTGGAGCTGTCTGGGCTCTCGTTGCTCGGGAATGGACGCTCAGGCTCGGGGGCTGCTTTGCCATCCAGAGAGGTGGACACCCCAGCTCCTGCCTTGGACTTTTTGGGGTGGTCCTCCTGCAGGGGGATGAAGATCTCATCCTTGAAGAGCCCCCCGTGGGCGTTGCAGGCCCTGCGGATGGCGCTGCGCACCACAGCCTCCTCCAGGTGGGTGGGGATGCCAGAGAGCACCAGCAGACGGCTGTGAGAGGTAGGTCCCACCAGGGCCTGGTAGGCGTCAGTCACAGCATCATTTGTCACACTCAGCCCCTGGGGGTCCTTGTTGGCCAGGTGACGCATGATCATGAGCAGGGTGAGGCCACGGTGGAACCACAGCATGTCCTCAGGTTTACTACCGGCCATGTTGAGCAGGGCACTGTCGCTCTCTGACAGGCGAGCCCCTCCAGCAGAACCCCTCTTCCCTGAGGCCGCCGCCACTGCTGCTGCACGCTCTCGCTTCATCTTCACCTTCTTACGCTTGGAGAGCAGGCTGGGGCTCTGGGGGGTCTGGCCTGGGGAGGAGGAGGAGGATGAGGAGGAGTCGCTGAGGTTAGGGGCACTGGTGGAGGACAGAGCTCCCACTCCTGAGCACCCCATGTTGAGGGGGAGGGTGACCTCAGCTACAGCCAGGCACACCTCCATCAGGGCGTGGAAGTAGGTGGAGAACCTGCTCTGCTCGGCCCCCAGGGCCAGGCCACCACCGCCAGAGGAACACCCTGCTCCGGCCCCTGCAGCCACCCAGCCCTGGGTCTCCCGGTCATACAGCTTGCGGAGCTCCGTCTGCAGGGCCATGAGCACAGCCAGGCAGGGGTTGAGCAGCAAGGCGATGGAGCTGGACAGGCCTGCAGGGCTCTTACGCTGCTCCAGGTGGTGAATCTTACGGAAGAGCTCAGCCAGCAGGTGGAAGGAGAGTTCCTTGATGCAGGGTGCCAGATCTGTGGTCCATAACAGTCCACCTATAACACCACAGACAGGGAGAGAGGGGTAAAATAAACTATTTGAAAATGGAGACCAACTTGTTGTCAAGCACAAAACAGGATGCAAAATTAGTCACAACAAGGGACTGAGGGTTATGGAAATAATGTTCAGACATGTTGGACACCTAAAGCCATGGATGCAGACATTTCAAAGAGAAGAGATTTTATGGAAGTGTAGCACTTACCCAGCAGCTCCACTACCTGCAGCAGCACAGAGGAGGGCACAGTGTCCAACTCCTCCTCAGAGCACTCACTGCTCTCCCCTAGCTTCCACGTCAGCAGCTGCTCAGCAAATGCCATAGCCAGGGGGAACTCCAGCGGCAGGGAGTGCAGCACCAGCACCGCACCAGGAGGGGGCGACACCCCTGAGAGACAGAGAGCGAGACAGTGAAACAACCTATTACAAATACATGGTAATCATGCGAAACAGAAAGAAACAATAAGAACCAGGGCTGTGACGATTATGGAATTTTGGGTAGTGATTAATTGTCATGGAAATGGCCACGGTTATTGTCATCATTTTGTTGCTTGTAATACATCTTTAAAAATTAGCCAAGACACACCTAATGAACACAACACAGCTTTGGTGACACCCCAGTTTAAAAAACAAATAGTCTTGACCTCTTGCAACTTTTGGAAATCAAGCTTCTCCTCCAGACCATGCCGTTCTGCTCGTAAAATTATGACCCACTTTACCCACTTCATGTAAAAATGTAAAATTGCTATTGGGTAAACAGTATCTACTTGAATATGAAGTTGAATCCTCCTTCTCCTAAAATTGATGTATTAAGACGATTATTATTTTTGTTCACGGTTGTCATAATTGTCGGTTACACAGTTATGTGATAATTGTGCCAACCCTAATTAGAACATACACAAGCTGAAAGAAGCTATTACTGTAAGCCAGGACTAAGGGAGATCAAGCACTTACCCAGTTTGATGTGCACTTTGTCAGTGGGGATGATGACAGTGGGGTATTGGTTGGTGGTGGGAGGGGGGGTGAGGCCTGTGTTGGAGGGTGAGGCATCCAGAGGGTAGCACACAGCCTCCATTAGGTTGAGCTGGCCGTTCCTGCGCACCTTGTGACCCAGGCCATAAACCATGACCCGCGCCCATGGGGCTTTGTACAGGGAGGAGCTAGTGTGTGTGTGTGTGTGTGTGTGTGTGTGTGTGTGTGTGTGTGGGGGGGGGGGGAATAGAGAGGCAGAAAATGGGTCACTGTTAGGCATCTAGAGTCATCAAGGTTAATGGGTTTAACTTAGAAAAAGGTAAATGTGTTAAATTAGCTCACTCTTTACGGCAGCCTAGTTGGCTCTCTTTGCAGGAGATGATCACGAAGGCAGCACCCGGGAAGTTGACATCCATGCTGACCTTTGATTCTGATACCGGGAAGTCCTCTGAGATGAACTGCTCTGGTGCATTCTACATAACGGAACAAGGGAAATCAAGATTAACTACGTTAAAAGCAAAATATCTTCGTCCCTGGGGAAATATACATTGAGCCACAGAATCGGGAGCTAACCTGTAGGAAGCAGCAGATCTGCTTGGTGAGCTCCAGCAGGCTCTCCTCCCCCTGGTGCAGGGCACGGGTGATGGCCACGGTGAGCCACTCCCTGATGGGCTGTGCGTTGCCCTGGTAGAACAGATCTGTGGGAGAGCAGCTCTGGCCCTGCAGGTTGTGGAGTAGAGACTGGGCCAGCAGGATGGAGCTGGAGCTGATGGTGCCATCTGCAGGACAAAGAGAACAACACAGCACACAGATAATGGAAAGAGCGACTCCATACACTTAAAAATCTATTTCAGTGTAGACCTTCTTATTTCATTCATTGTTCTAACTTTATTCTATTTAACCCATTACTTTCTGTGGATTATCATCTCATCTGGAGAAAGTCCACTTACCAGGCAGAGGCGGAGCCAGAAGTTGATTGGACAGCAGCTGCAGGTGTTCCAGGGTGATGTCTCGAACGGCTGGGATATGGAAGAGGCGGGTGAAGGTGTGGGGGCTTTTCGGGGCAAAGATGTTAAGTAGAGCCATGCGACAGTAGAGCCTAGCCAGGGCACTCTCACAGCGCAGAAGCTCCCTGAAACACAGCAGGCCACGGAGGACGATTTATAGTTCTTAGCCGTGTTATTTCAGAATGTGTGTAGGAGTGTAAGTGTTAGCGTGTGTGTGTGTTACCTGTGGATCTGGATGTTACTGCTGTCTAGATTGACAAGGCCATTGGCAGCAGTACGGCGCGATCCAGCAGGGGGGCGCTCCAGCATCTCAATGGGATACCAGTACCTCACCAGCACCCCCTCACTGCGCAGGTACGTCTCTACCTGCACCAGCTCATTCACCTGGGCATACACACAGAGTGAGAGAGATCATTGACACACTATCAAAAGAGACAAAGCTCAACTTCTCATCGCTTTGTTTCTATGAACTGTGAAGTTCGGATGTTCTACACTCACAGAGTCCACGTCCAGAACCACTCCGTGCAGGCCGAAGGTTTTCAACATTCCTCGGATGGCAAACTTGGGCAGGGCTGTTCCGCCTGTGGTGCTGTTGGTGTTGTTGCTGTCTGGAGAGCGGATGACCACGGTCAAACCTGAGAAGAGGACACATATGTAAGGGCAAAGCCGGGTAACACTACAGCATATCAGTGTACATAATGATAATGTTTAGAGATCTATATTGCAAAAAATGTAATTGTGCTCTGTGTGGACCCGAGTGGCGCAGCTGTCTAAGGCACTGCATCTCAGTGCTTGAGGCGTCACTACAGACACCCTGGTTCGATTCCTGGCTGTATCACAACCGGACGTGATAGGGAGTCCCTTAGGGCGGCGCACAATTGGCCCAGCGTTGTCTGGGTTTGGCCGGTGTAGGCCGTCATTGTAAATAAGAATTTGTCTTAACTGACTTGCCTAGTTAAATAAAGGGTGAATAAAAAAAACATGTTTAAACCAGCTATCGGGAAAATTCCTGTGTTTACTAATGTATTTAATTAAAGTAAGGGTCAAAGTTGATGTTACATAAAGGCAGGGATTTTTCTGCCATTGAAATCCTTGGGCGGGCCGCCTAAGTCCAAACAGTATTTTTTATTTTTTTTTACTATTTCAGTGTAAACTTAAACAAGATATAAATTATGTAGAAAAGATAAATGGACCTATATATATATTATTTTATAACAAAATATTTGAGAACTAACAATCACTAAAACAAGGAATTTAGCAGTATCGACTTTATTACATTTGAGCAAAAAAAATTTGTAGAACTGCAGGAAATTGGCTTAAAAATGTAAAGAATTCGACACCTCCAAGATGAGGGCCTCTAAAATATTCTCTAAAATTCAGCCGCCCGAACCACGCCCCCTGCCACGCCCTAAGTCCCTTTTTGATCCAGAAGAAAAACTGAAATGATTCCATAACTAAGGCCTCTAGCATTGTGTTGTGTGCAATTGCAGGGGACCTTTGCGGACTTTGTCGATGGTGAACTTGTTGGCCTCCTCCTTGATGTCTTCGATGGTGGGGAGGTAGAGGTCCCGGGGGATGCCCCCGTTCTCTTCATACAGGAACTCCACTGTCTGCCGGGCTATGTCAACCATGCCTGCAAAACATATACAATAAAAACACCACGAAATAACAAACGTCAAAGAACATCTTCACTTTGTTTTAAAAAGGTCAAACAGTGGAGTCAATAGAGAGTTGCTCTTTAAAAATGGAGCTACAGGGTTTCCCACCTCTTTCACCACCTAGTTTTCAGTAAGTGTCCCAAACCTTTCCCACATTTTGTTGTTTTACAGCCTGAATTTATTGTGATACTGGCCTACACAGAATTTTTACAAATTAATACAAAATGAAAAAGCTGAAATGTCTTGGGTCAATAAGTATTCAACCCCTATCTTATGGCAAGCTTAAATAAGTTCAGTAGTAAAAATGTGCTTAACAAGTTACATAATAAGTTGCATGGACTCACTATGTGTGTAATAAGTGTTTAACATGATTTTTTAATAACTACCTCCTCTCTGTACCCCACACATACAAATAATTGTAGATGGGTAAAAATAAGCAGATATTGAATGTCCCTTTGAGCATGGTAAAGTTATTACACTATAGATGGTGTATCAATACACTACAAAGATACAGATGTCCTTAACTCAGTTGACGGAGAGGAAGGAAACCGAGTAGGGATTTCACCATGAGGCCACATGACAGGGCAAGGACTAGGGAGTTTTTTTTGTTGATAAAAAGAAACAGAATAGAGCTCAGCACAGGCAAAATCCTAGAGGAAAACAAATTCACCTTTCAGCAGGACAATAACCTAAAAACACAAGGCGAAATATACATTGGAGTTGCTTACCAAGACTACATTGAATGTTCCTGAGTGGCCCAGTTACAGTTTGGACTAAAATCGGCTTGAAAATCTATGGCAAGACTTGAAAATGGCTGTCTAGCAATGATCAACAACCAACTTCAGAGCTTGAATAAATTTAAAAAGAATAATTGTACAATCATGTGTGGAAAGCTCTTAGAGACTTATCCAGAATGACTCACAGCTGTAATCGCTGCCAAAGGTGATTCTAACATGTATCGACTCAGGGGTGTGAATACTTATGAAAATGAGATATTTAATTTTCAATAAATTTGCAAAGATAAAAAAAATGTTTTCACTTTGTCATTATGGGGTATTGTGTATAGATGGGTGAGAAAAAAATATTTTGTATCCAAATTCTCACCCAGCTGCAGTGCTCCCTTGATCTGGTCCAGACCAGACTTCCTCTCTGCCTCGTTGCGAAAGCGTCGGCGGATGGTGGGGAACACCTTTGTCTCCCAGGCCTTCACCAGCAGGGCATAGTGGTCCTCCTGGGAGGGGGTGGGGGGTGGACAGCAGTACATTCATGCCCACTGAAAAATCTGGATACCAAAAAGTTAAGTAAATATGGTATTTGTCAGCTCTTCTCAGCAAGACTTTCAACTCACCCTTGGGACATCGTCATCATCTTCGTCATCACTCTCGTCATCAGCAATAGGCGGGGGGTGTGCGTCAGGCCCTGAGGTGACCAGGTTCTCGTAACTCAGCTCCACCTTGTAGTGGCATGATGAGTCACTGTTGTACTCTGTCCCGACAGGGGAGGACAAACAACAAAGCCAGTTCTTACAAACGCTACCAACTGGGACGCACACATACACACAGACCAGACAGTGAGGAGGGTGAGGGTTAGCTGTAGTGGGATTGACCAAACAGCAAACATAACAGAGGACTGAAATAACACCAGGTTAAGTAAAACAATATATTTTAGGTTAAGTGACCAGATGGGACCAGAACATCAGGCACACCAAACCAGGTCAAAGGTTTAAACTAAGACACGTTCGTTTGGTGCAGGAAGGGGGAAGGTGATAGGAACATACGTTGCTGGGCAACTGCTACTGCGGCGATCCGACAGGGGGGTCCGTGGGAGCCAGAGTCAGATGCCACACTGGCACCCGCATCATTGTCGCTGTCAGATGCCATGGCGAAGGGGAGGGCCTCAAAGTTAGCGCTGATTTCTTCTGCCAAGTCAACACAGAGGTCAGCAGCGTTGCGGTGTGCTTGGCCCTCTGCGTACGCAAACGCCCGGCAACCGAAGTTGGCACGAATCTTTGTGTTCTAAACAAAATACAACACACACCATGACAAACATAAGCTGCATTCATTGGACTTTAAATCTTGCTTGACATGTCCAGGCATAAAGGCCCACCTTCTTCTGAATGTGCACCAGAGGCCACATGCCCCCTGCTACGTCCTCCAGGAAGGGGCTGAGGCGCTGGCCACAGTAGGTGAAGTAGACCCGCCCTTTAGGGGCCTGGCCAGGGGGTGGAGGGGTGCCCTCTGAGCGCTCCCAGCCAATTCCTGCAACATCACCTATAGGCAGGGAGAGAATGGTCACCATCCAAGATACATGGAGTTCAAAATCAGATGTTTCACCAATATCTGTTAAATATGCAATACATATATTGGTTGGCATAAGTAAAAAAAAAAGTAAAATGAATGATGGGAAAAATAGGAGGTAGGTGATATTATGAAATTAGATAAAAAGGATTGTTTCCTATCTCACCAGGAAGTAGGGCCACGTCCAGCCTCACACTCTTCCACTGCAGCAGACTGGAGCCATTATAGTGCACAGCCCTACCATTACTGAAAGGGTGAAACACCGAGACAGAGACAGGGGTAGGATGAAACAGAAAGGAAAGAAAGAGAGAAAGGTCAGCACTCAGTCAGAGACAGGGCAGTGGGAAACCTCAGAGATTACAGCTGTAAAATCCATATGAACACATACTTGTGAAAGAGGCAGGTGCCAACAGGGTTGGTCCACGCTCCGTCTCTCTTCTCTGCTTCTGTGGCAAAGCCAAAAGACGCAATAGGACCACTGTCATCTTCTGAGTCTCCATAGGAGGCTATCTCTATCTCCCAGTAAAAGGAAGGCGCCTACAGGAAAAAGAGGGAGAGGAATTTTAAGATTCCAAATTAGTCAGCCTGCTTCATAAGCAGGCAAAACTGATTTGTCATTCATATAAAACCCAGTGCCATTCCCAAGACATCTAGTTAGCATAGCGGTGCCCACCTGAACAGGAACAGGTGAGGTGGCATAGATGAACGTTCCCCTGGGCAGGCCTCCTCCAGCACTGGGGTCGGCCAGGAAGGTGACAGAGGTGAGACGGGATGAGAATACGCAGGCACGCACTGGAGGGAACACCCTAGATGGACACCACGTCATCTCCTTGGGCTAGGGAGAGGTACGGAGCAGAGCAGAGAGAATTAGGAGACTGGCCCTACAAATCTCAATCGGAATCCCTTCATCAATGAAAAATTCCTAATATGGTTTTATGTCCATTATTAAAATCAGTAGATCTCAGTAGATAAATGAGTTGAGAGGCTACAGTGAAACCCACCTGGCGCCGGTCTGTCTGGAGGGGAGGGGGTGGCGGGCGAGCGCAGTCTCGGTACAGCATCCTCACTCGCTCACACTGTGCTTCAACCATGCCGAGACGCTCCCCTGCACAACACAGACACACTGTTACACACAGCAGCCATACTTCCTTCCACACAATCAATACTACTGTCATATAGGAAAGTAAAGTCTCGTAATTGAGCACTATGCTACTGGGTGAGAGTGGGTGGTCACTCACCGGGACTGCACTCCTGGGCCACTAGGTTGAGCACCTCCACAGCAGCAGGACACTGCTGAATGAACTCCTCACAGAATGAGCTGTCCTCCAGGAGCTGGGCCATCACCAGACATGCCCTGGAACACACACATGTAACCCTCAATACTAACTAAGCAAAACAAATATACAGTGCTTTCGGAAAGTATTCAGACACCTTAAACTTTTTCCACATTTTGTTACGTTACAGCCTTATTCTAAAATGGATTAAATAAAAAAAAATCCTCAGCAATCTACATACAATACCCCTTAACGACAAAGCAAAAACATGTTAAGAAATTTTGCAAATGTATTAAAAAATAAAAATAGAAAGGCCACATTTACATAAGTATTCAGACCCTTTGCTACGAGACTCGAAATTAAGCTCAGGTGCATCTTGTTTCTATTGACCATCCTTGAAAAGTTTCAACAACTTGATTGGAGTCCACCTGTGGGTCTGAATACTTATGTAAATGTGGCCTTTTTGTTTTTATTTTTTAATACATTTGCAACATTTCTTAACCTGTTGGTCTAGCCTATACAAATTCTAGTAAATCGCCTTTGCGTGTGGACTGTATTATTATGCATACTGGATGGATTTTTTGCTATGTTCCAAAATGTTCTATCCATGAGCCACGTATAGGCCTAGGCGATACTGTTGGTTCATTGATTGTGCAGGGCAGCTTACAGAGTTAGCATACAATTATAGTGAAACTCTGTATGCCATGGGCTTTCCAACCCTGAGGAACAGAGCACAAGCAAATCATCAATAGCCGATAGTCGCATCATGCAGCCCATATATGTTTTGATTTCTAAGACATTCTAAAGGTTTGTATCATTCACAACTAAAGTTGCCAAATAACTCTAAATCTAGTGTATAGGACTGGTTTCAAATGATACATTTTACGCTCAACATAGCCACTTCATATGTGCACTCGCTCCGGAATGGGAAAAAAATCCTTTCTAAGTTCAATTATATTGTTCTTACTATAAATCATATAATATTAAATAATGGCACAGAACTTATAGGCATGTCTTGTCTGCTAAATGAACAAGCAAGCATACAGCATGGTGCATAGCCAGATAACACACAGTAGGCCAACTCATATTCTGTTCTTCCTTCATATCATAGTGTTTCTTTAGACCTGTCTAAAATAAATGATGGCTTTATTGTGATGTGTATATTAAATTGATTTAGACATTTTTTTAATTAAGATGTTCCAAAAGCTCCTTCAGCGGCTTGTATGCTGCTTGTATGCTGCTTGTATGCTGCTTGTATGCTGCTTGTATGCTGCTTGTATGCTGCTTGTATGCGTGGAGGCCTGGAAAAGCTAAACGTGTTTATGTTAATTAACGGTCAATTACCATGAGACCGGCACTCTTTTGCATGACAATAACCGGCAAAATGTCATGACCGCCACAGCCCTAGTGCAGAGACACACTTTCGGAGCAGAAAAACGTTATGACCAAAGTAATGTCCTCAGTAGTAATTTACCTGGTCCTGATTTCAGCCAACAGGCGGACAGCGGCCATAACAGGACTGGAGCCATCTCCTGAGGCGGGGAGGGAGGAGTGGATGGACAGACTGCCCTCCTGTGGCAGAAGCATGGACTGTACCGCCTGCACCACCTTCTCTGTGATGGACAGCTTGTAGAGGGGCATCGCCTGGGAGAGAGAGAGGGGAAGGGGAGAGGGACAGGGATGAGAAGAGAACATTAAATTAGTCTACTAGCGAACATTAAAGCACTTTCATCATTTTCAGTCAAATTACATTATGTGTGTCTGACTTCTCTAACCCTCCCTGTTCTTACCTCAGAGCGGGGAGTGCAGAGGCGGGAGATGGGCACCGTCAGGATGTCTGAGGCCTTGCAGGCCTTCCTGTACTCACAGGAAGGGAACTTCACAGTGGCAATGCCCTCCTGCTCGTTGATGGACATGACCACACCCACGCTGCCCAGCACTCCTTTACCCACCACCTAAGGGAGCAGAGAGACCATGATGAGAAACATGCACTGACCATTCACTGCTATAGCTCTTCCTGCCCACAGCACTGTTGGCCTGGTATAGTGTTGTAGGTACCCGGCATGTTAATTTCACCACAGAGACAATGCATGTTGCTAAGGGTGTACTGCTAAGTCTTCTAATGGATCTATCAACTTGTGCTCCTCTCCTAACCCACCTGGACCTCTGAGCCAATCTTGATGGTCTCCTTGAAGCCTCCGAGGGCGCAGAGTGCTGCCACAGCCTGCCTGCCGATGGCCTGGAGTTTAGCCAGCTTCCTGCCGCTGCTGCTACCGTTCTCCAGGATGCTCTCAGCATACTTCCCCAGCTGTGGGATGAACATCAGCGCTCTGGACAGCACCTGGTGCAGTCATCAGTAACGGTAAGTCCATGCGTTATCACTATGATCTTCATATACAGTATATTCTTAGAATTACATGGCTCTAGCATCTGCAAGTAGACCTTAGAATGGCTGCAGCTGCCTCTAAAACCGACGCATTCTGAGGGTGCTCTACCTTCTCTGCAGTGCTGGTCCAGATCTGGGCGGTGTTGGACTCGGGAGCTGTGAGCAGGCTGTGCAGCAGGGCGATGACCTCAGCAGCCATACTGTTGGCCACATGTCCACTGATGAAGGGCCTGATCGGGTCGGACCTGAACAGTGGAGGGAGAGAGAGGAGACCGGTTAGAACCGCTCTCCCCTCTGGTTAACTAGAACTAGTGTAGCAGATTCAATTCCACCGGTATTACGGTTTTACAAAATGCATAATATAAATCTTGCACAGCTTGAGTGTCACACCGACCTGGCCAGTTCAGAGTTCCTGTCCCGACACACAGCGGTCTGAGCGCTCTTCTTCTTGTCCCCCGTGGTGACTCCTCCAGCAGCCTCCGGGACCAGAGCCTCCACAGGCGGGCCTACGCTCACTATCAGCCCAGACTGGGCCCACTTATTGGCCTTCCTCAGGGCGGCAGCAGCCTCCTCTGTGATCACCTCACAGCTACCACTCTGGTGAGGTGAATGAGAGGGATGGGAAAGGAGCAGATGAGCCAGGAATAAATGGTATGATTCTTAAACATATGCCTTGACTAGGTTTAATTCTTCACTATTCTTCTTTCACTTGGTGACATCCCAATGACATTTGCAGCCACATGAAAACTTTAAAACAGGCCTGACCTTGGTCATGTCTCTATCCATCTTCACCACCTTCTCCATGTTGGCTCCAGTTCCAAGGCGGAACGGCCGGCCTTCTGAGCTGCTGCAGGCCACCAGGGAGGAAAAGCACAGGTGTCAGAGAGACTGCATGGATGGTTTGGCACACATGAAGTTAAAAGGTCTCAGGAGGTATTACGATGAGTCTTACCTGAGCAGTGGCTGTAGCACCTCATGAGAGGACTGGTCCTCCCGCTTGTGGATAAAGATGGACAGTTTGCCATCCACAGCCTCGCCCTCCTCCCCAGCGTCCTTATCTGACTTCAGGGTTCCCTTGGGGCTGGAGCGGCTCAGGCTGGTGTCTGGCTCTGAGGAGCTGGGGGACAGCAGGGTCTGGCAGCCTGGTGAGGGACACGGTGTTAGAGACAGCAGTCTAACAGATATCTCATGACCAACATGTCAAGACCAAAGGCTCCTACCTGGTACTACGTAGTCAGCCAGCTTGGCCAGGAGCAGGGCGGCGATGCGTGAGGCGGGGTCGGTGGCGTCCTGCTGCTCAGCATCCAGGGTGTTGATGGAGTAGCTCCAGGAGGGTAGCGCCACGTTGCCACAGTCCTCTACACTCATCAGGGGCAGGGCAGCGCGGCACAGCTGCAGGATGATCAGCACCAGCTTGGGAGACGGCCGCTGGTCCAGCAGCAGGGACAGGAGCTTGGACACACAGGCTGGCTGGCTCAGGATAGCTTTCCCTATGTGGCTCCTGGAGGAACGCCAGACAATCATAGATAATTAGAAGGCGACAACAGTCATTTCACAAACACAGAACACAAGAAGACTGACGGTGTATTTGACCTGTTGTTTGCTAGTGGTTACCTGGACAGGTCGTTGAGCAGGCTGAGGACGTCCTGCAGAGCATCGTTCCCTGCTGCCTGGTTCCCACAGCACTCTGTGGCTCTGACCAGGTGGTTGGTCAGCAGGCTGGACACCTGCCGGGCCAGACCTGAGTGCACCGCATCTGTTGAACCACCTTAAGAGAGGGGGAAGAGGGATTTCTACAGTAGTAAGCATTACCACACACTGTGCTCTCTGTAGAAAACACTAAAGTGAGGTTGCATCCTAAAGTCTGATTATCTATATTCAAAAGGACATGAAAAAACCCATCTTTCCTCTTGTTTCTGAATTATTGGCCTAAATCAACTTTTGTCAAGCTTGCCTAACTTTAACCTCCAACTATTCGTCTGCGTTTTGTCCTCACTTTGTTAGTAGACCCTGAAGACGTCCTTTCAAACCTTCCTCTTTCGCTAAAAGGCACAGCGCAGTATCAAGACATTGGAAACATCTGAGTGAAAATTATTCTCATATGTTCTGCTTGAGCGTTGAGGTTCTCTTCATTTCTTGGAGTGGGCTACCCATTTCACAAGCTGATAGTTTTTTTTGGGGGGGGGCAATAACTTATCTGCATACCTTCCACCTTCTCCCACTCGATGCAGCGGTTGGCCAGCACCTGGAACGCAGCCCAGGCCATGGTGGCCACCTTCTGCTTCTTGGTCTGCTTCTCATTGGAGCTGCAGTCCCTCTGGCCACTCAGACTGCACAGGCGGTCCATCAGCTGGACCAGACCACTGCGCACCAGGCACTGCTCCTCACTCCTACAGCATCACGTGGGCAGACGTGTGGGGGTTTAGAGAATGGCAATTCTAGGAAGTCAGGCATTTTTGGGTGCCAGGAGAATGAGGTGAGTTGTTTGTTCCTAATAACAAACAAAGCTGTTTTCCAAGAGTAACATGAGGATTTCGGAAGAAGAATAATTGTCTTGCCTAGTATAGGGGATGGTGCAGAGCATGCCAATACTGTTAGAACAAGCGATGGGGAAGCGGGCACATAGGGACACTACAGACGTCATAGTCTCCCCAAAGGCCTCCTGCACCTGCTCCACCATTCCCCCACAGGTCAGCTCCTCGATCCTGCACAGAGGACACAGATACATTTATAAAATTGAATTTCTCCTGCATTATACACTAAAATACATTTGGATATTGGACAGGG
Organism: Salmo salar; assembly: GCF_965601325.2. NCBI lineage: Eukaryota > Metazoa > Chordata > Actinopteri > Salmoniformes > Salmonidae > Salmo > Salmo salar. The sequence goes on along the minus strand of NC_138314.1, from coordinate 19,874,441 downwards.
CTTTCAGAATATTTTTTTTTACTTATGTACAACGACCCCTAATTCATAGTAGTCACTAACGGATTACAATCATCTCCATTTACAGTAGGGCGAGGCACGAAGGTCACAGTCTCTCACTATTTATTATAGCACTAGAACCATTAGCCGAAGCCATTAGGCTGCATCAGTCAAAGGGGTTAGTTACTATGGGAGGTTGGGAGAATAAACAACTGCTTTATGCAGACAACATATTACTATTAATGTCAGACCTGCTATCTCTCCATATTGCCTTTACTGGACCTAGTAAATACATTTTCATAGATAAAGGTAAAGCCCCTATCAAAACATTGTCTGAGAAATGACCTTGTCAACTAGGGATTTCAATGGGTCCCTAAAAACGTAAAGTTTAAGAACTGGGATAAGATACAAATCTCATTATGGGTTACGATACAGGTTACAAAGATGGTCATGGCTCTTAAACTCAATTACGTCATCAGCATGTTACCACTGTCCATACCGGTCTGTACCTGTGGATTTAAAATGATTACTGAGCTTATTTGGGCAGGTAAAACGGCCAGGATGAATCTAGCGAGATTACAGGCAAAGACTGAGAAGTGAGGAATAAAGCTCCACAAAATGAAATTATATCAAGAAGCCTTTATAACTTCCCAAATAGCCTATCTTTATTGAGACCTCTAAAAGGCCAATGTGGGTGGACATGGAACAACTTAATGCCCCATTTGGAGCATCAGATTATTTGAGTCAACAAAAGGTGGCACTGCAGAATGTCCCATACAAAAAATATATGGAGTCAGATTCACAAGAGAAAAAAAAAAACGTCACCTTTCTTGACAAACTCGGCTTCGTTATGGAATAACCCTAAATTGAAAATAAAAGTACATTGTTTTCTGGAAAGATTGGTATAGAACGGGGACAAAGAACATTAGGTGTCTATATCAAGAACCGCTTTTGAAGAACTAAGGAACAAGTATATTTTACAGAAACAAAACTTTTGGAGATATCTCCAGCTTAGAGATTGTATGTTTAAGGATAGACAGAAAAACAACAAATTCACTGTACATTCTAATATAAGTGTTAAGATATAACTTGCAGAGGATTTCTCACATACCGCAGGAACTTGTAAGGGCCTAAAGGCTGTATGGGAAAAATACTTTGAAGTTACATTTTGAGAGGAGGAATGGAACAAAAAAGTACAACAGATGCTCCTCCCCATGAGAGATGCCGGGTCCTAGCTGATTCTTCAATTTCATTCTTTAGAGTCTAAGACATTGGGGAAGGGAAAAGTGAAGCTGGCAAATGGAATGGTTTTAAGATTGTCATACTATGGGATCATTTAGCTATTTGATTTTGAGGACCCCTTTAGGTATATATTTTAGGGGAATCAAATATAAGTTTTGGCCTTCACTACGAAAGCCCATAGAAACGCATTGAATAACAAATTCATAAATGGCAAAAAGGACAGTAAAAAAGAAGAAAAAAAGGCTGAAGTGACTGTCCTAAATCTAGAAGATGTATACATATATACACACACACACACACACACACACACACACAGTTGAAGTCGGAAGTTTACATACACCTTAGCCAAATACCTTTAAACTCAGTTTCACAATTCCTGACATTTAATCCTAGTAAAAATTCCTTGTCTTAGGTCTGTTAGGATCACCACTTTATTTTAAGAATGTGAAATGTCAGAATAATAGTAGAGAGAATGATTTATTTAAGCTTTTATTTCTTTCATCATATTCCCAGTGGTCAGAAGTTTACATACAGTCAATTACTATTTGGTAGCGTTGCCTTTAAATTGTTTAACTTGGGTCAAACGTTTCGGGTAGCCTTCCACAAGCTTCCCAAAGTAAGTTGGGTGAATTTTGGCCTATTCCTCCTGACAGAGCTGATGTAACCGAGTCAGGTTTGTAGGCCTCCTTGCTCGTACACGCTTTTTCAGTTAAGCCCACACATTTTCTATAGGATCGAGGTCAGGGCTTTGTGATGACCACTCCAATACCTTGACTTTGTTGTCCTAAAGTAATTTTGCCTCAACTTTGAAAGTATGCTTGGGGTCATTGTTCATTTGGAAGACCCATTTGCGACCAAGCTTTAACTTCCTGACTGATGTCTTCAGATGCTGCTTCAATATATCCACATCATTTTCTTTCCTCATGTGCCATCTATTTTGTGAAGTGTTGTTGTTAAATGCGCTCTCACCACTGGTGTCCCCCAGGGCTCTGTTCTAGGCCCTCTCCTATTCTCGCTATACACCAAGTCACTTGGCTCTGTCATATCCTCACATGGTCTCTCCTATCATTGCTATGCAGACGACACACAATTAATCTTCTCCTTTCCCCCTTCTGATAACCAGGCGGCGAATCGCATCTCTGCATGTCTGTCAGACATATCAGTGTGGATGACGGATCACCAGCTCAAGCTGAACCTCGGCAAGACGGAGCTGCTCTTCCTCCCGGGGAAGGACTGCCCGTTCCATGATCTCGCCATCACGGTTGACAACTCCCTTGTGTCCTCCTCCCAGAGTGCTAAGAACCTTGGCGTGATCCTGGACAACACCCTGTCGTTCTCCACTAACATCAAGGCGGTGACCCGATCCTGTAGGTTCATGCTCTACAACATTCGCAGAGTACGACCCTGCCTCACACAGGAAGCGGCGCAGGTCCTAATCCAGGCACTTGTCATCTCCCGTCTGGATTACTGCAACTCGCTGTTGGCTGGGCTCCCTGCCTGTGCCATTAAACCCCTACAACTCATCCAGAACGCCGCAGCCCGTCTGGTGTTCAACCTTCCCAAGTTCTCTCACGTCACCCCGCTCCTCCGCTCTCTCCACTGGCTTCCAGTTGAAGCTCGCATCCGCTACAAGACCATGGTGATTGCCTACGGAGCTGTGAAGGGAACGGCACCTCCATACCTTCAGGCTCTGATCAGGCCCTACACCCAAACAAGGGCACTGCGTTCATCCACCACTGGCCTGCTGGCCCCCCTACCTCTGAGGAAGCACAGTTCCCGCTCAGCCCAGTCAAAACTGTTCGCTGCTCTGGCACCCCAATGGTGGAACAAGCTCCCTCACGACGCCAGGACAGCGGAGTCAATCACCACCTTCCGGAGACACCTGAAACCCCACCTCTTTAAGGAATACCTAGGATAGGATAAAGTAATCCTTCTAACCCCCCCCCCCTTAAAAGATTTAGATGCACTATTGTAAAGTGGTTGTTCCACTGGATATCATAAGGTGAATGCACCATTTTGTAAGTCGCTCTGGATAATGACTTAAATGACTTAAATGTAATGTAAAAAGTGCACCAGTCCCTCCTGCAGCAAAGCACCCCCACAACAAGATGCTGCCACACCCGTCCTTCACGGTTGGGATGGTGTTCTTTGGCTTGCAAGCCTCCTCCTTTTTCCTCCAGACATAATGATGGTCATTATGACCAAACAGTTAAATTTTTGTTTCATCAGACCGGAAGACATTTCTCCAAAAAGTACGATCTTTGTACCCACGTGCAGTTGCAAACCGTAGTCTGGCTTTTTTTATGGCGGTTTTGGAGCAGTGTCTTCTTCCTTGCTCAGCGGCCTTTCAGGTTATGTCGATATAGGACTCGTTTTACTGTGGCTATAGATACTTTTGTACCTGTTCCTTCCAGCATCTTCACAAGGTCCTTTACTGTTGTTCTGGGATTAATTTGCACTTTTCGCACCAAAGTACGTTCATCTCTAGGAGACGTCTCCTTCCTGAGCGGTATGACGGCTTCGTGGTCCATTGGTGTTTATTCTTGCGTACTATTGTTTGTACAGATGAAAGTGGTACCTTCAGGTGTTAGGAAATTGCTCCCAAGGATGAACCAGACTTGTGGAGGTCAGACTTTTCTGTGGTCTTGGCTGATTTCTTTGAATTTTCCAATGATGTCAAGCAAAGAGGCACTGAGTTTGAAGGTAGGCCTTGATATACAGCCACAGGTAAACCTCTAATTGACTCAAATGATGTCAATTAGCCTATCAGAAGCTTCTAAAGCCATGACATCATTTTCTGGAATTTTCCAAGCTGTTTAAAGGCACAGTCAACTTAGTGGAATTGTGAAAAACTGAGTTTAAATGTATTTGGCTAAGGTGTATGTAAACTTCCGACTTCAACTGTATATTAATGTCTGTCAAGTTATTGTTTAGCGTTAAATATAATTCAATTGCATTGTTATATTGTGAAAGGAAACAATAACTAGAATTGTAAAATAAATTCTCCCTCATGAAAACAAACCATGAAGATATATTAATGGTAGGTTTGTGTGTGAGTGTGTGTCCATGCCTTACCTGGGCCCTCCCTGCAGCACCATGGTAACAGGTCCCACCAGGTGAGTGACCCCACCTACCCTGACTGCGGCAGTGAGCAGTTCCCTCATGTGAACGAGGGCCTGCTTCCTCGTGCTGCCCCGCCTCCACCGTGTCTGAGCCGCAGACAGGAAACTGCTGCTGGACACCTGGAGGAGGCAGAACTTGGGTAAAATATGAATGGACTCAACTTCTTTAATTGTTTGACACCAAAAACACAGAATTCAATGTGTAGTGACTGTGACGGAGGGCTGGACTTACAGACTGGTCGGGCAAGGTCCCTATGAAAGCAAAGAGCTGTCCCAGCAGCACACTGTACGTTGGCTTGTCCCGGCTGTCCTCCATGGCTAGAGACTGCAGCAGTGTGAAGGAGCTGCTACGGTGACTGGTGGGGTGGTGTCGCCTCCTGCAGTAGAGGAGAATAACGTAGAGGGGTGAGTACTCTCTCCATCCATCATCAACTTAGTGTAGTTATGCTTGTAATCCACTTTCTCTGTATCAAAGAGATTTTTGTGGACAGTGAACCTTTGGCTGCTGTGTGGGAACTCCAGGTCCTGGTTGGCGATCATCTCCAGGTCAGAGGGTGCAGACATGCTGCGCAGAAAGACTGGCTGCTTCACCCCGGGGACCACCGCCTTAGTGTCTGACACAGACTTACAGGCTGCCACACAACAACAAAAAGTCAGAATCAGTAACCTCTATTTTATCAAACTACATACAGGCAGTCAAAGTAAATCAGGAGAGGGGTATAGAGAAACAGGTGTAGGCTAGGGAGGTGGAGTAGGCTGGGAAGGTAGTTATGTAAGGAGGTGTAAGCTGAGGGGTACCTGGCGTGCCAGCAGGTGTGGTGGTTAGGCTTCTGCAGTGAGGAGCAATGGTGACATGGAGCAACAGCTCTGTGCGGTTCATCAGGCTCTTCATCAGGGCTTTGGTTTTGGCCAGCGGCACATCACTCTTCAGGTGGACGGAGTTCACCTCCTGGAAGAACTTCTCCCTGTGGACAAATGTAGACGATAAACCAGAAGACAACACGGAGGAAGATATGTCATCTAAGCAATGTAGATGTTACCTCAGCAGTCTTAACATCTGCATTGTCACGTGGCTCTTCTCCAATGTCTTACCTCAGTGTGAGGACAACATTTTCCAAATCACTCCAGTCCAGTGGGACCTCCTTTAGTGAACACAGCAACTCTAGTTCCTTCATTTTGTTCTGGGGAAACAAAAACTAATTATATTTGCTGAACAGCATACAACTTTATGAGAATCGGAGGTGAAGGGATACTTACCTCAAAGAAGTGATAGTCGTGGAAGAAAGGAGCATTGTTCTCCAGCTTTCCCTGCTGAGCTTCCTCCACCTCGTTCTGCCACTTCTGCTCCAGCTCTGCTACACTCTGAAGGATGGCAACAAACAAAGTTCTACACACACACACTTGGAGAGGGAAAAGCAGACTATACTAGCCACTTGTGTACCTGCAGCTGGCGCTCCATGGCGTTGATCTTCTTGAAAGTCTCGGCCATGATCTTACAGAGCAGGTCGTACTCCTCAGCGTGCTCCTCGCGGTACTGGAAGTTGACGAGCGACTGGAGAGCATCCACCAGCGTCAGGTGCTTTATCACAGACGACACTATGACCTCCTCCATAACGTCTGGCCTGATCACCTCCCTGACACGGGCAAGTCAGAGAGAAAGGGGGGAGAGGATGGGCAGTAATGACTGGTTAACTTTTTAAGGTATAGGGGGCAGTATTTTCATTTTCGGAAGAAAAGCGTGCTCAGAGTAAACTGCCTCATACTTGGGCCCAGAGTCAAATATTTGCATATTATTAGTAGATTTGGATAGAAAATACTCTGAAGTTTCTAAAACTGTTTGAATGATGTCTGTGAGTATAACAGAACTCATATGGCAGGCAAAAACCTGAGAAAAATCCAACCAGGAAGTGGGAAATCTGAGAATTGTAGTTGTTCTTTTGAATCCCTATCGAAACTACAGTGTCTGTGGGGTCACGTTGCACTTCCTAAGGTTTCCATTGGCTGTCAACAGCCTTTAGAAACGTGTTTCATCCTTCTCCTGTTACTGGGCAGAAAATAGGAGCTCAGTCAATGAGTGGACTGCCTGGGACCAGTGAGTTGTTTACTGCGCGGGCACGTTTGGCGCACCGCTCCTTCTTTTTCCTCTGTAATGAATACGCTATTGTCCGGTTGGAATATTATCGACATTTTATCTTAAAAATACCCTAAGGATTGATTGTAAACAACGTTTGACATGTTTCTACGAACGGTAATGGAACTTTTGACTTTTCGTGTCTGGATTTACGCTCGCGCGTTATGCCTTTGGATAGTGATCTGAACGCACGAACAAAACGGAGGTATTTGGACATAAATATGGAGTATTTCGAACAAAAATAAAATTTAATGTGGAAGTAGGAGTCCTGGGAGTGCATTCTGACGAAGATCAGCAAAGGTAAGAGAATATTTATAATACTAATTCTGAGTTTAGTTGACCCCAGAACTTGGCGGGTATCTGTATAGCTTGCTTTGTTGGCTGAGCTGTGTACTCAGAATATTGAAAAATGTGCTTTCTCCGTAAAGCTATTTTAAAATCTGACACAGTGGTTGCATTAAGGAGAAGTATATCTACAATTCTTTCAATAACTTGTAAATTTTATCAACGTTTATGATGAGTATTATTGTAAATTGATGTGCTCATTCACCGTAAGTTTTGGTGGGAATACATTTTCTGAACATCACGCGCCAATGTAAAATGGGGTTTTTGGATATAAATATGAACTTTATCGAGCAAAACATACATTATTGTATAACATGAAGTCCTATGAGTGCCATCTGATGAAGATCATCAAAGGTTAGTGAATATTTTAGCTGTATTTTTGTTTTTTGTGATGCATGTCCTTGCTTGGAAAATGGCTGTATGGTTTTTCTTGTGAAGTTTATGTCCTAACATAATCTAATTTTATGCTTTCGCCGTAAAGACTTTTTGAAATCAGACAATGTGGTTAGATTAACGAGAAGTTTATCTTTAAAATGGTGTAAAATAGTTGATTGAGAAAATGACATTTTTGCTGTTTTGTATTTCGCGCCATGCTATTTCACTGGCTGTTGATAGTGTGTACGGCGGGTGGGACGCTAACGTTCCACCTAGCCCATAGAAGTTAAAATAGAATTGGAATGGCAGTTGTATATGTGGTATATATGGTCACCCCTTCTTACTTGATGCTGGGACGGAACTGTGGCCGCGCCCTGCCGGACACCTCTCGTAGCCGGCTCATGATGCCTGGAGGCAGGCGGATGCGGGGCAGGTCAAAGTAGGCCCCAGGCATGAGGCCCGGGGGAGGGATGAGCACGTCAGAGGGGTAGGTGAACTCCCGGTCCTCCTCGATGGTGAGGGGTAGCGGAGAGGGACTGGGGGTTAGGGCTGGAGAGATGGCACCATTAGCTTCCACCTGCCATTGGCACCTGGAGGAAATGGATAGCATTTAGTCTCGGCTGTCCTGGTACCCACTCTCTGCCATGGTGTCACCTGTGTTATTTTACTAGGGTGTTATTATTTAGATGGTTATAGCTGTATATGACTGTGCTGCTACATTGCAGTGCATTCGTGCCATCTATAATGTGTGCTCTGTATCATCCTCCATTTATGCCGAGTCACCTTTGGAGCAGCTTGGAGCAGAGCAGGTCATGGCAGGCGTCCTCCTCTCGGGTTACTTCAGGTCCGTTGTAGAGGATGCGGAGCATGGAGCAGGCCAGTACAGACAGACCCAACGCCAGGTCTGCCAGGAAGGGGAGACCCCCAGAGACATCCTCTGATGATTCCTGTAGCGGGAAAACAGAGACAGATCTACGTAACAATGTCTGGGTGTGTATGTCAAACATGGCAGCAACATGCTAGAACTCATGCTCTATTCACAACAGTGCAGTGATCTAACTCCACAGCTGTGTGTACCTGCGCTCGGACAGTGCAGGAGAACCCCCACATGGCTTTGTCTGGGGTGTTGTGCTCGCGCCCACTCCTCATCTCAAAGGAGAACGTCACTGTGTCCCCCTCCACCTTGACCAGGTCTTTGGGCCAGCCTGTCCCTAGGACACTGCGACTGCCATAGCCCAGAGTGTTGCCTCCATACTCGGTCACCTTGCGACTGTTAGTGTTGGGCCCAGCATACATCACCAACTGGAACACCAGAGAGAAAAGACCAAGTAAATATCTTCCTCATAGAGCTTTGCAATGATAAACTAGATTAGACATGTTATTTACATTTACATTACATTTTAGTCATTTAGCAGACGCTCTTATCCAGAGCATACATTTCATAAATTTTTTTCTCCATGACATAGCTTTAACATGGAAATGTGATGTGGGGTGGAGAGGTGCAGGGATTGGTCACCTTGTCGTAGTCGTACTGCGAGGAGCAGCGGGAGTCGAAGCGCAGGTAGAGGCAGCGTGCTCCTGGGATGTGTACCGTCTCTTTGAACTTATAGTTGTCTCGCACTGGGTGGACCGTCTCCACCGTCTTCCCAGCAGCCCATGGGGCAGGGATCTTCAGGCCTGTCAGGAAGCCTGGCTCCTCCCGCTCATCTAGAATTCTAAAGCTGGAGCAGGACAGAGGAAGTCAGGCAGTCATCGGGGACAGAGGAAGTCAGTCATCAGGGACAGAGAAACACAAACACACTTGGAAAATCAGGCTTAAGGTCCTGATAAATCTTGCCTACAGAGGACCATGTGTACTCTTACCGGTCATCAGCAGCAGGCGTCTTTTGGCCCAGCGGCCCTCCTACCAGTGGAATGCTGTCAGTGAAGAGAGGAGACTGGGTCTTCAACAGCAGAGCAGTCTGGGAAATAACCAGGAGAAACCCATATTATAAATATATACTAATTCTCCTTCCAAACTATAATCAACAAGCACAACACGCCTACCCATCTTCCACCACAGAAACCAGAGACGACAGACAGACGTTCTAAACTAGAGAAGAATATCTACATTGAGGTGAGACGGGTGTGTTTGTTTGAGAGCCCCCACCTGGCTGGTGTAGAGGACTAGCTGCACTAGCTGGGGCAGGAGAGCGTCAGCCAGATTGAGTGTCTGCAGGTTGGGGTGCATCAGAGAGGTGAGCAGCACTGGCAGCAGGTGGCCCAGCATGGTAGCCTTGGTCATCTGCTCCAGGCCCTTCAGCCTGCGGACCGGAAGGAGAGAGGAAGAGGGGGGGAGAAAAGGTGAGATGGGACGAGGAGGAGAGAGGATGTGAGATAAGTGGAATAAGAGGTATGTAGAAGAGAGTTTGAGGCAGACAGAAAGAGAAATGCATAGAAGGGGATTCATATGCATACAAGGGGAACATGCAGATACACAGGCAAAAGGTCAAGAGAGTTAGGGGTAGGCATACAACGTGTAAAATGACAGGTTGACAGGTAACAGGAAAAGCAGAGGTAGAGGGGTGAGGGTCACCTGGTCTCTCGGTCAGTAATGTCACTGTTGATGAGAGCGGCGGTCACCTGCTGCAGGGTCTCCAGCACCTCGTCACATCCCATCAGGATCTTGGTGGCCAGCGACAGGATGCTAGTCTGCAACTCCTGGAAACCACACACAGAGAAAAGGCAACGCTTCCGTAACAGTGCTTACTTTTTTCTAACAGGAAAAAGACCACACAACTTCTAAACTTGTTTACAATCAACACTATAACAAAAGTTAAACAAAAACAACTTTAGGTGTTTGTAATTAAAAAGGGCTTACTGTTGAACATGCTAAATGCAGTGGCTATGCTGTCATGATTTAATATCCTTGCTCTATTCCTGCAGAAACTGAGGCGACAGACAGACAGACAGACAGACAGACAGACAGACAGACAGACAGACAGACAGACAGACAGACAGACAGACAGACAGACAGACAGACAGACAGACAGACAGACAGACAGACAGACAGACAGACAGACAGACAGACAGACACACACAAGGAGAGAGAGAAAGAGAGACACACAAGGAGAGAGAGAAAGAGAGACACACAAGGAGAGAGAGAAAGAGAGACACACAAGGAGAGAGAGAAAGAGAGACACACAAGGAGAGAGAGAAAGAGAGACACACAAGGAGAGAGAGAAAGAGAGACACACAAGGAGAGAGAGAAAGAGAGACACACAAGGAGAGAGAGAAAGAGAGACACACAAGGAGAGAGAGAAAGAGAGACACACAAGGAGAGAGAGAAAGAGAGACACACAAGGAGAGAGAGAAAGAGAGACACACAAGGAGAGAGAGAAAGAGAGACACACAAGGAGAGAGAGAAAGAGAGACACACAAGGAGAGAGAAAGAGAGACACACAAGGAGAGAGAAAGAGAGAGAGACAGGAGAGAGAAAGAGAGAGACACACAGGAGAGAGAGAAGAGAGAGAGGACACACAGGAGAGAGAAAGAGAGAGAGACACACAGGAGAGGAAGAGAGAGAGAGAGCAGGAGAGAGAGAGAGAGACAGGAGAGAGAAAGAGAGAGACACACAGGAGAGAGAAAGAGAGAGACACACAGGAGAGAGAAAGAGAGAGACACACAGGAGAGAGAAAGAGAGAGACACACAGGAGAGAGAAAGAGAGAGACACACAGGAGAGAGAAAGAGAGAGACACACAGGAGAGAGAAAGAGAGAGACACACAGGAGAGAGAAAGAGAGAGACACACAGGAGAGAGAAAGAGAGAGACACACAGGAGAGAGAAAGAGAGAGACACACAGGAGAGAGAAAGAGAGAGACACACAGGAGAGAGAAAGAGAGAGACACACAGGAGAGAGAAAGAGAGAGACACACAGGAGAGAGAAAGAGAGAGACACACAGGAGAGAGAAAGAGAGAGACACACAGGAGAGAGAAAGAGAGAGACACACAGGAGAGAGAAAGAGAGAGACACACAGGAGAGAGAAAGAGAGAGACACACAGGAGAGAGAAAGAGAGAGACACACAGGAGAGAGAAAGAGAGAGACACAGGAGAGAGAAAGAGAGACACAGGAGAGAGAAAGAGAGAGACACAGGAGAGAGAGACACACAGAAGGAGAGAGAGAGACAGAGACACACAGACAACACACACAGAGACACACCACATGGACAGACAGCAGTAGGGGTATTTAAAAGGGGTGTTTACCTGTACCTTCATTGTTTCCCCTTGTAGGGAGCTGTCACTGTCGTCGTTGTCGTCGGGGCGTATCAGAACGGTGTTGCTAAGCAGGTGGTTCTGAACGGCCATGAGGTAGCGCAGGCTTGATGAGGCCACCTGGTAGAGGGGAAGGAGGGAGGGGGACCACAAGTCAGTACGCAACAGCTAACACACTTCATCTACTGCTGATTGGTAAACAGACCGTCTGACCAGACAAAGCCAAAGACACATACTGGCACAGTGGAGAGTAGCTTCTGGAAGTCATCCCTTGCGACAGTCTGACATTTAGTGATAAGAAGGCAGGATTCACGGACAACGGTCTTCAGGATGCAGTGCAGGAGTTCATCACTTAGTCTGGAGGGGAAACACAGGCGAGATAATGAGACTGATTCAGCCGAACAACCCTCTTATACAGAGAGACAGAGTGGCATATTGCATTATTATTATTCATGGGCACATTTTATGGCATCAGGTTACTCAGTGAAACCATTCAGCTCTGGTTAGGGGAGGAATTGAGAGTTATTTTTCAAGCAGTAATACATGACATTGGAAAAATTGTTGAGAAAATGTCTGCAAAAGCTGGACTCTACCTGTAGTGGTCATCTTCGTCGCTCCCAAATCGATTTTTCTGCAGCTGGTCAGCCAGGTTGGTGAGGATGACATCGCGGAGCTGAGACAGACCACTGTTCCTCTCCCCTAAAGGTCACACAGAACTCCTTCAATACTTCCAGTGCTTCAGATATTTGAGATACACATTCTAATCATGTTTGTGTTAAGAGTGTGCATAAAACCCAATTAGTAGGTCGCAACTATCACCTTCTGTCAGGACCAGCTTCAGCAGGCTGCTGAGTTCAGACTCCCCCTGATACAAAGTATTCAAACCCGAGCTACAGAGAGGGATGGATAGATAGACAATGACAGTAGGTGTCAATCACAGGACAGATAGTCGTCTGTAAGATCATGTCTTTACGTGTGTCCTGTGTTTATGGTTAAGGCTTTGTTCTGTACTGAGTTGTGTTTACCTGATAGCCAGGCACACTTCTCCCTGGATCTCTGCTCCAATCTGATCCACAGGAGCCATGAGCAGCTGCCACAGGAGCAGCCCTGAACGCCGCACACTCTCCCTGTTCTGCTCCGACTGAGGGTTGAAGAACCTGAACACCACCTGAACGACAAACACCAATGTGTAAAAATGAGTGATTTAGACATCAGTTGGGCTCCAAGTAGCGTCATAGCAGCACAGGGGTCTTGAACTTTACTTGTCAAGGGCCACCCTCCCAGGGAAACCGGCAACCCAGGGACCCCATCATACGTTAGCAAATCAAAAAAATATATAATAATAAATAAATAAAAGCACGTCTTGTCTAATCATCAGTGAATGATAATGGCAAGGAGAAGTAATCAAAATGTTTTATTATTTGGATCTCCCCACATTATAAATTGGAAGAGGAAGTGTACACTCTACCCTAGCCTATTAGGTATAAAGGTAACTCCAAACACATTTTCGCTAATAGCAGCTGTTTAAACAAAGGTTAGCCATGTGTTGGCAAAAATGAATGTACAAGTCAAGAAAGCGCACCAGCCATTTGCCGCAATGGTAGCCTATTCGTGGGTGCTTTTTCAAAGCCTGTGTCAGATACTCCAGCAAGAGTAATTTGCTCAATATTAGGAGTTGAAAAATACATTTGACATAATAAGAAATAATACTTTGTTTATTCTGTTGTTGCTAGCAATGTTCATAAAATTCTATACAGATTGAATATCCCTGCAGTAGAAGGCATAGATTAGGAATCACTGGCCACTTTTAGAAATGGATCACTAGCCACTTTAATCATGTTTCCTGATCTTGCATTACTCATCTCATATTTATGAACTGCACTCTATACTATTCCACAGTATCTTAGTCACTTTTAAATTGCGTCACCCATCTCATATGTATATACTGTATTGTATTCTATACTACACCACTGACAGTTAAACAGCCAACTCGAGTACATCACAGGCTGCTGCCTATAGACATAGATTAGGAATCACTGGCCACTTTAATGTCTCGGTATCTGGCATTACACATCTCATATGTATAAACTGTACTCCATACTATGGTATCTTAATCACTTTAATTGTGTGTAAATACTGCATCACCCATCTCATATGTATATACTGTATTCTATACTACGCCACTGTATCTTAGTCCAATGCCGCTCTGACATAAGTATATATTCTTAATCCATTCCTTACTTAGATTTACGTGTATTTTGGGTATATGTTGTGAAAATGTTAGATATTACTGCACTGTCGGAGCTAGAAGCACAATCATTTTGCTATACGCATAATTAATCTGCTAAACACGTGTATGTGACCAATAAATTTGATTTGGTTCTCCATCTCCACTGTACCTGGAATACCACCAGGATGCAGCGGATGATGCAGGTGTCCCTGTTGACCATGGCTTTCTCCATGATGTCGCAGATGCTGCTGAAGTGGCAAGCCTCGATGGGGTGCTGCTTGCCCATGAGGGCGCCCAGGGGAAAGCTGCTGCTGCTGGCTGCGAGAAGGTTGAGCTGGTGGATGCACATGGCGCCCACATGGTGAAGCAGCTGGTTGATCACCTCTCCGGTGGCCACGGTCTCCTCTGCAGCAGGGAGCGAGGGGTAAGTCAACTCTTAACGGTACGATTTGACTTAAAAGGAAGAAGCTGGTTGAGACACTCTTCAGCCTATAATTCTGCAGCACATAATTTGAGGTCAGCGTTGTTTTCTAAACAAGAGTAAAACTGTTTTGGTTACCTTTGGGTTCCTTGATGACATGACTGACACCAAGCCTATGGCACACGTGGTGGAAGGCCTGGTTGCCAGGGTTAGACCACTGGTCCATGTAGTCACTGGAGCAGCTCCAGATTAAGTTGTTGAGGGCGTCATAGCAGGCTCCTACAACACAAATGTCACATAAGCTCTACTTTGAGAACGCAGCCCTTATCTAGAAAGAAATAAAAATGGCTAATTCCTGAATAGGAGCTTACCCAGCCCTGCCACCTGGGCCCCCCTGCCTAGAGAACTGCCAGGTGCGTCAATGAGATCTGCCCGGCTACTGAACTGACCATCAACTAGGTTGAATGCCAGACTGGAGGAGAGGACTGGTCGGAGAAAGAGAGGAAAGCAGTCAACAAATATACCACTAACAGTAAAAAGGAGACTTGCCTAAAACACAACCGAGAAAAACAGTGAAGTGGAACATCTGCTCTTACTCTTCAGGGAGGACAAGCCGCTGGTCCCTCCAAACAGGGAGCGTGTGGCAGAGCTGCCAGACACACCGGGCGGAGATGCCAGCATCACCAGGGACGTCCCACACACATACATGGGAGTCTTCCTCAGAGTCTTTAGAGGGAGGCCACAGCTAGTGTTTACTGCTGTGGAAGAGGAGCACAGACATGAGTCAACACACAACAAAGAGATGTGAAGTGTGAATTGCACAATGAGCAATGTGATGAGGATAATGAAGATTCAATCATATTTTTCACTGCCTGGATATCACACATTTAACTGGGGGTGAAACAAAAACTGTTGTGTTAGTGCCTTCAGAAAGTATTCACACCCCTTGACTTTTTCCACTTTGTTGTGTTACAGCCAGAATTTAAAATAGATTAAATTGAGATGTCGTCACTGGCCTACACCCCATAATGTCAAAGTGGAATTTTGTTTTTCGCAATTTGTACAAATTAATTATAAATGAAAGGCTGAAATGTCTTGAGTCAGTAAGAATTCAACCCCTTTGTTACGGCAAGCCTAAATATGTTAAGGAATAAAGATTTGCTTACCAAGTCACATACTAAATGGTTTAATAATTGTGTTTAACATGATTTCTGAATGACTACCTAATCTCTGTATCCCACACATACAATTATCTGTAAGGTCCCTCAGTCAAACAAAGATTCAACCACAAAGACCAGGGAGGTTTTCCAGTGCCTCGCAAAGGGCACCTATTGGTAGATGGGTAGGAATAAGCAGACATTGAATGTCCCTTTGAGCATGGTAAAGTTATTTGTAACACTATGGATGGTGTATCAACACATCCAGTCACTACAAAGATACAGCCGTCCTTCCTAACTCAGTTGCCGGAGAGGAAGGAAACCGCTCAGGGATTTCATCATGAGGCGAATGGTTTCTTTAAAACAGTTACAGAGTTTAATGGCTGTGATAGGAGAAAACAGAGGATGGATCAACAACGTTGTAGTAAACCACAATGCTAACCTAACTGACAGAGTGAAAAGGAGGAAGCCTGTACAGAATATAAATATTCCAAACCATGCATCCTGTTTGCAACAAGGCACTAAAGTAATACTGCAAATAATGTGGCAAAGCAATTACCCTTTTCTCTTGATTACAAAGTGGTATGTTTGGGGCAAATCCAATAGATTATAGAGTACCACTTGCAATACTTTCAAGCATAGTGGTGGCTGCATCATGTTATGGGTATGCTTTTAATTGTTAAGGACTGGGGAGTTTTCAGGGTAAAAAAAACAGTTTATCTAAATAGTGTGAGGTCATTACCGGACTGCTCTTCCTTGACAGTGTTGGTGATGGCAGAGCCGGTGAGAGCGGCCAGCGTTGCGGAGTGGGAGGCGCGAAAGCGTGACATGCGGCTCAGCAGCAGCTCGTTCAGACACTTGGACGACTCGCCCTCCTTCCGTATCAGGATCACCCTCTCCTGAAGGACGTTTGCCACACACAATCCTGTCTCTGTCTGCACCAGAAGCAGGAGGGAGAGAGGGGTGAGAGATGGGAAGGAGGGAAGAGCCTTGTTGTGCATGGTCGAAAGGCTTGGGGAAACATCCTCACCGACAGCTGAAAGACATCCATGAAGACCGAGTGGCCTTTCTGGGTCTTCTCGTTGAGGCTGGCAGGAGACCACACCCAGTACAGGTAGGTTCCATCTGAGCACAGGTGCAGCGTGGTCATGCTGCTGCCCACGGGGAAGTGGTGGGCTGGCATGGGAACGACCTGGCACACCTGAGACAGGTAGAAAGGTCAGTCTTTTGGAAGAGATACAGTACTGGATCACCCAATGTGTGGTGCTGGCCTGAGTTAGTGTAATTGAGTCATCATGAGTGATGTCATGAAGCCTGTTGCTAGGTGCCAGCTGCCATACCTGCAGGGTGAAGGGGTCGATGACCTGGCACAGCTGATGAGGCTTGGCATCAAAGGAGGCAGGGCGGTGAAGAAGGCGGCCGCTGCTGAACACCACCCAGCCGGGCTCCAAGTCCTCATTCCGACAGTACACAAACCCCCTGCACAAACACACAAAATAATGATCTCCCTTTCCTCTGATATTTTGCTCAGAAAATGAAATAAATCAGAGGGGGAGTACAGTAGGGCAGAGGAGTTTTGAAGTTCAGGTCAGAAGGAGGGAACAGGAGAGTTAGAACAGGACATGAGGTGGCCCGGTGGCTCCCTACTTATATGTACAGAATATACACTACATGGCAAAAAGTATGTGGACATCCCTTCAAATTAGTGAATTCTGCTATTTCAGCCACACCCGTTGCTGACAGATGTATACAAATTGAGCACACTGTCATGCAATCTCCATAGACAAACATTGGCAGTAGAATGGCCTTACTGAAGAGCTCAGTGACTTTCAACGTGGCACTGTCATAGGATGCCACCTTTCCAACAAGTAAGTTCGCCGAAATTTCTGCCCTAGTCAACTGTAAGTGCTGTTATTGTGAAGTGGAAAAGTCTAGAAACAACAAAGCAAAGTCCCTACAGAAAATGGTTTGTCGAGATCGGTGTGGAAGAACTTGACAGGCCTGCACAGAGCCCTAACTTCAACCCCATCGAACACCTTTGGAATGAATTGGAACACCGACTTTGAGCCAGGCCTAATCGCCCAACATCAGTGCCTGACCTCACTGATGCTCTTGTGGCTGAATGGAAGTGTACCCCTGCACATCGACTCTGTACTGGTACCTCGTGTAAATAGAAAAGTTATCGTTACTCATTTATTCCTCATGTTATTCTTTTTCTATTAGTTCTCAATTTCTCTCTCTGCATTGTTGGGAAGGGCCCGTAAGTAAGCATTTCACTGTGAGTCTACACCTGTTGTTTAAGAAACATGTGACAAGTAAAATTGGATTTGAGGGTATTTTAAGTGAGGCACTCTCACTCTTTCTCTGTGCAGATATAGGCAGGGGTGTCATGTTACCTCAGTGTCCCGTGCAAACCGGAGCCCAGCTTGCTGATCCCTCTCCCAAAGGAGTTAGTGGTGTAGAGATAGAGCCCATCTGTGGCCAGGCAGCGCCCTAGGTCTGTGTCTGCAACAGCAGGGAGGATATAGACAGAGTGAGGAACAGCAGAAGAGGGAGCAAAACAACAGGAACGGAGGGGAGAGGGAGGACAGTATACAGGAGGGGATAACAGGAAAAGGGGTGTGATTATGTCCATCTGTATGCTTTCTCTCATCTTCTCCCCACTGAAGCACCATGGTGCAGACAGAAGGGACAAGTCTGACAGTATAGCCCTACCTTTTCTACTGACAATTCGTGTTTAATGTTGTCCTTCATTTTATAGCATAGTAAGTGTACATATATATGGTCTCACACACCCACAGCATTGGCCAAACAGAATCAAAGGAGACTAGTCAGCAAATCAACAAGAAAGGCAGGGAAAAATACTTTCCTTTTGGCTGAACCTGCCTGTAGTTTGCACTTGGCAGGTGAGAGGGACAAGCCCCCCAGCCCACGGCCTGCCAGCTCTACTGTATTCTTTAGCTGCCATGTCTCTGCCTCTCAACTGGCTTCCTATAGGAGAGCTGATGAGGTCCTATCACCTTACAGGGCTCTCCAAGGTCAGCCCATCGATTGGAGGAAACAAGCCATCACCCACCCTCCCTCTTTCTCCCTCAAACTTCTGCTAGTCATTACCCTGCCCTATAACCAACACATGATGCCCTCCTCAGGAGACTCAGCCAATGAGACAGAAGGATGACTCCATGTCTGCCCTTGGCTTAATGTTGGGAGTACTAAGTGGCTCCAGACAAAGGATCAAATAGAAATGATCTAAAGAGGTAAATGAATAAATCATCATCCAAATGAGAGGAAGGATTATGAGGGCCAGCAGGACTTAGCCTGGTTGCCGTTGTCACCAGAACAATACTACTAACAACTACACTTGCAGTGCACTCACATACACATTACTCTATAATGGTAGTGTGAAAATGTGTCTCATATATATATATAAATAATACACACATATTATTTTTAAACCCAGCCCCGCAGGAGGCCTTTTGCCCAGGCCGTCATTGTAAATAAGAATTAGTTGTTAACTGACTTGCCTAGTTAAATAAAGGTTAAATAAATACAAATCTGACAGCACAAAAATCACTAATATGATCACTAGACTGGAAAATATTTAGAGTTTTCAACCCCCCCAAAAAAAGCAACCTCAGTTGAAAGACCAATGGAGCTCTTGTTCACACACACACACACACACACACGGGCTTACCTTTGCTCTCTGCCCCTCCAGCGCTGCTGTCAGGTGTAGGCAGCATGTCTTCAAAGCCCCAGGAAACCCTGTGCTTGCCCCCCAGCAGACAGGACGGGGAGCCTGGTCCCCCCTCCAGCACCAGGAGTCTGGGTGGGCCAGATCGGGAGAGAAAGAGTTCACAACGAAGACAATACAGAAAAGGGACAACGGTGTCTCACCAAGCACATCCAGACATAAGGATACTAGACTCACCTGTAGAGCACATCAGCCACAGGGAGCTGGCCCAGGTCTGTCTGTTTCTGCAGCAGGTGAACTGTGTGGATGAAGGTCTTCAGGGACCCTCTGGAAACACAAAACATGTGTTAAACCATGGAATGGGAGGGAGCAACAGTGAAGGTCCCAGGTAGGCCTAATAGTGTTAAAAGAAAAATTCCACCCAAAGATGATTGTTTTGGTATTTGCCTCACTAGTCCATCGTTGATATAGTCCCAAAATGTTTTGAATGTCAACAATCAAGTTAAGATATAACTTTCAAAATACAGAAATACAGCCGGTACGACATATTTTGCATCAAGTTATATACAGTACCAGTCAAAAGTTTGGACACACCCACTTATTCAAGGGTGTTACTTTATTTTTACTATTTTATACATTGTAGAATAATAGTGAAGACATCAAAACTACAAAATAACACATATGGAATCATGTACTAACAAAAAAGGTTTTAAACAAATCAAAATATATTTTATTATTTAGATTCTTCAAAGTAGCCCTTTGCCTTGATGAGAGCTTTGCACAATCTTGGCATTCTCTCAACCAGCTTCATGAGGTAGTCACCTGGAATGCATTTTAATTAACAGGTGATCCTTGTTAAAAGTACATTTGTGGAATTTCATTCCGTCTTAATACGTTTGAGCCAATCAGTTGTGTTGTGACAAGGTAGGGGTGGTATACAGAAGATAGCCCTATTTGGTAAAATACCAAGTCCATGTTACGGCAAGAACAGCTCAAATAAGCAAAGAGAAACGACAGTCCATCATCACTTTAAGATGAAGGTCTGTCAACCCGGAAAATGTTGAGAACTTTGAAAGTTTCTTCAAGTAAAATCGCAAAAACCATCAAGCGCTATGATGAAACTGGCTCTCATGAGGACCGCCACAGGAATGGAAGACCCAGAGTTACCTTCTCTGTATACATCAATGATGTCGCTCTTGCTGCTGGTGATTCTCTGATCCACCTCTACACAGATGACACCATTCTGAATACCCCTGGCCCTTCTTTGGACACTGTGTTAACTAACCTCCAGATGAGCTTCAATGTCATACAGCTCTCCTTTTGTGGCTTCCAACTGCTCTTAAATGCAAGTAAAATTAAATGCATGCTCTTCAACCAATCGCTGCCCGCACCTGCCCGCCCGTCCAGCATTACTACTCTGGACGGTTCTGACTTAGAATATGTGGACAACTATAAATACCTAGGTGTCTGGTTAGACTGTAAACTCTCCTTCCAGACTCACATTAAGCATCTCCAATCCAAAATGAAGTCTAGAATCTGGTTCCTATTTCGCAACAAAGCATCCTTCACTCATGCTGCCAAACATACCCTCGTAAAACTGACCATCCTACCCACCCCCGACTTCGGCCATGTCATTTACAAAATAGCCTCCAACACTCTACTCAACAAATTGGATGCAGTCTACCACAGTGCCATCCGTTTTGTCACCAAAGCCCTATATACTACCCACCACTGCGACCTGTACTCTCTCGTTGGCTGGCCCTCGCTTCATACCCGTCGCCAAACCCACTGGCTCCAGGTCATCTACAAGTCTCGGTAAAGCCCCGCCTTATCTCAGCTCACTGGTCACCATAGCAGCACCCACCCGTAGCACGCGCTCCAGCAGGTATATCTCACTGGTCACCCCCAAAGCCAATTCTTCCTTCGGCCGCCTCTACTTCCAGTTCTCTACTGCCAATGACTGGAATGAACTGCAAAAATCACTAAAGCTGTAGACTCATATCTCCCTCACTAGCTTTAAGCACCAGCTGTCAGAGCAGCTCACAGATCACTGCACATAGCCCATCCAATCTACCTCATCCCCACACTGTATTTATTTATTTATTTATTTATTTATCTTGTTACCTGGTTAAATAAAGGTGAAATAAAAAAAAATATTTAAAAAAAAGCTGCTGCAGAGGATAAGTTCAATAGAGTTACCAGCCTCAGAAATTGCAGCGCAAATAAATGCTTCACAGAGTTCAAGTAAGACATCAACATCAACTGTTCAGAGGAGACTACATGAATCAGGCCTTCATGGTCGAATTGTTACAAAGAAACCACTACTAAAACGACACCAATATGAAGAAGGGACTTGCTTGGCCAAGAAACACGAGCAATGGACATTAGACTGGTGGAAATCTGTCCTTTGATTTTTGGTTCCAACCACTGTGTTTTTGTGAGACGCAGAGTAGGTGAATGGATGATCTCCGCATGTGTGGTTCCCACCTTCTAGCATGGAGGAGGAGGTGTGATGGTGTTTTGCTGGTGACACGGTCAGTGATTTATTTAGAATTCAAGTCACACTTAACCAGCATGGCAACCACAGCCTTCTGCAGAGATACGCCATCCCATCTGGTTTGCGCTTAGTGGGACTATCATTTGTTGTTCAACAGGACAATGACCCAAAACACACCTCAAGGCAGTGTAAGGGCTATTTTTCCAAGGAGAGTGATGTAGTGCTGCATTAGATGACCTGGCCTCCACAATCACCCGACCTCAACCCAATTGAGATGGTTCGGGATGAGTTGGACTGCAGAGTGAAGGAAAAGCAGCCAACAAGTGTTCAGCATGTGGGAACTCCTTCAAGACTGTTGTAAAAGCATTCCAGGTGAAGCTGGTTGAGAGAATGCCAAGAGTGTGCAAAGCTATCATCAAGGCAAAAGGTGGCTACTTTAAAGAATCTCAAATATAGATTATAATTTTGATTTGTTTAACTCTTTCATAGTTTTGATGTCTTCACTATTATGCTACAATGTAGAAAATAGTCAAATTTAAAAAAAAACTTGAATGAGTAGGTGTGTCCAAACTTTTGACTGGTACTGTATGTCTTGAAAGCTTTTTGTAAGTACACTGAGTGTACAGAAGATTAGGAACACCTGCTCTTTCCATGACAGACTTAAGGTGAATCCAGGTGAAAGCTATGATCCCTTATTGATGTCACCTGTTAAATCCACTTCAAATCAGTGTAGATGAAGGGGAGGAGACAGGTTAAAGAAGGATTTCTAAGCTTTGGACATGGATTGTGTATGTGTGCCATTCAGAGGGTGAATGGGGTTTTTCACACTCAACAGTTTCCCTTGTGTATCAAGAATGGTCCACCACCCAAAAGGCATCCAGCCAACTTGACACAACAGTGAGAAGCATTGGAGTCAACATTGGCCAGCATCCCTGTGGAACACTTTTGACACCTTGTAGTCCATGCCCCGACGAATTGAGGCAGGTCTGGAGGCAAAGGGGAGTGAAATTCAATATTAGGAAGGTGTTCCTAATGTTTTGTACACAGTGCATATCAACAATGGACAAATTAAACAAATACCAAAAGAAGGTTCCCCTTTAACACAAAAGAGAATGTTGTGCCATGCTTCAGCTGTGTAGCCATTTCTTGATCTGCATCGTTTGCCTTACTTTCTACAATGTATGACCAATTATTATTATTTGTATTCTTTATATAATCTTAGAAGTCACATTGAGATGTACATCTCTTTTCCAAGTGAGCCCTGGCCAAGAAAGAATCTTACATATAGTTAAACAATAGACAAAAAATATAACAATGAATGGAAGTTAAAATGGTGCATAAGAGAGCAGGTTTAAAAACATGTGCAGTCTGGTCAGCAGCCCTCCAATCAAGAATTTAAAATCAATCAGAATAAAATGATCTAATTTTAAGTCCTTCTGCAAAGTGTTCCTGGATGATGGGGCAGCATAGTTAAGCACTCTGACCAGACTCAGTTCGTGCGTTGTTTACAGTATAATATAACTTCCTGCTTCAGTGTCGTCATCATAGAATATATTTGAAAGTAGAGGTCGACCAATTATGATTATTCAACGCCGATACCGATTATTGGAGGACCCCCAAAAAAATCCGATACCGATTAAATCGGACGATTTTTTATTTGTAATAATGACAATTACAACAATACTGAATGAACACTTATTTTAACTTAATATAATGCCTCAAATAAATAATGAAACGTGTTCAATTTGGTTTAAATAATGCAAAAACAAAGTGTTGGAGAAGAAAGTAAAAGTGCAATATGTGCCATGTAAAAAAGCTAATGTTAATTTCCTGGCTCAGAACATGAGAACATATGAAAGCTGGTGGTTCCTTTTAACATGAGTCTTCAATATTCCCAGGTAAGAAGTTTTAGGTTGTAGTTATTATAGGACTCTCTCTCTCTCTATACCATTTGTATTTCATATACCTTTGACTATTGGATGTTCTTATAGGCACTTTAGTATTGCCAGTGTAACAGGAAAGCTTCCGTCCCTCTCCTCGTCCCTACCTGGGCTCAAACCAGGAACACATCGACAACAGCCACCCTCGAAGCATCGCTACCCATCGCTCCACAAAAGCCGTGGCCCTTGCAGGGCAAGGGGAACAACTACTTCAAGGTCTCAGAGCAAGTTACGTCACCAATTGAAACGCTACTAGCGCGCACCCCGCTAACTAGCTAGCCATTTCACATCGGTTACACCAGCCTAATCTCAGGAGTTGATAGGCTTGAAGTCATAAACAGCTCAATGCTTGAAGCACAGCGAAGAGCTGCTGGCAAACGCACGAAAGTGCAGTTTGAATGAATGCTTACAAGCCTGCTGCTGCCTACCACCGCTCAGGCAGACTGCTCAATCAAATATCAAATCATAGACTTAATTATAATAACACACAGAAATACGATCCTTAGGTCATTAATATGGTCAAATCCGGAAACTATCATCTCAAAAAGAAAACGTTTATTCTTTCAGTGAAATACAGAACCGGTCCGTATTTTATCTAACGGGTGGCATCCCTAAGTCTAAATATTCCTGTTACATTGCACAACCTTCAATGTTATGTCATAATTACGTAATATTCTGGCAAGTTAGTTCGCAACGAGCCAGGCGGCCCAAACTGTTGCATATACCCTGACTCTGCGTGCAATGAACGCAAGAGAAGTGACACAATTTCCCTAGTTTAATATTGCCAGCTAACCTGGATTTCGTTTAACTAAATATACAGGTTTAAAAATCTATACTTCTGTGTATTGATTTTAAGAAGGGCATTGATGTTTATGGTTAGGTACAGTGGGGGAAAAAAAGGATTTGATACCCTGCTGATTTTGTATGTTTGCCCACTGACAAAGAAATGATCAGTCTATAATTTTAATGTTAGGTTTATTTGAACAGTGAGAGACAGAATAACAACAAAAAAATCCATAAAAACGCATGTCAAAAATGTTATAAAAATATTTGCATTTTAATGAGGGAAATAAGTATTTGACCCCCTCTCAATCAGAAAGATTTCTGGCTCCCAGGTGTCTTTTATACAGGTAACGAGCTGAGATTAGGAGCACACTTTTAAAGGGAGTGCTCCTAATCTCAGTTTGTTACCTGTATAAAAGACACCTGTCCACAGAAGCAATCAATCAATCAGATTCCAAACTCTCCACCATGGCAAAGACCAAAGAGCTCTCCAAGGATGTCAGGGACAAGATTGTAGACCTACACAAGGCTGGAATGGGCTACAAGACCATCGCCAAGCAGCTTGGTGAGAAGGTGACAACATTTGGCGCGATTATTCGCAAATGGAAGAAACACAAAAGAACTGTCAATCTCCCTCGGCCTGGGGCTCCATGCAAGATCTCCCCTCGTGAAGTTGCAATGATTATGAGAGCGGTGAGGAATCAGCCCAGAACTACACGAGAGGATCTTGTCAATGATCTCAAGGCAGCTGGGACCATAGTCACCAAGAAAACAATTGGTAACACACTACGCCGTGAAGGACTGAAATTCTGCAGCGCCGGCAAGGTCTCCCTGCTCAAGAATACATATATATGCCCGTCTGAAGTTTGCCAATGAACATCTGAATGATTGAGAGGACAACTGGTGAAAGTGTTGTGGTCAGATGAGACCAAAATGGAGCTCTTTGGCATCAACTCAACTCGCCGTGTTTGGAGGAGGAGGAATGCTGCCTATGACCCCAAGAACACCATCTCAACCGTCAAACATGGAGGTGGAAACATTATGCTTTGGGGGTGTTTTTCTGCTAAGGGGACAGGACAACTTCACCGCATCATTTGACGGGGCCATGTACTGTCAAATCTTGGGTGAGAACCTCCTTCCCTCAGCCAGGGCATTGAAAAAGGGTCGTGGATAGGTATTCCAGCATGACAATGACCCAAAACACACAGCCAAGGCAACAAAGGAGTGGTTCAAGAAGAAGCACATTAAGGTCCTGGAGTGGCCTAGCCAGTCTCCAGACTGTGGAGGGAGCTGAACGTTCGAATTGCCAAACGTCAGCCTCGAAACCTTAATGACTTGGAGAAGATCTGCAAAGAGGAGTGGGACAAAATCCCTCCTGAGATGTGTGCAAACCTGGTGGCCAACTACAAGAAACGTCTGACCTCTGTGATTGCCAACAAGGGTTTTGCCACCAAGTACTAAGTCATGTTTTGCAGAGGGGTCAAATATTTATTTCCCTCATTAAAATGCAAATCATTTTATAAGATTTTTTACATGTGTTTTTCTGGATATTTTTGTTGTTATTCTGTCTCTCACTGTTCATATAAACCTACCATTAAAATTATAAACTGATCATTCCTTTGTAAGTGGGCAAACGTACAAAATCAGCAGGGGATCAAATACTTTTTTCCCCCCCTGTACATTCGTGCAACGATTGTGCTTTTTTCGCAAATGCATTTTACATTTACATTTTAGTCATTTAGCAGACGCTCTTATCCAGAGCGACTTACAGTAGTTGAATGCATACATTTCATACATTTTTTCCTCCGTACTGGTCCCCCATGGGAATCAAACCCACAACCCTGGCGTTGCAAACACCATGCTCTACCAACTGAGCCACACGGGACCACAGTTAAAAATATATACTTGTGTATTGATTTTAAGAAAGGTGTTGATGTTTATGGTTAGGTACACATTGGTGCAACGACAGTGCTTTTTTCTCGAATGCTCTTGTTAAATCGCAATTGTAAATGAGAACTTGTTCTCAACTTGCCTACCTGGTTAAATAAAGGTGAAATAAATAAATAAAAATAACCGTTTGGTGAAGAAGGCTATGATTAACGATAAATGAACAGGCACCGCATCGATTATATGCAACGCAGGACAAGCTAGATAAACTAGTAATATTATCAACCATTAACTAGTGATTATGTTAAGATTGATTGTTTTTTATAAGATACGTTTAATGCTAGCTAGCACCTTAACTTGGCTCATTGCTGCACTCGCATAACAGGTAGTCAGCCTGCCTCATGGAGTGCAATGTAATTGGCCATGATCGGTGTCCAAAAATGCCCTTGAAATCGGCCCTAATTAATCAGCCATTCCGATTAATCGGTCGACCTCTATTTGAAAGACATTCCATTTGACATTGACGTTGTGTGTTTGTGCCTGTGAGTGTGGCTTAGGTAACTGTCATGCTGGTTCCCACATGAAATAAACAGCAGATGATACAGCCTGGAACTAGAATTCCCCTCCCCACATTACACTAACACACCTCACGAGCTGGTGACATCACACGGGCGAGAAACAGTTAAGCTACTTTGACCATTAAAAAAAGAACGCAGCAATAAGGCACACCCAAACCATCAGGGGGGAGAGGATAGCCTAGCTCTTGAACTACCAACCACTGTTGGTGAAAGAGAGAGCACCAGAACTGGATGGTTCCCCAACACAATGGGCTCTATGCCTCTACAGAGGGCACACAAAGGGCAGAGGGTTCTGGTTAACAGGTGAAGCTCAGTTGTCAACAGCGGAAGCCGGGCTGCAGCCACAGGTGAAAGAAAAAGAGTGCTTTCCTCTGTGACCTAGGTCAGGGGTTTTCCAACTGGGGTCCACGGATACCATGTTTATGTCTCTGCGTCCAGTATGAAGTAAGTTAAAAAGGTAGTTTCACAAGCCAATAACGTTAGCGCAATGACTAGTCTACAGGTCTACTAGTCTACAAGTCTTCAGGAACAGTGTGATGCTAGCTGTTCCTGTTCATCAGACTCTGGGGAAGTAGATAAACGGCTTCATTGACAAAATCCCAAACGATCCTTGTAATATGGAGGAAATTACAGTCATTGGAGCTAATAACAGGGTTATTTCTGTATACTGGTCACTTTTCGGGATGGAAAAACGGTGTGTCAACTTAAATAAACAACCAAAACCAGCTAGAAAGCATGCAGAAAAGATAGAATTTTAAATATTCTACTGTTAGCCAATGCCACTCCGACGTTGCACGGCATAATATTTAGATATTTCTTAACTCCATTCTTTTACTTCAGATGTGTGTTGTTGTGAATTGTTAGATATCACTGCACTGTTGAAGCTTGGAACACAAGCATTTCGCAATAACATCTGCTAAATATGTGTAGGTGACCAGAAAATTAGATTGGATTTTGATAATAGCATCTTTGAGAACTAACAATAAAATGAAAGCTAGACAGTCAGGAGGAATAAAAGATTCTAAAACCCCAGCATTCAGGGCACATGCCCAGTGATTTTGTTATAGTGATTGAGCAGAGGAACACAGCATTAGCCATGGCAAAATGCATAGAATTGCAGGAAATGTGCTTCAAACATGTACAGTTTTCTCTCAGCTCAATGGAAAAATAGTAGCATTGCAAAAAGGTGCTTTACAACAGCTAAATGTTGTCTATGCCGCCACGATGCCTTTACATTTCTAGCTAGAATATGTTAGAGTTTACACTTCCTCTTCCAATGAACTGTGGGGAGGTTAAAACAATGAAACTGTCTTCCAAATCTATTCATTTTTTAAATGTTGATTACTTCTACTTGCCATTATCATTCACCTGAGACAAGACGTGATTATATATTTTTTTTGCTAAAATATGATGGGGGTCCCTGGGTTACCAGTTTGCCTGGGCGGGGGTCCCTGGGAAAGAAAAGTCTGAAAACCCCTGACCTAGGTGACAAACAAGACCCCTGTTCAACAAGCATCACTGACATAGCAAACACAAAAACTGAAAGGCATTTTTCAAAGATAAAGAAAGAGAAGATTATATTTAGTGAACAACTGGGGCTAGCTACATCCCTGACAGGGGCTAGCTACGTCACTGACAGGGGCTAGCTACGTCACTGACAGGGGCTAGCTACATCCCTGACAGGGGCTAGCTACGTCACTGACAGGGGCTAGCTACGTCACTGACAGGGGCTAGCTACATCCCTGACAGGGGCTAGCTACATCACTGACAGGGGCTAGCTACGTCACTGACAGGGGCTAGCTACGTCACTGACAGGGGCTAGCTACGTCACTGACAGGGGCTAGCTACGTCACTGACAGGGGCTAGCTACGTCACTGACAGGGGCTAGCTACGTCACTGACAGGGGCTAGCTACATCCCTGACAGGGGCTAGCTACGTCACTGAAAGTGGAAACAGAAATGGGATGACACTTGAGGGCTTGCCTAATCACCATTTGAGCAGTATTAGGAAGCTGGAGTAAATGAGCCAGACGGCTAAGCAGACTCAAGTGATCCGGCATACTATTCTCTCCTCTTTATGTGTGGTGTGCTCTGTTGTTAAGCGTGTGGTCTCACCTGGCACAGGCGAGAGCTACCAGAGCAGCGGCAGCATTCTCCCTCTGCCTGTGTGCGTGGAGCACGTACGTAGGAGCCTGGCCCTGCTGCCCCTGGCCCTGCTGCCCCTGGCCCTGCTGCCCCTGGCCCTGCTGCCCCTGGCCCTGCTGCCCCTGGCCCTGCTGGGTCTGTGCTGTCTGCTGGACCCCTTCCTCCAGCCAGGAGCAGAGCAGCCCTTCTAGGCCATTGAGGCAGTCGGCAGGCTCCTTGCTGAGGCTGAGGGGCTGGCAGTCACGTAGGCAAGACAGCAGTACCTCCGCCGTGACCCCACAGAGTGCCGGGTCACTGCGTGTCTGGGACTGCAGGAGGGGGAAGACCAGTAGCAGCCCCATGCGGGAGGTGAAAGGAGCCTGTTCAGGCTGTTGCAGCAGGCCTTGTCGTTTTAGCAGGGCCAGGGCCTCCTCATCGCCCCCTCCAGCCCCCTCCCGGTCCTGCTGCTCCTCCAGGGCCAACTGACGCTGAGCCCCCCACAGGCCCCGCAGAGCATTCAGACGGTATTCCAACAGGCGGGCATACGCATTGCTTTGGTTACCACAGACTGCACGGAGACGCTCGGCTAGCTCCGCAGGATTCTTTGTCTCGAATGTGAGGATCTAGAAGAGATAGAAAGGAAGAGTGAGAAAATGTGAGGGATATAGAAAATAGTCATGAAGATCTGTAACCAACAGGAGTTGGTTTAATCCTTGGGGAGACAATGGGTCGAGATCTTAAAGCAATGACGGCATCCAGTATAGTGCACTGACTGTAAATCACCATCTAGCTGGGGTCTGGCAACCTCTAAATCCAATTTACAACAGAGCACTGCTTCACTTTGAGATAATGTGTAGCTAAATTGAATATGAGGGAGGAAAAGGAGGTTAGACCCTTTGATTCTAATGATACTCATTAAAGAATCAAAATACATGTGTGGAAATAACCTGGGATACCCCTTGTTGTATTTCTAACCCACAGTCATTTCACATTTAAATTGTATTCATGGTGCAGATGTTCTTACCAAGAGAAACAGCCAAATACAGCATTACATAATCAAAAAAATAAGCAGTATGAAAAAGAGAGAGATTGTGGGGTTATTTCAGAGGAGATAAAAAGGAAAATTGTGCATCATCTGCACTTACGCAGCATTTCAACCAGGTATCGATTACAGTGTCTAGTCTAAGACTCCATAACACCATTTGGCAGGCACTTTTTTTTTCTTCAGATATGCGATTAATGTTACAGTAAAGTCCCTTCATTGGAGACTGGGATTGTTCACCGACCCTCTCCACCTTACTCTGCAGAAAGGATTCTCCTCTACAGCTAGATTTCCATCCAATTGGAGAAAGATGTCAATCCAAATATTCTAGAAGCTGCATAAAGAAAATAGGCACATTTTTCCACCAGTGGTGTTTCACCAAATGGACTGGTTGTGGATAAAAACAGTGCCTGACGACGTAGGGCACAACATTTTCTTCTCCGCTTAAGTTTTCATGTCCCGAAAACTCACATTTTCAAGATGTTCCCATCACATTTTCAACTGCACTGATACATTTGTCACTAGAACTGTTATGTTAAATACCAAATGTGACTACTCAGCAGCTCGCAGATATAGTGCAGATGGGCTAGTCTACATTATTATGGATAAGAGCGAGAATATTTTATTTGTCAAAAGGCAGTCAAGCATCGATCATCATGTCACCAGAATAAGACCCTAGATATTTAATGGAAAGAAGCATCAAGCAAGCTCATCACCATGCACTTTCACCACCCTGTGAAGTTCATCATAATGTATTTCATCTGTAGCCTAATAAACTGCATGGTTTCCCCAAGTCATAGTGGGAGGACCACACACCATATGATTGTGTGACTCCGAATTTACTTCGATATGATGGTTATTATATCAATATCTGCGTTTCCACCGCCATTTTATGCATAATTAATTTTACGGACACAAAATGTATCCCACTATGTCGAACGCACAAATGATCTTTATAAAATTGTACCGAAACTTCCTGTTTTGATCACAGCTGTCGTGATTTTTGATTTTTTTTAATACTGTATGACTTCACTCGCATAAAAACTGTGGATGGAAACGTGGTTAGTGATGCTGATATAAATAGCCTGCATCTAAGCGCCCATGGGCTGCTGGATGACCTGATCAATCATGAGTTTGGCAACATTAACCCAAAAGAGGAATGCATATGGAAACATTCCCACTGTGCTAATGGCCCCTGTAGATGACCTCCATAAAGACCAGAGGAAGCTGCTTGGAGAGGCTGGAGGACTTAACCAAATCACACATTTTAATGTTTCTACTACTCTCTGATAGGGAAATTACAATGTCCACAGACCCCTAATAACCCCAACTCATCATACAGCAATTAGTGTTGCACTACCTTACCTCCTCACATAATTTTTTATTTAACTAGGCAAGTCAGTTAAGAACAAATTCTTATTTACAATGACGGCCTACCCCAGCCAAACCCTAACGATGTTGGGCCAATTGTGCGCCGTCCTAAGGAACTTCCAATCACGGCCGTTTGTGATACAGCCTGGAATCTAACCAGGGTCTGTAGTGACACCTCTAGCACTGAGATGCAGTGCCTTAGACCACTGCGCCACTCGGGAGCCCTACATAAGAAGAATAAGGTTAGTGAGAGCAGGGGGAAGGGTGGATGGTGGTGACAGTACAATAACTAGAGGCACACTGCAGATGCTCAGGTTACATGCCATCCATCCTTCCACTGCAGAAAGGACAAGCAACACTTCCATGTCCTGTACTGCTATTGAACCAATGGTACTGGGCTATTCTGAGAAGTGACACGGGCAATAAGACCTTTGTTTTGACTTCCACCTCTCAGACCCAAAGCTAAGCCTGTCCCACTATGAAGCAGTAGAATCAGGATGCCAAACTACTGCACCTGGGGCACAGGGCTAGCTAGCACAGCTGCTCTATCCCCCCAGTCATTGCTCCACTCTTTTACGAAAAATAAGAAAACTTCACAAGCAGGAGATGTACGCAGTAAAGTCTAGTCCACTCAGGTTGATTAATTCTCAGTGTCCATCTGTAGCATGTAATCTGTCTGACTCTCACTCATTCACCATCTATCAATCTGTGACCCCTTTATCTATGTTTAGGTCTACATCACTCTCCATCTGTGCACCCTCAGTCGCAAACCTCAATTTCCTTGTTCTCACCTTCTCTATTCCCCCGTTCCACCATTTTCTGGTTGTTATTAACACAATTCTATTCCAGTATGAATAGTAGGAACTAGAGAAAGTCCATATTCATTAAAAAAAAAACATACAGGCGTAATTATAGGTTAAGTGCCTTGCTCAAGGGCACAATTACATATGTTTCACTTAGTCAGCTCAGGGATTCAAATCAAATCATTATTGGTCACATACACACGGTTAGCAGATGTTATTGTGAGTGTAGGAAAATGCTTGTGCTTCTAGTTCCGACAGTGCAGCAACATCTAACAAGTAATATCTAAAATTCCACAACAAATACCTAATACACACAAATCTAAGTCAAATCTAATCTGGAATAAGAATAGATAACCTGCAACCTTTGAATTACAGGGCCATCACTCTTAACCACTAGGCTACCTGCAGCCCTAGTCTCTGATATGCCTAGCACATTTGTCAATGGATTCCTACAGCTAACGGGATCGATCATTCAAGCGTCCATTTATTCGGTACTTATTCTGAACCATAATGTCAAGGTTGACCAGAAAAGGCCTTTTAAGAGTCAAGCACATAGGCCAGCTAGCTTAATGGTCCATATTTTTGTGTCTATGGTTGAGTAAAAGGCCACAAGGCATTGCACAGGTGTCAACACCAGATGAATATTGATCAAATAAAAAAGACTGCCATTGAATTATGGCAGTTCATTAAAATACTGTCAAGTGTGCCAATGAGGAAGTATACTGTGCTTCTATGTGCTGAACTCTGAACTGTAAGACCCTCTGGCTACATACTGGTTTGAGGAGCCTGCAAGCATGCCTTATTTACTTTTCCTTTTGTATTTGTTTAGTTTGTATGCCAATGTGCTTTGAAGAATGTAATGCATAAGTTGATGAACACAACAACAATAGCCAGCCACCACTCAAGAGCACCCAATGTCTTGGCCAAAAATGACAAGGGGTTCCCCACAAAGGGTGGGGATTTAAAAGCCAGGACATGATAATAGTCTACCTAGCTACGTCGTGAGTCATCATGCCTATACAGTGAGATTCATAGCTAACGTTATAGCAGCTGGATCCGATCAATCAGGAAAGGAAACAACGTTATCACCACATTGAATATTAGCTGGCAATAAGAATTTCAATTGACATGAATAACGTACCTAGTTATAGCTAACTACCTCTTCAAAAGGTAACGTTAGACAGTCTGCTAACGTTGGCTAAACAGTTACAATAGTAGGCTGTTAACGCCATGACCTGCTTGTCAAGCCGGCGTTGGCACCTTACTCATGAACATTATTAGCTAAAAATAGAATCTGTTTCTACAGCTAAATGTGACTTCATTCATATGTAATTAAATGTTGAGCTAGCTAGTTAACTTTCGGCTATTTAGCTTAACTATAGTCGGTTAGCTAGCTAACGTTAACGACACTCTGTTGTTGCCAAGAAAACATTCGAAATGCAAACGTTGATGCAGAGTAGACTCACCTCCTGCTCAGTGTCCCCCTGCTCAGACACCCCGATTTCACTGGGAAGTTCAGCCAGATCCGTGACCCGAATCAGTCCATCGTGAAGGAAAATAGTCTCTTCCTTCACTGACAGCCACTGGGACGAATCCACGGCCCCGGAGCCCATCTCTCTCTCCCCCGAGAAAAATGCCAGAGAGGTCGAACATCAAAACAAATTCAATATCCGAAATGACAACAACACTACCCGACAGACATGCTGTCAGTCAGATGACAAACGCAAACGTAGTCCGAGCCAGCTACGTTAGCTAACTAATGCCACTCGTACTGCTTAACTACAGTGGCTAGCTGGCTAACATAGGTCGGCCAGCTGATTGCACTGTGTGGGACAGGTTCTTTATCTACCCCAGGCTAGCTATCAACCGTACTGTACCGTTTTTACAGTGCAGAGTGGATGTGACACTCTGTAAACCGTAATATTTACAGCGAAGTTTCATAAATGACTGCCTTCTCCTGCTGAACACAACGTCTGAGCATAACCACAACACGACAAGAAAGCAGGAAAAATGGCTCCGTTAATGGTCCAACCCCTGTTTATTAGTGACCGGATAGATATTCGAAATACCACAGCTGAGACGCCATGTTTCCTAGGCCAACAGTTCCCAGCATACACTGCAGGTTATCCTACAACAGGGATTTCTAACCTTTTCTAGCATGATAGCTACTCTTCCCCGGGCCATTGGTGTACAACGGGTGTTTTAAGTCAATATACCTGGTAAAATAATGGTTAAAACAACACAAAGGGGCACAATTAAATGTAGTATTTCCTGAATTCTGTTTTCTCACAAAAAATGTCCTGGTTTTGGAAGAAAAAAATAATGTTTGCTCTCATGATTTAAATTGTTCAAAGAGAAACATCGAGAACTTATGTTCTGAATCCCTGTTTTTTTAAGGTAAAAAATATATATTTGCGTGTATTATTCCCCTTTAACTGCACATGTTGCAAGAGAGTAATTTGTCGGTCTAGAGATGTTTCTGCTGGGCCTTATGGGAAACCGAGGCTTTCTGAAAGCTTCCGCGCTTTCAGCAAATTGTTCCGGGAAATGGTTCAGTACTTGGAGCCTCATTATCTGTTCACAATGCACATGACATTTGCTAGACAGCAATAGGTGTGATTATCAGATAGATGTTTTTTTCACAACTGTTTTTATGTACATTTCGTGGCGCAGCGGTAAATCGTTGGCTTTAGTAGCCTACAATCAGTTGGAAGACCGGGTTTACATCATGCTTCCCTTTTTTACCTTGAAGTTTGCTATTTTTCCTAACTGAATCTATAGTATTATTTAGGATGCATAAGACATAGGTTTATACAATAGCAAACAAAACAAATTATTTGAACAACAGTGCCGAGAGTGTGGTTTCACATAAAACTATTTTTCAAAATATTGTGCAATCGACCTCACATGTCTGAATGTTCCATAGTTCCCTACTCTACCTGCTAAGCTACCGGTCAGGTGAAATTTATTTTACAAAATCCTAACTATATTTGTAAGTACGTTCAGTAGAGGTCGGTGTTTTAAAGCAGCTTGGAATCGAAGAAAGCCCGAACCATGGCGAAACCAATGGGGTCTCGCATTTTGCAACAAGCAGTTTGAAAAAGCACCTGATCAAACAAACTTCGCACGTCATTGAAGACGTACAACTGATAAAGCCAGACACGCATCTGCACACTGCTTCACGCCTGGATCACACCGACAGGTTTTTTTCCATTTTGGTTCGGCAGAAGTACATTCATTTCCAATGGAACGCTGTGTTTGCCTTACAGCATTGTGTTGCAGAGGCAGTTGCAGTACGTTCTGTGTGGTGCATACCTTGGATTTATCGAATGCATGGGTCAAACTATGTGTTGACAGAAATGGTAGCGGGTGTCAAATGTTGAACTTTTGTTGCACACATATCCAGATGATGCTTCGTACCATTTTACGCAATGACACTATATGTGTGATCTGAGAGTGGTACCGCGTGGTGAAACAACACTTCCCACTCATTTTTAATGGAAGAAATGCGGTGAGAAGGGGAGTGGGCGGGACCGTTGGGGTGCGTGAACTTGGTGTGGGAGGGGGTGAAAAAGTTCAACATTTCCCAACTTTATGACTACTGGGCAATGACCAATCATATCGAGTGGTTCCCATGACGAATTTGACACTATGCGAACCATCGCTGGAGACTTTCTTCAATATCAGCACTGATCTGAGGACACATGATAGGTGTAGTATTTCATCAAATGAGAGACTTAATTTCAACCAGTAGAGAATGTGGACCCATTCCAGTAGATAATGTGAATTGCTTTATTGAAAGAAGTTCATTATCCAAGTGTTATAAATACATAATACATGCATTATAAATATTATAACTGTAATATATTATACATAGAAGTTAAATTTTTACTTCAATGCACATCTGGTGTGCATTATAAAATCTGAGGAAGAAAGAGGAGGTAGGGAGAGAGGTGTGAGTGTAAAATACAAAAAGGGAAAGTGGTAAGAACAGGGGAGCAGGGAAGACAACATATGATTAATGAATTATAGTGCTACTAAACTTATTATTCTCTCATGTCATTACAATTACATAATACTGTATCTAGCTGTGTTTCCTAACCAGCCTTGAGCCAAAGGTTATCTTAAGAGCTGGTGAGGTGGCGATGACAGGCCTGGGGGTTGGCATCCTCTCTCACATCAAAACATACCTGCAGACAAGAGACAGATGGAGATTTTTTTTTTATTCTAACACTCTCAGTCATCATAATCATCAGGAGGTGAAATGCAAAACTGACCTTGGATCATTAACTCAGGGACTACTACATCTCTATCTGTATTTCAATGTAAAGCATCTCTTTAATAATACTTCCTGTTGACCCGACCAAGTGACCTCTCACCTCTGATCATGCTGTGCCCTCTATGTCTCAGCCAGTTCAGATGCAGGAGGGGTTCAGATGCGGGAGGGGTTCACCGACACGGCTAATATAACCTTGTGGATTTAGGGAGAGACTGTCAATTTAACTACCTTATTTTCTCAATAACAGTGTTCAACAACAATCTGTGTGTGTGGCCTTACCTGGTGTCCACACTAAGTGGCTGTAGAGTACTTTATACTGAAAAACATGTACAGACACACAAGGACAAACAATATAGCGTAGTTATATAAATATAAATAATTAAGTTACATACTATTCTCCATGGTTGTTCCTCTTGCCTATTCTTTGAAGGTGGAAGGAGCCACAGCTACCCACCTGAGCCTGCTTTCTGATTAATGCTTTCAGATTAATGCACCAGTATGTAGGTGTGGGTTATAGGGTGTCTAATTGTTCAACATTTTTTCAATATGGGTGACTCTTAAAAGAGCCTGTTTGGTTTTGTATACACATCACCCTTACTTGAACAGCACCCTCACCTGACAAGTAGAAATAAAGGGAGAGGAATTGGGAATTTAATGACTGGAAGAATACTCTTATTGATATGTGGATGGCTCTTAAAAAAGTATTCTGGTTGTGCATAGTGTAGTCTGTTGTTCCCAGGGAACAGCACCCTCTTTGAAAAAGTAGGAAGTGAAGATCTCCCGCACCCAGATTGCCTCCTGTGTTGCATTGTTGGGCCCCATCCTGACAACATCCTGCAGAGCAGCAGACCTCTCCTCTAGCACACGTCTGCAAAGCTGTAGATGCCATCCTGGTCCTCGTGTCCATCCTCAAGAAGTTATGCAGGACACAGGTGGA
This sequence comes from Salmo salar, assembly GCF_965601325.2. Classification (NCBI taxonomy): domain Eukaryota; kingdom Metazoa; phylum Chordata; class Actinopteri; order Salmoniformes; family Salmonidae; genus Salmo; species Salmo salar. The sequence goes on along the minus strand of NC_138314.1, from coordinate 19,837,237 downwards.
CTTCACACACCTGAATTCCCGCAGGAGGCAGTCCCAGATGGCCCTGGTCACCCAACCGTGCAGTGCCCTACACGGTAACTGTAGGCATTCGTTTTGAAGGGATCTCCAGTTGCAAGGTATGCGTAAGAATATAGAAGATAATGTAATTATTAGACTTCCATCACCAGGTCATTGTGGATTACTAAAGTATAATATCTCTTATAACAAATCAAGCCAACGTTGGATAGATAGATAGATAGATGTGTAACGAACACGCTGGGAGTCAGGATGTCACGGTTATCGTCGGTCAAGGAGGACCAAAATGCAGCAGGACTGTGTTTGTTCATTTTGAACATTTATTAAATCAAAAACGAACACAAAAACAAGAGCACGAACGATCCACTGACAGTCTGGCAAGGCACAAGGCTAAACACAGAACAATTTCCCACAAACACACAGACAAACACACCCAACTAATATAGGACTTCCAATCAAAGGCAACACCACACAGCTGCCTTCAATTGGAAGTCCACCCCAATTAACTCCACATAGAAACACACTTACTAGACAACACATAGAAATACATAAACATAGACCATAAACCAAAACCCGGAAATATTAAATCAAACACCCTTTTTCCAAAACACCACCCCGGACCACATAAAACAAATACCCTCTGCCACGTCCTGACCAAACTACAATAACAATTAACCCTTATACTGGCCAGGACGTGACACAGGAAGCAAGTGCAATTGGTGAGTTTCATAATAATGAACAAGAGAAATACAAAACAAGAGAAGCGTCTGGACATGAAAACAGAACCAAAATTGCCTGAAGACTGACCATTGATCATCCTTGAGATGTTTCTACAACTTGATTGGAGTCCACCTGTGGTAAATTCAATTGATTGAACATGATTTGGAAAGGCCTACACCTGTCTATATAAAGGTCCCACAGTTGACAGTGCCTGTCAGAGCAAAAACCAAGCCATGAGGTCGAAGGAATTGTCCATAGACCTCCGAGACAGGATTGTGTCGAGGCACATATCTGGGGAAGGGCACCAAATCATTTCTGCAGCATTGAAGGTCCCCAAGAAAACAGTGGCCTCCATCATTCTTAAATGGAAGAAGTTTGGAGCTCCAGAGTTCCTCTGTGGAGATGGGAGAACATTCCAGAAGGACAACCATCTCTGGAGTACTCCACCAATCAGGCCTTTATGGTAGAGTGGCCAGACGGAAGCTACTCCTCAGTAAAAGGCACGACAGCCCGCTTGGAGTTTGCCAAAAGGCACCTAAAGACTCTCAGACCATGAAAAACAAGATTTAACTATTTGGCCTGAATGCCAAGGGTCACGTCTGGAGGAAACCAAGCACGATAAGTACGATGAAGCTTGGTGGTGGCAGCATCATGCTGTGGGGATGTTTTTCAGCGGCAGGGACTGGGAGACTAGTCAGGAAAGACAACATCCTGCAGATGTAAATGTAAAATAGTTTACCTTTGTTGTACCACAATTATAGAATATTCTATTTGTTTATACAACATGCATAATAGGCCTATAAAAAGCACTTATGATAGCTTGGTTCTCGTAACAAAACAAAAAAAATTGTACCCGTTTGAGGGAAATATGAATACAGAAAGATCCTTGATGAAAACCTGCTCCACAGCTCTCAGGTCCTCAGACTGGGGCAAAGGTTCACCTTCTAACAGGACAACGGCCCTAAGCACACAGCCAAGACAACGCAGGACTGGTTTCGGAACAAGTCTCTGAATGTCCTTGAGTGGCCCAGCCAGAACCCGGACTTGAACCCGATCGAACATCTCTGGAGAGACCTGAAAATAGCTGTGCAGCGACCCCTCCCATCTAACCTGACAGAGCTTGAAAGAATCTACAGAGAAGAAAGGGAGAAACTCCCTAAATACAGGTGTGCCAAGCTTGTAGCGTCATACCCAAGAATACTTGAGGCTGTAATCCCTGTCAAAGGTGCTTCAACAAAGTATTTAGTAAAGGGTCTACTAACTTTTTTGTACATTTGCAAAAATTACTAAAAACCTGTTTTTGCTTTGTCATTATGGGGTATTGTGTGTAGATTGATGAGGGGGAAAAAAAAACATTTTATTCAATTTTAGAATAAGGTTGTAACGTACTAAATGTGGAAAAAGTCAAGGGGTCTAAATACTTTCTGAGTCCACTGTAAATACCACTTGAAGTTTGATGAGTTGATCATTTGAATCAGCTGTGTAGTGCTAAGGCAGAAACAAAAAATATGAACCACTGCTCTTTATTGGGCCCTCTTCATCTCCAGACAGGCTTTCACAGCCCTCTAAGGACAGAAAACAACACAAGAAACAGACTTCATTATACTCAAATTAGATAGCACTGAATATTATCTCTGTCCTCACTTCGAGGAACTGGAACTACACAAACAAACCTGCCCTATCCAGAATAGCCTACTCTCTCCCTTATTTGACAGTTGGAACTGCTATCCTTTCACCCTCCTCCATGGCTGTTAGCTGGTTACCAACAAGTGCATTTGGAGTTTGTGTTTAGCTAGCTAATATGAAGTTAGATAGCTGGTGATACTTAATTCACTTAGCTAGCTAGCTATACAGTATGTAAAGTTGGCTAGATAGCTAGCTAGCTACATTAGCAGCTCATTTGAGTTAGCCTGCACTGTTGTTGACATTTTCAAAATGTATTTACTTATTTCAAATCTAAATTTATTTGTCACATGCGCCGAAAAGTGAAATGCTTACTTACAAGCCCTTAACCAGCAATGCAGTTAAGAAAAAAATAGAAAAGTGTTAAAGTATTTACTAAAATAAACCAAATAAATATTTTACATTTTTTAAAGAAAAATAGAAAAATAACTAATAATTAAGGAGCAACAATAAAATAACAGTAGCGAGGCTATATACAGGGGGTACCGGTACAGAGTCAATGTGCGGGGGCAGTTAGTCGGGGTAATTGAGGTAATATGTACATGTAGGTATAATAAACAAAGAGTAGCATCGGTGTAAAAGAAGGGGGAGGGGCAGCAATGCAAATAGTCTGGGTGGCAATTTAATTAGATGTTCAGGAGTCTTTTGGCTTGGGGGTAGAAGCTGTTTAGACGCCTCTAGGACCTAGACTTGGTGCTCAGGTACCGCTTGCAGTGCGGTAGCAGAGAGAGTCTATGACTAGGGTGGCTGGAGTCTTTGACAATTGTTAGGGCCTTCCTATGACACCGCCTGGTATAGAGGTCCTGGATGGCAGGAAGCTTGGTCCCAGTGATGTACTGGGCCAAACGCACTACCCACTGTAGTGCCTTGTGGTCGGAGGCCGAGCAGTTGCCATACCAGGGAGTGATGCAACCAGTCAGGATGCTCTCAATGGTGCAGCTGTAGAACCTTTTGAGAATCTGAAGACCCATGCCAAATCTTTTCAGTCTCCTGAGGGGGAATAGGTTTTGTCGTGCCCTCTTCACGACTGTCTTGGTGTGCTTGGACCATGTTAGTTTGTTGGTTATGTGGACACCAAGGAACTTGAAGCTCTCAACCTGCTCCACTACAGCCCCGTTGATGAGAATGGGGGCGTGCTCTGTCCTCTATTTCCTCTAGTCCACAATCATCTCCTTTGTCTTCATCACGTTGAGGGAGAGATTTTTGTCCTGGCACCACACTGCCAGGTCTCTGACCTCCTCCCTTTAGGCTGTCTCGTCGTTGTCTGTGATCAGGCCTACCACTGTTGTGTCATTGGCAAACTTAATGATGGTGTTGGAGTCATGCTTGGCCGTGCAGTCATGAGTGTACAGGGAGTACAGGTGGGGACTGAGCACGCACCCCTGAGGGGCCCATGTTGAGGATCAGCATGGCGGATGTGTTGTTACCTGAAACCTATAGCAGTAGCCATTGCACGGATTGAGGGAGACAATGCCATCCTGTCTGATGTTCAGACTCTGCTTGCAGATGTAAGAGAATAAATCCTGCCCTGCCCACTTCACTGTTGCTCCAAGCAGAGGAAACTGCAGTTCTGAAATACATCAAAAAGCATGAAGACTTCTGCCTGAAGCCCATACACACCACAGCGTACATGTTGGACCTCAAGTATGTTGGCAAGAGCATCCTGTCTGGTGCAGAGATCAACAAGGCCTTTGGTGTAATCACTACCGTGTCACGCCACCTTGGCCTGGATGAGGGTAAGGTTCTTGGCAGTCTGGCGAAGTACACTTCCAAGCAAGGGCTTTGGGATGGAGATGCAATATGGCAATCGTGCCAACATATCTCATCAGCCACCTGGTGGAAGGGACTTTGTGGATCTGAGGCTCTTTCCCCTGTTTCCTCCAAATCCCACCAGCATCAGCCGCCTCAGAACGCAACTGGTCTTTGTTTGGGAACACACATACCAAAGCACGCAACAGGCTGACCAAATCAAGGGTTGAAAAATTGGTGGCCATCCTGGCAAATTTGAGGCTTTTTGAGCCTGACAACAAGCCATCCTCAAGGTTGGAAAGTGACAGTGAAGATGAGGCCTTAGAGTCTGATGTTCAAGAGGTGGACATTGAGGAGGTCCAGGGAGAAGACATGGAAGCCTGAGAGGATAACAACCAAAGCTTTAGTTTCTAGACTATCATTTTACAGATGTATGTTGAAAACGTTTTTGGGAGATGCGATGGATCATTGGGGATCATTCAATATTCCATTTCTTTTGTTGTTCAGTGAAATCATCCCATGTGAAGAGTCAACTCGTTTAATTAAAGTTTGATTCGTAACTAAATAGTTTTTTATTTCTATTGTTAGGATTTAATCATTTGCAATTATGTCTACTTATGATAAGGTAAAAGGTTTATGCTTCTGTCTCCATATGATATGGTAAATATATCCAATGCAAAAAAAAAACCCATCTACATTTAAATGGTATTAATATTAATTTGCATATATTTCCATTAATTTCCATATATCCCTGTTAATTCCCACAGAAAGTTTCCACCTCTGAATATTCCCCAAAATGTGCAACCATAGGCAGAACTAATGACCAGTGTATCAGGTCAAGTAAGTTTCTAATACTTTATGGCATTAGTTGTGCAAATTTTAAGTTGATGCATTAGAGGTGAATTTAACCCTGTCTCACCTACTTAATGTACTAATCACTAACATTAGCGTAACACTGTGTCATAAAAATCTGATTTCTCCTCAACACAACCAAATACATTAAAAAAATTATTCTGTGGTTAATAATTATGTCTGAAACGCCTCCAATCATTGAGACTAAAAAACACCACAAATCAAATCAAAGTTTATTTGTCACGTGCGCTGAATACAACAGGTGTAGACCTTACAGTGAAATGCTTATTTACAGGCCCTAACCAACAGTGCAATTTAAGTAAAAAATAGGTATTAGGTGAACAATAGATAAGTTAAGAAATAAAAAAACAACCGTAAAAAGACAGTAGCGAGGCACCGGTTAGTCGGGCTAATTTAGGTAGTATGTAGGTATGGTTAAAGTGACTATGCATATATGATAAACAGAGAGTAGCAGTAGCGTAAAAGAGGGGATGGTGAATTTTTTTCTTAAAATTATATTCATGTCTAAATTTGTAAGTTGTACAAAGAATCTTTGTCCTTCCAGGCCAGATCTCAAAGTGACACAGAGAGTGAGGAGGTCCTCACCTGTCAAAAGAGGAAATTCAAATACAGCTAACCACTGCAAACTTTCAAATAGGGGAGTTCAAAAGAGAAAATGCAGCATTCAGACAATCTCTCTCCGTGATTGAAGGTAAGCTTTCCTGTTTGTGGATGCTCCCAATGAATATTCTCACCATGCGTGCAAGTCCAGGTATAGTTGTGTATATACCCATAGATACCAGTTGTATAGTTTCTACCTATCTATTAGTTGAATGCATATTGCATGCAAGTGTAATGATAGCACATTATGTTTTATATTTTCAGAGTTGCCACGTTTGCTCCAGGAGGTGAAAAACCTAGAGAGGGAGAGAATGAGACACACAATTTCAAAGGGTGTGTGTGTGTGTGTGTGTGTGGTGTGTGTGTTTGGTTTAAGCATGATGACCAGAATATGAGGAGTAGAGGTTGAGAGTAGGAAGGCGGATTAGAAGTTGGAAGGAGGTGGTTGAATTAATCTGTATTCACTTTCTCTAACTGTCATATTGTGTGTTCCCAGACATCATGGTTAGTGGATCCCCAGCCATCTCCAAAACTCACAATGGTGAGAGAGGAAACAGTTTCTAATGGTGTGTGTGTGTTTGGTTTAAGCATGATGATCAGAATATGAGGAGTAGAGGTTGAGAGTAGGAAGGAGGATTAGAAGTTGGAAGGAGGTGGTTGAATGAATCTGTATTCACTTTCTCTAACTGTCTGTCATACTGTGTGTTCCCAGACATCATGGCTGGACCCTCCAACCCACAAAAGCAGCACTCCAAGACATAGTCGTCACAACCCTACCAGACAGCATGGTAGGGTAACTTCAAACCTTGAACTGTAAAGCGGGGATGCAAACTAGTCACAATTTGAATACAAAAGCAGGTGTATTAACATTGTAACAATACAGCAAGCAGAAAAATACTGTATGCATGTGCAGTTTTTCTTAATTTATTGTAAATGTGTAATGCATATTGTAGTACAATGATAATTTGTCTTAATTTATAGAGTGCCATATAGGATTATGCAAAACATGTTCACAAAACTATTTCTCGTTAACTACTAATACTATCTAACGGAGTACAGCAAGCAAACAACTTGAGTCATGGCAGAAAGGACTACAATAATGGTTTTATAATTCAAATACATTTACTTACTTAAAGGGGTGGTTCATCGAAAAATACTTTTAACCTCATTAGAACATTTACCTAGGCATTAGCCTTCACCAGAGACAGTTTTTAGGTTAGTTGGATCAGTATTTAGACTTCTGCAATTTTATTTCAAAATGCGACATTTACGATTTTATCTAGAATGTATGAAAAACTATATGTATTTATCTTCACTTTATGCAACAAATGCTGTCTCGTCATTGAATTGCCCAAAAACAATCTGTTATGCTGTAAACATGTTACAAAAACCAGCCTACTGGAGCTAATGTTTTCTTCAGTTTGTGACTCTGACCCAAGTCGCGGGCTCAGATTTTAACGAAAAAATTACCGGTATCATTTGGAAATATTAGGCTAGGTAAATATTTTAGCAAAGTAATCTTATCAAGATTTTAACTACAAGGGCTATTGCAGTGATTGGAGGCACCTTTGGTGTCTTTCGAATGTATTTATGATAAACTTTGACATTAAATGGGGTTTCTATGGGAGAGGGCGAAGTAGAATTCGCTGATGAGCTAAACTAAATACTGACCCAACCATCCTAAAAACTGTCTCTGGTGAAGGCTAATGCCTAAGGAAATGTTCTAGTGAGATTAAACATATTCTTCGATGAACCACCCCTTTAACATAGTTGATGAAAACATTAAACAAGGCAATACAACAGTTTACATTTCAAGATAATACTTTATGAGCAAAGCATTTATCTAATGAATCTGAGAGATAGGCAGAGAACATTCGCTTGACTAAGTCCAAAACTGAAATCTAATATACTGTAAATTCCGGACTATAAGCCGCAATTTTTTTCCCAGGCTTTGAACCTCGCGGCTTAAACAATGACGCGGCTAATATATGGATTTTTCCCGCTTTTAATTTTTTTTTCTCCAAAAAAAACACATTCTGTGACGTGCTCAGTTTTTTGGCGGCATGAAGCTTTCCTTAGACCAATGAAATTGCCGAACGGGTTAAGGTCAAACAACTTTTTTGTTTACTGTTTAGATTAAATCGAGCGCTCTCAAACTTCCCATCATTCTGGTTACGGTAGTCATTTTGTGACCCTCATCATGGCAAAGACACGGATAAATGCATATGATGCAGCTTTGAAGTTGAAGGCGATTGATCTGGCTGTTGGAAAAGGAAATAGAGCTGCTGCACGGGAGCTTGGTGTTAATGAGTCGATGATAAGACGTTGGAAACAGCAGCGTGAGGAATTGACTCAGTGCAAAAAGACAACTAAAGCTTACTGCAAATGTTTTCTTTTTTGTTACAAGCCGTGTTTCGTTAAAGCCTATTTATTTTTGTTACAAGCCGTGTTTCGTTAAAGCCTGTGTAAAGTTAATTTGTTTCAATGTACCGGTAGGCACCTGCGGCTTATAGACACATGCGGCTTATTTATGTTAAAAAAAAATTATAATAATAAAAATTCAGTGGGTGCGGCTTCAGTTGCGCTTCATAGTCCGGAAATTACGGTACTGTACTTAGAAAGGGGGAGAAAGATAGAAGGGGAGAGTGACTAAGCGAGGGAGACAGAGAGAAAGAAGGAGATAACAGTTGTATAGTTACCACATGGCTGGGGGATAGGACTACATCCATCATCAACGGTGACCACGTGACAATGTCAAAAACAATGTTTTGTTAAATTTGTAGTATTTCTCGAGAAATTCTGTATTCTGAAACATTTTACAATCATCAATAATGATGTTAATTATCTATTCATATTTGTGTTCTGCAAAGTCCTAATATCAGTAACAATAATGGTTTTGTCCGAATACTCGGCACACCCCTATTAAAGACATACTGGGGATGATTGCGCTAACAAGGCAAGGGTTTGTTAGAACAGGTGCACACAAACTGGAAGTCAGAGAAAATCCTGATATTAAAATACTGTATTGATTTCGGATATCATTTTTTAAAATATTCTAATATGCAAAAAACTAAGTTTCTGTCCATCACAAACGAAATTTTGAATACATTGTTGATAACTACTACAGTACTGTGCAAATAGCACATTTTGACCACAGCTTCTAAAGGCCCAAAATCATGTGTAACTGGCTTATGTATTTTAATAAAGTTATTGTTTGATGATGTTTTACACGTGGAACTGGCAGAGGGTGTTAAACTTCAAGCGAACATTATCACTCGACTGAGCAAAGAACCATCAAAGTGCATTTCTTAGCTCATGATAGATCTGTTTCCCAGAGGTGATGGCCGTCTCTTCGTTGACAGGCATTTGCAGTAAGTGGCTTAGTCATTTTTTTGTATAAATACTGTACAATAACATGTAAAATTATGAAATATAAGACTTTTACTTCAAAATACAGCAGAACTACTAAATGGCCAAAAAGGGTTTTGTAGTCTATTTTATTATTTTATTTTATTATTTATTTATTACAAGAGTGTGAATGTGTGTAACCTGATCTCAGGTCTATTAGTTTGTGCCAAGACTGTTGATTAATTTGGGGTTAGGCAGGCTATTATGTACTCAAAGCAAATTTGTTTAAACCCTCTTTTCTTTTTCTCCACAGCCTTTTTAATTAGGCGAAACCAGATGGAGAAGGATGTCTTAAAAATAATTGAATCGAAGCTTGAATCGAAATTGCTTAAGTCCAAGATTTAGGTTTAAAACTGCTTTTTTTTTTACTCAAAGGGAGTAACTTGGAGGCTAAGGCCGAACTTTTTGATTTGTTAACTCAGTGAAAAAGTATTAAAATTGATAATTTTTCAAATATGATGTCCTCATATCTGTCAACTTCTTAATGTACACTGAACAAAAACATTTCAAGTCTACTATAGTTATTGCTGTAGTATCACTATAAGATTGTTATAATATTACCATAAGATATACAATTAGTATATTGGTATAGTAGTGTATAGTGTTAGTTATTGCTATAGTATCACTATAAGATGATGGTATAGTATTCCTTTAAGATTACTATAGTTATTCTATAGTATGTCTGAATTTACCATAAGAATGCTATAGAATGTGAAAAGTTTTTCTGTGATATTTCTATAATATTCTTCTATAGTAATCTTATAGGATCACTATAATATTGCTATAGTTATTACTATAAAATTGCTATAGTTATTCTATAGTATGTCTGAATTTTCCACAAGGATACTACGTTTTTTAGTGCTATTTATATAATACTCTTTATAGTAATCAGTGGCGGTTCTAGACCATTTCAACTGGGGGGGCCAAGCTGGGGCCAGTTGTACTGTTAGAGGGGCCAGTTACGTTAGACGTTATTGTTGTCATATCGTTTTGCATGTGGTACGATACTGTTGTGTTCCGCCTAAAGCCGTCCCTCTAGAAAATGTGTGGGTTAAATTAGTGTTCCGCGTTGCCACTGTCTAATAACGGATGTAAAAAAAGAACGATAGCAAAAATTAGTTATGTAAAAATTATTTCATACTCCACACTTAGGGGGGCCACAAGGGGGTCCAAAATTGTTGTCACCGGGGCACTGGCCCCCCTGGCCCACCGCCCAGAACCGCTAGTGATAGTAATCCTATAGTGCTTTTTGTAAGGGGTGCTCCAAATCTTTTTGAAATCGGAGCATCTGCGACTGTAATTTAACATCACGAGCTGAACCTCTATCATTTTCCTGTCTTGCCACAGCACTGAACCGGGACACATTGAAGCATATGATTGGTCTAGTTTTGTAAGGGATCAAGGGGATTTGATGCATGTTTTGAATAAACGCCCCTCAAAATTAGGAGTTGAATGGAGCGAGAGAACGTTCTCTGCTGAGTTTAGAAAACTAAAAAGAGTAGCATGGTAGCGCTGTTTTATGTACAATGTTGTCAACAAAATTAGGTTGCTGTTACTTCAGTCCATATTCCTGAATGCAGCCTTTTGACAGCATGTACTAAAATCGATTTAATCCACTTGCATTAGTCCCTTCGTTTGGTGATTGGCATTTAGGCTGTGACAACGAAAAGGCAGCAGGTAGTCCTACATGCAGTACGTTTTAGCAGGGAAGTTTGGTACGGTGGCCTGATTTGTAACTATGAAATCAATTTGTCAAACAGATAGTGAACCGAAAAGTGTACGTTTGATTCTAAAGGGACGATTAATATAACAATTATTTGGTTAGTGTGTAGGGGCAGATTTATATAATTAATTCTTCAATTTCATTAACTATTTACTTTATTCTGATCAGTGGAACAATTATCATTCTTAACAATGGGCTAAAATATAGGGTAATTACGGTTATTCCACTTTGTGTCCTTAACTTGAAAACAGTCTATAGACAAGTAGAATGCAATCTATGATTTGGTTACCCAATGCCATCAACCATAAATATTATCTCCTGTGCAGAACCTTGGCGTAGTGGTAACACTCCCCGGTACGTGTCGCATGCAACTTTGCACCTGAGAACAGGGATTAATCTCTGTTTCCCACTGTTTCTAGCATTTGCCTGTCTCCCCAACTTAATTTGTCTAAATAAAGTGTCAAACCACCTAAAAAATTTAAAAAATATTAGCCTTCTTTAAATTTCATCCCCTAAAAATCTCAAAGTAACAATGTCAAATTGAGTGTTCATTTAATGTTCAAAATACCCTGAATACACCTGACCAGTGTCATATGCTTAAGCCATGTGAAAATATGTAGAATTGCAGGAAATTAGCTTTAAAACAGTACAATTGTACATATAGGGGTTGTGTCAGGGGGCAAAGAAATTCACATAACAAATCTCACTCCAAGCTTTTTTCAAAAGTTGGCAACCCTGTTTAAGCCAGGGGTGGGATCATGTCAATGTGCCTTTGATTGGATAGTAGCAGGAGCTATGTTTATGACAGTTTGCGATGGAACACATGAAAAAATATGCATGTACTTTCAGAATTGATTGGCAAATTACTCATAGGTGGGCTGCGAGCAACTGGTAGCTCGCGATCTACCTGTTGGAGACTCCTGGTCGACAAACATTTCAACAAACATACTTCCTACTAATGCTGAGATTGTATCAGGGTTTGTTTAATACTCATGGTTTCATTTGTTTTCTTAAGTATTACTGTACTTTTTCTGATTGTAGTGACAAGGTAGGTAAATGATGATCATCATCTGACACAATATTAACATTTCAAGCCTTTAGGTAAGAAGTGAAAATCCCACACTGTTTACTTCAACATGATCAATTCATGACAAACTAAAACTAAGAAAAATAACAAATGAGTGTGTGAATGTCAATTACCTTACTGTTAAAGGTAGAAGGGTGCCACCTCTTGAGCAATTTTAGAAATGCAATTGGCTAAAAAAATAATGCACCTTAAGGGAATCTTGTAATGTGAGACAATGAAATAACAGAGACTGGTAATATTCAAGGGTTTTAATCTAGAAGTACAAAGACTCAATATAAATATATTAAATTGTTGTCAGGGATCATTGTACCCTCAGCAGAAGAATTCCGTACTACTCTAGTTGTGAATCATTATTTACAGTTGAGGTCAAAGATTTGGGGAAAAGTTGGAAGGTATTTGGAATTCCCTCCTATACCGAACAGCAGCAAATCAAGTCCTTCTGCCACATTTATCATCTTAAGGCTTAAAATCTTAAAAACCACAATAGAGGGTGATGTTGGACAGATGCATTGCATTCCCATTCTAGTAACTGGTACTTAAAGGTGCTGATGTTTGGGAATCATCAGTCAAGGCTTCTTGGACTCAATGATCCTCAGACATCGCTTGTTGAGGCGAATAGGAGTCCCTCTTTTTGAGTCTTTACTTGTGCTCTGAGCAATAAGTCTTCCTCTTTCCTCCATGCTTTTAAGGACTTGAATTAGGTCAGTGGCTTGGGAAAATCCAGCAGTACAGCTACAGCAAGAGAACAAAGAAAAATATATAAATACTTGAACCGACAGGCACATGCACAGTTTCACTAAGGATTATTGTTATTAGATTGACAGTAGGTAAGACACTGACACATTGCATGTAATGTAACAATGAACAATTAGCCTTGTGAAGAGATCCATTGAAAAAGTTGTGGCTCATTGCAAATCTATCATCCTTTGAATTTGAGCCACCAACCTTTTCCCTCCATGACAGTCTTTCACACTTGGCATGTTGAAGCAGGATAGAGATACAAAGTCCTGCAGGAGCGATTGGAGAATTGTGGTCTTCTCCAAGTGTCTGATCTGATCAGCCAGCCTGAAATGTGATGGAGAAAGATAGAGGGACAGAGGAGACCAGTGCTCCAGGGAGACAGCCAGTGGATGAGGAGAAAAGGTTAAGAGAAAGACAAACACTATCAGAAAGGCAATATGTGGTAACATGTTTGCGTCCATCTTGCGTAGTTATCTAACCCAGCAGGCCCTAACCCTCTAACCCTTAGTTATTTAAGGCAGCTGCAAGATACTTTAACACAGTCCATTTTAGTGACAAAGTGCTCAGGATACATTGTACCAGTGGAGGCTCCTCAGAGGAGGAAGGGGAGGACCATCCTCCTCAGTGAATTCCATAAAAACAGAAATAGTGAAACATACAAAAAAAGTTATCCTTTTCAGATAAAACTATACTAAATATATTCATGTCACCAAATAATTGATTAAAACACACTGTTTTGCAATGAAGGTCTACAGTAGCCTCAACAGCCCTCTGTAGGGTAGCACCATGGTGGAGCCGGAGGACAGCTAGCTCCCGTCCTCCTCTAGGTACATTGTAGGGCTGTCCCCTACAGCAAAAAAATCTTGGTGACCAAAAGTCGTCTGTTCTTTCGACCACTCGATTGGTTGACTTTTTTTTTTTTAAACATGTATTTTTCCATATATAGACCCACCCTGTGTTTTAATAAAATCAACTATATGCTTGTCTGATGCTGTTTGATGAAATAAGACACAAATGACTCAAGAGGGAGCAGAGATTAAGATCATCAGAAAATAAAAAGCTGACCAGACCAACCTCCTCCCGCTCCTACTGGCTTTCGCAGGTTCTGCCATTTACTCTCCTGAAGTTGCCGGTAATAGGCTACACTAAGAGTCTGCAACTATTTTCATGTGGAATGCAAATTTGTCTTACAATTTCTACCGATCAGCGTGCCAGTTATGGTTTTCATATGAACATTTGTGTTACAGTTTCATTTAATTGATAAATAACGTCTTTGCATCTCAAATTCATTGGGATGTGATTAATCAAAAATTCTATCCAACTCTAAATGAAAATTATACAAACCTACATAAAGCCAACAAATAAAAACAAAATCTCCCATAAATCACATTGGCTATGCATGGCCTGTCTGCAACGAACTTTAAACATTGTATCAACGATCAACTTGGGTCCAGCCCGAAGCTCACACTAGCAGACTTGTAACACAAAATATTCTGGGCCCCCAGAGTTTCCCACACCAGTAAGCTCGGGACAGACTCGTCAGGTAGACTTACAGTGCCTTGCGAAAGTATTCGGCCCCCTTGAACTTTTCGACCTTTTGCCACATTTCAGGCTTCAAATATATAGATATAAAACTGTAATTTTTTGTGAAGAATCAACAACAAGTGGGACACAATTATGAAGTGGAACGAAATTTATTGGATATTTCAAACTTTTTTAACAATTAAAAAACTGAAAAATTGGCCGTGCTAAATTATTCAGCCCCCTTAAGTTAATACTTTGTAGCGCCACCTTTTGCTGCGATTACAGCTGTAAGTCGCTTGGGGTATGTCTCTATCAGTTTTGCACATCGAGAGACTGACATTTTTGCCCATTCCTCCTTGCAAAACAGCTCGAGCTCAGTGAGGTTGGATGGTGAGCGTTTGTGAACAGCAGTTTTCAGTTCTTTCCACAGATTCTCGATTGGATTCAGGTCTGGACTTTGACTTGGCCATTCTAACACCTGGATATGTTTATTTGTGAACCATTCCATTGTAGATTTTGCTTTATGTTTTGGATCATTGTCTTGTTGGAAGACAAATCTCCGTCCCAGTCTCAGGTCTTTTGCAGACTCCATCAGGCTTTCTTCCAGAATGGTCCTGTATTTGGCTCCATCCATCTTCCCATCAATTTAAACCATCTTCCCTGCACCTGCTGAAGAAAAGCAGGCCCAAACCATGATGCTGCCACCACCATGTTTGACAGTGGGGATGATGTGTTCAGGTTGATGAGCTGTGTTGCTTTTACGCCAAACATAACGTTTTGCATTGTTGCCAAAAAGTTCGATTTTGGTTTCATCTGACCAGAGCACCTTCTTCCACATGTTTGGTGTGTCTCCCAGGTGGCTAGTTGCAAACTTTAAACGACACTTTATATGGATATCTTTAAGAAATGTCTTTCTTCTTGCCACTCTTCCATAAAGGCCAGATTTGTGCAGTATACGACTGATTGTTGTCCTATGGACAGAGTCTCCCACCTCAGCTGTAGATCTCTGCAGTTCATCCAGAGTGATCATGGGCCTCTTGGCTGCATCTCTGATCAGTCATCTCCTTGTATGAGCTGAAAGTTGAGGGACGGCCGGGTCTTCGTAGATTTGCAGTGGTCTGATACTCCTTCCATTTCAATATTATCGCTTGCACAGTGCTCCTTGGGATGTTTAAAGCTTGGGAAATCTTTTTGTATCCAAATCCGGCTTTAAACTTCTCCACAACAGTATCTCGGACCTGCCTGGTGTGTTCCTTGTTCTTCATGATGCTCTCTGCGCTTTAAACGGACCTCTGAGACTATCACAGAGCAGGTGCATTTATACGGAGACTTTACACACAGGTGGATTCTATTTATCATCATTAGTCATTTAGGTCAACGTTGGATCATTCAGAGATCCTCACTGAACTTCTGGAGAGAGTTTGCTGCACTGAAAGTAAAGGGGCTGAATAATTTTGCACACCCAATTTTTCAGTTTTTTATTTGTTAAAAAAGTTAGAAATATCCAATAAATTTCGTTCCACTTCATGATTGTGTCCCACTTGTTGTTGATTCTTCACAAAAAATTACAGTTTTATATCTTTATGTTTGAAGCCTGAAATGTGGCAAAAGGTCGAAAAGTTCAAGGGGGCCGAATACTTTCGCAAGGCACTGTATTTTAGGACTGTTTCCACTGGATCAGAGCATAACATTTTTCCCTTTCACACTGGTTATCGAAAGGGATATTTTTCAAATACTTTGAGGAACTATTGTCATTTTCAATGTGTATGTAATACCCGACTTTGTTTGCTTGCTGTTTGAGGTGAAGAAAACATTACTTTGAGAACCTCCACAGCTCATTAGAGGTGGTGTGTTAAGCCAATCAGAAATACTATTAGATCCCCAAATCAGTACATTTATATGCCTACATTTGCATGCAGGCCAAGTAGCCTATAGGTCTACTTCTATGCATAATCAGTGTGCTTCCTTACTCAACATTGACAGCAGCGCTCCAAACAAAAGACAATGACTAAATTGACAAAACTTGTAAATGGAATGGAACTTGTTTCTCACAAGTGTAGCATAGGTTGTGTGCTCTACAAACAATGTGTCCACTCTGACAATGAGAACGGTAAAAGACTGGAATAATAATATATTGAATGCATTAACAGAAATTAACATATGCAAACAAACATTGTAGATTAGAAATGATAGGAATTAACGGTAAATGTAGGCTACTACTGGTGATATGTCATGGGGAATTGATAGACAATAAAAATCAAGCCAAACAATTCATGCAATGAAGTTATGAAACAATGATTTTGCGCATTCTGGAGAGCGAAGAACATTGTGCATTTTAGCCACTCTGACCTTCTAAAACTGTGCCATCCCCCGGCATCCGCAATGGATTAGTTCACTGAATCAGACTCGTGTGCCATAAAAAAATAAATACATATTTGCTACTGCTCAAAATAGAATAATATTGGTCGACCAACAGCCTACCGACCAAACAATCGACCAGTCCACTACATTGACTTCAATACAAAACCTAGGAGGCTCATGGTTCTCACCACCTTCCATAGACTTACACAGTAATTATGACAACGTTCTCCAACCAATCAGAGCTCTTGCAGCATGAACTGACATGTTGTCCACCCAATCAAAGGATCAGAGAATGAATCTAGTACTGAAAGCATAAACTACAGATAGCTAGCGCTGCAGTACATAAAGTTGTGAGTAGTAGTTGACTCAAAGAGAGAAAGACAATAGTTGAAAAGTTTTGAAGGAAAAGCAAGAGAGAGAGCTAGCTTTATTTCATTGTATTTTTATTCACCTTCACTTAGCTAGTGAATACAACTTGCTAGTTTAGCCTATTCAAACACCTGGCACAAACAGAGAGGGATGCTATGTTAGCTAGCTGGGTATGGCTATCCAACACTGGAACTCTTCCAAGTCAAGGTAAGTTTTTGGTTTTATAATTTATTGTCACCGTGGCCCACCGGTGTAGCTGCTAAACTGCTTGCTGACTGTACTGTTCTGCATGATTGTAGCGGCTTTACAAACACGTTAGTTATAGTAGCTATGTTGACTTGGTATGACATTAGCTAATATGGTGACAACGATGTAGGCTGTGTGTAGCGGTTATGATATGAAGGTTTGGGTTGGAAAGGTTTTTCCGCCTGGTCACAGACAGCTGATGTGTTGTGCACTGAAGTCCACAAGCGAAGGGAAAAGGTGAGAGGAGGAGAGTGCGTAGATTCGAAAAGGAATTATACAATGAGCAAAATTATCAATCTGTTTGTATGTGGCTGCTATGAAAGTGAACGGTTAGCGTGTGATCAAGGGTGTATTTATTCCGCCCATTCTGTTGAATTTTTTTTTCTTAAAACGGAAGCAAACGGTACGGGGATAAACATACCTGAATTTGTCCAATAGAAACTTTAGTTTGCAACTGTTGGCCTAATGATTACACCCTAGATCTGCTAGATGCAGGTAAGAGTGTGCCAGGCAGTATTTAATGTGTCACCTTGACTCAAATGCTTCTCTCGCCCTGTGCACCTACATTGAAAACTTTCATTCATAGGCTAGGTTGTAGCAACCTCATGATAGGTATAGTTAAAATGTTTGTATCATGTAGTAGCCTAAACCTATCGATGTTACATTGAGCTGGGTGAATGGGATATGAATGACAGTCATCCAATATGCTGTAATAGAAATAAGGCCATGCTCATAAAAATAAGCGTCACTGCATTGTACTGTACGGATACTTTCTCACCTGTGGGTGCAATCACAATGGTACACAGTCTTTGATCCCATGTTGTGGAGATCATATCTCTTCTCTGAAGGGGGAATTTTGTATTTACATTCATCCAAATGCTTGAGGGTGCCACAAAGAAGCATATTATCTGTAACACAGAACAAACAGAACATACTGAAGCTAGCTGAGTCATGACATGCAGTAAGTTAGTGTCCTTTGTAATTATTGGGACAGTGAGGCATTTTTCTTCTTTTGACTACATCAAGCTTGTGACTCTACAAATGTGTTGGATGCATTTTCTGTTTGTTATGTTTCAGATAATCTTTTGCCCAAGAGAAATGAATGGTAAATAATGCATTGTGTCATTTTGGAGTCACTTTTATTGTAAGTAAGAATAGAATGTTTTCCCAACACTTCTACATTAATGTGGATGCTATCATGATTACAGATAATCCTAAATTAAATTGTGAATAATGATGAGTGAGAAAATTAGACCCACAAATATCATACCCACCCCCCTTTAAAAAAATGCTACCCTCCCCCGTTATTGTAACAGTGAGAGGTTGGAATGTCTTGGGGGTATGATACAGCGAGGGGAAAAAGTATTTGATCCCCTGCTGATTTTGTACGTTTGCCCACTGACAAAGAAATGATCAGTCTATAATTTTAATGGTAGGTTTATTTGAACAGTTAGAGACAGAATAACAAAACAATCCAGAAAAACGCATGTGAAAAATGTTATAAATTGATTTGCATTTTAATGAGGGAAATAAATATTTGACCCCTCTGCAAAACATGACTTAGTACTGGCAAAACCCTTGTTGGCAATCACAGAGGTCAGACGTTTCTTGTAGTTGGCCACCAGGTTTGCACACATCTCAGGAGGGATTTTGTCCCACTCCTCTTTGCAGATCTTCTCCAAGTCATTAAGGTTTCGAGGCTGACGTTTGACAACTCGAACCTTCAGCTCCCTCCACAGATTTTCTATGGGATTAAGGTCTGGAGACTAGCTAGGCCACTCCAAGACCTTAATGTGCTTCTTCTTGAGCCACTCCTTTGTTGCCTTGGCCGTGTGTTTTGGGTCATTGTCATGCTGGAATACCCATCCACGACCCATTTTCAATGCCCTGGCTGAGGGAAGGAGGTTCTCACCCAAGATTTGACGGTACATGGCCCCGTCCATCATTCCTTTGATGCGGTGAAGTTGTCCTGTCCCCTTAGCAGAAAAACACCCCCAAAGCATAATGTTTCCACCTCCATGTTTGACGGTGGGGATGGTATTCTTGGGGTCATAGGCAGCATTCCTCCTCCTCCAAACACGGCGAGTTGAGGCCAAAGAGCTCCATTTTGGTCTCATCTGACCGCAACACTTTCACCAGTTGTCCTCGAATCATTCAGATGTTCATTGGCAAACTTCAGATGGGCATGTATATGTGCTTTCTTGAGCAGGGGGACCTTGCGGGCGCTGCAGGATTTCAGTCCTTCACGGCGTAGTGTGTTACCAATTGTTTTCTTGGTGACTATGGTCCCAGCTGCCTTGAGATCATTGACAAGATCCTCCCGTGTAGTTCTGGGCTGATTCCTCACCGTTCTCATGATCATTGCAACTCCACGAGGTGAGATCTTGCATGGAGCCCCAGGCCGAGGGAGATTGACAGTTCGTTTGTGTTTCTTCCATTTGCGAATAATCGCACCAACTGTTGTCACCTCACCAAGCTGCTTGGCGATGGTCTTGTAGCCCATTCCAGCCTTGTGTAGGTCTATAATCTTGTCCCTGACATCCTTGGGGAGCTCTTTGGTCTTGGCCATGGTGGAGAGTTTAGAATCTGATTGATTGATTGCTTCTGTGGACAGGTGTCTTTTATATAGGTAACAAGCTGAGATTAGGAGCACTCCCTTTAAGAGTGTGCTCCTAATCTCAGCTCATTACCTGTATAAAAGACACCTGGGAGCCAGAAATCTTTCTGATTGAGAGGGGGTCAAATACTTATTTCCCTCATTAAAATGCAAATCATTTTATAACATTTTTGACATGCGTTTTTATGGATTTTTTTGTTGTTATTCTGTCTCTCACTGTTCAAATAAACCTACCATTAAAATTAGACTGATCATTTCTTTGTCAGTGGGCAAACGTACAAAATCAGCAGGGGATCAAATACTTTTTCCCCCTCACTGTATTTGTGCGTCCGTAACTCACTCAACATTATTCATGATTCATTCAGGATTCATTCAGGATTATCTTTAATTATGGTAGCATCCAAATGACTGTTGAAGTGTTTAGAAACATATACTATTCTTATTTACAATAAAAGTGACTCCAAAATGACACTACATTTTCCCATAAATTTCTATTGGGCACAAAACAATCTGAAACATAACCAAAACAAACAGAAAATGCATCCAACACATTTGTAGAGTCACAAGCTTGATGTAGTCATTGTGTGCTATGAATATGGGACCAAATTCTAAACTTTTGAATACTTTAATACACATAAGTAAATTTGTCCCAATACTTTTGGTCCCCTAAAATGGGTTAACTATTATCTGCACTTTAACCTCATAGTCATTGTATCATTTCTAATCCAAAGTGCTGGAGTACTGAGCCAAAATAAAAATAAATGCTTCACTGTCCCAATAATTATGGAGGGCACTGTATATCTAGAATGGCATCATCAAGCTTTTCCTAAAAAGTCAAATTAAAGCTTGGGGCAGTTGCAGGCTGGCCAGTTACCAGACTGATAGTGGGCTCATGGAGAAACACAAAACTACTACCTGTTGTCATAGATGGTGCACTCTCAGTAGGGGTTTGTATTAGAGGTGTGGTCCTTAGCTTTGAGGAGGCGGTCCTCTTAGTAATTGTGTTCTTCCAAAGGGTAGATGAAGTCATCACAGTTGCAGATGTTGTTCTCTTATTTGAGGGCATTGTTCTATGAGTTTGAGATATTCTCCTCTGGGTTGGAGATGCAGTCTTGTTTGCTGAGGATATGGTCGTTGGTGTTGTAGTTATCTGTTCCAAACAGGCTTTGCCTCGTTCCCCCCTCCAGCGGCGAGGCTGAAAGGCATCTCCTCTTGGAGGCCCACAACGATGAAGTTTCCTAAGAACCTTTGGGAGTTTGGGACTTTTGGGTATAAGAGTTGTGGTTGTTAAAGTTGTTGTCTGTGGATGAGGTGAAGGCTTTGGTGTTGATGTAGCCCTCTGCATTGTTGTGGATGATGTCCTCTGTCGTGACCGTGTTTTTTTATTTGGTGTAGCTTGATTTTGATGCGAGATCATTTTTTCAGTTCTTGATCCAGTCTTTTGTGTATCAGTTTTTTTCATTTTTACCTGAGATGTGGTTGTAATCATTTTCGAAGCAGTTCTCTGAGTTGTGGGTGTGGTTTTCTGTTTTTGTGATGCACTCCTCGATATCAGGGATGCAGTTGTCTGTATTAAGGGCGTGCTGGTCTGTGTTTGACTTGTGGTTGTTTGAGTTGTGAATGTTTTCTTGCCCCTGCTGCATCCTTTCCCTTTCCTGTGCTTGAGCTGGAAGGTGTCTCCTCTGGGAGGACCTCTTGGAACACAGTCCCGTGAGGGGTCAAATAGCTTGGAACGGTTCCCTTTGGGGATTAACCTGGTTGGGCTAGACAAGGGTTTCACTGTAACCAGGTTTTCCCCGGTGCCTGCTGACGTTTCGGGGTCACTGCTGCCACCATGTTTACTTGTCATGCGGTTGATGGTGTAATCTTTGGGATTTTTGAAGACTGCATATGGGGCCACCTTGGCCACCTTGCACCTGCACAGAGCAAAAATGTACTTATTAGACAGGCCAAACATGCCAAGAGAGAATCCTTTCATAAACTCATAGGCAGTGTTGGGGTCGTTACTCAAAATAATTAATGTATTACCTATTACTCGTTACGTCCATCAACAGTAACATATTACTTTACTTATCACTCCCTGGGAAAAGTAATCACTTACACCCCAAAATATTGTGCGCCCTCACTCAATGTAAACCTTATGTTACTTAGGCCTATACACTAACACAAGTAACCTAATAATGACAGACACAAAATCCACTACATACCAAGCTACAAGCTTGTTCACCTCTCCCTGGGCTAAAGCCTGTCATTTTGAACGATTAAAATCAAGCCTTGGTTGTTTGGAGGAGGTAGGCCTACATAGTCCTCTTCAGCAGCAATCGGGCCTCAGGGGTTTTCCGCTATGAGTTTTGTCTTGGCGTGTTGCTTTTGCAGGTGCTTCAAGAGATTGGAAGTTGTGTTTCTAGCAGTGAAGTGTTTTTTCATGCCTGGGTACAGTTTATGTTTTAAGGTTATATTCTTCTAATTTTGTCCTCACACCAAATCAAAGTTTAGTTTATTTGCACAAATAGAAAGACAGTTTTTTTTTTTACTATTACAAACTGTGCGGGAGGGGGAAAAAAAAGGCCACAAGTAATGGGAGTACTTCCACACTGAAACTCAACGTTTTAACGTTCATCGCCCTCACTAAAGCAGTTTGTAGTAGTGCGTTCGTAAACAGGAACTTGGTGAGAGGACGTCAGACTAGGAAGAAAACAATACTGGGACGGGGGGATTTTTAAATATTACGCCAACAGAGAGGGACTAATAATCACAAATATTTATTTGGATCCATAACTGTAATGGGAAGGGTAACAAAAGTAACAACAACCTATCTTTGATCAGTAACTGTAGTATTATTACTTCAAATTGGAACAGTATTTTATTATATTACTTGTTAGCTCAAAATAATAGTATTATTGTAACGCTTTACTTTGGAACACGTTACCCACAACACTGGCCATAAGTCTCTGTATTTTTCACAACATTTCCCTAATTTTGTGTACGTTAGCTTACTGGTTGTATTATTTGTAATTTCAGAGTCACTGTATATTTCATATCGGGGGAAAAAAAACATACAGTAATGAATTATCTAATACAACCTAAACAAGTTTCACTGCGTATTTTAAATACAGGGAATTACTTTTAATTTTCAATGTTTTGCTGGGATGGACCAGGGAAATGTGGTGTCTGGAGGAAGAGTGAGGGGGCTGGATATCAGGCAAGTTATCACAAGCATCTCAGTTAAAACTGGAGAGTTTCTGCTGCAGTTTCAATTGCCCATCATATGATCCTTATTACATTTTTTGGGTGAAACAATAGCATGTCCCATATTACTATCCTTATCACAGTTATTACAGTATTATAGAACAAAGTCCATGTACTGTAAAGACTTGATCAGGACAATATCACGTACATACACAAAATTATTTCTGACAGACAGTACTCACATTCCCCACCAGTTAAGCTCAGTGCATTGACTCCTGGGAGTGAACTCAAAGCAGGGCATCTTGAGGAGGTTGAAGAAGCTGAAGCCCACCATATTGGAGATGGTATCATTTACACGCTGGAGGCACTGGCGAAACCTGATGACAACAGAAAGAAGGGTAGGTAATGCCAAGACCGTGGCATTAAAGGGAAATTTCTAAAATGTTGAACTTCATATTCATCATCTCCAGCCCCACCCCAACATATGTGAAAATGGTGTGTTTCTATGTGTCGTAGTAAAAAAAAAAAAAGAGGAATATAAGCGTTTCCAATGACCATCAACCAATTAGTAGGCAATGCATAATTGCTTAAAATTACATGATACACACCGATGATGTCATTGTAAACACTTATCTTCCACTACAAAACATAGAAACGCGCTATTTGAACATATGTTGACGTTGGGGTGCTGCTCGAAATAATGAATATGAAGTTTAACATTCTAGAAATGTCCCTTTAAGTCGTCAGTTGTCCTAAGCTTACCAGTGCTGTTTTAAGCTTAAACATCAAATCAGGGATCTCTCACCCAAGGAATAGTTCAAATAGGTTGGCAAACTTGGCATGTTGTCAGCGAGCGCAAATCACACTGTGTTGTATAACACTTATTATTATTGAATAGTTGATGTTTCCCATCATTTCTTTAATGTCAATGTGTCCAACAGAGCCACATATCGCTGTTGCTTGGTATTCACAGGGAGAAGTGACAAGTCAAAACATGACATGATTTTACAGGAAGATTTAAATTGCTTACGAGGAAACATGAAGTGACGTGCTATACATCCAATTATGTAACTACTTGGTGCTTATACATCGGTTTAGGGCCGGGTAGGGCCTGTTGATTCATAACTAGAGCACAGGCAGGGCTCGGGTATCACTAAATTAATCACTAACATTTTGAAGCCGAGCCATGGACGTGCTCTGCTTTAGAGCCCTTCACAGGCATGCATTTTAAGCCTGAGCCCTACCAATGACCGCGACGTTCAGGCCTGATTGCTTCTGATAAATTTAAGGCCCTGCCTGAAGCGCGAAATCAGAAATAACTTCCTCCATTAGCTTCGGTAGGAGAGCTGTAGTGACAGAGTGGAGCAGCTAATGGATTTACTAACGAAATAATTTATTTCTGATTTCGGGCATGGCTGGGCCCTAAATTTGGCATAAGCAAATCGGGCCTGGGTACGGTACGGTAGGGCCTGAATGTCACGGGCATGGGTATGGCTTAAAATTCATGTCTGTGCAGGGCTCTAGTGCTTACTGTGGAATGAATACTGTGTATGACCTTGTCAGTTAAACCTGGGAGGAGAACGAGACTACATTGTCTGTCTGGCACTCATGCATAAAGGAAATTAATCAGAGTATAAGCGTACTACACAAACATCTGTCTTGTGTTCTGTGGCAACTCAGAGCTAGGAGTTGACACCTCACTTAGATCTCCAAAGTGCCTGATTAGGAGTCCTGAAAGAGATGGGCAATTATTGCTCACCCTAAAAAGGTTCTAAGTAGAACCTTCTAGATTTCTTCGGTTTGTTCCCATAGGGGAACCCTTTTTGGTGCTAGTTACAACCCTTAGCAGAGGGTTTTACTTAGAACCTTCTATGTAGGGTTCTTCATAGAACCTCCTGTAAATGGTTCTACCTAGAACCGTCAATGAAAGGTTCTACAAAGAATGCTTTTATCTTTGATGGTTTCTTCCTAGAACCCTATATGAATGGTTCCACCAACCTTATTATCCTTTAAAATTGTACTTTTTATGACAATACATTACATAAATCATAAGGTCTTTCTTTGAGGGCCTAGTTACACCCTAACAGGAAACACCTGGTTTACAGGCCAAATCAAATTTTATTTGTCACATGCGCCGAACAGGTACCTTATCGTGAAATGCTTACTTAAAAGCCCTTAACCAACAATGCAGTTCAAGAAATGGAGTTAAAGAAAATATTTATTTAAAAAACTTTATTTTAAAATAAAAGTAAAAAATAAAATAACACAATAAGATTACATAACAATAACGAGCCTATATACAGGGGGTACCGGGACTGAGTCAATGTGCGTACAGGTTAGTGGAGGTAATTTGTACTTGTAGGTAGGGGTAAAGTGACTATGCATAGATAATAAACAGCGAGTAGCAGCAGGGGGGGGGGGGGTCAAGGTAAATAGTCCGGGTGGCCATTTGATTAATTGTTCAGCAGTTTTATGGTTTGGGGGTAGAAGCTCTTAAGGAGCCTTTTGGACCTAGACTTGGCGTGCCGGGACTGCTTGCTGTGCGGAAGCAGAGAGAACAGTCTATGACTTGGATGACTGGAGTCTTTGAACACCGCCTAGTATATAGGTCCTGGATGGCAGGAAGCTTGGCCCCAGTGATGTACTGGGCCGTACGCACTACCCTCTGTAGTGCCTTGCAGTTGGATGCCAAGCAGTTCCCATACCAGGCGGTGATGCAATTGGTCAGGATGCTCTCCATGGTGCAGCTGTATAACCTTTTGAGGATCTGGGGACCCATGCCAAATATTTTCAGTCTCCTGAGGGTGTCTTGGTGTGTTTGGACCATGATAGTTTGTTGGTGATGTGGACACCAAGGAACTTGACGCTCTCGACCCGCTCCACTACAGCCCCGTCAATGTTAATGGGGGGCCTATTCGGCCCTCCTTTTCCTGTAGTCCACGATCATCTCCTTTGTCTTGCTCGCATTGAGGGAGAGGCTGTTATCCTGGCACCACACTGCCAGGTCTCTGACCTCCTCCCTATAGGTTGTCGGTGATCAAGCCTACCACTGTTGTGTCGTCAGCGAACATAATGGTGTTGGAGTCGTGCTTGGCCACGCAGTCGTGGGTGAACAGGGAGTACAGGAGTGGACTAAGCATGCACCCCTGAGGGGCTCCGGTGTTGAGGATCAGCATAGTAGATGTGTTGTTGCCTACCCTTACCACCTGGGGGCGGCCCGTCAGGAAGTCCAGGATCCAGTTGCAGAGGAAGGTGTTTAGTCCCATAGTCCTTAGCTTAATGATGAGCTTTGTGGGCACTATGGTGTTGAACGCTGAGCTGTAGTCAATGAACAGCATTCTCACATAGGTGTTCCTTTTGTCTCGGAGGGAAAGGGCACTGTGGAGTGCGATTGAGATTGCGTCATCTGTGGATCTGTTGGGGCGGTATGTGAATTGGAGTGGGTCTAGAGTTTCCGGGATGATGGTGTTGATGTGAGCCATGACCAGCCTTTCAAAGCACTTCATGACTACCGACGTGAGTGCTACGGGGCGGTAGTCATTTAGGCAGGTTACCTTTACATTCTTGGGCACAGGGACTATGGTGGTCTACTTGAAACGTAGGTATTACAGACTGTCAGGGAGAGGTTGAAAATGTCAGTGAAGACACTTGCCAGTTGGTCCGTGCATGCTCTGAGTACACGCCCTGATAATGCATCTGGCCCCGCGGCCTTGTGAATGTTGACCTGTTTAAAAGGACTTGCTCACATCGGCTACAGAAAGCGTGATCACACAGTCCTCCGGAACAGCTGATGCTCTCATGCATGCTTCAGCGTTGCTTACCTCGAAGCGACCATAAAAGGCATTTAGCTCGTCTGGTGGGCTCGCTTCACTGGGTAGCTCGCGGCTGGGTTTCCCTTTGTAGTCCGTAATAGTTTGCAAGCCGTGCCACATCCGACGAGTGTCAGAGCCGGTGTAGTAAGATTCAATCTTAGTCCTGTATTGACGCTTTGCCTGTTTGATGGTTCATCTGAGGGCATAGCGGGGTTTCTTATAAGCGTCTGGATTAGTGTTTCGCTTCTTGAAAGCGGCAGTTCTAGCTTTTAGCTCGGTGCGGATGTTGCCTGTAATCCATGGCTTCTGGTTGGGATATGTTCGTACAGTCACTGTGGGGACTACGTCTTTTTTATGGGGAAGTGTGACTTTTTTCATTCACCTTATTTTATTGGTGCATGCATTGTGGTAATCCAAATTGGGGTGCCATTTAACAATGCACTATGCAGAAATCACACCGCCATTTCCTTGTTGCAAAAAACGACTTGCTTTATGTGACAAAAGAAGCAAGCATAGTGTAGAGAATCCTTGTTCCATCTAAATTGTGTACCATCTAAACTGCTGTGAAATATATTTTCCATAACACAAAATATTGTATTTTCAGCTGTTTGAAGCTGGTGTACAAAACCATAAGTAATAGATGCAAAAACAAAAAACAAAACTTCAGAACGGGAAGCATAGAAATATCCCACATAGAACAGATATAGCGCTTCTTAGACTTAATTTCAATTAGAATGACAGATCTATAACTCACATTTCGATTTGAATTTGGTCGGGTTGCCCAAAGAGTTACATATTGCAGCTTTAAGCCTATAGCATATTTACAGTTTTACTGAGTGGAAGAAAAAAAAATATATATTTTATCCTGACTCTCAAGTTAGACTAGAATTTGTACTCTAAAGCACTGAATCAAATGATCTGATATTGTATCATTGGTACAATGGCACACTCTACCCGACATTCCAGAAAAGAAAAACACCTATCAGTTAGCAGATGAGCCATGCACCATACCCCTGAAAAATAAAAGTCAGCATAATAAAAAGTCTGTCTTTATTGAACAGTATTGAGTTATAGTTCTAAGGAGTTCCCCTTCAGGGGACTGGAATGTATGTCTGTGTCATCCCTGGAATGTGATGGATGCTGCCCAGGGGCTACACATTGAGGCTCACCTTTGGTCACAGTCACAGTGTGAGATGGTGAAGAAGTTGGGATTGAAAACACCATAGTTCACTGTGAAGGAGGGGATAGTGTTACTGCAGTGGTCATGCTCACGGCAGCACCTGTCTGCTCGCTCAAACATTCCTACAACAAGAAACAAACAGTGGAGAGACTAAATAAGTCTCTCAGATCATTAAATACACATTTCATGTGTAATGACACATTGCTACTAGAGGCCGACCGATTATGATTTTTCAACGCCGGTATCGGCGTTAAAATCATAACAGTGTTGGAGAAGGAAGTAAAAGCGCAATATGTGCCATGTAAAAAAGCTAACGTTTAAGTTCCTTGCTCAGAACATGAGAACATATGAAAGCTGGTGGTTCAATATTCCCAGTTCTTCAATATCCCAGTTAAGAAGTTTTAGGTTATAGTCATTATAGGAATTATGACGTGTCGACTATTTCTCTCTATACCATTTGTATTTCATATACCTTTGACTATTGGATATTCTTATAGACACTTTAGTATTGCCAGCCTAATCTCGGGAGTTGATAGGCTTGAAGTCATAAACAGTGCTGTGAAGCAAGCATTGCTAAGAGCTGCTGGCAAACGCAGTAAAGTTTGAATGAATGCTTACGAGCCTGCTGCCACCTACCACCGCTCAGTCAGACTGCTCTATCAAATCATAGACTTAATTATAATATAAATAACACAGAAATACGAGCCGTTGGTCATTAATATGGTCAAATCCGGAAACTATCATTTAGAAAATAAAACGTTTATTCTTTCAGTGAAATACGGAACCGTTCCGTATTTTATCAAACGGGCAGCAACCCTGAGTCTAAATATTGCTATAACATTGAAGGTTGTGCAATGTAATGTCATAATTATGTAAAATTAGTTCGCAAAGAGCCAGGCGGCCCAAACTGTTGCATGTACCCTCACTCTGCTTGCACTGAACGCAAGAGAAGTGACACAATTTCCCTAGTTAATATTGCCTGATAATATGAATTTCTTTTAACTAAATATGCAGGTTTAAAAAAATATACTTCTGTATATTGATTTTAAGAAAGGTATTGATGTTTATGGTTAGGTACATTCGTGCAACAATTGCGCTTTTTTTCACGAATGCGCTTTTGTTAAATCATCCCCCGTTTGGCAAAGTAGACTGTGATTCGATGATAAATTAAAAGTCACCGCATTGATTATATGCAAAGCAGGACAAGCTAGTTAACCTAGTAATATCATCAACCATGCGTAGTTAACTAGTGATTATGTGAAGATTGATTGTTTTTATAAGATAAGATGCTAGCTAGCAACTTACCTTGGCTCCTTGCTGCACTCGTGTAACAGGTGGTCAGCCTGCCACGCAGATTCCTTATGGAATGCAATGTAATCGGTGTCCAAAAATGACGATTACCGATTGTTATGAAAACTTGAAATCGGCCCTAATGAATCGGCCATGCCGATTAATCGGTCGACCTCTAATTGCTACAGTGGGTGGTCAGCAGTAGCACCAAGTACTAATGTTATAGATCAATAAGTAAGATGTGATATAGTGCTTGCTGGAACAGAAGTAGGCCTACATTACACACATGGCAACTCCAAGGAGTTGTCCTGATCAAATAGGCTAGAGACAAATAGGGATAAGGAATGATAAAGTGAAGAGTGCATATGTGCAAACTATAAACGAATGAGAGAAAAATAAAGATTAAGGTTAAAGATATGGAATTGAGAATTACGTTACAGGTAAAGCATTCACATTTCTTTCAAGTCTGGGCAAATTCAACTCATAAATCTTTAAGGTTGTGCCCTGTGCCCAATTTGAGGCTAGATCCTTTTTGTTTGTTATTAATTCTGTCCTCTGTGTGTGACTTTGCCATATGTTGTCCAGAAACAGCTATCCTTATGGCTCTTGTTTTCACTATACATTACATTATGAAGCAGCCCAAATATGGTTTAAAAAACAGAAAGCTTTCCCAACTTTGAAACAAATTAGCTGTAGCCTATGTTATAGGCCACTTTGATATAACATGACAGGGTGTGAAGTGTAAATATTATTCTACTCACCTAACTGTTTGTAGTCAATCGCTTTGCTTCCAGTGCCACACCAAAGTGTCCCAGGAAATACCCACGCGCGTTTCCTACGGGATTTTGGACCCGAAATATATTGTTGCTCCAATGGGTCACTTTTCGTCTGTTTGATAAATCCATCGACAGGACTCAGTGGACACAGGTTGTCTGGACTCAACAACGCCCTGATATTGAAGAGGGATAATTCCACGAGGCTCTCCCAGCGCGTTTGGCGGCAAAGATACAGGTAACTGGCAGTGGCTACAGGGTCGTCGTTAATTGAGCATTTTACAAGCTGCTTCTCTGACCATTCGCTCACATATAACGTCAATGTATGAGTCCCGACCATATTTCGGAGGAAGCTTAGGCGCGTGTGTCCAAGTCCAGTGAAACTCGTCCTGTGGCAGAAGTTGGCGTTTTGCGCGTCGGTCCCTGCTGACATCTTCACATCATGTGCACTTTGCAAACTGAGCAATGACAAGCACAGAGCAAATTGCAGTAAACGTTTGTTTATCATATCAAACAGACTAAATTATATTAATACATACATTAAAAAAGTAACAGCCGTCTCAACAGAGCTCGTCAGTTTGTAGTCCTAAAAACCGGAAATTAGTTGCCTCTAGTTCGTTCAGTCCGCCACAGTGAACGCGTCATAATACCCATAAAAACACCGAAATGGTTCCAATGTTTTTTCAGCCATTCATTTTTCACATCGTGAATTGTATAAACACTTCAAATTAAGGGTGTGTTTGGTGTAGGCTTACCTTGGCGTGACGTTTTGTTAACCTCGTAATTCTCTCTCAGACAAGGTGCGTTTTATCAATACATTCGCCACAATTTACTCAAAATGTGAAATGCTAATTAGCAACAAAGAATACTTCAGCAAGACTAATTCCTGCAAGAAGTTCCTACACATAACCTCTAGCCTACACTGTCAACTACTGACCAGCGTGATCAGAGACCTTTGTCCAATCCGTGATGAAATCATCTGCTGTATTGAATATAATTGAATACAGTTTTGTACTTCTAAGGTCCGCTTTCAATGGCTTAGCTAGCCACAGACTACACTTTAACTAGCTACTTAGCAGAGCAGCAGATCAAAACATTATTTTGTATTACCAGTGGTGGAAAAAGTACCCAATTGTCATACTCCAGTAAAACTAAAGATTTTTGGTATCTAAAAACAAATCCCATAGGGATCTGGACTGTAAGATTCATAGTATAACTCTCAGTAACCATGCCCCAGTCTCTATAATGTGGGACATAGAAAGGAATACCTCAGCAAATCGCTGGAGGCTCAACACCTCGTTGGTAGGGGACACTGGCTTCCAAGACTACATCAGGACAGAGGTTATGAAATTCATTGAATTCAATGATACAGCAGAGATTTCTCCTACAACCCTATGGGAGGCATCTAAGGTGATATTGATGGGTAAAATTATTTATTTTTCTAAAACCTTGAACAAGCTGGTGACCAAATGTTTAGAATTTGAGAAGAAAATAGAAGGTCTAGAACAATCACAGATGGCGATAGCTGAAAATCTAACACAGCTAAATGAGGCGAAGAGAGTACTAGTTGGATTGCTGAGAGAGAAAGTAGAAAGAAACTTACGATTTTTAACACAGATACTATGATCATGGGAGTAGAGCCAGTTGACTTCTGGCATCTCCCTGGTCTTCCCTGTGGCTCAGTTGGTAGAGCATGGTCTTTGCAATGCCAGCATGGTGTGTGCAACGCCAGGGTTGTGGGTTCGATTCCCACAGGGGGCCAGTACAAAAAAAAAATGCATGAAATGTATGCATTCATTACTGTAAGTCGCTCTGGATAAGAGCGTCTGCAAAATGACTAAAATGTAAATCTCAACTCAGGAAACAGGCTGGGTTGAAAATTAAAAGCACTAATTAAGATGAACTCTTTCTGTACAAACCAAAATAAATATCTGATGCCTTTGCTAAGTTCTGTAAGATATTGTACTCTAACACAGACATGTGGGGATGTGAACAGAATTGATCCCTATTTGGATTCCATTAATTTACCCAAAATAGATCAAGCTGCCTCAGAAAACATTGATGTTTCCATAACAAGGGAAAAGATTGAGGACACTTAAGAGATTGAATAATAATAAAAGTCCTGGATCAGACAGCTACTCAAATTAGTTTTATAAAACTTGTATTGACCTCATTAGCCCACTGTTGGAGAGGGCCTATTCCCATGCTCTCCAGAAGGGGGAGCTCCCGCTGTGCTGGAAGGAGGTGATTATATCTGTCATCTACAAAGCATTTAAAGATCCACAGAATGTGCCTCATACAGGCCAATTGCACTTCTGTAAAATCTTGACCTCCATATTGGCTAAACGTTTGGAGGCAGTGATTACAACAATAATACATCCAGACCAAATAGGTTTCATTCCTGGTTGTCACCAACCTGACAACATACGTAGATTGCTTAACATTATGTCCCACTCCATTCCCCAACTAGTGCCACGCATGGCATTGGCACTGGATGCTGAAATGGCCTCTTCCGAACATTTGAAAAATGTAATTAAATGGATTCAGTCATTATAGTCTGCCACACAAGGCATAGTCAGAGCTTCTCTCAGTCTATCCAGCTGGAACAAGGATGTAGGCAAGGTTTCCTTCTCTCGCCACTCCTGTTTGCCATAAGCATTGAACTCTTATCTCAAATAACAAGGAACAATGCTGATATCAAAGGAATAAAGTTAAGAGATTAAATATATTTTGATTTGTTTAACACTTTTTTGGTTACTACATGAGTCCATATGTGTTATTTCATAGTTTTGATGTCTTCACTATTATTCTACAATGTAGAAAATAGTAAAAAATCCTTGAATGAGTAGGTGTGTCCAAACTTTTGACTGGTACTGTATACAGTGGCTTGCGAAAGTATTCACCCCCATTGGCATTTTTACTATTTTGTTGCCTTACAAACTGGAATTAAAATTGATTTTGGGGGGGGGTTGTATCATTTGATTTACACAACATGCCTACCACTTTGAAGATGCAAAATATGTTTTATTGGGAAACAAAGAAGAAATAAGACAAAAAAAACTGAACTTGAGCGTGCATAACTATTCACCCACCCCCCGCCGTCCGTCCGTCCGTCCTAGTCTCAAATCTCTGGAAGATTGAAGCAGGTTTCCCTCAAGGATTTCCCTGTATTTAGCGCCATCCATCATTCCTTAAATTCTGACCAGTTTCCCAGTCCCTGCCAATGAGAAACATCCCCACAGCATGATGCTGCCACCACCATGCTTCACTGTGGGGATGGTGTTCTCGGGGTGATGAGAGGTGTTGGGTTTGCGCCAGACATAGCATTTTCTTTGATGGCCAAAAAACTCAGATTTAGTCTCATCTGACCAGAGTACCATCTTCCATATATTTGGGGAGTCTCCCACAAACGTGTTTTCTTATTTTTTTCTTTAAGCAATGGCTTTTTTTCTGGCCACTCTTCCATAAAGCCCAACTCGGTGGAGTGTACGGCTTAAAGTGGTCCTATGGACAGATACTCCAATCTCCGATGTGGAGCTTTGCAGCTGGTTATCTTTGGTCTCTTTGTTGCCTCTCTGATTAATGCCCTCCTTGCCTGGTCTGTGAGTTTTGGTGGGCGGCCCTCTCTCGGCAGGTTTGTTGTGGTGCCATATTCTATCAATTTTTTTAATAATGGATTTAATGGTGCTCTGTGGCATGTTCAAAGTTTTGGATATTTTTTTATAACCCAACCCTGATCTGTACCTCTACAGGTCCCTGACCTGTTTGGAGAGCTCCTTGGTCTTCATGGTGCTGCTTGCTTGGTGGTGCCCCTTGCTTAGTGGTGTTGCAGACTCTGGGGTCTTTCAGAACAGGTGTATATGTACTGAGATCATGTGACACTTAGATTGCACACAGGTGGACTTTATTTAACAAATTATGAGACTTCTGAAGGTAATTGGTTGCACCAGATCTTATTTAGGGGCTTCATAGCAAAGGGGGTGAATACATATGCACGCACTGCTTTTCCATTAGTTTTTATTTTTTATAATTTTTTTAAACAAGTTATTTTTGTAACTTCACCAATTTGGACTGTTTTGTGTATGTCCATTATATGAAATCCAAATAAAAATCAATTTAAATTACAGGTTGTAATGCAACAAAATAGGAAAAACGCCAAGGGAGATGAATACTTTTGCAAGGCACTGTATACACACATCAGGACATGTACATAGTGAACTCGTACACATTATAAATATGAAAATAGAATACAGTATTTTAAAACATGACCTAACGCTTGCATGTCAATATCAGACTGGGAAGAATTTATGTTCGATCTCCCCCATCTGCAAGCATGACCAATGGCATAACACCTTATTGATATGTAAAATCAACCAACAAATAGGAATACATAAACATCGAATACATACAGTGCATTCGGAAAGTATTCAGACCCCTTTTCCACATTTTGTTACCTTACAGCCTTATTCTAAAATGTATTCAATTTATGTTTTTCATCGTCAATCTACACACAATACCGCATAATGACAAAGCAAAAACAGGTTTTAGGACATTTTTGCACGTGTATAAAAATAAAAAACAGATACCTTATTTAGGTAGGTACTCAGACGCTTTGCTATGAGACTCGAAATTGAGCTCAGGTGCATCCTTTTTCCATTGATAATCCTTGAGATGTTTCTACAACTTGATTGGAGTCCACCTGTGATAAATTCAATTCATTGGACATGATTTGGAAAGGCACACACCTTTCTATATAAGGTCCCACAGTTGACAGTGCATTTTAGAGCAAAAACTAAGCCATGAGGTCTAAGGAATTGTCCGTAGATTTCCGAGACAGGATTGTGTCGGGGCACAGATCTGGGGAAGGGTACCAAAAAATGTCTGCAGCATTGAAGGTCCCCAAGAACACAGTGGCCTCCACCAATACTCTTCCTAGTATTGAGCAATCGGGGGAGAAGGGCTTTGGTCAGGGAGGTGATCATGAACCCGATGGTCACTCTGACAGAGCTCCAGAGTTCCTCTGTGGAGATGGAAGAACATTCCAGAAGGACAAACATCTCTGCAGCCCTCCACCAATCAGGCCTTTATGGTGGAGTGGTCAGACGGAACCCAGTCCTCAGTAAAAGGCACATGACAGACTGCTTGGAGTTTGCCAAAATGCACCTAAAGACTCTCAGACCATGAGAAACAATATTCTCTGGTCTGATGAAACCAAAATTGAACTCTTTGGCCTGAATGCCAAGCGTCACATCTGGAGGAAACCTGGCACCATCCCTACGGTGAAGCATGGTGGTGGCAGCATCAAATTGGGCATTGATGTTGGGCGATTAAGCCTGGCTCGCAGTCTACGCTCCAATTTAGGCTCTGTGCAGGCCAGTCAAGTTCTTCCACACCAATCTCAACAAATAATTTCTGTATGGACCTTGCTTTGTGCACAGGGGCATTGTCATGATGAAACAGGAAAGGGACTTCGCCAAACTGTTGCCACAAAGTTGGAAGCACAGAATCGTCTAGAATTGTCCCAGACCATTATTCCTCCTCCACCAAACTTTATAATTGGCACTATGCCTTCGGGCAGGTAGCGTTCTCCTGGCATCCCCCAACCCCAGATTTGTCCGTCGAACTGCCAGATGGTGAAGTGGGATTCATCACTCCAGAGAACGCGTTTCCACCGCTCCAGAGTCGAATGCCGGTGAGCTTTACACCACTCCAGCCGACGCTTGGCATTGCGCATGGTGATCTTAGGCTTGTGTGCGGCTGCTGGTCCATGGAAACCCATTTTATGAAGCTCCCGACGAACAGTTATTGTGCTGATGTTGCTTCCAGAGGCAGTTTAGAACTTGGTAGTAAGTGTTGCAACCGAGGCGCTCCCGTTCTGTGAGCTTGTGTGGCCTAACACTTTGAAGCTCATTGTTGCTCCTAGATGTTTCCACTTCACAATAACAGCACTTACAGTTGTCCAGGCTGTTCATTCATTTGATAAACTGACTTGTTAGAAAGGTGGCATCCTATGACGGTGCCATGTTGAAAGTCACTGAGCTCTTCAGTAAGGCCATTCTACTGCCAATGTTTGTCTATGGAGATTGCATGGCTGTGTGCTCGATTTTATACACCTGTCAGCAACGGTTGTGGCTGAAATAGCTGAATCCACTAGTTTGAAGGGGCGTCTACATACGTTCATATATACATTATAGTGTAGTTCAGGAGAAAAATCTGGCTTAATAAAGCACGTAAAAAGTTACATGGACTCACTCTGAAATAATAGGGGTTGACATAATTTCTAAATGACTAACCCATACAGACAACATTTCAATACAGATTCAACAACAAAGACCAGGGAGGTTTTTGAAAGCCTCATTAAAAAGTGCAGTAATGATAAGAAATGAGACATTTTATATATTTTTAAGCATGGTCTAGTTAATAATTATGTTGTGCATTATATATTAAACCACCCAGACACCTCAAAGATACAGTTGTCCTTCTGAACTGAGTTGCAGGACAGGAATGGAACTGCTGAGGGATGTTACCACGAGGCCATTGGTTATTTTAAAACAGCTACAGAGTTCAATGGCTGTAATGGGAGAACTGAGGATGGATCAACATTATAGTGACTCCACAATAATGACCTAAATGAGTGAAAAGAAGATCACAAATATACAAAACATGCATTTTTTTACACAACAAGGCACTAAAGTAATATTGCAAATAAACATGTTTGGGTCAAATCCAAAACAACACATCACCAAGTAACTGCCTCCTTATTTTCAAGCATGGTGGTGGCTGCATCACCATCTGGGTATGCTTGACATTGGCAAATACTGGGGAGTTTTACAGGATAAAAATAAATGGGATAGGGCTAAGCACAGGCAAAATCCTAGAGCATAACCTGCTTCAGTCTGCTTTACCACAGACAAAGGAATTCACCTTTCAGCAGGACAACAACCTACAACAATAACCTACATCGATTTTCTAGCTAGACGGAGGGTGACGTGCTCCCCACGTCACCGCGAATCTATAGTGTTTAAAATCACTGTTTGTAAAATGTTTCAACTTTTGATGATGTTATTGGGAGGAACTTTTGACGTAATTATTTTTCTACAAAACCTAGAAATGTGCCGTTTTAACATGTAGACACTGGTATTGAGCTGGAGATTACATTTTACATTTTAGTCATTTAGCAGACGCTCTTATCCAGAGCGACTTACAGTAGTCAATGCATACATTTCATCCATTTAAAAAAAAAAAATAATAATTCCGTACTGGTCCCCCGTGGGAATCAAACCCACCACCCTGGCGTTGCAAACACCATGCTCTACACCATGCTCTACCAACTGAGCCACACGGGACTACAGATGGAGATGGTGAAAATTAGGTTGAAAAGTGGTGGAATTGACCTTTAATAGCTGATGAAGAACCATTTGAGAAATAAGGAACATTATATTTTCTCTGTGTATGAGAGGAATCATGACCGACACAAACATTAGGAACACCTTGTTAACATTAAGTTGCAACCCCTTTTGCCCTCAGAACAGCCTCAATTCGTTGGGACATGGACTCTACAAGGTGTCGAAAGCGTTCCACAGGGATGCTGGCCCATGTTGACTCCAATGTATCCCCCAGCTGTGTCAAGTTGGCTGGATGTCCTTTGGGTGGTGGACCGTTCTTGATACACACAGGAAACTGTTGAGCGTTGAAAAACCCAGCAGCGTTGCAGTTCTTGACACACTACTACTACTATACCCTGTTCAGAGGCACTATTTTGTTTTTCAGATTCACTCTATGAATGGCTCACATTAATACCATTATCCCAGAAACCTTAGACCCACTCCAATTTGCATACCGCCCCAACAGATCCACAGATGATGCAATCTCTATTTCACTCCACACTGGCTTTTCCCACCTGGACAAATGGAACACCTATGTGAGAATGCTATTCATTGACTACAGCTCAGTGTTCAACACCATAGTGCCCTCAATGCTCATCACTAAGCTATGGATCCTGGGACTAAACACCTCCCTCTGCAACTGGATCCTGGACATCCTGATGGGCCGCCCCCAGGTGGTAAGGGTAGGAAACAACACATCTACCACGCTGATCCTCAACACGGGGGCCCCTCGGTGGTGCGTGCTCAGTCCCCTCCTGTACTCCCTGTTCACTCATGACTGCATGGCCAGGCATGACTCCAACACCATAATTAAGTTTGCTGACGACACAACAGTGGTAGGCCTGATCACTGACAACGATGAGACAGCCTATAGGGAGGAGGTCAGAGACCTGGCAGTGTGGTGCCAGGACAACAACCTCTCCATCAATGTGAGTAAGACAGAGGAGATGATCGTGGACTACAGGAAACGGAGGGCCGAACAGGCCCCCATTAACATTGACGGGGCTGTAGTGGAGCAGGTTGAGAGCTTCAAGTTCCTTGGTGTCCACATCACCAACAAACTAACATTGTCCAAACACACCAAGACAGTCGTGAAGAGGGCACGACAAAACCTATTCACCCTCAGGAGACTGAAAAGATTTGGCATGGGTCCTCAGATCCTCAAGAAGTTCTACAAATGCACCATGGAGAGCTGACTGGTTGCATCACCGCCTGGTATGGCAACTGCTCGGCCTCCGACCACAAGGCACTACAGAGGGTAGTGCGAACAGCCCAGTACATCACTGGGGCCAAGCTTCCTGCCATCCAGGACCTCTATACCAGGCCGTGTCAGAGGAAGGCCCTAAAAATTGTCAAAGACTCCAGCCACCATAGCCATAGACTGTTCTCTCTGCTACCGCACGGCAAGCAGGACCGGAGCGCCAAGTCTAGGTCTAAGAGGCTTCTAAACAGCTTCTACCCCCAAGCCAAAAGACTCCCGAACAGCTAATCAAATGGCTATTGCATTACCCCCCTTTTACGCTGCTGCTACCCTCAGTTTATTATCAATGCATAGTCACTTTAACTCTACCTACATGTACATATTACCTCAATTACCTCAGCTGACCGGTGCCCCTGCACATTGACTCTGTACCGGTAGCCTCGCTATTGTTATTTTACTGCTGCTCTTTAATTATTTGTTTCTTTTATTTCTTATTTACTACTTATCAATTTTTTAATTTGTATTTGTTTTTTATGTTTTTTTTTACTTAGCAGGTATTTTTCTTAACTGCATTGTTGGTTAAGGGCTTGTAAGTAAGCATTTCACTGTAAGGTGAAACACCTGTTGTATTCGGCGCATGTGACAAATAAACTTAGATTTGATTTGAATTGAATGGCACACATACACAATCCATGTCTCAAGGCCTAAAAATCCTTCTTTAACCTGTCTTCTCCCCTTCATCTAGATTGATTTGAAGTTGATTTAACAAGTGACATCAATAAGGGATCATAGCTTTCACCTGGATTCACCTGGTCAGTCTATGTCATGGAAAGAGCAGGCGTTCTTAATGTTTAATACACTCAGTGTATTTTTAAGCAATAAGGACCGAGGAGGTGTGGTATATGCCCAATGGACTATTTTTAGGCACAACGCAACATGTAGCATCAAAACCACACAAAAAAAATTAAATATCTCCCTACAAAGATCATAGACGGTACACAAGATAATGATCTCACAAGTCTGACCTAGCTTTTATTGATCTGTGTAAACCTAACTCCTTGTAAAATCTTTACATGCAAACATACACAGATACTTATATTTTGTTTCTCTCAAGTCCATGCACTACTTATTTACAATTTACATAAATAAAACCAACAAACAATTCATTTAAATAGAGTAAGCAGAACAAAACAGAGAACAGTTGTATCCTCTTTAGGTTTAGCGATACTTACTATCCAGAAAAGTGAATATAAACGAATTAAGATTAAAGACCACTAAACTGGTCACAAAACAGAACAGGTAGGCTACAATAGTACCATAGTAGAACCAGTGAAAACCAAGTGCATACGCAACAAAATAATGTTGAAATTGTGGCTACTGGTGGACAGCAAGACAATACAGTTCAGACAGAGGCTCTCATGACTGTGGGAGCCCCTGTTTTTACCCA
Organism: Salmo salar; assembly: GCF_965601325.2. Classification (NCBI taxonomy): domain Eukaryota; kingdom Metazoa; phylum Chordata; class Actinopteri; order Salmoniformes; family Salmonidae; genus Salmo; species Salmo salar. The sequence continues at coordinate 19,797,244 of NC_138314.1, read as the reverse complement.
TCAAAGGAGGAGACAGAGCACTTGGTGAAAATGCATCACTCTATGGATGAGATTAATCTCCTTGAATCTTCTACCTTCACGAACTGGTCAGTGAGATCCATTTGTTAATGTGCTTGACTGTTTACGCACAATAATCAGCCCTCTAAGCGTTATCTGAGCTCTGTGTACAGGGTCCTAGCATTTGCTCTCATCCCTGTCACATTACCAAGCTGAGGATGCTCCGAAGAGGGTCTAAAGTAGCCTGGTACATCAATGAATGTATCCATTGTTAGCCTAATGATAACAATAATAGTCCTGATATTCATGCTGCATAAATAAATGTATGTTGCTGTGGACTTCAGTGTTTTAAAAAAAGCATTTGGACCAATGTTAAGGGGTAGAGACAAATCATCAAATTACAATAGAATTTGTTTCTTAAGTCAATGTATATATCATGAACCACAAGATCTCTCATGCATAGGTTTTTTTGAGAAACTTGCAAACAGCTGTATAAATTGAGGTCATTCCATGGTATAAGATGTGCTTTCCTTGAATTACGCTAATTGACCAACAGCCACCCGCCAAAACTTTGAGTGATTGGTGCAGCAAAAAAGGATGACGCACGAATGGAGGCGGCCAGAGTGGGTAAAGGGGGGTGCATTGCAGGGAGGAGCGGGTTGGGTTGTGTGACTGCTCCAGCCACAGAAAACACAAGGGTCACGAGCACAGTGCATGCAAGCAGCACATTTATTTATGACATAGCCTTACCCATGTTGTCTTATGTAATGTGACTAAGGTGGAGCAGGCTTTAAGTGTCAGTGAAAAATCTGATCATGTGCATTCAATGTTAACATGTCAGTCAGTAAAAAACCTCAGTAGACATTCATTTAGACCACACCTGTCATAGTATACTTCTCATTACTAGCCAGGGAAATAATGTTTTCCTGTCTCCTCTCTTCCTTCACTGTAAACAAAGAACTGAACCAGATTTTCAACTTTCAGTGCAAACATTCTCATCAAAAATGTAACATGTTCCCACTACCTCTATAAACATGACTCAAATAAGGACAAAGTGAACACTTGGCAGAAAGTGAGCACAGTTTCTTCTAAACTGATACTGAAAAAAAAAATATGCTTTGAATTGCCTATTTAGTAAGTAATATATTAAAAAATAATAAATATTCTCTCCAAACTAAATGTCAGTCAAGTGTTTTGTGAATCATTCCCATAGTCCAGATTATTTTTATCTTTAACTTCCGAAATTCTGCAACACATAAACCTTCTTCATGAGAATGCCATAATATTCATTAGATATCATTAAATAAACATGTGACTTTAGGAACATTTGAAATAGTTCAGAGGGCAGCTGTGGGTCCTCTGTGTGTTTTCATGTGGTTTTGCATGCTCATACAAGTGGTAATAATACTGCATGATGTCATTTTACCAGAAATCAAGGATTACAACCTGCCAGTCTAATGAACTTCATAGTTCAATGGGTGCTGCAGCTGTAATCCCACATAGAATTCCATAACATATTGCTTCAACATCTTTTGTGCTAGTGCATTTCAAAATTGATTTCTTTAGGATGTGTCAAGTTCAGTATATAACATCATCAAATGCCATGATTATCTCAATGCAACTGTATAATGCAATGTCAAGCTGTTGTTTTTATTATCTTCAAAGGTATTCATTTATGTATTTTTTTTGCCTTAAATTGTTGAATCCCTAAGTTGTTTTTGAAGGATGATTTTAAAGTATACCATGTTTTGCCTCTGGAGGAGTCTTTCCAGATAAGTCTCAGTACAGAGGGAGAGACATGAGATGGGAATATCACATCTGGGACAACGGGGAGGATGGGAAAGGTGCATGTGGTGGGTTGGGTTGAGGGCAGGAAAGAATGCAGACAGCCAGACAGGAAGACTACTGGTTAGTCCAATATTAAAGGTTCTTGGGGAGGTGTGGAGGGAGGTTAGAGAGGGTAATGTGAGAAAGGAGAGGGGGCTGAGTGTTGAGGGAGATGACTTTGCTCATTCTAATAGGGGTTAGTTGCTGTTGACAGGATTCTCATTCAACAGGGTGTGCCAGCGCTCTATCTTCTTGTCCTTGTTCTTCAGGCACTCATACCAGTGCTTCAGCCGCTCCCCTTTGGCTGTGATGCCCAACTGGCACCCACCTACAGCAGACCAACAGGGAGGGAGAGGAGGGTGAGAGGGCTGGCACAACAGATGGAAACTTCAACAAGGTATACTAGATCTCAAACAGATCTCCTATGGATCGTACCGATGTAATCGTTGGATTTCCCAATGTCGTAGTCCCACACTGAGATGTCCAGGGTCTTCTTCGCCAGGTCGCTGTGCTTGATGTCATAGCTAAATTCCTGTAACACAACAACGGAGAAATCATCCCCTTCACAATATCCAATAAATGTAATTTACTTCGATACACAAATCAATACATTGATGTTTTGACAGGCATTTAAACATTAAAAGCACAAACAAAGTACTGCTGTCAGATGGTTACTTCGGTCTTGTATTATTATTGCGTGGGACCAACAGGAGACTGACCTCGTTGTACTCTGGGTTCAGGGTTTTCTTCTTGATATTTGTTTTGTTCTTGGCCTTCTTCCCCATATCAGGTCTCAGGCATCTAACACATCATATGATAGATCATATTAGTTTGATGTTGTCATCCTGCATTTGGGGATAGGAAAGTAAATTGCAAAACAGATATATTCTGCTATGCAAATGAAAAACTTTGACATAATTCCATTTGTATTGATTTTGAGTGAAAAAATTATACTAAACACTGGAAAAGTTTTGTTTGTAATGACGCCTGATAGGAATCACAGTGAAACAGACTGACATTTCGACAAATGGGTCAGAGTATCCATTGGCATCCATGGCGGCCAGGTGAACACAGCGCACCACACCCACGAGGAGACGATTCTGCTGGGTGCTGTACGTGAGGGAGATCAAGATACGACCACGCTCCTCCACATCTCCAACCTCCTTCCCACCCTGGACGAGAGAGAGATGGGGGAGAGAGGAGGGAAGAGCGACTTTTTTTAAAATCATAACATGAAGACATGATTTGCATGAAGACACGTAGGGGTAATCTACATGCCCACACACGCAGGTCAAACACCAATACCTCATCCTCGTAGAGCGAAATGCCTCGAGCCCCTCCAGCTGTTGCAGTCTTCTTTGTCTGTGGAAAAATATGGATAAGGGTGGTCCAATCAAACATACAAACAAATGGGACTTTTACTGTATATTTATCAAATGTGTGTAGCATGTTAACGTACTCACAGGGACAACTCTCTCAAGACACACGTTGAAGTTTTTTTTCTGGTTGATCTTCAGTTTCTTCAGCGCAATGCGAGTTTCTCCGATAAACTCATTATGCCCAAACTTGTCCTCATCACAGACAGAGATCCTACATCAACCAAGATAGTACATCGATAATATTGGATCATAACGTCTATGGAGGAAATCATGTAAATTAAAACAATTAAGCCCTTAGATAAAACCACGGCAGCAAATGTAGACAACAAGACAGGTTATCCTGATGTTTAGTGAACAGGCGTGTGTTGTTTCTCTGCTTCCAGTATCCACCTGAGAGTCTTGCGCTGCATGTCCTCGTCTGTGAGTCCGTGGTAGACCAGGGTCTCGTTCCAGGCAGGGTTACGGGTGTTTCTCAGGGTCTTGGTGCGTAGCTTGTTGGACTGCAGCACATGAGAGTAGATACAATAAATAAAGATAAGGAACTCAATCAACTGGTCTTCAGCACTTCTATATCTGAGGCTGGAGAGAGGCAAGGGATCTTTATGTGTAGTACAATGGATAATCCTTATGGTGGCAGGCTTGAGCTAATGGGCGTGTATCCTAGCATAACACATTTTTCTGAATCATAACACATTTTTCTGAATCATAACACATACCATAACAAATACACAAACATATATTAACTCCCAGGTTGAAAATAAGGAAAGTGAATTCTATCACCTTACTGGCCCCTGGCAGTAGATGCAGCTTGACATAGGGATCAGCCAGTCCGTTCGAGTCCATGGGCTTCAGTCCCTGAGGAAAAGACAAGACTCTTTATGTCACCAGACAGGACAGCAGGGACCAGGAGCCCCTATTCAAGATGGGAAAGTAAACTACTGCAGCAGCAGCTTCTTAACACAGGCCACTTCAGTGTAATTGGCTCAGAGTGAGTGAATGAGTGCAGTAGGTGATACCTTGGCTTTGAGGATGCTGCAGTGGAGACTGTTGTTCTCCTGCTCATAAAGCAAGCTGAACTCCAAGCCGCCCAGAGTGGCTGAAACACACCCAGGACAGTCATTAGATCAGACAACAAACAGTGGAACACAGACACTACCAGTACATCTTATATAGAGGGCACTGGGTTGTAAATAGAGTCTAGACTAGGATTGATTCTCAGAGTATCAGAAAATATTGAGAATGTCTACAACCCTTTTCCTAGACAGCTACCGTCCTGTAGGTTTTCACTCCAACTCTAAGCTAGCGCACTTGATTGTAATAATTAGCTGGTTGATAAACTGAATCAGGTTAGTTACAACTGGTGTGGGAGCGAAAAACCTACAGGAGGGTAACTCTCCAGGAACAGGGGTGGAGTTAAAACCTACAGGAGGGTAACTCTTCAGGAACAGGGTTGGAGTTAAAACCTACAGGAGGGTAACTCTCCAGGAACAGGGGTGGAGTTAAAACCTACAGGAGGGTAACTCTCCAGGAACAGGGGTGGAGTTAAAACCTACAGGAGGGTAACTCTCCAGGAACAGGGGTGGAGTTAAAACCTACAGGAGGGTAACTCTCCAGGAACAGGGGTGGAGTTAAAACCTACAGGAGGGTAACTCTCCAGGAACAGGGGTGGAGTTAAAACCTACAGGAGGGTAACTCTCCAGGAACAGGGGTGGAGTTAAAACCTACAGGAGGGTAGCTCTCCAGGAACAGGGGTGGAGTTAAAACCTACAGGAGGGTAACTCTCCAGGAACAGGGGTGGAGTTAAAACCTACAGGACGGTAGCTCTCCAGGAACAGGGTTGGAGTTAAAACCTACAGGAGGGTAACTCTCCAGGAACAGGGTTGGAGTTAAAACCTACAGGAGGGTAACTCTCCAGGAACAGGGTTGGAGTGAAAACCTACAGGAGGGTAACTCTCCAGGAACAGGGTTGGAGAGGCCTGGTCTGCAGTAATAGAGATATGAGCTTCACGCCAGAGGGTAGAACAAATAACAGAAAATCAAGTGATTAAAGGATAAATAAATAAATAATCCAACAGTAAATCTGCAGACTAAATGGACTGTAAACAGATGAAATAGGTTATGCATCCGTCCAAATATTAGAAACAGGAAATTCCATTAAAAACCAGCAGAATATTACTGTAATATCACCTAAAGAAAAAATATGACTCACAAAGGAATACATTTAGAAGATATCCCACTTCAAACAGAATATGAAAACAGAGAAGTTAAATGGGATTCTATGCATGGATGTTTAGGGAGGGTGAAACTGGGATCATACTAATAATCAATAGGTTTAAATCTATCATCCCCCTCATCTAAAACAGTAAACCTCCAACAGCTCCAAACCACCACATTGCTGAGTAATGGTTGGGAGGCCAGCTTTTAAAGCCTGTAGTTCTAGTGGCCTGTGTACTTAAATCTCTCTGACTCCAATCAGCCTCTTTAGCTATTAGACATCACTGAGCTAATACGCAACATTTCAAATGGCAGGAAAACTTAAAGCACAGGAAAGTTTAATATTAGATTAGGGCGAAAATGCACACATTTAATTAGTGTAATATAATGCTATCTACAGTAACTAGATGCAAACAAATAATTAGGCCTACAGAACCAGGACATCTGTGAGTAGATTTAACACTGATTTAGTCAGCAGCAGTTGAGCTATTGAAACCAGTCTGTACCACAGAACCTGGCTGTCCTAGCACTGCCAACTCCATAGAGAACCAGAACCAATGCTATTTCTGCCATTTCTACCATAACATTAGGGAACTATTCAAAACACAAGGGAAATCTAGATCCCATCAGCGCTCTCGTATCCTAAATAATGTGTTCTGTTCTAAATTCCCGGACCTCCATGAAGTAATTTAACGCCTCATCCCCCAGGGAGCAAGGAAAGACCATTTGAGGCATGGAACATGACGTACGACTGTCGTGACACGATTCCCATTACGCAAGGGAGACATACACACAAATTGTTCCATTACAGAGTTTATGTCTCACCATTGAATTGTTTACATTCTCTTCTACTTTACTTCCAAGATATTGATTCACATGCTTGGATAATATACGGTCGGTATCGTATATCATCTCCAATACATCTCCATGAATTCTACTAGGATGCATGCTGGCTACTAGTATTATTAGATGATTGATATGCTTAGAACCCTACAAAGGCCACCAACTCAGAGGAGTAAGAGATCAAGCATGGAGATGCTACAACAGACTGGGTAAAAGTGTCTGCTGAATGACTATGTAAACAAATAGAAATACAAAGAGCAGACCCACAGGGCACACACAGGTTGAATCAACATTGTTTCCACATCATTTCAATGAAATTACATTGAACCAACGTGGAATAGACATTAAATTGATGTCTGTGCCCAGTGGGGAGTCTTTATACACTGAGTGTACAAAACATTAAGAACATCTTCCTAATATTGAGTCTATTTAAGCAATATGGCCCAAGGAGGTGTGATATATGCCAAGTAAACCACAACTAAGGGCTGTTAGTACACTTAGTGTATGTTAACTTAAAACAGTCTGGAAGCCATAGAGAGCGAGATCACTGAAGTCTTGAGTAAGGTGGAAATCCAACAATAGACACATAGCCCATATTGAAGAGGTCTAGCTGGAAGGACAGGCTGGTCACTTACTGGCCTCATCTGAGTCATAGCTGTTTGCATCCTCCTCCTCAGGCGGAGGGGCTTGTTGTCGAGCAGGAGGGGGGTTGTAGGTGGTTGGCTGTCTCCTCTCCTCCCGCACTGCAGGAGGCACTCTCTCCTCCACTGGAGCAGCGCTAGTGGAGTAGCCACCTCCCTCCGTCTCCAGTGGAGCTACAACCATAACCATGATAATGATTAGTGTTCTTATGTGCTGATGGACACCACATATTTCTATCCTCTATAGATGCTAAGTGTGTGTCAGTGTCAGGGCTGGCCTGGTGATGTGGGTCCATCTTTGCCCTACCCTGCTGGGCCGATGCTGCTGGAGGGGGCCTGGAGCTCTGGACTGGAACAGCCTTCTGCAGCACCACTGGGCTGTTCTGAGCACCTCCCTCATTGTAACCATGAACAGTCCCACCAGTGGCCATGCGAACATCTGACGGCTTAGGGGCCACAGGTGGTTTGCCAGCATGCCCCAGTTCCTCTGGTCCTGCTACACACATTAACAAACGTACACACACACACACACACACACACACACACACACACACACACACACACCACACACACACACACACATCAGCGTATCACTGAGACTGCCCTGCAGTGGAATCCATATGGCTCGCTAGTGAACAGTGAACTCTGTGAATCCTTTTAATGTTGCAGATTTTCCATTGCACAGGCATTGACCTACATACAGTACAACAAACTGTGGCAGGCAACCTTGATCACTTCCTAAAGCCTGAATTTTATCTCTACCTTTTCCCAGCTTTCTTTTTTGAGGATATCTTACTGTAATGCTAATGGAACTGCTGCAAGTGGGAGCAGATTCTATGCCACCTCTCTTTTCAGAGCCCCCTGGAGGTGCCAGCCTTGCCCCAGAATGTACTTCCCACTGCCTAAGTCAACCCACCCACTCCTGGATCTGGCTGTCTGAGAGGAGGTGGCAGTGCTCATCCTAGGAAACAGACCTGTTTTTTAATGGTAATGCTGACAAATGAATCATTCAAATAAATGTTAGGAGTGACTGGGAGCCAGTGGAGGGCCCAACATCTGGTGATGTTTTTCTGTTTAAACTGGTGAGACGGTGCATTGAGATGGTGGCTATAGGGTTAATGACTGAATGACTCACCTGCTCCCTGCTGGCTAGCACTAGGAGCCTGACTCTCCTCTGGACCTGGGAGACAGGCAGCACAGGACTGATTCTCTCTCACACCTACACTCTTATTTTTGCCCTGTCAACTGTATCGTTTTGTATAAGACTTCAGTCATTTTGAACGTGGTACATGTTCATGAATTAAGACCTCTCCCGAGTGTGCATGGCCCACTGAGATATGTTCCCAACAAAACAGTATTCATAGTCAACAACTTCAGTAATGAACAGTACAAAAGATAAAACAAATAAAACATTGTAGATACTGTTCGGGCTTTCCATCACTTTTATCTTTCAAGTCATTTTAGAATAGAATATTCACTTCAGGACAACATCATTCCCATTTACCTATAATTAGTTAGCTGAATGGGTTTTATTCTGCCTGGCCAGCTACTGAAAACAGACCATGTCTATATCTACTTTGCCACTCTCACAAGCCAAGAAAGCAATCAACCTGACACAACCCCCACTCCCACTGATCCGTGTGGCCTGCTTACCTCTGGCCTGTGTCTGTGGTCGGGGATGACCAGCTGCAGCCCTGGGGTCAGATGATGCTGTCTCTGAGGCTCGCTGGGCACTTGACACTTTGGACTTGGAGATGGGCATGGGCGAGGGCAGGAACTGCTTAGGAAAGCCTTTAAAGAACCAGGCACCAGATCGCTTCCACACCTAAGAGATGATATAGAATCTTTCATCTTTATTTGGATCCCCATCAAGCTGACGCCATGACAACAGATAGTCTTCCTGGGGTTCGTAGATAATGGCCTGCGTCATATAAGCTTTAACCTTGACACCAACAGTACAGTCACTGTTAATCCCCCTGATCCCTCTGTCTCACAGAAGTGAATCATCACTCTGTATCTTTCACCCACCACGTCTTTTAATTCATTATGACACATAGCGTAACGTGTCATGCTATGACATATCCCTGTCACCCTGTGTGTCTCGCAGAAATACTCACCTCTCGCTGTTCGCTGCAGATCTTGCAGAGCCACACAGAGCGCGACCGGCTGCCGTTCTGCACTCCACACTTGGTGCACATGTGCTACAGGAGAGAAGACACAGGTTCACAAAGAGGTATTAATGTTTACAATGTCACAGATATATTACCATTTCATTTCTCAGGGTCAATTGTGGCCTAACATGGTCCGTAATGGTTCAATACAGCAAAAGCAAAGCGTCTTTGCCATCTATAGGAAGGGGCCAAAAGCCAATCTTTCCAACCCCCTACCTTTTTGCAGTCCTCACAAACCACTGAGCTGACCCCTGGAACACCCAGCTGCTCCCCACACAGCAGACAGCGGTTCACCCCGTCCCCACACACCGTCTTCTTCATGTCATCTAGACGGTTCACCAGGCGCCTGCAGCAGCCAGGACAACTCTCATTACAGCCAATTACCAGTAGAACATCCATGCTCAGTTGGGTAAATGTGGTAATAATAGTCCAACCGATTGAATGATGTGTGTGTAATTCTATCATCTTGTCCAGTATTTTTGCAGAGTTGAGATTTAACAACACTGAGGTTGGCAGTGCAATGGAGTTCCAATCCATTCGCTCAGAATGTCTCTTTAGTCCTCACCCGATTCTCTCCTGCTCCATGGCCTCCATCTTCTCAGCGCGGGCGATCACACCGTTAATGATCTCCTTCTCCTCATCAGTCAGGTCCGGAGCGCCGGGACCAGGCCTGGCCTGGTTGGTCCAGTTGCCCCTGACAACCACACAGGAAAACTGTCTGGGGCTGAGGCACCCATGCTGCATGCATGCATTTTTAGCTCGTCAGGGTCACACACTCAGACATACAGTGAGAAATCAAATGTATATGCAAAATAACACTCAAACACAAGAGTGGACAAATTGACAGAGGTATACAATAGACAGAGAGACAAAGTAGACAGAACGTAATACAAAAAATACCATAATGGCCTAATGCACATGTGCACATTGTGCAAACACCCTTCATTACCTGTGTCCAAAACATATGTGAACATACAATAATTCAGGAGTGAATATACATTTACCTGTACATACCCTAGATACACTCTAAATACAATCAAAAACTAGAATAGTAGATTGAAACAGTGGAGAGGGTGGGGGGGATGAGGTAGACGGAGAGATTTTACATTTACGTCATTTAGCAGACGCTCTTATCCAGAGCGACTTACAGTAGTGAATGCATACATTTCATACAATTTCATACATTTCATATCTGTGCTGGCCCCCCGTGGGAATCGAACCCACAACCCTGGTGTTGCAAACACCATGCTCTACCAACTGAGCTACAGGGAAGATGGAGGGAGAGCTTTTCTACTTACTGTTCCTTATCACTGAGTCCCAGCCAGGGCAGAGATTAAAAGGAAGCAGACAGGAGAGGAGAAAATAAGTTGGTGCCTGGGAATCCATGGAAGGGTTAACAGCACCATGCAGCAGGCAATTGACCCACACAAAATGCTGGGTTGTTTGGATGACCCAACTGCTGGGTTGCAGGCATTGGGTCTCTTTGTTGGGTTCGTTTCTTTAAAAAAGTGCAAGGTAGTGTTTTTGATGCTGGATTATTGAGATATATCCCAGGGGTTAGATCATAAGAATGGAGGCGTGGCTTAGTAAGGGAGTAGCTTTCAGATGTTAAGTTATTTTTAGCCACCCGTGAGAGCAAATGTCATTCCCGTTTATCTGTTCAGTTGTATTGTTATTACGTATTAAGTTTGGACACTGATAGCTTTAATGAGGCTTACACACGTGTAGGAGTCCCTTATGAGCCTATGCAAATCCCAATGTTGGGATAGTTACCACTTTAGTACGTAATGTAAATAATCATGTTATATTTTAATATGTCATGTTTGAAAAATATACATTTGCAGTGTACAAACATTTTATTTGTATTTTTGTTCATCTTTTTTCTCCCCAATTGGTAGTTACAGTCTTGTCTCATCGCTGCAACTCCAGTACGGACTCGGGAGAGGTGATGGTCAAGCATCCTCCGAAACACAACCCAACTAAGCCCCACTGCCCACTTAACCCGGAAGCATCAATGTGTCGGAGGAAACACCGTACACCTGGCAACCTTGTCAGGGTGCACTGCGCCCAGCCCGCCACAGGAGTTGCTGGTGCACAATGAGACAAGGACATCCCTGCCGGCCAAACCCTCCCCTAACCCGGATGATGCTGGGCCAATTGTGCAATGCCCCATGGGTCTCCCAGTCGCGACAGAGCCTGGACTCGAACCCAGAATCTCTAGTGGCACATTTAGCACAGCAATGCAGTGCCTTAGACCATTGCGCCACTCGGAAGGCACTGCAGTGTACAAACTTAACATGATGAATAGGTATGACATTTGCTCTCTTGGATGGCCAAAAATGATGTAGAAAGCCATGCTCCTAAAAAGCCCCGCCTCCTGAAAATTACATTAAAAAGAACCAGCTGCTGGTTCCACCCAGTATGAAAATAAATAAAAACTAAATTGATGGTTAAATTAACCCATGTTTGGGTAATCCCAACAACTCAACATGTTGGGTTATTCACACAACCCAACTGGCTAGGTCAAAATAACTAAAATAAATAAAACATTTTTTTTTAGAGTGCAGAGATAACAGCATGGTGCTTAGTGTACCCTGTTGTTCTGCCACCCGTGCTTACTTGGCATGCATGCTCATCTGCCTATCGTTGGGCACCCAGCGGTCCGAGCTACCTCCCATCACTGCGTTCGTCATGGCTGCTGCACTATCGCACTCTGCAGGTGGACACGTAGATAAAGACAAGACACACACACACACAGTTACATGATAAATTATACATATAAGAAGGAATTCTTAGCTACAGATACTCTTTGCCCTAAATCACTTAGGCTAGGTTTTAAGATGAGCATTTACATTCTCTGATTCCTTCATTGGAAACAACATGTTTATTAAAAGTTATCTTATCTCATCTTTACCACAACTCAAATCAATACATCAAATCCATGCAGGAAAGCATAACTAACTATCAATTGATCAAATTGACGGTCACATTTAATCTTCCCTGCTTAAGCAGCACTAACTTCCAATCAAATCAAATGTTACTGACTTCAGCACTAATATTGCTGCCCTCTCAGCAGGCAGAGCCCTCTGTATGCTAAGAGTGTGGGCCAGGAGATTCACTGACCTCAGATTGGCTTGTCATCAGACATACTTATTCTATTTGATGTAAGAGTCTGATACTGATACAGTACATTACAATAACAATAAGGGCTATGAATAAGCACAATATAAACCGTGCCTTTACGTGATCTGTGAAGAACTTTACAGTAACCATCGATAAACCATGTCTCCCAATGTCTAGCCAATTCTTACAGTACAACTAATGTTTATGATCCACAGTGATGCAACCACTGAGCAATTTAATCGAATGGAACAATGTGACAGGAAATGACAGAAATCAATAGGAGTGTAGAGAACTGAACGTACCTGTATGCGCTCAAAGCTCCCGAGGGCCACCACCAGGCAGAGCAGGGAGCGACACCCAACTAGCAACAGGGTGGGTCCTCAGGGAATGAGCAGGGTGGGTAGGGAGGGTCAACAATCCTCTTTCCACAGTAGCCTGGCTCAGATAGAGGCTCCTCCTTCGAAAGCTGATGATAGCAGGGAACTGAGACATGTTGTGGCATGATTAGAGAGAGCGAGGGTAAGACAGAAAAAGAAACTGTGAGGGGAAAAAAATCTATAAATCTCATTTGTCTTCAGTTTGCTACAAGCGATACAAGCGATCACTCCACAGTAGCACTCCAGAACATAGCTAGAAGCGAGAGAGAGAGAGAGGGGGGGGGGGGGGGGGGGGGTAATTCTGATCTACAGTATTAACTCCTGTAACACTTACATTTATTGGTCATTCAAAACACTCGCAGAATGCACAACAAACAATGAGTACTATTGTATATAAACTGTAGGAGGATGCCTTTATAGTATTAGCCTGGAACCTGTCTCACTACCCTGCTAAAAAAAACAGCATAAACCAGCATAGGCTTATCACAGCCTTCGCTGTGTTTTGGACACTGGTGACCAGCATACCAGTATAAACTGGTCACCAGCATCAAAGTGCTTAATTATTAAAGACAGTACATCACATAGGTCTTACTTTAAGAGTTTCTCCCTAATACAGTGGACCCCTCAGGCCTTCAAGTCACATTATGCTGGCTTGCAAAGGTATATTTAATTCCTATTGGAATCCAGCCAGAGTAGGAATATCCAACAATTGGAATTTCTATTCACCCCAAATCTGCATTCAGAATGACTGCCAGGATTAGAATTATGAATAAATGAGACCATCTAAACTGGAACAACCATTTCAGTAACCATTACCCTTATCCTACTCCTCCTCAGTTCCTCTGGTAATGTAGAGGTTAATCCAGGCCCTGCAGTGCCTAGCTCCACTCCTATTCCCCAGGTGTTCTCATTTGTTGACTTCTGTAACCGTAAAAGCCTTGGTTTCATGCATGTTAACATTAGAAGCCTCCTCCCTAAGTTGTTATATTCACTTTTTTAGCACAGTCTGCCAACCCGGATGTCCTAGCCGTGTCTGAATCCTCGTTTAGGAAGACCACCAAAAACCCTGAAATGTCCATCCCTAACTATAAAATTTTTCAACAAGATAGAACTGCCAAAGGGGGCGGTGTTGCAATCTACTGCAGAGATATCCTGCAGAGATCTGTCTTACTATCCTGGTCTGTACCCAAACAATTCGAGCTTCTACTTTTAAACATCCACCTTTCCAGAAACAAGTCTCTAACCGTTGCCGCTTGCTATAGACCACCCTCTGCCGCCCCCAGCTGTGGCCCGGACACCATATGTGAATTGATTGCCCCCCATCTATCTTCAGAGCTCGTGCTGCTAGATTACCTAAACTGGGACATGCTTAACACCCCGGCCATCCTACAATCTAAGCTTGATGCCCTCAATCTCACACAAATGATCAATGAACCCACCAGGTATAACCACAAATCCGTAAACACGGGCACCCTCATAGATATCATTCTAACCAACTTGCCCTCCAAATACACCTCTGTTGTTTTCAACCAAGATCTCAGCGATCACAGCCTCATTGCCTGCATCCGTAATGGGTCTGCGGTCAAACGACCACCCCTCATCACTGTCAAACGCTCCCTAAAACACTTCAGCAAGCAGGCCTTTTTAATCGACCTGGCCCGGGTATCCTGGAAGGATATTGACCTCATCCCGTCAGTAGAGAATGCCTGGTTATTCTTTAAAAGTGCCTTCCTCACAATCTTAAATAAGCATGCCCCTTTCAATTTTTTTTTAACCAGGAACAGATATAGCCCTTGGTTATCTCCAGACGTGACTGCCCTTGACCAGCACAAAAACATCCTGTGGTGTTCTACATTAGCATCGAATAGCCCCCGTGATATGCAACTTTTCAGGGAAGTTAGGAACCAATATTCACAGGCAGTTAGGAAAGCTAAGGCTAGCTTTTTCAAGCAGAAATATGCATCCTGTAGCACAAACTCAAAAAAGTTCTGGGACACTGTAAAGTCCATGGAGAATAAGAGCACCTCCTCCCAGCTGCCCACTACACTGAGGCTAGGAAACACTGTCACCACCGATAAATACACTATAATTGAGAATTTCAATAAGCATTTTTCTACGGTTGGCCATGCTTTCCACCTGGCTACCCCTACCCCGGTCAACAGCCCTGCACCCCCCACAGCAACTCGCCCAAGCCTCCCCCATTTCTCCTTCACCCAAATCCACATAGCTGATGTTCTGAAAGAGCTGCAAAATCTGGACCCCTACAAATCAGCCGGGCTAGACAATCTGGACCCTCTCTTTCTAAAACTATCTGCCAAAATTGTTGCAACCCCTATTACTAGCCTGTTCAACCTCTCTTTCATATCGTCTGAGATTCCCAAAGATTGGAAAGCTACCGCGGTCATCCCCCTCTTCAAAGGCGGAGACACTCTAGACTCAAACTGCTATAGACCTATATCTATCCTACCCTGCCTTTCTAAGGTCTTCGAAAGCCAAGTTAACAAACAGATTACCGACCATTTCGAATCCCAACGTACCTTCTCTGCTATGCAATCTGGTTTCAAAGCTGGTCATGGGTGCACCTCAGCCACGCTCAAGGTCCTAAACGACATCATAACCACCATCGATAAGAGACATTACTGTGCAGCCATATTAATCGACCTGGCCAAGGCTTTCGACTCTGTCAATCACCACATTCTTATCAGCAGACTCAACAGCCTTGGTTTCTCAAATGATTGCCTCGCCTGGTTCACCAACTACTTCTCTGATAGAGTTCAGTGTGTCAAATCGGAGGGCCTGTTGTCCGGACCTCTGGCAGTCTCTATGGGGGTGCCACAGGGTTCAATTCTCGGGCCGACTCTCTTCTCTGTGTACATCAATGATGTCGCTCTTGCTGCTGGTGATTCTCTGATCCACCTCTACACAGATGACACCATTCTGAATACCCCTGGCCCTTCTTTGGACACTGTGTTAACTAACCTCTAGAAGAGCTTCAATGCCATACAACTCTCCTTCCGTGGCCTCCAACTGCTCTTAAATGCAAATAAAACTAAATGCATGGACTTCAACCGATCGCTGCCTGCACCTGCCCGCCCATCCAGCATCACTACTCTGGACGGTTCGGACTTAGAATATGTGGACAACTACAAATACCTAGGTGTCTGGCTAGACTGTAAACTCTCCTTCCAGACTCACATTAAGCATCTCCAATCCAAAATTAAATATAGAATCGGCTTCCTATTTCGCAACAAAGCATCCTTCACTCATGCTGCCAAACATACCCTCGTAAAACTGACCATCCTACCGATCCTCGACTTCGGCAATGTAATTTACAAAATAGCCTCCAACACTCTACTCAACAAATTGGAAGCAGTCTGTCACAGTGCCATCCGTTATGTCACCAAATCCCCATATACTACCCACCACTGCGACCTGTACGCTCTCGTTGGCTGGCCCTCGCTTCATACTCGGCGCCAAACCCACTGGCTCCAGGTCATCTACAAGTCTCTGCTAGGTAAAGCCCCACCTTATCTCAGCTCACTGGTCACCATAGCAGCACCCACCCGTAGCACGCGCTCCAGCAGGTATATCTCACTGGCCAATTCTTTCTTTGGCCGCCTTTCCTTCCAGTTCTCTGCTGCCAATGACTGGAACGAACTGCGAAAGTCACTGAAGCTGGAGACTCATATTTCCCTCACTAGCTTTAAGCACCAGCTGTCAGAGCAGCTCACAGATCACTGCACCTGTACATAGCCCATCTGTAAATAGCCGATCCAACTACCTCATCCCCATACTGTATTTATTTATTTATCTTGCTCCTTCGCACCCCAGTATCCCTACTTGCACATTCATCTTCTGCACATCTACCATTCCAGTGTTTAATTGCTATATTGTAATTACTTCGCCACCATGACCTATTTATTGCCCTCCCTTCTTATCCTACCTCATTTGCACACACTGTATATACACTTTTTCTACTGTATTATTTGTATGTTTGTTTATTCCATGTGTAACTCTGTGTTGTTGTATGTGTCAAACTGCTTTGCTTTATCTTGGCCAGGTCGCAGTTGTAAATGAGAACTTGTTCTCAACTAGCCTACCTGGTTAAATAAAGTTGAAATAAAAATAAATAAAAATTAAAGTAACGGATGCAATAAATCCAACTAAAAGATTGGAATAGTTTAGAAAAATGTATGTCATTCATCTTTGTGTAGCATACGATTAATAAATCAATCAATGTAGACGCAAAAACACAAACAAAAAAAATCTAACTGCAATAGAGCATGTTGGGAAATATGATAATGATGGGTGGGTTTTGCCAGACCAGCTTGACCTGCTTGTTCACCAGCATCACCAGTGTTGATACAACGTCATCACATAGAATTTTTTTATGAAATGACGTGGAAACAACGTTGATTCAACAATTTTTTGCCCAGTGGTCTGGCTTCCATTCAATAATTCCCCCTGTCCAGCTCTCTAAGGAAACAACAAAAATGCATAACACTGTATACGTCCCATATGCTGAGTCTCACAACCATGATTCTCCATCACTGCACAAAATGAATCATCCCCCTTTTGTTTAGGATGGTTATCCTGGGAAGGCAGATAGAGAGGAGAGGAAGGAGGATCAGAGGTGGAGAGATACTCAGACGTACACCACACGGACCCTGGAGGAAGAGCTCTCACCCAGACAAAGTTTTATAACGCTGAAGATAAACACTGTTGCGTCACTGCGGTGAGAGTGCGAGAGAAATTGCCTCCGCTGAAGAAGTTTTCCTGTCAGTGCTGGCAGAGACTTTCAGAAGATTCATTCAGAGAAAGGACACTACATTCTGGTTATTGACCCTTCAACAGGCTTCAACAGTCTTCTCACAGCACTAGGAGGTGAGGGTCTGAACGAATCTGTCTCAATGAGTATGATGCAGGGTTGGCACTCAGTCTGTGTCATCTCTTCTATGACTCTCATTCAGTGTTGAAGAGTACACCAGCTCGTCTTTCATTCATCTTATTCAAGTGATGAGTCATTCAGATTGTGCATTGTGCCTTTAGAAGCAGCTGGCATTTCTCCTGCATTTTTCTAAATGTGACAGAGACGAAGGTTTGCGAGCCAGCGATATGCACGGCACAGCACAGCGGTGCCTGGGGACAAGAGCATGGAGAAACAACCATGCAGAACAGTGTGAAGCTGTGCCAGGAAAGCATAATAGAAGACGGAGGGTGAGATGGGGGAAACCAGAGCACCAACATTGTTTCACATCATCATCCCCTTCATCATTACCATCAGTCATCCCCTCAGCAGCATCCGTACCGTACCATTTCTACAGGGGTGGAGAGGACCAATTTTGAAACCTGCGACTCACTCAAGGGCCTAACAGGATAGTCAATACTAGTTTGTGTCATTCAAGATACCAAGCACAAGTCCCCACCAAGCCAACCTGTAAGCCACCATTTTCTTTATTAGCTATAGCATCCTATTGTCCAATACCTGTTCAGTACTTTTTGCCAGACTTATTCAAATTTGACTGTGTTCACTTACATTTAAAGATATGTCTGGAGACTGTTATAGCCAAACCCTGTTTCTGCCAATGGTATCTTGGTGATGAATTTTATTAAACCTTAATTTTGGCAGGGAGTCAATGCTGAGACCAAGGTCTCTTTTCCAGATGAGCCCTGTATAGCACCACAACACACATTAAACTACACATTCATATACACAATAAAATACATGTTATTATACACAACAATACACAAAAAGCAAAACACAATCATAAAAAAAATACCAATTCTTCAGTAAAAAGGTCCCCTAACAACCATCTGAAAGGCCCAAGAGGAACTAATTCCTCCTATTTTAAAGTGTATTGTAGATAATTCTACACGTAAGGTGTAAGGGAATTAAAATCTGATTTATCTATCTCTCTAGACACCAAAGGAGTCTCCAGAGTTAATCAACCCTGTGAACAGGTTTGATAACTTGCCATTTAAAATCTTAACAGTGATGTTAGGTAATTCGGAGCTTTGTGGAGCAGGGCTTTGTAAACAAAAAGAGCATAACGATGTGATCTACGTGACTTCAAAGATGTCCAGCCATAATTTTGGTTAAAAATACAGTGATGATAAATAAAACTGTCTCCTGTGATAAAACAAAGGGAGCTATGAAAAACAGCATCCAAGGGATGAAGAGTAGAGGCAGCTGCATTTTGATAAACAGTATCACCATAATCAAGAACAGGTAGAAACGTTGACTGCACAATCTGCTTCCTGCTGACTAGAGTGAGACAATATCTGTTTCTGTAAAAAAAAATCCTATTTTAAATATTACTTCTGTCTAGATGTTAAACTACCTAAGGTCACATACAGGTGTACCTGTTCTTAATAATAATACAGAAAAAAACATAGAAAACCAGAATATAAAAGATATGGTGACAGAGAGCGGGATCATTTCAGGTTCCCTTGATGCTCCTACACTGAATTACTTGAACGTTTTTTTTTATGAGTAAAAAAAAAAAAAAAGAATTTCCATTACTACTAGGTACAGAATGACTAACTTGCTCCCATTGTAGTATGACTTGGACACTGACTATAAAAACCTGTTTGATCTTTAAAACTGGGGAGGGTGAGACGTGAGGGGCTTTTGCAGACACCTCATACAGTACCCTTCCTGAAGCTCTAACTGCAATGGACACACCACTCTGCCAAGACACCCTCTCTCTCTCTCTCTGGCCTCTCCTCTGAGATGAGAGATACATTTCTTAAGTGGATTAATGAGATTCTGAGATCAGTGTAAACTCCCATGATTGGTTTCACTTTAATTATTCATTTATCAGGGCAGCATTCCTAATTGTGACTCCCGGAATTTAAATTTAGGGGTGGAGCTTGACTCAAAGCCTCGGTCCGGCTTCAGGGCACTGCTGCCGCAGCCACCAGCCACCAGCCACCAGCCACCTTCATGGCTCGCCATTGGCTGAGGGCTGATGTGACAAATGAGTGTACTGCTGAGCTTCAACACCCAATCCCAGATATTGATGGCAAGTTAATGCTATAATCACTATTCTATTCAAGGGGCTTTTTCTCCACCTAGACTAAAATTACACTGAGTGAACAAAACATTAGGAACACCTTCCAAATATTGAGTCACAACCCCTTTTGCCCTGAGAACAGCTTCAATTCGTCGGGGCATGGACTCTACAAGGTGTCGAAAGCGTTCCACAGGGATGCTGGCCCATGTTGACACCAATACCTCCCACAGTTGTATCAAGTTGGCTGGATGTCCTTTGGGTGGTGGACCATTCTCGATACACACAGGAAACTGTTGAGCGTGAAAACCCCAGCAGTTTTGCAGTTCATGACACACTCAAGCGGGTGCACCTGACACCTAAAACCATACCGTATTCAAAAGGCACACAAAACTTTTGTCTTGCCAATTCACCCTCTGAGTGGCACACATATACAATCCATGTCTCAATTGTCTCAAGGCTTAAAAATAATTATTTAACCTGTCTCCTCCCCTTCATCTACACTGATTGAAGTGGATTTAACAAGTGACATCAATAAGGGATCATAGCTTTCACCTGGATTCACCTGGTCAGTCTATGCCATGGAAATAGCATATGTTCCTAATGTTTTGTACACTCAGTGCACAACCAACCATAACTGGACATGTCAAAAATAATGGTGTGAGAGGCTCAAAAGCTAATTTTTCCACATTAAATATTTCATTCCTGCCCTTAACCTGTTAGGTTACTTTATGCTAAGAAAGGACCATGCCCTCAGAGTTTTCAGTAAGTCTACCTCAGAACCAACAGCTGAAGAGGCGTGTGTCTCTGCTCTGCTTCTGGCTGGATGTGCTGTCTGTCAAACACACCCTCCTGATGCTGAGCTGAGCTGGCCTTTCAGCTGTAAAACCTGGAAATGCTGTAAGCAGAGGACCAGTAACACCACAATCACCCTGGCATTTACTGTATATTACCATCAACGACTCCCCCAACTTCACATCTCACAAAATCCACTATAATCATCCTGATTGGTTGGCACAGGATGCTATCCTGTAAAGACCACTCATGTGTAGCAGTGCTGACAAGTCCCCTAAGCCCAACCCTTATTAAACCCTTTTCCCACAATCCAACCAAGCCATAACATACTGCATGTAACAGTGGCCAGGGTTGGAAGGTTTTATTCGGGTGGTTACAGAAATATGCTTGCTGGTTTCAGCACAGTTGGACTGATCAAGGACATAGCCAGCAATTTCAGTATAAAAAAGGCTTTTGGCCAAAGGGTCTGTTGGCAGTAGTGAGAGGCTACCTACTGGGCACAGAAGGCAGTTCAATGTTTAGTTTTGATTTACTAACGTGAATTCAATGTGAAATCAACAAAAAATGACATTGGATTTAGGTAAAACATTTGGTGAAAAAAAGACGAAATGCCCTTACGTTGATTACTTTTTGCAAATCCACACATGGATACTCTGTGAACCAGTGGCGGTCAGTGCCGTTTAAGACGAAGGAGGACAATTTTTTTTTTTATGAGCATGGCCTTATTTCTATTACAGCATATTGGATGACTCATTCATATTCCATTCACCCAGCGCAATGTAACAGCAATAGGTTTACTACATGATACTCACATTTTCCCTGTAACCATCATGAGGTTCCTAAAACCTAGCCAATCAATGAAAGTTTACAGCGTAGGTGCACACAGGTCGAAAATTGTAGGCGACAGACAGTGACACATGGACAGACAGTGACACATTCAATACCAACTTGCACACTCTTGCCTGCATCAATCTGATCTAGGATGTAATCATTAATCCAACAGTTGCAAACGAGAGTTTCTATTGGACAAATTCAAGCATGTTTATCCCCATTTCTTTCTGTTTGCTTCCGTTTAAGAAATGTTTTTCAACAGAATCGGCAGAATGAATACACCCCTGATCACACGTAAACACAGTTCACTTTCATAGCAGCCACGGTGTATTCCTTCTCGCAGATAGATGCGCTCTCCTCCTCCCACCTATTCCCTTCGCTTGTGGACTTCAATGCACAACACATCAGCTGTATGTGACCAGGTGAAAAAACCTTTCCAAGCCAAACCATATCATAACCACTATACACAGACTACATCGTTGTCACCATATTAGCTAAAGTAACGTCATTGTCAACATAGCTAATAGAACTAGAGCGTTAGTAAACCCACTACAGTCATGCAGTGACATTACAGTGTACAGTCTGTAAGCAGTTTAGCACTTACACCGGCAGGCCCCGGTGGCAATATATTTGTAAAACCAAAAGCTTACCTTGACTTGGAAGAGTTCCAGTGTTGTGTTGGATAGTCATAGCCAGCTATCTAACATAGCATCACTATGTTTGAGTAGGGAGTTTGAGTAGGCTAAACTAGCTAGCTGCATTTGCTAGCTGAGTAAGTGAAACTGAAAGTGAAAAAAATGACAAAATCTCTCTCTTGCTTCTCCTTCATTTTGGAAAAAATGTATTTGTTCAAAACTGTTCAACTATTGTCTTTCTTTCTCTTTGAGTCAACTACTCACCACATGTTATGCACTGCAGTGATAGCTAGCTGTAGCTTATGCTTTCAGTACTAGATTCATTCTCTGATCCTTTGATTGGGTGGACAACATGTCAGTTCATGCTGCAAGAGCTCTGATAGGTTGGATGATGTCCTCCAGAAGTTGTCATAATTACTGTGTAAGTCTATGGAAGGGGGTGAAAACCATGAGCCTCCTAGGTTTTGCATTGAAGACAATGTACCCAGAGAAGGACGGAAGCTAGCTGTCCTCCGGCTACACCATGGTGCTACCCTACAGAGTGCTGTTGAGGCTACTGTAAGCCTTCATTGCAAAAAAAGTGTTTTAATCAATTATTTGGTGACATGTGAATATATTTAGCATAGTTTTTATCTAAAAAGGCTAACTTTTTTAATGTTTTACAATTATTATTTTTTTAAGAAATCCCCTTCCTCTTCTGAGGAGCCTCCACTGCTGATAACCACACACTCTGTTCATGGAAATACAGCTAACCAAGTAAGAGTAATCAACGCTTCAGCACAATAACCTTTTCAGAATATTATATGATGTTTCAGTGATAAGAAACACTTAAGCTTCTAAAGGGCAATTGGCTGATGCAGCCAAGCTTTTAAAAGCAATCTTTACAGAAGTGTTCGTATATAAAAAGTACTCTGAAATAACATTTTTCTTATCACTCTTCAACAAAGTATCTACCCACTGGGCACAGACATCAGTTCAACATCTAGTTTTGATTTACATTTGGTTGAGTTGTCACCTAACGTGTATTAAACTTGAAATCAACAAAATCCTTACATTATGTTGACGACTTTTTGCAAATCCAAATCAGTTTTCCACGTTGATTCAATGTCATCACAAAGATTTTTTTGGTTGAAATAACCTGGAAACAACATTGATTCAACCATTTTTTTCCAAGTGGGCAAGGTTAACATTTCTAGCTGCGACTAGCACCAAATGTCTACATACCAGTGGGCTAGAACAGGGGTTATCAAACCTCTCCTCGGGAACCCCCAGCTGTTCCATGTATTTGAGCTATTCCAGAGCTAGCACACCTGGGGTGTGTTTTGCAGGACACAAGGTTTGGGAAGGTTCAGACAGAAGCATGTTATGTCAACCTGGACTCAGAGGTAGACGTAACATAGTACACATAAATTTGTTCCCCTTCATTTAGTATGATATGTTACGTTTTTCATATGATATGCATTAATTTGTGGATGTCCATCATCAATTTCTTATGATATGTTACGAATTGCCAATACATATGTTAGCAGAATTTGATGATATAATTTTCAAGCCCAGAAACATGATGTAATGCCGCATTACTTTGCTAGCGTATAGAGTAGAATGGATCATGTGCTCTTCACATGCGAGAGGAAATATTTTCTCCATGAGCAATACATTGTGAATGTAACGCGGTATTACATCATACTTCCGGGGTCAGTCCCCTAATCTTCTGAATAGGCTTGACAATTATATCACCAAATTCATGAACATTTTGTCAGGTTAAGATAAATATATACTGTACTGTGTCATGACGTTGGCCTCTTTGAGTACAGGGAGGACAGTTGACCCCCTCCCCCTTGCACCATCCCCCAACCTACCTCCCCCCACCCAGGCCCTGTGTGAAGGGGTGGTAAAATTCCAGAGGAGAATCTCTTGCCACATGGCCCATAGAGAGACACAGGAAATTCTTCCAACTCACAGAATTGGGGAGCCAAGCGACATTTGTGTTCTGGAGAAGGTATGGAAGATTGGTGAAGAATCCAGCTACGAACTGGTACGCTTGGTACAATTTTGTGATACTCAGAAGAGACAATATAGCCATATTACCATAAAACTGTTTATATAATAGCCTCAGCGATGGGACTTGCATCCAAATGGTTGTATAGAATGTATTAATAAGGATAAAGCTATTTGTAATACATTGAGATGCTATGTACTGATGTTAATGTGATAGAATTGTATTTCTGTACCAAGCTTAACTCAGTCATCGGCACGCCCCCAGGGACACAGACAGGACCAGGCGTCATGTGACAAGCCTGTTCTATGTTCACTATAAAACCCCACCCTGATTTACTTTCTTCAGACCAGGCCTCCACTCCATTGCGAGTTGGCCAATAGGTTTGACCATCCAATTCCTATACTGAAAGTGAACTATACCACGTGGTTAACTTTTAGACTATTGATACCGACAGAATAAGAACAAGTCTTTGATATTAATTAATAGTCTGCAGCTAGAAATTATATCATTGAACGCGAAGACTGACGAAACATCCATTCTATGATGACATTAATGAATGTCGCTTTGAAAGATCCATTCTAACCGAGAGAGAGAGAACGCGGACAAAACTCTCCAACAGAACGACGCTCCAACAAGGATCCCGACGACACACTGAGCGTAAATATATATTGATTGCAATTGTTCCTGAATGAGTGAGCGTTCATGTGCAAAGGTTTAGCATATCAATTGTTAATATTAATGAACTCTGTGTGCCTCCTCAGCTGAACCATTTATGACCCTTTGTTTAACAAGACACCAGCCATGCCTGTTTAGCCCACTAGGGCACATTACTCTACCAATTCTTTGTGATGATAATTACTGTTTGTATGCTTTCTGTGAATTACTTAGTTTAGTAAATAAATGATTTTAAGACAATTGATGTATGGATGACTCTTAGTAAAGGCTGGGTTCGTGCAGATACAACAATTTACGACGTTTGGAATGAGACTGGACGCGAGGTAAAATACACCATTTAAACCAGAAGATAATCGGCCTATACTATAATAGAATATAATATATAATGTTATAATATAGGAAAGTTATATTAGGAAAATTATAACTTTGTAATCTGAATATTTTCCTTGGTGCCCGATCTCCTAGTTAATTACAATTAAACGATTAATCAGTTTGATCGCGTGATAATAATTACAGGGAGTTAATTGATAAACATGTCTTCAGTTTAATGGTACCCCAAAGACACGACAACTGTATAGTTATATTTGTGTTTGTGGATGAATTAACTTCTGTGCTACGTTTTTGCCCTTTACAGACCATTTAAAAACCCCACAAAAGTAATTAAAAAACTATGCAAGGCTACTTCCTGGAAAATGCTGCTTCATTTTAATAGTCTATTCACATAGGCATGTGTTTATGCCTATATCCATTACTTAATGCTGAATATTTAATGTACAGATGTCGGATCTTAATTTGACCCCTTTCGTCGCAGGAAAATAATCCTGCAGCAGGAGGATTTTAATACCTGAATAAATATATAGAATAGCTGCCAGGGGGTAGCTGGAAGCAGTGTTTGTATACAATGTACCTACATTGGATCTTATGTAGGCTATGTGCAGGCTACAGCGTGTCTCGTGTGAATTCTTATGTGGATCATAATAAAGTATTTTTGTTAGGGAAAATCTGTTTTTTTAGATCAATTGTTTTATTATATGTTGAAAGCAAGCAATAGGTTAAATCAATTACTGGTTTCCTCAGTGCCTGTGTGGTCCAGTGGTTACTGCCACTGACCCTGGCACACATTTGCCAGAGTCGGCATGAGTTTGAATCTGAACCACTTCCCTTTGACTCATGGACACATTAATCCCTTGAATGTAGAGAAACAGTGCAATAATAATACACACAAATCTAAAAGTAAAAGTATGGAATTAAGAAATCTTGAAATATTAGGATGAGCAATGTCAGAGTCCGGAGTATAAATACAGTATATATATATATATACTGAACAAAAATATAAATGCAACATGTAAAATGTTGGTCCCATGTTTCATGAGCTGAAATAAAATAAATACAATTTTCCACAAGCACAAAAAGCTTATTTCTCAAAAGTATTGTGCACAAATTTGTTTACATCCCTTTTATAGTGAGCATTTCTTCTCTCCCAAGATAATCCATCCACCTGACAGGTGTGGCATATCAAGAAGCTGATTAAACAGCGTGATCATTACACAGATGCACCTTGTGCTGGGGGCAATAAAATGCCACTCTAAAATATGCATTTTTGTCAAACAACACAATGCCACAGATGTCTCAAGTTTTGAGGGAGCATACAATTGGCATGCTGACTGCAGGAATGTCCACCAGAGCTGTTGCCAAATAATTGAATTTCTCTACCATAAGCCGCCTTCAACGTTGTTTTAGAGAATTTGGCAGAACATCCAACCGGCCTGACAACCGCATACCATGTTTAACCACACCAGCCCAGGACCTCCACATCTGCCTTCTTCACTTGCAGGACCTTCAATTGTAACGTCTGTCGTAGGAGAGAGAGGACCAAGGCGCAGCGGGTTGCGTGCTCATCATTATAATTTATAAAATAAACGTGAACACGGAAAGCAAGAAAACAAAGAACGACAGACCGACAGTTTCACAGGCTACAATAAATAACAGCAGTGCGAAATACAACTACCCACAATTAACAACCCCAAATACATACCTATATATAGGACTCTCAATCAGAGGAAAATAGAAACACCTGCCTCCAATTGAGAGTCCACACCCAAACCTAAACATAGAAAAACTAAACTAGACAGAATGTAGAAAATACAACCTAGAACATACCCAACACCCAGAACTAACAAATCAAATACCCTAAACACAACCAACCACCCCGAACCAACCAAAACAAATACCCTCTGCCACGTCCTGACCAAACTACAACACAAATAATACCTAAACTGGTCAGGACGTGACATCAATGGCCATTTGCATGCTGGAGAAGATTTCTTTACTAATGAATCACAGTTTTAACTGTACCAGGCAGATGGCAGACAGAGTGTTTGGCATTGTGTGGGAATAGCGGTTTGCTGATGTCAACGTTGTGAACAGAGTACCTCATGGTGGCGGTGGGGTTATGATATGGGCAGGCATAAGCTACGGACAACGAACACAATTGCATTTTATCGATGGCAATTTGAAGGCACAGAGATACTGTAACGAGATCCTTAGGGCCATTGTCATGCCAATCATCTGCCGCCATCACCTCACGGTAATTGACCGTTAATTAAGATAAACACATTAAGCATCTCCTGGCTTCCACACAGAGCCTACAAGCCACTGATGCAGACCTTTTAGAACAATTAAATGTTTTTTTAAAATCTAATAAATCCATGTAATATAGCCTACACCTTCACAATAAATCCATTATTTATTTTAGACAGGTCTAAAGAAACATGATATGAAGAAAACGTAGTCTATTTCATAAGAACAGAATAGCATACCATGAGTTGTCCTTAGGTCCTGATCTGGCTATGCCATATGGCTGGGGGCTACACTACGAGATTTTCTTAGAATTCCGTGGCATTATTTTATATTATTTAATAGTATGAAGAATAAAATTTAACAAAGATGAATAAAATAGAAAGGATATTTTCTCCAAACGATTTGAGGGAGTGCGCACATGAGACTATTCTGTGTTGAGCGGTTAACAAAGAAATCGGTACTCCTATATGCTTAATTTAATCAAATCAAATCAAATTTATTGATATAGCCCTTCTTACATCAGCTGATATCACAAAGTGCTGTACAGAAACCCAGCCTAAAACCCCAAACAGCAAGCAATGCAGGTGTAGAAGCAAGCAATTTAGAGTTATTAATGTAACTTAAGTTGTTCTACAAACGTTGGGCTATATATTTAGATTTTTTTATGCATTCTAAGGCTGCATAATGATACTCTAATAATGGTTTGAAAAAGGTTACATGAAAGGCATGAGCTCTGCTTTGTTTTTTTGTACAGGCTGTACACACCTCATCAGTCTCTCATTCACAATTTGACAAGCACTTGATTATGCCTCAAATTTCCAGGCGTCATCCCCTTTGTGTGGCCGTAATGCCCGCTAAAAAAATCAAAGCCATTACCGGCCAGTGGCCATTGTGCCCTTGGGCTAAATATAATAATTATACTTCCCTTCTCCCTAAGTGCTGCATGCTCCAGGCGTTAGAAATAAATGCACGCTGACACAGTCGCCAGGTGTGTGGTGTTTCCTCCGACACATTGGTGTGGCTGGCTTCCGGGTTAAGCGGGCATCGTGCCAAGAAGCAGTGCGCCTTGGTTGGGTTGTGTTTCGGAGGATGCATGGCTCTCGACCTTTGCCTCTGCTGAGCCGTACAGGAGTTACAGCGATGAGACAAGACTGTAAATACCAATTGGATACCACGAAATTGGGGAGAAAAAGTGATACATGTAAAAATAAAATAATTTATTTAATTTGAAAAAATAAGTTATCTTCCCAAAACCTGAAACTCAAGCTGCTTATGTATGCAAGTTAACTCTACACCCCTTGTAAAGTGGATTCATGTGCTTAATTTTAAGAAGTTATTTGGTCACTTTAGTTGTGATGCAAACCTTATCAAAACATATAGGCCTATGGGCTAGGCTACATGAGGTGTGTGACTATGATACGAAGAATTCGCAAAAAAAGGCATTGTTTCTTGTCTTACGCTGGGCATCATTCACAAGTGATAATATATAATTCATAAGTGATAGGATAATATTGTCACCCATCAGACTATTTTTGATTTCATCTTGTCTTTATATATACTAAATAATATATGTGTCAAATTTGTTTTGATTTAGAATGGACCATTATCATGCACTTTAATAGCGAATGGAGGATGCTTTTCCTGTGGTTCATTTTCATGCCAGCCAGGAAGGCTATACTCCTGTTGTAAAGAGAAGCAATGTGCTTAATATTAAGAAAGTTGAGAAACAAATATAGTAGGCCTAGCCTATAGAAAGCTGATGGGATCCTCCTCTTTTTAATAGAGGCCATCAGTCTGTTTTCCCACGGAATTGCATAGCCTATAGAAATGTTGAGCAACATGAGCGTTTGAAGTGTATGATTAGATTTTTGATTACATTTCCATTGATGTCAGAGTGATTAGAGGGACTATAGAGTGCTGAGTACAAGGCAGTTAGTATGTTCGGTCATGACCATCAGCAGCATCAGAGCTTGGAGAAGCCTAGTTACCGTGATTAAATGGTCACGTGGAATTTGACTGTGGTTATGACTCGTGACTGCCAATGTGGCGGTAATACGGTCACCTTAACAGCCCTATGTCCACATACTGTTGGTCATGTAGTGTAGTTCTGGTCTTTAGTGTGGATTGAAAGCCTGTATTGTTGTCACGTCCTGACCAGTAAAAGAGGTTGTTTGTTATTGTAGTTTGGTCAGGGCGTGGCAGGGGGTGTTTGTTTAGAGTGTTTCGGGGTTTGTTGGGCTATGTTCTTTGTTAGTCTATTTCTATGTTAGTTCTAGTATGTCTATTTCTATGTGGTGTGTCATGACATTGCCCTCTGGGTTTTCTATGCACCATTCCCCGACCTCTATACTTCTGACACAAGGCTGTGTGAAGGCGGTCATAAATTCCAAAGGGAATGTCCTGCCTAACAGGCCACAGTAAAGAGACAGAGTGTTTTCATGGAGAGAACAAAGGATTCTTCCACCTCACAGAATTGGAGAACCGAACGACATTTATGTTCTGGAGAAGGTATAAAAGATCGGTGAAGAATCCAGCTACGAACTGGTCCGCTTGGTACAATTTTAGGAAACCCATGAGAGACAATATTGCCATATGACCATAATAATGTTTATATAATAGCCTCAGCTATGGGACTTACAGCTAAATGGTTGTATCAAATGTATTAATGTTGCCCAAAGACACGACAGGTGTTTATTGGGTTGACCTTCAATTGGAAGCAGCTGCTCCTCGTTGCTTCTAATTGAAGGTCCTATTTAAGAGGGGGTTTTTTTTCTATGGGATTTGTGGGTAGTTATTTCCTGTTTTGTGTTCGTGCACCTGACGGGACTGTTTAGTGTCGTTTGTTGTTTTTGTATACGTGTTTCTTTTGTTTTCCTTCTTTAATAAAATAAGAAGATGAGTTTACACGTTCCTGCTGCGTTTTGGTCCAATCCCTACGACACCCGTGACAATTGTGTGGCTTTAATATTTAATTTCTGAAAGCTGTCAAGATGTTTATGCATTTGAACCTATCCAAAAATTGAGCTGACACAATTTTCTTTGATGTGTACATTATCAGACTATTCGTTTTAATACTTGAAATAAATGCAATTAACTTGTGGGCTTAATATAGGCTCAGGCTGGTCACTATATCACCCATGGCTTGGCGTGAACTCATAAGGCTCGGAGCCTGAGCGCACTGCTTAGACTACTGTGCTACAGCAGTTAACAATGCTCTGGTAAGCACTAAGAACAATATGAATATTGATGATTTTATTATTTTGTTTTTTACACCTTCCTCAAACCATAGCTTTAACCTTAACCACGCAGAATGAATGCCTAAACTGTTTACCTTTCAGTTGTTTCTGCACAGAAATATCAACCCACAGAAATATCAATCCACACAAAGAAGCTCAATATTGAACTTCACTCAACTTTCTAGAGCTGTGGGCTGGGTTGGTGACCTGACTGGGTTGGTGACATTCCTAGTCGATCGCCAAACATTTCTGTAAAAAAAACAAGGCCTTGTGTTCCTATTTATTTTATTTTTTTGTCTTGGGCTGTTGCGATAGATGCACCCAATTCAGCTGCCCTGCGATGTTGCCCTTTTGAACCATTTCCTGTGTCTGAAGATACAAACTCTGCCTTCCCGGCAGGCCCAGAGAGCAAATCAAGTGCACTGTAGGTCTACTGCTGGCCAATCGGATGGCTCAGATGACAGTGTCTGCAGTAATGTATGGAGCGAGATACCTGCCAAAAGGTTGAATGTACGTGTCGTTAGGATCGTAAGAAAATCCATACGTAAATTGCTAAGATCGTAAGAAAATCCATGTGTGAAAAATGACACGTAAACGTTAAGTTAGATCTGCAAACGTACAAACCCTATGTTACGACTATGAATGAACTTTTACATGTTCAATTCTTACTTTACATCTCCCTTTACTTGGTTACAGATCTTTATATACATACAAACTTTTGTCAGTAATGTGGCATCTGCAAAGGAAACTTCGACTAGCTACGTTCGGTTCATGTCCTTTGCAGATGCCACATTACTGACAAAAGTTTGCTAGTCAATCAAGAAACTCTAGCCCAGACATTAGAGTTGCTTTGCAGCTTCTGGTTTCATTTCCAAAATAAAAGTCTAGAGCTTGTTTTAGAACTGCATTCGATAACAAATGTATACCAGTAGATGGCGTAGTATAGGCTTGAGCCTTCAGCATTACTTGTGTGAGAATGATAAAGTCAAGAGCCTTGTCTAGAATAACCACCAGAGCTGCAAAATAGAAAGTAAATATGATTTAAGCCTATTCCGCTATCTAAATATGCCGTGCTGTTGTATGTTATTTAATGACTATATAATTGCATAATTTATTTTTATAGCCGCGTGGGGCTACTGTGGTGATCATGTAACCTAATGAATCACACTTTTTCTAGTATTATCGGGAGCACGGACTGTAGGCCTTATATTAGGCATTTTGACTGTTGTATTAGTGAATTTCACTCTGTATGTAGGCTTGTTATAGCCATTTGCGTTGCACAACCCAATCACACAGAGGCTATATCCATATCAATAAATGAGACAAAACAAAATATTGATTAAGTCTTGGCTATAATCTGTCTTGTGCGAAATAGCCAAGGTGTCCTAAATGGTTTAGCCTATTTTTTTTGCCAGATCTGTTTTCCCTATGAGCCATTTCATCTGCTTCTTAAACTATTTTGTTTAAAATGTATTTATAGGCTATATTTGGAGAACTGTGAGCTAGGGTCTCTTTTTAAGGGGAGGGTGGGGGGAGCCCTAAAATAAAAACAGTTATAAAAAAACGGAGTTCTAAAACTATTCTGCAAGACACAAGTACCCAAAATGATAGCCTAAATTGCGATGCCTACAAGTTGAAAGCCTATTTTTTATTTGGATAGGCCTAAATTAAACATAATTATTAAAGCGATAGGCTAAAGACATTTTGAGAATTTAGATCATTTTGAATACACACATGGATTTCAATAAACAAATGGATAAGACTGTTCTATTCTCTTTGATTTAGTTCCTATTGCAACTCAAGACAAATGACAGAATGGATGACATACTGCCTTACTGAACTGAATAAAGGATTAGTTAAATGTTCAAATATGTTTTGCACTTTATTTGGCTAATAGGCAAATAGGCTTACATTAGGGTATAATGACTATGGCTGCATGCCTCCAGAAGGGCATCTTCTGAGGCTGAGGGGTGCTTTTCCGAAGGCGCATAGTGCTGCGGTGCTGCATGGAGATCACAAGTTCTTCAACTGGGCAGCAGTGTCGCGATAGTGGGAATAGCCAATATGTAGACTACCTAAGACCACCCTACGGAGTTATTGTCACGACTTCCGCCGAAGTCGGTCCCTCTCCTTGTTCAGGCGGCATTTGGCGGTCGACGTCACCGGCCTTCTAGCCATCGCCGATCCACTTTTCATTTTCCATTTGTTTTGTCCTTGTCTTACACACCTGGTTTCATTCTCCCAATTACTTGTTCATTATTTAACCCTCTGTTCCCCCATGTTTGTTTGTGAGTGATTGTTTGTTTGTAATACGGTCTGTCATTGTGTATTTGTGAATATTTCAGTAAATTAGGTTTATTACTCCCATCTGCTGTCCTGCGCCTGACTCCTCTACACCAGCTATACACAGGCAATATTACAGTTATTGTAAAGTGTAGGAATAAGCTTATGCCAGACTCAGCCTACGTTTGACCTCCCCCTTGTTCATTTCCATCCATATGTTCATGACCCGATTCATATAAATCCTATCAAATTTTAAATTCCTATTAACCCCTCCTACAGAATATGCTTAGGCAAGATTTAGAGTGAAAATATTTTGAGTGACAAAGACTCCAGTGGTCATAGATAATTAATAAATTCACCAAACATCTATTATTATTATTATTCTATGTTTCATTATTCCTGGTAGATACTACTGGTCATGATTGCAGACAGAGCCCAGAGAATGGGATGGTGCAATATTGAATTAGTAATATTTTTATAAGGTTGCATGCATGGGGATGTCCATGTCACCCAGAGATATGCCCATGCTGTGGAGATACATCTAGCGGACTGAAAATTCACTGTTGTAGGCATAATATAGCTAGTGCTATCTAGACTTGCGCTGGAAAACCAATCCATTACATTAGCTACCTAATGTGAAGTAAACTTAACTGAGGTGTAATAGAGAATGGAGAATTTTAACTTGAAAACGTGAAGGATACCTCTTTCCGGTTTCCCTGCCTTCCGTTTATTTTTATATGGTGTTATGCTTGTTCGCTTGGCACTCCTCACAGGCCGTTTGGTGTACTTTTTTGTTTGTTGGTGAGATGAAACTGCCAAAACTCTGAAAGGTATTATTGTATATCAGAATTGCAACACAAGATTTGTTCTAGACCAAAATGTTAGTCCGTAATCGTAACATGGTGTTTGTATGTTCACAGATTAAATATCACGTTTACATTTTATGTTTCACTCATGGATTTTCTTACGATCCTAACGATATATACGTTCAACCTTTTGGCAGGTATCTCGCTCCATAGTAGGCCTATATGCAAATAGACCATTGGCATATGGATCTGTGCCATCTACTTAGAACTGGACTATGTTTACAGCATGAGTGGTCGTGAGTAGATGCGCTTGTTTTGAGATCAAAGCGAGAGCTGCATGTAGCCATGTCTGCACATTTTGTTCATAACCTTTGCTAGTTAGTGAGTTATTAGCCCAGTTATAGATCAGAGATAGGCTTGAATAAGCTAAGTAGCCAATAGGCCGTGGGTAGCATAATTTGTCTGATTCTCTTTAATAATGGTATGGGAATAATAATGCATATTATTTTTGTAAAGTGGTTTCTTGCATCAAACAACACAACAACATTTTCAGTCACCTCCTTGTCTGAAGTACAAGTGGATAAACAGGTTAATGTCAAGCCCTGCATGGTTTTTTTTCAAATGTCTCATAGAATGTAGGCCTACATTGAACACCACACATTGGCTGCTACTGTAGGCTGAATGATAGAACAGCTAGTTCTATGATAAAATGTTATGGGATGCATTTTCTCTATTGTTTTTGATGGTAGGCCACTCTGGTAGGCCTACATTATGATCAAATAGCCACAGTAGTCTACTTGGCCACTGTTAAAACTGTAACTTTAAAGCGAGTACAGACTGTGTTCACAGATGATGGATGATGCAATCACCATCGCACTGCACACTGCTCTATCCCATCTGGACAAGAGGAATACCTATGTAAGAATGCTGTTCATTGACTACAGCTCAGCCTTCAACACCATTAAGTTCGGGGCCCTGGGTCTGAACCCCGCCCTGTGCAGCTGGGTCCTGGACTTCCTGATCAGGCCTGATTACCAACAACAACGAAACAGCCTACAGGGGGAAGGTGATGGCCCAGCAGAGTGGTGCCAGGAAAATAACCTCAACATCAACAAAAAGAAGGAGCTGATCGTGGACTTCAGGAGACAGCAGAGGTTTCACACCCCCATCCACATCAACAGGGCCGCAGTGGAGAAGGTGAAAAGCTTAAAATACCTTGGTGTACACATAACTGACAATCTGAACGGTCCACCCACACCGACAGTGTGGTGAAGAAGGTGCAGCAACATCTCTTCAACCTCAGGAGGCTGAATAAATTTGGCTTGGCCCCTAAGATGCTCACAAACCTTTACAGATGCACCGCTGAGAGCATCCTGTCGGACTGGATCACAGCCAGGTACGGCAACTGCACCATCCGCAGGTGTCTCCAGAGGGTGGTGCGGTCTGCCCTGTGCATCACCGGGGGCACACTGCCTGCCCTCCAGGATATCTACAGCACCCGGTGTCACAGGAAGGCCAAGAAGAAGGACCTCAGCCACCCGAGCCACGGCCTGTTCACACCACTATAATCCAGAAGGCGAGGTCAGTACAGTTGCATCAAACCTGGGACCGAGAGACTAAAAATCTGATTCTATTTCAAGGCCATCAGACTGTTAAATAGCCATCACCA
This sequence comes from Salmo salar, assembly GCF_965601325.2. Classification (NCBI taxonomy): domain Eukaryota; kingdom Metazoa; phylum Chordata; class Actinopteri; order Salmoniformes; family Salmonidae; genus Salmo; species Salmo salar. Next base: position 19,762,150 of record NC_138314.1, on the reverse strand, counting down.
GCCTGCCTCTACCCAGTACCCTGCCCTGAACTTAGTCACTTTCATTAGCTGGCTACCACCCAGTTACTCAACCCTGCACCTTAGAGGCTGCTGCCGATGTACATAGACATGGAACACTGGTCACTTTAATAATGTTTACATACTGTTTTACCCATTTTTACACCGGCGGTCAAGATGGCAGTCAATTTCCACGTGACCGTTTAGTCACAGTAATTAGGCTTCTCCTAGCTCTGATGCTACTGATGGTCATTAGTAGCCTACCAAACTTGCTAACTGCCTGGTACTCAGCACTCTATTGTCTCTCTAATCACTCTGACATCAATTCAAATGTAATCAAAAATGCAATTGCGTGAGAAAACAGAGTGATGGCCTCTGTTAAAAAGAGGAGTAACCCATCAGCTTTCTATAGGCTAGGCCTACTATATTTATTTCTCAACTTTCTTAATATTAAGCACATTGCTTCTCTTTACAACAGAATTATAGCCTACCTGGCTGGCATGAAAATGATCCACGGGAAAAGCGTCCTCCATTCGCTATTTAAGTGCATAGATTAAGTATTTTTTTCCCCTGCCCTTGTTTCGAAACAAGTGCATGATAATGGTCCATTCTAAATCAAAACAAGTTTCACACATATTATCTAGTATATGTAAAGACAAGATTAAATCAAGAATAGTCTGATGGGTGACAATATTAGCCTATCACTTTAATTATATAATTATAATTATATATTATCACTTGCGAATGATGCCCAGCTTAAGGCAAGAAACAGCCGTTCCTTTTCTTTTTTTTCTTTTTGAAATCATAGTCGAACACCTCATGTAGCCTAGCCCATAGGCCTATATGTTTGATAAGGTTTGTATCACAACTAAAGTGGCCAAATGACCATATTAAAATTAAGCACATTAAACTGCTTTACAACCGGTGTAGAGCCTAACTGGCATACAAAGGCGGCGCGTGAGTTTCAAGTTTGGGGAAGATAATTTTCAGCATAAAAATGCACCTTTACAATAAAGCATTACATGCGTAATTGCATTTGCAGTCACTTTTGAGAATGGTCTTTTCCTGCTAATTGATTGCATTTTGGAACATTTCGTGTTCTCATTGCTGCGCTTATAATGTGAAGAAATAGCCTAATAGTTTATCAACGTTTTAAGCTAAACGTTCTGATCTATTGCATCAGCCTTATAGATTTTTAAGTTTTTTTGATGCTTGTGGTTGTATTAATTTGGGATCTATCGCATCCCACAACTGTCCCAAACTATGTTTGGAATATTTCTTTCTTGCACAGAAGGACAAGTTGACCAATAGAATAGGTCAACTTTTGTACTGTGAGGGATAGTAGATTGGCATAAGCTAGTGCATTTGCTGTTCATTAGGCCTTCTCATCTTGTTGGCTGATGAAAAGTAAATGTGGACAGTTCTTCCAACATCTTCAATATGTGCCTTGGAATTCGATAAGGACGCTCGCCCCAATGTGTTGGTCTTCACTTGTAGCCTGTGAGAAGGATCTGAGATTGCCTGTGAGAAGAACCTGAAGGCCCAGTGATGGGCATTGGCTAATAAGAATTGAGATATCTGAAAGAGCCATGTAAGTGAGAGGTACTTCGGAGCACGCAACCGGGAGAAGGGAATTCTAATTATTATATTCAGACCAAGGGCCCAACAGCCACTGGCCACAAAAGGCATGGATTTTTTTAGGGGGCATTACGGCCCCACAAAGGGGGTACCGTCGGGAAATTCGAGGCATTATCAAGTGCTTGTCAAATTGTGAACGAGAGACTGATGAAATGTGTTCAGCCGAGACAAAAAAAGCAGAGTTCATGCCTTTCATGCAACTTTTATCAAACCATCATTAGAGTCCCATCATGCAGCCTTATAACGTATTAAAAATCTTAACATATAGCCCAACGTTTATATAACAACTTAAGTTACATTAATAACTCTAAATTAAGCATATATGAGGACCTGTTTCATCGTTAACCGCTCAGCACAGAATAGCCGCATGTGCACACTCCCTCAAATCGTTTGGAGAAAATATCCTTTCTATTTTATTCAGATATGTTCAATTGTAATCTTCATACTATAGAAAATATAAAATAATGCCACGGAATTCTAAGCAAATCTTGTCTGCTAAATGAACTAGTGTAGCCACAGTCATATTGCATAGCCAGATCAGGGCCAAACATAAGGACACATATGCTATTCTGTTCTTCTGAAATAGACTACATTTTCTTCAAATCATGTTTCTTTAGACCTGTCTAAAATAAATAATGGGTTAATTGTGGTGGTGTAGACTATATTACATGGATTTATTAGACTTTTTAAAATGTAGATGTTCCAAAGGTCAGCATCAGTGGCTTGTAGGCTATGCGTGGAATCCAGAAGATGCTAAATGTGTTTATGTTAATTAAGGATCAATTACCGTGTGACCAGCAGTTATTTGTTTAACAATTACCGGCTGACAAAATTTCATTTCCGCCACAGCCCTATTTGGACACCCTTTCAAATTAGTGGATTTGGCTATTTCAGCCACACCCGTTGCTGACAGGTGTATTAAATCGAGCACACCGCCATGCAATCTCCATAGACAAACATTGGCAGTAGAATGGCCTTACGGAAGAGCTCAGTGACTTTAAACGTGGCACCACTATAGGATGCCACCTTTCCAACAAGTCAGTCCGTCAAATTTCTGCCCTGCTAGAGTTGCGCCGGTCAACTGTAAGTGCTGTTATTGTGAAGTGGAAACGTCTAGAGAAATAAAGGCCACACAAGCTCACAGAACGGGACCGCCAAGTGCTGAAGCGCGTAGCGCAGAGAAAAAAACGTCTATCCTCGGTTGCAACACTTACTACTGAGTTCCAAACTGCCTCTGGAAGCAACGTCAGCACAAGGAGTTCATCGGGAGCTTCATGAAATGGATTTCCATGGCCAAGCAGCCGCACGCAGGCCTAAGATCACCATGTGCAATACCAAGCGTTGGCTGGAGTGGTGTAAAGCTCGTCGCCATTGGACTTTCTCTGGAGTGATGAATCACACGCTCCCCATCTGGCAGTCCGATGGACGAATCTGGGTTTGACGGATGCCTGGAGAACGCTACGTGCCCCAATGCAGAGTGCCAACTGTAAAGTTTGGTGGAGGAGGAATAATGGTCTGGGACTGTTTTTCATGGTTCAGGCTATGCGCCTTATTTCCAGTGAAGGGAAATCTTAACGCTACAGCCTACAATGATATTCTAGACGATTCTGTGCTTCCAACATTATGGCAACAGTTTAGGGAAGGCCCTTTCCTGTTTCAGCATGACAATGCCCCTGTGCACAAAGCGAGGTCCATACAGAAATGGTTTGTCGAGATCGGCGTGGAAGAACTTGACTGGCCTGCACAGAGCCCTGACCTCAACTCCATCGAACACATTTGGGATGAATTGGAACGCCAACTGCGAGCCAGGCCTAATCGCCCAACATCAGTGCTCAACCTCCCTAATGCTCTTGTGGCTGAATGCAAACAAGTCCCCTCAGCAATGTTCCATGATCTAGTGGAAAGCCTTCCCAGAAGAGTGGAGGCTGTTATAACAGCAAAGGGGGACCAACTCCATATTAATGCCCATGATTTTGGTATTGAGATGTTCAACAAGCAGGTGTCCACATACTTTTGGTCATGTAGTGTATATTGACAAATTATACATAGCCTAACTACAAAATGTGGACGAGCATCCACACTGGAGGAAAGTTTATCTTCTACAGTAGGCCTACATCTGTCTATCAACTGATGGCCGAACTCTGCCAGGGAAACACAGTAGGGTATTATTGTTTTTCACTTTCATTATGTGACAATGGATTGGCTATTGGGTAGTCTACAGAATGTAGCCTATTGGAATATAATCAAAGAACAAGGGGCCTATTGCAACCATCGATGGATTATCGCCATCTGATGTCTCGTTAAACCATCAATACGCGCTAAATTCACCCTCACAGCTGATCTTAATTGTAACCCTTATTGGTCACCTCTACTGCTCCCTAAAATAGGATGTCGGCGTTACCCTTAAAGCCAGTTTATGCTTGATCAGAAAATGTGGTCAGAGGCTCCATATGGAGGGTGTTGAGGAGCCTTTGAGGAGCCTCCAGAGGCATGCAGAGGCCAAATTGAGCTCTGTACCGCATCGCAGTGCGCCTCCCAAATGTTTTAACAATGCGTAAGGATCCGAATAGCTCCGTAAAGCTCTGCATTGAAATGATTGGTTGACGGTAGGTGGGGGTGGGAGGTCCTGTATAAACACAAACTCACTTCCTTTACAACAGCTCTGCTCAACACCTCTGAGGTGCTCCGCGAAGCGCAAGTATGAATGCCCTGACTTCTGCAGAGGCCGTATCACTGTAAATGCTGCACCCCAATGCAGACAACAGATTGACCATGCAGGGTCTTTAAATCCTGTAAACGCTGCATGCCAATGCAGACAACGGATTGACCATGCAGGGTCTTTAAATCCTGTAAACGCTGCATGCCAATGCAGACAACAGATTGACCATGCCGGATCTCTAAGTCTTTAAGATATGTTCGCCCTCTGGTTGGTACTGTAATCGCAACAATTTACCCATTTTTCAACAGACTAAGGGCGAATATCTATTTGACAAGCATTCTGTATAATAGAAATAAAGTATTTAGCTGTTTACCAAGGCAAATCTACTGTGGCAATTTACCCGACACTTTGTATGAATGGAAACTAATGTTGGTGTAGCCTACTGATATTATTTTATTTGTATCCTATTTATGTTACCCAAAAGTATCTAGCATGGTCCTTTCTTATCAAGATCAGGGGTAAAATATCCCTGGACTCTCCATATTTGAATCTATAAATAAATCAAATCAATCGGGCGATTGAGTTATTTGTGCCAGAAGGGCATAGGCCAGATTCAAAACCACGCCGATAAGATAGACATACATGTGCGTGGCCACGCTGAAGGCAGCGATCCTAACCACCAGGCCACAATTTTACTTACTTTTCACCTTACCATACACTTGACACCTGTATGTCATAGTCTAGTGGAGACCAATATCTATATTGTTATTAAGCTGTAAAACGACGGTTGTTGATGTGTATGGCTGCATTTCTGATACATTTTTGTACAGTAATAGGACCTAGTCCTGGCCTTTGAGCGAGAGAGAAAATTATTTGGATAGCAGGTACTGATCCCAATGACTAGACCGCATGGAGAGAACGATAATCGATTTTTTTCAGGAACTCACAAGGCTCATTTGAATTTCCCGATGCAGCAGTAAAGTTCTCTGTGACAAAAAAGTGATCAAGTTAAGATCCGACATCTGTAGTTTGATGAATGATGTGCATGGTCAGAATCACTCTCTCATGCTCATACTCACTTACACTTAGGCTCATTCATTCTCATCCTTCCACTCCCTCTGTTATTAGATCTCATCAACCTTATCATTACAACCGATGAAACCCCACATTCCATTACCATTAACAAAATTGAATCTTTGTCATCAATTGGGATCAAACAGTCCTGCTGGCGTTAGAGAGCATGAGTGTTAAGGGGAAATGGGCTGGGGAGGCCACTGGTTTGAGTGAAAGGCCCATTCTCCATTAGCCTGGCATGTTTTCCATCAGGAGAGCGGGGTGTGATTATGAGATAGCAACCCTGAGGCCTACAGTTGGACAGAACTATAAAGCACTGCGCCGATTAGCCCTCTACTGCAGGATGAAAACATCGTTCTGCATTTCTTAATTATTTACAACTCCCAATCCATCCCCCAACGCTCCTCACTCCAGTGTAGCGGGTTCTCTATCTCATTTTTCAGGCCTTAGAGTATGAATAACTAAAGTGCACTATCTGCAAGCTCTCAGAAATTGTATGTCTGAACACATAGAGCGGGTTCTGGGGGGACAGGACAGGAGTAAAAAAAAAAAAGCACATTCTCTACCTTGGAAGTTGTGGGAAAGTATGTTTTTGGTTTCACATTGGTTATGGCAACAAAGCCATACATTTCCTGACCGGTAAAACTGAAAGTTTTTAAAATGTTCTGAGAACAGAAGTGAACATTTTGCCTGTTCTGGGACCGTTTATTTTTAGGTTGTAGGGAGGTTCTGAGAACATTTTACTCTGGTTCCTTGAAAGTTTTCCTTGGAGGTTTTATTAACGCTCTGAGAATAGAAAATATAGGTTATTTTGAGGTTTTGAATACCTTCCTTAAAACGGCCCATTTTGAAGTTAGATTTTTGTGTCTTTTACTTTTGGTTTTGTACACCAACTTCAAACACCTGAAAATACAATATTTTTGGTTATGGAAAAATATATTTCATAGCAGTTAAGATGGAACGATGATTCTCTACACTATACAATATTTTTGGTTATGGAAAAGATATTTCATAGCAGTTTAGATGGTACAATGATTCTCTACACTATATGCTTGTTTTGTCACATAAACTGAAATTAGGCAAACTATTAGAATTTTAACAACCAGGAAATGGCGGAACGATTTCTGCATAGTGCATCTTTAAAAAGATTTGTTGAACATTCTCTGAATGTTACTTACGTTTTCTTGTGTTTTTTATGGAAAGTTTTCTTAACGTTGTCGGAACCATGAGGAAACCTGTAGGAAACAGTATGCTGAGGTACTGACATTTCCAAAGAAGAAAGTTGTTTGTTAATGTTCTTGGAATAATTTGAGAACATGACTTTAAATATAACCATGAGTAAACCTGTAGGAAACATTACGCTGAAGTACCGAAATTCCCACAGAAGAACGTTGCTTCTTGAACTATTTTAGAACATTATCAAAATGTAAATTAAATGTAACCATGTTTGATTTTTGAGGAAACATTCTGTTAAAGTAATTAAATACCAAGCAACTATACTACAGCATTACTAGAAAGCTGTGGGAAGGTTGTACGCAAAAAAACCATAGGACAACCACGCTCTCACCAAGTTCTAAGAAATATGGTTTTTAGAACGTTATGTGCGAGCTGGGAGCTTGGCAGGAAGGAAGGAGGGATGGTTGAGGAGAGGAAATTGGCTTATTTTGGGAGCCTGTTGGTATGCCTGTTGGTGAGAGCTGTGGCTGTGGTTTAGCAGGTGGTGGGGGCCTTCCAGGTCTATGACATACAGTACATGTCACATACAGTATTTTCCCTGTTTTCAGTCATATGAACTGGGAAGAAGGGACCATCTGTGTGGCCATCTGTGAGGAACGGCCATCCCTAGCTCTCACAACCACCACCACTTCCTCTAGGGAGGCATAGATCCAGAAGCAGCCCTGTTAGGTAACAAACAGGAACGATCCTCCCGTGACCAACAAGCCCTCGCGCTGTCGTTACCCTGCAGACACAGCAATTTCATCCACATAGAGCCAATGAGAGATGGGACCGGAAAGGGCTGGCACACAAACACTTACATGTGGTATGTACACACTCCCACACATACAAATAAAACATAAATAGGATTCAATTGTATCGGTGATCTCTTACCATGATGGAAACTAATATTTATTTACAGGTATCTTTAGCAAAAAGCTATTTTTGATTCCAATATTCTCTGTTGCATGTGTAGGCCTACTTACATTGAGTCGTAGAACAATTGCAGTCTTGACTTTGGCAACCTGAAAATGCAAGCATTATGCAGACACCATTCATCAGAAAGGCAGCACCACCTGATTATATTTCAGGATGGGCTCCTCGTCCCTGATTTGCTCCCAGCTCACAGTCTGGTGACTCATCCTTGCCGTACCCCAGAGTTGAAAAGAGGGACGTGGAAATTCAACTCTAGAGTTGTAGGTCAGTCATTGTCCCCTCATTTTCTCTCTACCTCTCCAGGAGACAGGCATAATCAGACGTGCATGGGGCATTAAATCAAGCCACTCATTTTCCATTGTCAAAATCTAATGCTTTATATTGTTGCACACAAACCTTGACATATGGCTATTGATCTAGACATGATGATTGTATGTGGCCGAGGTGGCGGAGGGAAATATAAACGTATTCCATTCCGTCTCTATTGTCTCTCTGAGGATAATGGTGATGCCTCTGCCGGACCCGGACTATTCTGCTGGAAGTCAGCTGTGAGGAGCTGGCACACTTCCGCTGCTGGCTATCTGACACTCCCTCTGGCCCGCTAGAAAACTAGCAGGTACCATCTACCTGAGTGTCTTCAACAGGTCCGTTTGCTAACAAAGAGCCCACTCGCACCCACAGGTCTTTCTTGAAAAATACACTGCTCAAAAAAATAAAGGGAACACTTAAACAACACAATGTAACTCCAAGTCAATCACACTTCTGTGAAATCTAACTGTCCACTTAGGAAGCAACACTGATTGACAATAAATTTCACATGCTGTTGTGCAAATGGAATAGACAACAGGTGGAAATTATAGGCAATTAGCAAGACACCCCCAATAAAGGAGTGGTTCTGCAGGTGGGGACCACAGACCACTTCTCAGTTCCTATGCTTCCTGGCTGATGTTTTGGTCACTTTTGAATGCTGGCGGTGCTTTCACATTTGCCAGAGAACACCAACATTGGCAAATTCGCCACTGGCGCCCTGTGCTCTTCACAGATGAAAGCAGGTTCACACTGAGCACGTGACAGACGTGACAGAGTCTGGAGACGCCGTGGAGAACGTTCTGCTGCCTGCAACATCCTCCAGCATGACCGGTTTGGCGGTGGGTCAGTCATGGTGTGGGGTGGCATTTCTTTGGGGGGCCGCACAGCCCTCCATGTGCTCGCCAGAGGTAGCCTGACTGCCATTAGGTACCGAGATGAGATCCTCAGACCCCTTGTGAGACCATATGCTGGTGCGGTTGGCCCTGGGTTCCTCCTAATGCAAGAAAATGCTAGACCTCATGTGGCTGGAGTGTGTCAGCAGTTCCTGCAAGAGGAAGGCATTGATGCTATGGACTGGCCCGCCCGTTCCCCAGACCTGAATCCAATTGAGCACATCTGGGACATCATGTCTCGCTCCATCCACCAACGCCACGTTGCACCACAGACTGTCCAGGAGTTGGCGGCTGCTTTAGTCCAGGTCTGGGAGATCCCTCAGGAGACCACCCGCCACCTCATCAGGAACATGCCCAGGCGTTGTAGGGAGGTCATACGGGCACGTGGAAGCCACACACGCTACTGAGCCTCATTTTGACTTGTTTTAAGGACATTACATCAAAGTATATCAGCCTGTAGTATGGTTTTCCACTTTAATTTTGAGTGTGACGCCAAATCCAGACCTCCATGGGTTGATAAATTGGATTTCCATTGATTGTTTTTGTGTGATTTTGTTGTCAGCACATTCAACTATGTAAAGAAAAAAGTATTTAATAAGATTATTTATTTCATTCAGATCTAGGATGTGTTGTTTAAGTGTACCCTTTATTTTTTTGAGCAGTATATATTTTTGATCTCAACGAGACTAACCTGGTTAAATAAATGTAAATAACCCACACCGAAAGACCATCTAGAATTCTGCTATTCACATAGGAGGGGCAGCGGTCTAGGGACAGTTTAGGCATCTCAATTCTGACCCTGATGCGTCCTTCTTAAGGTGAAATGTTGCGTTGGGGTCCCGTGTGGCTCAGTTGGTAGAGCATGGCGCTTGCAATGCCAGGGTTGTGGGTTTAATTCCCATGGGGGACCAGTATGGAAAAATACAAACATTTGAAAAATATAAATTCCAAAAAGTGATTCCACATGCTATGGTTGAGTATTATTGCTACCTTCTCCTCCCTCCTGAATCCCCCCCCCCCCCCCCCCCCCTCCTCCCTCTCTGCGGATGACTTCGTCAACCATTTTGAAAAGAAGGTTGACGATATCCGATCCTCGTTTGCTAAGTCAAACGACACCGCTGGTCCTGCTCACACTGCCCTACCCTGTGCTTTGACCTCTTTCTCCCCTCTCTCTCCAGATGAAATCTCGCGTCTTGTGTCTGCCGGCCGCCCAACAACCTGCCCACTTGACCCTATCCCCTCCTCTCTTCTCCAGACCATTTCCGGAGACCTTCTCCCCTTCCTCACCTCGCTCATCAACTCAACCTTGACCGCTGGCTACATCCCTTCCGTCTTCAAGAGAGCGAGAGTTGCACCCCTTCTGAAAAAACCTACACTCGATCCCTCCGATGTCAACAACTACAGACCAGTATCCCTTCTTTCTTTTCTCTCCAAAACTCTTGAACGTGCCGTCCTTGGCCAGCTCTCCTGCTATCTCTCTCAGAATGACCTTCTTGATCCTAATCAGTCAGGTTTCAAGACTGGTCATTCAACTGAGACTGCTCTTCTCTGTGTCACGGAGGCTCTCCGCACTGCTAAAGCTAACTCTCTCTCCTCTGCTCTCATCCTTCTAGACCTATCTGCTGCCTTTGATACTGTGAACCATCAGATCCTCCTCTCCACCCTCTCCGAGTTGGGCATCTCCGGCGCGGCCCACGCTTGGATTGCGTCCTACCTGACAGGTCGCTCCTACCAGGTGGCGTGGCGAGAATCTGTCTCCGCACCATGCGCTCTCACCACTGGTGTCCCCCAGGGCTCTGTTCTAGGCCCTCTCCTATTCTCGCTATACACCAAGTCACTTGGCTCTGTCATATCCTCACATGGTCTCTCCTATCATTGCTATGCAGACGACACACAATTAATCTTCTCCTTTCCCCCTTCTGATAACCAGGCGGCGAATCGCATCTCTGCATGTCTGTCAGACATATCAGTGTGGATGACGGATCACCAGCTCAAGCTGAACCTCGGCAAGACGGAGCTGCTCTTCCTCCCGGGGAAGGACTGCCCGTTCCATGATCTCGCCATCACGGTTGACAACTCCCTTGTGTCCTCCTCCCAGAGTGCTAAGAACCTTGGCGTGATCCTGGACAACACCCTGTCGTTCTCCACTAACATCAAGGCGGTGACCCGATCCTGTAGGTTCATGCTCTACAACATTCGCAGAGTACGACCCTGCCTCACACAGGAAGCGGCGCAGGTCCTAATCCAGGCACTTGTCATCTCCCGTCTGGATTACTGCAACTCGCTGTTGGCTGGGCTCCCTGCCTGTGCCATTAAACCCCTACAACTCATCCAGAACGCCGCAGCCCGTCTGGTGTTCAACCTTCCCAAGTTCTCTCACGTCACCCCGCTCCTCCGCTCTCTCCACTGGCTTCCAGTTGAAGCTCGCATCCGCTACAAGACCATGGTGATTGCCTACGGAGCTGTGAAGGGAACGGCACCTCCATACCTTCAGGCTCTGATCAGGCCCTACACCCAAACAAGGGCACTGCGTTCATCCACCACTGGCCTGCTGGCCCCCCTACCTCTGAGGAAGCACAGTTCCCGCTCAGCCCAGTCAAAACTGTTCGCTGCTCTGGCACCCCAATGGTGGAACAAGCTCCCTCACGACGCCAGGACAGCGGAGTCAATCACCACCTTCCGGAGACACCTGAAACCCCACCTCTTTAAGGAATACCTAGGATAGGATAAAGTAATCCTTCTAACCCCCCCCCCCCCCCCCTTAAAAGATTTAGATGCACTATTGTAAAGTGGTTGTTCCACTGGATATCATAAGGTGAATGCACCATTTTGTAAGTCGCTCTGGATAAGAGCGTCTGCTAAATGACTTAAATGTAAATGTAAATGTAATGTAATGTATTATTCATATGGTGGTGGCAAATCAAATCAAATCAAATTGTATTTGTCACATGCTCCGAATACAACAGTGAAATGCTTACTTACAAGCCCTTAACCAACAATGCGGTTTTAAGAACAATTCCTTAAAAAAGGAAGAAATAAAAGTAACAAATAATTAAAGAGCAGCAGTAAAATAACAATAGCGAGGCTATATACAGGGGGTACCAGTACAGAGTCAATGTGCGGGGGCACCGGTTAGTCGAGGTAATTGAGGTAATATGTACATATAGGTAAAGCTGGAATATGTAACTTTTTGGGCGATTCATATATAAATGTGTGTTATAGATCTGTCATTCTCACTGAAAGCAAGTCTAAGAAGCGGTAGATCTGTTCTATGTGTGGTATTTCTGTGCTTCCTGTTCTTATGTTTAGTTTTTGCTTCTTTTACTTTTGAGTTTTGTACACCAGCTTCAAACTGCTGAAAATACAATATTTTTGGTTATGTAAAATATATTAACAGCGGTTTAGATGATACAATTATTCTCTACACTATATATGCTTGTTTTGTCACATAAACCGAAATTAGGCAAACTATTAGAATTTTTGTAACCATGAAATGGTGGTGCAATTTCTGCATAGTGCATCTTTAATGACCCAGGAAAATGCACCCTTTGATATAAAAGGTAGGTTCAGCCGTACTATTACATGGGAAGCCGTTTGGTCACTGACTTGTTAATAGGCTTAGGCAGAACTACTCTACACTCACCCCCTCTCTACAATAACTCCCTTAGGAAAGCCTTTTGATGAGTTAATTTTCTTAATGACCTGCCATTTGGTGATGTATTGGGGTCAGCAGTGGTCCTCTGCATCATCACAACTCAGGTTGGTCTTTCTATGCTGCTAAAGGGTAGAGAGATGGAGCCAGTGGAAACACAAGAGGGCCTGTTATCCTCTGTAAATTTTTTGATAATTGTATTTATTGGACTAATTCCGTGGGTGATGCTCTCTATTGGGGTGTGAGCCACTAATCACATAATCAACCTCCATCCAATCCAGGCTAAAGATATGGCCAGTTCTGATTCTAAACCTTTCTCTTGGGTGGACTGTGGAGTTATTGTCTCATCAATGGCCCCTCTCTTCATCACTATGGCTGCTTTTGGAGAGCTCTGATAACAAGTGTCCAGGGGAACCCCCTCTGCCAATCGATCCTGATCCCACGCCTTGATGATCCTCAGAGGAGTACACTTCAAAACATTTCGCTCCCTTTTGACACAAAGCCACACTCACACACATAACCATTCACAAAGATATCCCATCAACAAACTGTGAACAGCAGTCATACAGTTTAGGCTTTTAACTTTTTCCAACATGGATTCCAAAGAACATAAAGAACATAAAGAAGAGGAACAGAACTACCTTTACCAACTGTGACCATGGTAACAGGAAGATCAGAAGAAAACAATGTGATTGATCAATCAAACACTGTGTGGGTGAGTGCGTGTGCGTGTGCGTGTGCGTGTGCGTGTGCGTGTGTGTGTGTGTGTGTGGGGGACATGTTTAACTATACTTGTGGGGACCAAAAGCCCCCACAAGAAGAGTAAACAAACAAACATTTTATCAACTGGGGACATTTTGTTCGTCCCCACAAGGTCGAATGCTATTTCTAGGGGGTTTAGGGTTAAGGTTAAAATAAGTTTTAGGGTTAGAATTAGGTTTAGGGTTAGGAGCTAGGGTTAGGTTTAGGGTTAGTGTTAAGGTTAGGATTAGGGGTAAGGTTAGGGTAAGGGTTAGGTTTAGGGTTAGGGCTTAGGGAAAATAGTGTGTCCTCACAAGGGGTCCAAAACACATGACTAATTACTAATGATATACCAGGTCTATGTTCCGTAGCCCATGTGTGCTGGGGAAAACCCTGAGCCTGCTTTCAACCCAAATAATGCCTCCAGCCTGATAGCCTTCCTGCAGGGCTAGAAATAGAATTGAATAAGAACAAGTCCCCTAAGACAGAATGGTCTAAGAGGGAAACCATGAAAACAAACCCAAAGATACTGCACACTGGGCAAAAACTGGTTGCATCAACGTTGTTTTCATGTCATTTTAACCAAAAAAGTCAATGTGATGACATTGAATCAACATGGCAAACTGATTGGATTTGAAAAAAGTAATCAACCTAAAGGAATTTCATTTTTTTAAACCCAACTTTTTACCTAAATCAAATGATATGGTGAATTGTTTTCTTGATTTCAAGTGGAAGTCACTTTAGTTGAAAACTTAATTTTGGATTTTGGTACATCTGCCTTGTATCTGCCAGCTTTAAATTATGCAGTTCGCTTGCAGAGCACTTATCTGGCTCTTTCCTATATTTGTTTTTCTACCTCTTCCATGACCACCCCTCTTCTCTCTGTATATATACATACAGTTGAAGTCGGAAGTTTACATACACTAAGGTTGCAGTCATTAAAACTAGTTTTTTCAAACACTCCACAAATGTCTTGTTAACAAACTATAGTTTTGGCAAGTCGGTTAGGACATCTACTTTGTGCATGACACAAGTAATTTTTCCAACAATTGTTTACAGACTGATTATTTCACTTATAATTCACTGTATCGCAATTCCAGTGGGTCAGAAGTTTACATACACTAAGTTGACTGTGCCGTTAAATAGCTTGGAAAATTCCAGAAAATTATGTAATGGCTTTAGAAGCTTCTGACAGGCTAATTGACATCATTTCAGTCAATTGGAAGTCAACTGGAGGTGTACCTGTGGATGTATTTCAAGGCCTACCTTCAAACTCAGTGCCTCTTTGCTTGACATCATGGGAAAATCAAAAGAAATCAGCCAAGACCTCAGAAAAAAATGGTAGACTTCCACAAGTCTGGTTCATCCTTGGGAGCAATTTCCAGACGCCTGGATACCACGTTCATCTGTACAAACAATAGTACGCAAGTATAAACACCATGGGACCACACAACCGTCATACCGCTCAGGAAGGAGACGCGTAGTGTCTCCTAGAGATGAGCGTACTTTGGTGCGAAAAGTGCAAATCAATCCCAGAACAAAAGCAAAGGACCTTGTGAAGATTCTGGAGGAAACAGGTACAAAAGTATCTATATTCACAGTAAAATGAGTCCTATATCTACATAACCTGAAAGGCCGCTCAGCAAGGAAGAAGCCACTGCTCCAAAACCGCCATACAAAAGCCAGACTACAGTTTGCAAATGCACATGGGGACAAATATCGTACTTTTTGGAGAAATGTCCTCTGGTCTGATGAAACAAAAATAAAACTGTTTGGCCATAATGACCATCGTTATGTTTGGGGGAGACTTGCAAGCCGAAGAACACCATCCCAACCGTGAAGCACGGGGGTGGCAGCATCATGTTGTGGGGGTGCTTTGCTGCAGGAGGGACTGGTGCACTTCACAAAATAGATGGCATCATGAGGCGGGAAAATTATGTGGATAGACATCAAGACATCCATCAGGAAGTTAAAGCTTGGTCGCAAATGAGCCTTCCAAATGGACAATGACCCCAAGCATGCTTCCAAAGTTGTGTCAAAATGGCTTAAGGACAACAAAGTCAAGGTATTGGAGTGGCCATCACAAAGCCCTGACCTCAATCCCATAGAAGATTTGTGGACAGAACTGAAAAAGCATGTGCGAGCAAGGAGGCCTACATACCCGACTCAGTTACACCAGCTCTGTCAGGAAGAATGGGCCAAAATTCATCCAACTTATTGTCGGAAGCTTGTGGAAAGCTACCCGAAACATTTGACCCAAGTTAAACAATTTAAAGGCAATGCTACCAAATACTAATTGAGTGTATGTAAACTTCTGACCCACTGGGAATGTGATGAAAGAAATAAAAGCTGAAATAAATCATTCTCTCAACTATTATTGTGACATTTCACATTCTTAAAATGAAGTGGTGATCCTAACTGACCTAAGACAGGGAATTTTTACTAGGATTAAATGTCAGGAATTGTTAAAAACTGAGTTTAAATGTATTTGGCTAAGGTGTATGTAAACTTCTGACTTCAACTGTATATATACATATACTGTGGCAAGAAAAAGTATGTGAACCCTTTGGAAATACCTGGATTTCTGCATAAATTGGTCATAAAATTTGATCTGATCTTCATCTAGTTCACAACAATAGACAAACACAGTCTGCTTAAACTAATAACAGACAAGCAATTGTATGTTGTCATATCTTTATTGAACACACTGTGTAAACATTCACAGTGCAGGGTGGAAAAAGTATGTGAACCCTTGGATTTAATAACTGGTTGACCC
Organism: Salmo salar; assembly: GCF_965601325.2. Classification (NCBI taxonomy): domain Eukaryota; kingdom Metazoa; phylum Chordata; class Actinopteri; order Salmoniformes; family Salmonidae; genus Salmo; species Salmo salar. The sequence continues at coordinate 19,746,260 of NC_138314.1, read as the reverse complement.
TCCTTTGGCAGCAATAACCTCAACCAAACATTTTCTGTAGTTGCGGATCAGACCTGCACAACGGTCAGGAGGAATTTTGGACCCTTCCTCTTTACAAAACTGTTTCAGTTCAGCAATATTCTTGGGATGTCTGGTGTGTACTGCTCTCTTGAGGTCATGCCACAGCATCTCAATCGGGATGAGGTCAGGACTCTGACTGGGCCACTCCAGAAGGCGTATTTTCTTCTGTTGAAGCCATTCTGTTGTTTATTTACTTCTGTGTTTTGGGTCATTGTCTTGTTACATCACCCAACTTCTGTTGAGCTTCAATTGGCGGACAGATAGCCTAACATTCTCCTGAAAAATTTCTTGTTAAACTTGGGAATTCATTTTTCCGTCGATGATAGCAAGCTGGCCAGGCCCATACATTACAGTTGGGATGAGGTTTTGATGTTGGTGTGCTGTGCCTTTTTTTCTCCACACATAGTATTGTGTGTTCCTTCCAAACAACTCAACTGTAGTTTCACCTGTCCACAGAATATTTTACCAGTAGCGCTGTGGAACATCAAGGTGCATTTTTGCAAGTTTAAGACGTGCAGCAATGGGTTTTTTTAGACAGCGGTGGCTTCTTCCGTGATGTCCTCCCATGAACACCATTCTTGTTTAGTGTTTTACGTATCGTAGACTCGTCAACAGAGATGTTAGCATGTTCCAGAGATTTTTGTAAGTCTTTAGCTGACATTCTAGGATTCTTCTTAACCTCACTGAGCATTCTGCGCTGTGCTCACGCAGTCATCTTTGCACAACAGCCACTCCTAGGGAGAGTACCAACAGTGCTGAACTTTCTCCATTTATAGACAATTTGTCTTACCATGGACTGATTAACATCAAGGCTTTTAAAGATACTTTTGTAACCCTTTCCAGCTTTATGCAAGTCAACAATTCCAAATCTTAGGTCTTCTGAGATCTCTTTTGTTCGAGGCATGGTTCACATCAGGCAATGCTTCTTGTGAATAGCAAACTCAAATTGTGTGAGTGTTTTTTATAGGGCAAGGCAGCTCTAACCAAAATCTCTAATCTCGTCTCATTGATTGGACTCCAGGTTAGCTGACTCCTGACTCCAATTAGCTTTTGGAGAAGTCATTAGCCTCGAGGTTCACATACTTTTTCCAACCTACACTGTGAATGTTTAAATGATGTATTCAATATAGAGAAGAAAATAATAATTTGTGTGTTATTAGTTTAAGCACACTATGTTTGTCTATTGCTGTGACTTAGATGAATATCAGATAAAATTTGATGACCAATTCATGCAGAAATCCAGGTAATTCCAAAGGGTTCCCATACTTTTTCTTGTCACTGTATATATATATATATGGTGTGAAGCTAATCACCCCCCCCCCCCCCCTCAATCCCCCTCTTTCTTCAGAGACATTTTTACTCCTCTCTCCACATTCCATTCTCTTTCTCTGCAGCAGCATATGCACATCAAGAGTGTGGTAGTGTGGTAGTGAGAGAAGCAGGGGGGGGGGGGGGTGCAGAGCGCAAGGGTGTCAACCAATTGCTATGGGTGATTGCTCATGTATGAGGAGGCAATTGCAGATATCACAAGCAGTCCATTCAGTCTTATCTCCCCTCCTCCATTGAATCCCCATGCTTCAAGACTTTGGAAAGAGTTGGGATGGTGGTATTGGGAGTACTATCATAATTTCAGGGTTTCTCAGCATAGTCAGTGTTTCCCCTAGATTGGTTTTAACCTCAATACAGTTGTGGTTCAGATAACTCTGGCCCCCCAACCCCATTCTCAATATGCCCTGGGGAGGAGGTTGAGACATCACATAGCAAACATCAGCTGACTAACAATGGCGCAACCATCAGGAAAGCATGAGCCTTAAAATCAATCTCCATGATTTTAGTCAGGTCTGGAGCAGTGGCACATCAAGTACTGATGTGATTCTCTCAAATCCTGCAGCAACGCCCAGGGATGAGATGTGAGGAAGCTTACTGCAACCACAGTATCTCCAAAATAACATACCAGGGCTCTCTCCCACAACACAACTGCAACAAGGAAGCATCCAGACCTGAGAGAATGAATTGTAGTCTGCCACCAGTCTCATTGTAAAGAGGCACTTACTGCACAGGGTTGTGTAGAGACATTGATGGAGGAATGGAGGCTGCAGGAAGCTTTACCACCATCAGTGGTTATTAATGGACCACATTATTCATAAATGAAATGGATAAGAAATGTAAATACGTCAAGTAATCATTAGCCTATGTATTTTACAACAGACAGCCTGTAATATCAGTTTTTTTTAAGTGACATATGCTAAGCATAAAATTACGTCAGTAAAGCTTACTGTTTAGTAGGCTCTATGGAATAGCATTCTATTGGTAGTCAAGTAATTTCACTCAGGAAAGCATTTGTTACAGCTACGAAATAAAACGCAATCTATTCACTCAACCTCGTCTTCGGGAACGTTTTCAAAAATCTAGATAATACTCTGATCCATCGGGTCTTTTTGATACAGGTAGCATCATACTGCATACCATAGGTCTATGTGATACAATTCGATACTTTTATCATTCAAATAAATTTTCAATGAGATTATTCAAATAAACTGAAGCCCAGCGCTCCATACATTTTTCATCATAAGTGATGGAGAATCTGTGACTTAGAACCAGCCAGTCCTCATATGTATACATAATGTTATTTTATTCATGTAACTGCATTTTGGAAAAAATCTTTAATTGAAGCACCCTGAACTGCAATACGTGAAACGTAGCCTATTGCTCACAATAGATGCAGACCTTTAGAAAACAGTAGCAAGCCTACCTGAGATTTCAGCCCTCTATTGAAGGAAGATGTCAGGGAATGATGCGGACTAATTTTATACTGTACTGGAATCAACCGCAAACCGTTCATTGCGCATGCAACGCCTGTCACAAGCACAAAAAAAATAGTCAAGGGGTGCTTCTCAATTCCTATAACACCGTCGCCAGGACCAATCTCCACACTATACGCCCTGCGTGGGCTCCTCTCCTCAGTGGTAAGCCCTTGGTACCCTGGGAAGGAGACCCCTGCATCCAAGTAGGCTACCATTGATGCTCAAGTAGTGGACTCTTACCTGGTTATACTTTAAATTAGTCTTCGTTTCGTGTTTCTACATTTCAACTTACTATTTAATTGATTGGCTACACTAGCCCAATGAAAGTAAACACTTTCAGTTAAACGATCTAATAGCCTAGACGTCAACCTTATTTTCATGGATGCTCAATCAGCCTGCAGATCGGGGTAACATATGAAGTTTTTGTTTTCCCTCCATCAAAAGGCCACATTAGTTGCATGTCTGTGTTTTATGTGCTAAATCAAATGGCCATGGTCATCAACAACATTTGTCGCTAGAGGCACATCGTTATACTATTGCCACACTTTATCCTCGATTCTTGGTCTTAAATTGATTTGTGCATGTTAAATAGACTGCCCGTCTCTAAATGCCTTTCACCGCATCTGATTTTACAGTTGCGGTATAACTGAGGATTCATTGTGTATATATAAGGCCATCTATTGGACAGAATATTTATTACAGCTCAAAGACAACCTCTTGTAGGTCACATGATGCACACACACACACTTTTCCACTAGCAGTCACCTGACACTCCCTACACAGTCGGTGCAAAAATGTCTGCGCACTTATCATATGGAAGAGTAAATTTAAACATTTTGAGGGAAGCAGCGCGGAAGGAGCTCCGTGAGTTTTTGGACAAATGTGGAGGAAGCAAGGTAAAACGTCTGGTTTAAAGCGTTTATAAATTACAAGCTAATTTACCTTGTTTTAATCTGCATTTTCTGTTCAACACTAGCTAGCATGCTAAGCTATCATCCACATAAACAATGATGGGGTTGTTGTCGTACATAGTAATCCACATCGTTAGTAACGCTAGCTAACTAGCTAAATAACAGTTAGATGCAGTGGATTCAAGTATCAACTTTGGACCTCAAATAGTATTTATGTGTCAAATTGTTGTTGACTGTCCATAGGCTATTGTGTGGGATGAATACCTGACTGGACCCTTTGGATTGATAGCACAATATTCTTTGTTGAAGGTAAGACTGACTAAAATGTGTAAATCTGTGTGTACTGTAGACCAACAGTAACACTTTTATAAGCGAGTCTGACAGAATAGCAACAATGAATGCTTGTGTTTGCATAGGCTTTAGAAGGCTCACATTACAGCAAGAGCAAAATGCCAAACTGGTTATTGACAGATCTGTGTCTTCTTTATATCCTCCAGGAACATGAGGTGGAGAAGATGTTCACCCTCAAAGGGGGGCGTCTCCCTGCTGCTGACGTGAAAAATATCATCTTCTTTGTCCGTCCCAGGCTTGAGCTGATGGATATTATAGCTGAAAATGTAATCAGGTCAGTATCTCACTGGCACTAAACACTTGTATTGATTTTGGAGTAATGCTGCAGCCAGTATTGCATATGGGTGGAGGTGAATGTGGTTTGCTTACCCTCATATAGCGTATCTCTTGTGTTCAATGTGTGTTTCTGCAGTGAGGATAAGATGCATTCCCCACGTGATTTCCACATGTTGTTTGTGCCACGGCGGAGCATGCTCTGTGAGCAGCGGCTGAAAGAGCAGGGGGTCCTGGGCTCGTTTATCAACATAGACGAGTACATCTTAGACCTCATCCCCTATGATGGAGACCTGCTCTCCATGGAGTCTGAGGGGGCTTTCAGGGTAGGTTAGGACAGGGACATGCACATAGACACTACACACGTCCCAGTGTATGCATATGCTCAGGTACAAAGCTATATTTTGTATTGTAAAGTGTAATTACCCATTCATGTGCCCCGCCTGGCTCCTTTAGGAGTGCTATCTGGAAAGTGACCAGACAAGTCTGTACCACACCGCCAAGGGCCTTATGACTCTCCAGGCTCTGTATGGGACCATCCCCCAGATATTTGGGAAAGGGGAGTGTGCACGGGTGAGTATTGGAAAAGGCTTCATTTGAAGTTTAACTTCTATGGGCTATGTGGGACGCTAGCCCACCTGCGGGACACAGCCAGTGAAATATCAGGGCGGCAAATTCAAAACAACAAAATGTCATAATTCAAATTTCTCAAACATACAACTATTTTTACACAATTTTAAAGATGCACCTCTCCTTAATCCAACCACATTGTCCGATTTCAAAAAGGCTTTACGGCTAAAGCATAAAGTTAGATTATGTTAGGACAGTGCCAACACAAGAAAAACCACACGGCCATTTTCCAAGCAGGAGAGGAGTCACAAAAACCAGAAATACAGCTAAAATGAAGCACTAACCTTTGACGATCTTCATCAGATGACACTCCTAGGACTCAATGTTACACAATACATGTATGTTTTGTTCGATAAAGTTCATATTTATATCCAAAATCCCCATTTTACATTGGCGCGTGATGTTCAGAAAATATTTTGCCTCCAAAACTGCTGGTGAATCAGCACAACAATTTACAAACATACTCATCATAAACGTTGATAAAATATTAAACTGTTATTCAAAGAATTATAGATGAACATCTCCTTAATGCAACCGCTGTGACAGATTTCAAAAAAGCTTCACGGGGAAAGCACACTTTGCAATAATCTGAGTACGGTGCTCAGAAAAATACATCGGGCAATACAGATACCCGCCATTTTGGATTCATCTAAAATCATAAATAGCATTATAAATATTCACTTACCTTTGATGATCTTCATCAGAAGGCACTTCCAGGAATCCCAGGTCCACAATAAATGTTGTTTTGTTAGATAATGTCCATAATTTATGTCCAAATACCTCCTTGTTGTTTGCGCGTTCAGTAAGCAACTCCAAATGTAGGAAGCGTGCCGAAAATTTTACGACGAAAGTCAAAAAAAGTTATATTTACATTCGTAGAAACATGTCAAACGTTGTATAGCATCAATCTTTAGGGCCTTTTTAACATAACATTTTTCATGACATAAAGTTTTATGGAACACAGCTACCTCATCACGTGAATGCGCGCCAATGAACTCATGTCATTTTCTGAGTCACCAACTTCCCGGCCTTCTTGTTCGCTCTCTGTTCACTGCAAAAGCCTGAAACAAGGTTCTAAAGACTGTTGACATCTAGTGGAAGCCTTAGGAAGTGCAAAATGAACCCTAAGTCACTGTGTGTTAGATGAAATGACTTGAAAAGACTACAAGCATCAGATTTCCCAATTCCTGGTTGGATTTTTCTCAGGTTTTTGCCTGCCATACGAGTTCTGTTATACTCACAGACATCATTCAAACAGTTTTAGAAACTTCAGAGTGTTTTCTATCCAAATCTACTAATAATTTGCAAATATTTAACTCTGGGCCCAAGTATTAGGCAGTTAACTCTGGGCACGCTTTTCATCCGAAAATGAAAATACTGCCCCCTATACCTTAAAAAGTTAAATGTCCACATTTTGTTTTGAAACAAACAGTCAACTCTTGGATAAATGCATTGTGTTGGAAATTAAACTCTTGTGTCTTTTTCCTGTGAAGCATGTAGCTAACATGATGCTTAGGATGAAAAGGGAGTTTGCTGGCAGCCAGACTCAGATCCTACCTGTGTTTGACTCACTGCTGCTGCTGGACCGCAATGTAGACCTGCTCACCCCTTTGGCCACACAGCTCACCTACGAGGGCCTCATTGACGAAGTCTATGGAATCACCAACGGTGAGGATGGGCCTCTGTTAATGCATGAAAAACAATAATAAGCTAAATACATTGACATGGCTTTATTCAATGACATATAGATTAAAATACAGACATCTTGAGAGGTTTCTGTCGATTTGTGTATGTGGTTTTGTGACCTTTGTCTGCATGTTTGTCTATTCTGTGTGCATGCGTCTGCAAACAGGTTATGTGAAGTTGCCTCCTGAGAAGTTTTCTGCCCAAAAGAAGCAGGGTGAGGCGGGTAAAGACCTGCCCACGGAGCCCAAGAAGATGCAGCTCAACTCAGCAGAGGAGCTGTATGCTGAGATACGGGACAAAAACTTCAATGGCGTAGGGGCTGCACTGAGCAAGAAGGCCAAGATCATCTCCGCTGCATTTGAGGTTGGCCTCATCCCAACACACACTCACAGACACACACAGACAGAGCAGACCGACTGTTGAAAACACTCATAAGTCCTAATGTCAGACCACCAAAGCTAGAGTTGTCTTTAACTTAACAATTTGAGCCAAGCCTGGTGAGATCAAGCCCAGGCCCAGTCCTTGTCTTAGAAAGGCGAGGGGTTCCTCTCTTGGAACATATGGGAATTGGCTCCAATTTCATTAATATGATTAAAATACTTTATGCCAATCCCTCAGCCATAGTTGTAACAGGCAATATCTAATCTGCTCCGTTCATAATCACTAGAAGCAGCAGACAAGGCGATCCAATTCCACCACTGCTATTCTTATTATCCATGGAACCTCTGGCCCAGGCAATTTGTCAATCTCTAAAATCTACTGATCACTTCATCTCATTATACACAGATGATAGTAGATGGAATAATATCCCAGTTGCTTTAACCAGTAGAATATCTATTGTCAAAATGTATATATTGCCATAGCTGAATTTCTGTAGTTCAATGCTTCTCATGGCGCTCCCTCTTTTGGCTATTGGGATAAAATTCATAGTGCGGTTTCAAAATGTATATGGCAAGGTAAACGATCCCGGATAAAATTAATGAATTTACAAAGAGGGAAAGACGTAGGAAGACTATCCATACCCAACTTTAAATTGTATTTTCAACCACTAGCTTTTAACCCCGTCCTAAATTGGTTTAGACATGATTCTTCTGCCCCCGGGCTGAATATATATATATATATATATATATATATATATATATATATATATATATATATAGAGAGAAATATGGTGTCTCCTATTGCCCTGGAAGAGGTGGTCTTCTCTGATATATCCCTTAAACAATGTAAACTACGCTTTGGTCCTATTATTGCTCAAACAATTTCTATTTGGCGCAAAATTGATAAAACAATGTACAGTTGAAGTCAGAAGTTTACATACACTTAGGTTGCAGTCATTAAAACTTATTTTTCAACTACTCCACAAATTTCTTGTTAACAAACTATTGGCAAGTCGGTTAGGACATCTACTTTGTGCATGACACAAATAATTTTTCCAACAATTGTTACAGACAGATTATTTCACTTATTATTCACTGTGTCAGAAGTTTACATACACTAAGTTGACTGCCTTTAAACAGCTTGGAAAATTCCAGAAAATTATGTCATGGCTTTAGAAGTTTCTGATAGGCTAACTGACATAATTTGAGTCAATTGGAGGTGTACCTGTGGATGTATTTCAAGGCCTACCTTCAAACTCAGTGCCTCTTTGCTTGACATCATGGGAAATTCAAAGGAAATCAGCCAAGACCTCAGAAAGAAAATTGTAGACCTATACAAGTCTGGTTCATCCTTGGGAGAAATTTCCAAATGCCTGAAGGTACCACGTTCATCTGTACAAACAATTGTACGCAAGTACAAACACCATGGAACCACACAGCCATCATACCGCTCAGGAATGAGACGCGTTCTGTCTCCTAGAAATGAACGTACTTTGCTTCGAAAAGTGTAAATCAATCCCAGAATAAAAGCAAAGGACCTTGTGAAGATGCTGGAGGAAACCGGTACAAAAGTATCTTTATCCACAGTAAAACGAGTCCTATATCGCCATAACCTGAAAGGCCGCTCAGCAAGGAAGAAGCCACTGCTCCAAAACCGCCATAAAAAAATCCAGATTACGGTTTGCAAATGCACATGGGGACAAAGATCGTACTTTTTGGAGAAATGTCCTCTGGTCTGATGAAACAAAATTAGAACTATTTGGCCATAATGACCATCGTTATATTTGGAGGAAAAAGGGGGAGACTTACAAGCAAAAGAACACCATCCCAACCGTGAAGCACGGTGGTGGCAGCATCATGTTGTGGGGGTGCTTTGCTGCAGGAGGGACTGGTGCACTTCACAAAATAGATGGCTTTATGAGGAAGGAAAATTATTTAGATATATTGAAGCAACATCTCAAGACATCAGTCAGGAAGTTAAAGCTTGGTCGCAAATGGGTCTTCCAAATGGACAATGACCCCAAGCATGCTTCCAAAGTTGTGTCAAAATGGCTTAAGGACAACAAAGTCAAGGTATTGGAGTGGCCATCACAAACCCCTGACCTCAATCCTATAGAAAATTTGTGGGCAGAACTGAAAAAGTATGTGTGAGCAAGGCCTACAAACCTGACTCAGTTACACCAGCTCTGTCAGGAGGAATGGGCAAAAATTCACCCAACTTATTGTCGGAAGCTTGTGGAAGGCTACCCAAAAAGTTTGGCCCAAGTTAAACAATTTAAAGGCAATGCTACCAAATACTAATTGAGTGTATGTAAACTTCTGACCACTGGGAATATGATGAAAGAAATAAAAACTGAAATAAATCATTCTCTCCTATTATTCTGACATTTCACATTCTTAAAATGAAGTGGTGTTCCTAACTGACCTAGGACAGGGAATTTTTACTAGGATTAAATGTCAGGAATTGTGGAAAAACTGAGTTTAAATGTATTTGGCTAAGGTGTATGTAAACTTTCAACTGTAACTGGGAATCAAAATGACATTCTCATTCTCCAATATTTCACAATAATGCCTTGGAGGGCAGCCTTTTGCATCCGTCTATGATATCTTTTTGAATCTCTCAATCAATCAGAGAAGATTAACTGCTAACAGGCAGCACTGCTGTGAACAAAATTGTTACCTCCAAGATGGCAACCACCTCACTCTCACCCATTTAAGAAGTGGATACAGTTACTATTGGAAGTTATAACATTAGTATTATTATGTGGAGTGGGAAGCATGGTTTCCGGGTGTGGAGGGAACGGGTTATCTTTGTATGCATTTATTTGATTGTTTTTGTACCTGTAACCCCCCTCTGAAAAATAAAAATAACCAAACTGATAAAAATCTTGGTCACAAAAAAATGAAAGAAAAGCGAGGATACAGGAAAATTCACCTTTGTTATGATCAACAACTGTTAAATGTGACAGGCTTTATAAAACATCCATATAGCTTCAGAAATTAGACAGATCCTGCTGCTGTTGCCTGTCTTTGAGTAAAAACTGATTCTGTGAGCTCCACAACATGTCGACTAAAGCAATCGCGTCTCACGAATGCGGCGGCTTTTATAATTTTTGCAATGCATAATAAAGGCTTTAAATCTAGTTTTTGTTAGAACAGACTCTGGGATTTCTTAAAATGTGTTTTCAGTGTTGTTTACACTGTTCCAAACGGTAAAAAATAAAATTCAACTAACACCTGTTTGGCACCTGCTCCTACCCTCCTTGTTGTTCCTCTTCTTGATCGGCGTCTTATTGTTATTATTAGTATTACAATTATTATGAATATCATTGTAATAGCCTACTAAGTATTATTATTATTAGTCCTATTAGGCTATAGTAGCCTTGTATAATCTATCCACTATCGAGCTGTGAGAGCGTGTCAATTTTTAGCTGTGTTAACGTAACTTACTTCAGTATATCTCAATCAATTAATCATTCATCATGTCATCACACAGCATACACATTGTTGGTTCCTGTGACTGCTCGCTGCTGAGAAGAAGAGAGAGATTTAGAGAAAGTAGTAGTGGAGTCCAAGGTGCGCTAGTAGTCGAACAGACACGCAAGGTCTTTTTTGGTTTGTTACATGATTTGGATCCGAATCAATTCAGAGAAATTCTGGTCCAGCCCAAGCCCATTCGGTACTGTTGAGCTCATCAGGTTCAAGCTGAAAATGACAACTCTTATCTAATGCTCATTTAAGTCGCTTTGGATAAGAGCATCTGCTAAACTACTCTAACGTAAATGTAATTACATTTTAGCTACCGATTTCTCTCATATCAATTTGTGTTCTTATTAATCACCTTCGATGTGCCAGGTGGATTTCCAATGGTAAAAAGTAAAGCCAGCTGACAGTTAGTATTATCGACTAAGACCGTAAACAACATTTTTATGATACAAGAGTGTCAGATAAGAGCAACAAAAAAAGCTGTTTTCTACTGTGTTTAGGTGATCTCCCCACAGGCCTACATTTTTGTCAGCAAGAGACTTTTTGGCATCATAACTGTCACTGGGTGCTTTGCATGTGATAATTGGGCTGTCGTCCCACACCGGTGGGTGTTGATGTATTCTTACATTTCTGTCCTGCCCAAACCTGTTCCTAATCCAAGTTTATGTTCTCTAGTTTGATGATTGTATCAGTGAGAGCATCAGCTTTCTCCAGCCAACAAGCCCTTTCTTACTACTGTTATGCCTACGTGGCAGCAGTCTATACGATATGTTTCATCTGAAATCATCCCTACATCTTTGCTTTGAGCTTAATGTCTGTTTATTGTGTAGTTGAGAAGCAGATTTTTTTTGTAATTTCCTACGTGATTGTAGTCAGCTCAAACGGTTCTCACATTTCACATCATCCGTATGTTACACTACACAGTCCTTGTCAAAGTCTATCATACATTTTCCTTATTTCAAACCTCCAGCATCCAGTATCTGACTCATGGTAATGTGTGATTTAAACTGTCTACGACGGACCTGTCAACTTTTTTTCCCAGTGTTTTAATGTTATTTAATTGAATTTGTCTTGCAGGAGCGGCATAGTGCCAAAACAGTGGGTGAGATAAAGCAGTTTGTGTCCCAGCTGCCCCACATGCAGGCAGCACGGAGCTCGCTGGCCAATCACACCTCCATAGCTGAGCTCATCAAGGACATCACCAGTGAGAAAAACAACCTTTACTCCTTCTCCTTTCATGTCCAACTAACACCCCTCCACTCTGTCTTTCTTCCTGATACAAGATATACCTACAGTATAATCCGATCTTGATAGAATTGAATGTGGTAGAGTATATCAGTATGTCATGTATGTGTGGCATACAGTTTAGAGTAAGACGGCTGTTGGTACTCTGTAACAGAGGTAAATGGATATTCTCTCTCTCCGATACAGCCTCTGAGGCCTTCTTTGATAACCTGACAGTGGAGCAGGAGTTTATGACTGGAGTCGATACAGACAAGGTAGGTACACAATGTTTTCAGTGCTTGGTGGACTTGTGGTTAGCTCTAATATTGTAAGCTGCTGGGGTGGGGGCCGCAAACAAAATATCAATTTTTTTTTTAGGAACTCAGTCAGGGTCTCAACTTACTGTTGAGAGTTAGAATAGTAGAATACACAAGTTGGAATGATGAAATGTAGTGGGTGCATCACCAGTTCTTCTCTTCTAATGTCTCAATGTGACTATCAGTGTGGATTAATGACTCCAGGGTCAGTTTGGACATCTTATTGACATGAAGATAATTAATTTAATGAGATGCTTTTCACACCATGCAATGTTATTAGAACTGAGTTTGGGTATTAGACAGTTGATTTGATCTGACAAGTCTGCCAGATCTTTGTTCTAGAAAGGTGATAATGGAAGACTGACAATAAACAAGCCTGTTGTAGCAGGAGGAGGGCGGAGTTTGTTTGAGAGGCTATTTACACCTTGTAGTAATCATGGCCGAATGATTACTGACCAGGCATGCAGGGCATGTGCCCAGTGGCCCTGATTTTGTTAGTCACTCTCACTCAGATATCATATGAACATGGCATAAGTCAGTTATGGTATGTTTTAAAAACTGGAACATTTTCTCTCCACTCCATGGCAAACTTTGTAGAATTACAGGAAATTTGCTTTAAAACTGCAACATTTTCTCACTGCCCCATGGCAAAATGTGTAAAATTTTGCAAAATGTGCTTTAAAACCACGGGCGTAGAGGGGATCACTTAAATGTTTTACCAGCGTGGTGGGGGGCCCCAAAACCAATTATTGCCTAGGGCCCCCAAAAAGCTAGGGTCGGCCCTGAAAGCTGCCTTCACTAAATAAACATATTTTTGGGCTGTGTGTGTGTGTTTTTGGGCTGTAATCTTGCTAATCAACAACACCTATTTCCCATTCCCCAGGTTAACACATACATAGAGGACTGTATCGCCCAGAAGGATCCCCTAATCAAAATCCTGCGGCTGGTCTGTATGCAGTCGGTCTGCAACAATGGCCTCAAGCAGAAGTTGTTGGACTACTACAAGAGGGAGATTCTGCAGGTGCTTTTTTGTCTTATTACATTACAATAAGTCAGTGGTTTTAAACGAGTGATGGTCATTTTGAAGATGTGATGAATGCTACTGTGGCAACATGATTGACCTGTGCTGTTTTTCTCCAGACGTATGGATATGAACACATGCTTACCCTCAACAACCTGGAGAAGACAGGTCTTCTGAAGCCCCAGACAAGCACCAGGAATAACTACCCCACCATCAGGAAGACACTCAAACTCTGGATGGAGGATGCCAATGAACAGGTGAATGAATCCCATGAGAGAGACATAATGCAGTCTGGGAGAGGGGATGGGGATTAACACTAACACCTGTGTGACAACACTGTAATTATTCTAGTGACACGTTAGTAATATAGTCATTGCTTAGTAACTGCACAATAATGGAGTTGAGTTGTTTTTGTCATTAAGAAAGTTGAGAGAAAAAAAATGTCTTTGTAAAACAACGTTGCCAAAACCCACATGCGTAGTTTTTCCTCTGACTGTGAGAGTGGGATTTGTATATAGTATTGTCTGTACTGATACCCAGTGTGTGTGTGTGTGTGTGTGTGTGTGTGTGTGTGTGTGTGTGTGTGTGTGTGTGTGGGGGGGGCATCTTCATCCAGAACCCCAACGACATCTCCTATGTGTACAGTGGCTATGCTCCTCTCAGCATCCGTCTGACCCAGGTGTTGGCCAGGCCTGGCTGGCGCAGCATCGAGGAGGTTCTGAAGATGCTCCCTGGTCCACACTTTGAGGAGAGACAACAGCTGCCTGCTGGTCTCCATAAGAAACGTAAGGAGTGCAGGAGACCAAGGCAGCCAGTTGCTGTCTTGCTCAACAAGCTGAGCTATTGAAAGGCAGGGTGAACGATCACCGGTGTGGTGATCTGCTGGCTGTAGACAAGAACTGGCTTTTTCCCTGTCGTGTCAGATGTCTTAGAGCAGCAGTTGATTTATTGTACACAGTGAACCAAACTGGACCTTACCATTAAGTGTGTGTCTGTCTGGGTAATTGTTTGTGTACATGGATTTGTTTATGAAAGAGGGGAAAAGGCACTGGTGACCGGGGTATGGAATATCCCTCTCATCTTAAGCATTATAACTGTGGTTTACTGACTCCAGGGTCAGTTTGGATACCTCATTGACATGAGGATAAATAATTTGGTGAGATGCTTTTCACACCATGCAATGTTATTAGAACTGAGTTTGGGTATTAAGACAGTTGACTTGATCTTACATGTCTGCCAGATCTTTGTTCTAGAAAGGTGATAATGGAAGACTGACAATAAACAAGCCTGTTGTAGCAGGAGGAGGGCGGAGTTTGTTTGCGATTTGAGAGAATAGTGTGTGGGTGCGGACATTTATTATTATATTTTTTTAAATGTTATCTTTTATTTTACTAATCACGGCCAATCACGGCCAGATGTGATACAGCCTGGATTAGAACCAGGGGCTGTAGATGCAGTGCCTTAGACCTCTGCGCCACTCGTGAGCCCAAGGATCTGGGTTGAATGGGAGGATGGGGGTTGAATGGGAGGTTCTGGGTTGAATGGGAGGATCTGGGTTGAATGGGAGGATCTGGGTTGAATGGGAGGATCTGGGTTGAATGGGAGGATGGGGGTTGAATGGGAGGATGGGGGGTTGAATGGGAGGATCTGGGTTGAATAGGAGGATCTGGGTTGAATGGGAGGATCTGGGTTGAATGGGAGGATCTGGGTTGAATGGGAGGATGTGGGTTGAATGGGAGGATGTGGGTTGAATGGGAGGATGTGGGTTGAATGGGAGGATGGTGGGTTGAATGGGAGGATGGGGGGTTGGATGGGGGGTTGAATGGGAGGATGGGGGTTGAATAGTAGTGTCTCTTACTTTCTTTGTGAGTTTACATGTACAATATTGGTTTTTGAGGTTATCAAAGTAACCTCACTTCAAAACAAACATTCTGCTAAGTAATGATAATTTGGTGGGTGCTTATATTTGTCCTGTTTCATACATGTACAAGTGTGTATTATACGTATGTGTGAAATGGAAATGTATTTTTTTCCATATCCCAACTCCCCCTGAGACATCCTCTGAGAATGGAGCACCCTGTGATCTCCACCCTGTTTGACTGTGCTTTCCCCACCCACAGGCCAGCAAGGGGAGAACAGGACCACACTGGTGTTCTTTCTGGGAGGGGTGACGTACGCAGAAATTGCTGCCCTGCGCTTCCTGTCTCAGATGGAGGATGGTGGCACAGAATACATCATTGCCACCACCAAGCTCATCAATGGTACCAGCTGGATCAAATCCCTAATGGACCGCCCTGAGGCTCAGGCCTCCTGAGCCCGCTGTCTGCCCCCTCAGGGGGAACAGATGCACTGCTGGACCCAACAAACATTCGGAACAAAAGACCTTGCCGCTTGTTTTTAATGTCCATATTCCAGCACCCTGCCGGTGTGTCTGATTGAGCTCAGCAGAAGTCAGCTCCTCAATTGTCAATGTCTTTCTTCTGCAACTCTCACAGCTTGCTAAATGTAGTTCTCCATTGTCACCTGTTGTGGTCACTGTATGGAGCCAAGAAGATGTCTCTTACTTGGGGCATGATCATATGAAAGGTTCTAAGATCATTGTAAAAAATAATACTGTATTTACAGAGGCTGAAATGTAGTTGTTTGTATTATTGTTTATTAGTGATTTCAACCTATATATTGTGTTGTACAGTATAGGGATTTTCTCTCTCCTTTCCAGTATTTGTGTAAAAAGTCCTGTAAATAAAATGTGTAATTGACAGCTTATTACTGCTTTTATAACCAGAGTTAACCTCAGGTCTCTAAAACACTGACCATTTAAACATTTATCCTTCCACTCTACAATGTGACCAAATGTCTGATGTACAGTTGGACAGTCTGACTTTGGCTGCACCTCCATTACACTATCCTTGCTCCAGCTTCAACATGTAGGATCTAAAATCCTTGATAACGATTAATTAGGCAACATGTATTGTTACTTTTTACGAGTTGTTTATGCTGTAGAAGAAAATAAAGATCGGACAGAATGATGCAGGCAGGGAGGAAAGGAGTGGAGCGGAAAGGTTATGAGCCCAGTCAGCCTTCAGCAGTCCAGCTCTTTCAAGGAACAATTAGCCCAATAACAGGCCTCCCGATCAGCCGATAATGGCCCTCTGCTGTCTGGATATCTTACCCCATAAAGGCCCATGATTTGACAGCGCAGGACGCTGATTGAATTAGGAGGCCATTTGCTCCGTGTTCCGGTAGAGGATGAGTGCGGGGGAGTTGGGTTTGATCTCTTGGCTAGATCGATGGTTTGTCCGTGCCCTGCGCTATGCTCAGCGGGGTATTGTAGTCAGTGGGGGACGGGTATTGACAGGCTGACAGCAGTCTGAGATTTTTGTGAACTCACAGGCCAGATCGAAAAGAATATATATTATCTTCAACCTATAGCGTTG
This sequence comes from Salmo salar, assembly GCF_965601325.2. Lineage (NCBI taxonomy): Eukaryota > Metazoa > Chordata > Actinopteri > Salmoniformes > Salmonidae > Salmo > Salmo salar. Next base: position 19,729,680 of record NC_138314.1, on the reverse strand, counting down.
GAAGAGTCAGGAACTGAGTGTGAAATATCACATGAAGATATATGTGGTATTGCATTTTCTTTTCGGTTTGTCAAATGTATGATAACACATTGAACACATCGAAACCCGTGCACTGAGAGCATCTGCAACAGATGCAATTTCCAAGAAGTTAAAATAGGCTACCAATAGACTTCCGATTGGGTAAGTAGCCTAACCATTTTTAGGCAGTTTATAAATACTGACAACGTTTTAACGATATGTTCAATGAGTTCATTGGTTGCATCCATGTTCAGTTATAAACTTTCATATACTTGAAAAATGCATAAACGGTATAGTTTAGTAAACAATTTTATAATAATACAGATTATATAGGTTATCAAAGCAACAACAACAAAAATGACTTTAGCTGAGAAAGAAGTGGGGCTTTGCTGTTTTTGGTGCACCATCCGTTAAATACTTATTCTGAATAAATGTGTTTAGGCTATTGCTATATTTGTTTTAGGGCTCTATTCGATCCATATTGCAGAAGTTCAGAGTTACAGCGTGATTGAAATGTAAAGTCAATGTTCGAGCGTCAGCGGAGGCTGCATTCAAGGTAAACGCTGCATGTGTCGGAAATTACCTTAAAATGTATATTGCGCAATGTAACGCTTCAGTGATACAGATTGAATAGAGCCCTTAGACTATTACATTATTTTGACTTTTGTAGGCCTATATGATCGAGGTTGTATCGTCTACAAGTGCAGGGAATTTGTGCTATTTGTGCACTGTAAAATGTGCATGTGGACGATAGACAGAATATCTATAAAGGAATTACATTCCCTGAGAGAATTTAAAAATAACTACATTTGAAGATCATTTCAATCGATAAAGTTGCTTAATTACTTTCTGAGTGGGTGAACCAGCCACTCCAGTGTTTACAAACAGCAGCGCTTCTCCTTATTGGTTCTCTAAAATATTTTGTATCGTTACAAATAATTATTGGGTGTTTTGACAAGCTATAAGCCATTACTGTATTCTTCAAATATCAAGGGGTATATTTCAGTAGTTGAAATTACCAATAAGATATACAGACTACTTCTTGTAGCTTGTATGTGTCTGAGGTAAATGTATGATCATTTGCGATGAGTGAGATCAAAAGCACTTGGAGCAATTTACAAATATATTATGCATAAGGTAATGGTTTGACTATTGTAGTCTTTAGCCATGCATATGAGTTGCTGATATAGGCTCTACTGTATACCCAATGGGGGACCAAATTAAAATCCTTGAAATCTTTTCAGGGCCTGGGATTGCAGAGCAGACAGATCCTGCAAACTACATCACTCATTGGGTGACTGAATACCTGTACGAGATGGAGCCAATGTTTATCTGCTTCCTTCGGACCTTTAAAGAACTTCTGAAAGTTGTTCTCTTCAGTTACACAGTGCTGTTAGGCGCTTTGCTCTTAGCAGGCTGGACAACATACTTCATGGTTGCAAAATAAAAAGGGGGACTTGATGAGTTGCTCTATTATAGTATGACTGTTATAAAAGCACTTGTGTAGGCCTATTGTTGTTCAAAATATCCAGACTGTAGGCCTACAGCCTAATAATAATAATTACGGATATAACCGGCTTAAGCAGGTTTCCAGATAATAGCAGAAGTAAGCTATGTTGTATGATATTGTATAGAACATTTGTTTATCTGTTATTATGGTGATGTTTTTTTCGCAAAGGGAAGAAAGTTCCCATCATAATGCTTTGGTCATGTGTTCATGGTGTAAGCTTGTTTCTTAGCCATGTTTCTAAGAGGATGGATTTCCCTGTGTGCAAACTCAAATTACTATGTACTCATTAAACATTTCAAATAAAATGCAGAGCGTAGCTAACTCAAAGTTTGCGCTGATTCTGGCGCTGTCCATGGTGCTGAAGGTTTAGTGTGCCGAAAACGCAGAACAAGGAATTACAGCAGGCGAAATATTCATCTGCAGCTAAATTACAATCGGCCGGTGTACTAGATTATGATACGTAGGCCTACAACAGGTTTTGCACCAGGGCCCTGGTCAATTTGAGAGTGTAGTGTATTAGTGCGGAGTGGAAATCGAATAGCTTTTTAAACGTTGATGCGGCTCGTTTTCCCGTCTTTATGTGGCACCATCTTCAAGTAAGACGCGTTCACTGAGGTGTGAAGAAAGGGTCCGCGCTCCACTAGTAGTGTTAGCTCCTCCTCCACAAATCAATGGCTTGCGAGGGCTCGCTCTTACTAGTACGTTTTAGCGTCTTTTTCACATAGATAGTTGCGAAAAACAACAGCAGTTATGTTTACCCTCTCTGAGTTTATGGTAATTTTAGCTATGTTGTCCGCCACCGCGTCAGGTTATTTTGTAAGCATAGACGCTCATGCAGAAGAATGTTTATTTGAACGAGTCAACTCTGGTACCAAGATGGGCCTCATGTTTGAGGTGGCCGAAGGAGGTTTCCTTGACATCGATGTGGAGGTAAGCCCATTGAGTTGTGGAAGGTGCCCAACATCTTTCTAAATCTGTTTGAGCGAAATCAGTCCCTGCAGCAGCTCAATTAGCTAGGTTTGGAATATGCGGGCCTTGCTAAATATGAGCAATTGAGTTAGCTAACGTTAGCCTAGCTAGCTAGCAAGCCATTAAACTCGTCCTACTAGTTTACTAGCAATATGAGTTAGTGTGGCTAACAAATAATGCTAACAGTTGGTCTTGTCATATAATGTACTTGTAGTGAAGTCTACACCTTGCGGTACAGAATACTGACAATTTTATTGTTAGCTAAGTTGGGTGGGTAAATAGATAGCTTGGTAATGTAGCTAGCTATGTCGGAGATATTAGAAAACTCTCTGGATGTTAGTGGCTAAGTATCTTTGATCGCTAACTTTTTGGCGAGTTGGCCAACTAACGTTAACCTGCCTAGCTAGCAGCATCACCTTGCAAACGTCACTGAAATTGTGCCATATAATAATAGTTAGTAGCTTTAAGTAGCTACTATCCTGTTTACATAGTTATTATAATTTAAATAACATGAGCCAAGGCATGATTTCATGTTATGGCTGTTTATAATTCATATATTTGTGTTGGTGGATTTGGGCAGCATTCTGCCGAAGAGCCAATTTATGCTTGATCCGAAAATGTGGTCGGGGGCTCCAGTATGGAGGGTGTGACGCAATTGCGAAGCCTCCAGCGGCATGCAGAGGCCCAATTTGAGCCATGTGCATGGCATGCGCCTCCCATTTTTTGTAACGATGCAGAGGGCTCCATATCCCAGCTCCGCATTGACATGATTGGTTGAGGGTTGATGGGGGTGCTGGAGGTCCTGTTTAAACCAGGGGCGAAAATCTGATATCAACTTTGGAGGGGACAATTACATGAAATTTTCTCAAGAGCAATTCCTGAGGGGGACACCAAAAGTAGTGCTGTAACACAGCCTACATTGTAATATGGTAAATACTACACAACTAATCACAACAGCAATACCATTGCCTTTAACAAATCTTAGTTCAGTCACCAGTTTAAGTTGAGAGTGGGGGTATCCATGGCATTTTCCAATTATGTTCCTATTTTACAAGTCAAAAAAATTGAGAACCTTTCATAATGTTGCCAAACAAAGACTCAACAAACTTACCTGAGACTCCCTGTCTCTGCCAGTCTGTCCCTGCATATCTGTCCCCAACTCTGCTGTCTGTGTGCCATCTGTTGCCTGCTCTGCCTAATGACATCATTGTGAAACATTTCCATTAGAATGTAATTTCTTTCTTATGAACATTTTATCAACTAGTCTTTGAGATATTAGGCTACTAGGGTTCTTACTATGCGTTTTGGTGTATTGAAAAATACTCTGATGTCCGTCTTTTATTTTTCTGCCATTTTTCTACCTGGCTGGCTACACACACAGTGTGTAGGTTATTTACAGTAGGAGATGGGCTTCTATCATATTCAATCATTCTATTTGGGCTTCGATCTAAAAGGTAGCTAGCAAATGTGAAACGGATTAAAATGACAAGAGTTGACAGCTGTATGAGTTCACCATTTACACAACATATGCTGCAACCTTTTGTAATTTTAATAGTTTGTTTCATATTGGCTGGCTTCCAACAATAGCTGAATTTGCAAAGCTAGCGAGCACCAATTCAGTTTCAGTGGTGTTTGCTATAATCTTTGCTACTCGAGTTAAATAAAGGTGAAATAAAATAAATAAATAAAAGTTCACTTGCGACAATTTAGCTTTTGCAACGAGACCATTAAATATATTTAAGACAATGGTAGAAGAGAGTGTAGTTCTGTTCAGTTTGGATTTCAGTTTATCGCTAACCTTATCACAGGGATTTTGAAGCACTAACTTACATCATCTGCATGCTGATTCCATCTTTGACGACGCTACATAAATGGAATAGGTACTAGCTAGCTTAATAGTTAATATTTGCGCGCTAGCTCTGCATATTCAGCTAGTGTGTGTGCGCGATTGACTGGATTAACCTCACGTCAGTTACGTGCATTGAGTGCCTTTCAGACAGTAGATACGACCTCTCTGTTACGGAGCAAGCTAAGGAACTGGCAGTGGATCAAACCATTGTGAGGCAAAGGGTGGGGGGGTTGCAATCTTTTGAAACTTAAAAACGCACTATTAAGTGTCTATAATCAGCACAATTGCTTTCATTGCGTATTATTAATATTATTTAAATTACATAGTTATGTTTCAGTGATATATTGGGGGGGACAAATCATATTTTTCCCAGGATGGGGGGGTCGTGTGTCCCCCGTCCCCCCCGGGATTTCCGCCCCTGGTTTAAACACAAACTCACTTCCTTGACAACTTCCTTCACAACAGTTCTGCCCTGCTCCACGAAGCGCAAGAAGTATGAATGCCCTGACTTCTACAGAGGCCATATCGCCATAAATGCTGCATGTCCGATGCAGATGTTGGATTGACCATGTAGCGCCTTTAATTCTGGTGTCCAGTCAAAACATAACTAAGTTACCTGTATTCCTAACGGTAATGGGATAGTTCACCCAAATTATATATTGGTTTCCTTGCCCTGCTATCATCCCACTTATACATTTTTTTTATTTAACATTTATTTAACTAGGCAAGTCAGTTAACAACAACATTCCTATTTACAATGACGGCCTACCCCGGCTAAACCCGGACGATGCTGGGCCAATTGTGCGCCGCCCAATGGGTCTCCCAATCACAGCCGGATGTGATGCAGCCTGGATTAGAACCTGGTACTGCAGTGTCCTAGACCGCTGTGCCACTCGGAAGCCCAATTCAAGTATATTGTGCCGGTATTAGCATTTTGGGTGCACGATGTTCATGTTCAAATTATCTATAAGTGACTTTGTTGAGCTTCAGAATCAATTTTAGATACTTTCGGATGTTTGGACATGATGCACGAAAAATGCTAATATCGGTACCATGACTTAAATGGGATTTGTGCCACAAATGCTAAAATGTTAGCATTTGGAAACAGTGCAAGGGAAATAAAACCAAAGCATGGATTGCTGTCATACCTTGGCCATAGACTGCTTACAAGGTAAGGAAACCAGTTGGTCATCTTGTAATTCATCTGAACTATCCCTATAACAGGGGAATATCAATTACTAAGCAGGTACTTTTCATTTGCAGATCACGGGTCCAGATGGGAAGCAGATTTATAAAGGAGACAGAGAATCCAGTGGAAAGTACTCTGTGGCTGCCCATATGGATGGCACATACAAGTTCTGCTTTAGCAATAAGATGTCCACCATGACGCCCAAGATTGTCATGTTTACCATTGACATCGGAGAGGCCCCCAAGGGAGACGGCATGGAGACGGAAGGTAGGCTGGGGTTAAGGTTGACGAGGCAGCAATGGCTACACTGACTGATGTTAGGAAAATCATCTCACCGTCAATGTTTTTACGTTCTTGGGAACACTGTGTGCTACTTTCATTTTCTCCTGCTGTTTTCTTTATATTCCTTCTGTTCTATCATATTCCTCCTTTTCTCATTCTGCCTGCCCCTTCCCTCCATCAGGTGGTGGAGACACCTGGGACGGTAGGTTAACACTATTGCATGAGGTCAGATGGTCGTTCTTCAATGCTCTTGGAGAGAATGACCTCATTCTCTGTAGTGTTGCTTACCCCAGATACTGAATTACTTAATTAACACAGGGAATTTAAATAGTGCAGTTTTATTAATTGCCTGGGTTGTGCTGTTTTGTGTTTTGCTTTATGGACACTCACCTGTTGCCGAGCAATGACTTGAGACTGGTGAATGGATTTTGGAAATGTATGCCCCCTCAGCCTCTGCCTTATGGGCAGTAAGTGAACAAATTGGGTCAGCAATTATATATTTTTTCCCCTCAGTCTTTCAAAATGATTGGTTGGTCAGTTTCAATAAGAAATCTGGTATCCAATCCATGTACACGTGTGTCCAGTCAATGCAGCAGTTTGTACAGCACTACCAGCTCAAACTGTGCCTTTAAGTTTTATCCAAGTCTTTTGTTACTGCAATTATTTTATGTAGAAAACAAACTTAAATTATTTAAATGTACCTGACATAGTGTAAGGTTAATGTAAAGGTTAGTTAAAAGGACAATTTTGCACAATAGGTATACCCAAGATATTGGCAGACATGGATGTCACAGTTTACTGACAGTTACTGATGGTGTTTATTGTGTGATGTACAAACATTTCCTGCACAAGTTTATTGCTTGAAAGTCCTTACATCCCTTTAACCAGCATCTACAATAAACCTTGGATTTGAGTTTTACTTGATTTACTTGTATGTGCCTGTGCTTCTTGGCTTCTTTAACTGTGCAATATTTGGTGTACTGTTATTGTTCACAGCCCACCAGAACAAGCTGGAGGAGATGATTAATGAGCTAGCAGTTGCCATGACGGCAGTAAAACATGAACAGGAATACATGGAGGTCCGAGAGAGAATACACAGAGCAAGTAAGACCACTTCTGTGCTACTTCTTTCTTCAACAAGATAGCAATGTAAAATGTGCTATTTCCATAGAAAATGAATAACGTATGAACAAAACCAAACAGCATTTATGTAAAGAACATCAATTTTGACAGCTTAATGAATGCATTGTTCAGTGGCAGTAGTTGTTTAAAGTATTATCCTGTTTCTCTCCCTCCCCTCTAGTTAATGACAACACAAACAGCCGAGTGGTGCTTTGGTCCTTCTTTGAAGCTCTTGTGTTGGTAGCCATGACCCTGGGACAGATCTACTACCTGAAGAGATTTTTCGAGGTGCGGAGAGTTGTGTAAAACAAGGCTTTTTTCCCAACTCCAAAGTGAGTCATCGTTCACTTGAACCATTAGCCGCACCATACTACAAAGTTGGAAATCAAACAACCTCTGAAAAGCCTTTTCCTTATCCAGTCTCATGTCTCTGTTTTTCTCTTCTCGTACTTCAGGCCATGGTACAATGTATGTTTTTCCAATCGAGGAGAACTGTCTTTGCATTGACTCCTCAGACTTTGATATCAATAGCACTGAAGAGGGTATTATACATTTTTGATCAAGAAGAGTATTTATGCATTCAAACCCACTGCCCTAAAACTCAATGCCAGGAGGTTTTGTAGTAAGTTGTGGACACATTAAATACAACACTGGGCTTGGAATGATAATTGTTACAACTGTTCAGCTTGCTCTAGATGTTTTTTAGGGAGTATATTTTGTCGTACAAATACGTTTTTTTTAACACCTACCGTGCCAATCAGTCACAGTATGCACAATGCATATTTAATGGAAAAAGTAATGGTATATAATTGTACTGTATGTATTTAAGACTGTTACATTTTGGGGTAAAATGCAGAATAAGAAAAGCCTTGGTGTGAGATCTGAGCTATTGTTGCCAGTTTGAAGTAGTTGGGTTGAGCATTTATTGTTCTAGTATTGTACTTTATCAAATGAGGACAATTTTGTGCAGATCTTATTCTAGTTTGTATTGGTAGTTATGTTCAATGTTTTATTCTGGGTTAGCAGAGGGTGACATTGGTCACAACGGGGTGAATAACAGATACAGAGCTCAGACTTTCAGAGTCAAGTTAAAATGTGGATGAACTCATGACCCAAATCCAGTTCATAATAAAGTGTTTCCTTGTCCTCAAGATTGATTGCTTTTAATTCGTAATTGACGAGTACAGTCGTTTTATATACTCTCCCATGGGTCAGAGGAACCTTTTCAAACTCCAGTAAAGCAAGTAGGGGGCAAATGTTCACACACACAAAGTAAAACACCTGATTTTTGTGAGTTTCTCCTTAAATCCAAGACTAATAAAATCCTTGAATTATGTCTTGACTCACTATGGGTTTAATGTTATTAGTGATATGCATATTGAAAGGTGACTTGTTCATATCTGAATTAAATGAATCCATTTGATGGTGTTTATTGTATTCTAGTGATGGTTTACAAGTACAGCTTAATAAGTTCGTCACTGACTGCGGAAGGAGTGAGAACCCCCAGGTCTGTGAAGAGAAGTGTAATCAGCGATGGCGGTGTGTAGTCAATCATGGGGTGTTCTTGTGCTAGATCTTCCACTGCCTTCAGAGTGTCTGCTTTATACTGAGAGAGTAAAGTGAGACCACAAGTTAGCACATAAAATAACTACAGCCCAATGACTTTTAATTGTTTTTAGGGGTGGAACAGCTTTAATATTGTAGATTGTGGGTTCTATCAATAATTGTCTGCATCATTTCCAATCCCCCATAGATTTCAAATGTTTAATTTATTTTACTGATTCTACCTTCCCTAATTAGAGTAAAATAATGGACAATACTTAGCTTCTATTAACAGCTTGTACTGAACAAAAATAAATGCAATATGTAAAGTGTTGGTCCCATGTTTCATGAGCTGAAATAAGATCCCAGAAATGTTCCATACGCACACAGTGTTTATTTCTCAAATGTTGTGCAAGAAAATCCATCCACCTGACAGATGTGGCATGTCAAAAAGCTGATTAAACAGCATGATCATTACACAGGTGCAACTTGTGCTGGGGACAAAAGGACACAAATGTGCAGTTGTCTCAAGTTGAGGGAGCTTAAATGGCATGTGGACTGCAGGAATGTCCACCAGAGCTGATGCCAGAGAATTGAATGTTAATTTCTCTACTATAAGCCGCCTCTGTCGTTTTACAGAATTTGGTAGTACTCCCAACCAGCCTCACAACCCGCAGACCATGTGTAACCACACCAGCCCAGGACCACCACATCCGGCTACTTCACCTGCTGGATGGTCTGAGACCAGCCACCCGGACAGCTGATGAAACTGAGGAGTAGTTCTGTCTGTAATAAAGCCCTGTTGTGGGGAAAAACGAATGACTGGCTGGGCCTGGCTCCCCAGTGGGTGGCTCCCCAGTCCTACCCATGGCTGCATCCTTGCCCATTTATATGAATCCATAGATTAGGGCCTAATTTATTTCAATTGACTGATTTCCTTCTAACTCAAAATCATTGAAATTGTTGCATTTATATTTTTGTTCCGTATACATACTACACTTTACGGAAACGGTATATTTTACATTTATCTTTTAATTTGTATTTGTTTAGTCCCACCCTTCAGCTACCCTCAATCCTCCCATCTATCTCTGAAAACCATCCACTTTTGATTTTCTAGTTGCAATATACTTTAACTGTGCTGTAATGTTTGACAAACATTCTGCCTCATTCTCAGTTTCTACAGATTGTAAATTAAAGATGAGTGCAATTACCTTAAATCGGTCTGGGACATCTTGCTGGTTTAGAGGGTAGAGTCTGACAAATTTGAAGCTTTCTGCCACAACGTAGAAAGGCTTGTTGTGAGCCTTGGAACACACAGCCAGTTGATAGGTGCCAATCTGTCAAGTGGGTTGCAGAACATAGGGTAACCCATGATGTGTTGTAAATGGTAACATCATCCAATGACAAACATAAGATTGTCCAGAATGTGTCTGATTGGTGTGTTATCCAATTCAGAATATACACAGTACCTTGTTGATAATGCCACCACTTTCCACCACTCCCTCTGCACCCACAATCACCAGATCCACCTTTTCCATGATATACCTTTAACAAAACACACTATTTTCAGTACTAATAAGAGACATGGTTTTCACTGACTACTTCCTTCATATAGACTACCTGTATAAATCAAAAGTGGGTATTATTAAAACAGTAATTTTAAGGTCCTTCAAAAAAATAATAGTATGATTGAGCTGAGATCTCAATCTGATTTATATAATTTCATGACTCAACAAATGATTTTGATATTTACCCCACTGCAGCATCAAGAACCACTGTGACCGGAATGTTTAGGTTGCGTAATTTGTCTGCCATTTTTTGTCTGGAAAGAGACGAAAGTATACTTGTGAATATTCTTTCAAGTTCCTCTCTAGGGTTTGCTTAGTTTGGTATTATACATATGCATGCGTTTGTGTTGAGCACACACCCTGCAGAGTCTGGTTGTGACTCAGTGACGTAGACAATGAAGCGTTTCTTGGCGGCTGCTGCATTCGCCAGTACCCTAAGAACCACCCGGGAGGAGGAGTGTGTCAATATTTTCTGTGAATGGCAATAGAGAACACAGTGTTTGTCAGAGGCAGAATCACCATGTATTCCAGTGGAGCGGGTTTGAGACTTCATTCAAAAAACTAAATTCTATAGAAATACTTACAGCTCCATCCTTGATAAAGATATGGCACAGTTTTGCTACTTTACTCCTGGAAAGGGATATTTTCTTTAGAAAGAGCTCTCCTCTCTCTACCATAACTTTCTTGCATTGAGAGAGATCCTGTTCGGGGGACAAATAAAACATTTCTGAGAATGACATCTCAAATCATGATGGTACGTTGTACAACTCAAAGTACTCTCACCATTGAATACATGTAAAATCACAGTAAAGTGGGCTCGGAGTGTATAAGAGTAGCCTAGGTGTTGCAGCAAGAGGGATAGGTGATAGCCCTCTACTCACAGGGTGCTCCAGTGATGTGAGGCTGATGAAGCGGAGGAACAGTTCGCCACCAGACGAGACAGCCACAGAGGAGTCCGCCTCCTCCAGACACCTAATGGTCTGGGTCAGGTTCTCTCTCAGGCCCAGGATGGTCTCACCTGCTCAGGGACATAAAGCACCCAGCCAATCAATACCACAACTTGTCTATTTGCTAATAATTGACAAATCGAGTACCAACCCTTCAGCAGTGATGAGGAAAATATCTTGAATTCAGTAACCATCAGACAAAAGATTTGCCTCTTGATTCACTACACATCAGTATAACAAATGAAGGAGGGTAGAAAAGTAATGTCTTGTCTGAAAGTAAATCTGACTTTGGTCTCTTTTGAGGAATTCCAGGAGAGTGCGGATTGCTGCTACAGCAGAGGGTACCTCAGGGTCCTGTCTCATTTGTGTCCTGAAGTACTCCACCAGCTCTGAAAGGAGATGGCCATGGGCAAGTCAGTCATATGGAAACATGATCTATATAGAAGTGCAAATCTACTTGATTACACTCTCACTAAAAAGTGAATAGTGTGTTGTGCATACATGGAAACAACCCCCATGAAATCAACTGCAGGCAAGACCATGTATATATTCCTATGGGGGACCATATGAGAAGCATGTCTACTCATCAAGTTCATCAATGACACCTAAACTCACCATCTTTGTCCATTCTGTCAAACAAGTCCCCACCTCAACAAAAGCAGAAAACGGCCCAGATGATACCTGAATATTTGTAGAATAAACTTTCTAGCCAGCTAACCTAGTATGTGCCAGATGGATTTTTCCTGACAACTACGCTACCTAGTCCTTCGTTCTCCAGCTATCTAACGTTAGCGAGCTACTAGTCATGTACTTGCTCGCGCGCATTAAACAGACACGTTTTTCCTCCTCTGACGCGAATTATGCTCTTTCAAGTGTAGCTTCTTACGTTTTGGACTGAGAAAAGACAATCCTTGATTTGCGTCAAATAAAATACGTTTAATAGCAAATTCTGTCACACTTATACTGGGTTTAAGGTAAATGTTTGCTCATTTCTTGGGATGGATTCCGCGTTCAAAACAACTGGGAACTCGGAAATCTCCGACTTCAGTGCGTTCCCGACAACTGGGAATTCGGAAAAAACACTACATTGTTGATTCAAATGATCAAAACTTGATGATTAGTTTATTATTTAAATCAGCTGTGTAGTGCTAGGGCAAAAACCAAAACGGGCACTTGAGGACCGAATTTGAGAAACTCTGCTCTAACTATGTTAAATGTAAGCTTCAATGGGATAGAGACGTCCCAATAGCACGGTCCTTTTTCTCAGTCCGAGCTCATTTTTCCCCGAGTTCCAAGTTGTCGGGAACGCTCGGAAGTCAGAGATTTCCGAGATCCAAGGTGTTTTAAACGCGGCATAAATATCAGACGTCGCAATTTGATGATGTACACCTCATTTCTTATTGGTTGTTTTAGGGAGAAATGGGCAGGTCTTTAGTTTGGGTACGCTGGAGGAGTTAGCAATGTTAACTTATGGTGATGGCGTCGGGTAAGTGAATTCACCATAATAGAGATTTAACCATAATAAACCATAATTTCAAACAATAATGAATATGTTAAAACATTGCATGTGTAACATATATATATATATATATTTATATGTAGTGAAAACATTGGCTTACAAGCTTGCTGGCATTGAATTCGTTTTATGAAGGAATGACATAGCTGGCTAGCTAGCTAACATTGGCTAGTTTGTGCTAATCACTAGCTAGCTAGCAATTAGTAACGTTGGTGTAGTACTAATCACTCATATAAAAGGAATGCATGAGAAAAGGCATAAGTTAGTTATTTTCATAACAACAATAGCCACCTGTCAAGCTAACTTATGTGTTTGTCTGCAGAGGATGAAGTAAGTCTTCTGGTCATTGTTGTGGATGTCAATCCCATATGGTGGGGTCAGCAAGCTAATCGAGAACCTCAGGTATTTAACTATTATTAATTGTGCAATTGTCTACAGAGTTAGCCTCTACTTCAAAGAATAAATTAGACTGAGATATGCTTGATTTGTATTTCTCCTCTCTAGTTCACCCTTTCCAAGTGTCTGGATGCAGTCATGGTGATGGGTAACTCCCACCTGGTCATGACTAGGACCAACAAGCTGGCCATAATTGCCAGCCATTGTCAGGAAAGGTAATCAAACTTGTTAGTAGATACACAGAATACTTATAAATGCTGGTTTCTGTCCTGTGATTTCATGTTCCAATCTAATTACAAATGTCTCTCTTCCTCCCTTGTCATATGCTGCAGTCATTTTCTGTATCCTTGTAAGCTCTGGAAATCTGGAGATGGTCATGGGGATGACAATGCATCAACTAGTGGGGATGGCAAGTATGAGCTATTGTCAGTTGCCAATGACTTCATTGCAGAAGAGATCAAGAATCTCATGTCAAGAAGTAAGTGCAGAATAATTTCCCTGTGCGTTGCCAAAAAATAACACAGTTAGCAGTGTTTGTCAACTCCCTTTGTGTACTCTTAGAAGATCCTCACTTTTATGTTTTTCAGCTGAAGTGAAGGGAAACCAGACAGACACACTATTGGCGGGATCACTTGCTAAAGCTCTCTGCTGTATCCTTTCCATTAAAATACTTAGTCATTACAATGCATTTCCATTAGAACAGCAGCATAATCACCATCTTAGAGAAGATATTAATCAATTTCCCTGAAATTATGTTGGCCAAGGCTGCACATCAGAGTCTCTGGAATCCTTTCCCGACAACTAAAGATCAGAACTTTCTGCGCATATGCAGGATTCTCTGCTTTACTCGTTCGGCTGCCCAGAGTATAGGCTGCTCTGGCGAAGGGTGCTCATTTAATAAAGTTAGGTCAAAGCTGAATCAATGTCTGCAAGATCACATAATGATAGTAGTCAACATAACAGAACCAAATATAATAGCAAAGTATAACGTTCATTTAAGAAAATGAAAATAAATCATTTATGAGATTTTAGAATGATTGTGCGACTGGTCCCATTTTTCTCTTGTGCGGCCAAAACTCAACAGCATGCGCCACTAGACAAAATATGTGCTTTGATTGAAACAAAACACAGGTATGCTAGTTTAACACCATCTGTTCTAAATTTAGTCACCGTACATAATTCAAAACAACCCTGTAGGCTACTTTAGAACAACACTGTTGATAACTCAAGAACATCTAAATATATATCCCCATGAAACTGATTGACATTTCACACTTAAAAAATGTATTTAATACGACCATTCACACAATATCATAAGGGGGGAAAAAATCATAAATGTTTTTTTTGTGTCTTACAATAATGTTATACTATGCTATTATATTCAGTTCTGTTGTGCAGAATACTGTCATTATGTGATCTTGCAGACATTGATTCAGCTTTAATCCAACTTTATTAAATGAGCACCATTTGCCAGAGTTGCCTGTTCTCTGGGAAGCCGAATGAGTAGAGCAGAAACTGCGTGAAGTAGAGAATCACGCACATGCGCAGAAGCTTCAGACCTTTAGTTGTCGGGAAGAGGGTTCTAGAAAACTGAATTATTTTTAAATGGTTGGTTTTCTTTGGTGTTTTGTCGATTTGTAAATTAGAAATAAAATCCCCCTCATCAAATTTGAGCTGGATGCTTGTATGTTTCTTTTACTTTCAATATTCAGATATCCATAGAGTCGCAAAGGAGCTGGAAGGTATTCAGAGCATTTCAATTACTAGGCTAATAAAGTGTTAATAAATTCCATCAGATTTAATCTTACAATTTTGTAATGGTCATTATACAAGTCATGGTTTTCAGTCATATGTTTCCCTGCTTTTTTTTCAGCCGGACAAGAAATGAAGTCAAGGATATTGGTAAGACCTCACTGGAGTCAGTTTCACAAGGGTAGCTTACTCCTTTGGTGAGTGGTTTGAATATTTGTTTTGTGTTTTTGCGGAATAGGTCGTTAAAGCAGCGGAAGACTGTGCCTTGCAATACATGAACTTCATGAATGTGATTTTCGCTGCCCAGAAGCAGGTAAAATTACTTTCTTCTCAGCTTTCGCTTTCTTTAGCATATGATTAATAAAGAAACGGTGCCTGTATTTTGTCTTGTCTTGTTACAGAGCATCCTAATAGACGCCTGTGTGTTAGACTCGGACTCAGGTCTCCTCCAACAGGCAAGTTTTGATTGCTTTATCATATAGATGTGCACAAACATTTTCAGGTTCACCATTTTCTACTGCATTTGTCTTAACAGGCCTGTGACATAACTGGAGGATTGTACTTGAAGATACCACAGAAGATTGCCTTGGCACAATATCTTCTGGTGAGGATAAAAATGATATCAGAGATTAGCTTTTGATTAGCTTTTATGTCTTATGTTTTGTGTGACATTGGTTCCATTCTATTTTACCTGTAGTGGGTATTCCTGCCAGACTCTGACCAACGCTCCCAACTGGTGCTGCCACCTCCTGTACATGTGGATTACAGAGCAGCATGCTTTTGCCACAGAAACCTCATTGAGATTGGTTATGTCTGCTCAGTGTGTTTGTCAAGTGAGTTATTTTGTTTTTTCATTGTATAAAAGTTGTGAACATTTGCAGTTGTATAATGATTTAATTTCTAATGAACAAACCCTATTCTCTTGAAGTATTCTGCAACTTCAGTCCCATCTGCACAACGTGCGAGTGAGTACTACAGACCTTTACTCTTGTTGTAATAGACATTAGGGGAAGTAGAAACAGGTGGTAATTATTTTTTTGTTTCTGTGAAAATGTGTTTAGTCATCTTCAAATGCCTTTTCCTTGTAGGACTGCCTTCAAAATTCCATTGCCCCAGGTGGTGAAGTCAAAGAAGAAGAAACTCAAGCCATCAACGTGACATGCAAATGAATACTGTACATGGACCTTTGTAATTGGAAAGTTTTATTTAAAGATTACCACGGTTTTCTTTTGGTAAGGTATTACTGTATCACCCTCCTTGGTAAACCGCAGGTTATGTCAAGTGGAAATATTGGTTTAGGCCGGGGATGGTCACTAATACACAGAGGGCTTGTGTGGGTGCAGGTTTTTGTTTCAGGCAAGCAGTAACACACCTGATTGAACTTATCAAAATAACAAAGGAACAAAAGCCTGCACCACACCACTACAACAGAGTTGGCCACCAATGGTTTAGGAAGCGCTAATGCTTGATTCATGACATGTCGGAACTAGGAAACTCAGACATGTTTGACTTGGAAACGATAATACCCGAGTTTCCCACTCAGACAGTATCAGAATAAACCAATGGGAAGCTCTACACAAATAACCTAGGTACATTTTTACTCTGAGGTTCCGAGTTTCCGTCATGAATCCAGCATATGGCTCTGGGTTTAAAATCACAAAAGATAATGGCTACAATTTGTTGAAAAAAAATGTCACATCTCACCATTTGTACATGCATGTTTTTGATACTTTTAAATACAGAATTTGTTAATCAATAAATCTGGCCTAATATTCCTTAATATGAATTTCTATACATTTTTGCATCCACTCATACCAACATTCTGAGTTGTTGCTTTTTTTCTTACAATACCCTCTTACCATTTGTGGAATGAAAACTAATTCCATAAAGATTAAATTAAATGTTTTTCCTGGTGTCATTGGTCGTCACTAGTTACCGCGGTGGTCATCAGCCAGGCAGCTGATTATTACCCCTTAATACCATGGTACGATCATGGTTTTTGGTCACTATCCTAGGCAGGAAAATACCATGGTATTTCCTGACATGGTAATTTTTTGTACTGCCATGCCAGGAAAATATCATGGTATTTGCACCAGTACCTTGGTGTGTGTGTGTGTGTGTGTGTGTGTATATATATATATATATATATATATATACAAAAAATATGTGGACACGGCTTCAAATTAGTAGATTCGGCTATTTCAGCCACACCTGTAAATGACAGGTGTATAAAATCGAACACACAGCCATGCAATCTCCAAAGCCAAACATTGGCAGTAGAATGGCCTTACTGAAGAGCTCAGTGACTTTAAATGTGGCACCATTATAGGATGCCACCTTTCCAACAAGTCAGATTTCTGCTCTGCTAGAGCTGCCCCGGTCAACTGTAAGTGATGTTATTATGGAAACATCCAGGGGCAACAACGGCTCAGCCACGAAGTGGTAGGCCACACAAGCTCACAGAGCGGGAACACCGAGTGCTGAAGCGAGTAAAAATCGTCAACACGTTCTACCAAGTTCCAAACTGCCTCCGGAAGCAACATCAGCACAAGAACTGTTAGTCTGGAGCTTCATGAAATGGACTTCCATGGCCGAATAGCCTCGCACAAGCCTAAGATCACCATGCGCAAAGCATCGGCTGGAGTGGTATAAAGCTCGCCGCCATTGGATGCTGGAGCAGTGGAAACGTGTTATCTGGAGTGATGATTCATGCTTCACCGTCTGGCAGTCCAACGGACAAATCTGGGTTTGGCGGATGCCAGGAGAAGGCTACCTGTCCCAATGCTTAGGGCCAACTGTAAAGTTTAGTGGAGGAGGAATAATGGTCTGGGGCTGTTTTTCATGGTTCTGGCTAGGCCCATTAGTTCCAGTGAAAGGAAATCTTAACGCTACAGCCTACAATGATTCTAGATGATTATTTGCTTCCAACTTTGTGGCAACAGTTTGGGGATTGCCTTTTCCTGTTTCAGCATAACAATGCCCCCATGTACAAAGCAAGGTCCATACAGAAATGGTTTGTCAAGATCGGTGTGGAAGAACTTTACTGGCCTGCACTGAGTCCTGACTTCAACCCCATCGAACACCTTCAGGATGAATTGGAATGCTGACTGCGTGCCAGGCCTAATCGCCCAACATCAGTTCCTGACCTCACTAATGCTCTTGTGGCTGAATGGAAGCAAGCAATGTTCCAACATCGAGTGGAAAGCCTTTCCAGAAGCAAATCAAACCACCTCTGTGAAACAAGTACTTCCAGGTCACGGATTTCTGGGATCCTTCAGAATAAGAGTCACGTCCTGTATATTTTGTAAATGAATAATTAGGGTGAAAATGATGGAAAGGTACAGAATTAGCGATATATTTTAAACTAGTTATCATACAAAGAATAATCAAAGTATTTCTATGAGATACTATGTAAAAAAAAAAAAACATCCAAGCCTATTGTAGTATTTACAGCAACTTGAAAGAGTGTTATGGTAATGTCAAACATATCAGACACTTTTTACTGCAATAATACATGTACATAGTACTTCAATCAATCACCTGACCAAACCTACATGTACATATCACCCCAACTTCCTCGTACCGCAGTACAGTGACTCTGTATCGGTTCTCCTTGTATATACCCTCGTTATTGTTATTCTATTGTGGTACTATTTTCTTTTTATCTGTTTGTTCGTTTTCTTGCTACTGGCATGGTTAAAACTGGTTTCATGACAATCACCCAGGTGCCAATACGATATGCATTGCGATTCTCTAAATTCTATATGTATTGTGATTTGATACTGTGATTTTATTGCGATTTGTGTTTCATACATATTGCTCACCACATGTAGAAGGACGAGAGAGAGTTTTGATCAGTCATAGAAATAAAGGGTCTGAAAAAATTGGATCCCTATTAAAAAGAAGATTGACAACAAATTATGAAGGAAAAATAGTGGTGTTCTGGTGAAGGTATAGCAAGCTAGCGCAAAAATATTGCAAAATTGCCAAAACTATATATCGTCAACAATAATAGTTCTGTGAGCTTGTGTGGCCTACCACTTCGCGGCTGAGATGTTGTTGCTCCTAAACGTTTCCACTTCACAATAACAGTACTTACAGTTGACCAGGGCAGTAACTGAGCTCTTCAGTAAATCCATTCTACTGGCAATGTTTGTCTATGGAGATGGCATGGCGGTGTGCTCAATTTTTATACATCTGTCAGTAACAGGTGTTGCTGAAATAGCCAAATCTAGTAATTTGAAGGGGTGTCCACATACTTTTGTATATGTAGAGTATTTCTTGGTAAACTAATTTGAACAGCTGGCGTTCTTTCTCTGAGTCTGGTCTGTATTTGTAATGTATTCGATGACTAGGTTTTGAATTTGGGTAGCCTCTTCGCTCCGGGACGTTACACAGTTATCCAGTGGTGAAGAGGCTAGATTTTGGTAGCTGAAGTGGTAACGGTAGAGGGAAAACTGATGAAGTGTGACAAGTTATTTTATATTACCAGGAATTAAGACTGCTTTGCTGAACAAGAATGCATTTAGCTAAAGAATATGTTTTATTGAACTGTCAGACATGACAGTGGGGAAGTCTCTCTCAGGCAGCTACATGGTGGATAATGGTACACCACAGTGGAGTGTGATTACTCCTCTGTTGTTCTCAATCATGATCAATGATGTTTACTCTCAGGTACAGCCGGATATTGGGAGGTTGTTATTTGCAGATGATGGGGCCTTATGGAAGAGAGGAAGAAATGTGCCATATACTGTATAGTCAGGAAGGTACAGGAAGCAATTTATGAGGTAGAGTGGTGGACATTAATGTGGGGATTCAGGTTCTCTGTAGAGAACAGACAGTGTTCTTTACCAGGAGGAAGGTGTGAGATGAGGTATGCTTGAGGTTATATGGGAGAAACTTGGAGAGCGTGGGGGCCTTCAGGTTCCTTGAGGTATACTTTGATACTAGAATGACCTGGGCAGAACACATTGAGAGTGGTGGGAAAGGTACTAAATGTGATGCACTCTATCTGACAGGGAAGGATTGTGGGGCTGGGCGTGCCTCATTGAAGACCATATATGTTGCAGTGATCCGATCTGTAATAGACTGGAAGTATAGCGTATGGTTCGGCAGCCCGGACATCATTGGAAAGGCTAGATGTCATACAGGGACAAGGACTCAGAATATGTATTTTGGACGTCCCCAGTGGCTGCACTACAGGTGGAGATGGGGGAAATGCCATTGCATATTAGGAGACAGCAGCTGACAATTCATTATTGGGTCAGCCTACAGAGAGAGACATGGTTATCTCAGGGATTTTACAGGCATTTTACAGGCATGCTGGGAACATGAGTGAAGACAGAACACAAGCTTTGGGTGGGTGGGTAATACCCAGGCGAAGGAGATGGGACTGTATGGAAGGGAGTTTAGTCCAATGGTAGCTATTCCTGTAAATCCACCATGGCTACTCCCACCTCCAGTAGTAGTTCTAGAAGTGTTGGAGAGACTACAGAAAGATAAAGAGGCTGTTGATCCATCTTATTTGTTTAAGAAAAGACTTGATACTGTGTATCAGAATTTTGTGGCCATTTACACAGATGGTTCAAAAGATCCAAGGACAGGACGTACTAGGTCAGCATTTGTACTGCAGGAATGTGGAGTGAGAGTCAGGAAACGTATTACAGATCATCTGGCTTTATATACAGCTGAGATGATGGCCATTCTGTTGGCCTTGCAGTGGTTGGAGTAAGTTAAGCTACAAACCCATGGCAGGAGTAAACAAATGGGTATACAGTTAATATTTACATGGGTCCCAGCTCATGTGGGAGTGGAGGGGAACGAGACTGTTGATGTACTGGCTAAACAAGCACTAAGTAGTGGGGATGTTGATGTGGTAGTTTCAATGAGCAAGGCAGAGGCAAAAAGCATGATATAAACAGTGATGGTGGAGAAATGGCAGGAGCAGTGGAATAGAGATACTAAGGGCAGGCATTTATTTCAAGTACAGAGGAAAGTTGGGGAGGGGAGAACGGCAGGAAGGGACAGAAGAGAGGAGGCTATATTTACAAGATCAAGGGTGGGACACAGCCAGTTGAATAAGACCTTACATGTGATAGGAAAGCATCCAACAGGAAAATGTGAGTATTGCCAGGAAACAGAGACCGTGGAGCATGTATGAAACACTGTCACCACCGATAAATCCACTATAATTGAGAATTTCAATAAGCATTTTTCTACGGCTGGTCAGACTTTCCACCTTGCGACCCCTACCCCGGTCAACTGCCCTGCACTCCCCACAGCAACTTGCCCAAGCCTCCCCCATTTCTCCTTCACCCAAAGCTGATGTTCTGAAAGAGCTGCAAAATCTGGACCCCTACAAATCAGCCGGGCTAGACAATCTGGACCCTCTCTTTCTAAAATTATCTGCCGAAATTGTTGCAACTCCTATCACTAGCCTGTTCAACCTCTCTTTCGTATCGTCTGAGATTCCCAAAGATTGGAAAGCTGCTGCGGTCATCCCGCTCTTCAAAGACACTCTAGACCCAAACTGCTACAGACCTATCTATCCTACCCTGCCTTTCTAAGGTCTTCGAAAGCCAAGTTAACAAACAGATTACCGACCATTTCGAATCCCACCGTACCTTCTCCGCTATGCAATCTGGTTTCAGAGCCGGTCATGGGTGCACCTCAGCCACGCTCAAGGTCCTAGATGATGACTGTGCAGCCGTATTCATCGACCTGGCCAAGACTTTCGACACTGTCAATCACCACATTCTTATTGGCAGACTCAACAGCCTTGATTTCTCAAATGATTGCCTTGTCTGGTTCACCAACTACTTCTCTGATAGAGTTCAATGTGTCAAATTGGAGGGCCTTCCGGACCTCTGGTAGCCTCTATGGGGGTGCCACAGGGTTCAATTCTCGGGCCGACTCTCTTCTCTGTATACATCAATGATGTCGCTCTTGCTGCTGGTGATTCTCTGATCCACCTCTACACAGACGACACCAGTCTTTTTTTTACCCCTTTTTCTCCCCAATTTCGTGGTATCCAATTGGTAGTAGTTACAGTCTTGTCTCATCGCTGCAACTCCCGTACGGACTCGGGAGAGGCGAAGGTCGAGAGCCATGCGTCCTCCGAAACACAACCCAACCAAGCCGCACTGCTTCTTGACACAATGCACATCCAACCCGGAAGCCAGCCGCACCAATGTGTCGGAGGAAACACAGTGCACCTGGCGACCTGGTCAGCGTGCACTGCACCCGGCCCGCCACAGCAGTTGCTAGTGCGCGATGAGACAAGGATATCCCTGCCGGCCAAACCCTCCCTAACCCAGACGACGCTGGGCCAATTGTGCATTGCCCCATGGACCTCCCGGCTGCGACAGAGCCTGGGCTCGAACCCAGAGTCTCTGGTGGCACAGCTAGTACTGCAATGCAGTGCCTTAGACCACTGCGCCACCCGGGAGGCCCCCAGACAACATCATGCTGTATACTTCTGGCCCTTCTTTAGACACTGTGTTATCTAACCTCCAGACGAGCTTCAATGCCATACAACTCTCCTTCCGTGGCCTCCAACTGCTCTTAAATGCAAGTAAAACTAAATGCATGCCCTTCAACTGATCACTGCCCGCACCTGCCCGCCCGTCCAGCATCACTACTCTGGACGGCTCCGACTTAGAATATATGGATAACTACAAATACCTAGGTGTCTGGTTAGACTGTAAACTCTCCTTCCAGATTCATATTAAGCATCTCCAATCTAGAATCAGCTTCCTATTTTGCAACAAAGCATCCTTCACTCATGCTGCCAAACATACCCTCTTAAAACTGACCATCCTACCGATCCTCGACTTCGGCGATGTCATTTATAAAATAGCCTCCAACACTCTACTCAACAAATTGGATGCAGTCTGTCACAGTGCCATCCGTTTTGTCACCAAAGCCCCATATACTACCCACCACTGCGACTTGTATGCTCTCGTTGGCTGTCCCTCGCTTCATACTCGTCGCCAAACCCACTGGCTCCAGGTCATCTACAAGTCTCTGCTAGGTAAAGCCCCGCCTTATCTCAGCTCACTGGTCAACATAGCAGCACCCATCCGTAGCACGCGCTCCAGCAGGTATATCTCACTGGTCACCCTCAAAGCCAATTCCTCCTTTGCCCGCCTTTCCTTCCAGTTCTCTGCTGCCAATGACTGGAACGAACTGCAAAAATCACTGAAGCTGGAGACTCATATCTCCCTCACTAGCTTTAAGCACCAGCTGTCAGAGCAGCTCACAGATCACTGCACCTGTACATAGCCCATCTGTAAACAGCCCATCCAACTACCTCATCCCCATACTGTATTTATTTATCTTGCTCCTTTGCACCCCAGTATCTCTACTTGCACATTCATCGTCTGCACACCTACCATTCCAGTGTGTAATTGCTGTATTGTATTTTCTTCGCCACCATGGGCTATTTATTGCCTTAACTCCCTTATCTTACCTCATTTGCACTCACTGTATATAGACTTTTTGTTTTCTTTTTTTCTACATTATTGACTGTATGTTTTGTTTATTCCATGTGTAACTCTGTCTTGTTGTATGTGTCGAACTGCTATGCTTTATCTTGGCCAGGTTGCAGTTCCAAATGAGAATTTGTTCTCAACAAGCCTACCAGGTTAAATAAAGGTGAAATATATGTATTTTTAAAAAAAAATGTAGATACAGTGTGGACATTATTGGAGGGAAAGAGAGAGGATGAGATTTAGTATGAGGGAGAAGGGGATACAGGAAATTAGTTTAAAGAGTATATTGAGTAGAACGCCATTAGATATAGTCTTAAATATTTTTGTCATTTTTTTTTTTGAGTTATGGGGCTGGCAGGTTGGATTTAGTTTCTCCCTGTCTCTTGCCCTCACTCCGGTACAGTAGGTGGCGGTAATGCACCATAACATTGGATGCCAACCGCCGATAAACCCCACCGAAGAAGAAGAATAAACCGGAAATAGCGACCGGGCCTAAGAATTTTTACTTGTCTGACTTGTTTTTGTTATTCACCGACTGGTAGTTGTCGTTATTGAGTTTCCGGACGAGAGAGAATCATGAAGATGACGGAGGAAAACAACGATGGAAATTCGACAATAACAATGGAAGATGTCCAAAGTCTTATAAAAAAGAAAGACACCATTGAAGAACAAATTAAAGCTTACTACGACGTTTTGGAAGATGTAAGTTGGTAACGTTACATGGATACGTTGTTTGTTTACATTTTGGACCAGCTGACGTTAGCGAGCTAACGCTAGCTTGCGAGCTCAAATGTGGTTGTTTTTCCAATAAGTTGTAGCTAATTTACGTCAATCAATGCTAGCTTTATTCAGTCTGTATTATCTAACGTTAGAAACAACGTGTGTGTGCGTGTTGTGAGGCTATTATATGACGCAAGAAATATGATTCCCCTTCAATAATTTGTATGTGTTCTCTTTTAGCAAGAGGTTGGAATGGAAGGTCCTTTGGTTGATGCAGAGGGATTCCCTCGCGCAGATGTTAATGTGTACCAGATCAGAACAGCAAGGCACAGTATTTCTTGTAAGAGAGCTTGTAGTACTGCTATGCAATATAACATGTTTTAACTGACACATTACTTGACATCAGTCAGACAAACTATTTACAGTGTAGTGTGTAAGGGGTTCCATTGTTCGTGTGTGCTACTGCCTACTGTATTTTTTTCCCCTGCTAACTATGGCCACCTTGTCAATGTGGCAGGTCTACAGAATGATCACAAAGCCATCATGGTGGAAATCGAGGAGGCCCTGCACAGGCTGCATGCTCTAGAGAAGGCGAAGCGCGAGCAGGACCAGGCAGAATCCCAGACTGAGTCCATGGAGCAGGAGGTCACCCTGCCCTCTCCCTTTGCCCGTGTGGATGCTGTCTCACAAGGCTCCCCTGCCTGTCAGGCTGTGAGTGTTTACAGTTTCTAGATTGACCTAAAACGTATATAGAATTTGTTTACAACACAGACATTGTTATTTACTTCGTGTGTTTGTTTGGGGTTATTTAAGAGTGTTTTTTTTTTCAGTTGTGATACATTTATATTTTTTTCCCATAGGGCTTGCGAATTAGTGATGAAATCATAGCATTTGGATCCATCAACACAGGGAACTTCCAGAACCTGCAGAATATTGCCTCAGTGGTTCAGCATAGTGAAGGGGTATGTTAGTCTGTGACTATAATAATCTTGTTATAACCACTTGTATTTTATTGTGCCAAATGACTTAATCATTGGCGGGGTAACGTGCCATTATGACAGCAATATGAAATGCAGTCACTACAGTGATAACTTACTATGCGTGACATGTTGTCTTTTCTGTTCCTTAGAAACCATTAAACGTTACAGTGATTCGAAATGGCCAGAAGACCCAAATGGGACTTACCCCACAGCGGTGGTCGGGCAGAGGTTTACTGGGGTGAGTGTCCTACCTATTGAGCTAGAGATTAGACTGATTACTATTTGATCTAACTTTACTGTGGTTCACATTTGAAATACATGCCATGTCAAAATGCATATCATATACAGTGTCTTCAGAAAGTATTCACACCACTTGACTTTTTCCATTAAACATTTATTATTGCGATTGTGTGCCACTGGCTTACACACAATACCCCATAATGTCAAAGTGGAATTATGTTTTTATATATATTTTTTTTTTAGAAATTCATTAAAAATTCAAAGCAAAAATGTCTTGCATCAAAAAGTATTCAGACCCTTTGTTAAGGCAAGCCTAAATAAGTTCAGGAGTAAAAATTGGCTAAACATGTCACATATAATAAGTTGCATGGACTCACTCTTTGTGCTATAATAGTGTTTAACATGATTTCTGAATGACTACCTCATCTCTGTACTCCACACATACAATTATCTGTAAGGTCCCTCAGTCGAGCAGTGAATTTCAACACAGATTCAGCAACAAAGACCATGGAGATTTCCCAGTGCCTTGCAAAGAAGGGCACCTATTGGCAGTGGTGGAAAAAGTACCCAACTGTCATACTTGAGTAAAAGTAAAGCTACCTTTTATAGAAAATGACTGAAGTAAAAGTGAAAGCCACCCAGTAAAATTCTACTTGGGTTAAAGTTTTAAAGTATTTGGTTTAAAATATACTTAAGTATCAAAAGTAAAAGTATAAATTATTTAAAAGTCCTTATATTAAGCAAACCAGATGGCACCATTTTCTTGTTTTTATTTTATTTACAGAAAGCAAGGGGCACACTCCAACATTCAGACATCATTTACAAATGATGCATGTGTGTTTTAATGAGTCTGCCAGATCAGGGGCAGTAGGGATGACCAGGGATGTTCTGTTGATAAGTGAGGGAATTGGACTATTTTCATGTCCTACTAAGCATTCAAGATGTATCGAGTACTTTTGGGTATCAAGGAAAATGTATGGAGTAAAAAGTACAATATTTTCTTTTAAGGAATGTAGTAAAGTAAAAGTAGTCAAAAATATAGATAGTAGAGTACAGATACCACTGCTTATTGGTAGATGGGTAAAAAAAAAAAAACAGACATTGAAATCCCTTTGAGCATGGTGAAGTTATTAATTACACTTTGGATGATGTATCAATACACCCAGTCCCTACAAAGATAGAGGAATCCTTTCTAACTCAGTTGTCGGGGAGAGGAAGGAAACCACTCAGGGATTTCACCATTTCACCTACAACTCATCCAGAACGCCGCAGCCCGTCTGGTGTTCAACCTTCCCAAGTTCTCTCACGTCACCCCGCTCCTCCGCTCTCTCCACTGGCTTCCAGTCGAAGCTCGCATCCGCTACAAGACCATGGTGCTTGCCTACGGAGCTGTGAAGGGAACGGCACCTCCGTACCTTCAGGCTCTGATCAGGCCCTACACCCAAACAAGGGCACTCCGTTCATCCACCTCTGGCCTGCTCGCCTCCCTACCTCTGAGGAAGCACAGTTCCCGCTCAGCCCAGTCAAAACTGTTCGCTGCTCTGGCACCCCAATGGTGGAACAAGCTCCCTCACGACGCCAGGACAGCGGAGTCAATCACCACCTTCCGGAGACACCTGAAACCCCACCTCTTCAAGGAATACCTGGGATAGGATAAAGTAATCCTTCTAACCCCCCCCTTAAAAGATTTAGATGCACTATTGTAAAGTGGTTGTTCCACTGGATATTATAGGTGAATGCACCAATTTGTAAGTCGCTCTGGATAAGAGCGTCTGCTAAATGACTAAAATGTAAAATGTAAATTAGGACGTTGGTGACTATAAAACAGTTGCAGAGTTTAATGTCTGTAATAGGAGAACTGAGGATGGATTAACAACGTTGTAGTTACTGCACAATACTAATCAAATGACAGAGTTAAAAGAAGGAAGAATATACAGAATACTTTTTTTTTTACAAAACATTCATTTTGTTTGCAATAATGCACTAAAATAAAACTGCAAAGAATGTGGCAAAGAATGTATCTTTATGTCCTGAATACAAAGCGTTATGTTTGGGACAAACACGACACATCACTTAGTACAACTCTTCATACTTTGAGGCATGGGGTGTGAATACTGCGTTTTCAATAAATGTGCAAAAATGTCTAAAAACATATTTTCATTTTGTCATTATGGGGTATTGTATATAGATGGGTGAGAAAAAAAAAATATTGAATCTATTTACAATTCAGGCTGTAACACAAGAAACTGTGGACTAAGTCAAGGGGTATGAATACTTTCTGAAGGCACTCTAATTCATCACCTGAGATATTTATTTTAGTAGTAGTAGTTTATAAACCATTTTACATGTAGGCCATACTTGGCAGCTAAAAGCTGAATTGCAGTACACACAAGTAAACAAATCTCAGACTGCTTGAAAAGCAAAACAAACATCAAATAAAAATATGAATGACATGAGTATAGGTCTGGACTACAAAGTTCTGAATACTTTAAGCCTCTGACACATGGAGCGACAGTCAATAGCACAAGGCTTGAGCAGAGGGAGGTGCAGGTGGCCAACAGAAGGAGCTGAGCTGCCGGATCAGGTCATCTGGGGGTTGGCAGGTAGCTCAAGGCGTCTCTAAGTCCGTGCCTTCTCTGTAGATGTAGGACACCTGTGGAACGAGATGTCGTTTGTATTATTATTAAAAAAAATAAAAAATTCTCCCCAATTTTGTGGTATCCAATTGGTAGTAGTTACAGTCTTGTCTCATCGCTGCAACTCCCGTACGGGAGAGGCGAAGGTCGAGAGCCATGCGTCCTCCGAAACACAACCCAACCAAGCCGCACTGCTTCTTGACACAATGCCCATTGAACCCGGAATCCAGCCGCACAAATGTGTCGGAGGAAACACAGTGCACCTGGCGACCGTGTCAGCATGCACTGCGCCCGGCCCGCCACTGGTGTCGCTAGTGCGCGATGAGACGAGGATATCCCGGCCGGCCAAACCCTCCCTTAACCCGGACGATGATGGGCCAATTGTGCGCCGCCCCATGGGCCTCCCGGTCGCAGCCGGGCTGCGACAGAGCCTGGGCTCGAACCCAGAATCTCTAGTGGAATACTCTTGAGATATGAATTCCTCACTGCCCCTTCACCACTGAATTGTAGTCCCCCTCTTCAATC
Source organism: Salmo salar (assembly GCF_965601325.2). Taxonomy (NCBI): domain Eukaryota; kingdom Metazoa; phylum Chordata; class Actinopteri; order Salmoniformes; family Salmonidae; genus Salmo; species Salmo salar. The sequence continues at coordinate 19,701,427 of NC_138314.1, read as the reverse complement.
AAGGAGACCATAGAAACCGCCCAATGTAGGCCAATGTATTCCAATCAAAACCGCTAGCTGGCATTGTTAGCTAAATTATAATTAATCATGTATTTCATTTCTATAGTGCTTTTCATAGAATCTCAAACTGCTTCAAGAGCAAAAAACAACAAGCAATATTATATGACAGGTCAACTAATAGACGCCAAGTCTTTGAAAGCTGCGTCCTGGAGAGATGGAGAGGGTCAGTTTATGGCTTGAGCGGAGGGAGCTGGTCAGAGGATGGTAGATGATGGTGATTGTGTCTGCTGATGATCTTGTAGAGGGCAAGTCTGAGAACCAGCCTGACTTTTATAGCCATTGGACATAGCTACTAGACTTCTCCTCTTCCATTCTGTGTAGCACCCACTTGGGTGATGCTCCAGCAGATCTGGTTGTCAGAAAGCTCACCACACAGTTCAGAATAGTAGCCAGTCGTCCTCATTACGAGCCCTCTGCCTCAGCACTGCTGTATTCCTCGATCTCCAATTCCTCTCATGCTTCAGGTGACTCCTCAGATGAGCTAGCTATCTTGAAAAGCTGGTTTGCCATTAATTCTTGGGCAGGATTTTATTTTATCCAGACTAAATCTATACTAATTTGGCTAGCCAGCACCATGACAACTGTAGAAGATAAACTATTGACTTCTTATTAATTGTTTTCCCAACAGATGTAACATTGTGCCCATCCACAGATGATAAGGACCATGTGACCAGCAAGATCATAAGGGTTCAACTTTACCACCAGCCTTACTCTGTTATTCCACTGGATGGCTATGAGTAAAGGAATTGTTTGAGCCCATAAATTAGAAGACTGACATTTTCAACTGATTCAATGTCAACTTAATGTTTGAATAAAAAGTATTATCGTTATTTTCTTTGTGAGTTTACATATTGCTTTCAGTGCGATTTTTTTTTAAATTAATTTTTATATAATATTCGTCTGACATTTCCATTTGCCCAACTCCTCACCTGATGTAACAGCAAAAAAAAAAAAAAAACATTTGACACATTTTTGATATTAGAGACATTTACAATTTCCACAAAGCCTAAGCAATTTAGCTTGGGGAGCCATTGTAATTTTTCTGGTTTCAGGCACAGTTACTCAACAATAGGCGGCAGGTAGCCTAGTGGTTAGAGCATTTGGCCAGTAACCCGAAAAGTTGCTGGATTGAATCCCTGAGCTGAGCTGACAATCCCCGAGCTGACAACGTAAAAATCTGTCGTTCTGCCCCTGAACAAGGCAGTTAACCCACTGTTCCCTGGTCGGCCGTTAACTGACATGCCTAGTTAAATAAAGGCAATTCTTTATATATATATATACACACACACACTGCGTGCACAATTATTAGGCAAGTGAGTATTCTGATCTTATTATTTCTATTCACATTTTCGAACTCCAAACCATATAAACTTGAATGCTTATTGGATTTAATCATTTTCAGGTGATATGTATTTGTGTAATGAGGGAGGGTGTGGCGAAAGTGAATAACACCTTATATCAAGGTGTGCATAATTATTAGGCAGCCTCATTACCTCAGGTAAAATGGGCCGAAAAAGAAATTTAACTGACACTGAAAAGCCAAAAATGTAAAATGCCTTTCAGACGGATGCGACACTCTTTAAATAGCTAAACTATTGAGGTGTGACCACCGGACATTCAAACGTTTTGTTGCGAATAGTCAACTGGGGCGCAAAAAACGCATGGGGAAGAAAAGGCGCAAATTAACTGCAAAAGACTTGAGAATAATTAAACGTCAAACTACCAGGAACCCATTATCCTCCAGTGCCACCGTATTCCAGAACTGCAACCTACCTGGAGTGTTCAGAGGTACAAGGTGTCAAGTGCTCAGAGACATGGCCAAGGTCAAGAAGACTGAAACAAGACCACCACTGAATAAGATTCACAAGTTGAAGCGTCAAGATTGGGCAAAGAAATACCTGAAGACAGATTTCTCAAAGGTTTTATGGACAGATGAAAGTGACTCTTGATGGACCAAATGGATGGGCCCGTGGCTGGATCAGTAATGGACACAGGGCACCACTTTGAGTCAGGTGCCAGCAAGGTGAAGGAGGGGTACTGGTATGACATCAGTCAGGAAGTTAAATCTTGGTCGCAAATGGGTCTTCCAAATGGACAATGACCCCAAGCATACTTCCAAAGTTGTGGCAAAATGGCTTAAGGACAACAAAGTCAAGGTATTGGAGTGGCCATCACAAAGCCTTGACCTCAATCCTATAGAGAATTTGTGGGCAGAACTGAAAAAGCGTGTGCGAGCACGGAGGCCTACAAACCTGACTCAGTTACACCAGCTCTATCAGGAGGAATGGGCCAAAATTCACCCAACTTGTGGGAAGCTTGTGGAAAGCTACCCGAAACGTTTGACCCAAGTTAAACAATTTAAAGGCAATGCTACCAAATACTAATTGAGTGTATGTAAACTTCTGACCCACTGGGAATGTGATGAAAGAAATAAAATATGAAATAAATCATTCTCTCTACTCTTATTCTGACATTTCACATTCTTAAAATAAATTGGTGATCCTAACTGACCGAAGACAGGGAATTTTTACATGGATTAAATGTCAGGAATTGTTAAAAACTGAGATTAAATGTATTTGGCAAAGGTGTATGTAAACGTCTGACTTCAACTGCATATGTAGCAGAAAAGCTGTAAAAAAAATATATATATATATGTGTCCTCCGAAGAGGGACAAATATGGATGGGTTAAAAAATTTAACATATGTTGAGCAATATGTTTGGAACTGTGAGGGAACACAAACACACGCACACACACACAATTTTTGTTGTTGTATTTTTTGTATATCGTGGTATTTTAAATTTGTGTGACTGTGGCTCATTGTATCAGTGTTTTGTTGCTTGTCATGTTCTGTTTTTTGTGTGGACCCCAGGAAGAGTATCTGCTGCTTCTGCAAAAGCAGAATAAACTAACAACCATCGAATCGCACTAGAATTGCAGTATCGAATCACAATGCATAAAGAATCGTGACAATCACAATACCTATCATATCGGCATCTAAGTATGGTGATAATATCGTATCGTGAGGTTCCTGGCAATTCCCAGCCTTACTGGCTATATCTGTTTACAATGATATTCAACATACCGTATCCATCTAGAACAACAAGAGAATATGAAAGGATATAAATAGCATGTTTATGCTTGTTGGTAACTGGATAAAGATTAGGTTTATTGTTCAGTCCTGCACTGTGTAGTCTTAGATGAAAATGGGACCAAAAAAAATACATACAAAAAATAAACCTCTGTCAAGTTTGATGGGGAGCGTCGCTGCACAGCTATTTCCAGGTCTCTCCAGAGATGTTCAATCGGGTTTGGGCTCTGGCTGGGCCACTCAAGGCCACTCCTGCGTTGCCTTGGCTGTGTGCTTAGGGTCGTCCTGTTGGAAGGTGAACCTTCATCCCAGTCTGAGGTCCTGAGCACTCTGGAGCAGGTTTTCATCATGGATCTCTCTGCACTTTGTTCCATTCATCTTTCCCTCGATCCTGACTAGTCTCCCAGTCCCTGCCGCTGAAAAACATCCCCACAGTATGATACTGCCACCACCATCCTTCACAGTAGGGATGGTTCCAGGTTTCCTCCAGAAGTGACGCTTGGCATACAGGCCAAAGAGTTCAATCTTTGTTTCATCAGACCAGATAATCTTGTTTTTCATGGTCTGAGAGTCCTTTAGGGGCCTCCAAACGGGCTGTCATGTGCCTTTTATTGAGGAGTGGCTTCCATCTGGCCACTCTACCATAAAGGCCTGATTAGGGGAGTGCTGCAAAGATGGTTGTCCTGGAAGGTTCTCCATCTCCACAGAGGAACTCTGAGAGCTCTGTCAGAGTGACCATTGGGTTCTTGGTCACCTCCCCGACTAAGGCCCTTCTCCTCCAATTGCTCAGTTTGGCAGGGTGGCCAGCTCTATGAAGAGTCTTGGTGGTTCCAAACATTCTAGAATTTAAGAATGATGGAGGCCACTGTGTTTTTGTGGACCTTCAATGCTGCAGAAATTTTTTGGTACCCTTCCCCAGATCTGTGCCTCGTCACGATCCTGTCTTGGAGCTCTACGGACTATTCCTTTGACCTCATGGCTTGGTTTTTGCTCTGACATGCACTGTCAACTGTGGGACCTTATATAAACAGGTGTGTGCCTTTCCAAATCATATACAATCAATTTAATTTACTACAGGTGGACTCAAATCAAGTTGTTGAAACATCTCAAGGATGATCAATGCAAACAGGATGCACCTGAGCTCATCTTCGAGTCTCATAGCAAATGCTTAATGTATTTTAATACATTTGCTAACATTTCTAAAAACTTGTTTTCACTTTGTCTCTATGGGGTATTGTGTGTAGATTGATGAGGGAAAACAAATATTTAATACATTTTACAATAAGGCTGTAACGTCACAAAATGTGGAAAAAGGGAAGGGTTCTGAATACTTTCCAAATGCACTGTATATTTTTCATTAGCAAAATGACAGCCATGCACATTGAATCTGTGTGTTGTTGATAGCTACTGCCCTCATGGTACCCATCTATTTCAGATGGTATTTGTCTATTCTGTCATGTGGGTCAGGTAAAGGGCCAGGGACCCCTTTTATAAACTTTGAGTTTGTACAAAATATACCCCAAAATGTGCATGCATGCACCAGTTTTCACGCAAAAGTTGCCTTTTTTTTTTTAAAGTACCCTATCTGAGAATGTGCTCACCTCCCAGCAAACTTTAGACCATGCGTACACACACCTGCTAGTGGTTGAAATATTGCATTGCATCCTGGCAAGTAGACCTACAGTAAGTGCTTTGTGCAAATGGGAGATATAATGAAAAGCTTATTCATAAAAAAGAAAAGAAAAACTCTAACAACAATGTAGCCATTTGCCATTAGTGAAAAGAGCGAAAATCTATGTGTTTTGTTTTTAGAATTAATAATTAGACACGAATCCTTTTCCTATTTATTTTATTTTCATAACCTTTGCAGAGTAAACTCCTCACCTTTTCTGGCAGTGACGGATTCATATTCCCAAAGGAGCCATACAACAAATTACCATGTGCATCTCTCATTTACAGTAATTATATCTAGTAGCCTTGTAAAATAGATACAGTAGGCTATAAGTATTTCAAGTTTTGCAATATCATAGGCAGCGTGATTTATAATACCGGTATACAGTAGTAAGTACTGTAATTTATTGTTTTTATTTATTGCCTGTCCTAGACAATGTTTCAGAATTCAGGGGCAGATCATATTGAGGTTGGGTAAAAGTCGATGCAAGACATTGTTGAATTCAAATCTTCTGCTGAATTTTCCATTGTTTTCTCTTTCAGAAACTGACACCGTCATTTTCCAGATACAGCCAGCATAAATCAATGCTAAAGGTTAAAACAGTTTATGTAAGATATATATATATATATTTTATAGTATGGGTAGTCTACAGTAATACTGTGCGATAGGAGCCCGAAATCATTGCCTATTTACTTTCAGAGTTGCTTATTTAATTTCAGAGCCTATATGTAGGCAGGACATCGAAACCCAATAATTTATTGATAAACTAAATATTGAACAACAATTCGTATTTTCCATGCCGTGCCCTAATGCCACTAAATATCTGTATGCGCCATTTCTGAAAAGACTGCCCATGCACAAAAATATTTATATTTATCAAATTTGGCGCACGCCATTCATACGCATGTTTCCTGTTATAAATCAGACCTGTTGTAGAAAACTGTGCGCGTGTGAACAAGCGTCATAACTCCGGCTGAATAACGTCCACCATTCACATTTTATGGTGACATTAACGCCCTTACGTATCTGCTGTATAATTTGGAAGTATTGGAATTTGGCCAAGACAGTAGGCCTATATCTAAAGGAAATATCAATGGCAAACTTGATCAAATGTTTTTGGAGGTGTTGGCAGAAATGTTTTTTGTTGTTGTGACATTTGCTGTATCTGAAGGTTTCTGAAACACAAAAACAATTTCACATTTTTGTGGACCTTTTGAATTAAGTCATGTTTTTCATTTACTTTCTCCCGAATATAAATTTGCTGCACTGCCCGCGAAATCTGAAATATTGTCTACTACATTTTTTTATAAAAAATACTGTAAAATATAATGCCAAATATCAACTTTCTGTTCACCTGTTTAATTATACTGTATGTTATAAACCGCGCTCCCTTTCGGATGCATTAAGCAACAAAAAAATGAATGTATAATAGCCTATCTAATAGGCCCAATTAAATGAGGGATGCGCATGGTAGTTTGTTTGTTGTATGGCTACTTCGGGAATATGATCTCATCATGGCCAGAAAAGATGCAATGGTTATATGTATTATGTGTTTATAAATGAAATATTGTCTTGGTTACTCGAGAAATGTGTCATTACAGTATTCGTAGCCTACAAACGTCAATGGAAAAGGTGAGTTCTACTGTTAGACTGCGCTTCAGATCTCATAGAGCAAAATACTTTAAACACCTGTAGCTTATCTATTTACTATTGTGAAGTGGGTCCAATTAAATGAGAGAATGGTCGAATGGTAGCCTATCCTAACTTGTTGTAGGCCTGTAGGATATTTCGCCAGTATGAAACCATCTCAGTCAGAAAAGGTGAGAAATTTATTCTGCAAAGATCATGGAAGTTAAATAAATAATTATTTTAGAATGCAAAGATAAAATACATCGATTTTCGCTCTTCTCCCTAACAGCAAATTATTGCATATTGTTATTATATTTAGCTACCGGTGTTTTTTATATGAATAATTCATCATATATTCCCAATTGGCTACTTTTGCCTTCCTGCATTGCAATACTTCAACCACTAGAAACTGCATACGCATGTTCTAAAGTTTGCGGGAGGATAAGCACATTCTAATGTCAAGTTCAGTTTTTAGAAATGCCAACTTTTGCGTGAAAACTGGCACATGCATATTTTGTGTGTATGCAACGTTTATAAATGGGACCCCAGACCCATCCTGAGACTGTGCTTGCGTGAACTAGCATTATAACTCCACCTGAAAAACGTTTTTACAGCCTAGTCTCATAGACTAGACCTAACATAGTTAATGTAAATCCGGTTAACTTAAATGATTATGATATTTTGCATTTAGATTGGTTAGGCCTACATAAGACAGAAGGTAACTTAAGGCAAAAAGGAAAGGATGGTGGTTGTTCGGGTGTATAACGTGAATGTCTAGCAATCCAACGGTTGATCCATTACTGATATTACACTCTTAGATGAAAAGGTGGTATCTAGAACCTAAAAGGGTTCATCGGCTGCCCCATATGAGAACCCTTTGAAGAACCCTTTTTGATTCCAGGTAGAACCCTTTTGTTCCAGTTAGAACTATTTTTGGGTCCATGTACATAGAACTCTTTCCACAGAGGGTTCTACATGGAACCCAAAGGGTTCTCCCATGGGGCCAGCCAAAGAACCCTTTTGGAACCCTTTTTACTAAGAGTGTAGGTAATAAGCTGCAGTCAGGTGGTCATTACCAGGTAATGATGAGGTCTTAACTATGACCAATAGGCTACATAATATAGCACATAATATAGTGGTCACAGTTATGACCAACTGGTCTTATGGTGATCAGAAAAAGACGTCATATTCTGGTCAGTAAAAATATGTTTGAAAAAACGTAATTTTTCAACCAGTTTTCGACCAGAATAAGTCATATCTACCAGGTTTTGCCCACAGGGATGTTATTTATTTTATTTCCATGATCATTAAGGAATATATTCCTCACCTTTTCTGTAAAGGTTTCATGCTCACGAGGTAGCCTATAGGCCTACAACAATTTAAATACCATTTATTCCTGTCTCTCGTTTAATTGGAACCACTTCACAGCAGTAAATATATAAGCTATTTCAAGTATTTTGCTCTATGTGTCACGGATCCCCCTGGTACTGCTGCTCATTCCGTTCACCAGCTCCGGAGGTCTACTTCACCGGCCTTCCAGGCGTCACTGAACTGGACTCATTACCACCAACCCCGGACTGTCTTGTCTCATTACGCACACCTGGTTCCCATTCCCCCTGATTAGTATGTGTATATATGTGCCCTCTGTTCCCCATTGTCCTAGTCGGTTATTGTTACCATATCCGTTGGTCTTGTGAGCACCTGTGCTGTTGTATTGGCTTCCATGCTACGTGTTATTGTGCACTTGTTTTACGGGTTTCGTCCCGTGTATTATTTAGAAGTTTACACCTCGCTCTTTTGTTTGGGTGGAGAAAATAAAAACCCCTATAACGTATTCCTGCGTTTGTCTCCGATCATTATACAGCGTGACAGAATAACCAACCTCCCTAAATGGAGACAGCGGGAAAGACCGAGCTGTCGACCATCGTAGAGACAGTCCAGCATCAAGAGGACTGTCTCTCCAGACTCGGCAGCACCATGGACAGCGTGCTGGCAACCATCCTGCGTTTGGAGGGAAATGTGCAGTCACTCCAGTCTCCAGCACTGGTTCCGGCACCAGCCCCCACACCACTACCTGTCTCCGTCCCATCTGAGCCGGTCCGCAGAATACCCCTGTCCCTCCCGGAGCGCTTTAACGGTGTGCCAGCGAAATGCAAGGGATTCCTTCTGCAATGCGACCTGTACCTCGATCGCTACACTGAGGCTGTCTTCGGGAGAGACAAGGTTGCCACAGTCATCTCGGAACTGACCGGACGGGCCCTGGATTGGGGTGCCACGGTCTAGGAAACAGGCGGACCCGAGGTCGAGTCCTACGAGCGCTGCACCCTCATCTTCCGCTCTGTGTTTGATCATCCTGTGGAGGGCAGAGAGGAGGGTGAGCGCCTACTCCAACTACGCCAGGGATCTAGGACCGCCTCGGAGTTCGCTATGCAGTTCCGGACCATCGCGGCCTCCACCGGATGGAACGAGTCGGCTCTGGTCACCGTGTTCCGCAGCGGACTGTGGGAGGAGGTACAGATGGAGTTAGCCTGCCGTGATGACAACCTATCACTCGACCAGCTCATCAGCATGGCGATTCGTTTGAACAACCTCCTGCGGTCTCGACGAAGACCTGCGCGGAATCCGGAGCCCATGGCTACACCTGCTTCGTGGACAGAACCGATGGAGGTGGGCTCGTTTGCCCAAGGCAGAGTGTAGGAGAAGGAGGAATCTGGGCCTCTGCTCCTATTGTGGAGAAAGGGGTCATTTCTCCCTGACCTGCCCTCTATCCACTAATAGACGAGGAGGTGACAAGCCAGGGAATTCTCCTGCTCCAACCCAGGTAGGATGCAAGATCTCCCCTCCTTTTCTGTCAACCCAACCAGTGTGTTTTCCCATTAAATTCTCTGAATAAAGCCACCGTTAAGTTCAGCTATCCTTTACCTCTCATCCCAACCATCATCGAACAAATGCACGGGGCGCAGTACTTCACGAAACTGGACTTGAGGAGCGCCTACAATCTGGTGTGCATTCGTGCAGGCGACGAATGGAAAACTGCCTTTTCCACGACCACGGGCCATTACGAGTATCTGTTAATGCCTTTTGGCCTGTCTAATTCTCCTTCAGTCTTCCAGGCCTTTATTAACAAAGTGCTTCGGGACATGCTGGGACGGGGCATAGTGGTTTATATAGATTACATTTTGGTCTATTCTACCATGGCACCCAGCATGTCTTGTTAGTCAGGTCTGTGCTGGGAAGACTGTTGGAGCATGATCTATATGTTAAACAAGAGAAGTGTTTGTTTTTCCAGCGGTCTGTGTTCTTTTTGGGCTACCTCATATCCTAGGAGGGAGTGGAGATGGAGGAGCAACGCGTCAGCGCAGTCAGGTCATGGCCCATCCCCAACTCCGTGAAAGCAGTCCAGCGATTCCTGGGGTTCGCCAACTATTTCCGGAGGTTCATCCGAGGCTTCAGTATGGTGGTCGCACTTCTTACCTCCCTGCTGAGAGGAGGTCTCCAGCGGCTTCGTTGGACGGCGGAGGCGGAGAGGGCGTTCAAGACACTGAAGGTACGCTTCCCCACTGCTCCCGTGCTGGCACATCTCGACCCCGCACGTCCCTTCATCGTCGAGGTGGATGCCTCCAAAGTAGGAGTCGAGGCAGTGCTGTCTCAGCACACCGGAACCCCTCCAAAGCTGCGGCCCTGTGCCTTTTACTCCAAGCAGCTGAGCCCCGCCCAGAGGAACTACGACATCAGGGACCGGGAACTCTTAGTGGTCAAGAAGGTTTTGAAGGCTTGGAGGCACTGGCTTGAGCGGTCCAAACACCCTTTCCTGGTGTGGACGGACCACTGCAACCTGGAGTACATCAGGGCAGCGAAGAGTCTAAACCCGAGACAAGCCAGGTGGGCTCTATTCTTCGCAAGGTTCCAATTCCCGCTTTCTTATAGGCAAGGCTCGAAGAACGTGAAGGCCGACGCCCTATCTCGCCTCAATGACGCATAGGAGAGGGAGGGAGAGGAGACCCCCCATCATCCCTCCGTCCCGTATCATTGCGCCAGTGGTGTGGGACGTGGACGCCGACATACGGCAGGCCCTGCGCACGGAACCCGCACCTGCACAGTGCCTGGAGAACCGCGCCTACGTGCCCATGGGTGTGCGGGACCGCCTCCTTGCCTGGGCGCACACGGCGCACACATGCCTGACTGAGAAGTACTGGTGGCCCACCTTGGCTAGGGATGCCCGGGTTTACTTCTCTTCCTGCTCCATCTGTGCCCAGTCAAAGACACCCAGACATTTCCCTTATGGAAAGATCCTTCTTCTGCCGGTTCCACAACGACCCTGGTCTCACCTCTCGATGGATTTTGTCACTGACCTCCCCCCCTCCCAGGGAAACATCACCGTTCTCGTCGTTGTGGACCAGTTTTCCAAAGCATGTTGCCTTCTTTCTTCTGCCTGGGCTCCCGTCGGCCATGCAAACCGCAAAGGCTCTTTTAACGCACATCTTCCGGCACTACGGGATCCCGGAGGACATTGTGTCAGATCGTGGCCCTCAGTTCACCTCACGCATATGGAAAGCGTTCATGGAACGCCCGGAGGTCACGGTCAGTCTCACCTCCGGGTACCGTCCTCAAGCTAATGGGCAGGTGGAGAGGGTCTATCAGGAAGCGGGCAGGTTCCTGAGATGTTACTGTCAGGACCTGCCGGGGGAGTGGGCGGATTTTCTACCTTGGGCTGAGTATGTGCAGAATTCCCTCCGACACTCCTCCACGAACTTCACTCCTTTCCCGTGCGTGTTGGGGTATCAGCCGGCCCTGGCACCTTGGCATCCGAGCCAGAATGAAGCTCCTGCGGTGGACGAGTGGTTTCGGCGCGCTGAGGAGACCTGGAGCGCTGTGCCCACTCTTCTCCAGCAGGCTGTGCATCGGCACAAGGAACAGGCTGACCACCGCAGTGAGGTGCCTGTCTTCTCTCCAGGAGACCGGGTCTGGCTCTCCACCTGGAACCTATGCCTCCGCCAGCCCTGCTGGAAGCTGAGCCCGCGGTTTGTGGGGCCTATTCAAGTCCAGAGGAGGGTTAATGAGGTAACGTTCTGTTTGCAACTCCCTGCTGATTACCGCATTAACCTACTTTTCACCAGGCCAGTGGTGCCTGGTCCCCTCGCTGAGGCTGGACCCAGTGACGCCCCGCCTCCTCCTCTGGACATCGAGGGAGGTCCGGCGTACTCGATCCGTGAAGTCCTGGATTCGAGGCATCGGGCGGGGCGTCTCCAGTACCTCATTGACTGGGAGGGGTATGGCCCAGAGGAGCGGTGCTGGGTTCCTGCAGTGGACATTTTGGACGCTTCGCTGACCAGGGATTTTCACGGTCGGCACCATGACCGACCCGCACCGCGTATTAATTGAGTGTATGTAAACTTCTGACCCACTGGGAATGTGATGAAAGAAATAAAAGCTGAAATAAATCATTCTCTTTACTATTATCCTGACATTTCACATTCTTAAAATAAAGTGGGGATCCTAACTGGCCTAAGACAGGGGATTTTTACTAGGATTAAATGCCAGGAATTGTGAAAAACTGAATTTAAATGTATTTGGCTAAGGTGTATGTAAACTTCCAACTTCAACTATATATATTACCTCAATTACCTCAACTAACCTGTTCCCCCTGTGGCGTACAGCAGGTCAGCCACCAGGGGGAGACTCATCGATGCCTGGTGACAGACGGAGTACACAGTTGAAGTTGGAAGTTTACATACACTTAGGTTGGAGTCATTAAAACTCGTTTTTCAACCTCTCCACAAATTTCTTGTTAACAAACTATAGTTTTGGCAAGTCGGTTAGGACATCTACTGCATGACACAAGTAATTTTTCCAACAATTGTTTACAGACAGATTATTTCACTTATAATTCACTGTATCACAATTCCAGTGGGTCAGAAGTTTACATACACTAAGTTGACTGTGCCTTTAAACAGCTTGGAAAATTCCAGAAAATGATGTCATGGCTTTAGAAGCTTCTGATAGGCTAATTGACATAATTTGAGTCAATTGGAGATGTACCTGTGGATGTATTTCAAGGCCTACCTTCAAACTCAATGCCTCTTTGCTTGACATCATGGGAAAATCAAATGAAATCAGCCAAGACCTCAGAAAATAAATTGCAGTGTTGTTGCCTCCTGGGAAGCAATTTCCCAATGATATTTTTTTGATGCTCTTTTATTTATTACTTTAGTTTATTAGTAAATATTTTGCTTAAGCTTAACTTAACTGCATTGTTGGGTAAGGGCTTGTAAGTAAGCCAAGATGTTTTTTATCTGCTGCGAATCAGTGTGATGCCAGCTGGTGCCCCAGTGTATGTGAAACGTATCTGCTTTGTCCTACTTCTCCCTTTAATCCCTCTCTTGTCTGTAGGAATTTTGTCCTGTCTACAGTCAGCTCGAGGGTGGTACATGTGAATACACAGGGCGGCGTGATGAAACCGCTACTACGAAAGCATTGCAAGGCACTGCATGCTGTGGCCTGTCACCCCCAGCAAGCAGTTGTTGCCTTGGGCAGCCACAGTGGCATCCTGAAGGTGTGGGACTATGAGCGCAAGGTGTCCATCTGCAACAGGGTCTTTGAGAAGGAGAGGCAGATTCAGTGCGTCGCCTATGACCACCAAGGTGACCCAGCAGGCCTGAGTCTTTTGTCAGTTTAATTTCCTATAAGTAAAACTATGCCTACGTAGAAAGATTTCACATTGATATTCTCACATTTGAGTTGTGATATACAGAGAACTCCCTTTAAAAATAACATTCTCTGTCTGTGTTTGTGAGTTGGCTCAGCTTTGACCAGACTATCCTGTGTGTTAGTGAACAGGATTATACTTGGCTGTTGGATTTGCAATTGGAGCTGTCCATGTACTGGATGCTTGCACATTGCAGAGTGAGGCAGAGGAGCGACTCAACTACAGCCAAGACTGCATCACTCACATTACCTTCTCTCCCGGCTCCCTCTACCTGGCCACAGCAGTGACCAGACACTATGTGGATCTGGCGTTGGGATTGGAAAGTAACAGGTTTGAGCCCTCTACCTTGAAGCATTATAATCAAACTGAAGCTAACAAATTGCACGTTTCCCTCGTGTTTTGTTGCTACTGTCAGGATGCTGGAAAAGCGGTGATGGTATTTTGCTTGTACACTGGTAGGAGCGTGCAGTACTAGAAGTACCTGGTGTGGCATCACTCTCACTATAAGCCCATCAGGGACTTCCTATTTGGGGTGTACCTGGACAGCATCCAACCCAGACTATTTTCCCTGGGCATGGACCAGACCCTCAAACTTAGTAGGGATCTGGTTTACTTACATGCAGTGGTTCTTTACTTGCTGAACCACTAGGCATGCTGAATCACATTGGATGACTTTGACTTGGTGTGTTGTGGTGATTGATTAGGTGGAGTATGACCTGGAGAGCAGCAATGAGAATGAGCTGCTGATCCTGAGCGCATTGAGCAGAGCGCCGGGCCCATCTGTATGGCTTGGTGCATACCCCTCACCACAGAGGATTTCCTACTTACCGCCTCTGGACTCTACAAAATGAAGCTTTTCAACAGCATCACCAAGATGTGCAGGTCAGCACCCAAATAACAGTCTGTAAACATTGGGGTGCAGTATGAAGGCAACAAATGAAGGATCATGACCATAGCTCTCATTAAATGGCATGCATTACAAAAGACAAGGTAAGTGTTGATTCTACCTACTACCTCAGTCAGACCAAATATGTATGAAAGTCTTTATTTTAGGGCCAGACTTGTGTGTTTCTTGCCTAATGAAGAGATACTGGTTTCATTGTCACTTGTCATAATGTCATTGTTCTTTTTCAAGGTGGATCTCGAGATTCCGCCCATTGATGGGAATCCCCAAGTCCTCTACTCTGATTTGCCACCCCTCTGCTGGGGGTCTGATTGAAGTCCTCTCATGGGAGATTAGTTTAAAGTGAGTAGACCGTTGAGTTTTCCTGTTGAACATATACTGAATCGTTGTCTCTTGTGTGTTTAGTGCATTAGAAACAGAAGTCTTTAGAGTATGTCAAACTGATATCTTTACCATGTAACCATCAATCTTCATAACTGTATAGAGTGGGTACATCAGTTATGGCTGTACAATACTGGTGCGTTTGTTCTGACACTTACATTTTTCCCTTTAGGAAATGGAGGACTTTTTCTATTACTGTCAGCTGCGTAAACAAGGCATTGACTCCATGGAGATCCGACAGGTGTCCACCCGAATCCCACTAGCAAAGGTCCCCTTTATCATGAGGGCTCTGGACTTCTTCCCCATTGAGCAAGAGGTACAAAGTCCTTAATGAGGACTAATGTGATGACTAGGCTAATGTGGGACACTTGATTTATCTATTACTTTGATAATTTTCTGTTTTCGTTCCTCATGTTATACTTTTATGAGTTATAACAATGAGTTAGGTTCAGTATAGAAATGTTTGTTGATCATCACTCTCTCCAGCTGGAGGACATGCAGAACGAAGTAAAGTTCAGCAGGTATGCTGAGACTGTGAAATATGTGACCGACATAGACCTGGAGGAGTTCATTAAGGCGTACGTCAACCAGCAGCCAGCGTTTGGTATCTCCAGGAAGTAGTTACTTCACACTTTCCAGGTCCTGGATGATGAGAGAGCATGTAGTGAACAGGGACGAGCTGCTGGAACTCTTCCAGGACAGAGATGTGCTAGGCTAGCTGCCTGTTAATCTGCATCTTCTTAGTCTCCACACATCTGTTTGCCCTGCCTGTATAATTCTATGCAGGGTAGTGTCAGTATATACAATATGCTAACCTTATGTCTTTATGTTCCCTTGTTCTGAGGCAGCGCTGGTATTTCATTCTAATAATACGTCAACTCTCTTTTTGCCTCAGCGGAATACATCACTGAGGACAAGCTGGCAGAATTTTTCACCACACTGGTTGGACTGAATCCAGAGGGGGAGATCTGAGCTGGAAGCCGTTGAATGTGATGGTATGTATCACCATGTTGCGCTCAGAGTAGTGTCTGAAAATGTGATAATGAGACTGAGACTACACAGCTTTGATAGTCCACCATTAAAAGTGTGTGTGTGTGTGGGACAGATTCAGAAGACATGCTGGATTGTGAGATCCTGGAGGAGAGTTCCATGGAAACATTTTCTAATGATTTCCTGGGGATTGTTCCCTCCTCCCAAGAGGGAATGTTGTCCCCCTCTGGGTCAGAAGTTGTATAGAAATTACATGTTTTTTCTTTTGGAAAGGTTTTTATTTATCAATCTACTTTAAAAACAGCTCATTTTCATTTCCATCGTTTATACACATAAAAACGGCATAAAAGCATAAAACAGCATTTGAGTATTACATTTCAATTTGTTAAAAATCTATCTTCAGAGCTCGTGCTGCTAGGTGACCTAAACTGGAACATGCTTAACACCCCGGCCATCCTACAGTCTAAGCTTGATGCCCTCAATCTCACACAAATGATCAATGAACCTACCAGGTACAACCCCAAATCTGTAAACACGGGCACTCTCATAGATATCATCCTAACCAACTTGCCCTCCAAATACACCTCTGCTGTTTTCAACCAAGATCTGAGATCACTGCTTCATTGCCTGCATTCGTAATGGGTCTGCGGTCAAACAACCACTCATCACTGTCAAAGGCTCCCTAAAACACTTCAGCGAGCAGGCCTTTCGAATCGACCTGTCCCGGGTATCCTGGAAGGATATTGACCTCATCCCGTCAGTAGAGGATGCCTGGTTATTCTTTAAAAGTGCCTAGCTCACCATTTTAAATAAGCATGCCCCATTCAAAAAATGTAGGAACAGATATAGCCCTTGGTTCCCTCCAGACGTCACTGCCCTTGACCAGCACAAAAACATCCTGTGGCGTTCTGCATTAGCATCGAATAGCCCCCGTAATATGCAACTGTTCAGGGAAGTTAAGAACCAATATACACAGGCAGTTAGGAAAGCTAAGGCTAGCTTTTTCAAGCAGAAATATGCATCCTGTAGCACAAATTCAAAAAAGTTCTGGGACACTAAAGTCCATGGAGAATAAGAGCACCTCCTCCCAGTTGCCCACTGCACTGAGGCTACCCCGATCAACAGCCCTCCACCCCCCAACAGCAAATCGCCCAAGCCTCTCCCATTTCTCCTTCACCCAAATCCAGATAGCTGATGTTTTGAAAGAGCTGCAAAATCTGGACCCCTACAAATCAGCCGGGCTAGACAATCTGGACCCCCTCTTTCTAAAATGATCTGCCGAAATTGTTGCAACCCCTATTACGAGCCTGTTCAACCTCTTTTGTATCGCCTGAGATTCCCAAAGACTGGAAAGCTGCCGCGGTCATCCCCCTCTTCAAAGGGGGAGACACTCTAGACCCAAACTGCTACAGACCTATATCTATCCTACCCTGCCTTTCTAAGGTCTTAGAAAGCCAAGTTAACAAACAGATTACCGACCATTTCGAATCCCACCGTACCTTCTCCGCTATGCAATCTGGTTTCAGAGCTGGTCATGGGTGCACCTCAGCCACGCTCAAGGTCCTAAACGATATCATAACCGCCATCGATAAGAAACAATACTGTGCAGCCGTATTCATCGACCTGGCCAAGGCTTTCGACTCTATCAATCACCACATTTTTATCGGCAGACTCAACAGCCTTGGTTTCTCAAATGGTTGCCTCGCCTGGTTCACCAACTACCTCTCTGATAGAGTTCGGTGTGTCAAATTGGAGGGCCTGTTGTCCCGGACCTCTGCCAGTCTATTGGGGTGCCACAGGGTTCAATTCTCGGGCCGACTCTTCTCTGTAAATATCAATAATGTTGTTCTTGCTGCTGGTGATTCTCTGATCCACCTCTACGCAGACGACACCATTCTGTATACCTCTGGCTCTTTGGACACTGCGTTAACTAACCTCTAGAAGAGCTTCAATGCCATACAACTCTCCTTCCGTGGCCTCCAACTGCTCTTAAATGCAAGTAAAACTAAATGCATGCTCTTCAACCGATCGCTGCCAGCACCTGCCCGCCCATCCAGCATCACTACTCTGGATGGTTCTGACTTAGAATATGTGGACAACTACAAATACCTAGGTGTCTGGTTCGACTGTAAACTCTCACATTAAGCATCTCCAATCCAAAATTAAATCTAGAATCGGCTTCCTATTTCGCAACGAAGCATCCTTCACTCATGCTGCCAAACACCCTCGTACAACTGACCGTCCTACCGATCCTCGACTTCGGCGACGTAATTTACAAAATAGCCTCCAATACCCTACTCAATAAATTGGATGCAGTCTATCACAGTGCCATCTGTTTTGTCACCAAAGCCCCATATACTACCCACCACTGTGACCTGTATGCTCTCATCGGCTGGCCCTCGCTTCATACCTGTCGCCAAACCCATTGGCTCCAGGTCATCTACAAGTCTCTGCTAGGTAAAGCCCCGCTTATCTCAGCTCACTGGTCACCATAGCAGCACCCACCCGTAGCACGCGCTCCAGCAGGTATATCTCACTGGTCACCCCCAAAGCCAATTCTTCCTTTGGCCGCCTTTCCTTCCAGTTCTCTGCTGCCAATGACTGGAACGAACTGCAAAAATCTCTGAAGCTGGAGACTCATATCTCCCTCACTAGCTTTAAGCACCAGCTGTCAGAGCAGCTCACAGATCACTGTACCTGTAAATAGCCCATCCAACTACCTCATTCCCATAATGTATTTATCTTGCTCCTTTGCACCCCAGTATCCCTACTTGCACATTCATCTTCTGCACATCTACCATTCCAGTGTTTAATTGCTGTATTGTAAATACTTCGCCACCATGGCCTATTTATTGCCTTACCTTCCTTATCTTACCTCATTTGCACATACTGTATATATACTTTTTCTACTGTATTATTGACTGTATGTTTGTTTATTCCATGTGTAACTCTGTTTTGATGTGTCGAACTGCTTTGCTTTATCTTGGTCAGGTCGCAGTTGCAAATGAGAACTTGTTCTCAACTAGCCTACCTGGTTAAATAAAGGTGAAATAAAGTACTTGTTAAAAACAATAGAAACGACCTTGAATAAAAGTATGTTTTCATGTAAAAGCCACTTAGTGTACAAATGATATAACAAAGAAACATTTTTAAGACATGAAAAACATGTTAAGTCACTTTCTTATAAGGCTGTCTTCAGTCCTTTGTACAGGAACAGGGTGAGTCCTTATCAAACTCGCCTCTTCCAGCTCCTCAAAATCAATTACTGTCCTGTCCGTCGGGGCCCAGAGGAGATCCCTCTCCTAGGTGCATCGCTCTAGGTGCCGCAGCGCTGTCGGGACCTTGGGTGGCCGCCGGGACCTTGGGTGTTGTGGGGGAACCCTTCGCCTGGGGTCGAGGCCCCCTTCTGTACCACCTCAGGGCTTCTGTGGCTACCATGGCCACTGCCTGGGGGATAGTCTCTACCCGTTTCGTGACCAGCAGGTTGTGGGAGGACCACAGTGCTTCCTTCAGACATGTGAGGGTGGGCCAGAGCTTGGTGAAGGCCCTTTGTGGAATAGGCCTTCGGCCCACCCCCTACAGCATGAGCTGGTGCGTTAGGTCCTCCCCTGTTGGGAGACTCAGGGGGCCTGTTTCCTTCCACAGGTCCCTGGCGGCTCTGCACTCCCATAGCAAGTGCCTGACCGACTCATCTTGGCCGCAGCCTGGTC
The DNA here is from genome assembly GCF_965601325.2 of Salmo salar. NCBI lineage: Eukaryota > Metazoa > Chordata > Actinopteri > Salmoniformes > Salmonidae > Salmo > Salmo salar. The sequence goes on along the minus strand of NC_138314.1, from coordinate 19,682,285 downwards.
GGGGGCACGAGGACGTCCTCGCCATGCCCCGGGAGTGCATAACGACCCTGACAGGGAGGATCTTGTGGGCGACCATCCAGGACAGGTCCCGGTGCCAATTCAGCAGACCAAGATGGGCCACGTTGCGCCAAACCGTTGTGGGCTCACCTATAGCAAGCCTGCGCACTATACACACTGGTTCCCTCTCCAGCACAAGAGAGAAAAGAGAGCGGTGTTTAGTTAAAACCGTGACTGCTTCTTTTCCCAGTTTAAAATGTCTTAACTTTTGGAGCTGGACATAGTGTGGGGAGCAGAAAAGAGACTGGGGCTCGCAGGTCGACTGGGATCAGCCTCAGGGTTCTGAGGTAAGATCCCAGGCAGAACCATGTGAGGGCCTGGGTCTTGTTGTTGACCGGGGTGGTGGCAAGAGTGAGATGTAAATCATGACGGGGAGGTGGCAAGAGTGCTGTAAAAGACTCATGGGAAGTATCTAGTTCATGAAGCGCACACACATACAGGTTTCCTCATGGGTGAAGTTTGATGTGACCTTTTATTGGTTATGATTGGCTAATAAAGATCAATTGAATACAGCATATGTTATGACATGAAAAAATAACACATTTAATTGCATATGTTTTAAATGTATTAATCCACAATTGCTTACCTCATTGTGCCAAGTAATTTTTTTTATTTTTTATTAATGTATAGCCAATGCATTTACTTTTGTTTTCTGGGAGACTTGCAAGATAAATGCTGTAAAACTTTTGTCTGAAGTAGTGCAACTTCTGTTAAGGCTGTCTGTCTACAAAACACAAAAAAATGGGCGTGCACGCGCTTTGCTTGTTCTGAACACTGTCCTTGGCGCAGGCGCGTTACTTCCTCCTACAGCTCGCTTCAGTGTGTTTGCATTGTGTCTAAACTGCCGGCGAGTTTAAGAAAATATTTTACCTATAGCAGCTATGTCGGGCAGGTCGGTCCGCGCGGAGACACGGAGTAGGGCGAAAGATGACATCAAGCGGGTTATGGCTGCTGTTGATAAAGTACGAAATTGGTAAGAGGGAAAGCGTTATCTAAGACCCGAGAGCAGCATTGCTAGTGGGGGAGGAGAGACCGGGAGAAGAACAAATTTATGAAACGAAAGATATATTGAATGAAATTCGGTCGGATGATATCTCGGCTCATGTGCGCTGCGCTCCCGTGCCCTGGTCAGAGGAGGAGGTCGCTTAAACACGTATCATGTGGGAATATTACATCTATTCATAAAATATTGTGGGTTGAACCTAGAAGCCATTTCGTTGCAGTCACATGAAGCCTTTGCCGTTCTAGCATAGTACATGTACTGCCGGCTTGAGAAGCTTTGTCGGCTACTGGTTTTTCACCGCTCGAATGTTATCAATAATAACATCACAGCCGCCGTTCGACGACAGCGGTCAATAGTTAGAATAGTTTCTATGTTCGCGGGGTTTTAAATTTAGCGCTTGGAGAGGTTTTTGTGTCCTACAAATATAGAGAGCGCGTGTGGTGCTGGTGGGAAGAGGAACTGTGCAAGACCGAATTGCTTTACAATTTTATTTTGGATGGTCCTATAGTTGAATAAAATTGCAATTTTATAGATTCGCACTAATGTAGATGTGTTAGTAGCCTAAATGTAATCACCACTAAATTAATGTAAATAATTTAGTTGAGGCTATTCACCTGTAGGCTCACTCATTGGTAGATTTCTCAAATGACTACAAGTACATTCCTAACTTTCAAATTAACTTTCCACAGAAATGTTGAAGGACATTTTCTACGGGGAACTGACATTTAAAGCGATAGTAAACAAAAATAGTATTGTGGTATTTTGACATTTTGAAATTAATACACAAATGCAAACAAGTGTTCCTCATTCCTTGTGTATCTAATGCAGGGAGAAGAAATGGGTAACAGTCGGTGACACATCCTTGCGAATCTACAAATGGGTGCCAGTTACCGAGCCCAAGTCAAATGATGTAAGTCCATAGGGTGTTTGGGGGCACCAATTTTGTATTCATTTTTTTCTGCTGAGTGTAGAATGAAACTGGGAACAGTTCAATTACTGAAGTAAGGTGGATGATCACCAGCTTCCTTTCTTCATCTCCTTTCAAATGTCTTCTGATATGACCTATACAAAGTGATTATATTGAGATAAAATACATCATGTGATATGTTATACATAATAAATGGCACAACTACAGCATTTTATGTGTGATCTTGCAGAAGAGCAAAAATAAGAAGAAAGGCAAGGATGACAAGTATGGGTCGGAGGTCACAACACCAGAAAACAGCTCCTCTCCTGGAATGATGGACATGCATGGTAAGAGCCAATTCACACCTTATGCCGACAAAGAGCAAAATACTTTAAACTGATGTTCAATAATAGTTGTAAACTCATCTTTCTTTCACTTTCTGTATCTCTTAGATGATAACAGTAACCAGAGCTCCATTGCTGACTGCTCCCCGATGAAGCAGGAGAACAGCAACAGTGCCAGCCCTGCCCCAGAGGCCACGGCAACTTCCCAGAGTGACAGCAACGAGGCTAAGAGTGACCAGAGCCAGTCCCCTGGCAAAGAGCAGCTGAAGAGCACAGACAGCAAGAGTGGTCAGTCAATATGCTACCTAGCACAGAAAGGGAGAGCATTGCCTTAGTTTCAACTAAACTATATGAAACTATACATACAGCATATTGTCCTCATTAAAGCTGTGCTCTTGTCTTACCTTGAGGTATTTTCTAAGAGTAGTGTCAACTTGTCAAATAATATGACTTAACTTGAGAGGCAGAATGCTTTTATACAGCCCACATAATCCCAGAATAGTAAAAAGAAATGGCAGTTGCACAACTGTCAAGGTCAAAAGTGTACATGTTATGGCTTGTAAAAATGGCATTCATAAGGAACCTTTGGTGAACAAAATAATATATAATATATGCCATTTAGCACTCTTTCCCCCCCCCCCCCCAAAGTGACTTAGTCATGCGTGAAAACAAATGTTATTTCATCTTCACCAATGTCAATGGCAGCATTGGGAACAGTTCTATGAATTAACCCATCAGCATACAGAGAATTGCTTGAAACAATTTAGCAAGTTTTTGTTAAAGATTTTCAGGCTAGCGATACATATTGACAAACCATAATCAACAATGAGGGTATGGAAGATATCATGAAATGCTAAACATGCCTCTTAACAGTATTGTAAAAATGGGCATCTACTGAGAGAGATTTATTCACAAGTCTGAGCATGTACTCTGGGCAACAAGAGTTTCTCATATATTTTGAGAAAAGTTTAGCTGTTATGTACTAGACAGGCAAACAGGTTGTTGTTTCCTCTTGTGGGGTTGAACAGAGGATTTCACTAAGGCCTACTGTAGTTTCTGGTGTAATGAGCTGGTAAATAGGTCTGCCATACCAATGCCGTTTAAGAACGGAGCGCAAAACTCCTCAAACTACAGTGTGCCAACTTGTCATTGATGTAGTTTTCACCAAGTAGCAAGCTAAACACCCGTGAGAGTAGTATTTTCCATAATTCAATACCAACCCCTTGTTCTTTTTATTTATTTAACCTTTATTTAACTAGGCAAATCAGTTAAGAACAAATTCTTATTTACAATGACGGCCTACCAAAAGGCAAAAGATCTCCTGTGGGAATGGGGGCTGGGATTGAAATAAATAAATAACATATAAATAAGGACAAAACACACATCACGACAAGAGAGACAACACTACATAAAGAGAGACCTAAGACAACAACATGGCAAGGCAGCAACACATGACAACACAGCATGGTAGCAACACATGGTACAAACATTATTGGGCACAGACAACAACACAAAGGGAAAGAAGGTAGAGACAACAATATATCACGTGAAGCAGCCAGTTCTGTACATACACTTGACTTTGCTTTCTTGCCTTCAAGATGGTTCTGTAATGTAGAGTTTTAAGTCGGTTACATTAAGGTATTTCTGTCATCTCTCAGATTTTGTGATATTATTTTGGAAAAAATACAGGTAAATAAATCTTGCTAGGTCATGCCGCAATCAGACCTTGTCTACCAAGATCTGCGATAATACACCCCAAGCAAGGTCACTCATGCCACGTCTGTGAAGTTGAAACTATTGTGGATAGTAAAGAGAAGAATAACATGCAGCCCTCAACGGCCAAGTTGTGTGCGTGAGTGTTGCAAAATACATTTACACGTGTTATTCAATAATTTCACCCACACCGCTTGTGCGAACGTATCTGCGTAGCCAAACGCTAAAACATAACCTAGTTCCATTTGGATATCAGGAAGATTCAAACCCACGTGGATGCTTGAAAGACAAACGAGGAGAGATTAATTAAAGAAAACTAACTAGGTTTCACTTTTTATCTGTGGATTAATAGTCGGAGTAGAGAAACATGATTTTGTATGACTATGGGTAGAAATTCTACAAAGAATCAGCTAAAAAGAGAACCATAATAATGTCAGGTAAAATAACAACCCAATGTTTATCTCCCAGGACAAACTGGCTAGCAACATCTATCTAGCTAAATGTTCATGAATGTTTTGTGTTCGACCTACCCCAAAATTAATATACAGTGCCTTCAGAAAGTATTCCGACACCTTGACTTTTTCTACATTTTATGTTACAGCATTATTGTAAAATCGATTAAATAAAATCCTCAGCCATTTACACACAATACCCCATAATGACAAAGCGAGAATTAAAAATACTTATATACATAAGTATTCAGACCCTTTGCTATGAGACTCGAAATTGAGCTTAGGTGCATCCTGTTTCCATTGGTCATCTTTGAGATGAGTCCACCTTTTGGTAAATTCAATTGTTTGGACACGATTTGGAAAGGCACACACCTGTCTGTATGAGGTACCACAGTTGACAGTGCATGTCAGAGCAAAAATCAAGCCATGAGGTCCAAGGAATTGTCCGCAGAGCTCATAGACAGGATTGTGTCAAGGCACAGCTCTGGGGAAGGTTACCAAAAAATATATGCAACATTGAAGGTCTCCAAGAACACAGTGGCCCTCATCATTCTTAAATGGAAGAAGTTTGGCACCACCTAGGCTTTTCCTAGTGCTGGCTGCCTGGCCAAACTGAGCAATCGGGGAAGAAGGGCCTTGATCAGGGAGGTGACCAAGAACCCAATGGTCACTGACAGAGCTCGAGAGTTCCTCTGTGGAGATGGAAGAAACTTCCAGAAGGACAACATCTCTGCAGCACTCCATCAATCAGGTCTTTATGGTAGTGTGGCCAGACGGAAGCCACTCCTCATAAGTCACATGACAGCCCGCTTGGTGTTTGCCAAAAGGCACCTGAAGGACTCTGACCATGAGAAAGTCTCTCTGGTCTGATGAAACCAAGATTGAACTATTTGGGCTGAATGCCAAGCATCACATCTGGAGGAAACCTGGCACCATCCCTACGGTGAAGCATGGTGGTGGCAGCATCACGTTGTGGGGATGTTTTTCAGAGGCCGGGGCTGGGAGACTAGTCAGGATCAAGGCAAAGATGAACGGAGCAGAGCGATCCTTGATGAAAACCTGCTCAGGACCTCAGATTGGGGTGAAGGTTCACCTTCCAACAGGACAACAACCCTAAGCACACAGCCAAGACAACGCAGGAGTGGCTTCTGGAGAAGTCTCTGAATGAATGTCCTTGAGTGGCCCAGCCAGAGCCTGGATTTGAACCCGATCAAACATCTCTGGAGAGACCTGAAAATAGCTGTGTAGCAACGCTCCCCTTCTAACCTGACAGAGATTGAGAGGATCTGCAGAGAAGAATGGGAGAAACTCCCCAAATACAGGTGTGCCAAGCTTATAGCGTCTCGATGCTGTAATCGCTGCCAAAGGTGCTTCAACAAAGTACTGAGTAAATGGTCTGAATACTTATATAAATGTGATATTTCCTTTTTTAATTTGTAATTTGCAAAAATGTCTAAAACCCATTTTTTTTCTTTGTCATTATGGAGTATTGTGTGTAGGTTGATGAGGGGGGAAAAAATATTTAATCAATTTTAGAATAAGGCTATAATGTAACAAAATGTAGAAAAAGTCAAGGGGTCTGAATACTTTCCAAAGGCACTGTAGTTGGTTCACAGTTGGTTTTGATATTTTAACCTCCATGTTATGATTGCGTCTGGTGTGGATGGACAAAATCAACATGTGCGCAGTGACATATGTACGCGTGTAGTCGGCATGTAACAGAAAATGTACTTGCCTATTTTAATAATTCACTTTTAATCAGAACTGTTACAGAAGTAGGACTACTGTATAAACACTAGTGCCTTGTCCTTTCTTATTCTATTTCCTTAAATCATCTTGTCTACCATGGTTATGCCTGAAACAGACTTTCTGGTATTGCAGGAAATGTTCACTCCTCAGAATATTCCAACACAAGCACACCCAAGAGGGACGGAAGGTCCACAGGAGGGAATGAACCATCCTCAGACACTCCTCAAGATTCTCAGGTCCTCCCTTCCACAACCATCCAAGACTAGAATGTCTTTGTATACAGTACCAGTCAAAAGTTTGGACACACCTACTCATTCGAGGGTTTTTCTTTATTTTTACTATTTTCTACATTGTAAAATAATAGTGAAGACATCAAACCAATGAAATAACACACATGGAATCATATAGTAACTATAAAAAAGTGTTAAACAAATCAAAATATATTTTATATTTGAGATTCTTCAAAGTAGCCACCCTTTTCCTTGATGACAGTTTTGCACACTCTTGGCATTCTCTCAACCAGCTTCATGAGGACTGCTTTTCAGTCTTGAAGGAGTTCCCACATATGCTGAGCACTTGTTGGCTGCTTTTCCTTCACTCTGCGGTCCAACTCATCTCAAACCATCTCAATTGGGTTGAGGTCGGGTGATTATGGAGGCTAGGTCATCTGATGCAGCACTTCATCACTCTCCTTGGTCAAATTACACAGCCTGGTGTTGTTGGGTCATTGTCCTGTTGATAAACAAATAATAGTCCCACTAAGCGCAAACCAGATGGGATCGCGTATCGCCGCAGAATGCTGTGGTATCCATGCTTGTTAAGTGTGGCTTTTTTTTAAACATTTAAAAAAATATATATATTTCACCTTTATTTAACCAGGTAAGCTAGTTGAGAAGAAGTTCTCATTTACAACTGCGACCTGGCCAAGATAAAGCAAAGCAGTGCGACACAACAACAGAGTTACAAGTGTACAGTCCATAACACAATAGGAAAAAAAAGTCTATATACAGTGTGTGCAAATGGCGTGAGGCTGTAAGGCAATAAATAGGCCATAGTAGCGAAGTAATTACAGTTTAGCAAATGAACACTTGAGTGATCAATAGCAGATGATGTGCAAGTAGAAATACTGGTATGCAAAAGAGCAGGAAAGTAAATATAAACAATATGGGGATGTGGTAGGTAGATTGGGTGGGCTATTTACAGATGAGCTATGTACAGCTGCAGCGATCGGTTAGCTGCTCAGAGAGCTTATGTTTAAAGTTAGTGAGGGAAAAATAAGTCTCCAGCTTCAGAGATTTTTGCAGTTCGTTCCAGTCATTGGCAGCAGAGAACTAGAAGGAAAGGTGGCCAAAGGAGGTGTTGGCTTTCGGGATGACCAGTGAGATATACCTGCTGGTGCGCGTGCTACGGGTGGGTGTTGTTATCGTGACCAGTGAGTTAAGGTGGAGCTTTACCTAGCATAGACTTATAGATGACCTGGAGCCAGTGGGTCTGGCGACGAATATGTAGCGAGGGCCAGCCGACTAGAGCATACAGGTCGCAGTGGTGGGTGGTATAAGGGGCTTTGGTGACAAAACGGATGGCACTGTGATAGACTGCATCCAGTTTGCTGAGTAGAGTATTGGAAGCTATTTTGTAAATGAAGTGTGCCTTGAATTCTAAATAAATCAGTGTCACCAGCAAAGCACCATCACGCCACCACCTCCATGCTTCACGGTGGGAACCACACATGCGGAGATCATACGTTCACCTGCTCTGCGTCTCACAAAGACAGGACAGTTGGAAACAAAAATCAAAAATTTGGACTCATCAGACCAAAGGACAGATTTCCACCGGTCTAATGTCCATTGCTCATGTTTCTTGGCCCTACCAAGTCTCTTCTTCTTATTGGTGTCCTTTAGTAGTGGTTTCTTTGCAGCAATTCGACCATGAAGGCCTGATTCATGCAGTCTCCTCTGAACAGTTGATGTTGAGATGTGTCTGTTAATTGAACTCGGTGAAGAATTTATTTGGGCTGCAATTTCAGAGGCTGGTAACTCTAACAAAGTTCTCCTCTGCAGCAGAGGTAACTCTGTGTCTTCCTTTCCTGTGGCGGTCCTCATGAGAGCCAGTTTCATCATAGCGCTTGATGGTTTTTGCGACTGCACTTGAACAAACTTTCAAAGTTCTTTACATTTTCCAGATTGACTTACCTTCATGTCTTAAAGTAATGATGGACTGTTGTTTCTCTTTGCTTATTTGAGCTGTTGCCATAATATGGACTTGGTCTTTTGCCAAATAAGGCTATCTTCTGTGTACCACCCCTACCTTGTCACAACACAATTGATTGGCTCAAACGCATTAAGGAAAGAAATTCCACAAAGGCACACATATTAATTGAAATATATTTTGATTTGTTTAACACATTTTTGTGGACTAAATAATTCCATGTTATTTCATAGTTTTGATGTCTTCACTATTATTCTACAATGTAGAAAATAGTAAAAAAAAAAAAAAAAAACTTGACTGGTACTGTATGTTTGTCAATTATACATTTTACTGATGCAGTATAATGAAACTCGTTTGACAGCAAGTATTTTTATATGAAAAGCTTTTTCTGAAATAATTTGTTTTATTTTTGCAGGAATCTGAAGATGGCACTCCTCCCAATAAGAAGGGCAAGTTGGAAACTCCCTCAGCTGATTTTGAGGAAATCTAACTTATCTTCTCCCATCACCAATTCCTCGACCTGTTTCTATTTCCTAATCACTTCAGGTGTCCTAACCTCTCCTGTGTCTTCAGCTCTTTCTTCTTCTGCATTGGTCCCAGAGGAGTCCAGCACCCCCCCCCCCCCCCCCCTCTCATTTTGCCACTAACACCTGCTATTGTTTTGGTTCTCCGCCAAAGTGTATGTACATACAGTATTTTGATTTAGTCACTTTTGTTGTTTTGCTCAGGAGGGTCAACACACTGTTTGAATCCTTGTATGATCTATTGGTTCTGCTGCTGTTGTAACCTTTTATTACTTTGACAGTTAGACATTAGTTAATTTAACTATAAAACAACACCTACATTTTTGTATTAATTAGTGGCACTCGGTTGCATATTGGTTTCCCTTTCTCCTCGTGTGAAAGCTGTAGCTTGTAGCATAGGCCTACTTCCAGGTTTGTGTGCCTTGAATTGCCAGAATAATGTGTGTAGATTTGTTTCTATAGTGTGTATACTTCACTCTGGTATATCAAGTGCCCATTGCCCAGTTTTTGTTAACCGTTTCAAAGCATTTTTCAGTGCAAATGTAGGCTGCTTGGTTATAGCTCTTTGAATACCTCACTGAAGTCCAGCAGTGCTGGCAACACTATGTATAGATTAAACAATAAGTATAACCTCTACTTGCGAAGTGTAAGTGGCCTAAATAGTTGTTTCCTCGTCAGCCTTTGCCCAACTAAAAATGCCTTATTCAATTAGTCCTACAGAAAGTCAAATGTTGAATGTCTTCTTTTGGGACCCTTATTTGTATTATTTTATTAGTGTTGAATACATTTGAGTGGGGTTTAACTAGCATAATTTATTCCACAAATATTAATTGATTTCGTCATGTAAGGTTTTAAAATAAAACAATTCTACAAAAAACAACTTGTTATGCAGCTGCCACCGATATAAAGCTACAATGCAGATAGCTCTAGTTTAGATCCCTATAATATGGATATCTTCCAGAATTGAGTCAGAGAGGAAGAGGCGAAGCATGGTTTTGCTCCAGAATTTGCTTACGTAAGGCTTATTTGATCAAATAAAAGTTTTGTAATGGTTAGGTTATGAATGCACTGATAAGTGGATGTACATGGCATTTTGGCAACTTTAGGGGAAAAAAAGACTTTATAAGGAAGTTGTGCCTGTCATAGAGATGGAGGACATTGCCATTGAGGGCTTCCACCTGAATGTGGCAGGGCTTGCAAACTGTCACGGATTACAAAGGGAAACCCAGCCTTGAGCTGCTCAGTAACGTGAGCCTACCAGATGAGCTAAATGCATTCTATGCTTGCTTCGAGGCAAGCAACACTGAACCATGCATGATGGCGCCAACAGACATGGCAGATCTGCTTCGAGCTCCTAAGCAACTTTGCAATATTTTGTTTTTACAAACATTTTGCTACACCGGCAATAACATCTGTTAAATATGTGTATGTGATCAATACATTTGATTTGAGAGCACTAGCTGTTCCGGGTGACTGTGTGATCTCGCTCTCTTTAGCCGATGTAAGACCTTTAAACAGGTTAACATTAACAAGGCCAGATGGATTACCAGGACGCGTACTCAGTGCATGCACTGATCAGCTGGCAAGTGTCTTCACTAGCATTTTCAACCGCTCCCTGACCCTGTCTGTAATACCTACACGTTTTAAGGAGACCACCATAGTCCCTTTGCCCAAGAACGCCAAGGTGTAACCTGTCTAAATGACTATCGCCCCATTGCACTCATCTGTAGCCATGAAATGCTTTGAAAGACTGTTGTGAGCCATGACCAATCATCTCAGACACCCTGGACCCACTCCAGTTTGCATACCGCCCCAACCGAGCCACAATCTCTATTGCACTCCACACTGCTCTCTCCCACCTGGAAAAAAGGAACATGTGAGAATGTTAATTGATGACACCTCAGTTTAACACCATACTGCCCTCCAAGCTCATCACTTAGCTCGACCCTGGGACTGAACACCTCCCTCTGCAACTGGATCCTGGACTTCCTGTCGGGCCGCCCCCAGGTGGTGAGGGTAGGCAACAACACATCAACCACAATGGCCCTCAACACGGGGGCCCCTCAGGGGTGTGTGCTTAGGCCCCTCCTGTGCTCCCTGTTCACCCATGATTGCGTAGCCGCACCTAACTTCAACACCATCGTTTAGTTTGCTGACGACAAGACGGTGGTAAGGCTGATCGGCGACGACGATGAGACAGCCTATAAGGACAAGGTCCGTGACCTGCCAGGACAACAACCTTTCCCTCAACGTCTGCAAGACAAAGGTGCTTATCGTAGACTACAGGAAACGGAGGGCAACACGCCCCCATTCACATCGACAAGGCTATAGTGGAGCGGGTCGAGATCAAGTTCCTCTGTGTCCACATCACTAAGGAATTTAACATGGTCCACACACACCAACAGTCACACCCCCCCCCCCCCCCCCCCCCAAATTACCCTTTACCCCTGCACATCGACTCGGTACTGGTACCCTGTGTATATAGCAAAGTTATTGTTACTCATTGTGTATTTATTCCTTGTGTTATCTTTATTTTTTTTGCATTGTTGTGAAGGGCCCTTAAGTAAGCAGTTCACTGTTAGTCTACCCTGTTTGCGAAGCATGTGACATTTTGATTTAAGTAGTCAACTGGGTGGGAATTCCTGAGTTGGGAGTAATCAGCCAATTAAGAAGAAAATGTACTACTTTAAAATGGAGAACCTCAATGGTGCTGTCTCAGACGCTGTAATGGCACAGCTACAAAGATAAGTCTTAGCTCTATAGCCTGTTGTTCACACTTATTTGCCCTCTCATTGGCTAGAATGGTCCCACCTGATCTTGCCTCCCACCTGCCTTCCATCTTTGAGGACATCAGTGGTGATTTTAGCATGTAAATCCTAGTGGGGCAAAAAAAAAAAAAAGTGGGATGCATGCCAGCGAAGTCACCACACAACACTAAACAATACATTAATTTCACTATAACGGTGACAAACAGTGCCCACAAACTGTTAGGGCCTACATCAAGTTGTCCCAACACATTACCACTGCTACACTTGGCTATAATCGGAGCCTTGTCTGGCAGCAAAACGGCTCATTCAGCCTCATTTACTGCCTTTAAAAAGATATGGCTGACTTGCTTAAACAAATGTGGTTTCTACTGACAATTGAGATGTACAAACTATGGCATAATGGGACGAAAAGCAGATGAGGCAATCCGTAATTTCGATTAAGACATTAATGAGCGAGCTAGGACGGATATAGTCAATGTAACTATTTGTTCAGCACTTTTGAAATGTACAGCAACAGAATTCAGAACATGGGCGGTTCTTAGTGTTCTCCCTGTACACCAAGTCAGAACCATAGGATAAATAAAGGGGGCATATAAGCAGACAATGAAAGCTCTTACAATATTCAATGATTACATTTCTCAAAAACAGGTTATAGGCTACATGTGCACAAAATCAAAATAGGTGAAATTAAGAGGTGGAAATAGGCCAAATTATTAGGGTGAGGCACATGGGCTACTAACAGCTACTACACAACACTTAAAAAAAAAAAATTACCCCTTTTTCTCCCCAATTGGTAGTTAGTCTTGTCTCATCGCTGCAACTCCTGTACGGACTCGGGAGAGGCCAAGGTCGAGAGCCATGTGTCCTCCGAAACACGACCCAAACAAGTCGCACTGCTTCTTGACACAATGCCCACTTAACCCGGAAGCCAGCCGCACCAATGTGTCGGAGGAAACACCGTGCACCTGGCGACCATGTCAGCGTGCCTACGCCTGGCCCGCCACAGGAGTGCCTAGAGCGCAATGGGACAAGGACAACCTTGCCAGCCAAACCCTCCCCTATGCCGGGCGACACTGGGCCGTTTGTGCGCCGCCCCATGGGTCTCCGGGTCGCGGACAGCTGCGACAGAGCCTAGACTCGAACCAGGATCTCTAGAAAGAGGCCCGAGTTCCGGATTTACAATTCTGAGTTGGATGAAAGTTCAAAACGTATTTTCCCAGTCTTAGTTAATTTTTCCAGAGTTCCCAGTTGTCTTAAACTCACTAAAGTCAGATTTGGCAGTTCCAAGTTAAGTTTTGTGCGTGGCCCAATTCATGCTTCATTGTCAGCATGGCCAATGTTGAATGTTTTATTTTAAACTAGGAAGAGAGGCCCATAGTCTTAGACTTGGGACCACACAGCCACTCCACTGAATAGCAGGCTAATGATTGCTTTGCAATGGCTGCAGTTAGCCACTGATTCCTTCCAAACCCCTCATTGTTGAATTTGCGATATCCAACTTGTTGTGTAATGTTTATGTCCAATGGCCGATGAGCACCTATACGTTTTATCTATAATTTCTCTTCATTATTTATCTTCGTATGACAAGGATTAAAAAGGATTTGCCAGTAGATTGTCGACTTGATTCATGGTGATGACTGCTAGCTAAGATTTTGAAAGTCCAGTCAAAGCTACTGTAGATATAACGTGATTTGATGTAATTCTGTGGCCAATGACCTTAAGCATTCTTGGATGGGTACTTCTAATAACTCTATGGCAGCACCCAAGGGGCTTGCATTTTCGAGCTCTGCCCTTAGACTTGGTGGCGCGGTAGTGTCCCCATGAGTGACAGAACACTGGGCCAATCACGGCGCAACGCTCCGTATTTTCTGCTGGCTTGTCCCACCACCACAGAAGCACTGAGCTAGGCTGAAATACCTGCATTTTGGAGCTGCCTTACCTGGAAAAAAAACTAAAGAGACCATGTTTATATGCAGTTTTATTAACTCGATGTGTGTGTGTGTGTGTATATATACATACATACACATATATATATATATTTGTTTTTACATTGTTTGCAAACTGTGTGACACATATTAATGCCAAAATAACATGCAAAACGGGCAACCACCCTGCCATTAACCCATTTAAATTTGCAACTTCAATGGGGTAGGAAACGGGAGAGACAAAATGCATGTTATGCGCCTGAAGACCCTGAGCTGTCAACGGACAGTGAACTTGAAATGGATCCTGACGAAAGTGAGAGAAAGAACCTGGGTCGTCAGGTGGTGTGAAGGCTTCCGAGCCTCACTCCAATGATCAGAAAGACTCTGGCCCAATAGGAGTATGATTCTTGGAGAAAGTGGATCCATACCTTTGGTCGATCTGTTTGTGGTTTTCAGTCTTTATGGGGACGAAAGTGGTGTCCTGCTTACAGAGGTAAAATTAGTTTTATATTGGGTATTCGGTTTCCTCGTCAATAGCTATTGAACCAAGCATAACATGACTATGAAGATGGTATATTCTGAATCGCGTGGATGTCAAAGTCCAAGGTCAGTTAGCTACTTGACAATATTTCTACCTAAGTAATTACACAAAAACAAATACACCCCCTCCAACACCCCTGTAGTAACAACACTTCACAATTTTACACACATGTACCAGCATACAATCCATTCTCCAACTAAATATTCACAATGTTTGCGAGTTATATTACACAGTACTAGTATTAGTCCATCCATAGAAATTTGAAATGAAACAATTAAACTTTAGGTGCAAACCTGTCTATGACTTCACTCTTTCCCAAGCGTGTTAGTATGAATATCCTTGTCAATTGTCATGAGGCATTCTATCTTGGTCTCCTAAGCCAGGTATGTAGATGTCTTAATGCACTGAAAGATCTCTCACAGCTGCTAACTGGGATGGTCAGCACAGTCTGTATGATTGCCTTCAGTGATGGGAAAATATCAGTGTCTAACAATTTATACATGCAGGACATGTCAGAAGTGGCATCTTTATGTTTAGCAAGGACTATTTCCTCTGGCTTGAGATGAATATGCCATGTTTGTCTTGTGTGGGCCTGCTCTCTCTCGATGTTCTCGCTCTGTCTTGTCTTCTCCCCTCTCTTCCTTGCTGTCTGATGTTCTGCTGTCTTGGATTTCCTCTATTATTACAGAGAAGGCATAGTATCAGTGCCGTAGCAATATGGAGTATCCTGAACAGACAAACACACAGAAGCAATATATACACACAACATGAACAACAGGCAAATACTGTTTACATGATTTTTTTCACTCAATCTTAAACCTGATTAACATTCAACTGTCTTACCCTTCACTCACCACAATACCGGTGTTCTCTCTGTCGCTTTAGCAACACAATCTAAATGCATGCAACCAACCATGTGGCAAAACAAATGAGGTTGGCTTAGATTGTTTACAAGTAAGCTATATTTAGTTTCCAATTTTTATTGAAAACAAATACATTTGCACAATGACCACTTGTTGTTTCAAATAAATCGTTACAGTTGTTGGTTAGCTAGCTAGTGAATTTTAGCCATATTTGCATTGACATGAAATCAGTCAAAACACCTCAAAACAAGACATGCTATCAATAACTTGATGAAATAAGCCATTTATTATTCCCACACATGGCAGTGTCATTCTTGCTAGCAATCTGGCCATCCAGAATCACAACAGGCTGATTTATGCCCCATGGAAGATCGCACATCATTTTTGTGACGTTGTCAGCCAACCCATCTATGTAGCTAGATGCTAAATAATTGTATTGTAAACACACACACACACACAATCTATTCACTTCCTCCTGCAAATACAACAGCCGTCTCAATGTTAGCTCGACTGGGTAGTCCCTCATGTAAGTTAACGTTCTGTCAGTGCAGCTTTTGAGTCAACATGTTGACTGTAAATTACTCGAATCTGGATTACTGTGAAGTCAATAACATCATTATGAGCTAACAAAATGTGCTATAGTAATAACAAGCAAACAAACAAAGTTTACCTCTGGTTCTCCTCATCTTTGCGCTCTCTTATTTTACAATATCCCAGCAGGGCAAAAGACTCGGGACAGAGACAAAATCATTCGGGGCTAAAGCCCGGGCCTGGTGAAGTCAATGCTTGATGCAATGCAGACCCGGTGGAAAGCGTGAGACTGAGGAGACTCGGTCTGTCCTTTTGGAGTTTTGATGCAGAGTGTAGCCGGATAAAGTCATGCTAGGGTGTAAATTATCCTGTGAGAGCTTTTGCTCCAAATCCACTAAGGTGTTTCAGGTGCCAAGTTTATGGTCATGTTGCAGCAGTATGTAGAAGGGAGATACAAGTGTGCAGGAGGGCATGGGACAAGTGTAGTTTAAAGGGAAAACGTGTGTGTGTTTCAATTGTGGGGGTGGTCATGTTGTTGGGGGATCATAAATGTCCTGTGATAGTGAGAGATTTGAGCCCTGTGAGTAGTAGGCCTTGTTGATTGGAGCCCTGTGGGTAGTAGTTGGCTTGTTGCTGTTTACTGTTATGGTCATTAATTGTACCACAATGAGGGGAACGAAATCCCAGAAGATTGAATTGGCAGCAGAACTCTTGGGTATGAGATTTTTGTGCTGAAGAACTACAGGGGGTTTTGAGAGAAGGGGGTACAGCCTCCCAGGCCTGGTGTGGGATCTGTTTGGCCAAAGTAGTGGTAATGTGTGTTGGGGATAGTGGTATGTATAGGGTTATGGCGCTTCAATTTCCTTTACCCCTTTTTTGTAAACAATTGTGCAATGCAGTTTCCAAACTGGGAAACGCAGCAATATGGAACAAAGCGTCTACCATACGAAGACGACTACTCTCTACGTCGAAGTTATTTTGAGCCTGCAGCTCGAGTGGAGGGTGTTTCTATGATACTCCAGCCAATCACGTTGGCAGACATGACGGCGCAACAGTTAGTCCCTTTAGCTTCACTGGAAATACTTCGATACCAACAACACTTTTGTTAGCTGTAAGCAAACTATATATAGCTAGCAAAATAGGATACTGAAAAGACTGGCAGTGGTTGCCAACAATGCAACGTTTCTCAAAGGGTGGAGCAAAACTGGAAAATTTATTCGAAAGAGCAAAGTGACATGTATAAATAACTTCATTTTAACTCGCAACTACTAGCTATGAGAACAGCTAACGTTAGCAAAGAATTCCAGAAGAACTAACGTTAGCTAGCTAAATAACTAAGACATGGCTACTACCAGGGAAATACAATACCGAAGCCCCACAGTGAGTATCAAGCAGGAACAGGACGATGACTCGGACACGGAGTCTCACATTGGTTTCAAGAAGTCGGATGGACGCGAGTCACAGATAATCCACAGTGGTCACTTCATGGTGTCCTCGCCGCACATTGAACACCCACCAAGAAAAGGTTACGATTTCGACACAGTCAACAAACAAACCTGTCGGACGTATCACTTCGGGAAGAAGTGTACATCACATCTCTCCATTGACGCGTCGTTGACAAAACTTTTCGAATGCATGACTCTTGCATACAGGTTTGTGTATTGGTTGGTTCTCGTCGTTAATCAATTAAGTGTAACGTTTGCTAACTGAATAGTTACCTAGCTTCCAAGCATTTCTTTACTCCGGTGGCATTAATTGAATGGGCTACATTTTGGACTGTGACTTGGGTTAAAAAATATGCATTGTCCATACCCAGCTACCGAATGGTGGAGTTTGTTTTGCATGGCCCGGTGCTCCGGTTGAGTGGAGATGTGTTTAAAGACCAATGGACTAGTCTCAAAAGAAACTCCGCTCACGCGGTGCACCTGGACATGCAAAACGAACTCGACCAATGACAACTAAGTGGTTTTATTTTCTAAGCGAATCACAAGTTGGACGAGCCTTTCCTTTTCCAGTGTCTCTCGAGTATTTGATCCCACGCCCAAAGCATTGAGTGTATCTGAAGTCACGGGTCTAACTTTCTTAAAAACACAGGCTACAGTATAGTGGCATACAACAACAACCATAGTCTAATTAATGCTTTAAATGTAATAATTCGATGCAGCTCCTTCGCATGTAGTGTCTGTCAATGTCAGATGAGAAGCTATTAGGCTTGCCAGGCAATTTACTGAATTTAGTTCAGTTATCTATCCTGGGCGTGGCATTTGGCCGGAACGATGTGGCTGGATAGCCAGGCAAATATTCGGAATTTGCTAAATAATATGTGTTGTGCAGTGGTCCCAAGATCAACTGTGTCCTGTCCTACTTGCAGGTCTGGTCTGGATAACTTTGCATAGTTTGCGTAACAGTTTGACAGTTACACCGCATTAGGCACTACTTATCTGCATAACTTTCCGTTATTTTTTTAAACTGTTGAAAAATGAAGTCATATATTTAAACACATTCTAATAATCTGAAGTAGGGCTAGTGGAAGAAAAATCTTTACACCGAAGGTAACTCGGCCGAAAATGTATTCTCCAGCAGGTGGCGTTTTGAGTTTTTTTTGTATGGAGGTCAATGAGTGTCGAATTTGGTCAACCAAAAATGTTGACCAATCTTTATATGGTCCGTGAGGTTTATTTAATCAAATAAGTTTCGTAATGCTTAGGCTGTTAGGAGTGTTCTGGTATAAATAAGACACGTGTCATCCCGGCAACTTTGAGAAAAAACACTATCAGAATTGTGCCTGAGGGTGCAATCCGGAATCCTTTTGACGTCGCTACCCCTAAATCCTAACCATAACCGGCACCTTAACCAATTTAAATGGCAACTTCAATGGGGTAGGGAAGTCCCAAAGATCCCAAATAGCCGTGTGAACCACAACGGTCCTTGCTATCTGCCTATTCTTTGAATATAATACCTGATGCCTCCTCCCGACTACCTTCCATTTTTTAAGCCATTTATTTTCATTGTTAGAGTGGCCAATGGACTATCTGGTCAATATAATTAAACATTTGCGGCCATCATTTTCAAACTAGCAGAGATCCCACTCTGGAAGTTTGATATGCCTGTAGAGTATATTATGTTCAACTATACGTGTGTGTCTAATCCAAGATGGCGTAGCAGTCAGACGTCTTTTGTCCTCTTCTTGTCCCGTGTATATATCTTTTTATATCTTTTTTCTAAGCATATATTTTTCTTAACTTCAACATACTCTCCTGCAATCCGCCTCACGCAATGTGGTATGGAGCTGCTATTTTCTTTACTCTTGAACTGGAACCCCCAACAGAAGCTAGCAGCTAAATAGCTAGTAGTCAGCTAGCCACTGCTAGAGGTCATCAGCTACCTTTATCCCGAACAGTCTGCACAGCGTGAATCAAACCAGAGCAAATCAGACTTATTTTTCTCCATATCTCCGGATTCCTACCGCAAGCTCTGAACCTTTTCACCTGTATCATCACAGCTAGCTAGTTGCTATCCGAGTGGCCACTCCTGGCTAACGTCACTGTCCCGAAGCCAGAACCAATTAGCCTGGAGCTAGCCTTTGCTAGGCCCATCTCCCGGCTAGCCGAAGAGGTCCATCAGCCACTCCTTGGGCTACAATACCTATTTTGCCAATTGGCCTGGACCCCTTTTACTGCCGACACGGAGCCCCGCCGACCCATCACGACTGGACTACCGACGTAATTCACCCGAGGGTTTTTTTCAGCTGGCTCCTCCGTCACGACGTCCCCTGAATGCCCATCTGCTAGCCTGCTAGCCGCGGCCCGCTAGCTGTCTAGAGCATATCGGACCGTTAGCTGAAGAGGCCCATCGGACAAATTCTTTGGCCACTACACCCATTTTGCTAATTTGCCTGGACCCTTATACCACACGGAGCCCTGCTGATCCATGACGACTGGTCTGCCGACATAACAGCACGAGGGGGCTACAACAGACTTCTTTCATCGCGACGTCCCTCTAAGGCCCTTCTGCTAGCTTGCTATCCCCGGGCCGGTAGCTGTCTGAATCGCCGTGTCTCCAGCACGCCGAGCTACTCACTGGACCCCTATGATCACTCGGCTACGCATGCCTCTTTCTAATGTCAATATGCCTTGTCCATTGCTGTTTTGGTTAGTAATTATTGCCTTATTTCACTGTAGAGCCTCTAGCCCTGCTCAATATGCTTTAGTTAATCCTCTAGTTCTACCTCCCACACATGCGGTGAACTCCCCTAGTTTAAATTATGTTTCTAGAGACAATATCTCACTCATTGTCACTTAATGCATAGGTTTACCATACCTTTGTCTGTACATTATGCCTTGAATCTATTCTACCGTGCCCAGAAACCTGCACCTTTTACTCTCTGTTCCGAACGTACTAGACAACCATTTCTTATAGCCTTTAGCCGTACTCTTATCCTACTCCTCTGTTCCTCTGGTGATGTAGAGGTGAATCCAGGCCCGGCAGTGCCTAGCTCCACTCCCATTCCCCAGGCGCTCTCATTTGTTGACTTCTGTAACCGTAAAAGCCTTGGTTTCATGCATGTTAACATCAGAAGCCTCCTCCCTAAGTTTGTTTTATTCACTGCTTTAGCACACTGCCAACCCGGATGTCCTAGCCGTGTCTGACTCCTGGTTTAGGAAGACCACCAAAAACCCTGAAATTTCCATCCCTAACTATAACATTTTAGATAGAACTGCCAAAGGGGGTGGAGTTAGCCTGCAGAGTAATGTCTTACTATCCAGGTCTGTGCCCAAACATTTTGAGCTTCTACTTTTAAAAATCCACCTTTCCAGTAACAAGTCTCTCACCGTTGCCGCTTGCTATAGACCACCTTCTGCCCCCAGCTGTGCCCTGGACACCATATGTGAATTGATTGCCCCCATCTAGCTTCAGAGCTTGTGCTGTTAGGTGACCTAAACTGGGATATGCTTAACACCCGGGCCGTCCTACAATCTAAGCTAGATGCCCTCAATCTCACACAAATTATCATGGAACCTACCAGGTACAACCCCAAATCCGTAAACACGGGCACCCTCCTAGATATCATCCTAACCAACCTTCCCTCAAAATACACCTCTGCTGTCTTCAACCAGGATCTCAACGATCACTGCCTCATTGCCTGCGTCCGTAATGGGTCTGCGGTCAAACGACCACCCCTAATCTCTGTCAAATCTCCCTAAAACACTTCAGCGAGCAGGCCTTTCTAATCGACCTGGCCCGGGTATCCTGGAAGGATATTGACCTCATTCCGTCAGTAGAGGATGCCTGGTTATTCTTTAAAAGTGCCTTCCTCACAATCTTAAATAAGCATGCCCCATTCAAAATGTTTTGAACCAGGAACAGATATAGCCCTTGGTTCTCTCCAGACGTGACTGCCCTTGACCAGCACAAAATCATCCTGTGGCGTTCTGCATTAGCATCGAATAGCCCCCGAGATATGCAACTTTTCAGGGAAGTTAGGAACCAATATACATAGGCAGTTAGGAAAGTAAAGGCTAGGTTTTTCAAGCAGAAATTTGCATCCTGTAGCACAAACTCCCAAAAGTTCTGGGACACTGTAAAGTCCATGGAGAATAAGAGCACCTCCTCCCAGCTGCCCACTGCACTGAGGCTAGGAAACAGTCACCACCGATAAATCTGCGATAATTGAGAATTTCAATAAGCATTTTTCTATGGCTGGCCATGCATTCCACCTGGCTACCCCTACCCCGGTCAACAGCCCTGCACCCCCCCCCCCCCACAGAAACTTTCCCAAGCCTCCCCCATTTCTCCTTCACCCAAATCCAGATAGCTGATGTTCTGAAAGAGCTGCAAAATCGGGACCCCTACAAATCAGCTGGGCTAGACAATCTGGACCCTTTCTTTCTAAAAATATCAGCCGAAATTGTTGCAACTCCTATTACTAGCCTGTTCAACCTCTCTTTCATATCGTCTGAGATTTCCAAAGATTGGAAAGCTGCCGCGGTCATCCCCCTCTTGAAAGGGGGAGACACTCTAGACCCAAACTGCTACACACCTGTATCTATCCTACCCTGCCTTTCTAAGGTCTTCAAAAGCCAAGTTAACAAACAGATCACAGACCATTTCGAATCCCACCGTACCTTCTCTGCAATCTGGTTTCCGAGCTGGCCATGGGTGCATCTCAGCCACACTCAAGGCCCTAAACAATATCATAACCGCCATCGATAAGAAACAATACTGTGCAGCTGTATTCATCAACCTGGCCAAGGCTTTCGACTCTGACTCTGATTTGCCCATGATGTCAAGCAAAGAGGCACTGAGTTTGAAGGTAGGCCTTGAAATACATCCACAGGTACACCTCCAATTGACTCAAATGATGTCAATTAGCCTATCAGATGCTTCTAAAATCAAGACATAATTTTTTGGAATGTTCCAAGCTGTTTAAAGGCACAGTCAACTTAGTGTGTGTAAACTTCTGACCCACTGGAATTGCTCCACAGTGAATTATAAGTTAAATAATCTCTCTGTAAACATTTGTTGGAAAAATTACTTGTGTCATGCACAAAGTAGATGTCCTAACCGACTTGCCAAAACTATAGTTTGTAGAGTGGTTGCAAAACGAGTTTTAATGACTCCAACCTAAGTGTATGTGAACTTCCGACTTCAACTGTATTTCTTTCACTTACTTGCTGTGCTGTTTCGTTGATCATCTGTTCAGTCGTTTCATTCTCAACCTGGATTTCTATGGAACTCCGTTTGGGTCTTTGCGTGTCTTTGCGTGTCAAGAAATATACTATTTAACACTATTTGACGTGTCAAATAACACTTTTTGACGTGTCAAATAACACTTTTTGACGTGTCAAATAACACTTTTTGACCAATCAGGACCTGAATATGACTGTACATCACATAATAATTTTACGTGTTCATAAATCTTTTATGTAGTTATTACACATTGATTACACTCACTCATATTTCATGTCACAACGATTCATCAATACGTATGCTAATGTACTGGTAAAATTTCCTCGCACACCTACAGTGCTCATCATAAAAAAAGCTAGCTTGCTCATGGATGCAAACAATGATCTTCCTCAAAAACATAACAAAACAACAATCTGTTTCAGTAGCTATATAGTTAGCTAGCTAACTATATAGCTAGGTGTCATCTAAAGTAACCCTAATTTATAACAGTTCTTATTTGATTAATGGTGGTCGGACACATCTGTGAAGCTAGCTACAATAAGGATTAGCCACAATAGTGGACTTTGCGGTTAGCCTTCAAACTAAAAGTATGTCGTAATTCTACTATTTGTATTAATTTGCATCACTGTTAATGATTCTTTTATTTTGAAGGTGAACCACAAAGTCCACTATTGTGCCTAATCCTTATCATGGCTAGCTTCACAACACATAACCCGGTCCTGTCAAGCCTTACTAGCCGGATGAAGCTAGCTGGCTGCTTATAACGTTAGCTTTGGGCAATAGGGTTAAGTAGCTGGCTAGCTATTTATTTTCATGAAGTGAAGTTCAATTTTAATAGGCGAACAACAAGTGGCAACCTAGCTAATACTTACTCACAAAGATTCCTAAATCATTGCTAAGAATAATGAAAATAACTGCAGTTTCTACTGGTCATTGTTTTCAGGCTGACTAGGTAACGTTACCAAGCTATAGCTAGCTACCCCAGAAGTTGCGGTCGAACAAATGATGCTTGATTACCAACGCTGTATTGTAAACTCATCGTTCGTGGCCGGTGTTTGCTTGTTTGCTGACTTTTTTTGTACAGCTTTGACAGTGCTACTGTATCTTTTTTGACACGCAAAGACCCAAACGGTGTTTCATAGTATGTATGTCATGAAGCTAATAGCAGTGACGCTATTACTGTGTAACTCCGGTAGGGCAACATTTGAAAAATAGCGCACTTGTTAGTGTTAACCGGTGCCCGACCAGTCGGCGAAAGCCAACATCACCAACGACAGAGAACGGTGGATGGCGTCATTACGTGGCGTCATTATGTCATGTACCTTCGTTATATAGGTATGCACGTCAGCTTTGACACTTTGGTTTTGCACACCAGGCGTTAAACTAGACATCGGCCAATACCGATGTTGGCATTTTTAGCTAATATCAGACGATTCCGATATGTTCACCATTATATCATGCATCCCTAAGAACAGTCTCAATTCGTCAGGCATGGACTCTACAATGTGTCAAGCCTTCCAGCAGCGATACAGTTGACACAAACCTGGCACCAACCATTCCCTATTCAAAGGCACTTAAATATTGTCTTGCCCATTCACCCTCTGTGTATGTGTGCCATTCAATCTATGTCTTAATTGTCTCAAGGCTTTAAAATCCTTTAACCTGTCACCTCCCCTTCATCTACACTGATTTGAAGTGGATTTAGTAACAAGTGACATCAATAAGGGATAATAGCTTTCACCTGGTAAGTCTATGTCATGGAATGAGTGGGTGTTCTTAATGTTTTCTATACTCAGTATATAACTTATAAATGCCTCATGAGCTTACTGTAAAACTTCAATTTAACGTCGAATCTCAAATAGCCGCCTGTCCCTTTTTAATAACTAAGCAACCGAACACATTTCAGCACTTTAACACAAGGTCTAAATTAATTGTTTACTAGGTTACAATGAATAACAATGACTTGTTTACAAGTTTTAGGTTTGATTTGTTAGGTTAAATAATTCAGTAATGGAAAAACACCAGTCTCAACGTCAACAGTGAAGAGGCAACTCCGGGATGCTGGCCTTCTAGACCAAGTTGCAAAAGAAAAAAAGCCATATCTCAGACTGGCCAATAAAAATAAAGGATTAAGATGGGCAAAAGAACACAGACACTGGACAGAGGAACTCTGCCTAGAAGGCCAGCATCCCGGAGTCGCCTCTTCACTGTTGACGTTGAGACTGGTGTTTTGCGTGTACTATTTAATGAAGCTGCCACTTTAGGACTTGTGAGGTGTCTGTTTCTCAAACTAGACACTCTAATGTACTTGTCCTCTTGCTCAGTTGTGCACCGGGGCCTGCCATTCCTCTTTCTATTCTGGTTAGAGCCAGTTTGCGCTGTTCTGTGAAGGGAGTAGTACACAGCGTTGTACTAGATATTCAGTTTCCATTCAATTTCTCTCATGGAATAGCCTTAATTTCTCAGAACAAGAATAGACTGACGAGTTTCAGAAGAAAGTTCTTTTGTTTCTGGAAATTTTGAGCCTGTAATCGAACCCACAAATGCTGATGCTCCTGATACTCAACTAGTCTAAAGAAGGCACAGTTTTATTGCTTATTTAATCAGAACAACAGTTTTCAGCTGTGCTAACTTAATTGCATAAGGGTTTTCTAAGGATCAATTAGCCTTTTAAAATTATACACTTGGATTAGCTAACACAACGTGCCATTGGAACACATGGTTGCTGATAATGGGCCTCTGTACGCCTATGTAGATATTCCCAAAAAAATCTGCCGTTTCCAACTACAGTAGTCATTTACAACATGAACAATGTCTACACTATTTCTGATCAATTTGATGTAATTTTAATCAACAAAAAATGTGCTTTTCTTTAAAAAACAAGGACATTTCTAAGTGACCCCAAACATTTAAGCAGTATTGTAAGCTTGTTTTGCTCCAGTATTTGTAAACAAATAAATCTAAACAAACCCTATACAGTCTCAAATTGTTTAAACCTTTCCTTCCCCAAGGACCACTTCCTAGGCAAACTGGCAACCCAGGGACCCCCATCATACGTTAGCCCCCCCCACCCCCCCCCCCCAGAAAATTGAAAGAAGTATGTGCATCATATTTTTGGAAATGATTGCAAATTTATTGACAATTAAATGCAGAAATATCACATTTATGTAAGTATTCACACACCTGAGTCAATACATGTTAGAATCACCTTTGGCAGCGATTACAGTTGTGAGTCTCTAAGAGCTTAGTACATCTGGATTGTACAATATTTGCACTTCAAAAAAAAAAAAAGTATTCAAGATCTGGGAATTTGGTTGTTGATCATTGCTAGACAGCCATTTTCAGGTCTTGCAATAGATTTTCAAGCCAATTTAAGTCAAAACTGTAAGTAGGCCACTCAGGAACATTCAATGTCGTCTTGGTAAGCAACTCCAGTGTAGTTTTGGCCTTGTGTTTTAGGTTATTGTCCTCCTGAAAGGTGAATGTGTCTGTTGGAAAGCAGACTGAACCAAGTTTTCCTCTAGAATTTTGCTTGTGCTTAGCTCTATTCCATTTATTTTATAAAAAAAAAAAAAATCCCAGTCCTTGCCGATGCCAAGAATACCCATGCATGATGCAGGCACCACAATGCTTTAAAATATGGAGAGTGGTACTCAGTGATGTGTTGGATTTGCCCCAAACATAACACTTTGTATTCAGGACATAAAGTTAATTTCTTTGCCACATATTTTGCAGTTATACTTTAGTGCCTTATAACAAACAGGATGGATGTTTTTGAATATTTTTTATTCTGTACAGGCTCCCTTTTCACTCATCATTTAGGTTAGTTTTGTGGAGTAACTACATTGTTGTTGATCCATCATCAGTTTTCTCCTATCATTCAATTCTGTAAGTGTTTTAAAGTCACCATTTGCCTCATGGTGAAATCCCTGACTGGTTTCCTTCCTCTCTGGGAACTGAGTTAGGAAGGACGCCTATATCTTTGTAGTGACTGTACGTATGGATACACCATCCAAAGTGTTAATAATAACTTCAGCATGCTCAAAGGGACATTCAATGTCTGCTTATTTTTACCCAACTACCAAAAGGTGCCCTTCTTTGTGAGGCATTGGAAAACCTCTCTAGTCTTTGTGGTTGAATCTCTTGTTTGAAATTCACTCCTCAACTGAGGGACCTTACAGATAATTGTATGTGTGGGGTATAGAGAAGAGGTAGTCATTCAACAATCATGCTAAACACTTATTGCACGCAGCTAGTCCATGCAACTTATTATGTGACTTGTTAAGCACATGTTTACTACTGAACTTATTTAGGCTTGCCTTAACAGAGGGGTTGAATAATTATTGACTCAAGACATTTCAGCTTTTCATTATTAAATATGTACTATGCAGAAATCGCTCCACCATTTCCCTTGTGCTAAAATGTTATGAATGCTGTTCCCATCTGCAGTTGACATCGGGATATGATTTGAGAGCACTAGTTAGTTCCAAAAGTGGTTATAGCTTTGACTGTACGCTGACAGTGAATTTGAGCCATTCAGTGGCTAGCCACACTACTAACATAATTTTACCAGGTTCCCGTGAAGCAATTGTAATGACAGTCTACCACAACATACACGAGTTTCCTGATTAGCAAGGGGTAGTCTGTTTTAATTTCAATGTGTATTAGAAACACAGTTTGAGATCATTGTTAGGAGATTTCGTGAGTGGTTAAATGGGGAATTGGGCATCCTGGTCAAATGTTGTCAGAGTTTGAAACAGTAACCAATGCAGGCTGAGCATAGCGAAGGGTCAATTGGCTCCAATTAATGTAATTTCCTCAATATTATGAGCTGAGAAATAAAGTTGACATCATTAGAAATACGATATTCCTCTATTTTGTACTGTAGGTAGGCCTATGTAATAAAACATGTTTGTTCTGTTGCTAGCGATATTCATAAAAACATTGAAATAAAAATGATTTTTGTGGGACCCCCTGCAGTACCTTTGCAGACCCCTAGGGAGCCGCGGACCACCAGTTTAATACCCCTGGTTTAAACAAGGACTTTGAATATTGGATAGTCAGTCCTTGCATCCATAGCTCTGTCTATACATTTGAGAGTGGTTACATTTCTCCATCCCTCAGATGTTTACAGAAACATGAGAGGGAATATGCTTATTGCCGCTTTAAAGGAGCCCTGGGTAAGAGCAAAATGTCATAAATATACCAACTTTGAGAAATTATTTCTTAATTATGCTTTTAGATACAACGGTCAAATATGTCAACAATCCTTCCCCCAAAGGACTATTCTATGGATTACATTTTGTGAAAATCCCCCAAATCATGGTCTTTTTTTTTGTCTGCATTTTATAAGGAATCACTCAGATGCAGGTTTTTGTCTAGTGCCAAACACAGACAGACATATACACACCCTGTTTTGCTGAGAGAATGGACCCTGGATTGTTGGGATTTTACAGCCTGATGTTTAGCCATGCTTGATGTGCTGAGTGTGGAGAGGACTCTTGACACCAGATGCCCAGGCAATGCAAAAGAGCCTGAGCACCACTTTGCTGACAGGGGTTTTGCAATAAAAGTCTGTGTTGCTCCTTCTCGGAACACCCTCAACCCATGTCAACACATGATATGACACCTGTGCAAGGGAGATTGCATTCCTTTACAGCTCTCTGCTTGCCAAGGATTGGCACCATCGCTCATCCCGCAACCTTTGCTCTAGTTTTACTGCAGACAAGGTTTAGTGGATGTAGAGAACAATGACAGACGTTCAGAACCTGAACTAAATGTAGGTGGTGGGGCCATGGTGCAGGTACATAATACAAACTTGGCCAATTAAATCAACAGCATTTTTTGCGCTTTCATTCTCATAATCTAAGGTCATCCCTTAGATGTCAAGCTAAGGTCATCCCTCAGTGATGTCAGGTAAGCGCTGCTTGACAGTTTATCTCTAGTGAACCACACCCTTTACTACATGGTCGATAATCTGGATTCCTTTAGCACTTTGGCTCTCTCTTAGAGCAACAAAAGTGTAGTGCAATGTAGACGGTCCAGGTAACCCTGTTTTGCTACACAATAGGACAGCGCCTGAAGAGTCCACCATAAAATCAAACTCATTCCTCTTTTTTTTTTTTATTACACTGCATTTGAAGATGCGCATGAATGTGGTAGACTGGCCCAGTTTAAGGAACCACAACGATTCTGTCAACATTTTTCACTCATAGTAGTTTTTCTTCAAATCTACAAATGTCCTCTCCACCTATGACACCCCATGTGAGGACACTTGTTGCTCTGGACGCTCACTTCCTACCCAACCCCCCCAAGTGAAAGGCAACACGGTGCGGGTGGGTGATTTATTTGTGCCGTGTCAAGCAATTTGAGCAAGTGCCAAGGTCAAGAGTGAATGCCAATGTGCAACTATTATGAGTGAGAAAGGTTGACAGACACGTTGCAGTTCCTTAAACGGGGCCAGTCTACCACATTCATGTACACTCGACCTTGGCACTTGCTCAAATGGCTTGACACGGCACAAATGCATCACCCACCTGCAAAGTGTTGCCTTTCACTTGGGGGGTTGGGTAGGGCGTCCGGAGCAACAAGTGTCCTCACCTAGGCTGTCATAGATGGAGAGGTTTTAATGCCTGGTGTCCCCAGGAATCTCCAATGCTGTGGCTAGTGGCTACATTTGTAGACATGTAGCCAAGTGGATGGGTGATATGGGCATCCGGCTCAGGAGGCTTTGTACCTATCAACTTGGCTAAAGTGGAAGGACATATCCTTGACTCATTGATAGTTTCAGTTCACTTCATTCCATTTCTAGGCAAAATACATAGTAAATAGAGTCTATGCCCATTGTCATTGGGTAATTTAAACTGAAAAACACTTGCTAGAGTTGCGAGGTGGTTTGCTAAATGATGGACTGCAAGCGCCATTTGAGCTGCGACTTGCGCTACCGAAATTTCCCCAAAAGCATCTTACGGCTAAGTTCATCGTTAGAACCTTCATAGGAGCTACGTTAAATCTCCAAGCTGTTTCCCAAAACCATTGTTAGTAAAGTTGCACTTGAAATGCTCGTCATTTACCGACTGCCTCAGACCTCTCATAGAACCAGCCCCAACCTGGCCTCTGAGGCAATACGAACCAGATAAGTGTGTCGTTAGATGTTTTTTGCATCTAACGAAGATATCCGATAAACACAGAATCAAGATGTTTGTCTGTCTCTCTGACTGCCGATAACTCCAGAATGATGTTGACTAGGCTACAAATACAAAGTTTCCAATGTCTTTTCAGTTGTTACAAATAAGCAAAGGATTAAAAGACGTTTCAGATAAAGAGTATAGGCTTTATAGGCCTATATATTTAAATCCCATTTAAATCAATTTCATGTTAAATCAATTGAGTTATATTTGGCTAATTGTAGGCTACTTTCTGTAATATTTGCCTCAATATATTTCATGTGTAGGCCTAACAGCATGTGCTCAATGATGTGCCAAATCTGTGATTTTAGTGCATTATTATTGGGTAAGCATTAGAATAACCCTCCTATATTTGCAGTCATAGGTGGTAATATCTCTCTAGGAGATGATCCATTCTCAGTATTGTGAAAGTATTCTGTTAAGGTAAGATTTTAATATATACTGAACAAAAACATAAATGCTATTTTTTTTGCTCAGTTACAGTTCATGTAAGGAAATCAGTCAATTCAAATAAATTAACCAATGGATTTCACATGACTGGGAATACAGATATGCATCTGTTGGTCACAGAGACCTAAACAAAAATGGGCCTCAGTGGGCCTCAGGATCTCGTCACCTATCTCTGTGCATTCAAAATGCCATAGTTAAAATGCAATTGTGTTTGTTGTCCATAGTTTATGCCTGCCCATACCATAACCCCACCGCCACCATGGGGCACTCTGTTCACAACATTGACATCAGCAAACCTGCTCGCCCACACGACTCCATACACGTGGGCTGTGGTTGGATGGCCGGCTGTGACACAGCCTGGGATCGAACCCGGGTCTGTAGTAACGCCTCAAGAACTGCGATGCAGTGCATTCGACCACTGCGCAACTTGGGAGGCATGATCTGGCTGTATAATCAGCTTTTTGATAATCCGTCCACCTGACAGGTGTAGCATATCTTGGCAAAGAAGAAATTGTCTCTAACAGAGATGTAAACAAAATTTGAGAGAAATAAGCTTTTTGTGCATTTGGAACATTTCTGGGATCTTTTATTTCAGCTCATGAAACATGGGACCAACACTTCACATGTTGCGTTTATATTTTTGTGCAGTGTGGAAAGGTGATCCGAGAGCAGCGCTGCCTATTTTTCAGTATCAACACATGCTTCAACGACGCATTTAACAAACGTTCTCTCTGCGTGGTGTTTTGACAAACGCATGTTAAGTCCTTGGCCGTTGGAACGATGATTTGTGATAAAGCTGTCGTGATTAAGCAAGGAATGTAGCTTGTCTATAGTTTTGTTTGTGTATCCCATCAGTTAAATACGTTTTATAGGCATTATTTCTATAGGTCTAATGGGATCTTTTTTGTGCAGCAGGCGTGTGAATAGACTAGAGGGAGTGGTCTGATCAGAATTGAGTGAGTGAGCCACGGAGGGTAGAGAGAATGTAGGGAAAAGAACTGGGATCACTTGGCCTTGGTTATTTTTTGTTGTTTTAAACAAATGGAACACTAGAATCAATGTGAAATAAAGGTTGTCTTTGTGACAAACTTGTACCTTTCCCGAGTTTACCTGCCCCGGGCCATTGGGCAACTTTTAATGTCAACCAAAAACATTGCATATTTCCCCAGATTCTCATGGAAAGTTCAAAAAGGGAAAGATAGAATTCCTGCCCGGGAACTGCTCATGTTTAAATAGGGCAACAAGCGGATATGGCAGTGACGTCACCGGTGACGCACGTCCATTTCTGACTCAGCCTCTCTGTCCCAACTGAAACCGGAACTTCTACAGAAGTGTAAGCTGGAGCGTTGTGTGAGGCAACCCGTCTGTGTAGAGCGACCAACTAAACACTGGCCTTAGCCATGTCTGTAGGGGGAACATCCATCGCTGTGGCGCAACCTGTTAGTCCTACACATATGAATGTCCCGTTGTTCCTGTTTTTTTCTTGTCCTGTTGATAGCCTCTGTCTTCCTGTTTTTGACTCAGCCCTATGAACTGCACTTTTAGTTATAGTAAACAGATTATACTAGGCCAGGGATTCCAAACCTTTTTGGGCACGACCAATAGGGCGGTGCGCAATTGGCCCAGCGTCGTCCGGGTTTGACCGGTGTAGGCTGTCATTGTGAATAAGAATTTGCTCTTAATTGACTTGCCTAGTTAAATAAAGTTTTTACATAATTTTTTTATGTTGAAAGCGAAAAATGATTGCAACCCCAACCAAGTGAGAAACATGTAATTAACACCCAATGTTAACTTTTTTATTTGGGGCTATGGCAGTCGATTGAAAAACATTCTAACAGTATTTCTGATTGTCTTCTCAAATCACCATCACATAGCCTACTTTTAATGTGGGGCTATGACAGTCAATTGCAAATGACTGACATAATGTATATTATCTCACCACCACTAATGAGATGGGTGTGCTTAATGCATGTCGAGTCGGAGATTCTCAAAGTCAGGGGGCGTTTTTCGACAGTGCGCACCTCGTCTCTGCTGTCACATCCAAACTGGATCGATATTTGGGTTTAATGCAGACGAGAGCACTGTATCCAGCTTCACACAGGTACACTACATGACCAAAAGTATGTGGACACCTCGTCGAACATATCTTTCCAAAATCATGGGCATAATATGGAGTTGGTCCCCCTTTTGCTGCTATAATAGCCTCCACACTTCTAGGAAGGCTTTCCTCTAGATGTTGGAGCATTGCTGCAGGGACTTGCTTCCATTCAGCCACGAGCATTAGTGGGTTCGGGCACTGACGTTGGATGATTAGGCCTGGCTCGCAGTCAGCTTTCCAATTCATCCAAAAGGTGTTCAATGGGGTTGAGATCATGGCTCTGTGCAGGTCAGTCAAGTTCTTCCACACCGATCTCGAGAAACCTGTATGGACCTCGCTTTGTGCATGGGGGCATTGTCATGTTGAAACAGGAAAGGGCTTTCCCCAAACTGCTGACACAAAATTGGAAGCACAGAATCATCCTGAATGTCATTGTATGCTGTACTGTTAAGATTTCCCTTCACTGGAACTAAGGGGCATAGCCCGAACCTTGAAAAACAGCCCCAGACCATAATTCCCCCTCCACCAAACTTTACAGTTGGCACTATGCATCCGCCAAACCCAGATTCTTCCGTCGGACTGCCAGATGGTGAAGCGTTATTCATCACTCCAGAGAACGTGTTTCCACTGCTCCAGAGTCCAATGGCGTCGAGCTTTACACCACTCCAGCCGATGCTTGGCATTGCGCATGGTGTTCTTAGGCTTGTGTATGGCTGCTTGGCCATGGAAACCCATTTCATGAAGCTCCCTACAAACAGTTATTGTGCTGACGTTGCTTCTAGAGGCAGTTTGGAACTCGGTAGTGAGTGTTGCAACCGAGGACAGATTATTTTTACTCGCTACGTGCTTCAGCACTTGGTGGTCCCGTTCTATGAGCTTGTGTTCCCTACCACTTCGCGGTTGTGCCGTTGTTGCTCCTAGATGTTTCCTCTTCATAATAACAGCACTTACAGTTGACCGGGGCAACTCTAGCAGGGCAGAAATTTGACAAACTGACTGTTTGGAAAGGTGGCATCCTATGACGGTGCCACGTTGAAAATCACTGAGCTCTTCAGCAAGGCCATTCCACTATGGAGATTCCATGGCTGAGTGCTCAATTTTATAAACCTGTCAGCAACGGGTGTGGCTGAAATAGCCAAATACGTTATCTGCAGCATTCGGTCACATGACAGCTCGATCAGCTGTTAGATTTTACTTACTGGCATATCAACTGAGCCAGGATCACAGTCAAACGGATTGGGAAGTAGGTCCCAAAGTGTTCTTCTAATCGTTGGAGGTGAGCAGTCATCACTCGTGTGGGACACTTACTGATACTGTACTCAGAGCATGCTCTGACCAACTGGTAAGTGTCTTCACTGACATTTTCAACCTGTCTCTGACCGAGTCTGTAATACCTACATGTTTCAAGCAGAGCACCCTAGTCCCTGTGCCCAAGAACACCAAGGTAACCTGCCTAAATGACTACCGACACGTAGCACTCACATCTGTAGCCATGAAGTGCTTTGAAAGGCTGGTCATGGCTCACATCAACACCATAATCCTAGAACCATTCCAATTCAGATACCGACCCAACAGATCCACAGATGACGTAACCTCTATTGCACTCCATACTGCCTTTTCCCACCTGGACAAAAGGAACACCTACGTGAGAATGCTGTTCATTGACTACAGCACGGTGTTCAACACCATAGTGCCCTCAAAGCTCATCACTAAGCCAAGGCCCCTGGGACTTAACACCTCCCTCTGCAGCTGGATCCTGGACTTCCTGACGGGCAGCCCCCAGGTGGTAAGGGTAGGAAACAACACATCCGCCACGCTGGTCCTCAACACGGGGGCCCCTCCGGGGTGCGTGCGTAGTCCCCTCCTGTACTCCTTGGTCACCCACTACTGCGTGGTCAAGCACGACTCCAACACCATCATTAAGTTTGCTGACGACACAACGGTGTTAGGCCTGATCACATGCAACGATGAGACAGCCTATAGGGAGGTGGTCAGAGGCCTGGCATTGTGGTGCCAGGACAACAACCTCTCCCTCAACATGATCAAGACAAAGGAGGTGATCGTGGACTACAGGAAAAGGAGGGCTGAGCACACCCCCATTCTCATCGATGGGGCTGTAGTGGAGCAGGTTGAGAGCTTTATTAAGTTCCTTGGTGTCTACATCACCAACAAACTATCATGGTCCAAACACACCAAGACATTTGTGAAAAGGGCACAACAAGACCTATTCCGCCTCAGGAGACTGAAAAGATTTAGCATAGGTCCTCAGATCTTCAAAAAGTTCTACAGCTGCACCATTGAGAGCATCCTGACTGCTTGCATCACCTCCTGGTATGGCAACTGCTCGGCATCCGACCGGAAGGCACTACAGAGGGTAGTGCGTACGGCCCAGTACATCACTGGAACCAAACTTCCTGCCATCCAGGACCTCTAAACCAGGCGCTATCAGAGGAAGGCCCTAAAAATTGTTAAAGACTCCAGCCACCCTAGTCATAGATACGGCAAGCGGTACCAGAGCACCAAGTATATGTCCAAAAGACTGCTTAACAGTTTCTACCTCCAAGCCATAAGACTGCTGAACTGTTAATCAAATGGCTACCCGACTATTTGCATTGACCCCCCACCTGATTTTACGCTGCTGCTCCTCGCTGTTCATTATCAATGCATAGTCACTTTACCCCTACCTTACATGTATATATTACCTCAATTACCTTGACTTAACCTGAGCCCCTTGTATATAGCTTCGTCATTATTATTTTATTGTGTTACTTTTTTAATTTAGTTAATATTTTCCTAACTCTTATTTTTCTTAACTGCATTGTTGGTTAATGGCTTGTAAAGTTAGCATTTTACGGTAAGGTCTACACCTGTTGTATTCAGCGCATGTGACAAATACAATTGTGTCATATTTTTCTGTTAGATACATGCACAGCCAAGGGAAGGGGGCATGAAGGACTCTCTCCAATAAGAATTATTTCCTTTGAATCCACTGATTGTCACTCATCTGTATAATGTTTTTGTATTTCCCCTGCATGCATGCTTGCGTTCAGTTCATTCAGTTTCCCAAATATGTCAGTTGCATAGACAAGGAGACACATTTTCTTTTCATTACACAGAAAGTCAACCAGGTCTTTTTTTATTTTAATCCTTTTTATTTTATTTTTTTTACATCCATTGTCAATGACGGCAGTTCCTCTCTCAATGCGAAAAATCTT
This sequence comes from Salmo salar, assembly GCF_965601325.2. Classification (NCBI taxonomy): domain Eukaryota; kingdom Metazoa; phylum Chordata; class Actinopteri; order Salmoniformes; family Salmonidae; genus Salmo; species Salmo salar. The sequence goes on along the minus strand of NC_138314.1, from coordinate 19,647,060 downwards.
TCCAACACTCCCCCTCGATAACCACCAAGCCTCGGTGTGAAATAGAACATGAAGTTGTTCATGATTGATAGAACATGCTAAAACCTCCACTGCCTTGTCTTTGCCTCACCTATGCTCTCTGCCTCTCACTGTTGTGTTTTGTGTAGTCTCCCTCTCAACGGTGGCCTACTTAGTCCCTATGGACGCATGTGTTATGTTGCCCTTTTCAGAGTTGGAGTCATGGAGTGTGTCTACTGTCAAGGCAGCCTGCCTACACTTAGGATAAAGGGAAGGTTGAGCTGTCTGAAATCAGGGGTGACATCCATACTTGTTCTATGATAACCTCTAACTCCACTGTTAACATTACCTCTTGATTTTGCCAACCTGCACCTTTCCCACTTGAGTAGGTCATTTACATGCTTGTGTTATCTTCTTCCTTTTCAGCGGCAAGTTGGTGTCACCAAAATGGAAGAACTTCAAAGGCCTGAAGTTGCTGTGGAGAGACAAGATCCGGCTCAACAATGCTATCTGGAGGGCCTGGTACATGCAATGTAAGAGCTCCACATATGGCTTCATACTCTATTCTGTCTCTCACTAGAAACAGTAACCCCACTGTTGTAATGAAGTAACAACCAGGTTTAACTTGGCTGAATGAAGTATGGGATTAACGCTTGTGCAGGGGTATCCAGGGTTGGGTTTGGAGAGCCACTGAATGGCACTTGAATCACCTTCTGATTGAGAAGTATAGTCTACAGTTAATGTGTACAAATCATATTTAATCAATCTGGGTAAATTGATATCTGCTCTCAATTATATTAGGTATATTCTGTAATTAGTAAGCTGGTGTGTTATTTTCACACAACTGGTAGCTCTTGCATGTGTTCTACTCTACAGATGTGGAGAAGCGAGAGAACCCTGTCTGCCATTTTGTTACTCCTCTGGATGGCACCGTGGACATAGAGGACCATCGTCCGGCAGAGGTAAGGAAGGGTAGTGGATTGCTGGGTATATAGGCAACACTACCATACCGCTGCTTCACCCTAATAACCAGACTCTTCTCTCTGATCACTTTTTTTTATCCCATACGTATCGTTTTGGCTCCTTCGCATGTCGCTCTTCATTATCAATTATATGATTTTTTTTTTTTTTCCCCCTCTCTGTTCTACTCCCACCCATGTCTCTCACCCCTCCTTACTGCTTATCACTTTTCTGTCAACCTCTTCCCACGTTCTTTTCTCCCTCCCCCTCTATCTTCTGTAGGCAATAGCCACAGAGGGGAAATATTGGAAAAGAAGAATTGAAATTGTAATTCGAGAGTATCACAAGTGGAGGACATATTTCAAGAAAAGGGTAGAGTAATGGATTTTGTTATTTCCTGAAATGGTGCCTTTTCTGTGTTTAGATTAAAGTACCGCAATGTTAGGCCTCTTGAGTGGCGGAACGGTCTAAGGCTGCAGTGCTTGAGGCATCACTACAGACCCAGGTTTGATTCCGGGCTGTGTCACAGCTGGCCGTGACCGGGAGACACATTTGGCCCAGCGTCATCCGGGTTAGGGGAGGGTTTGGCTGGCCGGGATTTCCTTGTCCCATCGCGGCTCTAGCGACTCCTTGTGGCGGGCCGGACGCCTGCAAGCTGACTTCGGCAGTCAGCTGGACAGTGTTTCCTCTGACACATTGGTGCGGCTGGCTTCCGAGTTAAGCGAGCATTGTGTCAAGAAGCAGTGCAGCTTGACAGGGTCATGTTTCGGAGGATGCACGGCTCTTGACCTTCGCCTTTCCCGAGTCCGTAGGGAAGTTTCAGCGATGGGACAAGACTGTAACTACCAATTGGATATCACGAAAAAGGGGTAAAATAAAAACGTTTTAAAAAGTACCGCTATGTCGCAATTAAACAAAGTTGACTAATGTTTAAGACTAAGCAGCAGTATGCCTATTTTAGGTTATTGTCAGTTGCTTTAACTGGGTTGTGAGGCAACCAGTTTAATAGAGCATGGTGTTTGCAACACCAGGGTTGTGGGTTCGATTCCCACGGGGGGCCAGCACAGAAAAAAATGTATGAAATTGTATGAAATGTATGCATTCACTACTGTAAGTCGCTCTGGATAAGAGCGTCTGCTAAATGACTAAAATGTAAAAATGTAAATGTAAATATCCTACATTTACTATGCTCTACTTCATGTTATTCATTCAATATGTGAGTCTGCCAATTAACATTGATCTTCCAATTTGTCACAGTTACAGAAGCACAAGTATGACGATCTCTCAAGCCTTCTCAAGGTATGCATTCTAAGCGTTCTTGTGTGTGGTGCTGCCTCTATTCAAATTTGGTAATAGCAAAGTAGTGTGAGGGGAAATAAGGTTAACACCCAAATAATCTCAACATCTGAAATTTAATGTGAAAATGGAAAATAATAGGTTATTAATGTCACAGAATGAATTCATTAAAGTTATAGGTTATGTTCTAATGCTGTTTTTGAGTACACATACACTCACTCTCCTACTTATTTATTTGGACAGTGAAGTTAAAACTTTTAATTTGTCTCTATACTTCAGCATTTTGGATTTGAGATCAACTTTTGTATATCAGGGAACACTACAGAATTTCACCTTTTATTTGAGGGTATTTTCATACATATCTGTTTTACCGTTTACAAATGTAAGCACTTTATGCATCTAGTTCTCCCATTTGAAAGCGTCAATAGTATTTGGGCAAATTCACTTATGTGTATTAAAGTAGTCAAAGTTTAGTATTTGGTCCCATATTCCTAGCACACAATGACTACATCCAGCTTGTGACTCTACAAATTTGTTGGATGCGTTTGCAGTTTGTGTTAGTTGTAAATTAGATTATGTTGTGCCCAATATAAATTAATGGTCAATGATGTATTATGTAATTTTGTAGTCTTTTATTATAAAGAAAAATATAATATGTTTCTGAATATTCATGTGGATACTACCATGATTTCAGAAAATCTGGAATGAATCGTGAATGAGTTAGACACGAAGATCATACCCCCAAGACATGCTAACCGCTCACCAGTACCAATAACCGGGGAGGTTAGCATTTTTTGGAGGGAGTATGCTATTTATGCCTCTAACTTTCTCACTCATCGTTATTCACGATTCATTCATGATTATCCGTAATCAAATCAAATGAAATGTATTTATTTAGCCCTTCTTACATCAGCTGATATCTCAAAGTGCTGTACAGAAACCCAGCCTAAAACCCCAAACAGCAAGCAATGCAGGTGTAGAAGCACGGTGGCTAGGAAAAACTCCCTAGAAAGGCCAAAACCTAGGAAGAAACCTAGAGAGGAACCAGGCTATGAGGGGTGGCCAGTCCTCTTCTGGCTGTGCCGGGTGGAGATTATAACAGCACATGGCCAAGATGTTCAAATGTTCATAAATGACCAGCATGGTCAAATAATAATAATCATAGTAGTTGTCGAGGGTGCAACAAGTCAGCACCTCAAGAGTAAGTGTCAGTTGGCTTTTTCATAGCCGATCTTTGAGAGTATCTCTACCGCTCCTGCTGTCTCTAGAGAGTTGAAAACAGCAGGTCTGGGACAGGTAGCACGTCCGGTGAACAGGTCAGGGTTCCAGCAGGTCAGGGTTCCAGCAGGTCTGGGACAGGTAGCACGTCCGGTGAACAGGTCAGGGTTCCATAGCCGCAGGCAGAACAGTTGAAACTGGAGCAGCAGCATGGCCAGGTGGACTGGGGATAGCAAGGAGTCATCATGCCAGGTAGTCCTGAGGCATGGTCCTAGGGCTCAGGTCCTCCGAGAGAGAGAAAGAGAGAATTAGAGAGAGCATATTTAAATTTACACAGGAAACTGGATAAGACAAGAGAAATACTCCAGATGTAACAGACTGACCCTAGCCCCCCGACACATAAACTACTGCAGCATAAATACTGGAGGCTGAGACAGGAGGGGTCAGGAGACATTGTGGCCCCATCTGATGAAACCCCCGGACAGGGCCAAACAGGCAGGATATAACCCCACCCACTTTGCCAAAGCACAGCCCCCACACCACTAGAGGGATATTTTCAACCTCCAACTTACCATCCTGAGACAAGGCCGAGTATAGCCCACAAAGATCTCTTCTGATGTCTCATTAGAAAGACTGATTGGAATCAATTTGAGTATGCGATGTGCATGTTTCATAATTGTTTCATCTTTCTCTGTTAAATAAATTAGTTGTGTGACTATACTGTATAATATGTGCACTGCATGTTTTTTTGTGTAACTGACTGGCTGGCTTGTTGCATTTTGAACACCCCAAGGGGCCGGAAGAACAGTTTTCGCTGTTTGGGGAGGTCTTTCCAGACACCTTCCGTGTGTCCCTTTATCAGGATGAGGAAATGGCTGGGCGCCGCATTGCTCGCAAGAGCCGTGAGTCACCCGTCCCCATGGAGATGGACCCACTCTTTGACATGGACGTGCTAATGTCAGAGTTTTCTGACACACTCTTCTCCACGCTGGCCTCCCACCAGCCCATGGCCTGGCCCAATCCCAGGGAAATAGGTGAGGGCCCGCCAACAACATCCCATTCCATATACCAGGGCTTATCAACTATATTCTTACAGGGGCCAGATTTGAAAAAGGTTATTTACAGGGGGGAAATAACACATTTGTTTTGAAAATAGTTTGGTTTTTCAATCATGTCACTAAATGTTTTATCCCTCCTCTGTAGTCCCAAATTAAGTCAATTTAATTGATTGAAGATGTCACAAAAAACAAACATCTGATATGAACATTTTTGCTAGATACAGTGCATTCAGAAAGTATTCACACCCCTTTGACATTTTCCACATTTTGTTATTACGGAGTGGGATTTAAATGGATTTAATTGTCATTTTTTTGTCAACGGTTTACACAAAATACTCTGTCAAAGTGGATGACATTTTTTATTTTTTTGTATTAATGGAAAATAAAACACAATTATATCTTGATGAGATACTATTCAACCCCCTGAGTCAATACATGTTAGAATCACCTTTGGCAGCGATTACAGCTGTGAGTCTTTCTGGGTAAGTCTCTATCTGTTTGGATTGTAAAATATTTTCCCATTCTTGAAAAAATGTGTCAAGCTCTGTCAAGTTGGTTGAAGTCTTGCCATAGATGTTCAAGTCGATTTAAGTAAAAAAAATGTATCTAGGCCACTCAGCAACATTCAATGTCATCTAGGTAAGCAACTATTTGGCCTTGTGTTTTAGGTTATTGTTCTGCTGAAAGGTACATTTGTCTGTTGGAAAGCAGACTGAACCAAGTTTTCCTCTAGAATTTTGCTTGTGCTTAGCTCTATTCTGTTTATTATTTTTTTTTTTAAACTCCCTAGTCCTTGCCGATGACAAGCATACCCAAAACATTATGCAGCCACCACCATTCTTGAAATTATGAATAGTGGCACTCAGTGATGTGTTGTGATGGATTAGCCCCAAACGTAACACTTGTATTCAGGACAAAAATGTAATTTATTTTCCTATTTTTTTTGTGTTACTTTAGTGCCTTATTGCAAACAGGATACATGTTTTGGAATATTTTCATTCTGTACAGGCTTCCTTCTTTTGATTGTCATTTATGATAGTATTGTGGAGTAACTATAATATTGTTGATCCATCCTCAGTCATCTCCTATTACAGCCATTGGCCTCATGGTGAAAGCCCTGAGCTGTTTCCTTCCTCTCCAGCAACTGATTTAGGAAAGGCGCCTGTATCTGTAGTCATTGAGTGTATTGATGCACCATCCAAAGTGTTAAATTCATAACTGCACTATGCTCAAAGGGATATTCAATATCTGTTTTTTTTAACCTATCTACCAATAGGTGTCTTTCTTTGCGAGGCATTGGAAAAACCTCCCTGGTCTTTGTGTTGAATCTGTGTTTGAAATTCACTGCTTGACTGAGGGACGTTACAGATAATTGTGTGTGGGGGGGTACAGAGATGGGGTAGTCATTTAAAAATCACGTTAAACACTATTATTGAACACAGAGTCATTGCAATTTATTGTTCTATATTTTGCCAGGGAAGTTGACTGAACACATTCTCATTTAAAGCAACGACCTGGGGAATAATTACAGGGGAGAGGAGGGGGATGAATGAGCCAATTGGAAGCTGGGGATGATTAGTTGGCCATGATGGTCAGATTGGGAATTAATCCAGGACACCGGGGTTAACACCCCTAGTCTTACGATAATTGCAATGGGATCTTTAGTGACCACAGAGAGTCAGGACACCTGTTAAACATTCCATCTGAGAGATGGCGCCCTAAACAGGGCAATGTCCCCAATCACTGCCCTGGGGCATTGGGATATTTTTTTAGACCAGAGGAGAGTGCCTCCTACTCGCCCTCCATCACCACTTCTAGCAGCATCTGGTCTTCCAACCATAACCAACCCTGCTTATCTTCAGAGGCAAGCTTGCAGTGGGATGCAGGGTGGTATGCTTCTGGCCTGCAGGGTGGTTATGCACATTTGTACTCCTGAACCTATTTAGGCTTACCATAACAAAAGGATTGAATACGTATTGACTCAAGACATTTCAGCTTTAAATGTTTTATTAATTTGTAAACATTTCTAAAAAATATAATTCCAGTTTGACATTATGGGGTTTTGTGTGTAGATCAGTGACACAAAAACTAAATTTTATCAATTTTAAAATGTAGTCTGTAACACAACAAAATGTAGAAAAATGTATGTAAAAGTAGATCATGATGCTCAGCAGACTACGGAACAAGCGATGTTGCAGGCTAGATGTTGATTGGATAAAGTTTATGATAGCCATAACTGAGTCTGTGATGTTTTTTTAACTCCAATCATGCTCTGCTGTATCAGGCAGTGTAGTGATCTCATCTGCGGTGAAAGAGACAATAGGCGGGCAAACAGACCCTGTACACCTGTTAGCAGCTCTGATTTGCTGTACCTTGTATGTTGGGTGATATTGACAGACAGCAGTTAATGGGTGGGACTACAGGAAAACAGATTCTCCCATTGAAGAATATTGAACGAGGGCTCCTTTTGGCACTTAACATTGGATATTGGGGGGATTTTTTTTAGCTGTTCTTTTTTATTAATGTTCATTGATCAAAGGGCCATTCTAAATTGATAACCAGGCCTGATCTGGCCAGGCGGGCCGCCAGTTGAATAGCCCTGCCATACACCAAGCCTGTTTCTATTTACTCAGATCCACACAAACCTTCCTCCAACCAGATCTAAAAGTCTGTTTGTTATTCACACCCCATCCATGTTCCCCATAGCTCATGCAGGGAACGCAGACATGATCCAGCCTGGACTCATCCCCCTACAGCCCAACCTGGACTTTATGGACTCCTATGAGCAATTACAAGGTAATGACAATGCACTCTGCCACAACGGCAAACTCTAAAATAATGTCACTTGCACAGTGCACAAACTCTTTAACAGGACCCTGGAGCACCAGGTTACTCTCATACGGTAAGTGTAATACGGCAGGTGGCATATCCTAACACTTATGAGGGAGAGTGGATGTTATACTAATTCAAACTAACCCAGAGACTCTTCTTCCAGACTTATTTCATAGCCTCCGTCAGCCCATCTTCCCCTCTGCTTCCCTCACTGCCTCATCCGCCACTCCTCTACACAGCAGCAGCTCTCAATCCCAGGTAAACCCCAACCCTTGGCCTGGCCCCTGTGAACCTCAACCCTAACACACCCCCAGACCTAACACACCTGCCTTTTTATTCTTAGATGTTTTCACAACATCTTACTAGCTGATAACATTATAAATGTGCAATCTTTGCTCTTGTCCTTGTGACTTGATAGGGCCAGCTTCTCTCCTCCATGCATCTCTCAGCTGACCTCCCGTCCATCAGCCATGACCACAGACTCATCGCCTCCCCAGCCCCCCTGACTATCTCCTCCCTCATGTCCAATCAAACCAGTGGGACCAGTGGAAGCCCCTCTTACGTACAGAACTACATGCCTCTGTTCTCTGGGCCAGAGCCCCCTAGTGCTCAGGCTGGAGGCTCCTCCCTCATGCAACCCTCAGCCCTTCCCACGGTGCGGCACACCCAGCCCTGCCAGGGTACTGCCACCCCAACACTAGTAGCCCCCCCACCCCTGGACGATGCCACAAGCCTGGATGGTTCCCCGCCCTCATCTGTCATTACACATACAACCACCTCCACTGTTATACCCAGTGATGCTGCCACCACCTTCAGTCACGGCTCTGACTTCAGCTCCCTAAACCGGGCACCTCCACCACCACCCCTCCAGCCCCTGGCACCCTCACCTGCTACCACCCCACAACACCCCCAGACCTTCGCCCTGCCCAGACCCATCCAGCCCTCTTGCTCCAACAAAAAAACACGCCGTGTGCAAAGGATTGTTCCTGCCATCTCCTCGTCTCACCTCATCCTAACAGGTGAGTTAATCACATCCCAAAAGGTTTAACTGTTGCTGAATAAGAATGGTGGATTGATTTAATATCAAATGTAATATTGAATTAATACATGCCTAGCCGGTGCTACCCAGAAAAAAACGACCACATTAGAAACAATAGTATTTATTCAATTCGGGATTACTGCTCCACTAGAGCTGTCTGATCTCAGCACTAGGTGGTGCTACCGTCTATCATTATATAGTCAGTCACTATCGTAATGAAAAACTAAATTAAAACTAGTCAATGTTTGTAGGCGATTCAGCCGAAATGATCCTAGCAAAGATCATCAATGACATCCAGGCTCAATATTAGATATTAAATACATAAGAGAATCAGCATTTACCATGTGGTTTTAATGTCGAAGGCCCTGACAGATTATGTTTTGCTGTCCCAGCACCCTTCCCAGGGCATACCAGTGCAGTGATTGTTACTCCAACCTCCCTGAAAGCAGACGTGGTTCCCTCAACTGGCGTGGTCATCGGCCCCTCCAGCCTATCAAGGGTAAGACCCGGTCTGCTCTGAAGAGCCCCCTTTGCATTCAATTGTTTTAATTAAGATCGTTTTCATTTACTTTGTGTTTTATTTCTTTCCATCCCTCTATCTCAGGCTCCTGGATTACACATCCTTCCACAGACTCCGAAGTCTCCCCAGCTCATTATCCTTAAAGAGGAGACCTACTCTTCCAGCCGCAAGAAACAAGAACCCTCCACAAGTACTGGTGAGAGTGACATATGCCAGGTCCTTACTTTTTTTTGTTATATGTATGTACATTAAACTCAGTCATGTGTCACAGGGTGCTTTCCTCCTGTCAAACCTAAGCTATCAATCTATTAGCTCTACATTTGCATCCAGGATGTGGCATGGTAACACATTCATACACATTGTTTTGGAATGTTTACGGTACTGATCTGCTTCCCATAAAATGAATGAATTGTCTTTAATGTGAGTTGGTGCTCACTGGTGTAGCAGTCTTTGTTATGATGGTTTTGGTAAGTGTGGATAATTTGTGTCTCCCAGGGCATGAGGACTGTGGCTCAGGTCAGGGGTCACTGTGTGGGTCAGAGCAGGTCTCCAGTCCTCAGTCTCCACTCAGCAGCTGCACAGCCTTTTCCAAGAACGAGTCCAACCAGGTAACAGCAGCCCACCCTCCTGCCTACTATTCTCTGTCTGTGTATGTGACTGTGTATGACTCCAGCATTTTCAAGTAGGTCCAGTGTTGTGTGCCTGCCGTTGAAGCATTGCAGACTGATCATTCTGATTATGTGTGTGTCTGTTCTCTCCCTGTTTGTTCCAGAGCCGTAGGGTGACCCATATCACTGCTGAACAGAAGAGGCGCTTTAACATCAACATTGGCTTCAAAATGCTGAGCAGCCTGATTCCTGCTCTCAAGTCCCAGTCCAATGTAAAGCCATGTCTCTCTGTAATCTGTCTACTGAGTCCTCCTACTAATATCTTCCAGATCTAGCTTTTGATGGCTTTTATTTAAAGATCAGTTCAGAAGCATAGTGTTTGCACATCCTATTATGTTCAGGTACAGGGAACAAATATAGTATCCCTTTCATACACAGACCAAAATCCCACAAATTTACCATGCCTGCTTTTTTTATACCAGATTTTTCATATATATGAAGGGGGTAAAAAAAACATGGTAAATTAAAAGCCCTATAACCAAATACAGTTATCGGGGCTGTGTGAATGGTTCTATGCTTTTTCTGCAGGTAAATTCATGAACACTTCCATTGTTTAACACCTCTCTAATGTGAAATGCAAACAGCACCCATGGTTTAATTTAATTTTACAGGTAATATACCACATCTTCTGTCTGAAATGGTAAAGTCATGAAAGAATGATACATACCCACACATTGTTGAATGCTCCAGCAGTTGACGACATGTCATGACCTTTCCAATATCGCCACCTATTCTTGTTGTTGTTTGATACCAGATCAGTAATGCAGTCACGCTGCAGAAGACAGTGGAGTACATTAGGAAGCTGCAGCAGGAGAGGCAGCAGATACAGGAGGAGACCAAAAGGCTACGGGAGGAGATTGAGGAGGTCAATGCCTCCATAAAGTATGTACTGCCTCACTGTTACGTTATCTCTCTTATCTGAGTAGACGAGTTCAGGAAACAGTTTGAGTACGAGTATACATGACATAGTAATCTGATCTGTGTGTTATTGCTGTGCCACAGTGTGTGTCAGGAGAAGCTGCCTGCTACAGGTGTGCCCATCACACGCCACCGATTCGACCACATGCGGGAGAAGTTTAATGAGTACGTGAAGAGCCGCACACTTCAGAACTGGAAGTTTTGGATCGTATCCTTTTTTACCCTTATCACTGACATTTAACATTACTTTTGCATTTAACATGATTTTGTCATAATGATATAAGATTCAATCAGGCTACTTTTAATATTTATTTCATTTATGTCAGATGGCTAGATTAGATGCTGTATATAGGCAAAGAAGAGCTATAATTTTTGACTGTCGTAAAAGGTTTCAGGGGGACTTGTGAAAGGTTACAACTGTAGAAAATGAAGTAGTATAATATAGGACTGTATGCCATGAGCCATCTGAGTACATCTGAGGTCCTTTCTGTCAGAGAGGTTCGTTCATATGTCTTCTGAGATTGAAATAGGATGCAACTTTGGATCTGTTCCCTCAATAGTGTGTGTTTGACCCTTGACCCACCATCCTTAGTTCAGCATCATCATTAAACCTCTGTTTGAGTCCTTCAATGGGACTGTCTCCACCACAAGCGAAGGGGAGCTGTGTGAGACCACACTGCAATGGCTGGACCATCACTGCTCCCTCCATGTGCTGAGGCCCAGTGAGTAAACTACACTCAATGCCCCAAACCTCTCTCTCTCTCTCACACGCACACAGCATATGTTTTAATGTCATTGTGGGGACCTAAAATAGATTTCTATTCAAAATTATATTTTCCCTAACTTTAATCCTAACCCCTAACTCCTAAACCTAACACCTAACCCTAATTCTAACACTAATGCTAACCCTAAACCTAAAATAGCCTTTGTCGTTGTAGCGACCTGGGGAATGGCCCCATGAGTGATAATTTTCCTTGTTTTGCTATCCTTGTGGGGACTGTACCCACGAGGATAGTATACAAGCCCACACACACACACACACACACCCGTTTGTTTTACTATCCTTGTGTGGATCAAACAATTGATTCCCATTAACCTTTACCCCTAAATCTTACCCGAACTCCTAACCCCTAACCCTAATTGTAACCCTAAACTTAACCCCTGAGCCAAGGATAGTAAAACCAAAATCTACACACACACACCCACTCAATGTTTTCAATTAAATGGTTTCAAGGTTCCCACATGATTTTCCTGCAAATCAGTCTTCCTGTAGCTGAAGCGTCAGAGTAGGACAGTGAGGAGGTGGATTGCGCAGGGGCAGTTGGCAAATGGTTCCATTACAGCAGTGATATTCAAATGGAATTGCAGTGGGATCGCAAAATAAAACATTTTCTTTCAGGGGGAGAACCAAAAATGAAGAGTACGTATTATTTCATAGGACGTTATAAACGTTATTGAAAAAGATAATAAAAATATATACAGTGCCAGTTAAAAGTTTGGCACACCTACTCATTTAAGGGTTTTTATTTATTTAGACTATTTTCTACATTGTAGAATAATAGTGAAGACATCAACACTATGAAATAACACATATGGAATCATGCAGTAACCAAAAAAAGTGTTAAACAACAAATATTTGAGATTCTTCAAAGTAGCCACCCTTTGCCTTGACAGCTTTGCACACTCTTGGCATTCTCTCAACCAGCTTCACCTGGAATGCTTTCCCAACAGTCTTGAAGGAGCTCCCACATATGCTGAGCACCTGTTGGCTGCTTTTCCTTCACTCTGCGGTCCAACTCATCCCAAACCATCTCAATTGGTTTGAGGTCGGGTGATTTGTGGAGGTCAGGTCATCTGATGCAGCACTCCACCACTCTCCTTCTTGGTCAAATAGCCTTTACACTGCCTGGAGGTGTGTTTGGTCATTGTCCTGTTGAAAAACAAATGATAGCCCCACTAAGCTGTGGTAGCCATGCTGGTTAAGTGTGCCTTGAATTCTAAATAAATTCTAAATAAATCACCATCAGTGTAACCAGAAAAGCACCCCCACACATCACACCTCCTCCATGCTTCATGGTGGGAATCACACATGTGGAGATTATCCATTCACCTACTATGCGTCTCACAAAGACACGGCGGTTGGAACCAGAAATCTCAAATTTGGACTTAGCAGACCAAAGGACAGATTTCCACCAGTCTAATGTCCATTGCTCGTGTTTTTTGGCCCAGCATGTCTCTTCTTCTTATTGGTGTCCTTTAGTAGTGGTTTCTTTGCAGCAATTCGACCATGAAGGCCTGATTCATGCAGTCTCCTCTCAACAGTTGATGTTGCGATGTGTCTGTTACTTGAACTCTGTAAAACATTTATTTGGGCTGCAATATGAGGTGCAGTTAACTCTAATGGACTTATCCTCTGCAGCAGAGGTAACTATGGGTCTTCCTTTCCTGTGGCAGTCCTCATGAGAACCAGTTTCATCATAGCGCTTGATGGTTTTTGCAACTGCACTTGAAGAAACTTTCAAAGTTCTTGAAATGTTCCATATTGACTGACCTTCATGTCTTAAAGTGATGATGGACTGTCGTTTGTCTTTGCTTATTTGAGCTGTTCTTGCCGTAACATGGACTTGGTATTTTACCAAATAGGGCTATCTTCTGTATACCACCCCTACCTTGTCACAACACAAGTGATTGGCTCAAAAGCATTAAGAAGGAAAGAAATTCCACAAATTAACTTTTAACAAGGCACACCTGTTAATTGAAATGCATTCCAGGTGTCTACCTCATGAAGCTAGTTGAGAGAATGCCAAGAGTGTACAAAACTGTCAAGGCAAAGGGTGGCTACTTGGAAGAATCTCAAATATAAAATATATTTAAAAACACTTTTTTTAGTTACTACATGATTCCATATGTGTTATTTCATAGTTTTGATGTCTTCACTATTATTCTACATTGTAGAACATTTTACAAATAAAGAGAAACCCTTGAATGAGTAGGTGTGTCCAAACTTTTGATGTACTGAGTAAATGTACAGTACCTTCAGAAAGTATTCACACCCCTTGACTTTTTACACATTTTGCTGTCTTACATTGTGGGATTCAAATGGATTGAATTGTCTTTTTTTTGTCAACGATCCACACACAATACTCTGTAATGTCAGTTGAAGAATAATTCAAAGATTATTTGTTTTATTAGGAAAAATAAAACACTAATATACTGTATCTTGATTAGATAAGTATTCAACCTCCTGAGTCAGTACATGTTAGAATCATATTTGGCAGCAATTACAGCTGTGAGTGTTTTTGGCTCTCTAAGAGCTTTGCATACCTAGATTGTACAATATTTGCCCATTATTCTTTGTAACATTTTTCAAGCTCTGTCAAGTTGGTTGTTGATCATTGCTAGACAGTCATTTTCAAGTCTTGCCATAGATTTTCAAGTAGATCTAACTCAAAACTGTAAATAGGCCACTCAGGAACATTCAATGTCGTCTTGGTAAGCAACTTTGGCCTTGTTTTAGATAATTGTCTTGCTGAAAGGTGAATTTGTCTCCCAGTGTCTGTTCGAAAGCAGACTGAACCAAGTTTTCCTATAGGATTTTGCTGGTGCTTAGCTCTATTGTTTATTTTTATCCCCAAAAAGTTACATATTGCAGATTTAATTAATTTGTAAAAAATTCTACTAAATGAATTCCACTTTGACGTTATGGGCTATTGGGGGTAGATCAGAGACACAAAATCTCAATTTAATCCATTTTAAATTCAGGGTGTAACACAAAATGTGGAATAAGTAAAGGGATGTGAGTACTCTGAAGGCACTGTATATATTGGTTCTCTTTATTTTGATAGGAGAGATGGTTATTTGTTGATATGAAAATCTAAATGTACCCATTTTTAAGGTTGTTTCGTTAGATTTGTGGTGGGGTCTACAGAATTTCCGGCGAAAAAAAAAAAATGGGGTTCCAGAAATGTTGGTGGAAATAATCATTTGAGTCCTCGCTGAAAAAGCGAAGCACCACTGCAACACATAATATTTTGCCATGAACACTGCAGCAGAAGCTAACTCCTTCCTCCGCTACTGTTCCATCCACGTGAGGCTACAATACGTTGAGTTTTCTCGGTGAAGCCGTGAAGTGATCTGTAGCCTATTGCGTGATTGTATTTATGAGTCTTATTAAAGAATGTGAAATAATGTGTATGTTTACTCATATGGTTCTGAATATTGTATAGCCTATTGGCCTACATTCGTTCACATGGGCAGGTGTTTTTAGTGCTTTTCATTTAATCACGTATGGCTAAAATATAGTATATACATTAGCGCTCATGGGTAGAATATTGTGCGTGTATATACAGAAACTGGCTCAGTTATGGACTAAAATAAGTTAGTATGGGCAGAATATTATATATAAATTTGTACATATGGTTATTTATTTATATATATATATATATCTATATCTATATATATATGGCTCAAACAAACTATAATATATCTATAAAGGTTCAAGGCTAAAACAAACTATAATATATCTAGGCCTATATCTAGTTTCTACAATATATTTTCATTTTATATAGTTTTTACACCATCCATTCACACCAACCATTCACTATAAAACATGTATTTATCAACAAATAAGCTTAGCAAAATACAAAAAATGCATCTGACCTTCTCCCCAACCCATGTTGTCTGAAAGTAGGTCAGGAGCTCCTCCAGTTGACATTCCAGGCGCTGAAAGAACCGGGTATCCAGCAGGTCGTGGACACATTCGCCTACATCAGCAGGCGGGACGAATGCTAGCACGCCGAGCTCCCTGATCTCTTGGGCATAGTCGGTGTCGTGGAGGTACTTTTGTCGCACTTTGGAAAGCATTTGTACTTTTCGCCAAATGGCCTGTTTCATGTGAAAGAAGCAACCCCGGTTGTGAGTCCCAGGAAACACCTTTGTGAAATCTTTAAAAGCCGCTGGCTTGAAGTAAGTCATGATTGAGTCGGGTTTCAGGTATTGCCTCACACCATGCCCAAACCGCGTCCGTGTGTGCCATCATGCGCAAATAGATTTTGTCCCCTCACACCAAACGCGATCACGACACGCAGGTTGAAATATCAAAGCAAACTCTGAAACAATTATATTAATTTGGGGACAGGTCGAAAAGCATTAAACATGTATGGCAATTTAGCTAGCTAGCTTGCAGTTGCTAGCCATTTTACCTGAAATGTACAAGGTCCTCTACTCGGACAATTAACTCACACATTAAACGGTCAACCGAATCGTTTCTAGTCATCTCTTCTCCTTCCAGGCTTTTTCTTTGGACTTTATATGGCGATTGGCATCTAACTTTCATAATAAGGTGTATTACCACAACCGACCGACCGACCTCAGTTCATCTTTCAATCACTCATGTGATTATAACCAATGAGGAGATGGCACGTGGGTATATGCTTCTAAAAGCCAATGAGGAGATGGGTGAGACAGGACTTGCATCTCGTTCGGCGTCACAAATAGAAGCAACTTATATTTTAGCCCCTGGCAACGCAGACGCTCGTTGGCATGCGCAAGCATTGTGGGTGCAATGATTGAATAACATGTATGTGTACATTTTATTTTGCAACGCTCGTGCAGATGCCGAGCAGTTGCCATACCAGGCGGTGATGCAACCGGTCAGGATGCTCTTGATGGTGCAGCTGTAGAACTTTTTGAAGATCTGGGGACCCATGCCAAATCCTTTCGGTCTCCTGAGGGGGAAAAGGATTTTTCGTACCCTGTTTTTGGACGATGATAGATCGTTGGTGATGTGGACACCAAGGAACTTGAAGCTCTCAACCCGCTCCACTACAGCCCCGTTGATGTTAATGGGGCCTGTTGGTCCACCTTTTCCTGTAGTTCACGATCAGCTCCTTTGTCTTGCTCACATTGAGGGAGAGGTTGTTGTCCTGGCACCACACTGTCAGTTCTCTGGCCTCCTCCCTAAAGGCTGTCTCATCGTTGTCGGTGACCAGGACACTGTTGTGTCGTCAGCAAACTTAATGATTGTGTTGGAGTCATGTTTGGCCACACAGTCGTGGATGATTTGGCCACACAGTCGTGGATGAACAGGGAGTACAGGAGGGGACTAAGTACACACCCCTGAGTGTTGAGGATCAGCATGGCAGACGTGTTGTTGCCTACCCGGTGGCCCGTCAGGAAGTCCAGGATCCAGTTGCAGAGGAAGGTGTTTAGTCCCAGGGTCCTTAGCTTAGTGATGAGCTTCGTGGGCACTATAGTGTTGAACGCTGAGCTGTAGTCAATGAACAGCATTCTCACGTAGGTGTTCCTTTTGTCCAGGGACTATTGTGGTCTGCTTGAAACATGTAGGTATTACAGACTCCGTCAGGGAGAGGTTGAAAATGTCAGTGAAGACACTTGCCAGATGGTCCGTGCATGCTCTGAGTACACGTCCTGGTAATCCATCTGGTCCTGCGCTTTGTGAATGTTGACCTGTTTAAAGGTCTTGCTCACATCGACTACCAAGAGCGTTATCACACAGTCATCCAGAACAGCTGGTGCTCTCGTGCATGCTTCAGTGTTGCTTGCCTCGAAGCAAGCATAAAAAGCATTTAGCTCGTCTGGTAGGCTCCGGTCACTGGGCAGCTCGCGTCTGTGTTTCCCTTTGTAGTCCGTAATAGTTTTCAAGCCCTGCCACAGGGCATAGCGGGATTTCCTATCGGCATCCGGATTAGTGTCCCGCTCCTTGAAAGTGGCAGCTCTAGCCTTTAGCTCGATGCGGATGTTGCCTGTAATCCATGGCTTCTGGTTGGGATATCTCCTGTTGAAGTCGGACGTTTACAGACACCTGAGCCAAATATATTTAAACTCAGTTTTTCACAATTCCTGACATTTAATCCTAGTAAAAATTCCCTGTCTTAGGTCAGTTATCATCACCACATATTTTAAGAATGTGAAATGTCAGAATAATAGTAGAGAGAATGATTTATTTCAGCTGTTATTTCTTTCATCACATTCCCAGTGGGTCAGAAGTTTACATGCACTAAATTACCATTTGGTAGCATTGCCTTTAAATTGTTTAACTTGGGTCAAACGTTTTGGGTAGCCTTCCACAAGCTTCCCAAAGTAAGTTGGGTGAATTTTGGGCCATTCCTCCTGACAGAGCTGGTGTAACTGCGTCAGGTTTGTAGGCCTCCTTGCTCGCACACACTTTTTCAGTTCTGCCTACAAATGTTCTATAGGATTGAGTTCAGGGCATTGTGATGGCCACTCCAATACCTTGACTTTGTTGTCCTTAAGCCATTTTCCCACAACTTTGGAAGTATGCTTGGGGTCATTGTCCATTTGGAAGACCCATTTGCGACCGAGCTTTAACTTCCTGACTGATGTCTTGAGATGTTGCTTCAATATATCCACATAATTTTCCTTCCTCACAATGCCATCTATTTTGTGAAGCGCACCAGTCCCTCCTGCAGCAAAGCACCCCCACAACATGATGCTGCCACCCCGTGCTTCACGGTTGGGATGGCGTTCTTCGGCTTGCAAGCCTCACCCTTTTTCCTCCAAATATAATGATGGTCATTATGGCCAAACAGTTCTATTTTTGTTTCATCAGACCAGAGGACATTTCTCCAAAAAGTACGATCTTTGTCCCCATGTGCAGTTGCAAACCATAGTCTGGCTTTTTTATGGCGGTTTTGGAGCAGTGGCTTCTTCCTTGCTGAGCGGCCTTTCAGGTTATCTTGATATAGGACTCGTTTTACTGTTGCTTTTGTACCTATTTCCTCCAGCATCTTCACAAGGTGCTTTTGCTGTTGTTCTGGGATTGATTTGCACTTCTCGCACCAAAGTACGTTCATCTCTAGGAGACAGAACACGTCTGAGCGGTATGATGGCTGCGTGGTCCCATGGTGTTTATACTTGCGTACTATTGTTTGTACAGATGAACGTGGTACCTTCAGGCATTTGGAAATTGCTTCCAAGGATGAACCAGACTTGTGGAGGTCTAAAAAAAGAACATTCTGAGGTCTTGGCTGATTTCTTTTGATTTTCCCATGATGTCAAGCAAAGAGGCACTGAGTTTGTAAACTTCTGACTCACAGGAATTGTGATACGGTGAATTATTAGTGAAATAATCTGTCTGTAAACAATTGTTGGAAAAATTACTTGTGTCATGCACAAAGTAGATGTCCTAACCGACTTTCCAAAACTATAGTTTGTTAACAAGAAATTTGTGGAGTGATTGAAAAATTAGTTTTAATGACTCCAACCTAAGTGTATGTAAACATCCGACATCAACTGTACGTGCGGTCACTGTTGAGACAATGTCGTCGATGTATTAAAGTCCCCGGCCGTTAGGCGCGCCGCTTCTGGGTGAGCATTTTCTTGTTTGCTTATGGCCTTATAGAGTTGGTTGAGTGCGGTCTTAGTGCCAGCATCAGTCTGTGGTGGTAAATAGACGGCTACGAGTAATTTAGATGAGAACTCTCTTGGTAGATAGTGTGGTCTACAGCTTGTCATATGGTACTCTACCTCAGGCGAGCAGTACCTCGAGACTTCTTTAATGTTAGACATCTCACACCAGCTGTTATTGACAAAAAGACACACACCCCCACCCCTCGTCTTACGAGACGTAGCTTCTCTGTTCTGCCGGTGCATTGAAAATCCCTCCAGCTCTATATTATCCGTGTCGTCGTTCAGCCACGACTCGGTGAAACATATGATATTACAGTTCTTAATGTCCCGTTGGTAGGGTAATCGTAGGTCATCAATTTTATTTTACAATGATTGCATGTTAGCAAGTAGAATTGATGCCAGTGGGAGTTTACTCGCTCGCCTACGGATTCTCAAAATGCAGCCCGATCTGCGTCCTCTTTTCCTCCGTCTTTTCTTCATGCAAATGACTTGGATCTGGGCCTGTTCCCAGGAGAGCAGTATAACTTTCTTGTCGGACTTGTTATAGCAGCACCCACCTGTAGCACGCGCTCCAGCAGGTATATCTCTTTGGTTACCCCCAAAGCCAATTCCTCCTTCGGCTCCCTCTCCTTCCAGTTCTCTGATGCCAATGACTGGAACGAACTCCAAAAATCTCTAAAACTGGAAACACTTATCTCCCTCACTAGCTTTAAGCACCAGCTGTCAGAGCAGCTCACAGATTACTGCACCTGTACATAGCCCATCTATAATTTAGCCCAAACAATTACCTCTTCCCCTACTGTATTTATTTATTTATTTATTTTGCTCCTTTGCACCCCATTATTTCTATTTCTACTTTGCACTTTCTTCCACTGCAAATCTACCATTCCAGTGTTTTACTTGCTATATTGTATTTACCTCCCTTATCTCACCTCATTTGCTCACTTTGTATATAGACTTATTTTTCTACTATATTATTGACTGTATGTTTGTTTTACTCCATGTGTAACTCTGTGTTGTTGTATGTGTCAAAGTGCTTTGCTTTATCTTGGCCAGGTCGCAATTGTAAATGAGAACTTGTTCTCAACTTGCCTACCTGGTAAATAAAGGTGAAATAAATAATAAAGGAAAAAGCTTCTTCCAGTCCCTGGTGAGTAATCACAGTTCTGATGTCCGGAAGTTATTTTCGGTCATAAGAGACGGTAGCAGCAACATTATGTACAAAATGTTACAAAAAAGACAAACCGCATAGCACAATTGGTTACGGTCATGTGAAACGTCAGCCATCCTCTTTGGCGCCATCTTCCAGACTATAAGCATTTATATGTGAAATTTGGCATTCAACTTGAACCCTGTTTCAACAATCAGCTGAATCAGAATTTTGACAGTAAAGTGAACAGCTGTTGTGATTGCATGCAAGGTTAAAAAAAAAAAAAAAATGGAAGTGTCATACTTTACAGAAAGGATAGTCCAAACTATAGAGGCTAAAAATGTAGGCCTATAGCATGTTTAAAATGGGTTCAAAAGCAAAAAAGCTTAATTTCCTTGTAATTAATTGTATTCAGTGGCTTCACCTGTGTCCTCGGCAGCCAGGGTAGGGCAGCACTTTACAACATTCCAATGTTATAGTTTTGTGAGTCTCTCATCCATATTTCTTTATTGAAAACGGGAACAATGGGCGATATGGACAAATACTGATTTCAAAACAAAATGGATTTCATTCACATTATCCAGACATGAGGTGAGTATCAAAATAGTTTTTAAAAATGCCCTTGGCTTAAAGTTGAACCTCGGATAGATATTTACCATAATAGCCTATACAGTCAACTCAATGTGGTATTCAATTATTTTGAAATAGCCTACATTTTCCGCATCATAGTGAGACTACATAAAACGACGTAGGCCAAATGGATTTTGTGATGTCCTATATTATGTTGACTTATTTAGACTGTTAAAATGTAGGGGAAAAGGCAGACGTTTTATATAAACAGTGGATTTCTTCAGTCCTAATATCATAATCGGAAAGTATGCTCATTGATGTCAATACCAAAGCCGATAATTGTGACTTGATTGAATTGGAATGATGTGAATAATGATGATGACGGTATAGCCTAACCCTTTAATCATCGGTTATTGTTACTTTTTGTCTCTAAAATTGTAATGTTTCCATTTCTAAAGTCATGTGACAGTCTGTTTTAACTGAAACATCCAAATGTCAGCCTTTTACCAGATCAATTTTTCTGCATTAAATGTTTTATTTTCATAACTGATAAAAATTTGGTATGCTATAGCCTATAGATAATATTCTGCCCATATGAACACATTTATTTTAGGCCATATAAAGAACAGCTATGCATGATTTAACGAAAAGCAGTAAACAGACACATTGTTTCACATTCTTTGATAAAATACTCATAAACAGAAATAGGCAATAGGCTATACAGCTGGATTCACATTTTCCACACCAAATAAACCTACAAGGACACTTGACGTATCTCAACGAGGTTTGTTATGCTCTGCGTATTACTTTCCTCAGAAAGTTTTGCTCGACAAAAAGACACGTAAGCCTGAAAAAAGTTGAATAGCACTGCATTACAGCATTTCACTATGATTTTGAATTGAATGACTGGTTGTCTGTAGGTGTTAGATGGTACAGTATGTGTGATGTACGATATACTTGTTTTTTAGAATGTCTAATAGTCCATTTCACCATTTTTCTTTGTAAGGAAAGATTTGCCTCCTGATGTGACATGGTCTCACACACAATATTTTCCCCGTCACTTATTTACAAGAAAGAACACATTCTCCTTCAGTCTCTTGTTCAACCTGTGTCTCTCACACACTCAATCTAAGAGGGAGGGATGTTGATGTCAGAGATTATCATCACTGGAGACAGTTCAGTTCTCTAGGTTACAGTGCCTAGTGAAAGTCTACACACCCCTTTGCACATTTTGCTGCCTTAAAATTACAATATTCCAACCTTGTCTCTGATTTTCAAACAAATTTAAGTTAGAACTGAAACTGGACCATTCAGGAACACTCAACACCTATTGGAAAGCCATCATAGTGTGTCTTTGGCATTACATTTGTGTAATTGTCCCACTGAAAAATAAAACCATAACCCAGGATAAGGTATTTAAGTATTGTGGTGGCAGCATCATGTTATGAGTATGCTTGTCACCGGCAGGGACTGGGGAGTTTGTCAGGATCTAAATAAATATGAAAGGAGCAAAGCCCAGGTAAAAAGTTAGAGAAACCCTGCCACAGTCTTCTGAATACCTAACCCTGGGATACAGTTGTATTTTCCAGCAGGACAATTACAGAAAAGTAATGCCAAAGACAAACCAGAATTGGCTTTCCAATAGGTGTTAAGTGAATGGTCCAGTCTCAGTCCTGACTTAAATTTGTATGAAAATCACAGCTAAGGTTAGAATATTTCTAACCATCAATGATTCCCAACCAAATTTACTGAGCTTGAGCAATTTTTACAAAAACAATGGATATATGTTGACTTAAGACTTGTTGGTGTCTTATTCAAAATGATTCAAAGCTGTAATGGCTGCCAAGGGTGCTTCCACCAAGTGTTAAAGTGAAGATTCACCCATTGTTAATGGTACATTGTTTTTGTGCATCTCTGAGTGATGTTCTATCGATTCCCTGGTCATAGACTTTTACTAGCGACTATATATTACTACCGTCTGATTAGCATGCTTTTGGAAGTAGGATTATGAAGAGTCAGATGCACAATCTGAAGCCTTACTGAGAGGCATGCTAGCTCCTCTTTATCTTTGTCTGCTGTTTCATAAATTATTTTATGGAGGAAAAAAATATGTATTTTTTGTAACTTGTTTTGTGTAACTTGTCACACAAAATGTCAACTGTGATGAATGTATAGCTGATTGGTCTTTCTGTTGTCCAGTGGTACTGAGCACTCTCCGACAGTTCAGCACTAGCACATCCATCCTTACTGACCCCACCCTACTGCCTGAGGAAGCCACCCAGGCTGTCACCAACACCCACAATCACTTTGCAGACTCCTAGCCGCACCTCCCAGGGGAGGGGAAGAGTGATTCAGATAGAGTGCAAGGTCATAGTTCCCTCTAGTACAGCACTCCACAGAGGGTCTCTACCACAAAGTACTCTAACCTCTCCAGATTGAAAAAGACCTTGAAACTACAGAATGGAAAAGTACCAGCACTAGTTTGCCTTAAAGGTAAACTAAAGAAGTTACTCTGTCTTCCACCCTATCCATTACCATTTAGAACAGGACATGAAGTTTGTGGTCTTTGTATATGTGACCTCATCCAGCTTACTGACCTCTCATTCCTACACATCGACTGTGCTTTGCGGTCAACAACCCAAGCTCGGTGTGTTACTTTGGATGATTAATACACACCACACATAGAACAACATTTGCAGCATATTTTGAACACAGCAATAACATTGCTCTTTGTTAATGTAACTCGCCACACTGTTGATGGTGGAACTCCCAATTAGTTTTAAGGCTTGCAGTGCCTTCAGAAAGTATTCACACCTCTTGACTTTTTCCACATTTTGTTGTGTTATAGCCTGAATTTAAAATGGATTAAATGTTGTTTTTTTTGTCACTGGCCTACGCACAGTACCTCATGTCAAAGTGGATTTTTTATTTTTTTTTACTAATTAATTCAAAATGAAAAGCTAAAATGTCTTCAGTCAATAAGTATTCAACCCTTTTGTTATGGCAAGTCCAAATATATTCAGGAGTAAATATTTGCACATAAGTTGCATTGACTCACTCTGTGTACAATAATAGTGTTTAACATGATTTTTGAATGACTAACTTATCTCTGTACCCCACACATACAATTATCTGTAAGGTCCCTCAGTCAAGCAGTGAATTTCAAACACAGATTCAACCAGAAAGACCAGGGAGGTTTTCCAATGGCTTGTAAAGAAGGGCACCTATTGGTAGATCTGTAAAAATAGGCGTTCTTCCAAACTCAGTTCCCGGAAAGGAACGCAACCAACCTCTCATGGTTACAGAGTTTAATGGCTGGGATAGGAGAAAACTGAGGATGGATCAACAACATTGTAGTTACTCCACAATAATAACGTAATTAGAGCGAAAAGACGGAAGCCTGTACAGAATTGTATTTTCTTCTCCAAAACAGGCATCCTGTTTGCAACAAGGCACTAAAGTAATACTGTAAAAAATGTGGCAAAGCAATTCACTTTTTGTCCTGAATACAATGTGTTATGTTTGGGGGAAATCCAATTCGACACATTACGGAGTATCACTCTCTATATTTGCAAGCATAGTGGTGGCTGCATCATGTTATGGGTATTGTTAGGTTCTGAACAAAGAGTAAAAACTCAAATGGACGATTAGGAAAAGCTCAAACCAAGTTATTCCCCCACTGGGTCAAACAGTTGCAAAGACAAAAGACATGTTTACACAAGCACATATATTTATACCCTCCTACTAGGCTGAGTCAACTCCTTTCACATCTAAACAGCCAATACATCTCTGTTGCAAGTCCGGACTTAATTGGTTCCTCTCACTGGTGTAGTCATGGCCCTGCCTCCTGCTAGAACCTTCGTGAGCATGGAAGTATAATGTGTGTAACAGGACTGTTCCTTGTCACTTCATCTGACCCGACCTCGGGACAAATTCCTCACTCCTCCCTACTCCACGGCTGTCCTACCTTATCAGTGACTGAAACCAGACTGTTGCAGTTTGCTTCCCTCTTTAGGAGCCATGAGATTTAACAATACCATGTTCTGACAGAATGTAAACTTTCTGCACTCCCACTTCCTCACTCAGTAACTTTCCATACACCTAGTTCTTGCACCCTCTATTTACCCGAACATATGCATTCCTTATACATGGAAAGTAATCAATAAGTTCTAGTATGGTAACATTAATAAGTATATTTCAAACTAGAATCCAACATTATGCTTGTAATCGTTAAGGACTGGGGAGTTTTTCAGGTTAAAAAAGAAACAGAATGTAGCTAAGCATAGGCAAAATCCTAGAGGAAAACCTGGTTCAGTCTGCTTTCCAACAGGCACTGGGAGATGAATTCACCTTTCAGCAAGACAATAACCTAAAACACAAGACCAAATCTACACTGGAGTTGCTTACCAAGAAGACGGTGAATGTTTCTGAGAGGCCGAGTTACAGTTTTGACTTAAATCTAAATGAAAATCTATGGAAAGACCTGAAAATGGTTGTCTAGCAATGATCCACAACCAAATTGGCAGAGCTTGAAGAATTTTGAAAAGATTAATGGGCAAATGTTGCACAAACCAGGTGTGGAAAGCTCAGAGACTTACCCTGAAAGACGCGCAACTATAATCGCTGCCAAAGGTGCTTCTACAAAGATTTGGCTCGGGTGTGAATACTTATGTAAATGAGATATTTCTGTATTTTATTTTCAATAAATTTGCAAACATTTCTAAAAACATGTTTTCACTTTGTCATTATGGGGTATTGTGTGTAGATGGGTGAGATTTTATTTTTATTTAATCCATTTTGAATTCAGGCTGTAACACACCAAAGAAAAATTGAATAAGTATGAATACTTTCTGAAGGCACTGTACTTTGGCAGGCAAATAACATGGTGTTGAACCAGAGGTGTTTTACCGTGCTTGCTCGTTTTATTTGGTATTTTTGTTTTTATTTAGCTCTTATTGTTATTTAAGGTATGAAGCAAAGAAAACGGCATATGATTTGTCATAAAAGGGAAATATCTCTTGAATGAGTTGTAGCGTTTTGAGATTCTGTTGGTTCTGTTGTTTTCTCTGTTGTATGACGGTGAGTGTGGATACATTGAGTGTTATTAAAAAGGCTATAAAAAAATGCTTAGCACTGATTAGCAGTATGCTTTGAGTACTCTGAAAGCCTTCAGTAACTACTTACTACTGTTTTTTCATCCTCATCATTCGGCTCATGTGCCTTTGAATCTGGTGGGGTCTAGAACTTTTGCACAGTTGTCTTCCATGAAGTGGGAGGGTGTCCCAGTTTTTTGTGGCCAGACGTTCTGGGTATTCTACCCTTTTCTTGGGGGGGGTTGGACTGTTCAAATTATACCAGAAGTCTTTAATATCCTCAGTGATGTTAAGCCAAAGTCTATCCATGGAAAAAGGTTCACTTTTCACTCAAGGAAAATTCTGTCTTTACTAATGGACCCTGAGTGGTTCCTGGACAAGGCCATGGACAGGTATGAAGCACTTTGAGCACATTTAACCTTACACGCTGCAGCCTACCTTTTCATTGTCATTTAAACAAATAAACCTTGTGCTATAGGAGCATTCAAACATTATGTGGTGAATGTAGCTTTTTTCTTCTTGTTCTCTCAGGGATGTGCTGGTGAGCTTTTTATGCTGTTCCCTATAACCAAACAAACACAATCAGGATATTTTAAGCTGAAGAAAGCATCAGCCATACTGTAATCATACAGGTTACATACATAGCATATGTATGATGTTCTTTTTTTGTTTCTTATAATAAAGTCATCCTACTGTCTAACGTATGCTTATGACATCATTATGCTAGCCTGTCAAAGATGCATAGCTCTTCTCATAGTTCAGATTGTATTTGTGTAAGATACAGTTAAACATTATAGGTCATATTGCGAAAGTAGAAACTTTAATTTCACGTCTCTCTTTTATCAGTCTCAGAAACCCTGACCTACATTGGTACATTGTGGGAGGCATTTAGAGAAACTACTCCTTTATTAGCAATGCACCTCAAAACAGCAAATACATGGATATACTTTATTACTGTAACTCATGACTGTTGCAGAGTGATATTTTGTACTTTTTGTTGTTATATTACTTTGATGCACAACAGAATTTGCTTTGAATTATATCACATTTAGCACCATTGGTTCTGTATTTCCTGAATGTATGTTATTTTTTTAGAGGCTATATGGGCTTTACGAGAGTCCTTAATACATGTCTCAATAACTGTGATCACCTAAATGTTTGCACTCTTTGCTACTCTACGAGTGGAGTACCCTTTATCCTATGACTGGGGAATGTATTATTGTTACTGATTCAGAGCCCCATGTACAGTATTGGCCACATCAGACAGCATTTCTGTGGGCTAATCACAACTAACATGAATCTAGTGTCATTCAGATCAAAGGTTTTATTTCTGTTCCATTCAAAGGGAATTGGAACTATGCAAAGACTCCAAAAGGACAAGAGCAGATGGATGTCATTAAAACGTTTTGTTTGCCAAGCAGTTACTATGTGGGGAAAGTTTCCAATATTCCTTTGTCAAGAATCATGACCTGGTTTAAGTTATAAAACAAGGATTAACTATTTTGTTTAATGGGAGATTTCATTTATGAGATTACTTTTTGGAAGTCTTTCTATGTTTGTTCCCCCTGAGATACAGTAAGTAAGTGTTGTAAATATTCTCTTTCTTGGTCTACAAAGTAAAGACATTTTTTCCCCAGCATGGTTTCTGTGTTTTTGTACTGTGTTTTAGGTAACATCAATATCCTCCTTTCTTGCATTCCCGAGTGCATATGTTACAAGTCTAGGAAGTATGACAACGGTACAGTTTTCTGCTCTTTGACAGTTTCTCTCATGTTCAAGACACCATTTTTTTCCCCTGAATAGTACTTTTATTCCATGTTAACAGATTTGCATCAGGTATAATACCTGGCATTTCCAATGATGGCTAATATTCTTCTATGACTGTCAACTGATAACAATGATACTTTAAGTCCAAGAATTGTCTGTAACTAACTGTACAGTGACAATCTCACTTAAAAGTTCATATTCTGTTGACTCATCCTATACTTGTATGTGGCCAAAGCATATATTGGAGAACAAACCCTTCAAAAACCCCACCTCAAACTTGTATCTCAAACAGACGGTTTCAAAAATGTGCCATTTGAGGATGAGCTGGCCAATCTACTCTCATTAATATTTTTTATGCCCGGTATACACCCACACCATTCTGTTGTTGGGGTACGCCTAGCCCTCGATCATGCCTCTCAGTTCCATTACATTACACACCATTCCAACACAGGAAAGATGCTTTTTAACATACTTGCATATTTTGGGGGGGAAGGGAAACTTTTTTTCACTCATTGTAATTAATTATAGGTCATATTTCATAGAAATCTGGACAGTTACTTTAAACAGTATATTCAATATGTGAACTAGAATCAAATGAGTCCATTTAATAATTAAGACACTTATCGGTACACTGATAAATACATGTGGTTATAAATATGAATTCATTAATAAAGATACTTTTACTAGTCACATTGTTCCTTTTCTCAACCATTGTGTGGAGAGTGAAGCCTCCTCACATACAAGATTTTTGTGGTGGCGGTTCACATCAAAAGGGAGTTGGCATACTTCTTGGTGGTCGCACATCCATTGTTTCAGGTTTTTGATCTGTTGACAGGCCTTATGAGTCCATTGATCACCCTTTCCAGGTTCTGTTTGGCAGCTTCTCTCATGTAAAAAAGGAAGCAGAGATGTTTTCCAGTGATCTTCTCATTCATCTTTGGCTCCTGGATCCAGCCCACCTGGTTGGGACCAGTATGGTCGAGGAAAATCCCGGTCTGGTTCTAGTGCAATATGAAAAATAGAAATCATTTTCTACTGTTAAAGGTCTACAGTGTCAACATTATCATCCGTTGCTTTTGTGGGTGCATACATTTGTGTGTGTATTGAACATATATATATTTTTTCTCCCCCTGAGACAACTGCCATTACCAACAGCGACCCTGGCACAATTAGGGTTAAGTGCCTTGCTCAAGGGCACAGACTTTTCACCTTGTCGGCTCAGAGGATTTGAACTAGCGACCTTTCATTTACTGGCTCAGCGCTCTAACCGCTAGGCTACCTGCTGCCCTATGATACATGATTTATTAGAAAACATAATGCATGTCTTGGTGTTAGGGATCTGCTTCTTCAGGGTAGCTCACTGCCAGAGCGAAGCGTCATATGAAGATTATAATAGAACTACAATCAGTGAGCACGATATGCTATATCAAATCCCCCGAAAGAAGAAACACAGAACCCAGATAGGTGGAGGCTGTGGTGGTGGTGGGATATCAGAAACAGCAAGCATACCAAGTAACAGCTAGTTATGGCAGCACAGACGAAACACCAGCACGTGACATCCGTCATTGAGGAAGCATGTGTAGAACTGGTCAACTTAAATAGACCATGTAATTAGTGTGAATCCAATTGGTGCGATATCAGGTTTCCCTTCTGAACTGCCTACGCTTAATTTCCGAAAAGAAACACCACATTTACATTTAACCATTTATTAGAAAAGATAGCAATGCATGTCTTCGCGTTAGGGCTCTGTCCTTCAGGGTAGCTCACTGCCAGAGCCAAGCGTCATATGAAGATGATAATGTAACGACAGGCAGTGAGCATGAGATGCTATATCAAATCCCCCAAAACAGCAGAAACCCAAGCCAGACGATTAACTGAGTACGGCCGAAAGCGCCGTTTAAGAGATTTCAATAGACCAGCAAAGGTCATTCTACCATACATGACTGGATTACAAGCCAATGTGTGAATAATAACCATGTGTAACATGAGCTAACGCAGCTGTATGACTATTTTACGATGCACCGTCAGGTACCCTTGATGTGGCAAGATGAGCAGTCATTTTGGATCATGAGGATATTCTACTTATGAGCCCAGTCAACCACCTGCAAAATAGATGCACCGCCGGGGTGCCAACCAACCACCTTTAGCTAACAGTGTTATATACTGTATCAGATGCAATGCAGAACAGAAGCAACATAGTTACTGAGCATAGGGATGACACAATCATGATCATATTAGCAATACTGCCAAACTAATGTAGGCTCCACACTCAGAATTCCAATTGAGTGCAACATCGTAGGAAGTAGAGGATTATGGCCCATAATCTTGAGGATCACGCCGTGACCCATTGAGAAGCAGTGCCTATGCAGGAGTGGGTGGCCCATAGCTCAGAACTGGCCAGCAGCCATGCCGAGGGAACCAGAGCTGTGACGAGTTCTAGGACCTTGTCATTGGTTGCCAGCATCAGCGCTGAACAAGGTTGACCAGGTCCCGCCCGTGCTCAGCTTGCAGGTAGCGTAACATGAAAGAGAAGATAAGGTAGTGTTAGTTCTTATGACGACGGATGTTCCATTGCCAATTCTTCATCGCTGAGTGCATAAGTACTGTTAACATGCTGGTGCCCATAATACAATAGCATTTGTGATATCATGAAATATTAAAGTGATGGAACATTTAGTGCATTCCAGACTGAAGAACCCATCAAACAGACCACCTCTAGCAAAGGTTATTGTAAACCCAACACCAACTCCTTAAGTGAATGTAAACTTGTGCTTCTGAGAGAGGAGAGATACTCTTGATATGCATGTTGGTTGCTTTTCAGTAGGCCAAGAAGAGTAGGCGAACAGATGGATTCCTGAGCGGACTACACACCGAAGGGTCCTGACAGCATTGATGAACTGAATCCCTGTTATCGAACCATGATAACAAGGCTGCCTTTGCCTACCTGAAATTAGGAAAAGAAAATGCACACATGGTTATAAAACAGAAGACATCATACAGAGAGAAGAGTAAACAATGACTGTTGCAGAGTGCGTGCTCAGCCATGACCTACCATCACATAGCATAACAACAAAGTATAGTAACAACTCCCCCAAAAACAAATCAAATGTTATTGGTCACATACACACGGTTAGCAGATGTTAATGCGAGTGTAGCGAAATGCTTGTGCTTCTAGTTCCGACAGTGCAATAATATCTAACAAGTAATCTAACAATTCCCCAACTACCTTATGCACACAAATCTAAAAGGGGTGAATGAGAATATGTACATGTAAATACATGGATGAGCGATGGCCAAGCGGCATAGGTAAGGTGCAATAGATGGTATAAAATACAGTATATGATACAGTATATGATTAATGTAAGATATGTAAACATTATTAAAGTGGCATTATTTAGAGTGCATTGTATAAAGTGACTAGTGATCCATTTATTAAAGTGGCCAGTGATTGGGTCTCAATGTAGGCAGCAGCCTCTCTGAGTTAGTGATTGCTGTTTACCAGTCTGATGGCCTTGAGATAGAAGCTATTTTTCAGTCTCTCGGTCCCCGCTTTGATGCACCTGTACTGACCTCAACTTCTTGATGATAGCGGGGTGAACAGGCAGTGGCTCGGGTGGTTGATGTCCTTGATGATCTTTTTGGCCTTCCTGTAACATCGGGTGCTGTAGGTGTCCTGGAGGACAGGTAGTTTGCCCCCAGTGATGCGTTGTGCAGACCTCACTACCCTCTGGAGAGCCTTGCGGTTGAGGGCGGTGCAGTTTCCGTACCAGGCTGTGAAACAGCCCGATAGGATGCTCTCGATTGTGCATCTGTAAAAGTTTGCCAGGGTTTTGGGTGACAAACCAAATTTCACCAGCCTCCTGAGGTTGAAGAGGCGCTGTTGCGCCTTCTTCACCACACTGTCTGTGTGAGTGGACCATTTCAGTTTGTCTGTGACGTGTACGACAAGAAACAAAACTTTCCACCTTCACTTCTGTCCCTTCGATGTGGACAGGGGGCTGCTCCCTCTGCTGTTTTCTAAAGTCCACGATCATCCCCTTTGTTTTGTTGACGTTGAGTGAGAAGTTGTTTTCCTGACACCATACTCCGGGTGCCCTCACCTCCTCCCTACAGGCTGTCGTCGTTGTTGGTAATCAAGCCCACTACTGTTGCGTCATCTGCAAAGTTGATAATTGAATTGGAGGCGTGCATGGTAACGCCTCCAACTAAAACGGTAGCTACATATAACCACCTGTGCTATCCAAAGCGTAATGTCACTACTGATACTGCTCAGCAGTAGCTGAACATCTGCAGCATGCACAGCGTGCACGGTGAGAGTGACATGATCATCTAAAACCTAGACCTACAATAAAGTCTACCTGAGCTGAAGCTTATGTCTAACAGTATATGCTGGTAAGCCATGAGACAAGATAAAGGACCTGATAACAAGATAAATAGACCCCATAGATTACTAGAATAAGCCTTCAGAGTGTCTGAAATAAACTCTAACAGAACGTTCCGATGGAGGCAATGAACAGCTGATCGCCCACAGCTGATTGCCAACAGCATGCTAGGTAATATATAATCTATTTTTTTTACCCTTATTTTAACATGTAAGTTGACTGAGAACACATTCTCATTTACAGCAACAACCTGAGGAAAGAATAATTACAGGGGAGAGGGGGGAAGATTGAGCCAAATCCCAAGAAAACGACATCACGTTTTGAAAAAATCTAAATAGCCTAACCTTCATGACTAATGTTCAAACTTAGATGTCAAACAGTATCAAGGTTCTAGTCTAATGCTTCTAAAAATCTTAGGCATAACCGTGTTCATGGAGCTCTCAACTAGCCTTACACCTCACAGATTACGGTGGTTTTTATGTTGGTGTAACCTCAAATTTAGCATCACCACCCAATCCAATGCGACTGAAAGCTATAGCGAGCCTTGATTGGTCATCACACCGCGATACAGCCTCAGCTCCCCCACTAAGGTCCAAAGTGATAACCAAAATCTGAGTGGAGAAGAAATGGTTAGGGTTAGCAGTAGTAAATCGGTGAATATATGTTTAATAATGAAAAGACTGAGTAATGTTAAAGGGAAGCTTCGTAATGTTTCAACTTCATATTCATCTCCAGCACCATCTCAACATCAACATGTGAGAAAATGGCATATTTCTATGTTTTGTAGTAAAAAAGAGAGAGGAAATAAGTGTTTCCAATGACATCATCAACCAATTAGTAGACAATTAAGTAATTAGTAGGCAATTCCTACTCACAAATCGGTCAAAATCAAATGATGCACACCGATTGTCACACCAGCCTTCACTTTGGCACTCCCTCCTGTCCAGCTCAGGCATTCGACATCGCCGGCCTTCTAGCTGCTGCCGAACCCACTGCTGGCAAACGCAATCCGGACTTGTCTCATCATCATTATGTAACAGTACTCTTCTTGCGTTGTGTACAATCAATCATCGACACGAACTCCAACTTGTAACACCAGTCATGGAGATTTATTCTGATAGGAACAGCACGTCATGCAATGCACGGCTCACCATCCAACTCTGCACTCGCGCACGCTGGTTTGATGCTTGTTCACTGGGCAATGTAGTTACCAAAATAATACAATTACAATATACAATATAATATCTTTAACAATGTACCTGATAGGAACAGCACAAAATTGCACGTCATGCAATGCACGGCTCACCATCCAACTCTGCACTCAGGCACTGTACAAAATATACAACCCCCCCCCCCACCAGACACAGTAAGTTGCTAGCTAGTATTAGCTGGAATTCTCTACAACAAAATGCACAACCAATATTCACCAAAAAACGCTGCATCTTATGTGTGATGTTCGAATAACATTTACAAACAAATTGATATAAATTGTACATTTAAATCATCACTTGGGAGTATAAAAATCACTTTTGACGTACAGTGCTTTGCAACCAACAACTTACCGCTGGTTTGGTTGCTTGTTCACTGGGACGATTCTAACTGAAACATCCTCCCTCGTAAGCAAGCTACGCAAACCAGCCAATAAGATGCCATGTTGAGTAGGTGAAGGCCAGACAAAAATAAAACCAAAACCCCATTGGCTTAACAATAAAGTGGCAAGGGGAATCACCAATATAACCCTGTTACAATTAGACACACCTGGTTCCAATCCCCACTCTTATCACTGTATATGGTTGAAGTCAGAAGTTTACATACACCTGAGCCAAGTACATTTAAACTCAGATTTTCACAATTCCTGACATTTAATCCTAGTAAAAATTCCCTGTCTTAGGTCAGTTAGGATCACCACTTTATTTTAAGAATGTAAAATGTCAGAATAATAGTAGAGAGAATGATTTATTTGAGTTTTTATTTCATTCTTTACATTTACAGTGGGTCAGAAGTTTACATACACTCAATTACTATTTGGTAGCATTGCCTTTAAATTGTTTAACTTGGGTCAAATGTTTCGGGTAGCTTTCCACAAGCTTCCCACAATAAGTTGGGTGAATTTTGGCCCATTCCTCCTGACAGAGCTGGTGTAACTGAGTCAGGTTTGTAGGCTACCCACACATTTTCTATAGGATTGGGGTCAGGGCTTTGTGATGGCCACTCCAATACCTTGACTTTGTTGTCCTTAGGCCATTTTGCCACAACTTTGGAAGTATGCTTGGGGTCATTGTCGATTTGGAAGACCCACTTACGACCAAGTTTTAACTTCCTGAATGATGTCTTGAGATGTTGCTTCAATATATCCACATCATTTTCCTTCCTCACAATGCCATCTATTTTCTGTGGTGCACCAGTCCCTCCTGCAGCAAAGCACCCCCACAACATGATGCTACCCCCACCCCCCGTGCTTCACAGTTGGGATGGTGTTGTTCGGCTTGCAAGCCTCCCCCTTTTACCTCCAAACATAACGATGGTCATTATGGCCAAACAGTTCTATTTTTGTTTCATCAGACCAGAGGACATTTCTCCAAAAAGTAAGATCTTTATCCCCATGTGCAGTTGCAAACTGTAGTCTTTTTTATGGTGGTTTTGGAGCAGTGGCTTCTTCCTTGCTGAGCGGCCTTTCAGGATATGTCGGTATAGGACTCGTTTTACTGTGGATATAGATACTTTTGTACCTGTTTCCTCCAGCATCTTCTCAAGGTCCTTTGCTGTTGTACAGGGATTTATTTGCACTTTTCGCACCAAAGTACATTCATCTTTAGGAGACAGAATGCGTCTCCTTCCTGTGAGGTATGACATCTGCGTGGTCCCATGGTGTTTATACTTGTGTACTATTGTTTGTACAGATGAACGTGGTACCTTCAGGCGTTTGGAAATTGCTTCCAATGATGAACCAGACTTGTGGCGGTCTACATTTGTTTTCTGAGGTCTTGGCTGATTTCATTTGATTTTCCAATGATGTCAAGCAAAGAGGCACTGAGTTTGAAGGCAGGTCTTGAAATACATCCACAGGTACACCTCCAATTGATTCAAATGATGTCAATTAGCCTATCAGAAGCTTCTAAAGCCGTGACATCATTTTCTGGAATTTTCTAAGCTGTTTAAAGGCACAGTCAACTTAGTGTATGTAAACTTCTGACCCACTGGGATTGTGATACGGTGAATTATAAGTGAAATAATCTGTAAATAATTGTTGGAAAAATTACTTGTGTCGTGCACAAAGTAGATGTCCTAACCGACTTGCCAAAACTAGTTTGTTAACAACAAATTTGTGGAGTGGTAGAAAAACAAGTTTTAATGACTCCAACCTAAGTGTATGTAAACTTCCGACTTCAACTGTATACTCCCTCTGCCAGTGGTCTTTGTCGGTCATTGCAAAAGTTACTTGTTTTCTTGAGAGGAATCTTTCCTACTATTTCCTGAGTACTTTATATTTTGCACTATGGGTTTGTCCTGTGACTTTTTGTTTATGAAGATATATTTTGAACACAACAGTGTTTGGATTTCGTCCCGCTTTGATCTATGGTGCTTAAATAAACTCAGTAGTTCTAAACCTGTGACTGCCTCCTGCCTACTCCTCTCTACACCAATGACAGAATGACCGCCCCAAGAAAACAGGAAGCAGCAGCGAAGCTCCGCCACCACGACTCGTGCCTGGAGCGCCTCGGGACTGCCACGGATGAGGTGCTCTGGGCTTTACGCCAACTGCAGCCTACACCACCAGCACCCTGGAGTCGTTCCAGCCACCCCACCACCATCTACATCCGCCGGTCCGATCAGCAACGTCCACCTGCCCCTCCTTCCCGGAGCGGTTTGACGGCACACCAGCTCATTGTAGGGGGTTTCTCCTGCAGTGTGACCACCACCTGGCCCGTCATGCCGGGACGGCATCCGAGAGGGACAAGGTGGCCTTGGTGATCTCTTTGCTGACAGGCCGGGCTTTGGAGTGGGCGCACGCCGTCTGGGAGAGGGATGGACCAGAAGTGCAGTCCTATGATCGCTTCACCCAACTCTTCCATACCGTCTTCGACCACCCTACAGAGGGCCAAGAGGGAGGTGAGTGTCTCCTCCGTCTACGCCACGACCTACAGGTGGCTATTTTGAAGATTCGTGCCATGTGCCTGCCCCCTCATCGCCCATGGGACTGCACTATCGACCTACTGCACTATCAACCTACTGGGTTCTGCCCTCCCATGGGGGCACATCTACCCTCTCACATGCAGAGACCGAAGCCATGGAGGCCTACGTCCAGAAGGCGTTGGCCCAAGGATTCCTCCATCTGTCCACCTCTCCGGCCGCCTCCAGATTATTTTGCATGAAGAAGGAGGGAGGTCTCTGCCCCTGAATCGATTACCGGACCCTGAATAAGGCTGCTGTTAAATTCAGTTATCCCGTGACTCTCATACCCACTGTGATCAAATGGATGCATAGTGATAAGTACTTTACTAAATTGGATTTACGCAGTGCCTACAACCTGGTGCGAATCAGAGAGGGCTATGAATGGAAGACCGCCTTCAGCACCAGCACCGGGCACTACGAATACAGGGTAATACCCTACGGCCTGACAAATGCACCCTTGGTGTTTCAATCATTCATCAACAAGGTGTTTAGAGACATGTTGTGTCGCTGTGTAGTGGTGTACATAGACGACATCTTGGTGTACTCCACTACACGCGAGCAACATGTCTCTCATGTCAGGTCTGTTTTGGATACGCTGATAGAGATATCACCTGTATGCCAAGGCGGAGAAGTGCCTGTTCTTTCAGCAGGCGGTCTCCTTCCTGGGCTATCGGATATCCACTGCGAGAGTGGAGATGGAAGGGCAGAGGGTCAGTGTAGTACGGTCGTGGCCTGTTCCAGCCAACATCAAGGCGGTGCAGCGCTTCCTTGGTTATGCCAACTATTTCAGGAGCTTCATCAGGGGTTTCAGCACAGGGGTGGCCCCTCTCACCTCCCTCCTGAAGGGAGGTCCTCGACAGCTGCTCTGGACTGGGGAGGCCAACAAAGCCTTCCGTGCCCTCAAGGAATGTTTTACTAACACACCTGTTCTGGCTCACCTTGACCTGTCTCTGCCCTTCAAATCAAATCAAACTTTATTTGTCACATGCGCCGAACATAACAAGTGTAGACCTTACCGTGAAATGCTTACTTACAAGCCCTTAACCAACAGTGCAGTTCAAGAAGAGTTAAGAAAATATTTACCATAGAAACTAAAGTAAAAAACATTTAAATAATAAAAAGTAACACAATAACATAACAATAACGAGGCTATATACAGGGGGTACCGGTACAGAGTCAGTGTGCGGGGGTACAGGTTAGTTGAGGTAATTTGTACATGTAGGTAGGGCAGTGGCAGTTCTAGCTTGTATGGCTCCCTGGGCGAACCCCCCTCCCCTTCAGCGCCCCCCCGCCAACACAAAAAAGCCATTGTGCACTAACTGTAATTTTTATTCCAACATTTGGAACAACACAAATAAATAATCATGACATTTAAAAATATATACACAAATAAGACTCATAAATATAAAAAAGAAATAACAAAGACAAATAGAAACAAATGTGTTGATTTGGCACTTGGGAATCAATACATTACCTATCCCCCAACACTGTCAACCAAGAGTCAAGACTAAACCAATTCACCATGGTGCTGTGCAGACTGGTTTTATATTATTCATAACGATTTCGCACAAACCAGAAAAAAATGCATCAATATGTCCGTGAAACTATATATTCACAGTATTATGAATGAATTGTGGTTTATTTGGTAGCATTTCGTAGTGTGACTGATTTGATTAATTGCATTAGCACTTTACAAAGTTAGAGGTGCGCTATTTGATAGATTTCCCCGGTCCCCCTACCTCGGGCTTCCAGTGGCGAGACCGGAGGTCAACCTACCCCCGCGGATGAGCATTTTCTTGTTTACTTATGGCCTTATAGAGTTGGTTGAGTGCGGTTTTAGTGCCAGCATCGGTCTGTGGTGGTAAATAGACGGCTACGAATAATATAGATGAGAACTCTCTTGGTAGCTAGTGTGGTCTACAGCTTATCATAAGGTACTCTACCTCAGGCGAGCAATACCTAGAGAGTTCTTTAATATTAGACATCGCGCACCAGTTGTTTCCAGACGTAGCATCGCTGTTCTGCCGGTGCATGGAAAATCCCAACAACTCTATATTATCTGCGTCGTCGTTCAGCCACGACTCAGTGAAACATAAGATATTACAGTTCTTAATGTCCCGTTGGTAGGATAATCGTAATCGTAGGTCATCAATTTTATTTTCCAATTATTGCATGTTAGCAAGTAGAACGGAAGGCAATAAAAGTTTACTCGCTCCCCTACGGATTCTTAGAAGGCAGCACGATCTGCGTCCTCTTTTCCTCTGTCTTTTCTTCACGCAAATGACAGGGATCTGGGCCGGTTCACAGGAGAGCAGTATATCCTTCTCATCGGACTCTTTAAAGGAAAAAGCTTCTTCCAGTTCGTGGTGAGTAATCGCTGTTCTGATGTCCAGAAGTTATTTTCGGTCATAAGAGACGGTAGCAGCAACATTATGTACAAAATAAGTAAAAAAATAAGTTACAAACAACGCAAATAAAACTGAACAAAATAGCACAATTGGTTACGGGCATGTAAAACGTCAGCCATCCTCTTCGGCGCCATCTTGGAGGTGGATGCCTCGGAGGTTGGAGTACGGGCTGTTCTCTCCCAAAGCACTGGATTGCCGCCTAAACTCCATCCATGCGCCTTCTACTCACGGAAGCTGTCTCCAGCAGAGCGGAATTACGACGTGGGGGATCATGAGTTGTTGGCTGTCAAGAAGATGCTGAAAGTATGGCGGCACTGGCTGGAGGGTGCTAAACACCCATTCCTTGTCTGGACGGATCACAGGAACTTGGAGGACATTCGAGCAGCGAAGAGGTTGAACCCGCGTCAAGCCAGGTGGGCCCTATTCTTTGTCAGGTTTGACTTTACCCTCTCCTACTGGCTGGGATCAAATAACGTTAAGGCCGATGCGTTGTGCCGGGTGCATGGCACATAGGATCGGAGGGAGAAAGTGATACCTATTATTCCCCTGTCCCGCATTGTGGCTCCTGTCGTGTGGAATGTGGACGCGGACATCCATCGAGCCCTGCAACAGAAGCCCTCACCTGCCCACTGTCCCGAGGGGCATATCTACGTGCCCTCTGATGTGCGGGACCGTCTTCTCACCTGGGCACACACAGCACCTGTGTCGGGGCATCCGGGTATAGCCCGTACTATCGACTGTCTGTCCGCCAAGTACTGGTGGCCCACCTTGGCCCGGGACGTCCTGGTTTACGTCTCTTCCTGCTCCACCTTTGCACAGAGCAAGACACCTAGACACCTCCCCTATGGCAAACTCCACCCGCTGCCGGTCCCACAATAACCCTGGTCCCATCTCTCTGTGGACTTTGTCACAGACCTTCCCCCCTCGGAGGGGCACACCACCATCCTGGTCGTTGTGGACCGGTTTTCAAAAGCCTGTTGTTTGATTCCTCTGCCTGGTCTCCCGTTGGCCCTGCAGACCACGGAGGCTCTCTTCTCTCATGTTTTCCGGCACTACGGGATCCTGGAGGACATCGTGTCTGACCGTGGTCCTCAATTCACCTCCCGTGTCTGGAAGGCCTTCATGGAACAACAGGAGTTCACGGTCAGCCTCACCTCCAGGTACTGTCCCCAATCAAATGGGCAGGTGGAAAGGGTAAATCAGGAACTGGGTTAGTACCTTCGTGGTTTCTGTCAGGACCGGCTGGGGGAGTGGGCTGCATTTTTGCCTTGGGCAGAATACGCACAAAACTCACTCCGTCACTCCTCCACTAACCTCACACCCTTTCAATGTGTCCTAGGCTATCAGCCGGTCCTGGCACCGGAGTCAGACTGCGGTGAACAATTGGTTCCGGCGCACCGAGGAGGTATGGAACACTGTGCACACCCGTCTCCAGCGCGTCGTCCTCCGGCAGAAGGCGCAGGCCAATCATCACCTCAGTGTGGCCCTGGTCTTTCACCCCGGTGACCGGGTCTGGCTTTCTATGAAGGACATGCCCCTCCGCCTGCGCAGTCGGAAGCTGAGTCTGCGGTTTGTCCTGAGAAGTCCTGAGGAGAGTCAATGAGGTGACGTCTCTCCTCAGGCCGGTGGCAGCTGGTCCCTTGGCTAGTGCTGGACCCAACAACGCACCCCCCCGTCCCTTGGATGTCGAGGGGGACTCGGCGTACTCCGTCCGCAGCCTGTTGGACTCACGCCATCGTGGGGGGGCTTCTCCAGTACCTGGTAGACTGGGAGGGGTACGGTCCTGAAGAGCGGTGCTGGGTTCCGGCGCAGGACGTCCTGGATCGTTCTCTCATTCGGGACTTCCACAGGCATCGTCCCGACCGACCCGCACCATGTTGCGTCTCCGGGGTCATCCCCAAGGTCGGCGGCGCCCCGCGGAGCAGCGCCTCCTCGGGGTACTGTTACACCAGCCTTTGCTTAGGCTCCCCCTCCTGTCCAGCTCAGGCATTCGGCGTCGCCGACCTTCTAGCTGCTGCCGAACCTACTGCTGGCAAATGACCTTCACTCATCAGCCCAGGACTTGTCTCGTCATCATTACAC
Organism: Salmo salar; assembly: GCF_965601325.2. Lineage (NCBI taxonomy): Eukaryota > Metazoa > Chordata > Actinopteri > Salmoniformes > Salmonidae > Salmo > Salmo salar. The sequence goes on along the minus strand of NC_138314.1, from coordinate 19,606,538 downwards.
ACACCTGGTTTCAATCCCCACAATCACTGTATATACAGTTGAAGTCGGAAGTTTACATCCACTTAGGTTGGAATCATTAAAACTCGTTTTTCAACCACTCCACACATTTCTTGTTAACAAACTATAGTTTTGGCAAGTCGGTTAGGACATCTACTTTGTGCATAACACAAGTAATTTTTCCAACAATTGTTTACAGACAGATTATTTCACTCTATCACAATTCCAGTGGGTCAGAAGTTTGCCTTTAAACAGCTTGGAAAATTCCAGAAAATGATGTCATGGCTTTAAAAGCTTCTGATAGGCTAATTGACATAATTTGAGTCAATTTGAGATGCACCTGTGGATGTATTTCAAGGCCTACCTTCAAACAGTGCCTCTTTACTTGACATCATGGGAAAATCAAATGAAATCAGCCAAGACCTCAGAAAATAAATTGTAGACCTCCACAAGTCTGGTTCATCCTTGGAAGCAATTTCCAAACGCCTGAAGGTACCACGTTCATCTGTACAAACAATAGTACGCAAGTATAAACACCATGGGACTACACAGCCGTCATACCACTCAGGTAAGAGATGCGTTCTGTCTCCTAGAGATGAATGTACTTTGGTGCGAAAAGTGCAAATCAATCCCAGAACAACAGCAAAGGACCTTGTGAAGATGCTGGAGGAAACGGGTACAAAAGTATCTATATCCACAGTAAAACGAGTCCTATATCGACATAACCTGAAAGGCCGCTCAGCAAGGAAGAAGCCACTGCTCCAAAACTGCCATAAAAAAGCCAGACTACGGTTTGCAACTGCACATGGGGACTTTTTGGAGAAATGTCCTCTGGTCTGATGAAACAAAAATAGAACTGTTTGGTCATAATGACCATCGTTATGTTAGGAGGAAAAAGGGGGAGGCTTGCAAGCCGAAGAACACCATCCCAACCGTGAAGCACCGGGGTGGCAGCATCATGTTGTGGGGGTGCTTTGCTGCAGGAGGGACTGGCGCACTTCACAAGCTAGATGGCATTGTGAGGGAGAAAACTATGTGGATATATTGAAGCAACATCTCAAGACATCATTCAGGAAGTTAAAGCTTGGTTGCAAATGGGTCTTCCAAATGGACAATGACCCCAAGCATACTTCCAAAGTTGTGGAAAAATGGCTTAAGGACAACAAAGTCAAGGTATTGGAGTGGCCATCACAAAGCCCTGACCTCAATCCCATAGAACATTTGTGGGCAGAACTGAAAAAGCATGTGCGAGCAAGGAGGCCTACAAACCTGACTCAGTTACACCAGCTCTGTCAGGAGGAATGGGCCAAAATTCACCCAACTTATTGTGGGAAGCTTGTTAAAGGCTACCCGAAACGTTTGACCCAAGTTAAACAATTTAAAGGCAATGCTACCAAATACTAATTGAGTGTATGTAAACTTCTGACCCATTGGGAATGTGATAAAAGAAATAAAAGCTGAAATAAATCATTCTCTCTACTATTATTCTGACATTTCACATTCTTAAAATAAAGTGGTGATCCTAACTGACCTAAGACAGGGAACTTTTACTAGGATTAAATGTCAGGAATTGTGAAAAACTGAGTTTAAATGTATTTGGCTAAAGTGTATGTAAACTTCCGACTTCAACTGTATACTCCCTCTGCCATTGGTCTTTGTCGGTCATTGCAAATGTTACTTGTTTTCCTGAGAGGAATCTCCTACTATTTCCTGAGTACTTTATATTTTGTACTTTGGGTTCGCCCTGTGACTTTTTGTTTATGAAGATATATTTTGAGCACAGCAGCGTTTGGGTTTCGTCCCGCTTTGATCTATGGTGCTTAAATAAACTCAGTAGTTCTAAACCTGCGACTGCCTCCTGCCTACTCCTCTCTACACCAGTGACTGCCTCCTGCCTACTCCTCTCTACACCAGTGACTGCCTCCTGCCTACTCCTCTCTACACCAGTGACTGCCTCCTGCCTACTCCTCTCTTCACCAGTGACTGCCTCCTGCCTACTCCTCTCTTCACCAGTGACTGCCTCCTGCCTACTCCTCTCTACACCAGTGACTGCCTCCTGCCTACTCCTCTCTACACCAGTGACTGCCTCCTGCCTACTCCTCTCTACACCTGTGACTGCCTCCTGCCTACTCCTCTCTACACCTGTGACACGAATGATGCCATTGGAAACACTTATCTTTATCTTTGATTGCACCAGCCAATAATACATCACAAGAAATACTCAATAAAATACCAAGACACACCGACACTAAAGCCGGACATCATCATGAATGTAAACTAGGTGTTCATGTAAAGCCTCATTGCATCTGGGTAAGAAACGACGAATCATCCTGGGTAAAATAAATCGTACTGCGATGCTCCAGCAGATGCTGTGGAAGGGGTTGCTTGTTTTTGCCACTATGTCACCACGACCTCACCATACTCTTGGCAGTAACAATGCCATCATGCCATAACGACTATGTGCAGAAGATACAGGACATAACAGCCAATGCATGAATTAGCATTAGCATTGCATCGGCAAGGTGATGAATACAGAGCCTTAACATGCACATGCTCCCATGAAAGCAATATCGGTAGCCATGCCATAATGCAAAACTGTGCGCAGATAATGAAGCAAAGATGTCAGCTAACACCTGAATGTGTGAGCATTCACCATAGCACAAAAATTGCAGCATGAAACACATGAAGAACTAGTATGTTTAAACCTGAAGATAAAATGCAAGCAGAATAATTAATATGAGCTAAAACATGACTAGGATGAAGATTTCACTACAATAGCATTCCATACATTAGCATATGATAGAATAGATAGTCACTAGGCTGTCACTACAATAATACTACTAGATTGCAAGATAGGCAGTCCCTCCCTGTCGGTCTATGTCAAATGCATGGCGCATGATAGAAGCATCGCTATAAATCAGCTTAACCTACTGTTGATAATGATGAAGTAAATATAACTACATTACTGAAATTATACCATAAAATGTATGTAAATAGGTGACTCATTGCAACAGCACTAATGAGCTTGCAAAAACGTTGGTTGCTCAGAGCAGAAAGCAGCAAGGTGTAGTTGTACAGGCACACTAATCCAGACCAGTCTGCACTTAAAGTGAATGCATTTGACCATAAATCATTTGTACAAAATGTAAAAAGTAACTGCCCGGCGCAAGTCACACTAATGTGACATATGACACCATAAAATGTATTGCTAATAGTGTACCTTGCAGCAGTCTAATGAGCTGTGTGACATGTAGTTATAGCTACACTATATATACAAAGTATGTGGACACCCCTTCAAATGAGTGATTTCGTATATTTCAGCCACACCCGTTGCTGACAGGTGTATAAAATTGAGCATGCAGCCATGCAATCTCCATAAACACACTTTGGCAGTTGAATGGCCTTACTGAAGAGCTCAGTGAAGAACTCTAGCGACTCCTTGTGGAGCTTGCAAGCTGACTTTGGTCGTCAGTTCGACAGTGTTTCCTCCGACACATTGGTGCGGCTGGCTTCCAGATCTCAACCTTCGCCGAGTCCAGCGATGAGACAAGATCGTAACTACTAATTGGATATCACGAAAAAGGGGGTAACGCCATGGGCCATAAAAGTTTGAATACATTGGCCATGCTGGCAATCCAGCATGACTTCTGCCACGTTCAAAACAACTGGAAACTCTGAACTGGGAAATCTCAAACTTCAGTGAGCTCAAGACAACTGGGAAATCGGATAAAATTAGCTCCGACATAAATTTTTTGGATTGAAATGTAGTTTATGTCATGGAAAGAGCAAGTGTATAAGTAAGTGACTATTTACCAGTGGTGCACTACATTTTTGTTTGTTTTGGGGATGTCTGTAGAGACGTGGGACGGTTTTAAAATTGTATTTTGTCCGGCATCTCGCAAACACACTGTAAGCAGTGTCTGACTCTCTAGTTGCCGACTGCGAGCTGGGGTAGTTCGTTTAACTTCTCAGGCCCTCTGTCTGTACCGCGAGATGGCTGGGTTAGCCGTTTGAGAGACTGGTGAAAGTACGCTAAAAAAGGCAAATCTGGGGACGCAGGCGAATATAACGAACAAACCACTGTTCACGATTCCACTCTTTCACAAAGAGGCAGGTACAATATTTAGACCAGGGCTGTTCCTGGAGAGCTGCTGTCCTGTTGGTTTTCACTCCAACCCTAATCAAGCCCACCTGATTCTAATAATTAGCTAGTTGATTAGCTGAATCAGGTTAGTTACAACTGGGGTTGGAGTGAAACCCTACAGGAAGGAAGCTCTCCAGGAACATGGTTGGAGAGCCCAATTTTAGATGTTGACCCATAACTGATTTTCTTTGAGTACAAAATATATATACTGCTCAAAAAAATAAAGGGAACACTTAAACAACACAATGTAACTCCAAGTCAATCACACTTCTGTGAAATCAAACTGTCCACTTAGGAAGCAACACTGATTGACAATAAATTTCACATGCTGTTGTGCAAATGGAATAGACAACAGGTGGTAATTATAGGCAATTAGCAAGACACCCCCAATAAAGGAGTGGTTCTGCAGGTGGTGACCACAGACCACTTTTCAATTCCTATGCTTCCTGGCTGATGTTTTGGTCACTTTTGAATGCTGGCGGTGCTTTCACTCTAGTGGTAGCATGAGACGGAGTCTACAACCCACACATGTGGCTCAGGTAGTGCAGCTCATCCAGGATGGCACATCAATGCGAGCTGTGGCAAGAAGGTTTGCTGTGTCTGTCAGCGTAGTGTCCAGAGCATGGAGGCGCTACCAGGAGACAGGCCAGTACATCAGGAGACGTGGAGGAGGCCGTAGGAGGGCAACAACCCAGCAGCAGGACCGCTACCTCCGCCTTTGTGCAAGGAAGAGCAGGAGGAGCACTGCCAGAGCCCTGCAAAATGACCTCCAGCAGGCCACAAATGTGCATGTGTCTGCTCAAACGGTCAGAAACAGACTCCATGAGGGTGGTATGAGGGCCCGACGTCCACAGGTGGGGGTTGTGCTTACAGCCCAACACCGTGCTGGACGTTTGGCATTTGCCAGAGAACACCAAGATTGGCAAATTCGCCACTGGCGCCCTGTGCTCTTCACAGATGAAAGCAGGTTCACACTGAGCACATGTGACAGACGTGACAGAGTCTGGAGACGCCGTGGAGAACGTTCTGCTGCCTGCAACATCCTCCAGCATGACCGGTTTTGCGGTGGGTCAGTTATGGTGTGGGGTGGCATTTCTTTGGGGGGTCGCACAGCCCTCCATGTGCTCGCCAGAGGTAGCCTGACTGCCATTAGGTACCGAGATGAGATCCTCAGACCCCTTGTGAGACCATATGCTGGTGCGGTTGGCCCTGGGTTCCTCCTAATGCAAGACAATGCTAGACCTCATGTGGCTGGAGTGTGTCAGCAGTTCCTGCAAGAGGAAGGCATTGATGCTATGGACTGGCCCGCCCGTTCCCCAGACCTGAATCCAATTGAGCACATCTGGGACATCATGTCTCGCTCCATCCACCAACGCCACGTTGCACCACAGACTGTCCAGGAGTTGGCGGATGCTTTACTCCAGGTCTGGGAGGAGATCCCTCAGGAGACCATCCGCCACCTCATCAGGAGCATGCCCAGGCGTTGTAGGGAGGTCATACAGGCACGTGGAGACCACACAAACTACTGAGCCTCATTTTGACTTGTTTTAAGGACATTACATCAAAGTTGGATCAGCCTGTAGTGTGGTTTTCCACTTTAATTTTGAGTGTGACTCCAAATCCAGACCTCCATGGGTTGATAAATTGGATTTCCATTGATTTATTTTTGTGTGATTATGTTTTCAGCACATTCAACTATGTAAAGAAAAAAGTATTTAATTAGATTATTTCATTCATTCAGATCTAGGATGTGTTATTTTAGTGTTCCCTTTATTTTTTTGAGCAGTGTATTTTTAAAATCAGATGAGAAACAATTACTAAGGTTCAGACCTCAGTGTCCTTGTATGTAGTTACGGCCAGGTTAGACACCTACTTGTTAAGAATAGGGAAGGGGTTTACAAACCTCTCCTCAAGACCCCCAGCCGTTCCATGCATTTGAACTATTCCACAGCTAGCACACCTGATTCAACTGTTCAATTAATCATCAAGCCCTTGAGTATGTGAATCAGGTGAGCTAGTTCAGGGCTACAACAAAACTGTGAAATGTCTGGGGATTCCTGAGGGGGGGAGGGTTTGAAAGCCACTGGCCTAGGGCCTACATTGTCCCAAAAAGGTGTATTATTCTGTAATGGCGAGCCCCAGAGGTAGCCTGGGGACCACCAGTCTGTTTGGTATAACAAGGAGTGACATGGATGGCACAAACATGTTTGGTATGGCAAGACGTTGACATGATAGCATGAATAGATCTGGGACCAGGCTACCCCAGAGGAACAATTGTGTGACCTGCATACTTTTGGTAGTGAGACAAAATAAATTGTGCCGCTTGTAGCCTATTGTAGGCCTACTTCATATACCAGTGACAATTCTGTCGCCTTGTTGCTAAAAATTGGTGTGCTAATGATTTTTCAGAACCACCAGGATCCTCTTCAGAAACCAAAGCTGCAATAGATGGTCCATTGTCATTGTGACTGCGTTGTTGATGGGCTTCCTCTTTATGATGATGGACCTCAATGTCCCACCTCCAGATAGTGCTGACTGTGGCGTATGAATCACACAGACTGGCACTGGAACACCTCTGCCACACCACCAGTCACAGCCCACTGTGGATGTTTTCAAGTGCTCCCTGAATGACAGCATGCAGAACATTCTGTCCTCTATCCCACCTCCGCACCGTAACTTCCTCATGTACAAACACTGCAGGACATTCCCCCGCCTGCTGTCTCCGAAACCCTGTGAGAATAACCTCTTTCTCCTGCTGGCCAATAAGTCCACAGCCATCCAGGTGGATGGCAGGATTGCACTATGGAGCACTTGTGGGAAGAGGGTGTACTTTCAGGGTAAAAGTGGGAAACTGTTGTTCTTAGTAGGCAAGTCATCAGACAGAATACAGGGATTCCCGCTGCAGCAGCTACTGGCGTATTAGAACAGGCAGTTTGGGGACATCCTGCAGTGGGATTTTGAGGACAGGTTTTTTCAACCTGACCCTGAAGGAGGTTTATTTCCTGAACTGGTTCAGCCTGGAGTGCCTGCGGGCCCATGTGTTCTAAGGGGACGATGATGTTTTTGTTCACACCAGCAATCTGCTGGAACGTTAAGTACCACAAGCCCTCTGATCAATTGTTCGCTGGTGATATTATTCCAAGAGCCTATCCAATCTGGCACATCCAATGGATGTACTTCATACCAGTGGAGATGTACCCTAACAAGCCAGATCCTCCCTACGCTGGCGGTGGGGGCTACCTGATGTCACGTCAGACTCCTGAGCCTGGGAGTGGCAACGTCCAGCGCTGATTTGTTCCTCATTGATGTCTTTGTGGGCATGTGCGTCACACTGACGCACGCATCAGATCAGCACAGATGGTTAAAGAACCATTTAAGAGTACAGAGGTATTGATGGTACATTTTAAAAACAGGTAAATTGATTTAGAGGTAATGATGTGAAACAAACAGGTCTATTGTGTTCTAAGGGGGGGATGTCGAGAGCTGTGGTGTAAAATTAGACACGGCAGAGGCAAAAAACCTATTACTTAATAGTTTTTAAAGGGAACAGTGATTAAAACGGCACCATAGCTGTAATCTGTGTAATGTATATTTAAACGTGATGTCATAACTCTAGCTGAAACCATGAAGTGCTTACAGTACAAGTGGTCATTTCCAAGGCTTACAATCACTTTCTTTTCAAAGAAACTGTATTGCTTAGCATAGAGTACTCAGGAAGTAATTGTGTACAGAAAATATTTGGTGAGAGAACTTTTAAAAAATACTGTAATATGACATTTGTTTGAAGGGTAAATTCACATGAGCTCCTGCAACTGTTATGAAACAAACTTAAAATGTATCCATAAATGTCATTTATTTTTGTACAGATATTCAACAATCAAAAAGTTAGGTACAGAAATTCATGAGCATCATACCATCTGTATACAATATTTTATCCTTAAATTATAATTTAATTATGCATTGTTCTTGTAAAGGCCATTTAAAAAGGAACCAAGGATTTTAAACAGAGGAGAGGAATAAAGTGTGTGCAGTGCTTTAGGTTTGTTTAGCGGCTTCAACCTTGACCACCATCCCACACGGCCGAGGTAGTTTTTTTTTTTTTTAAACAAAAAATCAAAATGGTGTTGTTTCACTTCTCCAACCCTGCCAGGCAACAGGCGCCAGCCACGCCCCTCTCCATGCCTGTCCACCACACAATTATCACAGACAGATTGACAAGGCAACTTTTTTTTTTAAGTACAAAGTATGTCCAAGTGTAAAAAAATAAAGTATAGCCTCATCTTTTGCACACACTGAAGAGGGTCGCAACAAAAACAGCGGATTTTTTTAAACAAAAGTCCTCTACAATTCCCAATGAAAACCTTATATCACAATACGTCGGCATTTCTGCCCCTTTCGCTAGTCAATGACGTGTGGGTGCGGATAATTAAGTTGATTGTTTTGAGACAACATCCTCCCATTAGAGCGCTTAGGGGCTTGTGCAAGAAAGACTTTCTGCACAAACAAACACATGCACACACCCATACAGTAGAAAACTCCATGTGCACTTGCGCACCGCAAAAGTTGAGATTGTGCCAAAGATGGTTCTAGAAGGCTTTAGATTAGAAGGTCTGGTCGTCGTTACAGGAGTCAGTCCAGTGTCCAAAGGCCTCACAGATGTCACAATAAGCTCTCTCCTCATCCTTACTGCCGTGGTAGGTGGTGTGGGGTGGGGAGTCCGGCATCTGCATCTGAGTGGGACAGTCTTCTGTATCATGGAGGTCGAAGCAGTCACAGATGTCACAGAAGAGCCTTGGTGGAACCTTCTTTTTGGAGGGACCTTCATTAAAACCGCTGAAGAGAGGGTGGGAGACATACAGGGTCAGGGCGTGAGTATGTACAGAAGACTAGACAAATGGGCAAGTACTGTATGGGGGGGCAAACTAGGACTATGATGAATTGTTAAAATATAAATACTGCTTTATGCTCTGAACTAACTTCATAAAATTAACAGAAAGTGAAAAAGTATGAGGTTAGTGTGGGCTTGAACTTGTCTGACTCAGGGTTAGTGTTTAAAAGCATGGGAGAAGGCTGACCCGTCATAGTTATCAAGCTCTCTTGCATTATTCCCATTAAGGGAAGCCTCTGCCATCTTCTCCAGCTTGCCCTTAAGGTCTTCATTCTTCTTCTGCAGGTCCACGATAACCGAGTTCAGGAACTCGATCTGCCGCAGACAAGAAGGGAAATCACGGACAGTAACACAGTTCTTTATGCTCATACGGCACAAACTTCAGTTAAACATAAATGTAGTCAATTTAGAACTTTGGAAAATGGAACAAACAGGTCATCTAACAGCATCCACATCCCATTGAGTGCTAATATCACACAAGCTGTTAATAAATTCACCCCTTACCCCCACCCCGCTACAAGAATAACAGTGAACCATCACCTTCACTAATGTGCTTGTCCAGTTTCTAAGTTATGAAAACAAACCCCACATCCTTGATTGAGCAATAGTAAAGAGGGCAACACTGAACAGAAAAACTCTGGATCGTCCACCAATGAGAAATTGTGGCATCCAGGCATGCCAATTTGCTGGAAATCATAACTCTGGTACATTTCCTTTATGAATAGGATATGGTGTAATTTTTTTTTTTAAAGCTAATTGTAAATATATCCGTATGGTAAATTATGTCAGAGATAAGGCCTAATTCCTCCTTGGGAGACGACCAGAAATGTAAACCAACAGGAACTTTTAGGAATTATTTTCCAGCACACACAACAGCACAGATGGAACGAGAACCATGGGGAAATCTAAAGACAAATAGACATGCATGAGTGGAGCTGATGAAAAAGAGTAACAAACCGCTGCCTGATTTTCGGGTAGCATTGCCAACATCAGTGACAGAGGAGGAGGTAAATGAGAAAGAGGAGAGGGAGGAGACAAAACAGATCAAAATTAGGACCCACCTAAAGCCAGACAACAGACTCAAGTCATCACTGACAGAGAAAATAGTAGGCAAGCAGTACAGCTAGACTACATCATAGTAAGTAAAGGGATGATGATCTATGTATAAAAGCCTGTTAGATTATAAAAAATGTTTATTGATCTGCCAGTATATTCATTTAGAGACTCCAGTCAACGTTTTGATGTTAACTTTCATGTGTCCTATCAATTATCATTTGATTATTCACCATGGCAACCAATTGTTAGTATAACTTATTTCTCAGTCCAGTTGGCTTTTGTGGAGATCAAACCCTTTTTTATTTGCAGGGATATTTGTGCATTTTTGACCAAATACCACACTCTGTTTCATCTTTAAACTCCTAGACTGGCTTCTGTGTCTGTGATCACTCTTTGACCAGAGTGCAGTCAGGTATTTGTTTACTCCCAGTGGCCTATCCACACAGAGAGTACCAGACTCTGTTTCATGGTCCTTCGAGATGGATGATGTACATCGAGACTGAGGACAACCAGATCTCCCAAGGGACCCAGCCCCGAGGAGATGAACGTCCACGACGGCAGATACAGCAGCCTAAACGACTGGATGACTACATAGTCAACCACCCACGCACTCGAACAACCACTCCAAGTGGGCATGCCCACCGAGGTGAGGGTATTCTAACTGGTGAGCCCTCCCCCACAGGTCAGCTTCAGGCAAGCCACACCCTCAAAGAAGAAGACCTTAAGGAGGATTCTGATGAAGACGATCATCACCAACCTCAACAAAGCGAACTGTTGAGCCCAGTGCAGCCACAACAAGGTACGGCATTACAATCCCCTCCAAGGAAGGGGGTCGCCAGCCCCCAGTCAACAAAGCAGTAATGGCGACAACAGTGATCACTCATATATTCAAGTTCATCTTAAGAAGATAGCACTTGAAGAACTGGGACACCAGTTAGCTTAAGAGAGAGAGGCAGCGCGATTTAATTCCGAAAAAGAGATGGAGAGACTCAAACTCACCATGGAGAGAAGATACCAGGAGATGCAGCTGAAGAGTAGAGAAAGACAATGGAGGGAGCAGCAACGCCTTCGCCAGGCCCAGAACAAGCTGAAGAAGGCGGCGCGGCTTCTTCAGCTCCTAAAAAAATCATGTGAAGGGCACTCCGGATGGCCCCAGACCAGCCACCCGCTCATACCAGAGCAACCTCCAGCATAATCCCATGTCATGACACCAACCAAGGACGTACCTCAGGTCCAGGTGTCCACAACCATGGTCAAGTCAACCAGAGCGATGCCTCATCCTTGCTGCTAGGCCCACACCGTTGGATTGATCCACCTCCATTGTCTAATTAGCCAGCTCTCGGCATCAACTGCTGGGCATGCCAGCACCACGTCTGTTCTTATCCTCCAAACGGTCTTGGGACGGCACCACCACACAGGCTCAATCCATGCCAGCAGCCAACACCTGCGGTGCCTCTAGCACCTGTGACTCCAGGCCCAAACCTAATGGACCTAGTTGTAGCCTCCTCCTTTCGCACTGAGGATGACCAACGACAAGTACAGGTCTCATTCCTCGTGGCAAGATCTCGAGTGGCACCCAAGCGCCAAGTCTCAATGCCCCGCCTGGAGCTCAGTGCTGCCGACTGGAGCCCAACACTAGCCCGTCTTCTGCAAAACTGAGGTTACTTTTTAGGTCCGCAGGACCACCCTGTGGTCAGATTCAACAACCCTCTTGAACTGGCTTCAAATCGGAATCGTGTCATTACAAAGTGTTTGTCGGCACCAGAATCGCTGAGATACAAGATCTCACTGATAGCGGTGTCAACATATCTCCACTCCCTAACAACCCAGCAGACGACATTACGAGGGGGAAAACTCTGGCTGAGCTAACCCGTCTCACCACTCAATGCACCGACCTCAATGTTCTGACCAGAATGGACACAGATACCTTCCCGATGGCTCTCCGCCGCTTCATTTCCCGACGAGAATAACCCTTTGAGATCCTGTCGGACAATGGGACCAATTTCTGAGGGGCGGACAGAGAGCTGCAAGAGTCCTTCATGGCCCTCGGGCCTGCACTCCAGGAACAGTTGGCTGAACAGAAGGTCACCTTTCGGTTCAACCCCCCGAATGTACCGCATTTCAGAGGCGCCTGGGAGAGGGAAATAAGGCATGTGAAGTATGCTCTTCGTGTAGCAGTTGAAGACAAGTCACAACATGAAGACGTCCTCCTGACGATCCTTACGGAGGTGGAATGCATTCTGATCTCCAAGACCCTTGGCTGTTTCAGCAGACGTAGCAGACTTGATCCAGTTAAACCTAATCTGCACGATGGAACGGCATGATGCTTCGCTCCCACATGCCGTATATGCAGACAGAGACCTTCTTGGATGACGGCGTTGGAAGCATAGTTAGGTCCTGGTGGGCCACTTCTGGACCCAATTAATGCGGAACTATTTGCCAAGTCTTCAGCAGAGGCAGAAGTGACGGATTGACACTCCAGACTTGAAGGTTGGACAAGTGGCCATGATAGTGGGTCCTCAGCTACCACGAGCTTTGTGGCCCATCGGACGGATAGTGAAGACGATACCAGATGCAAGGATCTGGTCAAGGATCGAATCTACCTGCGTCCTGTAGCCCGATTGGTGGAGCTTCCCACCATGTTAGACAACGCAGACCTGCCTTCATAGAAAGGAAGATGGGACGGCTGTATAAAAGCCCATTAGATTTGAATTTAGAATCCTCAAAATGTTATTAGATCTACAAAGACATTTATTGATCTGCCAGTATTTCAATTTAGAGACTCCGGTAAACTGAGGTTTCCTTTCATGTGTCCTATCAATTATTATTGGATTATTCACCATGGCAACCAATTGTTAGTATAAAACCAGAACTTATTTCGCAGTTCGGTTGGCTTTTGTGGTGATCAGACCGTTTTCATTTGCAGGGATATTTAATGCGTTTGAGTAAATACCACATGTATACTCTGCTTCATCATTAAACTCCTAGACTGGGCTCCTTTAGTTTAGTGCACATGATCGTTTTGTGTTAAACTGTTCAGAGGTTTGTGAGGCCCAAAAATAAGGTTTCATTTCACATAACAAATCAATCGTCAGAGGTTCTACAGCAAATTTAAATTAAGCCTATATTGCCAGCCATGGACATCAGTTTCAGCAGAGTTTTAGCAGAGACCTCATTGCCATTTCATGAGCAAAACGTAATTGCTTTAGATGTAATTACCATAACACTGCCAATATGAAAGTTGACATGATCATAGTACGCAAAACATCCAGTGCATGTCATATGGCAATAGTATGGAAACATTAAGTGAATGCACAAATCGTCCAAAAATATACATATTGGTACAAAACCAACTGAATGGCATACCCAAGTTGTGTTTTATATACCAATTTTTGCTAAATTGGGCCATAATAAGTCATGCATACCTGGCTCTCTGAAGCCTCCTTGTCGTCCTTTAATTGGTGCAGAGCTGCATCACCTGAAGGGAAAACATGTATATTAAGCATTCAGTGACAGTGGAGCTCAATCTGTAGAGTTAAGTTTTGACTGCCCAGTCATACCGGAGGCGCTGGTAAGAGTATCCTGTTCTCCTGCAAGGCTCTTCTCCAGGCTCTGAACGCGCTCCTGCAGCCGCGACTTGTCTTTCTCCAGAGACTGGACAGTAGACTTCAGTGTCTTTGCTGTGGCGCTCTCCCCTCGCAGCACTGAAAACTGCTCAGAGGGAAAAATACAATACTATGTCATATACTGGCCATTTTGAGCCTGTAACCGAACCCACAAATGTTGATGCTCCAGATTCACAACTGGTCTAAAGATGGCCAGTTTATTGCTGCTTTGATCAGGACAACAGTTTTCAGCTGTGCTAGCATAATTGCAAAAGGGTTTTCTAATGATCAATTAGCCTTTTAAAATGATACACTTGGATTAGCTAACACAACGTGCCATTGGAACACAGTAGTGATGGTTGCTGATAATGGGCCTCTACGCCTATATAGATATTCCATTAAAAAAAAATCTGCTGTTTCCAGCTACAATAGTCATTTACAACATTAACAATGTCTACACTGTATTTCTGATCAATTTGATGTTATTTTAAAATGGACAAAAAATGTGCTTTTCTTTCAAAAACAAGGACACTTCTAAGTGACCCCAAACTTTTGAACGGTAGTATACAATGAATATAGTATACACATGCTGAAAAAAAAACATTCTCCTGAAAAGAGAACTCATTACAACTCCAGACCTAATAAGACTACCCCAATGCTTTTTGGCCTAGAAATAGTGCCAGGAAGCCTGCCATGAGGTTAGGGAATTAAAATGTCTAGAAATAGGGAAGAGCTCCAATTCTTACCTCACTCTTTAGGGTCTCCAGCTCCTGATCCTTCTCGGAGATCAAGGCACTGCTTTTATGGATGGACTTCTGGAGGGAGGCTTTCTCCTCATCTAACTGTTTCTTCAAGGCGGTCTCTCTGTCAAGGACAACACACAATTATTATGAATAGAGTTTAACCACTCCAACAAGGACTAGTGGAGCATTGACCATGCATAATCTGTGTTAAATCTAATGTATATTGGAATACCACCAGCAGCCAATATAATGTGACTTTTACCTGCAATGAACTGTGGCCGGTAGTTTAAGTTTGGTAAAGATCGATCTATATACAGTATATACAGTGTGGTCTGAAATTGTTGACACCCTTGATAAACCTTTCACTATTAACAATAACAGGGGAGGTTAGCATGTCTTGGGGGTATGATCTTTGACACACAAACTCGCACTTATCATTATTCACTATTCATTCAGGATTATCCCTAATCATGGTAGCATCCACATTAAATGTAGACTTGTTTAGAAACAATCTATTTTTATTTACAATAAATGTGACTCCAAAATGACACCATACATTATTTACCATTCATTTTTATAATAATCTGAAATACAACCAAAACTAACTGCAAATGCATTCAGCAAGTTTGTAGAGTCACAAGCTTGATGTAGTCATTGCATACTAGGAATATGGGACCAAATACTCAACTTTTGACTACTTTATTTACAGTTGAAGTCGGAAGTTTACATACACCTAAGCCAAATACATTTAAACTCAGTTTTTCACAATTCCTGACATTTAATCCTAGTAAAAATTCCCTGTCTTGGGTCAGTTATCATCACCACATATTTTAAGAATGTCAAATGTCAGAATAATAGTAGAGAGAATTATTAATTTCAGCTTTTATTTCTTTCATCACATTCCCAGTGGGTCAGAAGTTTACATACACTCAATTACTATTTGGTAGCATTGCCTTTAAATAATGTAACTTGGGTCAAATGTTTTGGGTAGCCTTCCACAAGCTTCCCACAATAAGTTGGGTGAATTTTGGCCCATTCCTCCTGACAGAGCTGGTGTAACTGAGTCAGGTTTGTAGGCCTCCTTGCTCTCACACACTTTTCAGTTCTGCCCACAAATTTTCTATGGGATTGAGGTCAGGGCTTTGTGATGGCCACTCCAATACCTTGACTTTGTTGTCCTTAAGCCATTTTGCCACAACTTTGGAAGTATGCTTGGGGTCATTGTCCATTAGTAAGACCCATTTCCAACCAAGCTTTAACTTCCTAACTGATGTCTTGAGATGTTTCTTCAATATATCCACATAATTTTCCATCCTCATGCCATCTATTTTAAGACGTGCACCAGTCCCTCCTGCAGCAAAGCACCCCCACAACATGATGCTGCCACCCCCATGCTTCAAGGTTGGGATGGTGTTTTTCGGCTTGCAAGCCTCTCCCTTTTTCCCCCTAACATAACGATGGTCATTATGGCCAAACAGTTCTATTTTTGTCTCATCAGACCAGAGACATTTCTCCAAAAGGTACAATCTTTGTCCCCATGTGCAGTTGCAAACCATAGTCTGGCTTTTTTATGGTGGTTTTGGAGCAGTGGCTTCTTCCTTGCTGAGCGGCCTTTCAGGTTATGTAGATATAGGACTCGTTTTACTGTGGATATAGATACTTTTGTACCCGTTTCCTCCAGCATCTTCACAAGGTCCTTTGCTGTTGTTCTGGGATGGATTTGCACTTCTCGCACCAAAGTATGTTCATCACTAGGAGACAGAACACGTCTCCTTCCTGAGCGGGATGATGGCTGCGTGGTCCCATGGTGTTTATACTTGCGTACTACTGTTTGTACAGGTGAACATGGTACCTTCAGGCGTTTGGAAATTGCTTGTGTGGAGGTCTATAATTTATTTTCTGAGGTCTTGGTTGATTTCATTTGATTTTCCCATGATGTCAAGCAAAGAGGCACTGAGTTTGAAGGTAGGCCTTGAAATACATCCACAGGTACACCTCCAGTTGACTCAAATTATGTCAATTAGCCTATCAGAAGCTTCTAAAGCCATGACATAATTTTCTGGAATTTCCCAAGCTGTTTTAAGGCACAGTCAACTTCTGACCCACTGGAATTGTGATACAGTGAATTATCAGTGAAATAATCTGTCTGTAAACAATTGTTGGAAAAATTACTTGTGTCATGCACAAAGTAGATGTCCTAACTGACTTGTCAAAACTATAGTTTATTAACAAGAAATTTGTGGAGTGGTAGAAAAACGAATTTAAATTACTCCAACCTAAGTATGTACATTTCCGACTTCAATTGTACATAGAAGTGTGCTTGTAAATCTAATTCAGAAGCATGGAATGAAAATATGAAGTTAGCTGAAAGGGAAACAAAGGCATAACCTCAAGACAGAGAACAAAGAAAGGAGACGGTGGGCCTATAATAATCAGATAAATGTGAAAGTGCTCCGTTTGCTCTGTTCCGGCCATTATTATGAGCCGTTCTCCCCTCAGCAGCCTCCTGTGGATAAAGCAGGCATGGTATTGGACAGACGTGACGGATCTCTGTTTAAAAACAAAGTCTACAGTTTGATTACAAACAAGGACAAAGAAATATTTGCATTTCCATTTTACAATCTACGGCACGTGAACTTCCGAGTCTACAGTTTGATTACAAACGAGGACAAATAAATATGAGATGACAAAAAGCAAGTGAATTAAGAGGGATTACTCATTGAAAAGCATTGAGCTCCTCTTACCTTCCTAGGGTAACAGTATGACATGTTAGGTAACAATTAAAAAAGGCATGGAAGTACCTGAAGGTGTTATTGGGCAAGCTTTGAAAGGCAAAAGAAGAGGATGTAATCAAACAGAGCAAGTGGGACAGAGCACAAGAAAGATATGCCACGTTGGCGAAGGGTAAATTGATGCAAGCATCCATGCTTAATTGCAGAACCGTTGGGAGTCTCCAATGCCATCTGACTAGAAATGTCAAATGATTCTTTTTTGCAGACTTGATTTGGATAGAAATGAAACAGTTTCTCACCTCTGCTTCATATCTTGCAACTGTTTATTGAGCTTGGACTGCTGAGTTTCCAGCTTAAAGAAAATAAACATTATGGGATTAAATTGCTTGGTTGGACAGGTGTAGTGATTCAATGTAGGCTATGGGTTACATTCTTAAAATAGTAGTGGCAGTTTGAGGGAACAGATCAGTAGTCCAGTGGTGGTACCTTCTGCTGGCCACTGGTCTCCTTCTTGCTGCTGCCAACCTCCTTAGTCAGCTTGTTGTTCTCCTCCTGTAAGGCCACCAGGGACTGGGACTTCACAGAGGCAACTTGCTTCAGCTCCTCACTAAACACACACAGACAATATTATAAAACACATAGCTACATGAGTACAAGAATATACAGACAACTGGTAAGGGGCTGAGAGAGGGAAATAGGTACAAGGAAAGGTATGAGGAAATCACTTTATACATCTGCTAGCTGCAAGGATTTGCATGCCAGATATCATTCACCTCACTGTCTACCTATCACCTGGCAGGACACAGGCACTTTCGCTTGTTCAACATCTTAAACAGCAAAACAATTGTAACTTTAATGTCGCATCATTATTCATGGCCAAGGGTTTAAGTAGAGAATTAATTCAAGGTATGAATGTTGATGTCAACTGCACCATAAGATATGTACACAGTAGTGAATAGTGATTAAGTGACACATTTTTATGAACATGGCACTGTGCCATAGTTCAGTAGAAACAATTCTCTCAGATATTTGGGCCTTCAGGTTGAGTATGAAGACAGAATGTCTGACTCTTAAAAGTCTGAAGACTTCAAAGCAAGGAGGACTACAAGCATGGAGCAAAGAAAGCAAGTTTGCATTACTTCTAAGTAAATCTATAAAAAAAATGAAATAAATGAAGACTCAGGTTTAAGAATGATCTTATTTTGAAAGAGTTGAATAAAAAAAATAATATATAAAATTCAAGGGCCCTTGGGATTGCCTGCATTGAGGTGGTCCCTGCGTCCAGGGTCAGTTACTGCGATAGGACTATACCTACCCCCCCCCCCCCAATATACTCACATCTCCTGGCACAGGCTGCTGATTTTCTGGTTCTCTGAGCAGAGCTGGAGGTTGAGCTCCTCTTGGTATTTAGAATTCTGTTGCTTCAATGCATCCAGCTGGGAAATAACACACACAAAACATAAATCACTTCTAATGAATAGAATACATTGAAGCTTGTTATTGTTGGTCAATCAAAGAAGCACTACAGTCAAAGGCTCCTGTGTAGCAATTGAAGTGGGAGATTTCTAATTAATGCAAACTGGAATTATAATTACAGAATTAAGTTGGTTAAATGAGAAGGAATAGGCTACAATGATCAACCAACAGGTAGGCTGTTGTTTAATATGAATATTGTTGTAGACAAGGATGGGGAGCGCAGCAAAGTAGCCTCAATTAGCCTTGCAAGCTAATTGAGTCCTTAGTGAGGACATTTAACATTTAGCAGACGCTCTTATCCAGAGGATCATTTATGACAGTAACAGCTGACTAGACTGATGCAGTCAAGACTGACAATACCAGATGAGATGATAGATATCGCAGCAACAAGTTTGTCTAACTTGCGGAAGTCGGTTTGGCTACTTTCTCTCCCTCCGTGTCAGACACACACAGGAATGGTCATGTGATCTTGGTAAGTGTGAACATGTCAGCATCTGTGGCTGAATTTCTGTTTATGTGTAACACTGTATTATGTTGTGAAGACTAACTTGTGAAAGTGGTTTGCAACCATGACACCCCACACACCAAACTTCTGGTAAGTTAACACACAACACCCAGAAATGTCAAATTGGTTCAGTTGTTCAAAGAGGATTATTCAGTTCATTTTGTTTATTTGATTCCATGTTAACCCTAAGGAGCACCTTCCAGAGTCCTTAGTGAGGACCATTTATGACAGTGACAAATCATTCCATACCCACAAAATTTCAACCTTCTCAACATTCTCCATACCTTACTGAAAATACATGCTGTTCAACCACTACATTACACCCCATCTGAGGCATTGCATACTCCTTATCCCTGACTCACCTGACTGGTCATCTCCTGCTTGGCACTCCTGAACTCCTCCAGCAGAGACTGGGCCTCACTCTTCTCCTGCTCCAGACGGCCCTTCTCTTGTGTCAGCCGCTCCACGGCCTCAGCAGTCTTCCCTGAGGACTCTGCTGCCTAGGTAGTGAGGGAGAGGGGGGCATGTCAACCAGACGTATATGATGAAAAACCTGCAACTTACTTGGATTGGTGTTGGTTGACGTAAACAGCAAACCCCTATGTCCTGAGATTTATCATCATTTCATGGAGACTTATTTTACAAAGCCCAAATCAACTCAGAGGTATCACTATTTACATTTTCTCATATCGTGCAGAATTCATTTGCATGCATTGCATGTCAGTCATCCAAATCACTCCAAACTTGATTTTGAAGCTTTAGTGGGTTACGATGATTGTGTTTCCGAAATTACTATGCAATTGATGTAATCCTCAGGAATCATTGCAATACCCACATCTACTACTACAGTCAGGTAACAGGCAACTAGCTTTGACTACAGTGTTGGTGAAAGACCTAAAGGCTAAAATGAAAAATTAGGAGTAGAGAAAAAGAAAGTAATTACATCCTGTGACCTGAGAACAGATACTTGCAGTAATGTACTTTGGCCCTAACATATTGCTTGACATCTCAATTGGAGAACAGAGACCATGGTTGTGGACATGACTCTTAAAACCAAATTCTAAGGGAGATGAGATGTAACCATCTGCCTCAACCAAGGAACAGACCCTAACTTCTCAAACAACGTTCTAAGCCCACAGGAATATATTTCATATATAAACATTTTGCAGGAGACTAGAATAAAGATAGAGCAGTTAGTAAAGGAGATTAAACAAAAAGTGAGATAAATAGAAAAGGTGACCAGACTAGCATGCAGTGAGGGTGAAACATGACCACAGCCATTTCAACATGAGGGTTCGATACAGGATTTGTTAGTAGTGGAGTACCTCAAGCTGCTTGGAAAGAATGTTTTTGAGTTGAGCTTCAAGCTGGGTGACTTGCTGGGTGGCTTCGTCCCTCTCCTTGAGCAAGGCATCCTTCTCGACCTTCAGGACTTCCAGCTTGGTGCCAATTTCTTCCCGGGCCTTGGCAGACACAGATGCCTCCTCCACAGAGACTTTGTGCTGTCCCTCTAACCCTGCCTTCTCAGCACGTAGGGTCTGGGCATCTGCCTCAAGCTGTGTCTGGGCAGCTCGCAGCTTCTCCACTTCCTCCAGGAGCCTTGAGCGCTCCTCATCACCACTCTTTTGGCTGCTGTGGAGTGAGGAAAGGTTTTCCTCCAGCCTGGACTGTATAGCTAGGAGGTCTACCTTCTCCTTAGCCAGGGAGGAGCCCTCTTTGCCAAGCTCCTCCAGCTTGTTAAACAGGCACTCTTGGTCTTCAGCCAAGCCATCCTTTTCCTGGTCTCTCTGCTTCAGCTGTGCCTTCAAGTTCTCAACCTCCCTAGCCAAGGCTTTTCTCTCCTCTCCAATATCCTTAAGGCTGGCAGACAATTCATCAATGGCCTTGTCTCTAGTGACAGATTTCTGAGTGAGGTCCTGCACTTTGGCTTGCATCTGGGCATTCTCCTCAAGCAGACCATGTTGCTCACCTAACAATCCAGTGTGAGTCATCTTAAGTTGCTTTAAATCACAACACAAACTATTTTTCTCAGAGGCCATTGTGTCTCTTTCAACACAAACAGAGGCAATCTCTGCTTTCAGGATAGATTCAGTCTGCAGGAGGGAAGTATTTTTCTGTGTCAGAGTGGACATCTGACTCTGTAAGTCTTCTCTCTCTCTGGAGAGGTCATCCTTTGCAGAGGACAGTTTACTTCGTTCAGTGGCTTCAGTCTGCTGCTGCGATTCAAGAAGCCTTTTTTCCTTTGAAAGTGATTCTGTCTGACCCTTGAACTCCTGGACCTGCAGAAGCAGATCATCTTTGTCTTTCTGCAGGATCTGTAGGTTCTTATTAAGCTCTGCTTGCTGAGAGTGCAGGAGATCCCGCTCTTTTCTTAGGGTATCCCTCTGCTGGATGAGTTCCAAATGCACCTGCTCAGAGTTGCCTTTTAGTTTATGATGCTCTTCTGCAAGTTCAGTTTTGCTTTTTTCAAGGGCCTCCCTTTCAGAGCAACGCTTCTGCAGCTGTGCCTGTAGATCAGCCTTTTCTTTTTTCAAGGAAGCTCCCTCAACCTCCACCTTTTGGATCTTCTGTTTGGATTCCTCTAGCAAGGACGTAAGGTTGTAATTGGCTTGCTTCAGGTCATCAATGGCCTTGGAGGAGCTGTCCAGCTGGTCTTTCATACTGCGGATCTCACCTGCCATCTTGTCGCGCTCTTTTGTTAGAGTAGCCTTTTCAGAGATCTCCTTTGTGTGCTTTTCTTCAAGCTCTTCCTTTTCATGTACCAAACGGTCACTCTCCATCTTCTGCTGTTCCAGTGTTGATTCCATGGCCAGCTTCTCTTTCCGTACGGAGTGTAGCGCCTTCTCTGTTTCTTCATTCTGGAGACAAAGAGCTTCCTTCTCCTTGGCAAAAGAGGACAACACCTCTTTGACTTTCTCCTTAGAGGTAGCCGCTTCCTGTGTAGAAAGTCTGAGCTTCTCCTTAAACTCTTCTATCTCCTTGAGAAGTTCATCCTTCTCAGAACACACCTTTCGCTGGGTAGCAAGCAGGTCCTCTTTCTCCTGCATGAGGTGAAGCCTCTCGGAGTCTGTAACCTCACTGCTGGTCTTGGACTCGTCCAGCATCTTGGCCAGGCTCATTTTGGAAGCCTGGAGCTCGCTGTTGTCACGGACAGACTTCTCAAGATCCTTCTTGGTGATATTCAGCTGATTCTGAAGCTCCGTATTCATGGCTTGGAGAGCCTCTTTGTCAGATATAGCAGCATTAATTTGAGCAGACATCTCCTCTTTATCTCTGGCCAAGGTCTCCTTCTGGGCTTGCAATTGAGTGTTTTTCACACAGAGATCTACTTTTTCCAAGCTCAACGACTGACACCTTGTCTGCAACTCTGTATTCTTTGACTCAAGGGATTTCTTAGCATTTCTTGCTGCATCCCTCTCCAACACAAGGCTATCCATCTCAGAGATCAGCTTCTCCCTGCTTTGCTTGAGCTCCTCCTGGAGCCCATTCCTTTCCTCACAGGTCTTCTCATAGATTTCTGCTAGCTGATTCCTCTTAGTTTCCTGCTGCTGGATCTCCTGTTTGTACTTTAAGAGGACCTCCTGCTTCTCTGCATTTGTCTTTTGTAGCTCCTCAATTTGGGACTGATGCTCCATTTCAAATTGACTGAGGGATTCGTTTTTGGCCTGTGCCTCCTCAACAGCAACTCTGAGCTTCTCAATCTCTCTGGATAGTGAGGCCTTCTCTCCATCCAGCTGCTGATTTGTGGTCAAAAGTTCCTCCTGCTCTTTTGTAAGCGTGTCCCTCAGAGTCAGCAGTTCTTCAGTCTTAACCGAGAGCTCATTGTGACTAGCCTCCAAGGCAGAGAGCTTGGCCTGGAGTTCGAAGAGTTGCTTCTCAAGACATTCCTTATGAGCTCTGAGAACTGAACTTTCCTTAGACATGTGTTCCAGTGCTGAGATTTGCTTCTCCAGGTCTGTGGACAATCGCTCAACATGCTGCATGGAGGAGTCGAGCTCAGCAGAAAGAAACTGAGGGAATGAAGTTGAAAGAAAAAAGGGGCATATAAAGGGAAAAGTTACAAAATAAGTCAAGAAGTAATAAAATGCAACTGGAAAGGTTAAGCTGGTGCAAGCATAAAAAACAGTTGGGAGAAAATAAACAGTAGCTGACGCCACAATGAAAACAGAATACATTGAAAACAGGGGCACGCCAATGGAGTGCTTATGCATGCCTATGTATGTGTGTGTGTGTGTCTTGTAAGTGTGTCTAATGATAGCTTCAGGTTTTCAATCGGTGTGCAGTGTATTAGGCGAGGATGAGACTGTCTGCGTAATTGTGTACTTTCCATTTAGAAGAAGACTTTGACAAGTATATAACCCTTTTTTAAAAGGTGTTATAATTGGTGAGCGCAGACAGAAGCCGTACACTTTAACTCATCAAGACTGTCAGTATCAGTTTTTTTTTTTATCTCTAAGATGTGCCCCTGCTTTTTAAGTAGGCCCTAAAACCACACCACAACATAGCCACTCTGTCAATGGTCAAATGAAGATGGTGCATATAAGACGATCACCCTTGGCTGTTAATTCTACATAGTGCAATGGACTTGAATAAACACAGTGAACAAAAACAATAATATGAGCAGATAAAATGCTAACATGAATCTCATAGCCGTAGGAATAGGCTTAGTGAGTTGAAAAAAATATATATTTATGTTAGTGAAATCAAAGAATGAGGTCACTGTGATAAAATAATTATGGCATAACAGTCTGTGAACCCTTCCCCAAACGGACTTCAGGTACTTCTTACAGTACGTTAACTACCCACACAATAGAAGTATGGCTGGGCGATATATTTCATTAATTAGATTCATTTGAATGTATGTTTTTGCGCGATATTCCAAATGCCAGTATCGCAGAATCACATTTATTTGTGTATTTTTGTTTTTTATGAGCGTTTATGTCTGTTTGTTCTCATATTGTCTTTTTGGTCTTGTCTCATTCGCTCCTTCTGTGCTGTGCACCTTCCCATTTATACCAGAGATCTGCATATAATGACGAGATGCTCAAGTCTTTTCGCCCTAACAATGGGAGCCGTTGTCCCAAAGGCAGGAATGCAGGGCAAGCTTAGGTTCAAAATAAGTGCATTGAAACGCATTGGACTTATTTTGTATATATTTTTGCGAGAGTGAAACCTCTTGCTTCGCCGCTTTCTTCCAAGCCCCTCCTCCTACCACTCACAACAACAAATATGAGAGATCAGATCACTTCTTCCTCTCTGACAAACGGTTTCAACTCACTATTTGCATTTGAGGTTTGGTCCAACAGAACCGGTCACCAACACCAAAACACATTGAGACATTATTTTACTGTAATAGAGACGTTAACCTTTCGAACCATACACTGTTTGTCTCAACTCTTCAAATTCCGAGCAGAGCAGACACTACTAAAACGGATGTACCAATGAACATTCATTCTGGAAAATGAATGCTCAGGTTTGTCGCGCGCGCATTACGTTACCACGTATCGCTAGCAGCATTTAGTCAAATCAAGATTGTTATACTAGCTGTTTAGTCTGTGTTTTATAATGTGCAATAAGCATAAAACAATTATACAAGGAATTGGCAACTCCTTCTCATTCTGAGAAATAAGGTAGGCCACTTGATTTCAACATCTGAACAAAGTGGACAGGCTAGCATGCTGTTCAAACAGTTGGAGACAGACAGAAGGTTGTGTTCATAACAATTCAACTGTTTTGCCTTGTTAGCTGAATTCTGAGCTTGTGAAATTATACCTAGATCCAAGTTGGCTAAACTTCAAATATAAATACTAGCTGGCTACTCACTAGCACATGGGCTTGTGCTTGAGAGAATGTTTATGAGACCTGTGTTAATTAAGCAGTAAGGCCCGAGGAGGTGTGGTATATGGCCAATATACGTTGGTAACCAGTTTATAATAGCAATAAGGCACATCGGGGGGTGTGTGATATATGGCCAATATACCACAGCTAAGGGCTGTTCTTTGGCACAACGCAACGCGGAGTGCTAGGAAACAGCCTTTAGCCGTGGTATATTGGCCATATATCACACCCCCCCCGATGTGCCTTATTGCTATTATAAACTGGTTACCAACATAATTAGAGCAATGTTTTGTCACACCCATGGTATACGATCTGATATACCAAGACTTTCGGCCAATCAACATTCAGGGTTTGAACCACCCAGTTTAGAATTTGCTATAATGCCTGCTACATTATTAGTGAATATGCATTATGCATGGTTATGGTTAAATTTGTTACAAAATGGGCATTTTTATAGACAGACCTGAAATCCAGATCAGTGATTATTGCAACAACAAAAAAAGCAGGTACAACTATTTTGATCAAATCAATACATTATTAGTGGGTCTTATGGTTATGGAAGGCATATATTCAGCTTAGGTATAATTTCAAAAGCTCTGAATTCGTTAGATTATTGCTGACTGTCTTAAATGCAGTGTTTTTTACCTTTAATTGAACAACAAAGCTTATATGTCGTGAATCGCCGATAAATTTGAAAACAATTGAGATATGCGTTTTAGGTCATATCGCCCAGCCCTAATTAGAAGTGAGGTGGTCTAATTATTATCAAGTGCACATCCATCCTGACCATAGACCACTTAAGGTAGCACTTTTATTTACTTGGAAACTACATGGTAAAATGGTCAATTACACAATAATAACCATGTCATTTCTGTACCGTAAAATAAAGCGCTACCAACCTCTCATAGAAAGTGGATGGGAACATACTTGAAAAAAGTTCTCACAAAAAACGTCAGTCAACCTAAAGCAACATAACTACAAAGCAGTCAAAATTGTCATTAGGGTAGATTTTTGTACCAAAAGAGAGCTCCTCCTGAGAACTTAAAACATGGTGGTCCTGATAATGATATGGTGGGTGCTCACCTGGGCTTTCTCCTTGTAAGGCTGCAGCTCGGCCACCAGCCTCTCCAGCTCCTGGGCCTTCTCCCTGGAGACACTCAGCTCCTGCTTGGTCTGGTCAACCTGACCCTGCAGCTCCTTGAGCTGCTTGGCATGGTGCTCTGAGGCCTGAGACAGGGCTTTCTGCTGGGAGGTCTGCAGCTCCTTGAGCTGCTTGGCATGGTGCTCTGAGGCCTGAGACAGGGCTTTCTGCTGGGAGGTCTGCAGCTCCTTGGCCTGGGCCTCACCCTGGAGCAAACTCTTCTCCTACACACAACATAAAGAGGGCAAGAGTAGCTAACAACATCAATCATTTGCTGTTTAAAAGGGGGAAAGTGGTAGAGTGAGGTATTCAGTGTTTATGGTAGAGACAGTAAAAAGTATATTCCTGAGAAGAAAAATGTATGCTGTTTTACAACAAACATCTAGTCATCTACTTTATCCCGACCATCGACATCTCAAAGCCTTCACTGGGTTGTCACTCACCAGTTGTGTGATCTTCTCCTGCAGGTTGCTTAGCTGACCCTGATGCTCCTGCTCCTTCCGGGCCACTTCCTGTTGTTGTTGCTCCTCAGAATGTGCTCTCTGCTCCTTGTCCTCTGCAAGTTGAGTCTGTAAGTCTTCCAGCTTCCTAGGTAAGGGGGAGGAGGGGGAGAGGGGGTGACTCTCTGACCAAGTGAGACAGATGGCATTCAAACAAACCGGGGATTCATTGTAGGGGGCAGATTCAAATGTTTTTGGACAGAAAATGATGAACTGAAAACCAGGGTGATGGAAAGGTCAAACCTGCTTTAAGGATAATAATAACAACCCATGAAAACTACAGGATCATGGCAAGTTTAGTCAATAAATAAGTGATTATACACCGAGTATACCAAACATTAAGAACACCTTACTAATATTGAGTTGCACTACCCCACCCCCACACTGGAAACTGAAAAGCGTGAAAAACCCAGGAGCGTTGCAGTTCTTGACACAAACCATTGTGCATGACACCTACTACCATACCCTGTTCAAAGACACTTCAATATTTAATCTTGCCCATTCACCCTCTGAACAGAACACATATCAATCAATCAAATGTATTTATAAAGCCCTTCTTACATCAGCCGATGTCACAAAGTGCTGTACAGAATCCCAGCCTAAAACCCCAAACAGCAAGCAATGCAGATGTAGACACACAGTGGCTAGGAAAAACTCCCTAGAAAGGCAGGAACCTAGGAAGAAACCTAGAGAGGAACCAGGCTCTGAGGGGTGGCCAGTCCTCTTCTGGCTGTGCCAGGTGGAGATTATAACAGAACATGGTTAAGATGTTCAAACGTTCATAGATGACCAGCAGGGTCATACAATCAATTGTCTCAAGGCTTAAAAATCCTTCTTTAACCTGTCTCCTCCCCTTCATCTACACTGGTTGAAGTGGATTTAACAAGTGATATCAATAAGGGATCATAGCTTTCACCTGGATTCACCTGGTCAGTCTATGTCATGGAAAGAGCAGGTGTTCTTAATGTTTTGTATACTCAGTGCATGTTCGACGGTTTTGTGCATCGTTGTCACACGCTCATTAAATATTGTCACTAGCGGTTAACCTGATTGTCGACGGTGAAAGTAAGCCAATCTATTTGCATACGTTTGAGAACACCTTTGTTCGTGACATTTCATTTCATTGTGTACCTTTCTTTCTGAGTGAGGTCTTCATTCATTTTGGTAAGCTGTGCTGAACTGTCGCCTGATGACTTCATCATGTCTGAAATGTCACTTTGAAGCTTGGCCTTGTCGTTTACGACCTGATCAAGTTTCTCCTCTCCAGCCTTTAGCTTCCTCTCCAGCCCTGGGTCAGAGGAAAACATCATTCAGTCAGGGGTTACAAGCCTCAGTCCACATACACAATCACTAGTGATGGGGGGGTTACAGTTGCATATCGCAATATTATTTTGGACGATATTATATTGATACTTTGACTCCCAAGTATTGATCTGTAAAAAAAATGCATATGATGTGCTAGGTAGCGTTAGCTAGCATTAGTCAGCTGTACTAGCTTTTTCTCCATCTTCTTTTTAAATAGTGAGCCAATGTTTTCAGCACTTATTTCCATGACTGATCAAAACTCATTTTCTCATGCTCTCTCGTCTCTCTGCAGCAGAAATATAGTGAGCAATGTGTTTGGATCATCAAATTGCAATACAATCGCAGTATTGAATCGCAAGAATCGTGAGAATCTGCACTGTTGGTTAAGGGCTTGTAAGTAGCATTTCACAGTAAGGTCTACACTTGTTGTATTCGGCCCATGTGACAAATAAAGTTATTTAATTTGATTCGCAATACATATCGTATCGGCACCAAAGTATCGCAATAATATCGTATCGTGAGGTCCATTGCAATTCCCAGCCCTAACAAGCTAACATACTGTATCAGTGCATTTATATTTTCCAACGGGCCTATACATTTGGGTGAGGTTTTATTCTCGCCTCAGTAGCCTCGTATCACTGCCCCCCCCAAAAAAATTTAAAATCTAGTGTTCAGCGAAATAACAATGTCAAATACAGGTAGCCTAGTTGAATAATTAACATCCAATCACATTAACCATTACTCTCTTGACCAAACATTTAGAAACGTGACAATTTGAAAAATAAGCCACGGGAGTTTTTTGAGCGACAATAAAGACGACTTACAAGCATAAAAGCAACAGATACCATTAATAAGAAGGGACTAGAAGCGTCTTATATGGTGAGCTACCGAGTGGCTAGGGCAGGCAAGCCCCAAACTATTGTGGAGGACTTAATTCTTCCTGCTGCCGTGGATATGGCTGGGTCAATGCTGGGGGAAAAGGCCCAAATAACTATACAGACAATGTCTTCATCAAACAACACTTTCACGCATTATTGACATGGCAGGAGATGTTTTGAAACAATTACTGCTTCGCATACAAGCCAGTGAATTCTATGCGTTACAGCTGGATGAGTCAACAGACGTGGCGGGCCTGGCACAGCTCCTGGTATATGTCCGTTACGTTTATGGGGTCAATTAAGGAAAACATCCTCTTCTGCAAACCACTGGAAACCAGGACAGCATGAGAGGATATTTTTAAAGTATTGGACAGCTTTTGTGACATCAAATGGAGTTTGGTGGTCAAGACGTGTTGGTATCTGTACTGATGGCGCAAAAGCCATGACTGGGAGACATAGTGAAGTGGTAATGCACGTGCAAGCAGTTGCTCCCGACGCCACTTGGGTAGACTGCAGCATCCACCGAGAGGCTCTTGCTGCCAAGGGAATGCCTGACAGCTTGAAAGACATTTTGGACACTACAGTGAAACATGGTTAACTCTGTTAAAGCAAGGCCCCTGAACTCTAGTGTATTTTCTGCACTATGTAATGATATGGGCAGCGACCATGTAACACTTTTACAACATACAGAAGTGTGCTGGTTATCAAGGGCCAAAGTATTGACACTTTTTTTTAAATTGAGAGACGAGCTTAAAGTCTTCTTTACTGACCATCATTTTCACTTGTCTGACTGATTGCATGATGACGACTTTCTCAAATAACTGGCCTATCTGGGTGATGTTTTTTCTCGCCTGAATGATCTGAATCTAGGATTACTGGGACTCTCCGCAACTATATTCAATGTGCGGGACAAAATTGAGGCTAAGATTAAGAAGTCGGAGCTCTTCTCTGTCTGCATTAACAAGGACAACAACACAGGTCTTTCCATCATTGTATGATTTTTTTTTGTGTTCAAATGAACTCAAGCTTACGGACAATGTCAAATGTGATATAGCGAAGCACCTGAGTGAGTTGGGTGCACAATTACTCAGGTACTTTCCTGAAACGGATGACACAAACAACTGGATTCATTATCCCTTTCATGACCTGCCTCCAGTCCACTTACTGATATCTGAACAATAGAGCCTCATTGAAATTGCAACAAGGGGTTCTGTGAGAATTACATTTTATCAGAAGCCACTGCCAGATTTCTGGATTGGGCTGCGCTCAGAGTATCCTGCCTTGGCAAATCGCGCTGTTAAAACACTGATGCCCTTTGCAACCACGTACCTATGTGATAGTGGATTCTCAGCCCTCACTAGCATGAAAACTAAAATGATTTAAGACAGACTCTCTCCAATACAACCCAACATTGCAAAGTTATGTGCATCCTTTCAAGCACACCCTTCTCATTAACCTGTGGTGAGTTATTCACAATTTTCGATGAACAAATAAAGTTTTATATGTAAGATGGTTAAATAAAGAGAAAAATTGTTGATGATTATTATTATATTATTATTTGTGCCCTGGTCCTATAAGAGCTCTTTGTCACTTCCCATGAGCCGGGTTGTGACAAAAACTCACACTCATTCTTATGTTTAATAAATGTATCGTATAGTGTGTGTGTGGCAGGCTTACAATAATGGCAGAAAACCTTTGAGAGTGCGCTGACCCTGGTGCTAGAGGGGGTACGCAGCTGGAGGTTGAACGTTTGAAGGGGTACGGGACTATAAAAAGTTTGGGAACCACTATCTACCAGAAACACTACAACAACAAAAGGGCAGGTTTGGAGACCCCTGGTGTAGGTCACACAACAATGTATGTAGGGAGAAGCTGTGTGTACTGTAAGTTAAGAAACACAGCGCTGGCCAATGTTCTAACCTGCAAGTTGGCTTCTAAGAGCCTCTGATTCGGTGGAGAGCGATGTGCACTGCTCTTCTTTTTCGCCAAGCTTCTGAAGCAACTCTGAAAGAGAGAATTAAGAGACTGACACTATTAGCTTGCATCATTCAAGCGCTTAGCACCATGCAGCACAAATACATGTACTAATCTACTGTGTACTGCCTGGCCCTGTGGACCAATATAATACATAATTTTTTATAAAAACCACATCATTCAATTAGCTTGAAGTCAACATTTTGTCTCTAGGAATATGATACGCCTTGCTGATAAAAACACGTAACCCAAGTCATAAGAAAACAAAGACTAACGTTACAGGAACAACATGGACCAGGACCAACAATATATTTACCTTGCATAGTTTGTGTTGACTTAGTCTGATCGTCTGTGCTTTCTGACAGTTTTTGTTTCTGAGGAAATAAAACT
The DNA here is from genome assembly GCF_965601325.2 of Salmo salar. Classification (NCBI taxonomy): domain Eukaryota; kingdom Metazoa; phylum Chordata; class Actinopteri; order Salmoniformes; family Salmonidae; genus Salmo; species Salmo salar. The sequence goes on along the minus strand of NC_138314.1, from coordinate 19,575,366 downwards.
TTGATGAATACATCCGTGCATGCGTTAGTCAGAAAAGTATTCCATGACAATCCTCAAAATGGTTGCCAATTACTAATGTTATACACAAGTTTCATCATAAGTGTATAACTGAAAGTCTACCTATAGGCAGACACTTTGTATCATTCCCATGAAAACAAAAAGCTAGCATTTCAATACTATGCTCTTCCTTACCTGAGCTTACCTTAAGCCCTACAGTCCCATCAGTCATGCAAGGCCACCCACTCCTATTCCCTGGCTCCTCACCACCCCACATAAGCGCTAATACTCACCAGGTTGCCCAGCTCTTGCTCCAGAGAGCCCGTGTTCTGCTGCACAGAGGTCAGGCTCTGCTGCAAGGAGAGTATCTCCTGCTGCCTGCCCTCCAGCTCAGAGCTCAACTCACTGACCTACAGCCACAGGCCAGGGCGTGACACCATGGACATGGAGGACATTTTGGGGGGGGAATGAATGAGTGACATTATGAATATAAAGGACAAACTAAAAATGAATCTAATTAAAACAAAGTAATGACTTTGAAGGTAAGGGTAAATCATAACATGACATACCAGTTGTATTTATTTCATGCCTATATTTCTGGAAAACTCACATGGACGTAAAATAGAAACTGGATACGGTCATGGACAATGGGAGGATGGTATGGGTATGGACCTACCTTGTTGCCCTGTGAGCAAGCTTGTCTCTGGGCCTCCTCCAGCTGGGTCCTCAGACTCTGGAGCTCTTGGTTACCTTGGCCTGCCTGGGAGCGCAGAGCCTCCATAGCTGCCACCTGCTCCTGGACCTCCTTGGCCCTGTCCTGGGTCTGCTGGACTAGCTTGGCCTCCTGCTCCTCCAGTTCCTTTACCTTCAGCTCAGCAGTGTGCAGTTTGACTAGCACATCCTCCATCTCCACCAGGTGCTGCTCCTCAGCACTCTCCACACTGGACCGCAGGCTCTCCTCCAGGCGCTCCTTCTCCTCTGACATGACCAGCAGCTGTTTGTTGAGCTCCCCCGTCTCCCGTGCCCGGGCTGCAGCCTCTGCCTCACACCTGGCCCCAGCCTCTTCCAGTGCCTGCTTGTGCTCCACCTTCAGCCTCTCCAGGGCACTCTTGGTCTCCACCAGCTCTGTCACCTGGGAGCCAGCCCCTTTGCTGAAGGAAACCTTCATCTCCTCCATGGCCTGCTGGTGTGAGGTGATGGCAGATTCCAGCTTAGAGCTCCACAGCTCTATGACGTCTGCATTCTCCTTCTCGTTCTGGCTGACGCGCAGCTTCAACTGCTCGTTGTCAGTGGAAATCTTGGTGGATGACACTTGGAGCTGGGCCATTGCCTCACTGTGTGCCTTCTCCTCCGCTGCCAGCTTCTCCCTCATCCTGGCAAGCTCAACCCGTTGCTGGTCTTCCTGAGAAGCCAGCTGAGCCCTCAGAGAGCTCACCTCCTCCAGGAGAGGGGAGGTAGTGGAGTCAGAGCCCTCTGACTCTTGCTGGGCCTCCAGACGCAGCCGCAGGTCATCCACCTCCCTGGTCCTCAGCACCAGGTCCCTCTCCAGCTCCATTATGCGGGACTTCTCTGAAACCGTGGCCACCTATGGGACGGCACAACTCTGGCTCAAACAAAACTGTGTTCTTCAACTTTTGGAAACATTGTGATTGTACATGTACTGACAGGAAAAAACGTGTAGCTGTTGAATGCCCCTGCCATCAGACAGGTCTACGGGGAGGAATCTTTTTCAAAGAGGGTCCTATACAAACAGATGTCCACCATAGTTGCAGTAGTAGCGCAAAGCAAGTAAACAGTTACATAGGATGCCTACAGTTCAAATATTACACTGCTCTCTAGTGGATATAAAATGAAATCATATCATTCCTCACACGTGTATTGAACTACGCTCCCCAAGTGCTGCAGCATGCAGCATCTACTGGTTTTCATCCTTACCTTTTAATCAGGGGTCGATTTAGACCAGAATAAAACCAGATAGACTTTCTCGCCAACTAATGATATCAACCTATTAATTAAGTACCGGGGGAAAAGAAAACCAGTAGACTACGGCTGTTGAGAATGGCAGTTGAATACCCTTGCATTGGCTGACACCCCTGAGGGAAGCACAGAAGAATTGCTAAGGGATGGGAGTAGGAGAGAGACTTACAAGAGGCGGGGGATACTAGATGGGCAGGGCAATTGGGGCTTGTAGGATTGGGGGGGTGGGACAAAGGACCACTGGGAATAAGGGATGGTTGTATATAGGGGTGCTGTCTGGCTACCATGTGCTAACAGCAAAGTCGTTGAGACTGCTAACTGTGAGCAGCGGAACACATGGAGAAAGAGGCAAAAGAATCAGACGGCTTTGCCGTTCTCTGGCTAAAACCTAATCTAAAAAGAACAGAATTGTTGTATAGTTAAACTAAAAGTATAGTAAAAAAAATAACCCTGATGTTTTCAAGTGTTTTCAGTGACAGCAGTAAAGTGGTTAAGACTGCTGTACTGGTGACACACAGGAATGTGAATGGTTCATGTTTGACAAAATGGGAAGAAAATGAAAGCCTGCATAAGATGCTGCATATTATAAAGCAACTTTGACATTGGTTCTTGGAACAACAGATAAGGCCAATAGATAATATTAGTTGCTAGCAAGTAAAAAGATTATACAACTACACCATTCAATGTTTGCTCAGTGACATTCAAATGCAGCTACAGTGCCTTCAGAAAGTATTCATACCCCGACTTATTCCACTTTGTTGTTACAACCCAAATTGTTCTTTCACCCATCTACACACAATACCCCATAATGACAGTAAAAACATGTTTTTAGAAATTTTTTCAAATGTATTGAAAATGAAATACAGAAATCACATTTACATAAGTATTCACACCCCTGAGTCAGCGATTAAAGCTGTTAGTCTTTCTGGGTAAGTCTAAGAGCTTTGCACACCTGGATTGTACAATATTTGCACATTATTCTTTAAAAAAATATTCTAGCTCTGTCAAGTTGATCATTGCTAGACAGCCATTTATAAGTCTAACCATAGATGTTTAAGCCGATTTCAGTCAAAACAGTAACTAGGCCGCTCAGAAACATTCAATGTCATCTTGGCAAGCAACTCCAGTGTATATTTGGCCTTGAGTTTAAGGTTATTGTCCTGCTGAAAGGTGAATTTGTCTCCCAGTGTCTGTTGGAAAGCAGACTGAACCAAGCTTTCCTCTAGGATTTTGCTTAGCTCTATTCTATTTATTTTTATCCCCCCAAAAAACTCCCTAGTCCTTGCCGATGACAAGCATACCCATAACATGATGCAGCCACCACCAAGCTTGAAAATATGAAGAGTAGTATTTGCCACATTTTTTAAAGTTTTATTTTAGTGCCTTATTGCAAACAGGATGCATATTTTTGAATTGTTTTATTCTGTACAGGCTTCCGTTTCACTTTATTATTTAGGTTAGTATTGTGGAATAACTCCAATGTTGTTGATTCATCCTCACTTCTCCCCCATCACAGCCATTAAAACTCTGCAACTTACAGATAATTGTATTTGTGGAGTTCAAATATGAGGTAGTCATTCAAAAATCACATTAAACACTATAATGGCACACAGAGTGAGTCCATGCAACTTTTGACTTATTATGAAAATGTGTTTACTCCTGAACTTATTTAGGCTAGCCATAACAAAGGGGATGAATACTTATTGACTCAAGAAATTTCAGCTTTTCATTTTTAATTCATTTGTAAAAACTTCTCAAAACATAATTCCACTTTGACATTATACAGTTATTGTGTGTAGGCCAGTGACCAAAAAAAATCTAAATTTAATCGATTTTAAATTCAGGCTGTAACAGAACAAGGTGTGAAAAAAGTCAAGGGGTGTGAATACTTTCTGAAGGCACTGTAAATATTGACTCCTACCGTTCCCAACCCTCTAAGGCAGAAAAGGTCAGAAAAACAGCATATGGAAGCCAGTGCTACAGGTATCTGGAGATCCTCTGTACCCCATCCCAAGATTTTCAACATTACCCTGGCCCCATCCCCACTCCACCCCTCTTTCTAAACGCAGAACTATGTAGAGCAAGATCCATTACCCTAGTGTCTTCTAACTCTCTCTGGAGTTTCTCAGCTTTGGTCTTTTCAAAGAGCAGGCTCTGTTCAAGCTCCTTAATGTGGGCATGCTCCAGTTTGGTCTGCGTCTGTTAGTAAAGAAGGGAGAGGAAGAGAACACAACCAGTGCCACTATCACATGCCAGCCCAACACAGAGAGGAAGAGGGAGGTGGGAAGATCTGCGGGTGGGTGGAGGAGGGTGTGGAGGGAGGTGGAGTGGGGATATGGAGGGGAAGGGTACCCCATGCCTAGCACAGGTGAGCATTGGGGATGTTGCTGAAGGAAGGTGATATGAGGATATGGGAGAAGGAGCAAGGGAAATGGGGAGATGTGTTATGCTTATGGGTATGCAGAGGAATACATGCAGAATGACCTGGTGAACCACGACAGGGACAGACTATGAAGGAATGCATAGAGTCATGTGTGAACTGAGTGAGTGAGCTGGCAAATGAGTGAAAATCTAAATGGACGAGACCCCCCCGCTTTACTCCATGACATGGAAGGCCTTCATGCACAGAAAAGGGACAGCAACTCTGCTCTCTTTTGTGATTTCTCCCATTTGTAAAGATCACTGATCAGTAGATCAATAAAGAAATACCAAAAAACCATGTACATTTATAAACAACTTAGAACAGACAAAATCAGTAAACACTGTAGAATATGGGGCAAAACATATAAAATGGACTAGTACTCTTATAATGTAGGCCCCACCCTCTGATAAACACCTCCCCCCTCCCAAAACGGATACATTAAGTTTAATATTAAGGTTAAAATGCCCCTAATAATTCAATGCTACCAAGTGCAGAACATTTACTTTGGATTTCAACAGATTGCAATGGGAAGGTCAGAGGTCAAGCCTGTGACTAGGCTGTGAGATGGTGGAGGGGAGCATCTCCAGTGGTTCCATGCTTAGCACTGGGCCAACATGACGGACAGGGGGAGGAGAGGAAACAGAAGCAGTAACATCACTGATTGAAGTAGGTAGAGGACAACATTAGTACACCATCAACTGTTGCCGAGTTGGTTTGGTTTAAGGGTTTTTTGTAAGTTTGTTTTTAAAAGCTGCATGCATGTGCTTAATACATTTGTTGCAGTAATTAGTACACAGACCGTTAGTACGCAAACAAAATAAGATAAAAAAAGGGGTTTTACTTCTAACCCTGTGGCACTCATTTTTAAAGATAACGTTTGTAGTGGAATGCCTTCAGGGTAATTGGGATGGTCCCGATTGTAGTGGCACTGTGGGATAGATAATGACAAATCATGTTCATGTTAACAGCCACCCTGAGCCCACTTGCTTCCGAGTCTCTGCTCCGTAACCAAAGATATGGGTTGCCAAGGGAGAGGCAGAAATAGTTTGTTGTTTTCCCCCAAAATTGCCCACCTTTCCTCATTCCCATCAAATAGAACTAGAGATATGTGTTGGGGAACAACACTGTGCTAACCTTAGTCTGATGTACCACTGGTATTTTCTAATTTCTTACATAGTCATGAAATGAGAAAGACCTCCAGATTTGTGCAGATCGGCCTGAGAAAGGCACTGCGCAAATTTGGAATAGTAGTTTGGGGGCGTTATTTGTAGATCAGCGAGTCTGCGCAGTGCCATGCTCAGGCTGACCCTCTACAATGCGCAGTAGCATGACTTCATGGATACTAGAAGAGCATGAGAGCCAGGCTCAGTCAGATCTGATTCTGACACAACCCTGCTCCATGTGGGAATGGATGACCTTGCTGTCACTTGTGAGTGCCATCAGCACCATAGAGAGAATGAGATTTCAGTCAGAGTCTCATTTTACAGGGCATATGAGATGGCTGTGGGCAGTGGGCAGGACGGATCTCTGGTCTACGTAGACAGACAGGAGAGAATATGTAATGCTCAGTCCTTGGCATACTAGACTAAGGAGATGTCACTGATCACTACCCTGCCAACTTAGAATCCCAAGCCGGAGGCCAAACTGTTGACCTAATGCATACAGAGTATCTAAATAGTGACCTTCGGTAAGATATATTAATTCCTTACGTTAGAAACTATAAGGCACATTCTGCACCACTCTAACCTCAGGGATCGGGAGCAGGGATGTTGCAGAGTGACTTAATTCCAGAGAGGAAATCCAGTCTGCATTGTCATCAAAACGCTTTACCTCGAAATGTCCCAATTTGACAAGACAGGAAGTTTCAACGGCAGTCCTGATGAGCGTTGGTGTACTTCTGATACACCTCAGCATCAAAGTGATTCATTCCAGTCGCTTAGGGGCAGATTTCGACTCGAGATAGGGGCATGTGAATCAAAGATTCTACTCTGTGCATACAAAGGAAAGCCGTATACATATTTCTGGAGTGTGTGTAGAACAGTGTGTGTTTACCTCCAGATCGCCTTTGGTAATGCAAGCTTCCTCCACGCGAAACTGAAGGTCCTCCACCTTTCTATCACACAGAGGACACTTCATATTATAGTTCAGAAACATTGAACACAAGAGGTCTGAAAAGGAATCATGGGTCAAGAGGTCTGAAAAAGGGTTTCAAATCTGAACATGGAATCAAATTCTAGGTTCTAAATTCAACACTCCACTGTGGAGATTGGATACGCATACTTCATCTGCCCCCCCCATTTTCCTTTTGTGATACTGTGCTGATAATCTTCGAAACACATATTTCCACCATCAGAACATAGTTATACCCATAGTAAGACCCCATGCCCCCAGGTCTCTTGTCACCCCACACCCCTCTGAAGCCTCACCTCTTCTCCTCCTCCAGCTGATTGAGCAGCTCAACCTTCTCCTTGTCAGCAGCCTCCACCAGGGTGCGTAACTGGTCCATCTTGGCCTCCATCTTCACATGATACACATGAATATGCATTCATTAAACAGGTCATGAATATAGGTCCTGAGACACCCAAGAAAAAACTATATTATTATTATCAAGGCAGCTATCATAAGGTGAATCCACCAATTTGTAAGTCGCTCTGGATAAGAGCGTCTGCTAAATGACTTAAATGTAAAACACAATCCTGTTTTTTATTTTACAGTGTTGAGCATTGACAGCAGATGGCAGTGCAGAGGTTTATGTGATATGAGTGTTTGATTGAGGTACAGCACTAAGGTGTTTTCATGGCGCCAGGTTTGTCATTGTCATGCATGACATAATACACTTTCGCTAATGAGAGTTCCAACACTGGAACGTCCTGGATCTCATCTGTGGGGAATGTGTGTGTAAATAATCCTGAGGGCGAACCTTGTATGCTGTGTGTGTGTGTGTGTGTGTGGTGTGTGTGTGTGTGTGTGTGTACATCATGACAGGGGACGTATGTGTGTGTGTATGCATAAGCCATAAGGGGGAGTGTGTATTGACCTGTTCCTGGTCATCTCTCAGCAGGGTCAGTTCCTGCTCCACCTCGCCCACATGGGTGGTTGCCTTGGCCACCTCTGCCCTCTCCATGTCCCGCTCCGCCATCAGCTGCTCGATGTGCTGCTGCTTCTCCTTCAGCACCTCCTGAACTGCTGTGGTGCCAGAGATCTTCCTTGAGTACCGTGATGACGTTTCTGTCAGCTGTGGTAGGGGCCCGGAGAAGAGTGTTTAAGACTGGTGAATTGGGGGATGGAGTTCTTCCAGACAAGACCCAATTAAAGAACAGACATCTTGTTTACACTGCAGGTGTGTACGTGTGTGCACTTATGTGTGTGCGTCTTTGAGTGTGCACGTGTTTCTCACCAGGCCTGTGCGACTGGGCTTGGCGCTGACAGAGGAGGTCACAGAGCTCATGGAGCTGATGGAGGAGGTGCTGGGGCTGCGCTTCAGGCCTGAGGGCGTGGCCACCACCTTCCGCACCGTGGTCTTTGCCTTGGCCGGCGTGGTGGAGGGGAAGCCGATGCGCGTGACCTTGTGGACCGGGGCAAACAGGCCATACTTGGGTTGGCACTGAAAGTATCTGGGGAAACACAAATGAAGGGCATAAGACAAATAAAACATGTCAGTGCCAACTTTTTTTCTCTACAATATATGAATAACACCCATGAGACTTGGCTGTTCTTAACTCTCTTTTATACAAATTGGTTACCAGGGAGTGGCATCTTTCTCAAGCCTGTGTGATAATCCTCTCTGGTCTGATTACCTGGTTCCTGCCACTGCCCCATCGTTCTTTCCCAGGGGCTCATCCAGTTCCACACCACACCACTCTCCCTTGGCAAAGTCCGTTTCACCAAGAAAGCGAACCACACCAGCTTTTGTGCCACCAACCTGCAGAGACAGTACAAAGAAAGAGTTTAGAAAAGCCTAATAAAAATAATACCAATAATAATTTAACTTATAGAGCACTTTTCATTACAGAAAGAATATCCACGCGCCTAGAGGGTAACTAGCTTGGCTTGCAATAAAACCACTAAGGTTTATAATCAGCATTTACTTTTCCAATTCTCTAAAGGGAGAAGTGAGAAAAGCACCCTCCCTTCAAGTGAATATTGCGAATATTTGATCTTGTATCTCCACAGACAGTTTGTTTTAGTTTGCTACTATATATGGTATTTTTGTGGACAGTCCCTGTCACATTTCCTCTGAGCATCAGTGACACACTTCCTCTCAACACAACGTGTTACACAGCCTGAAGCTGACTATGAGAGAAAGAGAGAGGGGCCTTGGCCAACACTCAGGAAGGAAGGTGCTCATAAGACAGAGCTTGGCTGTGAACCGAGTGACTATACACAGACACTGAGCTCACCGAGGCCTGTTAGAACGTACGTTCTCATTGGTCAGTGAGAAGTTGGGAGTGAGGTGGGTGGAGACTTTGTTCTGCAGACACATTCCTGAGTGATTACCATGGTGAAAGGGGTCAGTCATGTGACTCTGAGACCAGCCTGTATTTACGGCAAAGTCGCCACACAAGGGGCAAGAGCAGGGGGTGGAGCCAGGGCTTGCCCAGGGGAGAGGGGGAACATTTGAGACCAACTTGCAAAGATGAACTAGCGAGCAGTTGCAGAAAAATAAACATTCACACCTATTAACCGAACGGAATGAACCAGGCTTCAGGATAAAAGCTGCCTGATCCAAAATAACCGCTGCTTTCAAAGTGTTAATGAACTAAGCCATACCAAAACACGGTCTCCATTCTTCAGCTCCCTCTCTCCCTTCTTGACCGAGCCGGTGTCTGAGAGGTTGGAGATAGACTCGCTGTTTGTGCGTGCCAGGTTGGAGGCTGGAGTGGCGGGCATTGCAGTTGAGGCCTTCTTGACAGAGGGGGTGTGAGAGGCCAGGCTGGCGGTGGAGGGGGTGGGTGACCCAGCCCGGGATGGAGGTGCTGTCTGAGTCCCGTTGGCCTCGCCCTCTGTGTAGGACAGCTTGGAGGGGCGAGTGAATATCCCCTTCAAGGGCTCACACTGGAAGTACCGCACCCCTGCCACCGAGCCATCGTTCTTCCCAATGGGCTCATCCAACACAATGCCAGCCCACTGTCCTGGTGCAAACTGAGCATCCCCCAGGAACTGCACCACGCCAGGTTTGTTCCCATTCACCCACACCCGCTCCCCGACCTGGAAGTTCTCCCCGCCATCTTGCGTTCCCACTGCACCGCCACCTGGAGTGGACTTGTCGGCTGCGACTACTTTGGATCCGGCTGCAGGGAAACGGGTGGAAAACATCCAATTACTGCCAGTGAGCCAACTTCACTGAGCTAACAGATCTAACATGAAGGAGTTAGCTCACAGAACATGACACATTTACCTTGTTATTCAATACTTCCAAACTCTTACCCCATAGTGCCATATGTTACGTACCATCAACAATTACTGTTGCCTGATATTCTATATACAAATAAACTTGGTCAAATGTTAACAGCTGACCAATGTACAAATAATTGTTTATTGGATGACATCATGAGGTCAAACTTCACAGTCACATTTTCACATGACCTCTGCTGCAACACTTTGAAACAAAATAGCAGCACATTTCACACAGCAAGATAAAGAGCGCTGTGTCTAAAGCTTCTAGTGGACACAATTCACCCAATTTCTCCTACTAAAAAATATAGGTAATCCACCATTCAGCAGATCCAGACTGATGAAGCCGTAAAGCCCCTTTTATTGCAACCGTAAGCCGATTGATGACATCCAAGCCAGGGGTTAAGTGCTGTAGCTCCCACAGCCTGGAATGAGAAGCAGCCAGGCCATGTGAACTGCTGGTGCTGAGGAGGAGCTCTTACCAGTGGAAGGGGAGGTCTTGGTGGCTGGCGCCCCCGTCGGCCTGCCTATCTTGCTGGGTGCTTTGAGCCCGCTGGGCTTGGCTTGGCTCATGTTTCCTCTCTGTGTGCTGTGAAATCCACAGGGCCTTTCTGTCTGTCAGTGGGCGCCGGCTGACCCCAAACCATCGACGTAGTTGTGCTCAGCCTCTAAGATGACAATGCCCTCTGAGTAGCAGCACCAAAATAAATGAACCAGAAATAAAAGACAGGAAAAAGGGGTGAGGGAGGGAAAAAAAGGACCCTGTTAAGAGAAAGGAGATATATTAGTGCAACAAACAACTTTGTACAGTATGCACTTTTTAAATATTAGCCTATTTACTTTGCATAATAGACTACTAATGATAATAAACCAGCATAATAAACCACATTAAAGGAAATGGGATTTTCAACAACCATAGGCTACTTCAATTAAATGGAAAGCCAGGAGGGAGTGTTGTTCCACTGGTCCATTTTTTACTTTGTGGAAATGACTTTTCAAAACACTGGCTTCTTACATTGATTTGTTCATTTGGTTCAACTTCAGCATCATGGGTGGCACTGCCAAGGCTTATTGTTTACTATGGATTAATGGTGAGAATAGATGGGCTGAATGGTCTGTCCTCGACATTCAAATGATCTTATGTCAATGTAGGCAGTCTGTTATCGCAACAAGCAGAATCTCTCCCCCCGTCACAGTGAGCTCTAAACTAAAAATACTCAGTCACAAGCCAGGCCACATTCAAGTGTCTCTGTGTCTGTATTTGTCACCACCATACGCAAACAAGTTCTCTCGCTTTCCCTTTCACTCTCTCACACATGCAAAGTCGATCAGTCTTCTGTATCAACGACCCCAGTACCATTCATTTGCACTCATATTCGATGTTTTGTTGTTGTTGTGAAAGACAAACAGTGTGAGGCACCTGACCAGAGCATAAATCTTTCAACACCAGACATAAAGACCCCAAGGCCCCTACTTGTCAGCCAGAGTACACTTCTTTTTTGCTCAATAACATGTTGTTCTATCCTCACGCAGTTCTTAAAAATGGGCCCATTACATTAATTTAAAGCACAATGACATCTTTCTAAATTCCTCACATTCCCACCACTAGTGCTCTGCTGTGTTAATGTGTGTTTGCCAGGGTTTACCAACCAATCAGGCCTAGCCTACAGCTCTGTCCTCATCAAGCACAACTCGTGAGTCTTGGGCCCTCCCTCTTCACCATAAACTGTAGAGTTCGTGTGAAGAGGGAGGGATTAGTGCATAAACAGAAAGGAGTAGGGTGTTTAGCAGCCCTTCTACAGGACAGACTACTTTAGCTAATAGCTAAAGATGCTACAAGGGTCTAGCCTACCCGTTACTACCAGACTGACAATGAAAGAGTGACCTTGCCAAAATCTGGAAATGTTTGTGTTGTCTTTTAAAGATCTCTCAGTAAGGATAGATAACACTACAATTAGGATACCTATTAATATGTGACAAATAGCATTAATAATGTAGTAACTGATTATTTTTTTATTTCACCTTTATTTAACCAGGTAGGCTAGTTGAGAACAAGTTCTCATTTGCAACAAAGAAAACAAAAAGTCTATATACAGAGTGCAAATAAGGTAAGATAAGGGAGTTAAGGCAATAAGTAGGCCATGGTGGCGAAGTAATTACAATAAAACACTGGAATGGTAGATCTGCAGAAGATGAATGTGCAAGTAGGGATACTGGGGTGCAAAGGAGCAAGATAAATACATAAATACAGTATGGGGATGAGGTAGGTAGATAGATGGGCATGCTGTAAGCAGCCCATGGGCTATGTACAGGTGCAGTGATCTGTGAGCTGCTCTGACAGCTGGTGCTTAAAGCTAGTGAGGGAGATATGAGTCTCCAGCTTCAGAGATTTTTGCAGTTCGTTCCAGTGATTGGCAGCAGAGAACTGGAAGGAAAGATGACCAAAGGAGGAATTGGCTTTGGGGATGACCAGCGAAATATACCTGCTGGTGCGCGTGCTACGAGTGGGTGCTGCTATGGTGACCAGTGAGCTGAGATAGGGCGGGGCTTTACCTAGCAGAGACTTGTAGATAACCTGTAGCCAGTGGGTTTGGCGACGAGTATGAAGCGAGGGCCAACCAAGGAGAGCGTACAGGTCGCAATGATGGGTAGTGTATGGGGCTTTGGTGACAAAACAGATGGCACTGTGATAGACTGCATCCAGTTTGTTGAGTAGAGTGTTGGAGGCTATTTTATAGATGACATCACCAAAGTCGAGGATCAGTAGGATGGTCAGTTTTACGAGGGTATGTTTGGCAGCATGAGTGAAGGATGCTTTGTTGCGATATAGGAAGCCGATTCTAGATTTCATTTTGGATTGGAGATGCTTAATGTGAGTCTGGAAGGAGAGACAGTCTAACCAGACACCTAGGTATTTGTAGTTGTCCACGTATTCTAAGTCTGATCCGTCCAGAGTAGTGATGCTGGACGGGCGAGCAGGTGCGGGCAGTGATCGATTGAATAGCATGCATTTAGTTTTACTTGCGTTTAAGAGCAGTTGGAGGCCACGGAAGGAGAGTTGTATGGCATTGAAGCTCGTCTGGAGGTTAGTTAACACAGTGTCCAAAGAGGGGCCAGAAGTATACAGAATGGTGTCATCTGCGTAGAGGTGGATCAGAGAATCACCAGCAGCAAGAGCAACATCATTGATGTATACAGAGAAGAGAGTCGGCCCGAGAATTGAACCCTGTGGCACACCCATAGAGACTGCCAGAGGTCCGGAACACAGGCCCTCCGATTTGACACACTGAACTCTATCAGAGAAGTAGTTGGTAAACTAGGCGAGGCAATCATTTGAGAAACCAAGGCTGTCGAGTCTGCCAATAAGAATGTGGTGATTGACAGAGTAGAAAGCCTTGGCCAGGTCGATGAATACGGCTGCACAGTAATGTCTCTTATCGATGGAGGTTATGATGTCATTTAGGACCTTGAGCGTGGCTGAGGTGCACCCATGACCAGCTCGGAAACCAGATTGCATAGCGGAGAAGGTACGGTGGGATTCGAAATGGTCAGTAATCTGTTTGTTACCTTGGCTTTCGAAGACCTTAGAAAGACAGGGTAGGATAGATATAGGTCTGTAGCAGTTTGGGTCTAGAGTGTCACCCCCTTTGAAGAGGGGGATGACCGCGGCAGCTTTCCAATCTTTGGGAATCTCGGACGATACAAAAGAGAGGTTGAACAGGCTAGTAATAGGGGTTGCAACAATATCGGCAGATAATTTTAGAAAGAGAGGGTCCAGATTGTCTAGCCCGGCTGATTTGTAGGGGTCCAGATTTTGCAGCTCTTTCAGAACATCAGCTATCTGGATTTGGGTGAAGGAGAAATGGTGGGGGCTTTGGCGGGTTGCTGTGGAGGGTGCCGGGCAGTTGACCCGGGGGAAGGGGTAGCCAGGTGGAAAGCATGGCCAGCCGTAGAGAAATGCTTATTGAAATTCTCAATTATAGTGGATTTATCGGTGGTAACAGTGTTTCCTAGCCTCAGAGCAGTGGGCAGCTGGGAGGAGGTGCTCTTATTCTCCATGGACTTTACAGTGTCCCAGAACTTTTTTGAGTTAGTACTACAGGATGCAAATTTCTGTTTGAAAAAGCTAGCCTTAGCTTTCCTAACTGCCTGTGTATATTTGTTCCTAACTTCCCTGAAAAGTTGCATATCACAGGGGCTATTCGATGCTAATGCAGAACACCACAGGATGTTTTTGTGCTGGTCAAGGGCAGACAGGTCTGGAGTGAACCAAGGACTATATCTATTCCTAGTTCTACATTTTTTGAATGGGGCATGCTTATTTAAGATGGTGAGGAAGGCACTTTTAAAGAATAGCCAGGCATCATCTACTGACGGGATGAGGTCAATGTCATTCCAGGATACCCCGGCCAGGTCGATTAGAAAGGCCTGCTTGCTGAAGTGTTTTAGGGAGCGTTTGACAGTGATGAGGAGTGTTCGTTTGGTCGCAGACCCATTACGGATGCAGGCAATGAGGCAGTGATCGCTTAGATCTTCATTGAAAACAGCAGAGGTGTATTTGGAGGGCGAGTTAGTTAGGATGACATCTATGAGGGTGCCCGTGTTTACGGATTTGGGGTTGTACCTGGTAGGTTCATTGATCATTTGTGTGAGATTGAGGGCATCAAGCTTAGATTGTAGGATGGGCGGGGTGTTAAGCATGTCCCAGTTTAGGTCACCTAGTAGCACGAGCTCAGAAGATAGATGGGGGGGGGGGGCAATCAATTCACATATGGTATCAAGGGCACAGCTGGGGGCAGAGGGAGGTCTATAGCAAGCGGCAACAGTGAGACACTTGTTTCTGGAAAGGTGAATTTTTAGAAGTAGAAGCTCGAATTGTTTGGGTACAGACTTGGATAGTAATACAGAACTCTGCAGGCTATCTTTGCAGTAGATTGCAACAACGCCCCCTTTGGCTGTTCTACCTTGGCGGGAAATGTTATAGTTAGCAATGGAGATTTCAGGGTTTTTGGTGGTTTTCCTAAGCCAGGATTCAGACACGGCTAAGACATCTGGGTTGGCAGTGTGTGCTAAAGCAGTGAGTAAAACTAATTTATGGAGCAGGCTTCTAATGTTAACATGCATGAAACCAAGGCTTTTACGGTTACAGAAGTCAACAAATGAGAGCACCTGGGGAGTGGAGCTAGGCACTGCAGGACCTGGAATAACCTCTACATCACCAGAGGAACAGAGGAGAAGTAGGATAAGGGTACGGCTAAAGGCTATACGAACTGGCCGTCTAGCACGTTCGGAACAGATAGTAAAAAGAGCAGGTTTCTGGGCACGATAGCATAGATTCAAGGCATTTTGTACAGACAAAGGTAAGGTAGGATGTGAGTACATTGGAGGTAAACCTAGGCATTGAGTAATGATGTGAGAGATATAGTCTCTAGAGACGTTTAAACCAGGTGATGTCATCGCATATGTAGGAGGTGGAACAACATGGTTGGTTAAGGCATATTGAGCCAGGCTAGAGGCTCTACAGTGAAATAAGACAGTAATCACTAACCAGGACAGTAATGGACGAGGCATATTGATATTAGAGAGAGGCATGCGTAGCCAAGTGAACATATGGGTCCAGTGAGTGGTTGGGCTGACTGGGGACACGGCGATTCAGACAGTTAGCAGGCCGTTGCTAACAAGCTAACAGTTAGTAGGCCAGGGCTAAACAAGCTAGCAGTTAGCAGACCGGGGCTGGCAAGCTAGCAGTTAGCAGACCGGGTTAGCAAGCAAGCACTTAGCAGACCGGGGCTAGCAGTTAGCGGACCGGGGCAGGCAAGCTAGCAGTTAGCAGACCGGGTTAGCAAGCAAGCAGTTAGCAGACCGGGGCTAGCAGTTAGCGGACCGGGTCAGGCAAGCTAGCAGTTAGCAGACCGGGGCAAGCAAGCTAGCAGTTAGCCTTTGGTGAAGCCGTTGGCCCGGGAGTGGAAACATGTGTGGTACTGAAGGTAGGTCAGACTGAATTTTATTGACAGTCTGCTAAGACTTGCACCAAGTTAGGAACTCCAAAGCCTTGAAATAACGCCTGTGGTTAAGAGACAGAGCAGCAGGTGGACAGCAAGGTTAGGGCAGTGAGCCTCCAGCCTGCACATATCAAGTTACCACCTTACCACTGGAGGTCAACCACACACTACTGCAGTACTGCTGCTATTGCAACACAAACTATGTACTATTGTAGTAGTAGGGGGTATGTGGTCCTACAGAATGTCATCCAATAGGACCCCATTGCCTACACAACCATTCTACATCTGGCGTACTGTTTAGGCTATAAGGTGAGGCAACATCCGTAATGGAATAGTTCCAACTTCCTACATCCATTTCCCTGACTATTATGCTGCCAGCCCTCTGAGTGAGAGCATCTAACATTATCAAGTCGCCTTGCATAACGGAAAACTGCTAACTAAAATAATTCAAAATAGATCTTGCAGCTAAGTCACCGACACAAAAGCCTAGATCTATCGAGCGCTCTCTCACACACAAACACACATCTGCCTGAATGCCAAAATAGATCTCTCAGCAGCACAGAATAAAGGGTGAGTCAGCAGCATTGACCCAGTTTCCATGCAGCACTCCAGTTTTCCCTCGCTGTGTCTTTGAATGACACTGATTAGTGCCCCGAGGTCAGGAGGACGAGCACAGGCCCTCAAGGAAAAATCACAGAAATTATTGATATCTTTGTGGCAGCGAATAATGAGAGGATACATAGAAAGAGTAGAGGGGTCTATCTATTGTTGTGCCTGTTCTATTTAAGATAAGTTCACTATGTACTCACTATCTGTCTACTCTATAACAAATAAAAAAAGAGCCACTTTACCCCAAATGTCTAGGCCTACATTTTCAAAGCTGTAACAGTATTAAACAAAAAACAACCTCCCCAAAAACATGACTACGTCTTGTACATTGCGTTGCAAACTTCTTATGTCTTGAATCCATAGCAATGTTTGGAAAATGCTAAAGTCAACTTGCTTTCCCAAATAGACCAGCAATTTCTAGATTTGAAACCTGAGCCTTACATTTAGAAACTGTGGACGTCTTGTGCCTATGAAAGTGAGAGAATGTTCTCAGCTTTCAGTTTATCCCTGGTGTAGTCAGCTGGTAATGGTAGGCCTAATCCTTTGCTCCTGACTCCCACTCTAATCTCTCGTTAGGAAGGCAGCCAAACACCAATGTTCTGTCAATGCAGGTTTTGGGCAATTCACATATCCTAGTGATGAATGTGCAAAATGACATGGTACTATGGAAAAGTTACCATACCAACTTCTTAAACTAGGTTACTAGTCAGGGTATTTTCATTAAAATAATTCCCATACAGGTTAATTTAAATGAATTAACTTTGATTTGTTTAAATTTAAACTTACTTTCAAACCAGGATCATTTGCTGAACCGCTTGTTTGACCCCCTTCCTGTAGTGTGCAGACATTTTGTATTTTAGTGTCTCATTACATGTTTCCTATGGCACTGGGTTCACATGCCACCTGCGGAAAGTAAAGCACTTATTATGAATTTACACAACGAACTCCACCAGTGCATGCTGTAAATTTAGGAGATATCCAAAATCAGATAGCTTGCTGGTCCAACATTCAATTGTACTTCCAAATAGTTTTTCAATGAAGACGGCACTGTAAAAATAAACATAACCTTGGTGCTCTGTTGGGATACATGAAATGGGTGGGGACTGGAAGAGGACGTGTTCTGTAAATTAAATTTACTTCTGAAACTGATTTGAGGGCCCAAAACAGAGATAATCGACTTCCATGTATGATTACTTGTTGCAGGAGCTTATCTACAGCATATCTGGCTTAGCTAAACCATGCACAGTAGGGAAGCATCGCTCTGACAGTTAGTTAGTTCTCTGAATGCAAGAAAAAGGCAAAGGACCTTGCATTTTTCACTGTACAATATACTTTTTCTGACATCAGTGGTGAAAAAGTCTCACTAAATGACACCTCTAATTTGCTTATTATGAATAATTGCAATGCACTGTACCCTCCACTTCCCCATTCCCTTCATGAAGGGCAAAAAGAGTAATTCACTTTCTCAGAGAAATGGATGCACTTGTAAACAGTTACTTGTCTCAGGGCATAAATCTTGAAAAGAGTATTTAACCACTTGGTACTACAGACTAGGGTTGAATGGCAGGAACCCGGTTACTGAGATTTACAGCACAAAACCACTCTCTTTTCACGGGATAAATAACTGTAGAAACCGGTAAATTATAATAAAATATTTATAGGAACAGCATGGCGTGTAATGGAAGCGTTAAATTATATCCAATGTCTAAATCTGGCTTCTCTACGGCCTCTGCATGATGGAACAACAAAACTCAGGGTAGGTACAGACCATCTCAGATTGGAGCGCAGTTCACAATCCATGTAGATCTATCATCTTACCATGGTCTCTCTTTGCTACAGGTCGGCCTACATTTGCTGCAGCATAGTTCATAATATAAAGTCTGAATGCACGTTTAATTGACCCATCTCCATCCGGCTTTCAGGGATCACTTAATTTTCATTGTAAAGATAGGCTGTTTTAAAACACTGCAGCTGCAATAAAAATAAAAAAACTATCACTCGAATACCGTTGGTTTAAGTCAGTGCACCGCGTGAGCACCCTCTCGCAGTCTTTCTTTCCATCAATTCCATTCAAACAGATAATCCTGTTCTAGATTGATTGATATATATATATATATATATATATATATATATATATATACTGCTCAAAAAAATAAAGGGAACACTTAAACAACACAATATAACTCCAAGTCAATCACACTTCTGTGAAATGAAACTGTCCACTTAGGAAGCAACACTGATTGACAATAAATTTCACATGCTGTTGTGCAAATGGAATAGAGAACAGGTGGAAATTATAGGCAATTAGCAAGACACCCCCAATAAAGGAGTGGTTCTGCAGGTGGGGACCACAGACCACTTCTCAATTCCTATGCTTCCTGGCTGATGTTTTGGTCACTTTTGAATGCTGGCGGTGCTTTCACTCTACTGGTAGCATGAGACGGAGTCTACAACCCACACAAGTGGCTCAGGTAGTGCAGCTCATCCAGGATGGCACATCAATGCGAGCTGTGGCAAGAAGGTTTGCTGTGTCTGCCAGCGTAGTGTCCAGAGCATGTAGGCGCTACCAGGAGACAGGCCAGTACATCAGGAGACGTGGAGGAGGCCGTAGGAGGGCAACAACCCAGCAGCAGGACCGCTACCTCCGCCTTTGTGCAAGGAGGAGCAGGAGGAGCACTGCCAGAGCCCTGCAAAATGACCTCCAGCAGGCCACAAATGTGCATGTGTCTGCTCAAACGGTCAGAAACAGACTCCATGAGGGTGGTATGAGGCCCCGACGTCCACAGGTGGGGGTTGTGCTTACAGCCCAACACCGTGCAGGACGTTTCGCATTTGCCAGAGAACACCAAGATTGGCAAATTCGCCACTGGCGCCCTGTGCTCTTCACAGATGAAAGCAGGTTCACACTGAGCACGTGACAGACGTGACAGAGTCTGGAGACGCCGTGGAGAACGTTCTGCTGCCTGCAACATCCTCCAGCATGACCGGTTTGGCGGTGGGTCAGTCATGGTGTGGGGTGGCATTTCTTTGGGGGGCCGCACAGCCCTCCATATGCTCGCCAGAGGTAGCCTGACTGCCATTAGGTACCGAGATGAGATCCTCAGACCCCTTGTGAGATCATATGCTGGTGCGGTTGGCCCTGGGTTCCTCCTAATGCAAGACAATGCTAGACCTCATGTGGCTGGAGTGTGTCAGCAGTTCCTGCAAGAGGAAGGCATTGATGCTATGGACTGGCCCGCCCGTTCCCCAGACCTGAATCCAATTGAGCACATCTGGGACATCATGTCTCGCTCCATCCACCAACGCCACGTTGCACCACAGACTGTCCAGGAGTTGGCGGATGCTTTAGTCCAGGTCTGGGAGGAGATCCCTCAGGAGACCATCCGCCACTCATCAGGAGCATGCCCAGGCGTTGTAGGGAGGTCATACAGGCACGTGGAGGCCACACACACTACTGAGCCTCATTTTGACTTGTTTTAAGGACATTACATCAAAGTTGGATCAGCCTGTAGTGTGGTTTTCCACTTTAATTTTGAGTGTGACTCCAAATTCAGACCTCCATGGGTTGATAAATTGGATTTCCATTGATTATTTTTGTGTGATTTTGTTGTCAGCACATTCAACTATGTAAAGAAAATAGTATTTAATAAGATTATTTATTTCATTCAGATCTAGGATGTGTTGTTTAAGTGTTCCCTTTATTTTTTTGAGCAGTATATATATATCAATGTCCTAGCCTACCTCTTTCAGGTAATACGTTCAATGCAGTATTAGCCTTATATTTAGGTAATTAATGATGGGTTATACATAATAAGCTTCTAACTTATAGCCTCCGTCTCTTGCACAATACGCACCTGAGCCATCGCTGGTGTCGCTCCTTAGCTCTTGGAGTCCCATGTAGGAAAAGATAGACTAGAATAGCTTGCTGGACATAAATGTTTTTTGCATTTCTTATACCAATATACTATTTGAAGAGGTACGCAAGCTCTTGTTTCTGAATGTTAAATACAGTAGCAGCCAATAGAAATCACAGGTACTGTCATTGGCTGCCACCTTTCCAGCAAGTCAGTTCCTCAAATCTCTGCCCTGCTAGAGCTGCACTGGTCAATTGTAAGTGCTGTTATTGTGAAGTAAAAATGTCTAGGAGCAACAACGGCTCAGCCGCGAAGTGATAGGCCACACAAGCTCACTGAATGGAACCGCCGAGTGCTAAAGGATGTAGAAGTTGTCTGTCCTCGGTTGCAACACTCACTACCGGGTTCCAAACTGCCTCTGGAAGCAACGTCAGCACAAGAACTGTTCGTCGGGAAATTCATGAAATGGGTTTCCGTGACCAGACTAAGATCACCATGCGCAATTCCAAGCATCGGCTGGAGTGGTGTAAAGAGAGCGAGCGGTGGAAACGCGTTGTCTGGAGTGATGAATCACCCTTCACCATCTGGCAGTCCAACTGAAGATTGTGGGTTTGGCAGATGCATAGTGCCAACTGTAGTGTTTGGCGGAGGCCCTTTCTTGTTTCAGCATGACAATGCCCCCATGCGCAAACCGAGGTCCATACAGAAATTTTGTTGAGATCTATGTGGAAGAACTTGACTGGCCTGCACAGAGCCCTGACTTCAACCGCATCGAACACCTTCGGGATTTAATGGAAAGTCAACTGCGAGCCAGGCCTAATCACCCAACATCAGTACCCAACCTCACTAATGCTCTTGTGGTTGAATGGAAGCAAGTCCCCACAGCAATGTTCCAACATCTAGTGGAAAGCCTTCCCAGAAGAGTGTAGGCTGTTATTTCAGCAAAGGGGGGACCAACTCCACATTAATGCCGATGATTTTGGAATGAGATGTTCGACGAGCAAGTGTCCACATATTTTTGGTCATGTTGTGTATGAGTCAGCCTATTAATTATACAAATAGGCCCTATTATATTTCAAAATGAAAATCTAATTTGCTAGCCTATACTTGTAACTTTGTAGGCTACATGTGCTGCACTATAATCCCATGTTCTCTGCTTTAACATGGTTTGAACGATGTACGTAATTCCAGTCCATATAATACAGCACAGCAATACAATTTACATTAAAAAAGATTAGCCTACAGGAGCTAGTTTCATTTATTTACCCAAGAGAGCATATAGCTAGTTGTGTAATGTGCAACAGCCTATATCATATGTGTTGGATCACGGCATGATAATTTGGGCTAGGGCTCCTTAAAATGTCTTTAACGTCTTGCTCATCAGCATCAGGTAGAGTAAGTCTTACATTTTCGATCAAAGCTCTTATCAAATCCAGACACAGGCCTATTTATATGCTTTATAATGCTTTGAATGACACTTCCGGTTTCAGCGGGAAATACCGGGTTACCATGGAGAAAATACATTTATTCTCGGGATGGAACATTTTTTAAATACAAGGAAAATATTCAATCCTACAACAGACTGTGGTTGTAGAATGTACAAGAATCAGACAAGACTACTTGCCTAACCAACCTGGTCCAATATAATGTAGGCTAAGTGAAAATAATAATAAAAGTTCTAGCAGGAATTTTAAATCTAACACAGTCCAACTTTTCTCTGCATTAGATGCACCACAATAGCAATGAAATGGGCTGTCCCGTCAACCTTTTACTAAGCAAGCCGTTCTTCCCATCATTGTCTCAATGGAAATGCCAGTGTTGCTAGTGTATTGATGCAGATTCCTGCCCGATTTCCCTCCAAAGAAAAGACCAAGAATATAATTAGGCCTATAACGGAATGAAAGAATATCAGGGCAAATAACCTCATATTTTCTTTGTAACTATAACTTGTTACAATACTATAACCATGTTAGTACTACTTTATTCTGTGGGGTGCTGTAACAAACATGAAGCTGTGGGAAATCAATGTGCAGAAAAAACAATGTGCCCTATATGCTTTGTGTGGTTAACAATTGCATGCTGAAAAAGAGATTCAGGGACATGCAGGGACACTCAGCATGGGACTCATGGCTCTTGGTCTAAAAGACAGCTATTGAATAGCACTTGACTAGTCTTGACTTGTGCACCAGCCAGTGGGCAGGCTTAGCCTAAAGAAGAGCCTTGGCACCTGCCACATCTCTTGAAGAGCCTGCCCGAGCGAGTGGCTATAATCACAAACAATGGAAGGAGCTGAGCTGTGTGCCATCTGCACTCTCATAGGTTTTCTTGGTAATTTGCCCAATCATAAGGCCTACTATGTCCCTGTCCTCCCTCAAATCGCTTCCCAATATTGTACACTGTTCGACTGTAGAAAGTGTGAACAACACATCACACATTCGAATTACACACACCCCTGCTGCCCCCCACCACATATTGAACGCACTAAAGACATGCTCCAGCTCTTCTCTTTGAGGAACATCTACTGGGGGTCATTATATAGCCCCCTTAGTGATGGCAGCAGAAGGTGTGCGGAGCACAGACACTTCATTAGCTGTTAACAAAAAGGCAGGATCCTGCCACCCCCAATACCTATACCTCCCCACTTACAACCTCTGATAGGCCAACACGAACACAACCAGCCTGGTTCAGCACTTGTCTTCTAGAGCTAGAGTTGAGTTAGGCCTAATGCCCCCCCCCCAAAAAAAAAAAATCTAAGTTTGTTTTCATGGTTTGGTTGTGAAATAGGCTCATCAATACAGACACATTTTTCCTCCAGCGTTGACTGTACTTTAAAAAAGACAACTTTAGGACATTCAAAAAGCATTGTTGGGTTTACTTGTAATACCAAATAACTGTTATTTTTTAAGGGCCAGTTTCATCATAGCAGGCATAGAAATCGTACATATTAAATCGTAAACAATAGCCTCATCAGACAGCTCAGTTTGGGATCGACTAAATTCTGAAATATCAGTAGTACAGTGAGCAAAGCAGGAGTTTAAGACAACCAGCACTTTCTTGGATCAAAAAATTAAACAAATATGAGATCAAACAAGCCTGGCTGGTTTGTTTTAACATTTAGCAGATTCATGTGAAAACAATTAAACTGTAAACTAATTTCTTGTAGTGGTATGTTATGTTATTGTTTGTTGATGGTTTTGCTGTAAATCAGAGATGGTAGTCAAACACCAGACTCAATGCCATAGATATTATTCAATAATAAATGGTGAGCTCACTGGCACACTTTCTGTTACTCATCTTTCTCTAGTCTAGCAATTCAAATGAGCTTTCAGAGCAGGGCCAATACCAAAGAGTCCTCACTTGTTGGGCACCTGAGATGCCCAAGAAGTGAGGAAACCAGGTTAACTGTTGGCAACCTAAAACCTGCCTGAGCTCTTTTCCCCTGAGTATATAAGGGCCTGGCTGCCTCTGCAGAGTACAGCCCTGAGGCTGAGAGCAGGGTCAGATCCACCACCGAGCCTGGCACAGAACACAGAGGAACGTAAGGTCAAATAAACCTTGGGCGGTGCACCTGCTTCTGTTACCAGTAGAGGTCAAACTTCTTGAGCCTTGTTTGTGGACTTTGATCCAAGCATAAAAAGAAACCTAAGCCTGAAGTTCTCCATTCTGCTGAACTCTATCAATTATGAGGCCAAAAACTAGGCAGATGTTTTTCATGATCAAATGTCACCCAAACAGGTTTATCATTTAATCATTACTGAAGAATTTCAACTGAGAGCATGATCAGTGTCAAACAAGCACTGAAACCAAGTCAAGGTCACAGATATTTTTACACACGTCTTCCGTTTCATTTTTCTGTATTTATTTGTTTTTGTTATTTTAACTACTCTATGGTTATTATTTAAGCAATAACACGAGGGGGTGTGGTATATGGCCAATATACCACGGCTAAGGGCTGTTCTTATGCACGCCGCAACACGGAGTACCTGGACACAGCCCTTAGCTGTGGTATATTGGCCATGTGGTGGCTGGTAGCCTAGTGGTTAGAGCGTTGGGCCAGTAACCGGAAGGTTGCTGAATCGAATCCCTGAGCTGACAAGGTAAAAATCTGTCGTTCTGCCCGAGCAAGGCAGTTAACCCACTGTTAACCGGGCGCCAAAGACGTGGATGTCGATTAAGGCAGCCCCCCACACCTCTCTGATTCAGAGGGTTGGGTTAAATGTAGACGACTCCTTTCAGTTGAATACATTCAGTTGGACAACTGACTCAGTATCCCCTCCATTCCCCATATATAGCAAACCCCTGAGGTGTCTTATTGCTAACCAACGTAATTAGAACACTAAATAGAAATGTTTTGTGATACCTGTGGTATACGGTCTCATACACTACGGCTGTCAGCCAATCAGCAATCAAAGCTTGAAACACACAGTTACTAATATTGCTTAGATAACCATAATCTACTGATTTATTTTCATTCTTTATGCAGTGTGCACTGACCAAAACACAGGAATAATTATCACTGTGAATCAATTTAATGTTTGTGTGTCAATTAATCCCATAAGTAAGGGATGGGATGCCAACTGGCGATTTAACACGAACATTAAAATGTAATTCATTCATTCATAGAATAGATTACCTTGACCTGAGGTTAGGTACAAAGTATCAAGTGATTTTAATCACTACCATGTCAGAATATTTTACTCCACTACATTCTAAAAAGAATGTACTTTTTACTCTATACATTCTCACTGACATCCAAAAAGTCGTTACATTTTGATTGCTTAGCAGGCCCGGAGTGGTCCAATTCGTATCAAGAGAACGTCCCTGGTCATCCCCACTGACTCGCATTTGGCAGGCTCCCTAAACAAATGCTTCGTTCGTAAATTATGTCCGAGTGTTGGGTGTGACCCTGGCTATCCATACATTAAACCAAGAAAATCATCCCGTCTGGTTTGCTTAATGTAAGGAATTGAAATAATGTATACTTTCACTTTTTGTTTTGATACTTAAGTATATTTGAGCAGTTACATTTACTTTTGATACTTATATATTCAAAACCAAATAATTTGACTTACTCAAGTAGTAATTTACTGGGTGACTTTCACTTGAGTAATTTTCTATTAAGGTATCTTTACTTTTACTCATGTATGACATTGGGTACTTTTTCCACCACCGAATAGCATTTCCTTGAAGTTAGCTAGCAAGGTATAAATAAGCAAGCTGACAGAGACATATGGTTCGTTGAGTTTGCGTTGTTCTTCATGATCGTCCATTCGAACGGTTCCCTGGGACATCTCCCACGTGTCATAGTCTCACTGACGCATTACCATTCCAGTGTGTTGTTTTCAGTGTGGTCGATGAGGTGGCACATCTGGACATCGTTTGACAGTACCTTCGAAAAGTGCTATGATGCGAACTTGAAGAAAACTCGATTGTTAACCAAATCTAAATGTATTGAAACACTTGCTAGTAGATCGTCTCGCAAAAAAACTACACAAGCGAGTTAGCTAACATTAGTAGCTATACTCTGCCAGGCCTGTGCCTGCCAACTCAGCTCGCTAGCTACGATACTAAGTTATCATTACATTTGAGAAAACAGTGATTAAACTAATGACACATTTTCCCGTCTCTGCTCGCAGCAAGGCTATCATGAAGTTTCGAGAAAACTGACAAATACATGGCGTTCCGAAAGTTAGCTACCCAGTTGCTACGTTTTCATACTATTTTAGCTTTCCTAAGCCACGCAAACATGGCACACTGACAATGGGTTGCCATTAACGTTACTAAGGAAACGAACGTTAACTAGTTCTACTGATAGACGGAATCACAGGTCCGAACGCCGAATCGTACAGCAATGTCACCGCTGACAGACAACCGGTCTTGAACTAGCGATTATGATCTCTGGTTAAAAAATATATATATATAAAATCACGTCTTCTGTTAACATATAATCTCCAAATCAAAACATGCTGAAAATGTGGTTAGTTACCGGTTGTTAGCTAGCTAACCTTGAAGGCCCAGGTAGTAGTGGCTGGCTTGGCTTCTACCTCCAGTAGGCTAAACGATGTAGCCGTGAGCTAAAATGGGCTTAGCAACTCCCTTTTCCTCCGTGGGTTGTTGTGGGCTCATTGACCTGGCGGAGGGCCCGCCCGGCTAACCATAAAGCTAACGTGAGATAGCGGATGCAAGTCTTTTCACCAATCCTTACCTGTGGCACTCTCGTATGAACCGTTTCTTTGACAAAAAGCTAGATAGAAACAATCCCACACACTGCTGAGTTGTCTCCCCAACCGAAGCCTTCTGTTTCGAGTCCGACCGAGGTGCTGATTGAGTGATGCAATGACGTAAAATGGTCTCGCCCCTTTAGACAGTACATTTTTTTTAAATCTAATACTAGACCACAAATTGAACAATAAGTTACCAGAATTGTTATACGAACACGCAATAGGTTATAAGATCCATTTGCTAAATATATATATTTTTTAAACAAGCTACTAAACTTGCATTATTATTGCTCGTCTGTCAAAACGAAAAATCATTTACACACTTCAATTAGGACCATTTGCTCGGATTAACATTTTTTGAGCATGCCATTTCTGTAAAATATATATTTTTTTTAAATCCATATAGGCAATTCCCTGTAGTGATTTTGAAACCCTGTGTGGAACTTGCTTCCTTTTACCGTTCAAATTCTGGTAAGATTTGGGTTCTTTTCTAATAACGTACTTATTAGATGGTTTGACTGGAGAGAACAGTTGTACAATTTCAACCATCCAAAACACATACTGTACAGACCAATCATTTATTCTATGAAAGGCTATATTAGAGCAGGGCTGGTAGTAAAGAAAAGGAACAACGCTTTAGACCAGTCCATTTCTAGATCTAATTTTGGCCTGTCTCCATCAAGCACCATCAGGGCACGGCCCTTAAAATCAGCCCTCCAAATGGTTTATAACCTTGAACACTATTTAATAACAGAAACATGAGAAATTCATACTGCAAGCAGCCTCCCACATACTGTGTACGTTTAATTCAGCCATTCAATGGCAAAACTACAATTACAGTCCAATTTAGAATAACGAAAACAAACCATTGACCCCAAGTAAGTAGGCCGATCTCCTTTGACACTTCTGTAGACAAGTTGCTCTTAGTCAAATTTAATATGGTTACCTGAAAATGTCAAATTAGGTTTTGCTGCTCTCTAGTGCCATTATGTAGTAGCAATAACCAGATGCTTAACCAAGTTTATGATGCTGACAAAAAGACATACAATGGTTGTTACTTTTTTTTAAAAACGTGCAATATTAAGCAGAGCCATATTGCTGTAGTGAAATTCTGAATTAAGACACCGACTTCCCGTGTCAAAATAGAATTAAAATAATCCAGTTAAAAATCACCTCAACAATCCAACCAAGTTTCAAATGAACTTAAAATCAAGATGAATATGTCCTAATTTGATAGGAGTAGCCAATGGGAGGCTACTTTAACCATGAGAAGAGGCGCCAAGACTGCAAAGAGTCATAGAAAAATTATCAATCGATGTTAAAAACAGAAGAGGAAAAACATTTTATAAAATCTTATCTTTACACCTAAAAGAGCAATATAGGAGGTGTCAATGCTACAAAAATGATTTTATGTGAATGGCAAAACAGACACGCCAAAACTGGCTTATGGGGTTTCCTTAAAGAAAAAGTATTCTAAAAAACCTTGCGTCTTTATAGACCACAGCTAACTCATACGCATAAAATACATTCATTTTGGTACCAAAAAAATAAACCATTAAAAATAAGTTTGAATGACTAGTCACCAAACTGTTCAGCTCCAACTTGTGGCACACTTAAAGAAAAGTGTATGAATACCACAGATTTGTTAAAAAATAAAAAAAAATAAAAAGTGTTTATGCAAAAGAATCCCTGGATTTTAATTCAAGCCAGTCTTTTCACTTTTTCTTCGCCATATTTCGAGGGGAACCTTTCAGCAAGTCTCGGATTCGAAGGTATGTCCCGGTGGCCTCAGCAACCTCAGTGAATTCTGGCGTTTCCTCAAAGGGAATAATGCCATGTGCGAACCTACTCCGGTGAGGCACGGCTGTTACCTTCCCCACAGAGTCAGACAGATCTCCCTCGACAGCATCCTGATCTGAGGGGTCTGGCTGACGGCTCTCTTGTTGGACTGGTGTTTGCAGCAAGCTGGGCCTCTGTGCAAGCACATTGCCTCTATCTGCAGCAGCTTCAGGACTCATAGGGCTCTCCTCTTGGACTGGTGTTTTCAGCAAGCTGCTCTCATCTTCATCCACCTTGCCTTTAACTTCAACATCATCCTGACATTTGCTAGAAGATGGATCAACACTGATCTGCTCATCACTGTTGTGGCTGGAAACCTCCACAGATCCCTCCTTTTCCTCATCTTCAGCCTCACCTTCCTCCATCTCAGTTTCAGTGTCGACTTGGGCAGGTGTGGAGACGCTGGGTGAGCTGGGGAGGGGTGTTCCAACAGCTGGTGTCTCAGAGTCACTGTTGGTGGTGGTGTCAGCATTTTCCAATGCAGCCCAGATCAGCCTCTGCTGCTCCTCCAGCTCCTCCAGTGTCAGCTCTTCCTCCTCCCCACCTACAGACTCCTCACCCACTCCCACAGTGCGTCCCCGTAGAGCCGGTGAACCATTAGTGGGTGTGGGGGGAGGTGTTCCCTTAGGAAGAGGGGGTGGAGTGGGAGTGGCTGGTGGTGTACCATGAGGTAAGGGAGGAGGTGAACCAAAGGATGGTGAGTCGGGGGGCAGCGGGGGCTGGAACTGGAAGCTGTCTGAGCTCCGGTGGCGGCGGGGTGTAGTATCCTGGTCTGGAAACAGACACTGACAAGCGTTATGCACTGCCAGAGCAGGGAGGCCATTGCACACATACAACATAAGTGACTTTTGTTTTCTGCAAACAGACAGACCGCCCAGTCATGACAGTGAAAAGCAGAATTATCTGCTGGTTGCAATAGAGTAATTGTTTATACATTGTATTCAGACACCTGGAATAATAACACCGCTACCTGAATCAACATCCATATCTGAACTCCTGGCATCAGATCTCCTTTTCTTCGTCTGCTGCGGAGTTGATTCGGATTCATGCAGTCTCTTATTGCAGTTGGCACCAGGCTATTGGCAAAATATATTAGTTTATAGTGTGCACACATACAGTGGACAAACAATTTATTAAAATGTGGAATAGGAGAATTGTAGTTACCATTGGAAAATTGTTGGACAGATAGTCAGCAAAATTCTGCCTCATATGGTTATGCTGTATTGGAATAGAACCATATAGCCTGTAGTCCTAAAAGTCAGGGGGAAAATGTTGGTTGTAAAGGTCTACAAGTGGTGGCAAAAATCGGTATGCTTGTACCCTAATGATGGCCAGCAAACTGATTTCAAGAAGACTTACATCCTTCACACTAGGTGGTGCAGATATGTTGAAGCCTGGGAAATCTACTAGCTTGGAAACATCATAGGAAATACTTTGTCCATGGTCGACCTCTGTTAGTTCTCCATCTTTTGACACTAGAAAGGGTGAACACAATTTAAATACACAGCAGCCCAATATTAATTAAGAATCAGGAAAGATCAGTGATTCAACAAAAACTGCAAAGCAAGTGTTTAGTAAAGTGGTTATGGTCTCTCCGGGTGAACTCTTACCCTTCCCATCATATAGCGTGAGACCTGAATTCTCCATCTCTGCCTCCTTAAGCCAGCCAGGTGGGTAGCCTAACCGCCTCATGCGGTATATGTGAGGGGGTAGAGCGTTCATTTCAACTCCCAGTGCAGACATCAGCTCCTCACTGATCCATGCCAGAAACAAAAAGCAAAGGGTAACAGATTTGTGATACCAAAAACCCTAGTTCTACAACTTCCCTTAGACCTTGCAATAACTGAAAACAAATTAGTTTATTGTGTCAGTGCCTTCAGACATTTCAAATGCGCCTTACCTCATGATTCCAGGTTTGTATCTGGCAAATCGCTCCTCCACTTCCTCAGCATGGTAACGCTGATTGCTCAGGTTGCCCTGGTTACCCTGAGAAAACTCCTTCCGCTTCTCATTGATTCTGGCCATGTCCTTTGGCTAAGAGAGGAAATGAACAGAGCTGTTGATCAGGTATCAAACCTGGTTTTAAGCTCTTCTGTCTGCCCATGGTAAGTAAACAACTTTCATGTTATAAGATACATATTAAAGTCAAATGATATTCAAGACTTACCTGAGGACAGTCTCGCAGTTGATGACCATCCAACCCACAGTTGAAACAACAAGGCTTAGGTCTGTAGTGTAGGCACAAAAGCAACAATAAAATGTACAGATATTTCCTGCATAAAAAACAAAACCGCTGCTATACCTTTTTTCTTTCATCTGTACTTCCTGTCCATCTAAGGCGATGACCTGGCTGAAGACCTGCTGATATCTTTGCAACAATTAAGAAACTCAATTAAATGATGCAACTGTAGTTTCAACGTGCGTAACAAAACAGCACACTTTTTTACTCATATACCGACTACCATGTACATTAATACACCCAATGAAAGATAGAAAAGATAATGGTTCAAAAAGTGAGATTTCTTTTCAGTTGACGTTCTCCAACAAATAAAGCTGGATTCTACACTGAAATGTGTCATTACAGAAAAAAGAAGTGACTGAAGGACACAGGGCTGTCCACAGAGAGCAGAGCAAGCAGTGTTGAGGATACTTTGGAACCTCCCATCCTTCTGTCTGCTGGGGGTTATCATTAAGCAGGGGCTGTCCAAGTTTGTCCACACAGAAACTGGTGAAATACAGGACACTTCCAACCATCTGTGAAAAAGAGAGAAATGTATCCAGACAAACAAATACAAATGGTGCATTTCACAAGACATGCAGGGGACAGACACCTAGATTTTTAATTTTTTTTAAATGACAAACACCCACACTGAAGGCCTCCTTAATCTTTTTGATGCCACAGGTCTTGGTCTTCTGATCTTCTTCCATAATGAAACTTGAAGACTGCATGTGGAAGGAAACAGATGTGAAATATTTTCCCTGTAAAACATATTTTCTTCTTTGAAGCTTGAGCAAGACCATCTCCAAATCCGAAAATGTACCTGAGGGTTGACATTGCCGGAGGGATTTCCTTTTTCAACTTCTCCCTGCTGCTGATGTTTCTGAACAATACTACAGATGGAGTCTTCAATTTCTTGACGGCATTGCCTGGGAAAAGAAGATTAACAGTTCACATGTTAACACCCATAGACATAGAAATAAAGTTACAAAATCATTGGAGAAATTTACTAAGAAACCAAAAATAAATCCTACTTTGAGATGCTATTATTTGCGAAAAGGATCTGGAGAAGAGGCCCATCAATCTTGATGTTTTCAACATTAATGCCACTGGAAGAAAAACATTTGAATGAGGACATTACACACAGGTTATGCCTGTAGTGAGTAGCGCATCAATAACTTACCTTGGCCTTGCGAAAACTTTCAATTTTCTCTTCAACTCTTGATGTGGACAATAGGTTAAGAAAAATAATACTGTGGCATTTTTGATCAAAACAGATATCAAGCAAGTTCAACCAATCTGCTAGTTTGTTTGGAAAAGGTTATTCAGTTTTAACCACAAACTATTTATAATTGAATGAATGGAAAGTGGATCTGCCTCTAACATTGTACATAAACCCTGCAGTGTTTAATCAAGAGTGACTAAATATAACAGTTTTAGTCTGACGTTATCATTCCCCCACCAAATTTGGGAGTTACTAGCAGATTAAACTCAACTCCACGATTAACGAATTTGAGCGGCGACGAGTGTCAGATGTCACATACAATTAAGGTTTTATGTGCAATTGCAGGATATTCTTTCGGTGCTGAAATCAGTCGTTTTTGATAACTTAATTTTATGTGATCTCGGCGCTCCAGTCCACCCACACTAGTTGCCGCTCTAATCCATCGTAAATCGTTGAGTTTATTCGGCTAGGGAGTTAGCGTCCTAGTCTTCTGTCGATGTTTTTTGCTTGGGTTCTAGCTAGTATGTTTTTTAGCTGCAATGACTAAATAGTTTGCAGGTTAGTGATCTGAAATGCTGTCAAGAGGCACGTCCAACCAGTGACTGGTTGAGCGGTGAAATAAAGATGCCTCGTTTGCTAGCTAAAGTTAGGCCACAGACATAGTGGCTAGCTAGCACCCGCTAGCTTCTCACACAAGGATATTCTCTTCTATTAGACTCCGGATTGTCTCCTCACACTCCTCCAATCTTTCATTGAGCTCAGAGCCTTCCTCTCCACCCTCCTCCGTAAACCGAATGTGAGTAGCAACAGGCATACTCTCTTCCAATTGTTCAAAGAGCTCACAGTCACCAAAATCAACCTCCGCCATCTTCACTCTGTTGTTGCTGACCAGAGTTCAGAGGTCAAAACTTAATCACGCAAGAGCGTTGATTGGTTGTTTTATGCCACATGTTCAAGGGACGCCATAAAAACAGATATTTGGATATAGTGACCACGTTTATATGCGCACAGTTTTAGGGATAGTAGCTCATATCCCGCTTAAGGTCGTATTCGGGATAAACTGTTTACATGCACCTTTGTTATCCTGCTTACAAGTATCCCTGTAACCATGAATAAACAGAATATTCCTAATTTAAATTCATATGGGTTAAATGGAATAGTAACTGAAATATGGACACTGACTGTAGGCCTATACAATTTCACATGTAGCGTAAAATAATATTAACTGCAGTAAAATGATACAAAAAATGTTAATTTTGTCTCGGGAACAGGAGTGGAGAAATATGAAATCTTTCTTTCAGCATCACTTGAGAAAATGTGAATGCGTGTCTGTCTTATCTTTGACACTTGTTATGCAAGCAGACAGTATTTCAACCACATAAAACATGCACCCAAGTTTTCTCAGCTTTTCATTTCCTTAAAACTGGTCAAACTGATGACATTTTGGTCCCGTGTGGCTCAGTTGGTAGAGCATGGTGTTTGCAACGCCAGGGTTGTGGGTTCGATTCCCATGGGGGACCAGTACAGAGAAAAAATGTATGAAATGTATGCATTCACTACTGTAAGTCGCTCTGGATAAGAGCATCTGCTAAATGACTAAAATGTAAAACATTTTTGCACAATACCAATATTTCCACTGTTTTTGTGTTTTCTCCCTTGTCCCTAAAGGAAACAGACAGCTTTACAGGTGTTAACTAAACTGAACTAAAATATAAACGAATGTAAAGTGTTGGTCCCATGTTTCATGAGCTGAAATATAAGATCCCAGATGTTTTCCATACGCACAAAATTCTTATTTTTCTCAAATTGTGCACAAATTTGTTACATCCCTGTTAGTGAGCATTTCTCCTTTGCCAAGATAATCCATCCACCTGAAAGGTGTGGCATATTCAGAAGCTGATTAAACAGCATGATCATTACACAGGTGCACCTTATGCTGAGGACAATAAAAGGCCACTCTAAAATGTGCAGTTTTGTCACACAACACAATGCCACAGATGTCTCAAGTTTTGAGGGAGCGTGCAGTTGACATGCTGACTGCAGGAATGTCCACCAGAGCTGTTGCCAGAGAATTGAATGTTCATTTCTCTACCATAAGCCACCTCCAAAGTTGTTTAGAGAATCTGTCAGTACATCCAACCGGCCACACAATCACAGACCATGTGTAACCACGCCAGTCCAGGACCTCCACATTAGGCTTCTTCACCTGTGGGATAATGTGAGACCAGCCACCCTGACAGTTGATGAAACTGTGGGTTTGCACAACTGAAGAATTTCTGAACAAACTGTCAGAAACCATCTCACGGAAGCTCATCTGCGTGCTCGTCGTCCTCACCAGGGTCTTGACCTGACTGCAGTTTGGCATCGTAACCGACTTCATTGGGCAGGTACTCACCTTCAATGGCCACTGGCACGCTGAAGAAGAGTGTGCTCTTCACAGATGAATCCCGAGTTCAACTGTTCCAGGCAGATGTCATGGGCAATCATAAGCTACGGACAGCGAACACAATTGCATTGTATAGATGGCAATTTGAATGAACAGAAATACAGAGACGAGATCCTGAGGCCCATTGTCGTCATTCATCCGCCGCCATCACCTCATGTTTCAGCATGATAAAGCATGGCCCCATGTCGCAAGAATCTTTATACAATTCATGGAAGCTGAAAATGTCCCACTTCTTCCATGGCCTGCATACTCACCAGACATGTCACCCATTGAGCATGTTTGGGATGCTCTGGATGGACATGTAAGACAGCGTGTTCCAGTTCCCGCCAATATCCAGCAACTTTACACAGCCATTGAAGAGGAGTGGGACAACATTCCACAGGCCAGAATCAACAGCCTGTTGAACTCTATGCGAAGGAGATGTGTCGCGCTGCATGAGACAAATGGTGGTCACACCAGATACTGACTGCTTTTCTTATTCACGCCCCTACCTTTTTTTAAGTTATCTGTGACCAACAGATGCCTATCTGTATTCCCAGTCATGTGAAATCCATAGATTAGGGCCTAATGAATTTATTTAAATTGAAAAAGCTTTGAAATTGTTGCATGTTGCGTTTATATTTTTGTTCAGTGTAGATTACTTATGCATTCATTCTATCATGTAAAACATTATTCTTGTGAGCACTACTTTATAGTCTTCTGGGGCAACAAGTTATGACAGAAGATAAGCTGCGTGTATCTAACTATAGTTGACAAACAAATGGCCTACCAAATGTCAGAAATTATAATATGGCCTACCAAATGTTGGAAATGATAAGGGACAGATCGCAATTTACTGGGGGATGGGTGTTTTTTTATTGGGCACAGGGGAGGGTAGTATGTTGTTTTTCCACTGGTTTACATTCACTATTTGCAGGTTTTACTATATAATTTCTTCCTTCCTAGACAAATTTCCTCATCTACTTGCATGTGGTTCCCCTATATCAAGGTGTTTTGGTACTTTCCTTATGCACTATGCTTTTCCATGTGCTAACTTTTACTATACCACAGGTCACTATACTTTACCAGTCTAACGGTCTATCCGGCACTCCATCCACCATTCATAGTGACAATTGTGGTAGGTGGATAGTTTGTCCAGATCTGCAATAGGCTAACTAGCAATCATGCCACATATAAAAGCATTTAAAGCTGCATCAATTGTAATATGAATCCACAAGAACAAATAGGCAGTGGAGAGGCCAGGTGCATCATTGTGCATGAAAGAACAGTGAAGGCATGAGACACACAGCTCAAAAAGCTCCCCTATTGATCTTGTTAGGGACACTACAATTATCCTACCTAAACTAGCATAGAACAACACCACAATGCAATGAATACTTGCATTTTATTGTTTTCAAGCGAGTACAAAATTCTACTCTAGGCTGCATTGAAAATGTAATTTGAATAACGACAAAAATGTGGCTACATATGCTCCCGGCAGACCCAGTTATTCAGGAAAGCAGGCCTAGTTATTCAGGAATACTTAACACACACTCTGCCACCTTTCCAAATCGAGCAGCTATTCTTTGCGCATTTGGAACCCAACACTTCAATTTGGGCTAAATATTTATCATTTAACTTTTAAAATGTATTACCTTTTATATGTGTCATAAACACAACCAGTCACCATGTTTTAATCTGATTAGGGTACTTAAAAATTCTCCTGTAGGCCTGAACACGTTCATCCAAAATATAAATTTCACCATTCTCAAAATGGCTTGGCATTAACCAGGTTTCCATCCAACCTTTTTATGAGAGTAAAGTAGCCCACACGTCAGATAAAAAAAAATAATGACATCAAGTCAATTTAATGGAAACACAATTCTGATGCGCCAGGGTTCCCCTTAGCCGGTAGGTCAAATTGCCAGCTAATAGCCAGCTGTTAAAATTGTAGCTGGCCATAATGTCCAGGATTGGCTGTCTATTATTGTCTACACCCTGAATTCGCACTTCAGCACCATTCTCTCACGCCTTGAGTGCACGTGTGCCTGCTGCTGAGGAGAGAGAGAGAGTGAGAGAGGAGCCTTGGCCTATACTGTTGAGAGGAAAAATAGTATGCCTATAGTGATAGATAGATAGATTATAGAACTGGTTTTGATGAATAAATAGGCTGACAATGATATACAATAATGATAAAAACATAGAAATAAATGTACGTTTAAAAATGACATCCTATCTGAATAGGAAGTGGCACTGTAGCTTACATGTGGCTGCATCAAAGTTCTTCTCATCTAAGTCCTCTACAATATTAAAACTTCAATTAACCTTGTAGTCTACCTACAAGGTTACTCCCACGAAGTATCGTTACCCATCGCGCCACGAAAGCCGCGGCCCTTGTGGAGCAAGGGGAACAACTACTTCAGGTCTCAGAGCGAGTGACGTCACCCACTTGAAACGCTATTAGTGCGCACCACCGCTAACAAACTAGCCATTTCACATCGGTTACATCCGGAGCCTGATGGTTTTCTTTTCTACCTGAAAGTTGCCCACACCTGGTGTCACAGGGGCTTTACGCCATACATTGGTTCTTTTGTCACATAAACTGAAGTAAGGTGAACTATTTGATAAAGGAATTTATATGTTTAAAGTAATGACTAAAGAATTCCACCTTGAAACGTATAAGACTATGTGAAATGTAATAGAATTATAAGACTATGTGATGACTATGTTATGACTCTGAAAACTGATAACAGGAAAAAGGGCCCTTCCAAGGCCTCTCTAATCTGGAGAGGAGAGGAACTGCAAGAAACTGCCAAGGCTGGTAGAAAAGTGGTGTGTGTGTGTGTGTGTGTGTGTGTGTGTGTGTGTGTGTGTGTGTGTGTGTGTGTGTGTGTGTGTGTGTGTGTGTGTGTGCGTGTGCGTAGGTGGGGGTGAGAGTTATAAAATGACTGTGCATTTTTGACCTCAGAACGTTCTCTGAATAAACTACTACAAACCTTTTGCAGAATCTGAGACTTTGCCTAATTATTATTAAACCCAGGGTCTTACAAACCTCGGGGAATTAGTCAAAGCTTAAATGATTGTTTAGTTATCATCATTGGGATTGAAAATTCTCTTGACACTTTTCAAATTTTAGAAAATAGGAAATGGCAGAGTGATTTCTGCATATTGCAACTTTAATATAGTTGATTCACAGTTTGTTTTGCTATTTTAAGCTGCGGGTGATGATCGTATCTGGTGTGGATGGACAAAATCAACATGCGTGGCCGGTGTGGTCAGCATGTTACGGTACACAGTGAGAGGACAAAGGATTGAAATCCCATCAGACCTTTCATAACAAATCCAAATTGGACAACTTTAAACACAGGATACAATGATCGAAATGAGCCTGTGCTGGTCTATGTTACACGGGCCTAGATTCCATCACTTCAACATTAACCCGTGATAACTGACAACTGCACTGCATATAATGTATTTTGTTTATAAAAAAATTAAAATACATTGTGTATAGATGTCTTTTTTGTTGTACCATACAAGCATAACACACTTCTCTAAGTGTCCCATACACCAATACAGAAACATTACCAAGCTGCTATTTTTTTATTTGATGTTATTAAATTGTCACCATATTGTAACTATGTACCTAAAGAAGACTGTTTCATTCCAAACAAATAACAAGTGCCCCGCATCACCCCTGGAAGTTTTGGCTGATGGCATCTCATTTAATAATTACCCGGCTAACATTAAACATTAAGATTTGTTTTGCATATTGGTGCTATAAAATATATTTTTTTTTAAGTTGAAACTGGACAATTTCAAAGTAAATATAATCTGCTCCATCAAATAACCAGTGCTCTACGTATTGGACTACATTCTCTGTATAGCATAAAATCTTACCCCTTCCTTGTTTCCCTGCCAGAGCTTCTTCCTTTTCTTCTCCTGCTCTGCAAACTTCATGGGTTGACAGTAGAAGGATTGTCATGTAGCCACAGTACAGTTGAAACCCAAGGACAATTTGACATAGCTTGAAATCCAGTCTGTTTAGCCTGAACTCCAGTTGTGCTAACATTCCACCCCTTGACAGTTCTTGTCATGCCAAACAGGACCAGCAAGGAGTGTAACGTTAGCACAGACAGACTGGATTTCAGGCTACATTTGACATGGTCCATAATGACCATCTATCTAGAGCAGACTGCCTCCTCTAATCTCAGACTATATAGTTATATACAACATTTACGTTACATTTACATTTACGTCATTTAGCAGACGCTCTTATCCAGAGCGACTTACAAATTGGTGCATTCACCTTATGATATCCACAGTACAATACACTGAAATACATTTAAATTCACCAGCCGTGGCAATTTTTCAAAACCATGCATAACTGTACATGGTGACATACATTTTTTAACAATGAAAGCTGAGTCGGGTGTGACAGTTTTAAGTCATTCCATATTCAATAATTCCAAGTTAACCTCAGTATACACAGATCATGTAGGTTATGAAAAGACCAGTTCATATTTAATCTGTTCCAATTCCATCTCAATAGTCTGTAGTGTACTCCTGTAGTGTTCCCTGTTGTTTCTGGATCACTAAAGCCGATTTGACTAGACCCCCTCACAGGAACCAAAAGGGTGTGATTTCACTGGATACCACAAGTGGTCATTTTTAAATATACAGTATAAAGACAGGCAGTTGGAGTCATGCAGGGGTGGAAAGAGTACTGAAATATCCTACTCAAGTAGAAATATTGTTACCTTAATGACATTTTACTAATATGCAAGTAGGATTTAGCCTAGTACAAAAAGTGGGCTCGAGACATGAATCCTAACTGCACCAGAAATTACATTAGAGAACATTTGGGACTGCTTGATGAATTTTACCACAGTGTTTGAGATCACAAAATGTAATTTACAATTGATATTTCACCAGGCTATTGTTCAGAGGCATTTTCTTAAATTATTTGTCAATAATTGAGCCTGATCCATGTCCTCAAAAGCAGTCATGTAATTTGTTGTTAATGGACTTCAAATCTTTGAGCATTAGCCATTTCCAGATTAAGCCTTAGTGTGTATTTTACCATTCATGTTCCAGTGTTAATTAATCAGTGTTGTATGCATCCTCTCTCAGCAAAGACCCTTTGGAAATTAATGTTTGTTACACCAACATCATTTTTGTTACTGTGTAAAAAGCATTTACAGCCAAAACAAACTCCTGGGACCACTTCAACACAAATTGACTTTCATTTCAAGAACATATGTAAGTTTATTGTTCATTCTTTCCATGAAACCATCAGATGCCTGGTCGACATCTTAGTAATATGATCCACTCTTTTCCATTTCCATTCAGTAGAAAGGAAACAAAGAAGATAACACAACATATTGAGATTAGGATTCAGATCAATTTGTAAAGAATCTTGGTAAATGAACATAAACAGAATAATTTTACTTGATCTACATAATGTTCCATTTCAAACCATCCAAAATATATACATTTTTTGTAAAAAAACAAATATGCAATCACATTTCTCAAACAGAAATCTAAATCCAGCCAGTATCAGTCATTAAACTATTGCATAATTCTGAAAAGATGTACACTGAGGAAAACTCAGCATCTATTTACATGAGAATGTTTAAAAGACGTGAGATTGTTTCTAAATAAAATGACAGATCCAATGCAACAACATCCATGCAATCTTGAGTGCTAGCTGTGAGTGGAGAGACCAATGAGAAAGAAAGCAAGGGCAAGCCAGTGCATGGTTTGGCATTAGATGGTGTCCATGCCCCGTGAGAATGAAGAGCCGAAGCCTAGTCCCATGCCTCTTTGAGTGTGGGTCTGGGACCTAGCCATCTCATACTGAACGTCCAGGTTATGGAACATCTCCTCCTGCTGCTGCAGGGTCTTCAGGCCTTCGTCATTGAGTGGCTTTGAGGCCTCGCCTTCCTCTTCCCCCTGACAGGACAGAAACCACAGTGTTAGAAATGCAAGGCTCTGCACCATTCAACACACACAAATCGGAAAATAAAAGGACTCCGTTATACATACTTTGATGCCCATCAGTTTACGAAATTTAACATTTTGGTCCTTATTTCCGAAGTTCAGCTTCTCCCACAACTCAGCTGTCTGTGACTTGTCCTTCAAAACAAACAATTTTCATTTATTAGTAAGTTGCAACAATCATACCACCATTCTACTAGTTCTACATTCCGGATGTTACAAAGAAAAGATAATCTGCTCCATCAAATAACCAGTGCTCTACGTATTTCACTACATAGCATAAAATCTTACCCCTTCCTTCTTTCCCTGCCAGAGCTTCTTCCTTTTCTTCTCCTGCTCGGCAAACTTCATGGGGTTGACAGCAGAGGGATTGTAATAACTGGGCACAGCAATGCCAGTCTCTGCTAAGGTTTTAGCTTGTAGGGCTGCCATCTGCGCTGCCATGGCGATCTGAGGCGTGACCTGGGTCCCTGAGGCCAGGAGAGCTGCCACATTGAGGACAGGGTTGGTAGCAGCTGCAGCAGCAACTACTACTGTGTCAGACAGCAGGGGAGCTGGAACTAGAAATGCAAAAAAGTGGGTCTATGTTAGTGACCCGTTTCTATGGTTTTACTCACAGATAACATTTTTTGTAGGTGTAATTGATGGCCGAGGAGAGCGTCTCACCTGCAGGTACCTCCTGATGCTGCTGTTTCTCCAAAATCTCCTTTTCTTTCTGCTCTTGCAGTTTCTTTGCCCTTTCCAACCTGGAGATAGAGGCAAGTAAAGAGTGTTCATATGTCAGCCAGGCTTTAGAGCAGATTGTCCGCTACTTTAACAAGTACAAGAAGTCCTGATACGACCTCCACGCAGTCAAACAAGCAATATAGGAATAAGGCGGAATCATACTACACAGGTTCCAATGCATGTGCCAGGGGAAGACCCAACTGTGATATGCCCAACGATGCCTCTCTTCCAGCTGAACTCAATGCATTTTATGGATGCGTAGACAATAACACGCTACCATGCGCAAGCACCCACACCGACCCAGAGGACTGGGAGAGCTCGCTCTGAGGCCGACATGAGTAAGGTCAAT
This sequence comes from Salmo salar, assembly GCF_965601325.2. Classification (NCBI taxonomy): domain Eukaryota; kingdom Metazoa; phylum Chordata; class Actinopteri; order Salmoniformes; family Salmonidae; genus Salmo; species Salmo salar. The sequence continues at coordinate 19,534,111 of NC_138314.1, read as the reverse complement.
CGGGTCAACACTCACAAGGCCGCAGGGCTGGACGGCATTCCAGGGCGCGTTCTCTGAGCATGTGCAGATCAGCTGGCAGGCATATTCATGTTCAATCTCTCCTTGTCCCCTGTCTGAAATCCCACTACCATAATGTCTGTTCCCAAGAACTAAGGCTTCATGCCACAATGACCACCACCGCCCTGTAGCACTCACAACTGTAATCATGAAGTGCTTTGAGGCTGGTTATCCACACAACTCCATCATCCTAGACCAGTGGTCACCAACCAGTCGATCGCAATCGACTGGTCGATCTCCAAAGCATTCCTAGTCGATCACCAAACATTTCTGTAGAAAACCCAACGATAAAGCCTTGAGGTATTTATTTTTTAATTAAACGCACCTATAGGCCTACAGCTGGCCATAGACTGTAAAAAGAAGACTCAAACGCACACCAAAGTTAATACTGTGAGGTGACTATGAGACTCAATGAATAGAGCAAAGAGCTGCTGTTTTATTGACTAAGTTGTTATTCAACACTATATACACACTTTTATAAACCATAAAAATGAGCATTTACCTTAATTCCAGTCAAGCGATAACCAGCACTGCAGCAGCAGTGAATGAGTAAAGCAAAATGTTCCGTTAAGCTCGCGCTGTTATTATTAGCGGGTTGTGTGTTCTTTTTCCCCATATGAAGGAATATTTCACTTTCTCTTGTCATAGGAGTGACATGAATTGCTGCACGAGGCAGAAATAATGTACAGACTCTTGAGTTACACCATCAGCTGGAAGTCTGTCCCCTTTTCTCAGTGGAGGGAGGGAGAGCGGAGGGACGGTGAGTCGGATGAGATGCAGCCTCAACGCTGCTCCCTCACTCCCCTCAGACTGAACAGATGCAGGCCTTCAGTAAGGTACATTATTTAAATAATATTAAGCTCACTCAGCTTTGCCTCACAAGTAATACAACAAATTAGTCCTATGTACAGTGCATTCGGAAAGTATTCAGACCCCTGGACTTTTCCACATTTTGTTACGTTTACAGCCTTCTTCTAAAATTGATTCAATTATTTCCCCCCCCTCATCTACACACAATATACCATCATGAAAAAGCAAAAATAATTAAATAAAAACGCAAATATCACATTTACACAAGTATTCAGACCATTTACTCAATACTTTGTTGAAGCCCCTTTGGCAGCGATTACAGCCTTGAGTCGTCTTAGGTATGACGCTACAAGCTTGGCACACCTGTATTTGGGGAGTTTCTCCCATTCTTCTCTGCAGATCCTTTCAAGCTGTTAGGTTGAATGGGGAGTGTCGCCGCACAGCTATTTTCAGGTCTCTCCAGAGATGTTCGATCAGGTTCAAGTCCGGGCTCTGGCTGGGCCCCTCAGAGACTTGTCTTGAAGCCACTCCTGCGTTGTCTTGGCTGTGTGTTTAGGGTTGTCTTGTTGGAAGGTGAACCTTTGCTCAGGATCTCAGACTGGGGCAATCTAAAGCATGTTTTCCATCAAGGATCTCTCTGTACTTTGCTCCGTTCAGCTTTCCCTCAATCCTAACTAGTCTCCCAGTCCCTATTGCTGAAAAACATACCCACAGCACCATGCTTCACCGTAGGGATGGTGCCAGGTTTCTTCCAGATGTGATGCTAGGAATTCAGGCCAAACAGTTCAATCTTGTTTCTCATGGTTAGAGTCCTTTAGGTGCCTTTTGGCAAACTCCAAGCGGGCTGTCATGTGACTTATGAGGAGTGGCTTCTGTCTGGCCATTCTACCATAAAGGTCTGATTTGTGGAGTGTTATAGACAGGTGTGCCTTTCCAAATCATGTCCAATTATTTGAATTTACCACAGGTGGACTCCAATCAAGTTGTAGAAACATCAAGGATGTTGAGCAGGTTGTCCTTCTGGAAGGTTCTCCCATCTCCACAGAAGAACTCTGGAGCTCTGTCGGAGTGACCATCACGTTCTTGGTCACCTTCCCGACCAAGGCACTTCTCCCCCGATTGCTCAGTTTGAACAGGCGACCAGCTCTAGGAAGAGTCTTGGTGGTTCCAAACTTCTTCCATTTAAGAATGGATGCTCCTGTGTTCTTGGGGACCTTCAATGCTGCAGAATGTTTTTGGTACCCTTCTAGGAGCTCTACAGAGAATTCCTTCGACCTCATGGCTTGGTTTTTGCTCTGAAATGCACTGTCAACTGTGGGACCTTATATAGACAGGTGTGTGCCTTTCTAAATTATGTCCAATCAATTGAATTTACCACAGGTGGATTCCAATCAAGTTGTAGAAACATCTCAAGGATGATCAATGGAAACAGGATGCACCTGAGCTCAATTCCGATTCTCATAGCAAAGGGTCGAAATACTTATGTAAATATGGTATGTGTTTTATTTTTTTTAAATAAATTAGCAAAAATGTCTAAACACCTGTTTTCGCTTTGTCATTACGGTGCATTGTGTGTGTAGATTGAGGATTTTTATTTAATACATTTTAGAATAAGGCTGTAACGTAATAAAATATTGAAAAGGGTAAGGGGTCTGTATACTTTCCGAATGCACTGTACATATCTAGCTCGATCACTCCAGTATCCCTGCGCATTTTAAATATGGTATTGGAACTGACCCTGTATATAGCTACTTACCTTCTTGTGTTCTTATTTCCATTTCTGGTGTGTTTTTGTTCTGATGTTATTTTTAGTGCACCATTGCTTTTGATTACTGCATTGTTGGGTTTGGAGTTTTTAAGAAAGGAATTTCACTGTACTGGTGCACGTGACATTAAACCTCACAGACACTCAACAAACAAATCTTCAGGTCACAGTTCCTCTAAGCCACTGCAGTACCTTCTGGCCAGCGCCTCCTGTGCGTCCATGGCAGTGTTTCTGCCCCGGAAAGCCGGGGGGCTCACAGACCTGCTACGACTCTTCTCTTTTCTGCGCACCTTATCAGTCTTCTTCTTCCGCTCCCTAAAGAGACATCATAGCATTTCAAGATCAACAGAAAGATATACATTCTCACACACACGGTTACAAACTGACAGAGGTGCAAACATTAGGCACACAGGAGTGGTTACCAATAGGGGTGTGAATGTGTAAACATATAGAAAAAAATCCCTACCCGAAACTATTTTCTTTTTAAACAAAATGACAACCACAGTGTAGTCATCACAAAACTACCACCAACAGGTCCTGACCATCATCGGAAAAAGTAACAATTACCTAATGCAACAATGCTGTAACGTTAGGAGATATTAAGCTTTTAAATTATTTGCCATGGATATAAAGTGCTCCGCACATCATCGTCGTTAACATTTGGAAAAATGGCAGAGTGAGACAGGGAAGTGACAGCAGCAAAGTCCTGCATGGCAATACTTTGAGAAGATAAATGAGAAGGTGATGAAATGCAAACTTTGTGGTAGAATTGAGCTACAGTGGCAGAACAGGTGCAATGCTGAAAGGGAGTCACCATGAGACTCAACCCGTTGCTGGTAGCAGTGTGATTAGGGAATGAGAAAGAAAATCACAGCGCTGATGACAGAAATTATTACTGTTGATATGCAGCCATTGTCAATGGTAGAGGATGTCAGATTCAAAACCCCCTAATGACATATCTAGAACCAGACTACAAGACGCCATGTCGAAAAACCGTGACAGCCCTGATAGAGAAACTGTATGGCGATTGCTACGCAAGTACAAAGCGCGAGCTCTCAAACGCAATACGTGGCATTAACAGATTGTTGGATGTCTAAGAGCATGCGGTTGGTTATACATCATTGCAACGAGCCATCAAACTGATGAGAAGTGGAACATGAAGCACGTACTGACAACATGGAGGCGCGGCACACAACAGAGAACCTAAAACGGCATTAATACCATCATTGCTGAGTGGGTGGGGGACAGCAGTAAGGTGAGTGCTGTCTGGTAGGGTTTCCACTAGTTACCACAGACACAAAGTCAAAATGGGCTATATTGTAAAAATGTATGAATGCCCCCTAGCATTTCTCCCCAAATAAAGGCCAGTTTAAAAATGTTAAGATTTTTTTTTTTTTTTTACATTTGTCACATCCCTAGTTACCAAAGACAAACACAGAGAATAGTAGGGAGAGTAGCAAGAGAAACCCACCTGCTTTTGCTCCTGTGGCGGTGTTTGGTCTTTGAACCCGACCGGGAGCTGGCCCTCTTCTTCTTCTCCCGCGGGGACCGCGATCTCCGTTTGTCCCGACTTCTGCTGCGATGACGTCTAAAACAGTGTGAAAACAAAATGCTCCCCAGTTCACGGTTACTAGTCTCAATACATATCAAGACAGCATGTACCATCTCCATGAACCTAGACCCACCTGTCCCGTGAGTGTGACCTGGAGTGGCTCCGTCCCTTCTTGTCTTTGCGCCGGTGTCGCTCCTCCCCATTCTCTGCAGAAAGTCTCTCCCTGCCCCTCTCAGTCTGCTCCGGCTGCTCATCCGACTTGCTGTGAGATTTTGATGGCTTCTCAGAGTCCCTCCTTCGTGCCTGTTTTAAGAAGAAGTTGTCTCTTTCAGGAAAATAGTGCAACAAAGAGCGTTAGTACAACGGTTTGATACAGAAAATACCAAAGCATGTTGAGAACTCTTGCTCATTTCAGACAGATTTTGACTTATCACCAGAAACCGACCGACCATACAGTGCCTTTCAGAAAGTATTCCGACCACTTGACTTTTTCCATATTTTGTTATGTTACATCCTTATTCTAAAATTGATTAAATAAAACAAATTATCATCAATCTACACACAATACCCCATAATGACAAAGCAAAAACAGGTGTGGAAATTTTAGCAAATTTAAAACTGAAATACCTAATTTACAAAAGTATTCAGACCATTTGCTATGAGACTCGAAATTGAGCTCAGGTGCATCCTGTTTCCATTGATCATCCTTTGGATGTTTCTTCAACTTGAAGAAACATGGAGTCCACCTGTGGTGAATTCAATTGATTGGACATGATTTAGAAAAGGCACACACCTGTCTATATAAAAGGTCCCATAGTCGACCGTGCATGTCAGAGCAAAAACCAAGCCATGTGTTCGTAGGAATTGTCCGTAGAGCTCAGAGACACGATTGTGTCGAGGCACAGATCTGGGAAAGGGTACCAAAAACATGTCTGCAGCATTGAAGGTCCCCAAGAACACAGTGACCTCCATCATTCTTAAATGTAGGAAGTACGGAACCACCATGACTCTTCCTAGAGCTGGCTGCCCGGCCAAACTAAGCAATCGGGGGAGAAGGGCCTTGGTCAGGGAGGTGACCAAGAACCCGATGGTCACTCTGACCGTGCTCTAGAGTTCCTCTGTGGCGATGGTGTAGGAGACTTCCCAGTCATCTGATGATTCTCAGTACCAATACTGTTCTCTTTGAAGTAGATAGAATAATCAATAAAAGTTTAAATATTAGACATTTGTAAGCAGAATGAAGGCTGAAGCCCATGTGACTGTATAAAGCTGGATCAACATCGAATTGACCATTGGACATGTAAAAAAACAGAACATAAGCAGAATCTGTGTAGATGAGGCAAGGTAGACTAACAAGACGCGTCTGGTCTGGGACATGTCTGATCTTGTGAAGGCTACTGGACACGCACATGGGTTAATCATACAGACAATATAGGTCTGAACTTGAAGACCTTTGGACAGGAACATTAGCTAAGGGGTATGCATGTCAAGCCACTAATAGAATCTATGCCCCAATATCTGAGATAATAAGAGAACGGAAACTAAGTAAGACAACGTGATTCGTAAAGTGGAGTGACGATGTTATGTAAGGGTAAAACTGTATAAAAGCCAAGCACTAAGAATGAGGCAGTTTTTCCATGGAATTGCTCGGCTTCTGTTACTTTCGTAATAAAGTCAAATTGAATTTACAAGCTCCTGTATCTGAGAAGTATTTGATTTAATATTTTCTACAACAATGGTTGTCCTTCTGGAAGGTTTTCCCATCGTTGCAGCACTCAGGCCTTCACAATAGAGTGGCCAGATGAAAGCCACTCCACAGTAAAAGGCACATGACAGCCCGCTTGGAGTTTGCCTAAAGATTCTCTGGCCTGAATGCCAAGCGTCAGATCTGGATGAAATCTGGCACCATCCCTATGGTGAAGAATGGTGGTGGCAGCATCATGCTGTGGGGATGTTTTTCAAAGGCAGGGACTGGGAGACTAGTCAGGATCGAGGCAAAGATGAACGTAGCAAAGTACAGGAGAGATCCTTGATGAAAAACTGCTCCAGAGCGCCCAGGACCTCAGACTGGGGCAAAGGATCACCTTCCAACAGGACAACAGCCCTAAGCACACAGCCAAGACAATGCAGGAGTGGATTTGGGACAAGCCTCTGAATGTCCTTGAGTGGCCCAGCCAGGGCCTGGATTTGAACCCGATCAAACATCTCTGGAGAGACCTGAAAATAGCTGTTCAGCAACGCTTCCAATCCAACCTGACAGCGCTTGAGAGGATCTGCAGAGAAGAATGGGAGAAACTCCCCAAATACAGGTGTGCCAAGCTTGTAGAGTCATAGCGATTACAGACTCGAGTCTTCTTGGGTATCAAAAGGTGATTCAACAAAGTATTGAGTAAAGGGTCTGAATACTTATGTAAAACGTTTTTTTTTTTTATACATTCTCAAAAAATGTCTAAAACCTGGTTTTGCGTTTGCGTTGTGTGTAGTTTGGTGATTTTTCTATATAAACTCAGCAAAAAAAAGAAATGTCCTCACTGTCAACTGCGTTTATTTTCAGCAAACTTAACATATGTAAATATGTTATGACAAACTGAACAAGTTCCACAGACATTTGACTAAATGAAATGGAATAATGTGTCCCTGAACTAAGGGGGGGGTCAAAATCAAAAGTCAGTCAGTATCTGGTGTGGCCACCAGCTGCATTAAGTATGGCAGTGCATCTCCTCCTCATGGACTGCACCAGATTTGAGATCCGGGTTCTTCGCTGGCCATGGCAGAACACTGACATTCCTGTCTCGCAGGAAATCACGCACAGAACAAGCAGCATGGCTGGTGGCATGGTCATGCTGGAGGGTCAAGTCAGGATGAGCACCACATGAGGGAGGAGGATGTCTTCCCTGTAACGCACAGCGTTGAGATTGCCTGCAATGACAACAAGCTCAGTCCGATGATGCTGTGACACACCGCCCCAGACCATGATGGACCCTCCACCTCCAAATCGATCCCGCTCCAGAGTACAGGCCTCGGTGTAACGCTCATTCCTTTGACGATAAACGCGAATCCGACCATCACCCCTGGTGAGACAAAACCGTGACTCGTCGGTGAAGAGCACTTTTTGCCAGTCCTGTCTGGTCCAGCGACAGTGGGTTTGTGCTCATAGGCGACGTTGTTGCCGGTGATGTCTGGTGAGGACCTGCCTTACAACAGGCCTACAAGCCCTCAGTCCAGCCTGTCTCAGCCTATTTCGGACAGTCTGAGCACTGAAGGAGGGATTGTGCATTCCTGGTGTAACTCGGGCAGTTGTTGTTGCCGCCATCCTGTACCTGTCCCGCAGGTGTGATGTTTGGATGTACCAATCCTGTGCAGGTGTTGTTACACGTGGTCTGCCACTGCGAGGATTATCAGCTGTCCGTCCTGTAGCGCTGTCTTAGGCGTCTCACAGTACAGACATTGCAATTTATTGCCCTTGCCACATCTGCAGTCCTCATGCCTCCTTGCAGCATGCCTAAGGCACATTCATGCAGATGAGCAGGGACCCTGGGCATCTTTCTTTTGGTGTTTTTCCAGAGTCAGTAGAAAGGCCTCTTTAGTGTCCTATGTATTCATAACTGTGACCAAATGTGCTCCTACCGTCTGTAAGCTGTTAGTATCTTAACGACCATTCCACAGATGCATGTTCATTAATTGTTTATGGTTCATTGAACAAGCATGGGAAACAGTGTTTAAACCCGTTACAATGAAGATCTGTGAAGTTATTAGGATTTTTACGAATTATCTTTGAAAGACAGGGATCTGAAAAAGGGACGTAGCTTTTTTTTTGCTGAGTTTATATACACATACCACACACTTTAAGGCTCATACGTAACAAAATGTGAAAAAGTCAAGGGGTCTGAATCACTTCTGAATGCACTGAATGTCAGAAGTATAAAACGGCTCGAAGGAGCTTGATAGGCTAACTGGAGAGAAAGGTTTCAATGAATTGCCCTCCAACTCCAATGTATACTGAACAAAAATATAAAAACGCAGTAATTGAAATTAAGAGTTACAGTTCATAACGAAATCAGTCAATTTAATTCATTAGGCCCTAATCTATGGATTTTACATGACTGGGAATACAGATATGCATTTATTGGTCACAAAGACCTAAAAAAAAAAATGTATGGGCGTGAATAAGGAAAGCAGTCAGTATCTGGTGTGACCACCATTTGTCTCATGCAGCGCGACACATCTCCGCAAAGAGTTGATCGGACTGTTGATTGTGGCCTGTGTAACGTTGTCCCACTCCTCTTCAATGGTTGTGCGAAGTTGCTGAATATTGGCAGGAACTGGAATACGCTGTAGTACACGTTGATCCAGAGCATCCCAAATGTGCTCAATGGGTGATGTCTGGTCAGTATGCAGGCCATGGAAAAGATCCTTGCGACATGGGGCCATGCATTGTCATGCTGAAACATGAGGTGATGGCGGAGGATGAATGACACGAAAATGGACCTCAGGGTCTCGCCAGTGTCTGTGCATTCAAATTGCCATCGATAAAATGCAAGTGTGTTCATTGTCCGTAGCTTATGCCTTCCCATACCATAACCCCACCATGGGGCACGCTGTTCAGTGTTGACATCAGCAAACCGCTCGCCCACACGGCGCCATACACATGGTCTGCGGTTGCAAGGCTGGATGGATGTACTGCCAAGTTTTCTGAAATGACGCTGGAGGCGGCTTATTGTAGAGAAATTAACATTGAATTATCTGGCAACAGCGCTGGTGGACATTCCTGCAGTCAGCATGCCAATTGTATGCTCCCTCAAAACATCTGTGGCATTGTGTTGTGTGACAAAACTGCACATTTTAGAGCAGCCTTTAAATTGTCCCTAGCATAAGATATACCTGTGCAATGATCTTGACATGCCACACCTGTCAGGAGGATGGCTTATCTTGGCCAAGGAGAAATCCTCACTAACAGGGATGCAAACAAATTTGTGCACAAAATTTGAGAGAAATAAACTTTTTGCGCATATGGAACATTTCTGGGATCTTTTATATCAGCTCATGGAACATGGGACCAACACTTTACATGTTGAATTTATATTTTTGTTCAGTGTATTTAGACTAGTAGATCCAACTTATAGTGCATACGTTTTGTCATGTCCACCACCTACTCAAGTGCACCAAGTAAGTACAGCCACTTCTACTTAGTTTTGTTTCAAATATATAACGTAGGTACATGTATTAAAAACCTTAAACTCAATGTAGGTTACCGTAGATCTGAGAGACAGCTTTAATACCTTCGTTTTAGTTCATGTAACACTACATTCCCTTCCCCATCTACAAGTGCAGCTTTCAAAAGGCAGGCTAAGAATGAATTGGATTAATAAGGTTACTGCCAGCAGACTGTTTGTCTTTGAGTAATTGTAATAACAATGCAGCTTGAATTGAACCCAGTAAAAGGCTGTAATTTCCTTTATTTTCTTAATTCTAGGAGGCAAGTATGAATTTGAATGGCTGATAGTTACCTGTCCGAGTAGTAGACATATAATTTTGCTATGTCAGCAGCGTCTTCAGTTCAGTGTCTCTTCGTGCTTTAGCACGCTGAGTATGATTTATTGTAGAAATGTTATCATGTGGTCTACACACAGGATTTATTCAAAAGAAAAATATCCTACATATTCAATCTTCACCATCTAGTATGGACGGCTACACTTAGTGACAGATGTCCAAGAAGAATAAGTTCATGTAAATAAAAAAATATTTCTCTCTTCTTCAATTGAATTAATTCCATGCCCATCTTAATCTCTTAAACTTTGATTCAGGTGAAATAGCCTACACTGTTGTTTGGTACTTACCATGATCTAAGACAAAAAAACTAACGACATTCAAGATGGTGACAATGCTGTACTTTTAGTTCACTAAAATGAACTAATATTAGTTACCTCTTTGCTCCTGCTCCGACTTCGTCTGTGCTTTTTATCACCTGTAAAAGTAAAACGGATTGGTGAGAACAGTGACCAATTCTATTGCACCTTCAAATTAGGGTTGCCTTAGCCCTGGAGCGCACGCCGTCATATACACAGTTAAAGCCGCAATGTCACTTTTTGGGGTGACCTGACCAAATTCACATAGAAATGCAAGTTCATAGAAATACTTTGAAGAATCTCAAATATATTTTGATTTGTTTTACACTTTTTTGGTTATTACATAATTCCATGTGTTATTTCATAGTTTTGATGTCGTCATTATTTTACAATGTATATTTTTACTATTTTAAAGAAAAACCCTTGAATGGGTAGGTGTGTCAACTTTTGTCTGGTACTGTACAGTTGTGGCCAAAAGTTTTGAGAATGACAAATATTAATTTCCACAAATTTGCTGCTTCAGTGTCTTTAGATATTTTTGGGCAGATTTTACTATGGAATACTGAAGTCTAATTACAAGCATTTCATAAGTGTCAAAAGCTTTTATTAACAATTACATGAAGTTGATGCAGAGTCAATATTTGCAGTGTTGACCCTTCTTTTTCAAGACCTCTGCAATCTGCCCTGGCATGCTGTCAATTAACTTCTGGGCCACATCCTGACTGAAGGCAGCCCATTCTTGCATAATCAATGCTTGGAGTTTGTCAGCATTTGTGGGTTTTTGTTTGTCCACCCGCCTCTTGAGGATTGACCACAAGTTCTCAATGGAATTAAGGTCTGGGGCGTTTCCTGGCCATGGACCCAAAATATCAATGTTTTGTTCCCCGAGCCACTTTGCCACAAGGCAAGAGTGATAGCTAAGTGCTCCATCATGCTGGAAAAGGCATTGTTTGTCACCAAACTGTTCATGGAGGGTTGGGAGAAGTTGCTCTCGGCGGATGTGTTGGTACCATTCTTTATTCATGGCTGTGTTCTTAGGCAAAATTGTGAGTGAACCCATTCCCTTGGCTGAGAAGCAACCCCACACATGAACGGTCTCAGGATGCTTTACTGTTGGCATGACACAGGACTGATGGTAGCGCTCACCTTGTCTTCTCCGGACAAGCTTTTTTTCCGGATGCCCCAAACAATCGGAAAGGGGATTCATCAGAGAAAATGACTTTATCCCAGTCCTCAGCAGTCCAATTCCTGTACCTTTTGCAGAATATCAGTCTGTCCCTGATGCTTTTCCCAGAGAGAAGTGGCTTCTTTGCTGCCCTTCTTGACACCAGGCCATCCTCCAAAAGTCTTTGCCTCACTGTGCGTGCAGATGCACTCACACCTGCCTGCTGCCATTCCTGAGCAAGCTCTGTACTGGTGGTGCCCCGATCCCGCAGCTGAATCAACTTTAGGAGACGGTCCTGGCGCTTGCTGGACTTTCTTGGGCGCCCTGAAGCCTTCTTCACAACAATTGAACCGCTCCCCTTGAAGTTCTTGATGATCCGATAAATGGTTGATTTAGGTGCAATCTTACTGGCAGCAATATCCTTGCCTGTGAAGCCCTTTTTGTGCAAAGCAATGATGACGGCACGTGTTTCCTTGCAGGTAACCATGATTGACAGAGGAAGAACAGTGATTCCAAGCACCACCCTCCTTTTGAAGCTTCCAGTCTGTTATTCGAACTCAATCAGCATGACAGAGTGATCTCCAGCCTTGTCGTCGTTCACACTCACACCTGTGTTAACGAGAGAATCACTGACATGATGTCAGCTGGTCCTTTTGTGGTAGGGCTGAAATGCAGTGGAAATGTTTTTTGGGGATTCAGTTCATTTCCATGGCAAAGAGGGACTTTGCAATTCATCTGATCGCTCTTCATAACATTCTGGAGTATATGCAAATTGCCATCATACAAACTGAGGCAGCAGACTGTGAAAATTAATATTTGTGTCATTCTCAATTTTTGGCTACGACTGTATATCATAGTCAGAAGACAGTTTTATTAAACTGGCATCCCTTACACTACCTAGCAGTGCAAAAGAAAATATGAAATCCAGCTACTAGATTGTATCCCCCCTCCCCAAATCAAACACGGATGTCAACCAAACAACTGGATTTAATTATTTATTGGGCATTGTTCGGTGATGCAAACGGCGCATTCCCAATCCGAACACGGTCACAGGTCGGGAAATAACACACAAGGTGGGTATATGTTATACAACTAGACCCGAGTTCCACTCAGTCTAGAACCTGGGCTAGGGTTGCCTCTGATGAGTCACCTGTTGCACTTGACTATTTCTGTCTTTTCTGTCAACAAGTTACAGCTCTGTCCCTAAACTTATCTCAAAACAAATGCCATGACCAGTTGGCCTGGGATCTGAAGATGGATGTGTGACCTACCAAGTGACCTGAATGTGTTAACTCAAGCTACAAACATTATGCATTACCAAATTCAGTGCATTTAACTTACTTGATTTGCGCTTTCGGTCCCTGGAGCGTGACCTCGATCGTGAATGGTGGTGTTTTGAGCTTCTGGGCGATTTGGATGATTCCATAATGTGTTTTCTTTTGTCCGTGTAAAGAGAGCCCATCAAGGGTAGCAAATCAGTCGAATCGGCGTCACGTGCCTAAATCGAAGAAAACACACACACTATTCAACCTTATAGTTATTGGTCCTTTAAAGCAGCAATCTGCAATGACTGTTTCAGCACAAAACAGTGTCCCCTCCACTAGGTTTAATAAGGGAAAATGAATGACGACTCAAGCCTGTGTTAACACATTGAGCTAAGGCCTAGACATTAGCCTCTACAATTCCCGAGAGTGGAAGACTCCACTCTCACCTCTAACATGTAGGCTCACTTTTTGTGAACAATCCCATCACAAGTCAGACTGTTGAATAAACTTCTTTTGAAAGTACTTTGTTGTCTGCTGATTTTGTCCTCAAGTAGGAGGTAATCTAGGACAAAATATCAAGAGTGTTATTAATCCAACTTTCAGTACGCTGGTCTGAAAATCAGTTTGTATTTTCAACAATTCACACAATATTGCTGCGTTTACGTTCAAGTCGGAACTAGGAAACTAATTTCCTACTAGCTAACTGTTTTTTGTTATACAGGTGCCATGTTCAACGAATGCACTTCCACTGATTGCGAGGGAACATGCTTAGGTTAAAAACATTTGATACTTTGTCTCAGATTACCTTCTACATAAAGGACAACGTTGTTACATTCGGCTATTGTTTACATATTGTGCATCACGTGATGGCAAATACAAACAGAACCTAACGGCGCCGCCAAAAGTCAGGTAAACAACACTTTACTGTCGTTACCCCATCTACACTTCCTACCACCAAAAGGACCAACAACACAGACAACCGGTGAAGTGCATTTAAAATGTCATCATTGTATTCAATATTCTAGCTTGTAGAGACAGACTTTTTTTTTTTACAGCGACTTCTGTCAGACTGGTATCCACAGAGTAACCATGGTAACAGTGATGTTTAGGCAACCTAGACATTAGTTCTGAGGCCCAACAAGTTTCTTTGGCAAGGTTACTCGTCAGTCACACCGACGCAACTGGACACACTGTACCTCCCTTACACTAACATTGATTCACTAAAGATTGTGTATTTGTTTCCCAAAAAGCAATCTCAGAAGTGAAAAGCCCTTCTCCTGGACAGGTAATGGCAATGCAGGTATATGCTCCAACCCTACCAATACACCCAATGAAGATCCTGATGGCCATGGGCTGCTGGTTTGTTAAAGTTGCACACCTATAAAGGGGGAGGTCGTAGCCCATACCGGAGCTACAAAACCAGTTAATGAATGAAGGGGGTCGTTCTAAACAGAGATTAATTAGCTAGATTGCAAGTGGCAAAACAACATCACTCATTCATGCATTGCTAAATTACATAGATAGCTGTCTAGCTTACGTTAGCTGACTAGGTTTAAGTAACGGCTGTGCAAGCAAACTTTGATCAATAACTATATGAAGGAGAATTTCCATTTATTTACAAAATCAACACGACATGCCTTCCTGGTAAAAGCAACATAGTTAGCTAATGACGGTTATCAGGCCAAAGTATCTTTAGATGGCTAGTTAATTTATCTAACTAACCTAAACTCGCTGACTTGTCGACATGGCTGCCACTAGACAGTATTGTAATTCCTAATGCTATGCCTGCCACGGGCAGAGAGACGCCATCTTGATGAAACAACATCTTTAAAATAGCAATAGTTAACAAATGATTATATGAAGTCGATGGTAATGTATGCTGTGTTATTTTGTAAACACTTACCGTCATGGTACACTTGAGGAACTCCCTAAAATTAGATTGGAGTTGTTCTTTCCGTGCTATTCCAGTTCTTCCAGTTTCTTCTACTCGCTAGCGGCTAACTATAACCTGGACGACTATCACCATTTGCGCGTGCGCACACATACCAAATATTGGGGAAAATGGCTATTTGAATTACCTTCCTCTTGTTCTGATAGCGACTTCCGTAAATCTATAGAGCGCAAATAAATAAACAAACACCATTATATTAGTTCATCAACGTCAAAGTCCCAAAAAATGAGTAAAACTAATTAGAGTATTATCAGAGAGGTTTTAAATAATCGTATCTCTTTTTGGTCCCACTGCACAGCTTCCGGAAGCAAGTAGAGTTTTGCATCTCTCTTGAGGTCAAAATTTACCGCCAAATTCTAAACCACAGTGGGGCGGTATACTTTGCTTTAAAAAAAAGTATATTTTCAACCTTTTATAAGCAGAGACACAAAGCTGTATATCAAATATTTAGAGATGCCATTCATTGTCAGACGTGTACAATTATAAATGTTGACAATAGTTAGTCTTTAGCATGATTTTGAATTGTTGTGTATTAATGTCATAATCACATTTGTCCCACATCTGTATTGTAGAGGTGAGAAAAATACTGGTGGTGCGACAGTCTCATGTATGTTCATAGAACAGAGGTGAGTCCAGCTGTATCAATCTTCATAACTCAGTTTATAATTTTATACTTTAGCCGTTTTGTCTATTAGAGGTTTTGAAGTTAAGGGCCATCCACACCAAGGACGATAACTATAACTATAAACTATACATACATTACCTTAAGAAAGTATTCACACCCCTCTGGGTTTGGTGGATGCCAGGAGAACGCTACCTGCCCCAATGCATAATGCCAACTGTAAAGTTTGTTGGAGGAGGAATAATAGTCTGGGGCTGTTTTCCATGGTTCGGGCTAGGCCCCTTAGTTCCAGTGAAGGGAAAGTTTAACGCTGCAGCATACAATAATATTCTAGACGATTCTGTGCTTCCAAATTTGTAGCAACAGTTTGGGGAATGCCCTTTACTGTTTCACCATGACAATGCCCCCATGCACAAAGCGAGGTCCATACAGAAATGGTTTGTCATGATCAGTGTGGAAGAACTTGATTGGCCTGCACAGAGCCCTGACCACAACCCCATCGAACACCTTTGGGATGAATTGGAACGCCGACTGCAAGCCAGGCCTAATTGCCCAACATCAGTGCCCGACCTCACTAATGCTCTTGTCGCTGAATGGAAGCAAGTCCCCGCAACAATGTTCCAACATCTAGTGGAAAACCTTCCCAGAAGAGTGGAGTCTGTAGTTTTACAAATTTTTGAAAGGATTGTTTTTTATTTATTTTTAACCTTTATTTAACCAGGCAAGTCATTTAAAAATAAATTCTTATTTACAATGACGGCCTACACCGGCCAAACCCGGACGACGCTGGGCCAATTGTGCACCGCCCTATTGGACTCCCAATCACGGCCTGTTGTGATACAGCCTGGATGCCTCTAGCACTGAGATGCAGTGCCTTAGAGCGCTGCGCCACTCGGGAGCCCATTATAGAAGCAAAGGATGGACCAACTCCATATTAATGCCCATGATTATGGAATGAGATGTTTGATGAGCAGGTGCCCACATATTTTTGGCCATGTAGTGTATTTCACAAACCAAAATAATACAATGAAAATATGAATGTGCATTTTGTTATAGAGCGGGTGATCGGCGTCTTGAATGGTCGGTTCCATATTCTTGATGGGCCTCTTCCTCTTCAGTTTGTGAAGACTCTGGGGAACGAAATGGAAAACAGGGAGGTGGCCACATTTTATAAAATTGTACATGCGTGTGCAGCTTTGATAAATACCTGTATGTCAGCAAGACAACTGGGAACTCGAAAAAAAGACAAGGTTGAATCATGACGCTAGAAAGAGGCCCGAGTTCACAACTTGGAATTCCTAGATGGATGACATATTTTCCCAGTTGGAGCTCATTTTTTTCCAAGTTCCCAGTTGTCTTGAAAGCGGCAGAAGTCATGCTGGATTAACAGCATGGCCAATGTTGAATGCTTATCCTTTTAAGCTTGGAGAAGAGACCCTTAAACCCAGACTGGGACCACACATCCACTCCACTGAATAGCAGGCTAGTGATTGCTTTGCAATGCTTGAAGTTAGCCACTAATTCCTTCCAAACCACTCATTGTTGAATTTGCAAGTTGTTGTGTAATATTTATGGCCGATGAGCACCGATACATTTTATCTATAATTTCTCTTTATAATTTCTCTTCATATGACTTGGATTGAAAATGATTTGCCAGTAGATTGTTGACTTGATTCATGATGATGACTGCTAGCTTGCGAGCTAAGATTTTGAAAGTATGATGTTGATCAGTCCAATCAAAGCTACTGTAGATATGATGTGATTTGAGGTAATTTTATTTGTGCCCAATGAACTTGAGCCTTCTTGGCTGGGCACTTCTAATGTAACTCTATGGCAGCACCCTAGGGGCTTGAATTTTCGAGCTATCCCCGTAGATTTTGCGGTGACGTAGTGTCCCCATGAGTGACAGAACACTGAGCCAATCACAGCGCAACTAGAGAACATTACCAACCCCTACGCTCCGTATTTTCCGCTGGCTGGCCCACCACCACAGAAAGCACTGAGCTAAACGGAAACATCTGCATTTTGGAGCTACCGTACTCAAGAAAGCAAAAAAGAGAGCAAGTTTGTATGCGATTTTATTAACTCAAAGATGTATTTTTTTTACACTATTTGAAACTGATATGTGACACGTATTAATCCCAAAATAACATACAAAACAGGCAACGACAAAAAAGTGGGGCTCAACCTCTGCCCCACCTGGCCTAAATGACAGTTTGCCACTGGGGCTAAAGTATATTTGTACTTCCACCTCATGGTCCTTGCCCCATAGAATGCATGGCCTTTGGAGTTGGTTGTCTTGATTGATTGACTTTTGTAGATGTCTTTAATAAGTGCTTGGGATGGTTCTTCCAGTGATGTGTGAGTAACCCTGTGTGCAGAGGAGCTTGTGATCCATCCTGCTCTATGATGGTGCCAAGCCTTACAAGCAGCCTGATCTTTTGTTTCTTTCTCCACCTGAGAAACTTGCTCATCTGTAACAACTTGGAGATTATTGAACCAGGGTTTGGGGGTGAAAAGGTCAGTATGGTCCTTGAATGTACTGAGGCCAATGGGACATTTCTTTGTTGCTGAGAGCATCTGAAGCAGCTGCTTTTCCTGTGAAGTTGAAGCTTTGGGGATGGGTCTCCTTTCCCTACCTCTTCCTCATTTAAAAAAAAATGTCACTGTAGAATTCAATGTCTTTAATCATCGCTGGTTCTACTGTTTTGGTAGATACCTTGTTCTATACACAGGCGATACTGGTACATGCTACGCTTGTGTAACCCAGGCAGACAGAGGCTTTGAACTTGAAGAGGACGGCAACAATTATGTGAACAGCTTTTGTCTAGTCTAAAGAATAAATGAAGGCAGTCAGTTATGGGGCCAATTTAATTTAATTTACACCAATCCAGATTTCAATGATAAAAAAAGTACTGCTCTTTCAGGAAGTACATTTTTGGAATTGAAATGTAATTGACCCCCCAACATGAAGTCAGCTTTTAATATTTTATGAATTTAAGTGCACTTTAAAAGGTATGTAGTTACTGTTTGTGCTTGACCTGCATGCACGACAATATAGACAATGGGCCTGATCGGGCAGCTCAGAGCTTCTGTTCTTTTCTGTCCATAAAAACAAATGGATGAGTGGAAAAGGCAAGGCAGGCCAGGAGCAAGGAAGGAGGGTACGGTCAATCGAGGCATCCATCGAGTCTAAGTAGATTTAAAATACTTATTATAACAGAAGTAAAATATTCAACTATTTTCCTTGCCCGACATTATTTGATTTAATTTAAAACCAAACGTATTAAAGTAAAAGCTCACAACTATGAGGGGAAAGGGAAGGGGGTGGGGTAAAAGAATGAATCCACATACGTACATACATGCGTGTGCGCACAATTTTTTTGTTTATTTTTGTATATATTTTTTTTATACTTTTATTTTGTATTACTTTTGTAAAAAAGAACCATGATGCGGGATTAAAGTCAGTCTTGCATGATTATGTTGTGAATAGGGGGATATGTTTAGGTCAGTTTCAACATTATGGACATGGGTGTGTCTGTGGTCCATTTGGCCTGTCCTACAGCTTCCTTCAATGATAGACTATGGATGGCTCTGTTGATTAACTTTTGACCAATGATTAACTGTCTATTGTTGATTGATGTGAGTCCAGATATGCTGTGGGTGTAATTATTACTGATGTATCTTCGTAGTCTGTAGGCCATTTTTATTTCTATATTTTGGATTATCTGTAGCTGATTCATCTGCTGTGGTGAAGCTGTTATCCAGGCTGGTAGGGCGTATTCAAAGAGAGATCGGATGTAACTGACTTTGTAAAACTTTTCAGCACTGTCTTAGGTGAAGCTCCGTATTTTCTTCCACACAGCGTTTTTAAGTGGTTGAATCTTTTCGTCCCTCTCTCTTGATGTTCGCTATGTGTGTTGTCCAATGCATGTTCTTCTGAAAGGTGACTCCAAGGAATTTTGCTTATTTTCCCTCTTTTATTATTTCGCCGTAAAGCTTGAGATCAGTTTTTTTGTTGCTGGTGCTTCTTGTAAAGAGGACACATTGAGTATTTTGTGGATTCAGCTTTACGCGCCACGTTAGACCACGTCTCGATCTCTTCAACAGACTGCTGGAGTTTCTTTGCAGAAAGTTAAGGACATTTGGAGCTGGACCAGTAGCAAAGGTCATCGGCAAACTGTGAGACCTGACCAATGGTGGGTGGGGGGGTAATAAATGTCTGATATGTACAGTAGAAAAAGTAGTGGGCTTAGGACTGCCCCCTGTGGGACACCTGCTTCAGGGGTAAATGGTGGTGATTTTGCTGTAGAGACCTTCACTTTAATTGTGCGGTTATGGAGGAAGCTTGTGATTATGTTTCTGATGGAGAGTGGTAGTTTAAGATTTGAATCTGCAAGCCGATAGCACAACCCATTGTGCAACATCTTATCAAATGCTTTTTCTATATCAAAGAAAATGGCCAGGGTAAGTTATTTTTCTTGAAGTCCTCTGAAAGTCTTAGAATGTTATCGGTAGTGGATGTTGTTTTTTCATCCAGTCACAGTGAGCAGCTATTATCTTCACATCATTTTTAACTGAGGCTCCTCAGTAACCCTCCAGGATGGTTTGACCTGGGTCGTGAAGAAAGTGCAGTCAGAAGCTTCACTTGTAAATCATTTGTGTGCTTCCAGAGATCTGTAGGTCTTCATTTTATTTGCTGTGTAAATTCCTATTTTATCAAAATAAAAATGAAACTATCATTAACTATTCCAAGTGAAAATGTACGGCTGCACTAACGAATTTAGAGTTTGAATGCATGTACCATTAAACTGTAAAAACAACTCAAATGTATTCCATTTGGATAACAAGGCCTGTGGACTCAGATGTCAAGGTCTTTTCAAGCAAAATGGTTCGTGCAGACCACTGTCAAATCAAGCAGCCACCCACACTCAAGCTAGCAGCATCAATAAACGTAGGACTGCTAACCAAACCTGAAAAATCAATTATCCCACTGACATATATACATATATACATATATATATATATATATATATACCATAACAAAAACATAATTCCTTTGCCTGCGTGTGTCATTGTAGCAAAACTGTATCCTGTGAACTGTATCCCTCTCGATGGATTGGACATTATGCTGGATTTCAAGCAGAAGATGACTCAAGAGGAGCCGAACGGCAGTTTGATCATGACAACTCCTCCCACTGCTGTACAAGTGTTCCCTGAACTTACTGTATGTTTCTTTGGAATGGCAATTTCATCATGACCACCTCTCCATCACCTGCTAATCACTAGTTCTCTTCGCTACAGATTATTACACCAGATAATGTGATTTATCCAAAGATTTTTGGTATCCATTACTCGGAGTTACAGGATAAGTACTGTTTGGTGTAGCACCGTTTTGAATTTAGAAAATGCTCCATTAATAAAATAAATACTTTTTTGCTCCATGAAGTAATCCAACAGTGTACCCCGCCATCTTATCTATTTCAAGTCTTCTCTCATTGATCGAGTGTCCACCCCAAAGTGCTGCATGTCATGATGACAGACACCTGTCTCAATCAATGAGAGGAGACTTGAAATAGACAAGATGGCGGAGTAAACATTGTTGAATTACTTCATGTAGCAAATTTCTAAATAAAAAATGACCCCCTGCAGCTGGACACAGACATTTTATGAGACTCCTGTTTCTACGAATCGAGGACGCAGACAGCATCGCCAAGCTAAGGTTGGTCGAAAGTTCTCTGTGCTACACCAACAGTACCTATCCTGTAACTCCCAGTAATGGATACCAAAAATCACATGGTTGTGGTGTTACCATTTTACACTTTTTTTTGATAAAGGTGTCAACCGATTGGGATCTAAGTGTTTAGAGACAGACTAGTGTATTTATTTAGGGACAATGTGGAACATTGGGAGCTGCTTTTGAAAAGAAAGATCAGTCAACATCTGGGGGGGGCTGCAAAAGGTGTGAAGTCTTAGGAGGGCAGTTCCTACACAGTATGTATTGCTGTGTATGGGAGATTGAGGAGAAATGGTACCTTTCAATCGTTTTCATTCACAACAATATATCTACTGTCTCTAAACACAACCCCCTTTCCTCATCTCAAAGACCTATCTGTAAACCTCCCCCAGCCCATTGACTTTGACAGATAATTCTCGTCAATAGTAGCAGGGGAATTTTGTAGACGTGTCTTTATATTGTGTTTTGAGAATCTGCAGAGAGAAGAATGAGGTGGTTGTGTCATTACTGTTGTCTTGATTTTATACCTTTCACTGTCCCTTGCTGGTTTTTGTCCAACAATCTTGTTGTGCTCTATAACCACAAGGTGTGTCCCCTCATACTGGGGTATTTTTCAGCAAGGCCTGTGGAAGGATTCCAGATAACCTGAGTTTTATGAAGAGAAAAGGGGTAGACCAAAATTGATTACATGGTCTGGAAGGTTCTCTGTGGTCCAAATCATGTTTATGCCATGCTTACTGTAAATAGAGCTATTTTAGCCGTCAGCTCGTAAATATTTTAGCAAATTTACCTTCACCTTGTGCAGACCTTGGGGTTGGGAACACATGCTGGTGGAATCGGATTATGTACCACTTACAACAACAATACACAGTTTATTCACCCCATGAATTGTATTGATTTCTATTAGACTGGCTAGCTTTGCACACCTAACATGGACATTTCAATATTGTCAGCTTGCTGGTAGAGTCACCAAATTGGCAGCAATATTGTTAGCCAGCTGAGAACCAACTAACCAACCATAGACAATTTATACACATTCCTCATTATGGCCAACACACCGAGAGTGAGTTAGCTATATCAAAAAAATATATTTTTAGTAACAGTGTTTTCCAGACAAGGGTGGAATAGATGGCTACCAGATTGAGTTACTCTTATTTGCTAACGTTAGATAGCTTACTTTAGCTAGAGAGTAGAGTATTAAATATGAATCCCAATTTGGGAAATTGTTTTATCACAGCATGCATCATCAATGACTTTGTGAAGGAAAATATCATATTTGTGCTTTTCTAATAACCAATTTGACTGGGTTCATGCAAGTGACTGATTGATCGTGCCTGGGAGGAATCCTCACTATCAGTATAATGCAATTTGGCAGTACGCCCAGAACATTGTTTTAAGATCCGAAAGGGGTGTCTCAGTTTTAAGGTCTCAGCTAGTAAAGAAGAAGCCTTGTGAGGTATTGGTTGGTCACATGCATGAACCAAATGTTAACGATGAATTAATTATGAATAATGAATTAGCTAAATCATGCAAATATAACTTGTCTGTGTAAGCAGTATATAAGAGAACTAACGGGACTGCCAGGACAGTTGTAAATTACTTGGTGCATTGAGTTTGTTGGAACCTCTCCAGCTTGCTGATAATAAAGAATGATTCATTTAATATAGACTTCAAGTGTCCCTGGTGGTAATTTTTGTGACAACTTACAATTACAGGACACGCAACAATGACCAACACATGATAAAAAACATCATATTAAGACACAAGGGCATATGCACCATAGTATCCCTAAAATAATAGTCTGATTCCAGTTCTGTTTTCTATCCTACTCTGGGGGGAAAACAGGCAACTACATTTTCCAATAGGACTTATAAAACAGTTAATCAATTACACTAATTAAAAAGCCCCATAGCTGTGGGTAAACCTCTCTGTGGAACAAAAGGGGCAGGATGAACCTGCTACTGAAAATGCTCCTGTGTTGCATTATTAAAGTGCTGTGGAGTATGTGTGTGTCATTATCCATGATCATATGTGTTTTTACTTGCAGCCTTTTTATGATCATGTCCTGCATTGATTCCAGTCTACATCCAATTGTAGCACTGGCTTTCTTAATGATTTTGTTGAGCTTGTTTATGTCCTCCTTAGCTAAATTCTCTTTCCAGCACACAATGGCATAGGCCACTACACTCGCCACGACACTGCTATAGAACATACAAAGCATTTTGTCACATACATTAAAAGATCTAAGCTTCTTTTAAAAGTACAGTCTGGATTGTTTTTTTTTGTTGACACTGAGAATTCTCATTCCAGTTCAGTTTGTTGTCCACTATTACACCCAAGTACTTAGAGCCAACACTGCCAATCTCTTCACCATTAATAGAAATGGGATTAAAACATCTTTGTTTTTCCTAGAATCTACCACTAGCTCCTTGGTCTTCAGTACATTCAGGTCTAAGTAATTGGCCTCACACCATTTCACAAAGGACTTGTATCCCTGTAATGAGCATCATCAGATCATTTATGTAAGTGGCTCAGTTCATTGTTGTGTGTGTGAAGTCATTTATGTAAAGGGTAAACAGAAAAGGTGACAGTTCCATCCTCTGCAGCACCCCCGTGGTTGTACATATCCAATCTGATACTACCTACTTCAGTCTTAAAAACTGTGGTATATTGGTCAGATAGTTCACAATCCATTTGATTGTGTGTGGGTCTACATGAATGACCTTTAGCTTTTGGGCCATCAGGTGGGGTTGTATGGTATTGAAAGCACTGGAGAAGTCTAAAAAGATTTGTTCTCACCACACAGCCGGGATTCTCCAGGTGCTCATATACTCTATGGAGAAGATAGAGCAGAGCATCTTCAACACCAGTTTTTTGGGCGGTAGGCAAATCACAAAGGATCCAGATAGGCTGCCACCTCGACTCTTAATAAGGGTATTCTAAGGTTTTCATGACTTGTGATGTCTTAGCCACTGGTCTAAAGTCTTTCAGTGCAGTCCCTCAGCTGCTTCACCACTTGTTCCTCCCAGATGCTCGTGGACTCAGTGCTTCCCAGATAAGAGTCCAGCGCCTCCCCAAATGTTGTTGCTCTGCTGAGAAATCATACTTATCAAATCTGGTTTAAAAATGTGTTAAACTCTGTGGCTCTGTCCCTTCCCCCTGGTGCTGTAGAATGTTATCTTCTTCTTATCCCGTACCACTTTTGTGTTGTTTGCTTGTATTCATGTTTGCCTTTCCTGATCAGCCCTTTGGTCTCCTTCTGTACTACTCTTAACTATTCTTAACTAATCCCTATTTCTAGTTTCAAAAGCCTTCTTTTTCCTATTCAGTGCCTCCTTGATTTATTTTGTGACCCATGGCTTATTATTTGCATTGTATTTCACTGCTTTGCTTGGCACAACATTGTCAGTAGAGAAGTTAACATATTCTGTTATGCATTGAGGCCATCATAAATCTCTGGTAGGTTGAAAAAAAGAAAAAAGGAAATTGCACTTGTTTGTAATTAGCACAGCCAGATGGAATGATGACAAACGTTAGTGGGAAAACAAACGTAAAAAAATAAATGTGCCTAGAGAAGTCCTGCGATTACTTTGTGTTGGTCGTTTGACGTAAACAACTCCATGAACCAAATTTTCGGGCACGCCCCATCTACCTAGCGGGCGGTATCTACATTCGCTATGAATGCTGGACTTTGTGGTTCACTATGAGCAGACTAATACACAAGAAGTTGAAACTGGTCCTATCTGGCCCGGCCGGCCGGCCGACAGGTCATATCTGGAAAGCAGGCTGACCAGTCCCATCTACCCGGCAGGACCTATTTGGCCGGCCAACCGGTCCCATCTGGCCAACTGCTCCTGTCTGGCCGGCGACTCGTACTATCTGGCCGGCCGACCAGTCATACCTACCTGGCAGGCCAGACCTACCTACCTTGCCGGCCCACCGGACCTACAGTGCCTTGCAAAAGTATTCACCCCCTTGGCGTTTTTCCTGTTTTGTTTCAATACAATCATTTAAATGGATTTTTATTTGGATTTCATGTAATGGACATACACAAAATAGTCCAAATTGGTGAAGTGAAATGAAAAAAATTACTTGTTTCAAAAAATTCTAATAAATAAAAAACGGAAAAGTGGTGCGTGCATATGTATTCACCCCCTTTGCTATGAAGCCCCTAAATAAGATCTGGTGCAACCAATTACCTTCAGAAGTCACATAAGTAGTTAAATAAAGTCCACCTGTATGTAATCTAAGTGTAACATGATCTGTCACATGATCTCAGTATATATGCACCTGTTCTGAAAGGCCCCAGAGTCTGCAACATCACAAAGCAAGGGGCACCACCAAGCAAGCGGCACTATGAAGACCAAGGAGCTCTCCAAACAGGTCAGGGACAAAGTTGTGGAGAAGTACAGATCAGGGTTGGGTTATAAAACATATCTGAAACTTTGAACATCTCAAGGAGCACCATTAAATCCATTATTTAAAAAATGGAAAGAATATGGCACCACAACAAACCTGCCAAGATAGGGCCGCCCACCAAAACTCACGGACAATGCAAGGAGGGCATTAATCAAAGAGGCAACAAAGAGACCAAAGATAACCCTGAAGAAGCTGCAAAGCTCCACAGTGGAGATTGGAGTATCTGTCCATAGGACCACTTTAAGCCATACACTCCACAGAGCTGGGCTTTACGGAAGAGTGGCCAGAAAAAAAGCCATTGCTTAAAGAAAAAAATAAGCAAACACGTTTGGTGTTTGCCAAAAGGCATGTGGAAACATATGGAAGAAGGTACTCTGGTCAGATGAGACTAAAATGTAGCCTTTTGGCCATCAAGGAAAAGGCTATGTCTGGTGCAATCCCAACACCTCTCATCACCCCGAGAACAACATGGTGATGGCAGCATCATGCTGTGGGGATGTTTTTCATCGGCAGGGACTGGGAAACTGGTCAGAATTGAAGGAATGGTGGATGGTGCTAAATACAGGGAATTTCTTGAGGGAAATCTGTTTCAGTCTTCCAGAGATTTGAGACTGGGACGGAGGTTCTCCTTCCAGCAGGACAATGATCCTAAGCATACTGCTAAAGCAACACTTGAGTGGTTTAAGCGGAAACATTTAAATGTCTTGGAATGGCCTAGTCAAAGCCCAGACCTTAATCCAATTGAGAATCTGTGGTATGACTTAAAAATTGCTGTACACCAGCGGAACCCATCCAACTTAAAGGAGCTGGAGCAGTTTTGCCTTGAAGAATGGGCAAAAATTCCAGTGGCTAGATGTGTCAAGCTTATAGAGACATACCCCAAGAGACTTGCAGCTGTAATTTCTTTGTAAAGGTGGCTCTACAAAGTATTGACATTGGGGGGTGAATAGTTATGCATGCTCAAGTTTTCTGTTTTATTTCTTGTTCGTTTCACAAGAAAAAATATTTTGCATCTTCAAAGTGGTAGGCATGTTGTGTAAATCAAATGATATAACAACCCCCCCCCCCCCCCCCCCCGCAACGTTATACTATGCAATTATCAGTGGTGGAATACTGAGTAAAAGTAAAGATACCTTCATAGAAAATTACTCAAGTAACAGTGAAAGTCACCCAGTAAAATACTACTTGAGTAAAAGTCAAAAATTATTTGGTTTTCAATATACTTACGTATCAAAAGTACCTGTAATTGCTAAAATATTCTTATGTATCAAAAGTAAAAGTATAAATCATTTCACATTCCTTATATTAAGCAAACTAAACAGCACCATTTAAAAAAAATAATAATTTACGGATAGCGAGGGGCACACTCCAACACGAAGACAACCATTTACAAACTAAGTGTTTGTGTTTAGTGAGTCCACCAGATCAGAGGCAGTAGGGATGACTATGGATGTTTCTCTTGATAAGTGCGTGAATTTGACTATTTTCCTCTCCTGCTAAGCATTCGAAATGTATCAAGTACTTTTGGGTGTCAGGGAAAATGTATGGAGTAAAAAGTACATCATTTTCTTTAGGAATGCAGTTGAGTAAAAGTTGTCAAAAATATAAATAGTAAAGTACAGATACCCAAGTACTTAAGTAGTACTAAACTTCAGTACTTTACACCACTGACTATTATATTTGGTTCTGTTATGTAGAATACATTTGAATCATTATGTGATGTGATCTTCCAAGACGTTGATTCAGGTTTGATCTAACTTTAAAATGAGTACTATTGTGAGAAGTGCTGGAGCGACGTGCTGGTGTGCTCCGGCAGCACTACACCCCTGCTCCAGTGGCACCTAGCCTACACCTCACGCGTGATGCAGAAATGAGAGACAAAGTCTTACTGTTTTATAAAAATCTGAGAATCTGTTAAACAAATATATTTTAGATTTGAGATTCTTCAATGTAGCCACCCTTTGCCTTGAAGACAGCTTTGCACACTCTTGGCATTCTCTAGACCAGCTTCATAAGGTCATCACCTGGAATAAATGTCAATTAACAGGTGTGCCTTTTTCAAAGTTAATTTGTGGAATTTCTTTCCTTCTTAATGCATTTGAGCCAATCAGTTGTGTTGTGACAAGGTAGGGTGGGTATACAGAAGATAGTCCTATTGGGTAAAAGACCAAGTCCATATTATGGCAAGAACAGCTCAAATAAGCAAAGAGAAACGACAGTCCATCATTACTTTAAGACATGAAGGTCAGTCAATCCGGAAAATGTCAAGAACTTTGAAAGTTTCTTCCAATGCAGTTGCAAAAACCGTCAAGCGCTATGATGAAACTGGCTCTCATGGGGACCGCCACAGGAAAGGAAGACCCAGAGATACCTCTGGTGCAAAGGAGAACTTCATTAGAATAACTGCACCTCAGATTGCAGCCCAAGTAAATGCTTCACAGAGTTCAACAGACACATCTCAACATTAACTGTTCAGATTAGACTGCGTGAATCAGGCCTTCATGGTCGAATTGCTGCAAAGAAACCACTACTAAAGGACACCAATAATAAGAAGAGACTTGCTTGGGCCAAGAAACATGAGCAATGGATATTAGACTGGTGGAAATCTGTCCTTTGGTCTGATGAGTCCAAATTTGAGATTTTTGGTTCCAGCCGCTGTGTCTTTGTGAGACGCAGAGTAGGTGAACTGATGATCTCTGCATATGTGGTTCCCACAGTGAAGCATGGAGGAGGAGGAGGTGTGATGGTGTGGGGGTGCTTTGCTGGTGACGCTGTTGGTGATTTATTTAGAATTCAAGGCACACTTAATCAGCATGGCTACCACAGCATTCTGCAGTGATACGCCATCCCATCTGGTTTGGGCTTAGTGGGACTATCATTTGTTTTTCAACAGGACCATGACCCAAAACACACCTCCAGGCTGTGTAAGGGCTATTTAACCAAGAAGGAGAGTGATGGAGTGCTGCATCAGATGACCTAGCCTCCACAATCACCCAACCTCAACCCAATTGAGACGGTTTGGAATGAGTTGGACCGCAGAGTGAAGGAAAAGCAGCCAACAAGTGCTCAGCATATGTGTGAACTCCTTCAAGACTGTTGGAAAAGTATTCCAAGTGAAGCTGGTTGAGAGAATGCCAAGAGTGTCCAAAGCTGCCATCAAGGCAAAGGGTGGCTACTTTGAAGAATTCAAAATATAAAATATATTTTGATATGTTTAACACTTATTTGGTTACTACATGATTACATATGTGTTATTTAATAGTTTTGATGTCTTCACTATTATTCTACAATATAGAAAATAGTACAAAATAAAGAAAAACCCTTGAATGAGTAGGTGTGTCCAAACTTTGGACTGGTACTTAATATTTAACACTTTCTGTCTATGCAGTCATTGCAATGCGAAAACCAATCCATATCTGTTTGTAGCATCGGAAAAGAAGGTTAGGGAGACAACCTACACCCATGAAGGTGGTGAGATGTCAGCTCATAAATCATCATCATAAGAGCCCAAGAAATCCCTCTTCTATGTGGTTATTCTTGTGTCCAGTAGTTTGTCTCTGAAAGGAAAGTAAACCTTTAAGGTTGATAGACTATCAGGACAAGACAGGGCTACGTGATTTGTGCTACTGTGTCATGCTAAATTTCCCTCTGTGTACAGAGCAAATTAATGGGATCTGCTGTAGAGTGTGTCATCACAAATTTGTGTCTGTAAAGAGATAGATGGATCACAGGGGTATGACTTCAATGTTGCCAAACTAGCAACTTCATATCTGCAAATGCTTTCGGTTGTGTCACGTCCTGACCAGTAAAAGGGGTTGTTTGTTATTGTTGTTTGGTGGCAGGGGGTGTTTGTTTAGTGTGTTTCAGGGTTTGTTGGGCAATGTTCTATGTTAGTCCATTTCTATGTCTGTGTCTAGTTAGTCTATTTCTATGCTTAGTTTATTGGTTTGACCTTCAATTGGAGGCAGCTGTTTCTCGTTGCCTCTAATTGAAGGTCCTATTTAATAGGGGTGTTTTGTCCATGGGATTTGTGGGTAGTTGTTTCTCCGTGTAGTCATTTGTACCTTACGGGACTGGTTTCGTCTTCGTTTATTATTTTGTGTTCATGGTTTCTTCTCAATAAATAAGAAGATGAGTTCACACATTCCCGCTGCATTTTGGTCCCATCCTTACGATGAACGTGACAGGTTGTCTTGTGTGTGTCTTGTATAAAACCTTTCTACCCCCATCACCTAGTTTGTATATGTAAACTACAGTTGCTAAGTAAAACAGTCTGTTTGTGAGGACAACTCATAAAAAACACTATCTGTGTTGTGGCATTGTTCCTGGTATGATTTGATATTATGTTTCTTATATCCAGGTTGGCTCCCAAAAGTTGATGTAATATTTAAAAGGGAATTCTACATAACAATTTGTTTTTGAAGAATTACCCCAAAATACATACAAAGTTTGAGAAAAACAGACAAAAAAACATTATATTGTGTGGTCATAGAATGCTAGGGAGATAATTTCTCATGTTTTGTTCACCTAAACTGCTTTCTAGTGAGCAAACTGAAAGTGCAGTTTGTCACTGCAACACTGAAGATGGTCACCATTTTTTAAAGAAATGTTATTTCTTTCAGAAAGCTGACAATGACAACTAGGAATTAGAGTGTAGGTTTATGAGAATTGCTCCTTATTTCATAGACAGACCTGCTTTCTGTGGTAATGATGAGAGGCAAATGAGCCAAGTCAGTGGTGATGGCATGCTGCATCCTGCCCAGCAGGGGACGTTGTGTTCCATTGGCTCTCAGTATCCAATCAAACTTTTTTAAATGTACTTTTGTTCAATAGTGTATTCTAGTAGTCATATCATTTGGAGAAACAAATACATACAGTACCAGTCAAAAGTTTGGACACAACTACTTATTCAAAGGTTTTTCTTTATTTGTAGTAAAAACATCAAAACTATGAATTAACAAAAATTGAATCATGTTGTAACCAAAAAAAAGTGTTAAACAAATCAAAATATATTTTAGATTTTAGATTCTTTAAAGTAGTCACTCTTTGCCTTGATGACAGCTTTTTTTTATTGAATCCAAAACATACAATATACTTGCAGTGAAGTCGCTCAACAACTACACCACACCAGCCATCCAGCAGACTTCCATTCAGAGCGACACACAGAAGTATCCATGGTCAATGCCCTACTCAAGGGCATGTCGACAGATCTCCCATAAGGCCCAAAACCCTCCAAGATCCCCCCACAGTTTCCCAATAGCTGCCCCTCAACCATCCGAGACCCCGCCCACAGTCCCCCCAAATAAATAAAAAAATTAAAAAAACAATTCATTCCATTCCCCACCCCCAAGAACCCCCCAATGCACCAACAACCAATAAAATTAACTTGAAAACTGTTGTTCTGATTACAGAAGCAATAAAACTGGCCTTCTTTAGACTAGTTGAGTATCTGGAGCATCAGCATTTATGGGTTCGATTACAGGCTCAAAATGGCCAGAAACAAATAACTTTCTTCTGAAATTCATCAGTCTATTCTTGTTCTGAGAAATTAAGGCGCTTCCATTTGAGAAGTTGCCAAGAAACTGAAGATCTCGTACAATGCTGTGTACTACTCCCTTCACAGAACAGAGCAAACTGGCTCAGACCAGAATAGAAAGAGGAGTGGGAGGCCCCGGTGCACAACTGAGCAAGAGGATAAGTACATTAGAGTATCTAGTTTGAGAAACAGACGCAAGTCACAAGTCCTCAACTGGCAGCTTCATTAAATAGTACTCGCAAAACACCAGTCTCAACGTCAACAGTGAAGAGGCGACTCCACGATGCTGGCCTTCTAGGCAGAGTTCCTCTGTCCAGTGTCTGTGTTCTTTTGCCCATCTTAATCTTTTATTTTTATTGGCCAGTCTGAGATATGGCTTTTTCTTTGCAACTCTGCCTAAAAGGCCATCATCCCGGAGTCGCCTCTTCGATGTTGACGTTGAGACTGGTGTTTTGCGAATACTATTTAATGAAGCTGCCAGTTGAGGACTTGTGAGGCGTCTGTTTCTCGAGTATTAGTATATTAGTAATTGACTGCCCCGGTCTCTCCAGATCTCCTAACAGTACTATTTCTAGGGTCAATTTTCGATCAGTGTTATGCATTTTCAGCCATTCCTCAACCTGAACCAGAAACAAGCTACCTGAGGGCAATTCCAAAAGAAATGGTCAATTGATTCTGTATCCCCACAACAAAATCTTCGATGATTTGCACACTCTTGGCATTTTCTCAACCAGCTTCATGAGGAATGCTTTTCCAACAGTCTTGAAGGAGTTCACATATATGCTGTGCACTTGTTGGCTACTTTTCCTTCACTCCGCGGTCCAACTCATCCCAAGCCATCTCAATTGGGTTGAGGTCGGGTGATTGTGGAGCCCAGGTCATCTGATGCAGCACTCCATCACTCTCCTTCCTACTCTGCGTCTCACAAAGACACGGCGGTTGGAACCAAAAATCTCAAATTTGGACTTAGCAGACCAAAGGACAAATTTCGACCGGCCTAATGTCCATTGCTCACGTTTCTTCGCCGAAGCAAGTCTCTTCTTATTAATGGTGTCCTTTAGTAGTGGTTTATTTACAGCAATGCGACCGTGAAGGCCTGATTCATGCACTCTCCTCTGAACAGTGAAATCTGAGGCGCAGTTAACTCTAATGAAGTTATCCGCTGCAGCCTGCACAAAGAAACGTTCAATGTTTATGACATTTTCCGTATTGACTGACCTTCATGACTTAAGGTAATGATGGATAGAGTAAGATGAATGATAGAGTAAGATGGCGCTGGAGAGGATGGCAGACGTTTTACATGCCCCCAGTCGATTGTGTTTTTTGTTCTTATTTGCGTTGTTTGTAACTTATTTTTTTACTTATTTTGTACATAATGTTGCCGCTACTGTCTCTTATGACCAAAAATAACTTCTACACATCAGGACTGAGATTACTCACCACGGACAAGCAGAATCCTTTTTTTCCTTTCACGGCTCTGACGAGCCTGACGCGAAGGATACACTGCTTCCTCAGGAACAAGCCCCGATCTCCGTGATCTGCGTGAAGAGGAGTTGGAGAAAGAGAGGCCGAAGGTCGGGCTGCCTTCTGAGAATTCATAGGCTATCGAATAAACCCCCACTTCCCTCCATTCTACTAGCAAACGTGCAATCTTTGCACAATACAATCGATAAGTTACGCAGAAGATTAAACTACCAACGGGACATTAAAAACTGTAACATCTTATGATTCACGGAGTCGTGGCTGAACGACTACAACATCAACATACAGCTGGCTGGTTATACGATGTACCGGCAGGATAGAACAGCGGCGTCTGTTAAGACAAGGGGCGGCGGTCTATGTATTTTTGTTTCGAGTTTCGAGCTATTGCTCGCCAGAAGTAGTGTCACGCCCTGACCCTTTTATTCTCTATTTGGTTAGGTCAGGGTGTGACTAGGGGGGGGGCAATCTATGTTTTCTATTTATTTGTTGGCCGGGTATGGTTCCCAATCAGAGTCAGCTGTCTATCGTTGTCTCTGACTGGGGATCATATTTAGGCAGCCTTTTTTCCACCTTTAGTTTGTGGGATCTTGTTTTTGGTACTGTGCTGTGTATCCCTACTGAACGCTACGTTTCGTTTGTATTTGTTTTGTTTCGGTGTTCATTGAATAAAGAAAGATGTACTCCTACCACGCTGCACCTTGGTCCAGTCCTTCCATCGACGAACGTAACAGGTAGAGTATCTCATGATAAGCTGTAGACCACACTACCTACCGAGAGAGTTTTCATCTGTATTCTTTGTAACTGTTTACATACCACCGCAGTCAGAGGCTGGCAGTAAGACAACATTGAATGAGAGGTATTCCGCCATAAGCAAACAAGAAAACACTCACCCAGAGGCGACGCTCCTAGTAGCTGGACACTTTAATGCAGGGAAACCTAAATCCGTTTAACCAAATTTCTATCAGCATGTTAAATGTGCAATCTGAGGAAAAAGAACACTGGACCACCTATACTCCACACACAATGACATGTACAAAGCTCTCCCTCACCCGCCATTTGGCAAATCTGACCATAATTCTATCCTCCTGATTCCTGCTTACAAGCAACAATTTAAGCAGGAAGCACCAGTGACTAGATCAATAAAAAGTTTGTCAGAGGAAGCAGATGCTAAGCTACAGGACTGTTTTGTTAGCACAGACTGGAATATGTTCCGGGATTCCTCCGATGGCATTGAGGAGTACACAACATCAGTCATTGGCTTCATCAATAAGTGCATTGATGACGTCGTCCCCACAGAAGCCATGGATTACAGGCAGCATCCGCACTGTGCTAAAGGTTAGAGCTGCCGCTTTCAAGGAGCGGGACTATGCCCTCCCGCTATGCCCTCCGACGAACCATCAAACAGGCAAAGCGTCAATACAGGACTAAGATTGAATCATACTACACCGGCTCTGATGCTCGTCGGATGTGGCAGGGCTTGCAAACCATTACAGACTACAAAGGGAAGCACAGCCGAGAGCTGCCCAGTGACACAAGCCTACTAGACGAGTTAAACTACTTCTATGCTCGCTTCGAGGCAAATAACACTGAAACATGCATGAGAGCACCAGCTGTTCCGGAGGACTGTGTGATCACGCTCTCCACAGCCAATGTGAGTAAGACCTTTAAACAGGTCAACATTCACAAGGCCGCAGGGCCAGACGGATTACCAGGACGTGTACTGCGAGCATGCGCTGACCAACTGGCAAGTGTCTTCACTGACATTTTCAACCTCTCCCTGTTGAAGTCTGTAATTGTTTTAAGCAGGCCACCATAGTCCCTGTGCCCAAGAACACTAAGGTAACCTGCCTAAACGACTACCGACCCGTAGCACTCACGTCTGTAGCCATGAAGTGCTTTGAAAGGCTGGTCATGGCTCACATCAACACCATCATCCCAGAAACTCTAGACCCACTCCAATTTGCATACCGCCCCAACAGATCCAGAGATGATGCAATCTCTATTGCACTCCACACTGCCCTTTCCCACCTGGACAAAAGGAACATCTACGTGAGAATGCTATTCATTGACTACAGCTCGGCGTTCAACACCATAATGCCCTCAAAGCTCATCAATAAGCTAAGGACCCTAGGACTAAACACCTCCCTCTGCAACTGGATCCTGGACTTCCTGACGGGCCGCCCCCAGGTGGTAAGGGTAGGAAACAACACATCCGCCATGCTGATCCTCAACACCAGGGCCCCTCAGGCGTGTGTGCTCAGTCCCCTCCTGTACTCCCTGTTCACTCATGACTGCACAGTCAGGCACGACTCCAACACCATCATTACATTTGCCGATGACACAACAGTGGTAGGCCTGATCACTGACAACGATGAGACAACCTACAGGGAGGAAGTCAGAGACCTGGCTGTGTAGTGCCAGGACAACAACCTCTCCCTCAACGTGATCAAGATGAAGGAGATGATTGTGGACTACAGGAAAAAGAGGACCGAGCA
This sequence comes from Salmo salar, assembly GCF_965601325.2. Taxonomy (NCBI): domain Eukaryota; kingdom Metazoa; phylum Chordata; class Actinopteri; order Salmoniformes; family Salmonidae; genus Salmo; species Salmo salar. The sequence goes on along the minus strand of NC_138314.1, from coordinate 19,499,409 downwards.
CGCCCCCATTCTCATCATCGGTGCTGCAGTGGAGCAGGTTGAGAGCTTCAAGTTCCTTGGTTTCCACATCACCAACAAACTAACATGGTCCAAGCACACCAAGACAGTTGTGAAGAGGGCAGGACAAAACCTATTCCCCCTCAGGAGACTGAAAATATTTGGCATGGGTCCTCAGATCCTCAAAAGGTTCTACAGCTGCACCATTGAGAGCATCCCGACTCGTTGCATCACTGCCTGGTACGGCAACTGCTCGGCCTCTGACCACAAGGCACTACAGAGGGTAATGCGAATGGACCAGTACATCACTGGGGCCAAGCTTCCTGCCATCCAGGACCTCTATACCCGGCAGTGTCAGAGGAAGGTCCTAAAAAATGTCAAAGACTCCAGCCACCCTAGTCATAGACTGTTCTCTCTGCTACCGCACGGCATGCTATACCGGAGTGCCAAGTCTAGGTCCAAGAGGCTTCTAAACAGCTTCTACCCCCAAGACATAAGACTCCTGAACATCTCGTCAAATGGCTACCCAGACTATTTTCAGTGCCCACCCCAGCCCCCTCTTTACACCACTGCTACTCTCTGTTGTCATCTATGCACAGTCACTTTAATAACTCTACCTACATGTACATACTACCTCAACTAACCGGTGCCCCCACACATTGACTCTGCATCGATACCCCCCTGAATATAGTCTCGCTATTGCTATTTTACTGCTGCTCTTTATTTACTTGTTACTTTTATGGCTTGTTCTTATCCATATTTCTTTGAAACTGTAAGGTCTGTTGTATTCGGCGCGTGTGACTAATAGAATTTGATTTGATTTGACCGTCGTTTCTCCTTGCTTATTTGAGCTGTTCTTGCCATAATAAACTCGGCAAAAAAAGAAACGTCCTCTCACTGTCACCTGCGTTTATTTTCAGCAATCTTAACGTGTAAATATTTGCATGAACATAACAAGATTCAACAACAGACATAAAATGAACAAGTTCCACAGACATGTGACTACCAGAAATGGAATAATGTTTCCCTGAACAAAGGAGGGGTCAAAATCAAAAGTAACAGTCAGTATCTGGTGTGGCCACCAGCTGTATTAAGTACTGCAGTGCATCTCCTCCTCATTGACTGCACCAGATGTGCCAGTTCTTGCTGTGAGATGTTACCCCGCTCTTCCACCAAGGCACCTGCAAGTTTCCGGACATTTCTGGGGGGAATGGCCCTAGCCCTCACCCTTTGATCCAACAGGTCACAGACGTGCTCAATGAGATTGAGATCCAGGCTCTTCACTGGCCATGGCAGAACATTGACATTTCTGTCTTGCAGGAAATCACGCACAGAATGAGCAGTATGGCTGGTGGCATTGTCATGCTGGAGGGTCACGTCAGGATGAGCCTGCATGAAGGGTACCACATGAGGGAGGAGGATGTCTTCCCTGTTACGCACAGCTTTGAGATTGCCTGCAATGACAACAAGCTCAGTCCGATGCTGTGACACACCACCCCAGACCATGACGGACCCTCCACCTCCAAATCGATCCCGCTCCAGAGTACAGGCCTCGGTGTAACACTCATTCCTTCGACGATAAACGCGAATCCGACCATCACCCCTGGTGAGACAAAACTGACTCGTCAGTGAAGAGCACTTTTTGCCAGTCCTGTCTGGTCCAGCGATGGTGGGTTTGTGCCCATAGGTCACGTTGTTGCTGGTGATGTCTGGTGAGGACCTGCCTTACAACAGGCCTACAAGCCCTTAGTCCAGCTTCTCTCAGGCCAGCCTCTCCCTCTCTTTTTTTACCTTTATTTAACTAGGTAGGTCAGTTAAGAACAAATTCGTATTTACAATATTGACTTTAACCAAGTAGGGCTATCTCTGTATACCACCCCTGCCTTCTCACAACACAACTGATTGGCTCAAACGCATTAAGAAGGAAAGAAATTCCCCAAATTAACTTTTAACATGGAACACCTGTTAATTGAAACACTTTCCAGGTGACTACCTCATGAAGCTGGTTGACAGAATGCCAAGAGTGTGCAAAGCTGTCATCAAGGCAAAGGGTGGCTACTTTGAAGAATCTCAAATATAAAATATATTTGTTTAACAGATTCTCAGATTTTTATAAAACAGCAAGACTTTGTCTCTCGTTTCTACATCACGGGTGAGGTGTCGGCTAGGTGCCACTGGAGCAAGGGTGTAGTGCTGCCGGAGCACTACATCCCTCAAATATAAAATATAACACTCTTTTGGTTACTACATGATTCCATATGTGTTATTTCATAGTATTTATGTCTTCACTATTATTCTACAATGTAGAATATATATTTTTTAAACCCTTGAATGAGTAGGTGTGTCCAAACTTTTGACTGGTACAGTATATTTACTCATGTGAACTGCAATGAGACTGATAGACTGGAGTCTTGAATTAAGGAAAATAATAAAATGGTTCTTATATCATCTAAGGATGCATCATCTACTGGTGGGAAATACATACGGATTTGTAGACACGTTTGTTCACAGGAGGGTGTTTGGAGAAATAAGAAGAGGAAGTGAGAAGGACCATCTGCTCTTCTTTTCAGAAATCCTGACAACCGCAGGGTTCTCCAGAGGGTGGTGTGGTCAGCCCAACGCTTCACTGGGGGCACACTGTCTGACCTCCAGGACATCTGCAGCACCCAGTGTCACAGAAAGGCCAAGAAGATCATCAAGGACCTCAGCCACCCGAGCCATGGCCTGTTCACCCCGCTACCATCTAGAAGGCAGAGACAGTGCAGGTGCATCAAAGCTGTGGACCGAGAGACTGAAAAACAGCTTCTACCTCCAGGCCATCAGACTGTTAAATAGTCACCACTAGCCGGTCTTGGCCCAGTACCCTGCCCTGAACCTTAGTCACTGTAACTAGCCGGCTACCACCCGGTATTCTACCCTGCAGACTACTGCACTATGTACATAGTCATTGAACACTGGTCACTTTAATAATGTTTGCATACTGTTTTCCCCACTTCATATTTATATACTGTATTTTATTCAAGGCTCATCCTATATAACTACAGCTGTACACACCTTTTCTATTCAAATACCGTCCATACTGCCTATTTCACACCCTTATATATATTTATATTCAATGCATTTCGTAATTGTTATTATAATTTTTTATTTGTGCATTGTTAGGTATTACTGCACTGTTTGAGCTAGAAACATAAGCATTTCGTTGCACCTGCGATAACATCAGCAAAATATGTGTACACAACCAATAAAATGTGTTTTGATTTGATTTTGATCATCTTTGCTCTTCACATAAGCACTTCTGTTGGCTATGTGTATCACTATGTCTATACAATTCATCCCCATGAGCAAATTGAGCTGTAATTTCTGTGGTAAAAATTACCCTGTTACTGTATTTGGAATTACAAGTCATTGTCGATGTAATCTACTAGCAATATTTAAAACATGTGTGATTTGTGACTCATTTCCAAAGATTAAGCTTACAGTATTTAATTGGAAGTTGAGGTCAGACAAGTTTTTTGAGGGTTGGCAGAGCCTCAGGCTTTCATGCTTGCATTTTTGTGCTCTGGCCTTTCTGGGCCTTTTCCTTTCACACAGCCATAGCAGTGGAACTGACAATGCCAGTGATGAGGTTGGGCGGTTTTAAGCCATAGCTAACCAGGGCAGGAGAGGAATGTGAGAGAGCCAGTTTGTCCTGTGGTGCAAGCAAACATTTGCTCTCTTCTCTGTTCTCCCGAAGTCCCAAAATCTTTCCTGTTTCACACACCTGCATACCTGACTCCGGAGCGTTATAGTGGCTGCTCCACCCGGTGCCATGAACAGGAAATTCAGGTCCTGCAACCATGATGATGTTTAAATAGCAGACAGGCTCTAAATTTGTAATGGAAAACAACAAAAAGGAATGATTACATTCTCTGTCACCTTCACCCTGAAGCATCTCAATCTCCTCATTAAGGTCCTAATCCACTGGTAAAATAAAATAAAACATATGATTGCAGTGCTCGGTCCAGGGATGATGTGTGATTGCTTAGTGACAGATATGAATAATATGTCTCAAACAATTTTAAAACGCTGCTCAGTGTGAGGTGAAGGGAAAAAGTCCCCCCTCAGGTCCCCAATTTGGTATTTCAAAATGCTTAAAGTCATCATTTGCATTCTTCCACCACGTCAAGTAGGGTCAGTGAGATCTCCAGGTGCACCTGTCTGTATTACAACATCTCAAAGAATTTTGTCAAATAGTGAGGCAAGACATTACCTAGTGCAGGGATGGGCAACTGGCGGATCAATTTCCAAAAACATACTGTTGACAGGGGCAATTTCTTAATGTAGTTGTGCATCAGCAGTTTTGCTCTTGCTATGTCAGTCACCGACAGTCACTCAATTAGCCCATGTCAGCTAACCTTTTTTAGATTGATAATTTATTCTAGCGGCCAGCTATGTAAACTTGTAGTAATCATAGTTGAATTATCGACCGGGGGACCCCCTTTGATCATCAGATAATCATATTAAAAAAACAAAACATTTCTCTCCATTCTATGGCAAAATGTGTAGAATTCCAGGAAGTTAGCAGTAAAACTGCACATTTTTCTCCCCACTGCACGGCAAAATGAGAAGAATTGCATGAAATTAGTTATGAAATTGCAAAATATTTTCTCTGCCCATGGCAAAACGTGTAGAATTTCAGCCAACTTGCTTTATAACTGCAACATTTTCTCTACGCCCCACGGCAAAATGTGTAGAATTGCAGGAAATTTACTTTAAAACGTACATTTTATCTCTCTGCTGTCAAGAGGAGGCCACTAAAATGTTTTGCTCGCAAGGTGGGGGGCCCAACAAAATGTTGCTTAGGGCCCTCAAAAGGCTAGGGCTGGTTCTGACTGCAAGTGTGGGTATGGATGTTGGTACACAGACCCTTGAGCCACTGCGGCCCTTCAAGATGAGTTCAGATTTTTGTTGTGCCCCCCACCCCCATTAAAGTTGCCCACCCCTGACCTTGTGGCATCTCACCATTAGCTTTCAAAAACACTGATGATACGGTCATGATACTCCAAACTATCTTGTTAAACCTGTAGCTCCCATAGGCAGCTCCTCCATACAGTGAGTGCACCCTACCAGCTGCCACTGTCTGAGCATGTGTCCAGTGGCAGCTGGATCACTGCACTTCTGCAGCACACACCAAGGATTAACAGAGAGTCCATTAAACACTGATAAACTGTCACTATAAATCTACTAACTGAACAAAACAAGCTCTTAAATGCTTTCAGAGGAGCAAGCCTTCAGTCCTTTTAATTCCTCCAAAAAAGGTGTCAACTATAACTGGCAATTATCCTACTGTCCAAATCATACTTTACAGGATGACACTATACATTTCTAGAATGGTTAATACTCAGCATTGCATAACCTTCTCCTATGGTGTCCATCAAATAATTTCCATTCCCTTCTGTTTCCCCTATTGTTTATTACAATATCTCCCCCACTACAAACAAAGTGACAGTACATTTTCTGGTGTTTGGCTTTCTTGATCAAACTGAACTTCGTAATCTTTGTAAGCCTCTTTTTATAAAGCTGTTTTTTAATCTAAGTTTGGTGGATGTTGTTTTCTATTACATAATTGTGTACTTTTTATTAAGTATTAAGGCCTACTGTTATCCATATTCATTTTCTCAAGCATGTCACTGAGTGCATTGTGCTAATGTAGGCCTAATCCTTTACATCTGCTTCTCTCTGGGTTTAATGTAGGCCTAATCCTTTACATCTGCTTCTCTCTGGGTTTAATGTAGGCCTAATCCTTTACATCTGCTTCTCTCTGGGTTTAATGTAGGCCTAATCCTTTACATCTGCTTCTCTCTGGGTTTAATGTAGGCCTAATCCTTTACATCTGCTTCTCTCTGGGTTAAATCTAAGCTTATGTTTCTGATACATCCATTCCCTGTTTTAATCCTGTTGACCTAAAAGCAGGCAATGATTTCCACAAGTGCCTCCCTTTTATTTTCACAGAGAAAATAGTATTCTTAGCTTAAGGGTCAAGTAGTACTCGAGTTTGAGAAAATCAGCAAAATAACACTTGTAGAATAATAAATAACACTACATTATGTAATAATACTACATAAATAACACTACATAAATAAATAACACTACATTGTAGAATAATAAAGAAGACATCAAAACTATGAAATAACACATATGGAATCATGTAGTAACCAAAAAAGTTTGGAACAAATCAAAATATATTTTATATTTGAGATTCTTCAAAGTAGCCACCCTCTGCCTTGATGACAGCTTTGCACACTCTTGGCATTCTCTCAACCAGCTTCACTTGGAATGCTTTTCCAACAGTCTTGAAGGAGTTCCCACATATGCTGAGCACTTGTTGGCTGCTTTTCCTTCACTCTGCGGTCCAACTAATCTCAAACCATCTCAATTTGGTTGAGGTCAGGTGATTGTGGAGGCCAGGTCATCTGATGCACCACTCCATCACTCTCCTTCTTGGTCAAATAGCCCTTACACAGCCTGGAGGTGTGTTTGGTCATTGTCCTGTTGAAAAACAAATGATAGTCCCACTAAGCACAAACCAGATGGGATGGCGTATCGCTGCAGAATGCTGTGGTAGCCTTGCTGATTAAGTGTGCCTTGAATTCTAAATAAATCACAGACAGTGTAACCAGCAAAGCACCCCCACACCATCACACCTCCTTTCAATGCTTCACGATGGGAACCACACATGCGGAGATCATCCATTCACCGACTCTCACAAAGACACGCCGGATGGAACCAAAAACCTCAAATTTGGACTCATCAGACCAAAGGACAGATTTCCACTGGTCTAATGTCCATTGCTCGTATTTATTGGCCCAAACAAGTCTCTTCTTATTATTGGTGTCCTTTAGTAGTGGGTTCTTTGCAGCAATTCGACCATGAAGGCCTGATTTACGCAGTTTCTCTGAACAGTTGATGTTGAGATGTGTCTGTTACTTGAGCTCTATGAAGCATTTATTTGGGCAGCAATTTCTAAGGCTGTTAACTCTAATGAACTTATCCTATGCAGCAGAGGTATCTCTGAGTTTTCCTTTCCTGTGGCGGTCCTCATGAGAGCCAGTTTCATCATAGCGCTTGATGGTTTTTGCGACTGCACTTGAAGAAACTTTCAAAGTTCTTGAAATTGTCCGGATTGACTGACCTTCATGTCGTAAAGAAATTATGGACTGTCGTTTCTCTTTACTTATTTGAGTTGATCTTGCCATAATATGGACTTGGTCTTTTACCAAATAGGGCTATCTTCTGTAAAGCACCCCTACCTTGTCATAACACAACTGATTGGCTCAAACACATTAAGAAGGAAAGAAATTCCACAAGTTAACTTTGAACAAGGCACACCTGTTAATTGTAATGCATTCCAGGTGACTACCCCATGAAGCTGGTTGAGAGAATGCCAAGAGTGTGCAAAGCTGTCATCAAGGCAAAGGGTGGCTACTTTGAAGAATCTCAAATATAAAATATATTTTGATTTGTTTAACGCTTTTTTGGTTACTACATGATTCCATGTGTTATTTCATAGTTTTGATGTCTTCACTATTAATCAACAATGTAGAAAATAGTAAAGTAAAAAAAAAAGAAGAAAAGCCTTGGAATGAGTAGGTGTTTTAAAAACTTTTGACCGATAGTGTGTATATATATATATACATTATATACTGTATATTTTTGTATACGTTTTTTCAAGATGAGTGATGAGAAGAGAATCGTCCAGCCCATCTTGAAACAGACAGATAGATTAAAAGAAAATGTACATCATAATACTTCTGACAGCCAACTTTCTAGCTCAACCCCAAACTTCCGGACGTCATAGCATTCCCAGAAAGCATGGATCAGTGAGTCATTGTTAGTTTTACACTTAAGACATAACTCTGTCATTGTACTGTAGAATTTGTGAATTTTGACTCTTGTATAATACATTCTATACATTAGTCTATACTGGATTAAGCATACATGTTTGTTAACTGTAATTTCATTAGTTATGCTTCAACTTTCCTTCAATCTTGTGCCAACATCAGTTATTTTTAAGTATTAGTTCCAATAGTTTGATAAGCTCCCTGCAAGGTTTTCTATATCTTCCCTGTCAAATGAACATCATTTTCTGACTCAAATAAGATCTCTCTCTGGGAGGAGAGAGAGAAAGTGAGAGAGAGAGAGAGAGAGAGAGAGAGAGAGAGAGAGAGAGAGGGAGAGAGAAAGAAGGATGTCAACAGACCACCAACCTACTACCCTGAGACAAGGCTGAGTATAGCCCACGAAGATCTCCTCCACCGCATGAGCCCGAGAGGGCGCAAGACCGGACAGGAAGATCAGGTCAGTAACTCAACCCACTCAAGTCGAGCATTGCGAGAAAAAAAAAAGCCTTGCACCACGTGACGCACCCCTCCTAGGGACGGCATGAGAGAGCACTAGTGTGCAAGTGACTCAACCCCCATTATAGGGTCAGAGGCAGAGAATCCCAGTGGAGAGAAGGGAGCCGCCCAGGCAGAGACAGCAAGGGCGGTTCGTCACTCCAGTGCCTTGCCGCTCACGTTCGCACCCCTGGGCCAGACTACACTCAATCATAGAACCTACTGAAGAGATGAGTCTTCAGTAAAGAAATAAAGGTCAAGACCGAGTCTGCGGCTCTTGCATTGATAGGCAGACAATTCCATAAAAATTGGGCTCTAGGAGAAAGCCCTGCCTCTAGCTGTTTGCTTAGAAATTCTAAGGACCATAAGGAGGCCTACGTCTTGAGACCGTAGCATATGTGTAGGTATGTACGGCAGACCAAATTGGAGAGATAGGTAGGAGCAAGTCAATGTAATGCTTTGTAGGTTAGCAGTAAAACCTTGAAATCAGCCTTAGCCTTCATAGGAAGCCAGAGGATAGCACTGGAGTAATATGATAAAATGATATTACAAGCAGCTAAGTGAAGTTTATTTAGTGCTTAGCACAGGTAGCCGGAAAGTAGAGCATTGCAGTAGTCTAAGTGACAAAAGCATGGATTAGCTTTTCTGCATAATCTTTTGACAAAAAGTTTCTGATTTTTGCAATGTTACGAAGATGGAAAAAAGATGTCCTTAAAATATACTTGATATGTTCGTCAAAAGAGAGATCAGGGTCCAGAGTAACGCCGAGGTCCTTCACAGTTTTATTTGAGACGACTGTACAACCATCAAAATTAATTGTCACATCAAACAGCAGATCTCTTTGTTTCTTTGGACCTAGAACTAGCATCTCTGTTTTGTCCGAGTTTAAAAGTAAAACATTTGCCGTCATCCACTTCCTTATGTCTGAAACACAAGCTTCGATGGTAGGCAATTTTGGGGCATCACCATGTTTCATCTAAATGTACAGCTGTGTGTCGTCCACATAGCAGTGAAAGTTGACATTGTGTTTCCGAATGACATCACCAAGAGGTAGAATATATAGTGAAATCAATAGTGGTCCTAAAACGGAACCTTGAGGAACACTGAAACTTACCATTGATTTGTCAGAGGACAAACCATCCACGGAGACAAACTGATATCTTTCTGACTGATAAGATCTTTGAATAGTCCTGCAGGAAGAGCCTTTTAAAGAGGCAATCTGGGATTCAAACAATAACAAAGCGCCTTCGCAGCCAGTTTATTTTGTTAAACAGCTGAGGAACGGGGCAGGAGAAATGTAACCACTCTCAAATATATAGATGCAAGGACTCTCACGTATGGATGCAATTACTGACCACCCAGATCAAAATTATAGTTTTAAACATGTTTTGAAACTATACAGTGTTTGTTTACAATGAGATTGTTTACAAATAACGGAGTAAAACAAGCTTATATTTTGAGTTCTGATGGGGTAAGACCATTGCTCATGAGGCATTTATTCAAGAATCAATAGCTATATATTAATAATAAGTCCAAAAATGGATGTACAAATCCCAGATTTTCCCGTTAATGGAATGAATTGAATTAATGAATTTATTAAATCTGATGTCATCCAACAGGCACCAACACACATCAACAAAACTCTCCAATCCATTAATACATACATGCACACACACGTGTGATTGACGATAATATATACATAAGGTTATCCTTGACAGTTGGAGGGCCTGATGCAAAGTACACATTGGATTCATGTGATACAGATCGTCTAAACGTATCTCATAATAATGACTTACTATCTCATAATAATGACCTACGATCTCATAATAATTACTTACTATCTCATAATAATAACTTACTATCTCATAACGCGTAGTCAGATTTTTTTGGGGGGGGGGGGAGGCGGGGAAGGGCTTCCATGGGGCTGCTGATAAAACGCCAGCTATATCATCACAACAGCTCTGTATTCTTATAATAACATTTCAGGTGCGAGGTGAAGAAAAATAAACCCGTGCCATTTTAATAGCCTACTTCATGAGTGACGTAAACCGCCTCCCTGAAGCATGGGCTCCCCCCGTGATTCTATGTGCGAACTACTGTGGTATCCTCCGTAGACGACGAACCCGCGTAAAAAGAAACGTTACATTCATTTCGCTTTTTCCTCATCTGATTGAGTTCGCTGCCTCCTCCAAATGCCACTCGCGGACGTCTAACGACTGGAACCGGTTGTTTGCGGATTGCTTCTACCAAAAACTTGAAGGAGATAAATACTTTAACAGGTTTTATAACCGAACATTTTCCTCGAGTGGGAATTTGTTACAAACACTCCATAAGTCGAATATCCTTTAAGAGTTTAACCGGCTTCCAAGACTTGAGGATGAATTCCATACGACGGGTGCCTTCAAGGGTGAAAACCAAAATGACTGAAACCAGTTTAGGTGCGGAGAGGGAACATTTTGACAAGCAGCAGGTAAATATGAATAACCTTGTGATGGTGGATGCATTTGCCCTGCTCAGCTGTTTGTTTCGCGGCTTTTCGACAAACCAGTGTTTGAAATAGCATGTGAGATCTTTCATTTCCCCAAATGTTAATTTTAGTTGCGCACAGGCAGGGTAGCGTGTTTCGCAAAACAGCGCTTGTGAACTGTATAAACTGTAATATGATGCTCGAGAACGTTTTGATGCAAAATCTGCATCTGGTCCATCACATGAGTTGCTATTTTGGTAGGCATGTGGCACCCCGCGTGGCGAATCATTATTCCCAGCATAATTGAACGTTCTGTATGCCATTCAAGCAGCTGTTAGTGGTTGCTTGTGATAAATAATTGAGGTTGAGATGTAGGCCAAATTCCTTTAGATTGATCAGCCATGTCGCTATCGCAAAAATATATACGTCTCACTGTCCAGACATTTTAACTGTATCATCATTACCATCATCCAAAATGAATAGCCTAATCATCTATTTCCAAAGAATGTATTAGGAAATTACACTCTAGGTCGTGTTAATGACATCATCAGTAGTAGACCTTTTTTTGTTGAAGTATTTTAGAATTTTTATTTGCTTTTTGCTTTAATTTTCGCCATCAGTGTCATTTACTTACAATCAGGGATCTGATTGGCAATACAGTGTCTGCCTCTCAGGCCTTGTATTGAGATCCAGGACTTCCCTATCATGTTCAGCTAATGATTCTTGTTTGGCTACCTTGTCCTGACTTTCCCCTTGCTCTTTTTCCTAAACCTGTTAATTGAGACTGTGGCAGCATACCCAGAGCTATCCTTTATAGAGTGTATTGAAATAGTAGTACAAAGTAACTTTAGAAACAACTTCCTGTGGATGGTTTGCCGCATGGCAAATGCATCACTGAAGTTGAAATAATGTTGTAACCTGCTGGACTGCTCCATCTAGAATGACTGGACGTCCAGCAAATGCAAAACCGCAACAGTCTGTGTGACCCTGGCATGAGGCAAGATGAACTCTGCCATCTCCTTGTACCTTTGTTACATTACCTCATTTGAATTTATTGGATTGATTTTCTGCAAAAATACAGAACCTATTAGTGTTGTCACACTACCAGTATCAGAATACTAGGAAGTAAGGAAACAACATGAAGCGGACAAAATTTGAGGAAAACCGTTCTAATGTTGGAAAAAACAGACTTATGTTGTGACCCAGAGTCACATTTGTTTATTTTGCAAGCTAATGTACAATAATTTACAAAAGTAGGTTTTAAAGGACCATAGAGTTCAGTCTTTGTTTTCTTTTTTGCCAAGGAAAATCTGGTATCATATTATCGCGATACTGGGTCCATGACAACACTAGAACCCATAGTCACACAAGGTCAGCCAGACAAAGTTAGGCAGTGATGATACTAAACTGAATCAATGGGGAAGAGAGAATACATTCCTTTGGCCTGCTAGATGGAAGGAGAGGGAGATTGTGTGGTCCCTTTGACAGCATTGTTGACTGGATGTTTAAATTTGTCAAAGATTAGCACATCAGATCATAGAAGAGGCGCAGTCACATGCCCTTGGCACGTCTCTGTTCAGCGCTGCCATAGACATGCGATCCTGACATGTTACACCCAAACAGTGACTGGCTTTAGGTCTAGCCATTAGTCAGTAGGGCCCTATTAAATCCGTTAGATTTCTTTTCCAAATTCTGTTTTTTCCGTTTATATTTTTTGTGTTTTACGATTTACGCTAATTTTATCATCAGAAAGCGTGTCCAATAATGTGAATGAATAAAACGTTAACAATTTAATAAGATATAACCGTACAATTGTAATGATGCAACACAACATTGCACTATTGTTTTTTTTATCATCATCAAAGCAAGTGCTTCAATACAGAGTTCTACTAAGTGTTTCATTATAAATGAAAAAAAGTAATGCAAGAATCTAGGCAACAATGCAGCAAGCAATAGGCAAAACCTAGAGTTATACTTATGTAAAAAAACGAAACTTTGCATATTGTTTTTTGTCAAATAAAGTGCTTCACATAAGTGTTTAATTATAAATACATTTAAAAAAAGATTCATGCAAGAATCTAGGCAATAATGCAACAATAGGCAAAACCTATGGAACTACCTTATGAGCTCCTATGTCTGTCCATTGTAAGTTTTCCATCTATCACAGACATCTCCATTGAAGTACATGATTGTCAGCCACTTTGTGTTGAGCTCGGTGAGTGCCTCTCGCTTGTCTGTGAGTCGAGTCTTGTATTTGCTGAAACTCTTCTCACAGTTGACAGAGCTGACTGGGAAGTAGATGTAGGGCACTGCCACTTCTGCAACTCTTGGGAATCTCGCACTCAGGCCCCTCTAGTAATCAGCAAGCTCCAAAGCAGGTGAGGGCTCCCTTGACACACAGTGCTGATAGGCAATCCATTCTTCACTGAGCTCTGTTGATAGGCTTGCCATGGGTTTCACTTGTGTGCAGGCTTCAACAGAGTTGTCATCAGTTTGGAGGAGCCCTCCGAGATGGTTAGCTTAACAGTGAGGGACTGCACCATCTCCTCTGTTTCCAGCTGGCTGAGGATGTTTGTGACTGCCTGGGATGATTACTTTTCTGCCAACAAACTCTCTGTACAGATGAACATGCTCTGCATGGTACTTCACTGCCTCTAACCAGCTATTCCATCTGGAGCTCACTGCTTCAGGAGGAGCCTTGTCCTGCACAAACTCCTTCATAATGAGGACGCTCACCCGTCTTCTCTTTCTGTCAGGCTTCTTGAAGAAGACAGATCTCATCCATGTCACAAGTGATGCGACTTCAGAAAAGTATTTGTAGTGCTGCCAGGTCTCAGAAACCAGATTGATGACATGGCAGAGACAGGTTACATGGACACTGTTGGGCATCACGCCTTTCAGAACCTCCTCGTATGCCTTCAGGCAGTAGGAGGCATTATCTGTGACCACTGCCCAGGCATCATTCAGATGGTTGCTGTGGAGGGAGGCTAGTACAGCTTGGGAAAACGTTGAGTAGTTACATCTGTCCATGAAAATGACATCCACCAGAAAGTACTGGTTTTCAACACCTGCAATGAAAGACAAGGAAAAACTTTAATTATGTTTCAACCAAAATAAGTGTTCTTTAAATTTCAAGTCTAAACGCAATATAGATCCAGTCATAGTTAGCTAGATGGAGAGGCAGACAGCTTCTGACATTATGCATCGCTATATTTCACCACAATAGCTCGTCGTTTGGAATATCACAATTTGCATGCGGACAATTCACATTGGCGTTCCAAATTGGTAACGAAATTACAAAAAAACATTGCATCCTTGTTGCCAGTGTACAATTCCCTGGGTTGTCCATGGAGACCAAGCATCTACAGGAAAATGAAGAAGCCAGGGGAGCTATGGTGGAGGTGGTTTGGTAAGGGTTATTATTATTATTATTATTTACAGCTGACATCATCCAGTTTGGGTGGCACAGCATAGAGTTAGACATTTAGGGGAGTGAAAGCACAAACATCCAGTAGCATCGTCATGGTGCTGACACAGGGCTAATGTGAACATTTTTGAGAGGTGGAGGAGGAGACTGGAATGACTGTAGTACCATTTTAAGATGGCCTCCCTTGAGTGGGTGGGGGCAAGACAGGTCGCTTGGGATGTTTGGGTTCTATCAGAATCTCACAGGCTTGTTGTCCAGAAGAGGAAGTGTGTCTCTCCAGCACAGAACACTCCCCTTTATATCCAACCATTGTAGGATGGTTTGAAGCAATGGCAAGTCCTTGTTGCGTCACCTACAGTGCATTCGGAAAGTATTCAGACCCTTTGACTTTTTCCACATTTGTTACGTTACAGCCTTATTCTAAAATGTATTTTTTCCCCTCATCAATTTTCACATAATACCCCATAATGACAAAGCGAAAAACAGGTTTAGAAATTTTGGCAAATGTATTAAAAATAAACATACCATATTTACATACAGTACCAGTCAAAAGTTTGGACACCTACTCATTCCAGGGTTTTCCTTTATTTTTACTATTTTCTACATTGTAGAATAATAGTGAAGACATCAAAACTATGAAATAACACATATGGAATCATGTGTTAAACAAATCTATATTTATTTGAGATTCTTCAAAGTTGCCACCCTTTGCCTTCATGACAGCTTTGCACACTCTTGGCATTCTCTCAACTAGCTTCATGAGGTAGTCACCTGCTTCAAGTGCAGTCGCAAAAACCATCAAGCGTTGTGATGAAACTGGCTCACATGAGGACCGCCACAGGAAAGGAAGACCCAGAGTTACCTCTGCTGCAGAGGATAAGTTCATTAGAGTTAACAGCACCTCAGATTGCAGCCCAAATAAATGCTTCAGAGTTAAATAACCTCTCTGGGATCGTTCGGGATGCTAGCGTCCCACCTCGCCAACAGCCAGTGAAATTGCAGGGCGCCAAATTCAAACAACAGAAATCTCATAATTAAAATTCCTCAAACATACAAGTATTTCACACCATTTTAAAGATAAACTTCTTCTTAATCCAGCCACAGTGTCTGATTTCAAAAAGGCTTTACGGCGAAAGCACACCATGCGATTATGTTAGGTCAGCGCCTAGCCACAGAAAACCATACAGCCATTTTCCAACCAAGGAGAGGGGTCACAAGTCAGAAATAGCATTAAAATTAATCACTTACCTTTGATCTTCATCTGATGGTACTCCCAGGTCACAATGTTGGACAATAAATGTTCGTTTTGTTCGATAAAGTTAATCTTTATGTCCAAATACCTCCTTTTTGTTTGCGCGTTTAGTCCAGTAATCCAAATGCACAAAGCGCGGGCACAAGTTAGTAGAAACATGTCAAACAATGTATATAATCAAGCTTTAGGATGTTATCATAAATCTTCATTAGAAAGGAAAGAGAACGAGCGTCGCGCTCATGCGCAAGACTAAACTAATGTCTTTCAGCTTGACCACTTGTTGAAACAGCTCTTATTCGATCCCCTTTCACAATACAAGCCTGAAACAACTTCTAAAGACTGTTGACATCTACTGGAAGCCTTAGGAAGTGCAATCTGACCCCACAGACACAGGATATTGGATAAGCAATCACTTAAAAAAACTACAAACCTCAGATTTCCCACTTCCTGGTTGGATTTCTCTCAGGTTTTTCCTGCCATATGAGTTCTGTTATACTCAGACATTATTTTAACGGTTTTGGAAACTTTAGAGTGTTCTATCCAAATCTACCAATTATATGCATATCCTAGCTTCTGGGCCTGATTAACAGGCAATTTACTCTCGGCACGCTTTTCATCCAAACTTCCCAATGCTGCCCCCTATCCCAATGAAAATAACAAACACATCTCAACATCAACTGTTGAGGATACTGTGTGAATCAGGCCTTCGTGGTCAAATTGCTGCAAAGAAACCACTACAAAAGGACACCAATAAGAAGAGACTTGGTTGGGCCAACACAATCAATGGACATTAGACCGGTGGAAACCTGTCCTTTTGGTCTGCTGAGTCCAAATTTGAGATTTTTGGTTGCAACTGCCGTGTCTTTGTGAGACGCAGAGTAGGTGAAAGTATGATCGCCACGTGTGTGGTTCCCACCGTGAAGCATGGAGGTGTGGGGGTGCTTTGCTGGTGACACTGTCGGGATTTATTTAGAATTCAAGGCACACTTAACCAGCATGGCTACCACAGCATTCTGCAGCGATACGCCATCCCATCTGGTTTGTGCTTAGTGGGACTATCATTTGTTTTTCACCAGGACAATGACCCAACACTGTGTAAGGGCTATTTGACCAAGAAGGAGAGTGATGGAGTGCTGCATCAGATGACCTGGTCTCCACAATCACCCAACCTCAACCCAATTGAGATGATTTGGAATGAGTTGGACCAAAGAGTGAAGGAAAAGCAGCCAACAAGTGCTCAGCATATGTAGGAACTCCTTGAAGACTGTTGGAAAAGCATTCCAGGTGAAGCTGGTTGAGAGAATGCCAAGAGTGTGCAAAGCTGTCATCAAGGCAAAGGGTGGCTGCTTTGAAAAATATAAAATATATTTGTTTAACACTTTTAGTTACTACATGATTCCATATGGGTTTTGATGTCTTCACTATTATATTGTTCTACAATGTAGAAAATAGTAAAAATAAAGAACCTTGAATGAGTAGGTGTCAACTTTTGACTGGTACTTTAAGTATTCAGACCCTTTGCAATGAGACTCAATTGAGCTCCGGTGCATCCTGTTTCCATTGATTGTCCTTGATGTTTCTACAACTTGATTGGAATCCACATGTGGTACATTCAAATGATTGGACATGATTTTGAAAGGCACACCTGTCTATATAACATCCCCTAATTTACAGTGCATGTCAGAGCTCTGAGACAGGATTGTGTCGAGGCACAGATCTGGGGAAGGTTACCAAAAAATGTCTGCAGCTTTGAAGGTCCCCAAGAACACAGTGGCCTCCATTCTTAAATGGAGAAGTTTGGAACCACCATGAGTCTTCTTAGAGCTGGCCGCCCCACCAAACTAAGCAATCGGGGGAGAAGGGCCTTGGTCAGAGATGTGACAGAGCTCCAGAGTTCCTCTGTGGAGATGGTTGTCCTTCTGGACGGTTCTCCCATCTCTGCAGCTCTCCACCAATCAGGCCTTTATGGTAGAGTGGCCAGACGGAAGCCACTCAGTAAAAGACACATGATCGCTCGCTTGGAGTTTGCCAAAAGGCACCTAAAGGACTCGGACCATGAGAAGCAAGATTCTCCGGTCTAATGAAACCAAGATTGAACTCTGGCCTGAATGCCAAGCGTCACGTCTGGAGGAATGTCACCATCCCTACGGTAAAGCATAGTGGTAGCAACATGCTGTGGGGATGTTTTTCAGCAGCAAGGACTGGGAGACTAGTCAGGATCAAGGGAAAGATGAATGGAGAAAGTACAGTGATCCTTGTTGAAAACCTGCTCAGGACCTCACTGGGGAGAAAGTACACCTTCCAACAACACTAAGCACACAGCCAAGACAACGCAGGAGTGGCTTTGGGACAAGTATCTGAATGTCCTTGTGGCCCAGATCGAACATCTCTGGCAAGACCTGAAAATAGTTGTGCGGCAACACTCCCCATCCAACCTGACGAGCTTGAGAGGATCTGCAGAGATGAATGGGAGAAACTCCCCAAATACAGATGTGCCAAGCTTGTAGTGTCATACCCAAGAAGTCTTGAGGCTGTAAACGCTGCCAAAGGTGCTTCAACAAAGTACTGAGTAAAGGGTTTGAATACTTATGTAAATGTAATATTTCCGATTTTATTTTTAATACATTTGCAGACATTTCTAAAAACCTGTTTTTTGCTTTGTCATTATGGGGTATTGTGTGTAGATAAGGGGGGGGGGGGGGCGCAATTTAATATATTTAAAAATAAGGTTGTAACATAATAAGATGTGGAAAAAGTCAAGGGGTCTGAATACTTTCTGAATGCACTGTATATATGTGTAGGATGTCGTGCTTAGGAGAAGCAGCAGGGGTGAGGACAGAATTGTTTCATCAAAGGCTAGTCTAGTTGGGGCTCAGGTTTCTGTCTGTATCATTGCTGTAAGAGACTGAGCCAGCAATTGTTGTGCTGTCTGGGAGACAAAATACAAGAAGGCAGGAGTGAAGGAGAAATGTAACACAACAGGGAAATTTACATAATGGCCATGAAAGGCTGTTCTATGAAAACAGCTTGTATTTCATGTTGGGATAATGATAATTGAAACTATGTTGAAATTAAAATATATTTTTTATTTAGCCTTTTGTTTAACTAGGAAAGTCAGTTAAGAACAAATTCTTATTTACAATGACGCTGGGCCAATTGTGCACCGCCCTATGGGATTCCAAATCACGGCCGGTTGTAATACAGCCTGGATTCGAACCAGGGTGTCTGTAGTGACGCCTCTAGCACTGAGATGCAGTGCATTAGACCGCTGCTCCACTCTTCTCAACACTCCCAGTGAATTAGTGCTAGACTAGTTAATGCTCACATAACCAGACAGTCTGTTTGGCCTCATTAGCAGTGTGTTTACACTAGTTTATTAACAGCATTAATAGTGGCAGCCGTGCAGTGCTTGGGTCTGTGTCTGACCTTGACAGCCAGAGCCGCAGCAGCAGTCTGTTGAATTAAGCTGATAAGAAATGCAATACCTAGAGTCAATGCAGGGCACCTGACTGCCCAGTGTGGAGTAGACTAGAGGTGTTGCTGCTGTCTCCACTAGCTATAGTCCTCCTGGCAGGGATGTCTAAGCACATAGACACACTGCTGCTTAAAGGCAAGAAGGGAGAAGATGAAAAGGTAAGAAGGGAGTGATCGGGGATGGGAGGGATGAAGCGGAGTGTGTGTGTGGCGAGTTTATCTGGTAGTGAATCTTCCGACTGGCCTCAGGGATTAGGCTGGGGTCATCCCTCCCTCATTCCCTCTCACTACTTCTCCCTCTATTGTGGTATTTAGACATGTTTGGGACCAGGTTCAATGTTATGGTGTCAGACTGTCTCTGGTCTACTTAGATCACAGTTGACCAGCTTCTCCTGTTCCCAGCCAGATTAATGTAAACTTTTCTGACCTTATGGCATTGCTGTTGAATGTTTTAATGATGTTTGTTTCGTTGTATGAATGAGTGAGGGAGTGTGCCAGTGGGGAATGGGGTAGGTCTTTTGTTGGTTTGTGACATTGCCAACCCCCAATTCTAGATTTCAAGGAGTTCTGTATATTGCATTGCTCATTATGCACTGTATGCAGTTTCTGATAAGGTTAGTGTAACAAGGATCTCCCTTCCTCCCCCTTCCCTCTCGTGTCCTTTCTCCCTCACACTCCCTATCTTTTTCACTCTCTCTCCCTCCCCCTCTACTTCCCTCCCTCCCCCTCTACTTCTCCCTCTCCTCTCTGAGTGACAGTCAGTCTGAATGTATTAGGGAGCCTCCCTGCTGCCGTGCTGCTCCATGGCCATCTGTCAAGGCCTCTGTGCCAGGCACTGTGCCAGAGCGTGGCCCCCATCAACCCAATCTTCTACCCCAGCTGACGGGCCTTCCTCCTCCCACAAACCCCTCATTGTCATGCACCCCTCCAGACCACCACTTTCTCTGGACCCCTATAAGCCAGGGGGCTAGCTAGCACTAGCAGTAGCCTCACAAGCAGGGGTACACATTAACCAAGACCCCTCTCTCTCTCCTTCCAACTCTCCCCTCACTCGTGAGCAGTTGCCTTAGGCGCACAGTAGCCCCTCTGTGCTTTGTTTAGTGACTGTATGTTTTGGAGGTTGGTGGGTTGTGGGCTGTGGCCTTTCACTAATTAAATTAGATCTTTATGCATTTCTGGGATTGCTGGCAAATTTCGCCAGGCCTGCCTTGAATTTCGGGTGCGGAGATTGTGTTCCTCCCCTATGTGTATGATAAGATGTGTGCATTCTAGAGTGAGGGAATGAACTGTGTATACAGAAAGTGGGTAAAGGAAAAATGTGTCAGTCTGTGAGCCTGTTTGTGGGATTCTTTTGCGATTTGAGTGACTCAGTGGGGCTGAGTGTGTGTGTGTGTGTGTGTGTGTGTGTGTGTGTGAGTAGACTTACATTTTCCGCTGCTCGGTGTAACTGACCATTGTCTCTTTTCTGTGGTGGTTTTGGACTGGTGGGTTGTTGAGGGCCATGACACCACCAGAGAATCCGCATAAATGAACCATAACAGCTCATGCATGTCACTCCAAGCTGGATTAGTCAGTTGGTTATGTAATGAATTGAAATGAAATAGAACAGCAGGCTGTGAGTGAACAGGGGATCCAGAGCTCTGAACGTCTTCTCCTTTTCACCTGATGTGTATTCATTCAGGGCCACAGGGAGAGTCGCTGGTGACCTCAGAATGAGTTTCTATTGGCCAATGCGTCTGTGTTCTTGTGTGAGGAATGCTTTGTTAGTCCATTGTTTGGTGCTGTTGCTCCTCCCTTCACTCAAGTCTGGAGTCAGAATTTGGACATGTGCTACAGAATGTTTTACCCATATTTCCCTCATGTATTAATTGAAATCGGTAGAGCTTGTCTTCAGTGGGTCCATATGGGTCAGTCAGAAAATAGCTTGTTCTCTGCATGTTCATAACTGTTGAAAATGCATTACAGATCTTATGTTGAGACAAGCTAGACTAAGGGAGACTGGCTGAAAAGACACTGGTATTTGTATCAGAGGTCACAATATGCTTGTCATGTTTGGGATTCAGAGTATTCCCCTTATCTTCTGGTGTTACTAACTAAGCCTTTATCAATGACTGGGCAACCCCATGTACTGTACAAACACGCCAGTGGAGGCTCCTCAGAGGAGGAAGGGGAGGACTTCTTAAAAATTAAGTTGTCCTTTCTAGATAACTATACAAAATATATTTGTCACCAAATAATTGATTTAAAACAGTTTTGCAATGAAGGTCTACAGTAGCCTCAACAGCACTCTGTAGGGTAGCACCATGGTGTAGCCGGAGGACCGCTAGCTTGACTTCAATACAAAACCTAGGAGGCTCATGGTTTTCACCCCCTTCCATAGACTTACACAGTAATTATGACAACTTCTGGAGGACATCCTCCAACCTATCAGAGCTCATGCAGCCTGAACTGACATGTTGTCCACCCAATCAAAGGATCAGAGAATGAATCTAGTACTGAAAGCATGAGCCACAGCTAACTAGCATTGTGGTGCATAAAATGTACTGAGTAGTTGAAAACAGTAGTTGACAACAAAAGACAACAGTTTGAGAGGGGGAGAGGGATTTTTCTTAATTTTTGGTTCACTTACTTAGCTAGCTCCTTTTGCCTACTCGAACAGAGGATGCTATGTTAGCTAGCTGGCTATGACTATCCAACACTGGAACTCTTCCAAGTCAAGGTAAGCTTTTGGTTTTACTAATTTATTGTCACTGGGCCTGCTCGTGAAAAGGGAGATGGGAGGAGAGCACGTAGATGCGAGAAGGAATACAACAAGGTGTTTTGTATGTGGCTATGAAAGTGAACTGTTTGCGTGTGATCAGGGGTGTATTCATTCTGCCAATTCTGTTGAAAAACATTTCTTAAACAGAAGGAAACTGGGATAAACATACCTAAATTTGTCCAATAAAAACTGTTTGCAACTGTTGGACTAATGATTACACCCTAGGTCAGCTAGATACAGGCAAGAGTGTGCAAGGTTTTATTGAATGTGTCACTGTCTCTCACCTCATCTTTCTCTCAACCTGTGTGCGCCTATGTTGAATTCATAGGCTAGGTTGTAGCAACTTCATGATGGGTATATGAAAAATGTTAGTATCATGTAGTAGCCTAAACCTATTGATATTAAACTGGGTGACTGGAATTTGAATGACAGTCATCCAATGTGCTGTAATAGAAATAAGGCCATGCTCATTAAAAACAAACTCCTCCCTCAGCTTAAACGGCACCGACCGCTTTAAGGAAAGTGTTGAGACCTAGCCCTGACTATCTGCTTCTCTCACTTCCTCTCTCCATTCACTCAGACTAGTTCTACCTGTTGGCCAAGATGCCTGAGGGGCCAGGATGGAAAATAAAATTACAAAACAAAATAAAAAGTTGGTCACATTTTTTGGGTGGACACACCCAAGTATATAGAACAGATATACTAGTGGCTTTTTCAGTCCCCATTACTTACGGTAGCCTAAAAGAACCAGATGATTGAGAGGTTATTAACTTTTATTACAAAATCCTCTGTAATAAGCGTTACCCATGGACTTCCAGTCATTGCACTATCTACTAGCATGCTAGCAGATAGCTATAAACTTCCAGTCATTGCGCTAAAGCTAGTTAGCAGTGGACTTGCGAAACTACCTCTAACTTCCTTCCTTCATACTGGACACAGAAGCATATAAATGGTATCCACGAGTTCACCTGACTCTGGGGAAGTACATAAATGGCCTCATTGCCAAAATCTTGAAGTATCCCTTTTTAAAATATGCTTTGTCACTGAGTGGTAGTTCAGTAGCCATAGTAACTGATGGCCTCAACCGGTCCTTTCTCTCCTCTCTCTTCCAGCTCCACAGCATCAGCAAAGCCATCAGCTCCAACGAGGCGCCTGTGAAAGAGAAACATGCACGCCGTATCCTTCAATATAACCCCAAACTGGGAACAGTAAACCTTTTTTGCTATTATGTGCTCCAAACTTTGTATGCCTGATAACCCACTGTGTCGAATAACTGGGCTGTTTTTAACCACTGGGGAGTTACCCTGTTTGATATACTGTACAATGTAATCATGTGTTCTGTAAAGGTAACTGGTTTTTAGAGCTGACATTTGCCATCATGTAGGCTATATATTAATCCAAGGATAAAAATAATGAAGGTTAAGACCAAAATAATTCCATGTGGCTCATTTGAAAATAAACGCATTCATTGGACCAGCGCTGTTGCTGATTCTGCATGATTAGCATTGAAAATGTAACCAGCAGCCGGAAAATAAAGTAGCTGTAGATAATTTGAAAAAAGTTAAAATGAATAGAATGACAGTTATCTGAAATTCACTACAATTGCAAACTTTCTGTACTGCTACCATTCACTCTGTCATTTTCGCTCTGGCGCTGGTTCAGTGAATTTGTTTATTGTCTAACGCTTCTGCATGGAATTACTACGTAAGGAATAATTGAGGGGCTATGCGTTCTATGGAAAAGAATAAACAATGTTGAAGGTGTGTTCCACGGCGCGCTAGCGGAGTGGAACTAACCTCCTAAGGAGTTGAATTGTTTTCCAGAGAACGCATAGAGTCCCGAGTATATATCCATTGAATTCTACCGTGCTGATATACCATGCGTTATAGGGAAGTAATGCACGCTCTAGAATGCCCTTCAAGCCAATCCAAAATGAGTATTCATCAATGCTATGGTATAAGTTATCTTCACCCTAGCATTCACCCAGGATATTTTACTGCTTAATGTATTCTATGGCAACAATGCTTATTATCAAATTGAATCAGTTTATTGGTCATGTGCACACGGTACAGTGGAATAATTACTTGCTAACTCAACTTACAATGTATTTTATGCTCCTGGGATGATTTAGTGTTCAGTATACATTCATCTCTTAAACTGTGTTATGTTATAGGTAATGTAGTTAGAGGGGCTGAAATTGTGTGATTTTATTACTGTCTCCATCGCACATGAGGGAGAGAAAGTAAAAGAATATGTGAGGGACCAAGTGAAGGTATTATTTTGGCTTTGTATTTTGCTGGTTGGCTCTTCCTTGATGGGCCCTACAGGGATAATTCTGGGGACCTACAGGGAGAAGGGGGCCTTTACCTTCTGGTCGTACGCCTTGGGCATCCCCTTGTCCAGCAACTCCATCCTCAGCTGGAAGTTCTGCCACGTGCTTCACAAAGTGCTGCGGGATGGCCACCATAATGTAAAAACCTGCTCTCCGCTCTATACACTCTGTATTTGGGTTTTTATTTCCACATAATCAAATGCATATGAAAACATGTAGAGAGAAAAGGAACCTACATGTGCCGGTGTAAAAATTCCTGCCTAAAAGTCCTGCCTAATTGGTAGCCTACATTATAAAACAATGCCGTATTGCTTTGAGCAGAGCACTCAAACTCATACAGACGGTGTATTAATTAAGTATTCTGTTTTTTTTTATGCTGACCTCCATGGCCTTAATTAGTCCAGTAATATTGGCTTAATGCTGAAATTGTATAATTGCTCAATTGAAAATTAAGTTACAGTACTATTATTGAATTGACATCATCACTCCCCCTTTTGCCCTCCAGAGCCTTCAGGACTGCATGAGACATCACGGTAACATAGTTGAGATGGGGCAACTATGGGTGAGTGGGGATTGTGCTGTGTTTTTGTCAAGGGGTGCTTGAATAGTTGATGACATTTTGGGCGAAGAAATTGTATGTCAAATTACTTAAAATGGGGAAACATCCCTTGCTTTAATTTTTTAATTTAGGTAAAAATGCAGACGTTTTGAAAACCTCTTTTCAATCATCTTCTTTTTCCCCTCATACAGTAATTGTGCTTCTTGTGCAGCCAGAGTTGATCTCTGTTTGCTGCAGTTAGAGATCATCTGGTACTTTTGTATACTTTTTAGCCAGTAGTTCTGAAAGTAGCGCTCACGAGCCAAAAGTGGTCCCCGAAAATGGCGTACTATGTCATCGCTCTCTCTTGCTCGGCTGTGTGTGATTCTTGCTAGCTGTCACTCAAATGGTGAGGTGCTGGCCCATGTGGGGGGAAATGTAGGGAAAATGGCGTAGCACAGCTTCAAGAAAACAGTTGCTTTCAAACTAGGGATTTCATGGCTATTTGAGGCAGTAATTAAGACAGTAATTCTGTTCATAGATTATGCATGTATGAGCTACACATTGACACATCCAGCCCAAAGTGGGAGGTTTAATAAATACTTACTAGTCGCCAAAGTACCGGAGCATGTCTTGAAGAGAGGAGTGTGCCGAGAGGAAAGGCTTCTTCCTGCCATCTTCAAATAAAGCAAAGCTAAATATTTGTTGCAGCAAAGCTTAATGCTTGTTGCTTGCTCCTATTGTTTCCAGGGCAACCTTCATGACAGATATGGACAGCTGGTGGCTCTGTACTCTAAGCTCCTTTGCACAAAGATGGAGTTTCACATGAAGGTAAGAGCACCCTCTACAGTTTTGGGAGACGGCATGTTTTACCATGGGACATTGGCTAATCTTACCATTGTATGCATTGCATTGCCACAAGTGCTTTCACAAAATGCCACCTAGTTGAACAAACAATGTATGTAATTTGAATGAATGTGATTTAGATAGTTCTAATGTTGGATCACTTTTGCCATCCTTTTGTCTTCCATGCAGCATTCTGAAATCCGACCCAACCTAGAGGTGACAGATGAGGTTCTAGAGCGTGTTGCAGGAACAGACGTCAATAATGTGTGAGTGTGTTCTCTACTCCTCCCTCTCCACACATCCCTGGCACTCTTGACTGTGCACTCCCTTTCCTGTTATTGAGTTATCCGAATATCATACAAATGCGTATACATTTGATTGGAATAACTCAAGGGAAGTCAATTATTGATATAAGATACGAATGTCATGCTCTCTGATTCAAAGGAAACTTATCATACCATTTAGTTGGAGTACTGTGGGGACTGGGGAGCGAGCCTGCTGCCCTTTCCTTAAGGAAGCCATTAGCCTTGTGTTACTAAGGGCGGTATTGACTTCCCTCCTGTAGGTTCCAGCTCACTGTGAAAGTGTTTGATTACCTGGATGCAGAGTTGAGGCTAGCCGAGACAGGTGAGAATCCCCCGCTTCTCCCCTACTTACCTACCTCCACCTCTCAAATGATGGGTAACCAGAGCTACAGGGCAGTGGCCTGTTTCCATCAACTGTGTTTCGGAAATGGAATAGGGACAGGATAGCAGCCAGCTAAATAAAAACTTGTGAGCACACTTGTGCTGCTGTTGAGGGAGTGACTTAATCGCCCAAAATGACTATACTTTATCAAGGGAGGTTTACCTTGTGTAAATTAAACACATTTCTAAACCACTTGTTTAATATGATTAGGGCCCTCAGATGTAATTTCACCAAAACCATATTAATAAGTTATAAATGTTTGCAATTAGAGGACATGAATTATGTTTCTTCTGATTGGCTGTAATGGTATCATGCCCTGCAGGATGTTGTCAGTCTGTCATCCTGAACAACCATAAACAAACTCTGCAATTGTAAACAACCCTGCCTGACTTACTAACTTGGACATATTTTACTCAGGAAACATGGGAGCTCCTAACTGCCTTCCTTCTACCCACCCTAGATCTGCTGAGAACTATTTTCCACCCACTCAGTGGGTGATTCATGAATATGTGAGCTATTGTCTCAGTGTTGTATTTCTGAACCAGTGACAGAGAAAGGTGTTTCACCCAGGCAAGCCATCGATTCCAAATCCTCCCAATTGAGGCCATGTGTTTGTGTGGATGTGTTATGTTTTTCCTACAATGGTGTGTTTGTGATCTGCAGTGATCCGGCAGCTCAACACGTCCATTGCTATCTCTACGACGACGTCAGGCCAGTGTCGCCTGTCCCCCCTCATCCAGGTCATCCAGGACTGCAGTCACCTCTACCACTTCACCGTCAAGCTGCTTTTCAAACTGCATGCCTGTACGTGTGACCTCTTATGTATCTTTTAAAGTGGAACTGACAGCATTTTAGCAACATGAAATCTTATTCAAATCTATTCATATACACCC
Organism: Salmo salar; assembly: GCF_965601325.2. Classification (NCBI taxonomy): domain Eukaryota; kingdom Metazoa; phylum Chordata; class Actinopteri; order Salmoniformes; family Salmonidae; genus Salmo; species Salmo salar. The sequence continues at coordinate 19,472,357 of NC_138314.1, read as the reverse complement.
CCAGGAAGAATACACATTTTTTATAATTGTTTTACATATGTTTATTTTCACGCTTTCGTAAATGTGTACAATGTTTGGGAATGTGCTATAGTAAGGCATTTTTAAAATTTCTATAGCAATATAGAGTGGGAAAGTGGCTGTGCATTTGGACAATAAATAGACACTGCAGTAAATAAAACCAAATAAAAACATCTGTCTTGTCCAGAGACCTGATGGCCAAAGCAAATCGGAGCAACAGTAGACCTATATGCAAATAAGCCATTTGCCACACAAGCCTGCCATCATTCACTTTGCAGTGGACTGTGTGTTTACAGGCTATAGCAACAGTGCGACTTTAGATCATTAGAAAGAATTTGCCAATTTCTGCAAATGGGAGTCCTCTTACATTTGGGAACGCAATCCTATCGATGAAACAACCATATAGATATAAACTCAACATTTCAGTTATTTGGCTGTCAAAATTGCACTGATAAACTATGGGAATAGTAGCCTGCTCCTCCTTCTGCAGCTTGCCTGCCGTTGCATGCTGTCCCAACCAGGGGTGAAAGTACATTTTAATTGCTTACTGGTATGGGACACCCAAGTTTTAGTATTTTTTTTATTTTTTTATACTACAAAAATTACAGGGTAGCCTACTCTGCTGACCCTGACAAACAGAATAAAAACGATGTCTGATCCATATACTTGGCCCTTGAAAAAGGGAGACACAAATACAATATGACGTCCATATAACCTGGAGGAGGAAATTATTGTCCAAAAACAAACAAAAGTGGCTATGATCAAATGATAAAGACAGTGAATATGTACACTCACCGGGGAGATAGATGGCGGATGTTCTCAGCTGGTGCCAATAAGAAAGGCTACTGTTCGCTCAATTAAGTTAAGAATGTTGATAACTGAAAGACATACTTGAATCATATCTTTACATTAACAGCCATTTGTTTTCCAAACAGTTTGTCCGCGATTTGTATTTTTTAAATATTGCGATATGCCTGGCTGGGTCTCTGCTTTACACTGTCGCAACTCAACAATAATCAGTTTGGTAATTGCAGCGCGTGGTGCCAAATTGCGGACCCTTCCGACTGTAGCTATCCGCAGTCTTTAATGATCCTCTGGCCTTATCATGCTTTCTGTTGTAGTAGCCCATTTTGAATGATTTTATTTATGTATAGACAGGAGTAAGCTAATTAAGCTATATAATTTTGGCAATTAAATGTACTTTAGGGAAAGCTTCGATTCCCCTAGCCTTATGGACATGCCGTTTATACCTTTTTTGTTGTTGTTGATGTGGCATAAACACAACCAGTCATTATGTTTTCATCTGATTTGTCAATCACTTAACAAAAGCGCTCCTGTAGGCTACCTTCGTACATTCGCCCACTCACAAAATTATTTCAGCATACAGACCACGACAGTGCCATGTGCACCGGCAATTTGGTGAATGGAAAGAGATGTCTGTTACAAAACACCAACATGTATTGTAATATTAGGCCTACACTTGTAGCCTGAATTGGTGTATCCACAGTTGTCCAAGCGCGCATCTGTCTCCGCCACTCATCTCCGCCTTATCCGCGAGCATCTCTGACACTTATCTCCGCCTTGACAAAATGTAAGTGTAATGCTCAAACCACAACGCAATTTGGAGCGTATACTACCTGGTTTAAAGTCCATTCCCTATTTTTATTTTATACGGCTGACATGGAGTAATGTTTAATAACCTATAGTTTTTGTGCCATGTTGTATAGCCTATTGATTGTGATTAGGCTCACGTTTTACCGGTACGGCGTACCACCACTTTATTTTGCTGGCACGCCATACCGGACCGTACTGCCTATTTCACCCCTGGTGCCAACCCACGTTTTGACAACTGAATTGGAATTTGCCTGCCCGCCAATTTGATCGATGCAAAATACATTTGCTTGACAACTAAGCGATATGCTAACTGTGGATTACAGTCGTTCAAGTTCAACATAGCTAGCAAAGCGATTCACATTTCTTTCTAACTAAATGACACCTGCAGCATCTATAGCTGTAGACAACGGGAGAACAAAAAGATATGAGGGGGAAAAGTTGGTCATTCACCAACTCCTCCAATGACATGAAATCCTCCCAGCAGCTAGCTAGCTAACGTTAGGCTCCATGTCTTTAGCTTGCTAAATAAGTAAACTGAAACGGTGCATCCCGACTGGGTGGCGGCAGCAAACAATGTTCCAGGCCAGTTTTGATTTTACAACTGATATAAATATTATCTGGTGGGACTACTAATACATGTATTGGTGAATTATATGAATCGTGCATTGAACTGCATCCACCTATTACGACAAATAGAACCTATTTTTTAAAATCTCTTTATAAAGTTGGTTTTGAACCATAAACTGGGAATTTGATATTTTTTACTGATATTATGATTGACTGTCTGTTTCATATCGGCAAAGTAGTTCAAACGCTGTCGGTTCCACTAACTTAACTGCTTGATTCTATTTTTCAACATGTACAGTAACATCAATGAGAGTAACATAACTGGAGATCAGAAATCAGTATGTTTAGATTTTTTTAATAGTAGTTTATTTCTACTTGCTGAAAACTATGCTGTGGTGACTTGATAACAAAACTTGTTTCAAAGTCTTTTTAGTGACTCTTGCATGTCCTGGATTTCAGGTCTCCCAGCAGACACCTTACAGGGACACCGTGATCGTTTTCATGACCAGTTCCACAGGTAAGTCACCCAGGGCCTCAGGCTGTTATTAAATGAGGGCGTTAGGGAAGAGCGGGAGGGAGCCTCAGTACAATAGGGGAGGGGAGGAGATACCCTGAGCTGATGCAAATATACTCATCCCTACCACCCAGCTTCCACCCATTTCAATATGTCATCATGACATCACTATCCTAGAAAGTGAAAAGGGGTTGAATCTGAGCAGTGTACCAGGTAACATGTTAATGTTATCGACCTGCACAATGATCAGCCCAGAAAGATGGCAGAGAGGAAGCTTGATGTCTTAGTGCCTCTGGATAGTGGGTACCTTGTACCTAAGATAACCATCTAATTTCTCTTCAGATCAATTTATTTATTTTTATTTGACCTTTTATTTAACTAGTGAAGTCAGTTAAGAACAAATTCTTATTTTCACTGATGGCCTAGGAACACTGCCTTGTTCAGGGGCAGAAAGACAGATTTTTACCTTGTCAGCTCGGGGATTCGATCTTGCAACCTTTTGGTAACTAGTCCAACGCTCTAACCACTAGGCTACCTGCCGCTACCACCTGAAGTGTATTCTATTGCATTCTGTCCCATACACATACTGTATATGAAACAACACAGTTTAGAAAATGTTATATCCCTGTTTTGGAGGCATCATTCGGATCAGTGGTTGAAATATTTTGCCTTGCCTTACAGCCTCAAGACCTTCTTCAACAAAGCCAGAGACATGCTGTACTTCAAGAGACTCATCCAGATCCCCAAGCTGCCAGAAGTGAGAGCATAGACAGACATAGTAGGGGAAAGACACTGTATTGGGACTCAACCACACTTCCTAGATAATGTATCCATCTGTGTTTACAGTCCTCGGTCTTATTTATGTGTCTTCATCCTCAGTCCCCTCCTAACTTCCTGCACGCGGCCTCCCTAGCCAAGCATGCGAGGCCAGTGGTGGTCATCCCAAGTGAGGATGAGCCCGAGCAGCAGGAGGATGATGACGATGATGACCCTGAACCGCTTATCAATGTCAGCGCCGTCACCATGCCAAGCATGATGGTGCCACAGGTAAGACTCATAGGTCACGGTCATGATCTGAGGTTACAGCTATGGCCACTTGGATATGCATGTCTTATTAATAAAGGTATCACAAATTTTGGCTATAGATTGTGTAGACATTAATGCGTCATCTGACTTTCTTTTAGCAGTTCGACAGATTTGATCAGACTTCCGGAGCTGCCAATGACAGGTTAGTCGTCATCTTTTAGCATTGGTGTGCTTAAATAAAGGATATGTGAATTGGGGTGCGTTCAACAAGTGAAATAGTTAGCTAACATATTTAATTTGTTTTGTGTTAGACCGTTCGCTAACGTTAGCTGAAGTCTGAGAAGGTAGTGTGTGGCCAACGTAAGTGTCTGTTTTGGGTCTTAACTGCCACTACAAATAATAATGTGGACATGTAGAATTTCCATTACATGTAGTAGAAATAGCAAAGTAAATTGCAGTTTGATTATTGCTCTAAATATCTATGGTAGTCCTTACAAATAGTAGCTGTTTGATGTTTCACCGTAACATTTTGGAAAGTTCATTCAAATTGTATAACTGAAATTTACTAAGTGACATGTTTGCTGCAAACAGAACCCTTGTTGAACTCACCTGGTGATTATTTTTATTTATTTTTATTATTCTTTTATTTTTTAACTGACATACAGTACCAGGCAAAAGTTTGGACACATTGTAGAATAATAGTGAAGACATCAAAACTATTAAATAACATGTATGGAATCATGTAGTAACCAAAAAAGTGTTAAACAAATCAAAATATATTTGAGGTTCTTCAAAGTAGCCACCGTTTGCCTGGATGACAGCTTTGCACACTCTTGGCATTCTCTCAACTAGCTTCATGAGGTAGTCACCTGGAATGCATTTCAATGTAAATGAGCTTGTGTGCCTTGTTAAAAGTTAATGCGTTTGAGCCAATCCGTTGTGTTGTGACAAGGTAGTGGTGGTTACAGAAGATAGCCCTATTTGGTAAAAGACCAAGTCCATAAGGCAAGAACGGCTCAAATAAGTAAAGGGAAACAACAGTCCATCATTACTTTAAGACATGAAGGTCAGTCAATCCAGAAAATGTCAAGAAATTTTAAAGTTTGTTCAAGTGCAGTCGCAAAAACCATCAAGCACTCTGAGGACTCTGGCTCTCATGAGGACCACCACAGGAAAGGAAGACACATAGTTAACTCTGCTGCAGAGGATAAGTTCATTAGAGTTACCAGCCTCATAAATTGCAGACCAAATAAATGATTCAGAGTTCAATAACACACATCTCAACGTCACTGTTCAGAGGAGACTGCGTAAATCAGGCCTTCATGGTCGAATTGCTGCAAAGAAACCACTATTAAAGGACATCAATAAGAAGAAGAGACTTGCTTGGGCCAAAAAACACGAGCAATGGACATTAGGCCAGTGGAAATCTGTCCTTTGGTATGATGAGTCCAAATTTGAGATTTTTGGTTCCAACCGCAGTGTAGGTGAACGGATTATCTCCTCATGTGTGGTTCCACCGTGAAGCATGCAGGAGGTGTGATAGTGTTCTTTCAAACGGTCTATGATTTATTTAGAATTCAAGGTATACTTAACCAGCATGGCTACCACAGCATTCTGCGGCGATACGCCATCCCATCTGGTTTGGGCTTAGTGGGACTATCATTTGTGTTTCAAAAGGACCATGGCCCAACACACCTCCAGGCTGTGTATGGGCTATTTGACTAAGGAGGAGAGTGATGGAGTGGTGCATCAGATGACCTGGCTTCCACAATCACCCAAACCCAACTCAATTGAGATGGTTTGTGATGAATTGGACAACAGAGTGAAGGAAAAGCAGCCAACAAGTGCTCAGCATATGTGGGAACTCCTTCAAGACTGTTGGAAAAGCATTCCAGGTGAAGCTGGTTGAGAGAATTCCAGGAGTGTGCAATGCTGTCATCAAGGCAAAGTGTGGCTACTTTGAAGAATATAAAATATTTTGATTAACGCTTTTTTGGTTACTACATGAGTCCAAATGTATTATTTCATAGTTTTGATGTCTTCACTATTATTCTACAATGTAGAAAATAGTAAAAATAAAAACCCTTGAATGAGTAGGTGTCCACTTTTGACTGGTAGTGTATGTTTGGATATTTTCTTGTGTGCCAGTGCTTATGTATGCTAATGGTTAGTGAATGTCTTCTGGTCTACAGGGATATCCAGATTGAGAACCTCCAGCAGGACTTGGAGCTATTGAGGGCAGATCTGGAAAGGGTCAAAGGAGAGGTAAGTAGACATGTGTTTTAACTCCTTTAGACAGATTTTACAGTTGTACACATTTGTTGATTTAAATGCTTATCATAATTAGTTGCAATAATAAATGACTTGTTGCTCTTTATACCTGATGAAGTTCCATGTTTGATTGAAACATTGTCAATAAAGGTGGTAAATTGGGAGCATATTCAGTCTTTAGCTCAGCACCTATGCATTTTTAAGGATGTGCGTGTGACCACAAAGATATCTATTGTTCCTCTTTGTAATAATACTACACTGAACAAAAATATAAATGCAACATATAAAGTGTTGTTTCTTGAGCTGAAATAAAATATCCCAGAAATGTTCCATATGCACCAAAAGGTTAATACTATCAAATGTTGTGCACAAATTTGTTTACGTCCCTGTTAGTATTTCTCCTTTGCCAAGATAATCCATCTACCTGACAGGTGTAGGATATCAAGAAACCGATTAAACAGCATGATCATTACACAGGTGCACCTTGTGCTGGGGACAATAAAAGGCCACTCTAAAATGTGCAGTTTTGACACACAACACAATACCATAGATGTCTCAAGATTTGAGGTAGCGTGCAATTTGGTATGCTGACTGCAGGAATATCCACTAGGGCTGTTGCCAGAGAATTGAATGTTCATTTCGATACCATAGGCCGCGTCCAACGTTGTTTTAGAGAATTTGGCAGTACGTCCAACCGGGCCTCACAACCGCAGACCACGTGTAACCATGTCATCTCAGGTCCTCCACATCTGGCTTCTTTACCTGCGGGATCGTCTGAGACCAGCCACCCAGGCAGCTGGTAACACTGGGTTTGCACAACCGAAAATGTGCTCTTCGCGGATTAATCCAAATTTAAACTGTACTGGGCAGATGGCAGACAGCGCGTATGGGGTAGTGTGTGTGCCTGCGATTTACTGATGTCAAAGTTCTTAACAAAACCCCACCACCACGGTGCACTATGGTATGGGCAGGCATAAGTTACGGACAACAAACACAATTTGCATTTTTTAGATGGCAATTTGAATGCACAGAGCTACTGTGGTGAGATCTTGAGGCCTATTGTCATTCCATTCATCCGCCGCCATCACCTCATGTTTCAGCATGATAATGCACGGCCCCATGTCGCAAGGATCTGTACACAATTCCTGGAAGCTGAAAATGTCCCAGTTCTTCCATGGCCTGCATACTCACCAGACATGTCACCCATTGAGCATGTTTGGGATGCTCTGGATCATTGTGTACAACGGCGTGTTCCAGTTCTCGCCAATATCCAGAAAATGCGCACAGACATTTAAGAGGAGTGGGACAACATTCCATGGGCCACAATCGACAGCCTAGTCAACTCTATGCGAAGGAGATGTGTCGCGCTGCTTGAGGCAGATGGTGGTCACACCGGATACTGACTGGTTTTCTGATTCATGCCCCTACTTTAAAAAAATAATATTTTTAACGTATCTGTGACCAACGGATGCATATCTGTATTCCAAGTTATTTGAAATCCATAGATTAGGGCCTAATTTATTTAAATTGACTGAACTGTAAGTCAGTAAAATCTTAAATTGTTGCATTTTATATTTTTCTTCAGTATATTTAAATGTTAATTATGTATAACAAAGTTGTGACTGGTGGACATTTGTTTGTAAATGGGAAAGGAATTTAGGGAATGTGTTGGGTGGATGCAAAGACTGATCTTGACATGTGGAATGTGGCAACTAGTCTCAGAATGGGAAACGGCGTCTGTCTGTGTTCAGAGAAGACCAGTACCTTGGGGGGAGAGATGTACTGTTTACCCTGGTTTCTGCAAATGGCTGGCTCCTTATGTGGCCTGTTAAACTACTCAGCATTTGTATATTTTTAGCTATGATGCTATCACTATTGAATCAATCCATCCTAACCCAACATTGATACATTTCAGTTTTTTTTTGTTCCACTCAACACTCATGTTTCTCCTGTCTGAGGCTCTCATCCACTAGTGCCGTGCCATGGTGGTACTTGATAATCTATCCAAAGGAGGTTTACTATGGTGACTGACTGCCTGCCTGCCTCCTCCCACCGGCAGGCCCAGCGCTACATCACACAGCTCAAGTCCCAGATTAACAGCCTTGAGGCAGACCTGGAAGAGCAGCGGGTGCATAAACAGCGCGCCCTGGTGGAGAATGAACAGCTACGCATGGAGCTAGAGGCCACGCGGCGCCGCAACGCTGAACACGAGATCGTGCAGGCCACCTTCGGAGAGGCGGAGAGTAAGAGGCCACTCACTAAGTCTGGCATACATGTTCAGTCACACTTTATTTAAAACGCATTCTGACATCTCTCTCTCGTCTCTGACCCCTTCTGTACTGTCCAGCGAGAGCCCAGGCCACAGAGCAACGCTACACCAAGCTAAAGGAGAAGCACACTGAGCTGGTGTCCAGCCATGCTGAACTGCTCAGGAAGGTACAGAACCTCATTTACTTCTGTGGTTTTCTGTTTGGTTCATTGGGTGCAAAAGTGACTACTTGTAGACTCACCTGAGCATTTTCTCTTTAATGTTAATAGAATGTTTAACAAAGTGTGCATGTGACATTGTGCTGGCAGAGTGCAGACACAGTGAGGATTCTGTCGGCAACACAGCAGACCCAGGAGGAGGTGGAGAGGACCAAGCAGCAGCTGGCTTTCGAGGTGGATCGCATCAAACTGGACGCTGACATGAAGGTTACTTTATTCTGAGTATTGACAATGGTGATCTAGTAGCGTTAATGTTATATTTCTGTACTGTATTAGCCATTTATTAAAATGACTGAATATTCTTTCTTCTTGTTGCAGCTTGAGGAGCAGAAGTTTGAGATGAAGAAGCTTAAAAGGGATTTTGAGGAAAAGCGGGCAGAGGTGGAACATGTCAAAGGCACTCTGCAGCGCACTGAGAAGGTATGTATGCTGATGCAGTAAATATTGAATAAAGAAAGTGGATTCCCTCGCTTATGTAATGGCACATGTGACTCATCTGATTCACCCTCATGCAAAATAATTGCTGCACTTTCCTGTATGAAAATCATAATTGGCTGAAAAGCCCATAGGAAGCTGCACTCTGTGACAACATGAGTCTCACAAACATCAGAAAGGCTTGTCCTCACAACAGTTAATGCACCTATTGTTATGCAATCTCCCTCTTTCTCTCTTCTCTCCCCACTCCCTCTCTCTCTCCTCCTTCCATCACTCCCAGGTGGGGGAACAGCTGACCAGCTCTATGTTGGCGCTGCAGGCGGAGAAAGAGCGCCTGATGCGCTCTGCGAGTGAGAAGGAGGCCGAGCTGTCGTCCCTGAGCCAGGCCGCACAGCTGCAGCAGTCTTCTCTGCAGCAGGAGAGAGAGCGGAGCACCAGGGAGCTGGGAGAGCTGCAGGACAAGCTGCAGGAGAAGGTGAGTCAGGACAACACAGCACGGAGCAGTGACTAGTTCAGTCCGCTGCTTTGTCTTGTCTATATAATTTGCTGATAGCAGAAGAGAGAATTTTTACATGTCTGTAAAAGCTACACCGCTGGTCAAGTCCCACATTACTCACTGTGCAGTGCAAAGTGAAAGATTTTCTTGAATCAATGAACTATTTGGCTGTCTGTGCACAATATAAGATAAACCATTAGTATGCATGTGCCATCTATTTTTTCCCTGTGCCTGTGGGTCTGACTGTGTCTTGTTTTATCTTTGCAGTCAAGACGTGAGGTGCAGTTGCAGCAGAAGCTGCTGGAGGAGCAGTTCTCCCTGCTGCAGGGAACGGTCTCTGAGGCTGAGTGCATCATTCAGGACGCTGTGGCCATGCTGGACGACCCCCTGCATATCCGCTGCACCAGCTCCCCAGGTTAAAATAAGTGAACATGCTCACAGAGAGGGTGCTTAGGGATCCTTAGCTAGTAGTGGTGTTCATGTCACTTAGAATAGAAAGTGAGAGATCCATTAGGTTATGTCTATTCATTTGGTATATCTACTCATCATTCCATTCATTATTTTTGGATCTAGAACAATATTGCATTTCATACGCTTCCTTTGTCTCTCCACCACCACAGATTACCTGGTCAGTCGGGCAGAGGCCACTTTGGGCTCCATTGACAAAGTGAAAAAGGGTCACTCCGTCTACCTGACGAACATGGGAGGTGAGTTGCTCATTACTTGGTACTTCGTGTTTTTGATATACTGTAATTAGTAGTATTTGAGCAACCACAGTGATAGTCATAAGTGACAGAGCTGGGCTGTGTTGGAATTGGCAGTGATACCTTCTCTCTCTGGTCGTGTTTCTGTTCTCTAGATGCTGGTGGGCTACCGAGGGCCCTGACCAACTTCTCCCACCTGGCTGCTGACACCATCATCAACGGCAGTGCCACAGCACACTTGGCTCCCACTGACCACTCTGACCGTAAGAACATTCTTCTCTTCAAATATAATAAATTATTGTTTGAAACAGGCATCTTGTTGTATTTTACTGGGATTTTACTGGATGAGATAATCCATTTGGTATGTGATTAGTGTCACAGAGTGTATCTTGCACTTTTGCACTCTGCAGGTCTGACAGAGAATTGCAGGGGCTGTGCCACTCAGAGTCTGCAGTTCCTGAAGGATCTCAAGTCCAAGGCCTCCCTTCAGAGGGCAGACCCGGCCTCCATTCGCATAGTGGTTGAAAAGATCCTGAGGCTGGGGGAGGTGAGGGGCTACTGGGCATTCTTCTCTATTTCTCCCGCTCTTCTTTTCCTACTTCTTAATCTCATCTCCTCTTCCAATGTTTAGGAGCTGCGACCTAAAGGCATGGATGTGCGACAGGATGAGCTGGGAGATCTGGTGGACAAGGAGATGGCAGCCACATCAGCAGCCATTGAGAAGGCAGTGCGCAGAATCGATGTGAGGATCACAACCATATAGACTCTAGAGCACCGTACTGTAGCGAGGAATGCCACATAAAGCTCAACCCTATGTTTTACAACGGGGGTAAGTCATTCTGTATCTAGACATCTCTCATTTGCAGTCTTTCTGTGTCTAAAGGAAATGATGAACCAGGCCCGAATGGACACCTCAGGGGTCAAACTCGAGGTCAATGAGAGGTCAGTACTCTTTGTGTTACTTGCACTGTTTATGCATTCATCCCCTTTCACTCACCATGATATTACTCCTTGTTTTATAGAATCCTCTACAGCTGCACAGACCTGATGAAGGTAAGATGACTTTGTAAGTCAATCGAAACAAAGGTCTGATCGGCATCCTAATAATGCTGCATTTAAAAAAAAAATATATATATGCACACACACACACCGAGAGAGAGCTCTGGGGAAAATTAAGAGACCACTGCAAAATGATGTTTCTCTAGTTTTACTATTTATAGGTATGTGTTTGGGTAAAATTAAATGTTTTGTTTTATTCTATAAACTACTGACAGCATTTCTCCTAAATTCCGAATAAAAATATTGTCATTTAGAGCATTTATTTGCAGAAAATGACAACTGGACAAATAACATATGCAGTGTTGTCAGACCTCTAATAATGCAAAGAAAATATGTTCATATAAAATTTTAAAACACAATACTGTTTTAACTTACGAAGAGTTCAGACATCAATATTTGGTGGAATAACCCTGATTTTCAATCACAGCTTTCATGCGTCTTGGCATGCTCTCCACCAGTCTTTCACATTGATGTGGGGTGACTTTATGCCACTCCTGCCTGGCGTAAAAATTCAAGCAGCTTGGCTTTGTTTGATGGCTTGTGACCATCCATCTTCTTCTTGATCACATTAGAGGTTTTCAATGGGGTTCAGGTCTGGAGATTGGGCTGGCCATGACAGGGTCTTGATCTGGTGGTCTTCCATCCACACCTTCATTGACCTGGCTGTGTGGCATGGAGCATTGTCCTGATGGAAAAAACAATCCTCAGAGTTGGGGAACATTGTCAGAGCAGAAGGAAGCAAATTTTCTTCCAGGACAACCTTGTTCGTGGCTTGATTCATGCGTCCTTCACAAAGATAAATCTGCTCGATTCCAGCCTTGCTGAAGCACCAACAGAACATCACCGATCCTCCACCACATTTCACAGTGGGTGCGAGACCTTGCGAGGCCTACAAGCCACAGTGTTATATACCGTAAATTCCGGACTATAAGCCGCAACTTTTTTCCCAGGCTTTGAACCTCGCGGCTTAAATAATGACGCGGCTAATATATGGATTTTTCCCGCTTTAATATTTTTTTCTCCAAAAAACACATTCTGTGACGTGCTCAGTTTTTTGGCGGCATGAAGCTTTCATTAGACCAATGAAATTGCCGAACGGGTTACAGTCAAACAACTTTTTGGTTTACTGTTTAGATTAAATCAAGCGCTCTCAAACTTCCCATCATTCTGATTACGGTAGTCATTTTGTCACCCTCATCATGGCAAAGACATGGAGAAATGCATATGATGCAGCTTTCAAGTTGAAGGCGATTGATCTGGCTGTTGGAAAAGGAAATAGAGCTGCTGCACGGGAGCTTGGTCTTAATGAGTCGTGATAAGATGTTGGAAACAGCAGCGTGAGGAATTGACTCAGTGCAAAAAGACAACTAAAGCTTACTGCTAATGTTTAAATTTTTTGTTACAAGCCGTGTTTCGTTAAAGCCTATTTATTTTTGTTACAAGCCGTGTTTCGTTAAAGCCTATTTATTTTTGTTACAAGCAGTGTTTCGTTAAAGCCTGTGTAAAGTTCATTTGTTTCAATGTACCGGTAGGCACCTGCGGCTTATAGACATGTGTGGCTTATTTATGTTCAAAAAAAAAAAAAAATTTAAATTCAGTGGGTGCGGCTTATATTCAGGTGCGCTTAATAGTCCGGAAATTACGGTATTAAAAACAAAAAAAAATTGCATTCCCTCCTTTCCTCTCAGGCCATCCACCTGTTGGTCCTGACATCCACTGACCTACAGAAGGAGATTGTTGAGGGCGGAAGGGTGAGTCTTGACATATAGCATTAAATGTTGAAAATGTAATGTAAATCCATCCTATCATTAGCTAAAAGATGAACGTCCTGACCACTGCTGGACTTGATGTTCTCTTTCTCTAGGGTGCAGCCACTATTAAGGAATTCTACGCCAGGAACTCCCGTTGGACTGAGGGACTCATCTCTGCCTCCAAAGCTGTGGGATGGGGAGCCACACAGATGGTGTAAGTGCATTATCATGAGGGTCGTCTCAGCTTGTTATCCTAGTGTGGTTATTGTGTGAGTGATACAGAAATGTCCCATGTTAGAGGATTGGTATTTACATGTGTTGTTTGCTTGGTTTCTCCCACAGTGAGTCTGCTGATAAGGTGGTGCTGCACACTGGCAAATATGAGGAGCTCATTGTCTGCTCCCACGAGATCGCTGCCAGCACCGCACAGCTGGTCGCATCCTCCAAGGTGAGAAACAAACTCACACAAACGTTTGAACTCAGTGCTCCCCTTCCCCTTAACAATCTGTGTTTATTTTCCTCTATCCCTCATATATTCCCTCAGGGTTCCATTTTAGCTTCTGTGTTAATTTGTTTTAATGACTTGGGAAATGGGCTGCAACCAGACAAGTTGCATCCGTATGCAGATGACACGGTCATCTATTCAAAAGATCCTTCTCTGGTTCAGGAGGTTGAAGAGTTCGACTGCCTTTCAGTCACTGCAGATCCCTATATGGTCTTGAATGCACAAAACATTTTATTATGACTTTTACCAGATCTCGCTCTCAGCTAGAAAAGGGTTAGCATTTTCACATCTGGAGGCACATCCATTGAAGAAGTGTCATCCTACAAATACCTAGGTATATGGTTGGATGACAAACTGTCCTTCAGATTTCATATGCATTGCCTTGTGAGGAAGCTGAAACTGAAATTGGGTTTTTAATTTTGTTTAAGGCTTGCTTCCTGTTTTGAAATATCACATGGAATAATGTAGTAACGAAATAAGTGTTAATGTAGTAATCTTCAGTAGCCACCCTTTGCTTTGCACACTCTTGGCATTCTCTCAACCAGCTTAATGAGGTAGTCACCTGGAATGCATTTCAATTAACAGGTGTGCCTTGTTAAAAGTGAATTTGTGAAATGTCTTTCCTTTCTAATGTGTTTGAGCCAATCAGCTGTGTTGTGGCAAGGTGGGGGTGGTATACAGAAGATAGCCCTGTTTGGTAAAAGACCAAGTCCATATTATGGCAAGAACAGCTCAAATAAGCAAAGAGAAATGACAGTCCATCATTACTTTATGACATGAAGGTCAGTCAATCCGGACAATTTCAAGAACTTTGAAAGTTTCTTCAAGTGCAGTCGCAAAAACCATCAAGCGCTATGATGAAACTGGCTCTCATGAGGACCGCCACAGGAAAGGAAAACTCATAATTACCTCTGATGCAGACTTATCCTCTGCAGCAGAGTTAACTGCACCTCATATTGCAGCCCAAATAAAGGCTTCAGAGTTCAATAACATACACATCTCAACATCAACTGTTCAGAGGAGAACGTGTGAATCAGGACTTCATGGTCGAATTGCTGCTATGAAACCACTACTAAAGGACACTAATAATAAGAGACTTGGTTGGGCCAAGAAACATGAGCAATGGACATTAGACGGGTGGAAATTTGTCCTTTGGTGTGAGTCCAAATTAGATATTTTTGGTTCCAACCAACGTGTCTTTGTGAGACGCAGAGTATGTGTGGTTCCCACCATGAAGCATGGAGGAGGTGGTGTGGGGTGCTTTGCTGGTGAACTCAGTGGTTTATTTAGAATTCAAGGCACACTTAACCAGCATGGCTACCACAGCATTCTGCAGTGATATGCCAGCCCATCTGGTTTGTGCTTAGTGGGACTATCATTTGTTTTTCAACAGGACAATGACCCAAAACACACCTCCAGGCTGTGTAAGGGCTATTTGACCTGGCCTCCACAATCACCTGACCTCAACCCAATTGAGATGGTTTGGGATGATTTGGACTGCAGAGTGAAGGAAAAGCAGCCAACAAGTGCTTAACATATGTGGGAACTCCTTCAAGACTGTTGGAAAAGCATTACATGCGAAGCTGGTTGAGAGAATGCCAGGCACATGTGCAAAGCTATCAAGGCAAAGGGTGGCTACTTTAAAGAATCTAAATAATAAAATATATATTGTTTTGTTTAACACCTTTTTGGTTACAACATGATTCCATATGTATTCATAGTTTTGACGTGTTCACTATTATTCTACAATGTAGAAAATAGTAAAAATAAAAACCCTTGAATGAGTTTTGACTGATGCTGTATATATTGAAATTCTGCCCCTATCACTATTTCTCCCCCTCTCCTCTGTGTTTAGGTAAAAGCAGACCGCAACAGTACGAAACTGACAGCTCTCCAGCAGGCTTCTCGCCATGTGAACGAGATGGCAGCCAACGTGGTGGCCTCCACAAAGACAGGGCAGGAGCACCTGGAGGACAAGGGTTAGTGTGTGTGTGTGTGTGTGTGTCTGACCAAACAGAAGATGTGAATTCCCTCAGGCCCTTATAAGTCATATGGCTGTGTTTGGTTTGCCTTTCTTTTTCTTCTGCAGATACTATGGACTTCTCTGGAATGTCTCTCATCAAGCTAAAAATGGAGGAAATGGAGTCACAGGTGAGTCCCTGTGTGTGTGTCTGAGCCTGTCTGCATGCATGTGTTTCTGTTTGATTGTAACCCTCTACTGTATGAGTAGGTGAAGGTGTTGGAGCTGGAGAATCAGCTGGGTAATGAGCGTCTGCGCCTGGGAGAGCTCAGGAAGAAGCACTATGATATTGCAGGTGTTCCAACAGCAGACCTCTCAGAGGGCAACGGCCTGGACCCCTCGCCTGCCCCTGTTGCACCCTCCAAGCCTAGTGTCATGAGGAAACCTGACTTGGCTCAGAAACCCAACTTACCGCCTAAAAATATGGTAAGAGAACACAATTGCTGGGTTTGTGTTCATGTTTAGGGTAGTACTTAATGAATAAACTTCCACATAATGCCACATTTGAAAAATGCACTTATGCTGCACCATTAATGGTAAATTATTGTTTCAAATTTGTGTGTTTTCTCTCGTCATTGCAGTTCATGTAGACAGCTAGAGGAGGACATCTTCATAGTGGATGGTTGGGTTGATCTGAGACACAGCCATCTTATGACGTGAACACAGGGTCCTTTTGAGCTGCCTCCAATCGGACAGTCCTCTGTCCCAAACCCAAACTCTCTGCCTACTTCTTTTGCCAAACTGGAACTTATGCTCCTTCTTCAGCTTGGTTTTATCTCTCGGTGCTTTCTGCCTGTGAAAGAGACGCTCTATCCTTCTTTTATAGATAAACCACAATGTGCCACCATGCGGTATTCTTTCTTTGTTTTTGTGGACAATAATGGTATCAAGAACTGAAAGGGAAAATGTTTTATGAAATTATGCAAATCGTTTGTAATGGAACAATGTAATTTTGTGTCTGAGCTTTTTACTTATAGCTACTTTTAAGACTGTTGTGCATATAATTGTATTAGTATGGACAGGATCACTTTAACATCATAAAATTACAGTATTGAATTAGGCCATATCTGGGACAGCCTCTTGGTGCACATTGTTTGGGAGCCTTTTTCTGGAGTGCGTCACAATTTTTTTGGTTATTTTTCTATGTTGGTTGCTGTGTGGGGGAAGGAGGGAGACATTGGCACACAGATCATGCGGAAAAGCACATTTTTACACAGTCCCTATTCGATGCCTCTGCATAAGTTCCAGGGTGTCATTCCCGCTACTTCCCTAGCTTGACCCTATATGTATTTGGGACTGTAGTCTCGTCCTCACCCCTTTCCATATCACTACATGCATGATCATCAGTAAGACCAGGGTGTGAGGATGTTTAGAGAAAGATCTCCCAACGCTGTTTAGGTTACTGCATTTGATTCTAGATTTGACCAAGAACCGCTCGATCAGGAACTATGGACATAAGTACAATTATGTCTTTTTATATACAATAGGAAATCCACTCAATAGGGGCTTAATCTGCACATCACAAATTATTCTTTGCATCTCTTATGTGCCCCCTAGACACTGAATGTCTCTCACACTGGGTATGTAATACTGGCTATGTAGTTACAGGACATTGGTTAAAAATGTTGGCACAAAGGGAATCTCTGTACTTGACAATGAACAAGTCTCACCTTTTTAAAGGGACTTTTTTGCTACTTTCCCAGGCTGAAAAGGGATGGAACATAATGTGAGAGGGTGACGGCACAAGGGGTCTGTACAGGATATATACAGTATGTTGAACCCTTTTGCTTCTGGGAGCTTAAAATGCTTGCTTTTCTGTTCTTTCCTCTGTATTAAACATGCATTTTATATATTAAAATCTAATATATTTTAGTAAAGATTGCTGTTACTGTGGAAACTCTTTATACATGTCAAATAAACAAATGTTAGTGTGTATGTTTGCCTCTATATTTTGGACACAATAGTTTTTTTTAATTTATCCTTTACACTTGTGGGAATTGACCTGTGGATCGGGATACATTTGAAATGTTTCTTACAGGCGAAATATTAAAAGTTTGTCACTTTACCCCTAGCTACATGTACATATTACCTCCACTAACCTGTCTCTTGCACATTGACTCGGTACTGGTACCCCCTGTACATAGCCTTGTTACTGTTACTTAAAAAAAAAAAAACATTTTAGTTTATTTAGTTAATATTTTCTTGACTGCATTGTTGGTTAAGGGCTTGTAAGGTCTACACCTTTTGTATTTGGCTAATGTGACAAATAACATTTTTTATTTGGTAGCAATTGAAAGGCAACAATTTGGAGAATATAGGAACATTAATTAGACCAAAGGTGAGGCCACAACAGTTCACCTGACACAAGACTGAATCCAAACATTACACTGTTGATTTTGTGCATTTTACATGTACTGTACTCTTTGCCGCATTTGTTGATAACAAAATTGGAAAATACTCTGGATACATTCAGTAACATGATACTATCTTAATGTGGGGTAGTGCAACATGAGACACAAAATTACAAGGGTTTGAGTGAGTGGACTAACTGGTGTTTCCAAGTGGCTATTCACCTCTCCGAAGTGCACAGTTCCTAAGTAATCTCAATGCAGTTTCATGATTTATAGAGTCTTCAATATTAGCTAGATTTCCATCCAATTTGTGACAGATTTTCATGCAAATATTCTAAAACCTGCATAAAATAATATGCGCATTTTCCCACCAGAGATGTTTCAACCATACGGGCCTTTTGTGGATATGCATTGCATGTTTATCAGCCCAGTCGTGACTTTTTTTCATGCCTCAGGTAATTCATCCTCATGAAATGGTTGGAAACCTGGTATATAAGGTGCTTTTGGAGCTCTCCTAGATGTGCCTTTGTGGAACTGGAGCAAGCACACTTGTTTGGTACACAACCCTGCATCCCCGCCATCGCACAATTACTGATGTAATTCATTTGTAAGCCAGTTGCCAACATGATTAGCTAAATTATAAAATACGATATTAAGGTGTAAGGCTTTCACAATGCAATTCAGGGAAAGGAGTCATGAGTGCATTCAGGTGCGTGTGCCGTGGCAAGTTTTTTCACAATAGACAAGCATAGGCTCATTCTGTTCAGAACAACCCACTGTACGCTACATCAAACATAGTTAACAATATATATTAGTTTTATATGGAAATGTGAAACATTTGGACTCACAGGTGTTTGGCTTGCTTGTATGACATCAAAGCGGTATTTATAATCAGGTTCAGAACCGTAGGATAAATAAAGGGGGCACAAAGCAGGCAATGAATGATTATACACTGCTCAAAAAAATAAAGGGAACACTTAAACAACACAATGTAACCCCAAGTCAATCACACTTCTGTGAAATCAAACTGTCCACTTAGGAAGCAACACTGATTGACAATAAATTTCACATGCTGTTGTGCAAATGGAATAGACAACAGGTGGAAATTATAGGCAATTAGCAAGACACCCCCAATAAAGGAGTGGTTCTGCAGGTGGGGACGACAGACCACTTCTCAGTTCCTATGCTTCCTGGCTGATGTTTTGGTCACTTTTGAATGCTGGCGGTGCTTTCACTCTAGTGGTAGCATGAGACGGAGTCTACAACCCACACAAGTGGCTCAGGTAGTGCAGCTCATCCAGGATGGCACATCAATGCGAGCTGTGGCAAGAAGGTTTGCTGTGTCTGTCAGCGTAGTGTCCAGAGCATGGAGGCGCTACCAGGAGACAGGCCAGTACATCAGGAGACGTGGAGGAGGCCGTAGGAGGGCAACAACCCAGCAGCAGGACCGCTACCTCCGCCTTTGTGCAAGGAGGAGCAGGAGAAGCACTGCCAGAGCCCTGCAAAATGACCTCCAGCAGGCCACAAATGTGCATGTGTCTGCTCAAACGGTCAGAAACAGACTCCATGAGGGTGGTATAAGGGCCCGACGTCCACAGGTGGGGGTTGTGCTTACACCCCAACACCGTGCATTTGCCAGAGAACACCAAGATCGGCAAATTCGCCACTGGTGCCCTGTGCTCTTCACAGATGAAAGCAGGTTCACACTGAGCACGTGACAGACGTGACAGAGTCTGGAGATGCCGTGGAGAACGTTCTGCTGCCTGCAACATCCTCCAGCATGACCGGTTTGGCGGTGGGTCAGTCATGGTGTGGGGTGGCATTTCTTTGGGGGGCCGCACAGCCCTCCATGTGCTCGCCAGAGGTAGCCTGACTGCCATTAGGTACCGAGATGAGATCCTCAGACCCCTTGTGAGACCATATGCTGGTGCGGTTGGCCCTGGGTTCCTCCTAATGCAAGACAATGCTAGACCTCATGTGGCTGGAGTGTGTCAGCAGTTCCTGCAAGAGGAAGGTATTGATGCTATGGACTGGCCCGCCCGTTCCCCAGACCTGAATCCAATTGAGCACATCTGGGACATCATGTCTCGCTCCATCCACCAACGCCACGTTGCACCACAGACTGTCCAGGAGTTGGCGGATGCTTTAGTCCAGGTCTGGGAAGAGATCCCTCAGGAGACCATCCGCCACCTCATCAGGAGCATGCCCAGGCGTTGTAGGGAGGTCATACAGGCTCGTGGAGGCCACACACACTACTGAGCCTCATTTTGACTTGTTTTAAGGACATTACATAAAAGTTGGATCAGCCTGTAGTGTGGTTTTCCACTTTAATTTTGAGTGTGACTCCAAATCCAGACCTCCATGGGTTGATAAATTGGATTTCCATTGATTATTTTTGTGTGATTTTGTTGTCAGCACATTCAACTATGTAAAGAAAAAAGTATTTAATAAGATTATTTCTTTCATTCAGATCTAGGATGTGTTGTTTAAGTGTTCCCTTTATTTTTTTGAGCAGTATATTTCTCTAAAACAGGCTTTAGCCTACATGTGCTTCACCAAGTCAGAACAGTAGGCTAAATAATGAGGGGAAAAAGGGACCAAATTATTAGGCACATGGGCTACTAACAGCTTACTACACAACATACACTTAGTATTACTTTCTTAGCTGCCGTATACATATCTCCGTGGCATATTACATAATTTATGCAGCAGCATACAATACATTTTTGGACTCACCTTGTGCTGTGATCATTTGAACAGGAAGGTGGCGTGGAGGTCCTTCATGGGCAAATGTTGTCATCAAAGCCTGGCTTTCTCTGGATTTATGGTGCTTTCAAGACAACTGGGAACTCAAGGTCAAATCATGACGACGTCAGTGATCTTCAGGTCGGCGCTCTAGAAAGAGGCCCGAGTTCCCGACTTGCAATTCCAAGTTGGAGGACCATTCAAAACGCATTTTCCCAGTCGGAATTTGTTTTTTTCCATGTTCCCAGTTGTCTTCAACTCACTGAAGTCGGAGATTTCCCAGTTCTGAGTTTCCAGTTGTTTTGAGCACGGCAGAAGTCATGCTGGATTGACAGCATGGCCAATGTTGAATGTTTATCCTTTTAAGCTTGGAAAAGAGACCCTTAAACCCAGGCTTGGACCACACACCCACTCCACTGAATAGCAGGCTAGCGATTTCTATGCAATGCGTGCAGTTAGCCAGTGATTCCTTCCAAACCACTCATTGTTGAATTTGTGATTTCCAACTTGTGTAATGTTTATGTTCAATGGCTGATGAGCACTGATATGTTTTATCTATAATTTATCTTCATTATTTCTCTTCATATGACATGGATTGAAAAGGATTTGCCAGTACATTGTTGACTTGATTCATGATGATGACTGCTAGCTTGCTAGCTAAGATTTTGAAAGTATGATGTTGACATGATCAGTCCAATCAAAGCTACTGTAGATTTAACATGATTAGATGTCATTTTATCTGTGGCCAATGACCTTGAGCCTTCTTGGATGGGCACTTCTAATGTAACTCTATGGCAGCACCCAAGGGGCTGGAATTGTTTTGCTCTCCCCATGAGTGACAGAACACTGAGCCAATCACAGCGCAACTAGAGAACATTATCAACCCCAACGCTCCGTATTTGCCGCTGGCTGCCCCACCACCACAGAAAGCACTGAGCTAGGCTGAAACACCTGCATTTTGGAGCTGCCTTACTCAAGAAAGCAAAAAAGACACCATGTTTGTATGCAGCTTTATTAACTAAATTATTGTTATATTTTTTACATTGTTTGCAAACTGATATATGACATGTATTAATACCAAAATAACATGGAAAACAGGCCAAAATTATAACTGCATCGATGATGTCATCCCCACAGTGACTGTACGTACATATCCCAACCAGAAGCCATGGATTACAGGCAACATCAGCATTGAGCTAAAGGCTAGAGCTGCCGCTTTCAAGGAGAGGGAGACTAATCTAGACACTTATAAGAAATCCCGCTATGCTCTCAGACGAACCATCAAACAAGCAAAGCGTCAATACAGGATTAACATTGAATCCTACTACACCGGCTCTGACGCTCGTCAGATGTGGCAGGGCTTGAAAACTATTACGGACTACAAAGGGAAACCCAGATGCGAGCTGCCCAGTGACGCAAGCCTACCAGATGAGCTAAAAGCCTTTTATGCTCGCTTCGAGGCAAGCAACACTGAAGCATGCACGAGAGCACCAGCTGTTCTGGATGTCTGTGTGATAACGCTCTCGGTAGCCGATGCGAACAAAACCTTTAAACAGGTCAACATTCACAAAGCCGCTGGGCCAGACGGATTAACTAGACGTGTACTCAAAGCATGCGCGGACCAACTGTCAAGTGTCTTCACTGACATTTTCAACCTCTCCCTTACCGCATCTGTAATACAAACATGTTTCAAGCAGACCACTATAGTCCCTGTGCCCAAGGAAGCGAAGGTAACCTGCCGAAATGTTTACCACCCCGTTGCACTCACGTCAGTAGCCATGAAGTGCTTTGAAAGGCTGGTCATGGCTCACATAAACAGCATCCACCTGGACACCCTAGACCCATTCAGATACACAGATGACGCAATCTCAATCGCACTCCACACCGCACCTTCTCACCTGGACAAAAGGAACACCTATGTGAGAATGCTGTTCATCGACTACAGCGCAACATTCAACACCATAGTGCCCTCAAATCTCATCACTAAGTTAAGGACTCTGGGACTAAACACCTCCCTCTGCAACTGGATACTGAACTTCCTGACGGGCCGCCCCCAGGTGGTAAGAGTAGGCAAAAACACGTCTGCCACGCTTATCCTTAACACTGGGGCCCCTCAGGGGTGTGTACTTAGTCCCCTCTGTATTCCCTGTTCACCCATGACTGCATGGCCAAACACAACTCCAACACCATCATTAAGTTTGCTGACGACACAGCAGTGGTAGGCCTGATCACCGACAACGATGAGACGGCCTATAGGGAGGTGGTCAGAGAACTGTCAGTGTGGTGCCAGGACAACAACCTCTCCCTCAATGTGACAAGACAAAGGAGCTGATCGTGGACTACAGGAAAAGGTGGGCCGAACAGGCCCCCATTAACATCAACGGGGCTGTAGTGGAGCGGGTCGAGAGTTTCAAGTTCCTTGGTGTTGGTGATGTGGCACTAACGAACTATCATGGTCCAAACATACCAAGACAGTTGTGAAGAGGGCAGGACAAAACCTTTTGAGACTGAAAAGATTTGGCATGGGCCCCCAGATCCTCAAAAGGTTCTACATCTGCACCATCGAGAGCATCCTGACCGGTTGCATCACTGTCTGGTATGGGAACTGCTCGACATCTGACCATAAGGACGCTACAGAGGGTAGTGTGAACGGCCCAGTACATCACTGGGGCCAAGCTTCCTGCCATCCAGGACCTATATAATAGGCGGTGTCAGAGGAAAGCCCATAAAATTGTCAGAGACTCCAGTCACCCAAGTTATTGACTGTTTTCTCTGCTACCGCACAGCAAGCGTTATCGGAGCGCCAAGTCTAGGACCAAAAGGCTCCTCAACAGCTTCTACCTCCAAGCCATTAGACTGCTGAACAATTCATGAAAATTGCCACCGGACAATTTACATTGACACTTGTTGTATTCGGCGCATGTGGCAAATAAAGTTTGATTTGATTTGAACTCCTTGCCGCGCTAGGTGCTCATGTTCAGAACGGCTGTCAGTTAAAACCATACAATGCTGCAAAGCGCAGAGCCCTAACGTTATGTATAGAATATTATACAAGGGGTGGGTCTAATCCTGAATGCTGGTTAAAAGCGCATTCCAGCCGGTGTCTATTCCACAAGTTACCACCGGCTAAATCTATGACGTTAAAATGTCTATTTTCTCTGTTCCATCTGATTGTGCAATCCACTGTCTCATTGGCCCAGCCAGGCAAGTTATAAACTTGATCTCCACTATAAAAAGTATCAAGACATTATCTCACATTTATTTTAGACTGTCTCTCCGACGTTTGCCCATAGTATTGAATATGTCGGTCTGGACAAGACAGACAGGCAGCTTTTCTCAGCCAGTCGAAATCATGAATCAACCGCCATTATTTTGATGGATATATGCAAAGAAATGTAAACTGAAAAAAGGTCAAATTAAACGAAGTGCAGCTAGTTTGCAGTCTTTCCAGCTTCAGTTTTTGACATCATCCTGTTAGTAGAGGATGCCTGGTTGTTCTTTAAAAGTAATTTCCTCACCATCTTAAATAAGCATGCCCCTTTCAAAAAATGTAGAACTAAGAACAGATATAGCCCTTGGTTCACTCCAGACCTGACTGCCCTCGACCAGCACAAAAACATCCTGTGGCGTACTGCACTAGCATCGAATAGTCCCCGCGATATGCAACTTTTCAGGGAAGTCAGGAACCAATACACACAGTCAGTTAGGAAAGCAAAGTCTAGCTTTTCAAACAGAAATTTGCAACATGTAGCTCTAACTCCAAAAAGTTTTGGGACACTGGAAAGTCCATGGAGAATAAGAGCACCTCCTCCCAGCTGCCCACTGCACTGAGACTAGGAAATACTGTCACCACCGATAAATCCACGATAATCGAGAATTACAATAAGCATTTCTCTATGGCTGGCCATGCTTTCCTCCTGGCTACCCCAACCCCGGCCAACAGCTCCGCACCCCCCGCAGCTACTTGCCCAAGCCTCCCCAGCTTCTCCTTCACCCAAATCTAGATATCAGATGTTCAGAAAGAGCTGCAAAACCTGGAACCGTACAAATCAGCTGGGCTAGACAATCTGGAAACTCTCTTTCTAAAATGATCTGCCGCCATTGTTGCAACACATATTACTAGTCTGTTCAACCTCTCTTTCGTATCGTCCGAGATTCCGAAAGATTGGAAAGCTGGCGCGGTCATCCCCTTTGACACTCTAGACCCAAACTGTTACAGACCTATACCCATCCTGCCCTGCCTTTCTAAAGTCTTCGAAAGCCAAGTTAACAAACAGATCACTGACCATTTCCAATCCCACCGTTCCCCACTCCGCTGTGCAATCCGGTTTCGGAGCTGGTCACGGGTGCACCTCAGCCACACTCAAGGTCCTAAACGATATCATAACCGCCAACGATAAAAGACAGTACTGTGCAGCCGTCTTCATTGACCTGGCTAAGCTTTCGACTCTGTCAATCACCGTATTCTTATCGGCAGACTCAACAGCCTTGGTTTCTCAAATGACTGCCTCGCCTGGTTCACCAACTACTTTTCAGATAGAGTTCAGTGTGTCAAATCGGAGGGCCTGTTGTCCGAACCTATGGGGGTACCATAGGGTTCAAGCCTCGGGCCGACTCTTTTCTCTGTATATATCAATGATGTTGCTCTTGCTGAGGGTGATTCCTTGATCCACCTGTACGCAGATGACACCATTCTGTATACATCTGGCCCTTCTTTGAACACTATGTTAACAAACCTCCAAACGAGCTTAAATGCCATACAACACTCCTTCCGTGGCCTCCAACTGCTCTTAAACGCTAGTAAAACTAAATGAATGCTCTTCAACCGATCGCTGCCCGCACCCGCCCGCCCGACTAGCATCACTACTCTGGACGGTTCTGACTTAGAATATGTGAACAACTACAAATACCTAGTTGTCTGGCTAGACTGTAAACTCTCCTTCCAGACTCATATTAAGCATCTCCAATCCAAAATTAAATCTAGAATCGGCTTCCTATTTTGCAGCAAAGCCTCCTTCACTCACGCTGCCAAACATACCCTCGTAAAACTGACTATCCTACCGATCCTCGACTTGGGCGATGTCGTTTACAAAATAGCCTGCAACACTCTACTCAGCAAACTGAATGCAGTCTATCACAATGCCATCCGTTTTGTCACCAAAGCCCCATATACCACCTACCACTGCGACCTGTATGCTCTCGTCGGCTGGCCTCTCGCTACATATTTGTCACCAGACCCACTGGCTCCAGGTCATCTATAAGTCTTTGCTAGGTAAAGCTCTGCCTTATCTCAGCTCACTGGTCACCATAACAACACCCACCCGTAGCACGCATTCCAGCAGGTATATCTCACTGGTCATCCACCTTTCCTTCCAGTTCTCTGCTGCCAATGACTGGAACGAATTGCAAAAATCGCTGAAGTTGGAGACTTATATCTCCCTCACTAACTTTAAGCATCAGCTATCTGAGCAGCTTAGCGATCGCTGCAGTTGTACACAGCCCATCTGTAAATAGCCCAGCCAACTACCTACCTCATCCCCATATTGTTTTTATTTACTTTTTTTCTCTTTTGCACACCAGTATTTCTACTTGCACATCATCATCTGCACATCTATCACTCCAGTGTTAATTTTCTAAATTGTAATTACTTCGCTACTACGGCTTATTTATTGCCTTACCTCCTTACTCCATTTGTACACATTGTATATAGATTTTTCTATTGTGTTATTGACTGTACTTTTGTTTATCCCACGTGTAACTCTGTGTTGTTGTTTATTGTCGCACTGCTTTGCTTTATCTTGGCCAGGTCGCAGTTGTAAATGAGAACTTGATCTCAACTGGCCTACCTGATTAAATAAAGGTGGAAAATAATAATAAGTTAAGTGATTGTGTTAGCTGTGTTGTTGTTGGCTAGCTCCTCTGAACGACAGTGCCCTGACGAGAGAGCACATTTTCGATGCCAGGCGAAATTGCACCTCATTAGCTCATTGTTAATGGATGCATCCAAATAAATGTCACTAGAAAACTGCTTAAACAAATGCAAATACAGCTGCTGTTTGACATGACTTTAAGTTAGCCATAGTTGGCTAGCTAGCAAGCAAGGGATAAAAACGTTACCAGCCAGTAAGACAATATTTAGAATGAACGACTGGGAAGCATCCATAGATACAGAATAAAAATCCTGAACGACTGGATCACGTTCGTAGATACAGAACAAAAAGACTGAGCGTCTGGGTCGTGTCTCTGGCAACCGAACCGATAGAACAAACCAGACGGCTTGGGTAGCAACCCTAGATTTGTGTCGGGACTATATCTTGTGGAAGGATGAAATAGTATGAATAAATTCATCATAATAACGTTTTAATTGAGAATATGTAAATCATTATTTGAATATGTTGGTAACCCATTGTATAAAAGTTACAATTCCCTTGAAGCCGGTGTAGGGAGGATATATTGGCACAGTTTGCTGGCCCGCCATAACACCCCTGCCAATATATCCTCCAAACACCGGCTTCCCGGGCATTAGGGTAATATGGGGCGAGACGCCCCCCCATTTTTCAACAGTTCCTCTGGCTGCTACTAGACTTGATCAACTACAAATTTGATCTGTTTCATCAATATTTTTTAAAACATTCCATCAAAACAATTTAGTGGTAAATTGATCACATTTTTTGTCATTTAGAAAAAGTTTTAGATATAATCAAATGAAGTTAGATCAATTGTTTTTATATATACATGTAGGGTTGCCTTAAGATAAATCATTCACTTGTTTAGAGAGAAAAATGTTGTTTTTGAGTAAAGTAGTAATATGTTATCTAGTATGTTGGGGGCAAGATGCCCCCCCTCCAATGGCATCTCGCCCCTTTATGGTTGATCATTTGTTTCTAGCTGTAATTTAGGCACTGGCTAGCCCAGTTAGCTAACTAGTAACCTCACTAGCAGAAAGTATGAAGTTAAATAAATGCTAGCCGGCTAGTTAGCATTAGCTAATGTCTGCTAGCATAGCTTACTAGCCCCCAGTTAGCAGGATTAGTATTAGGATTAGGGGTCAGAGTTAGAATGGGGGGCAGGTTTAGGATTAGAATACAGGTTAGGGTTAGAATAGGGGTTAGGATTAGAGTAGGGTTAGGTTAGGGTCAGAATATGTGTTAGGGTTAGATTAGGGGTCAATTATCCACCATTGGCCATCAGACTGTTAAACAGCCATCACTAACATTGACTGGCTGCTGCCAACATACTGACTCAAATCTCTAGCCACTTTAATAATTAAAAACTGGATATAATAAATGTATCACTAGTCACTTTAAACAATGTCACTTTATATAATGTTTACATACCCTACATTACTCATCTCATATGTATATACTGTACTCTATACCATCTACTGCATCTTGCCTATGCCGCACGGCCATCGCTCATTCATATATTTATATGTACATATACTTATTCATTCCTTACACTTTTGTGTATAAGGTAGTTGTTGTGAAATTGTTAGATTACTTGTTAGATATTACTGCATGGTCGGAACTAGAAGCACAAGCATTTCGCTACACTCACATTAATCTGCTAACCATGTGTATGTGACCAATAAAATGTGACTTGATTACTAAAATACATTTCATTTTTTATTTTCAGATGAGAGTTTACAAGAAATTATATGATTCTGGTGGCTATTTTTTTTAAATTTATTTAACCTTTATTTTATTTAACTAGGCAAGTCAGTTAAGAACAAATTCTTATTTACAATGAAGGCCTACCAAAAGGCAAAAGGCCTCCTGCGGGTACAGGGGCTGGGATTAATAATAAACAAATAAAAGATAAATATAGGACAAAACACACATCATGACAAGAGAGACAACACAACACTACATAAAGAGAGACCTAAAACAACATAGCAAGGCAGCATCACATGGCAACACAGCATAGTAGCAACACAACATGGTAGCAGCACAAAACATGGTACATGGCTATGGTGAAGATGCGCTTCGTTATACCCTGAATGCTATTGAAAATGGGCAAGGCCTTAGGGCAGCTGCCCGTGCTTTTAATGTGCCACCCAAAACCCTGAGGCGCCACCGGAACAAGCAGGCCAAAACCCCAGGTCACAGTCATTTGGGTGGGTTACCAGTCTTCACTGGCTCATTCGATTGTAACCTGGTGAGCCATATCCAAAAAATGGAAAGAGCCCTTTTCGGACTTACATCATGGGATGTCCACACCCAACAATGGTGTTTCCATCAAACTGATTTGTTGCCGATAAAAATCAGTGCGTGACGTAGTGCACACAACATGTATTTATTTTTGCTTACATTTTCATGTACCGAATACAAATCAAAAGTTCAATGTGTTTATATCGCATTTTCAACTCTACCAATAGTTTTGTCACAAAAACTGTTGTGTTAAATAGCACATGTCTACTCTGGTCTTGGCACATGAGCTCTAGCCAACAGTTTGCAGATACAGTGCGGGTAGGCTAGTCTACATGATGAGATTATTATGGATAATATTTGTATTTTCCAAACGGCGTCGTGCAACAATCATGTCACCAGAATAAGACCCGCGATATTTATTGGAAAAGTGCATCAAGCTCATCACCATGCACTTTCACCACCCTGTCAAATGAATCATAATCTATTTAATCTGTAGTTTAAGAGGAGGACCATACGCCATATCATCGCGTGACTCCAAATTGACTTCGATATGATGGTTATTATATCAATATTTGTGCATAAAAGGCGTTTCTACCACAATTTCTTGCAATCTTTAATTTTACCAACACAAAAAAATCCTACTATGTCAAACGAACACATTTTGTGTGTGCATTTATAAAATTGTACCGAAACATCCTGTTTCCATCACATCTGTCGTTGTATTTTATTGTTATACTGTATGACTACTCGCATGAAAACTGTGGATGGAAACGTGGTTACTGACCAGTAAAACAAACTTCGTTTCCACAATGCTTGTTTGGGGTGAACCTGTAACAGGACGAAGGGATGACGTTTCAGCACCCTTCTGTAACATGACATTTTTCAACTATCATAATCATTTCATGAAGGTAAATAAAAACGTATTGTAAAGTTCATGAAGGGGAGACAAATTACCTCACTCCACAAACAAATTGTTATGGATGATAATGATTATTTGAGTAGCTTACTTCGTCTTGGTCTGGCTCGCCTACCTCGCCAACCTGAGTGCTGTAAAGAAGTCACATTACACCACAACTCTCAATAGTAATTTCACTTATGTCTCCGTCTGTGCTTCTTTGGACAGGATATTCACTGCGGTAATGCCGATGGTAGCAGCAGGGTTGATTGCAGACGATCCAACGTTACTGCCAATCAGAATATTATGTCCTTTGTATGAACTTTAAATGTATTTTCTCTCATTTTTTGATGTCATTGTTCTTGAGCCAAGCACCTCCACTGTACCAAAGCACAGTACCTCATGTAATCTCAAATGCAATACTTCCTTGTGATCATGTTTGCATGATGTGTGGTGGGAGTATTCTTATTGGCTGATAATGTGTAGCTCTTAATTCAGATCTTTAATCAGCTCATCATAATAAATGCCATGATAATTAATACTTTCACCTCCTTTGCCAATATACTAATCAAGCAACTCACTATTACTACCTCCATCTTCCATTCATTTTAGAAGGCCACATGTGCCACAAGCCACAAATCCACATGCATGATGGCCTCCCTGGAGAACTCATTGTTCTCACTTCATAAACAATCTTAAGTGTAACCAAAGTATTGCTATTGATCTCAGTAGTAGTATTGGCATGGCTAGGACATTTATTGGCAGTGTGTAACCTGAGTTTTTAATTTCTCTCATTGCACCTCTCCAGGTTTAGCATCTTCTCCAGAGACATGAGGCGACCAGAGGTGCCAGATATGTGGACGAGAGGAGATTATTTGCACACGAAGCAGGCTCAGGAGGCACTGAAGCATCCATTAGCTGGGACCTATAATGTCCGTGCTGGTAGTCTCCAAGTACAAACAGTACAGCAATGGGCTTGTGGTCCGTGCACCAACAATTGTCATGGGAATGTCCAACAGCCAGTTACCACCAGAGGGTGTAGAGGAGTGCCAGAGGGTGAATTATTGGAGTACTGGTTGAATACAGTACCAAAAATATGTGCTCAGGCTGGGATAGTCAGATGACTCATATTCAGGGCGTAGTTTGACAGGAGATCTTGGTGTTTTGAGGCCTAAAGTGAGTAAGATGAACCTATGAAGAAAGTCATAAAGACCATTATGTCAAGTGGGATTGTCAGGACAAAGTTGTCCTGATGGGACAATGAGAGATTCATTCTGGAGAGAAGAATGTGCTATCTGAAAGATATCCTATGCCTTTTCAATAAATGTTTTGTTGTACAGATATGGTGCTTTATACTAGCAGTAAGTAGACTGTATTACAAGCTGGCATATTGTTGACTACCTGTGATGTGAATATGATCAGAAGCAATTTTTTCAATAGATATGGTTTTCAACCCAGTTTTCAATGTTTGCTCAATTTTCGACGCTCAAACATATAAAATTGTACAGTGTTTTTAATGTGATGTGACTATGATCACAGGCTATTATTTCCAATAGATATTGTTTTCAACCTGTTCTCAGTGTTTGCTCAATTGTTGGACACTCAAACATAAAATTGCACAATGTTTTAATGCCTGTCAGTTCTAGCATATTTGTTTGCTTTGTTAATTCTGATGGTTTTATAGATGCTTTTTCAGGGATCCCTGCAAGCTTTCTGATGCCCACAAGGCCCCATGGTTGACGGAATGTCAATCTAACTTCGTACAAAGTTGAAAATAACGGGGAAACATCACGTGCTATTTACCCGATTATGCGCATGGCTTCACGGTCGCCATGGAAACGTTGCTCTCTTGTTACAAGCAGCAGAACAGGCTATCGCTATTGGCTTATTTGTATGTCACTATACTCTGGTCAACCATTGAACATGTTCAAAGAGGATGGTCCATTCAGTTACTAACTTCAAGTGGCTACTGTAGCTCGCATGGAACTACATTTATTACAGTTCATACGTTTATTCTATGTTAAATGTCATAACTGTCGATTTGAGAAATCGGTCCCACCGGTTGAGAAAACAAACTCGTGTTTCTTTCAATTCAATTCGGTGCGTTTTTGGAACACGAGAAATGGAAGAGTTGAACGAGTCCACGTCCTCACCCGCTTCTGCGTTCGAGAAGGACGCATTTGAGCTGACAGTCGAAGATGTTTATGACATTTCATACGTTATTGGCAGAGATTTGTTGAAAATAATTAATACAGGTGAGGAAGTCTCAGATTTGCAATTCAAAATTGTGCGTGTTTTGGAGATGTTTGAAACGTTAGTGAATAAGCACAACCTATCGCTGGAGGAGTTGAAAATGGAACGAGACAACTTGAAAAGTGAACTGGATAGAATCGTGAGAGAAAGTTCTGTCGGTAAGGAAGAGGTGAGTTTGATGTTTTCAGACCAGGAATCTTTAACAGTTGTGGACAGAATCGATACATTTAATTTCCCATAACGTGGTCAAGTCTAACTGGACTAGGTTCTGTCAGGGTATGTAACGGTTGTTTTACTTTTCAATGGGTTTCTATACACTCTACTTTGCAACACAGTTGTGTGGACTCCTTTTTGTTATGAGTTTATCCCTTTAATCAATATCTTCCCTCAGCAAACACTAGGACCAAACAAACTGGTGGTAGACATGAAAGATCCCAACAGACCACGCTTCACAATGCAGGAGCTGAAGGAGGTGCTTCAGGAGAGGAACCAGCTCAAGGCACAGTTACTGGTGGCCCAAGAAGAGTTGCAGCTCTACAAGAGGTAAAATACAGAGCCAGTCCTGACCAGTCCCCCCAACTAATATTTACACATATTTAAAGGGGAACTGTGTCTAAGAAGTGCCTAAACCTCTGACTTAAGTGTTGGACTGTCTGTCAAAGTGCGTAGTAGAGCTACATCAAAGTTGGATATAACTTTGTGGAATACAGCAAATCTATAGGGAAAAAATAAACGTTCTGTTACAGCGAACATACCAAAGCCCAATCAATTGTGAGATACGACATATACATTTTGTGGGATAGATTTTTTCAAAATACATCACGCAACAAAACAAGCCTTTTACTATAGGCATAATTGTCAGAAGCCATTTCTTCCTTTCAAGGCCTTTCTCTGTAGCCTAAACCAAGCAGAAAACGCCGGAGTCCCGTGCGTGACAACACACAACTTTAGTGCTCGGGAAATGTATACTGAAGCAAACATTTCACCCACCTTTTTATATAAGAATGTCTAATAATTCCACAGCTTTTGTCTTCATAAACTTTCACTCACATAGCCTACTATGGGATAATCTGGCCCAGCTTCTAGACAGAGATACAGTTTCCAAAATAAAGGAAACACTTGAGTAAATGAGGGATACAAAGTATATAGATTTGGTGACTGAGACGGCCATGGCATATGGTTTACATAATTAGAACTTAAATAAAACCATTCAGTGACAACTTTGCCCTGTGGATGGGGTCATTGTTCTCTTCCAAGATGACACTCACATCAGGGTAGAAATATTTCACCATAGGTTGGTGATCACTCAGAATGGCTGTGTATTTATTGGCTTTTACCTTGCTCTCTAAGGGGTTTATTGGACCTAAGCCATTTCAGGGAAATGCACCACACAGCCATAACAGAACCGCCAGAACCCCCTCAACTGCTTTCAATTTACTTTGTATGTCCGTCTAGAACAGGGATGGGCAACTGGCAGCTTTTGTAGGCCCGCGGATCAATTTAACAAGACAAACAAATTTACTCAGTCAGGGTCTCAATTTACTGTTGAGAGTTAGAATAGTAGAATACGGTGCAATTTAGAAATTTGGTTGTGCATCAGCAGTTTTCCTGCTGACTCTCACTCAATTAGCCCATGTCAGCTAACATTTTTTAGATTGACAAGTTAGTCTAGCAGCCAGCTATCTAAACTTGTAGTAATCATGGTCAAATTACTGACTGGGGGGCCCCCATTGACTTTGTTAGTCACTCACTCAGATATCATATTAAAAACTGCAAACATTTCTCTCCACCCTATGGCAAAATTAACAAGCTCTCACAGTCTCACTGTAGAAATAGATGTTTATCCACGTTTCTCCAAATGTCAGATTTTAGTGTTTTTGACACCCTGGGTTGCTCCTGCTGCTCTGCGTCGTTCCATTTCTCCAAACATCAGATTTCGAAGCTGCTGCTCTGTATCGTTCCATTTCTCCAAAGGTCAACTTTTGAAGTTAAGTTTATGCACTCATTCCCAAATGGTTAAGGTAAGGGTTGGGATAGGGCTAAAAAAAATAAGTGTCCATAACTGGGATCTAACACACAACCTTCTGATCCAGAGTCATGGGATTACACCCATCTGCCATCCCCGTAACAAAACCTAAGCATACTTGATGGTAATAGCACACAGTTGCCCCCAGTGGCCGGTTTTGATGGAATTTCCCGACATCCTCAGGACATGGAAAGACATCCAATTTCGAAGTCAATCTTGAATGATCTCCCTGAGCAAAATGTATAGAATTGCATGGAATAAGTTATAAAACTGCTAAATAGATTTGCAGGAAATTAACTCTAAAACACTGTAGAGAGGGGAGCCGCTAAACTGTTTTGCTCCCAAGGTGGAAGGGAGACCCCAAAACTAAATTTCACTTAAGTCCCCCAAAAGGCTAGGGTCGGTTCTGACCGCACGTGTGGATGTGGGTACTCAGACCTATGAACCACTGCGGCCCACTATGATACATTCAGATGTTTTGAGGCCCCCACCACCATCAGTCGCTCATCCCTGGTCTAGAAACTGGACTAGATTTGCTACCCCATAATAGGCTACCTGAGTGAACGTTTATGAAGACAAGCAGATGGTTGACATGACAGAAAGGTATGCAGATATATTCTTATCTAAAAAGGTGGGTGAAATGTTTGCTTCAGTATACATTTCTCAAGTGAAAGTTGTGTGTAGTTTCGCGCAGGACTTGCTCATTTTCTGCTTGGTTTAGGCTACAGCGAAAGGCATTGAAAGAAAGAAATGGCTTCTGACAATACGCCTATATTAAAAGGCTTGTTGGGTGATGTGGTAAAGTCTGATCTATTTTGAAAACTGCCGGTGACAGTGTTGTTTTAAGAGTTCCCTCATTCGTGTGTTGTTGTATGTGTAACCCCACTGCCACCATGGGGCAGTCTGTTCACAACGTAGACATCAGCAAACCACTCGCCCACATGACGCCATACATGCTGCCTGCCACCTGCCCGGTACAGTTGAAACCGGGATTCATCCGTAAAGAGTACACTTCTCCAGCATGCCAGTGGCCATCGAAGGTGAGCATTTGCCCACTGAAGTCGGTTACGACGGTGAACTGCAGTCAGGTCAAGACGCTGGTGAGGACGACGAGCACGCAGATGAGCATCCTTGAGACGATTTGACAGTTTATGCAAAAATTCTTCGGTTGTACAAACCCAGTTGTCAGCTGTCCGGGTGGCTGTTCTCAGACAATCCTGCAGGTGAAGAAGCCGGATGTGGAGGTCCTGGACTGGCGTGGTTACATTTGGGCTGCGGTTGTGAGGCCGGTTGGACGCACTGACAAATTCTCTAAAACAACATTGGAGGCGGCTTATGGTAGCGAAATGAACATTCAATCCTCTGGCAACAGCTCTGGTGGACATTCCTGCAATCAGCATGCCATTTGCATGCTCCCTCAACTTGAGAGACTTGTGGCACTGTGTTGTGCACATTTTAGAGTGGCCTTTTGTTCCCAGTACAAGGTTCACCTGTGTAATGATCATGCTGCCTAATCAGCTTCTTGATATGCCACACTTGGCAGGTGGATGGATTATCTTGGCCAAGGAGAAATGCTCACTAACAGGGATTTTAACAAATTGAGAGAAATAAGCTTTTAGTGCGTGCGGAACATTTCTGGGATCTTTTATTTCAGCACTTTACATGGTGCATTTATATTTTTGTTCAGTGTATGTTCGCTGACGGAATGTAATTACTGTCAGTAGATTTGCTGTATTCCTCAGGGGAGGGGCACTTTGAGATAGTCCAACACTAATTCAGAGAAGTTTAGGCAGTTAGACAAATTCCCTAAATTTGCTGCTGTTCCCCTTTTAATGAAGTGCTCTGTACTTGCAGTGGGGTGCACTCACAGGGCAAGCAAGCCATGGTAAAGGCTGACCTGGAATTTCCATCCCCTTCGGTTCCTGACACAACAGATGAGACTAAAGAAGAGGAACCAAAAGAGGAAAGTACCATCAGAAAGCTGTAAGCAATGAGCTTTTTTCCTAAATTAACTTTGCATAACTATTTAACATCCATAGTGAAGTGTGTGAAAAGCATGTAGTTTGAAGAGGTTGATTTACACTCTGAAAAAACATTAAGTATTTCAGAGACATTCATCATGGTATCACAGGGTGGACAACCAGGGGTAGTTTATTCTCACAGTCCGTCTCTGCCTTATAATGACCTGCTTGTGACCGGCTGGGTGTTTGTGCTGATGCTGTGTGATTGAAAGAATGTGAATGAGCTAGAGAAAGCAGATGTAACTGTTGCTGACCACTTCAAGGCCAGCTTGGCTGTTGTGGTCAGCATTGTTATGGTCTGAACTCCCCCTTCACCTGTTTTGGTAAAGACCATTAACTTCTAGTGACCTAAATTGTGTTGACAAAAACAAATTGCAGAGAAAGCTTTCTCAAATGCATTCTGAACTAATGTCTTTATTTGTAGGTTTTCATTCAGGCGGAAATGAGGACAACCGGTGTGAGGACCTAAAGCATTAATACTAATGATAAACCAAACATTTTTATGCACACTTTTTTTCCCCCTATGCTTTCTTTGTATTAGGATAATTGAAATTTTTTGAATGAATGGCATTTTAAAACTCTAGAATAATTAAGCCTTTTAAAAGTATCTCGGCGTTGTGTTTTTATAGATTATAGTCATGTCATTAATAGTTACGGGAAAATTCCTATTTCTGCACTTTTTAGGTAGAATAACATGGTAGATGCACACCAAACTCATGTTTCCTTGAACGTTGTACAAAACTGAGCATTCCTTTTTGGTTGAACATTCATCACTATTTGGCTCAAACTCTGGATGAACAGATGGAACCTTGCAAAGACCAACATTCAAGACGGGGGTTACAACAGTAGCCCCAGTAGAGACAGGACCTCCAAGACTACATGAGCACCCTACTGCCATTGGAATGTTTTAGCAAATATGTTTTTATTTTTATGTACACTGAGTATACAAAACATTAACACCTGCTCTTACCCTGTGACTGACTAGGTGAAAGCTATGATCCCTTACAGGTGTCACTTGTTAAATCCACTTAATCAGTGTAGATTAAGGGGAGGAGAGGTTAAAGGATTTTTAAGCCTTGAGACATGCATTGTGTACCATTCAGTGACTGGGCAAGACCAGTACCGTTGAACGGTGTATGATGCCAAGCTCACC
The DNA here is from genome assembly GCF_965601325.2 of Salmo salar. NCBI lineage: Eukaryota > Metazoa > Chordata > Actinopteri > Salmoniformes > Salmonidae > Salmo > Salmo salar. Next base: position 19,435,296 of record NC_138314.1, on the reverse strand, counting down.
GGTTTGTGTCAAAGAATTGCAACGCTAGGTTTTTTCCACACTCAGTTTCTCATGTATATAAAGCCAACTTGACAACTGTGGGAAGCATTGGAGTCAACATGTGGCAGCATCTCTGTGGAACGTTTATGACCTGACGAATTGAGGCTGTTCTGAGGGCAGGTGGGGTACTACACAGGTATTAGAGTCTATATAAAAACAATTGTTGACCCTGAAAACTTTTTAATGCAAGTTCTGGACATTTTCTTTGCTCTTTACTAAGTGACTGAACATAACTTTTATACTAGCGCAAAGGACTTTTGAACTCTCAAACAATAGAGCAGCTGTAAAGAAAGCCATTAAAAAATATTTCTGTTATAAAATCACGCCAAATATATTTAATCTGTTGCACATTGTGAAATACTCATACAAGAATGCTGGACTGTTGCATGTCTGAATATTAATGAGCTTCCACGCTAGCCAGATTTGTCTATGTACAGTTCATTTACTCTCAAAAAGAGATTTACATTGTATTCAAAATTCATTAGGATGTGTCACCCATTGCAACAAAAGCTACATTTTCAAATCTAGTATAAGCTGTTCTCCCCGAAGCCAAGAGCATTGACGCTCATATGTAAATTGTCACGTCAACTAGAACCATACCTAGCATGATAAACGAATCACTTATATAAAAGCAACCTAAAAACAATGGCTAGTATGTTAAAATATTTCACACATCATGGACACACTGGCCTAAATATGTATAAAACTTCATCCAAATCCAGCAATAAATTGATAGTTTTAAAAACAAATTTAACCCATGGCCATCTTAAAAAGTTGTCCTCCACCTTGTTCATACTGCCACCGTTTTGCCCAAAAGTAAAGCTTGAAAAAGCAGAAGACAGAAAAACAATCAGGCATACTTAATTTCTCACCGGAAAGCAGTTTGCACCTTTGGGCCAATGGAATGGATTTTTAAAAAACAAAAAAAAGAGAACAGGTTCTCTTTTTGAAGAAATTAATGCACCTAGTCATTCTCTTGAGATAATACTCTGGTGGCACATCAGTATTTGAGCCATGGGTGAGCACATATTGATTCCTTGCTACGGTCACCGTAGTCATAAACCAGCTCTTCCCCTGCCTTAATGTCCCTGGAAGCCACCAGTATGAGATGAGGTATTCCATCCATGTCATGGAGCTTGGTCTGGCAGTTGCCATTTTTACTGTGGTTTAGCAGCCTTCCCAGGCGAGTTGATTCTTTTGTAGCGTCAACACTGTATAGGAAATGAAAGATTTGAAAACATCCATGAGCTAGCTGACAACATTGTGGCAATACATACACGGAGTATACAAAAACATTAACACCTGCTCTTTCCATGACACCAGGTGAAAGCCACGATCCCTTATTGATGTCACTTGTTAAATCCACCTCAAAAATCATTATTTTGTAAAAAAATAAAATAACCCTCTGTGTAGACGGGGAGACCGGTTGAAGAAGGATTTTTAAGCCAAGAGACATAATTGTGTACGAGTGCCATTTGGAGGGTGAATGGGCAAGACAAGATTTAAGGGCCTTTGAATGGGGTAGGGTAATAGGTGCCAGGCACACCGTGTGTGTGGGAGTGCAACGCAATATTAGGAAGGTGTTTAATGTTTGGTATACTCCATGTATGTCAGGGTTACTTAATAATATAAACTGAAAATTAAGTTGTGTAGAACCTTACCAGTAGGTTTTGCTGAGATAGTGAAAATAGTACATGTAGCAGCCAGTCCCAGGGTCTTGGGCATACAGAGCCTCGCTCTTCTTCGCATCAGTCAGATCCAACAAGTCGCCATGATACTCAATTACAAACTGACCCTTCTTGAAACATCTGACAGCAAACACTCCTCTTCCCTTCCCCTCTATATTTTTTACCTATTGGGGTTTAAGTAGGTAAAAATCAAATTCCAGGTTCAGATTATCAGGGTCAGTAAAATATGACTTTCATTTCAAAACCAACCTGCAGTCCTTCTTCAACTCCATGTTTTATCAGGTCATCAAGCTGTCGGTGTTCTTCGTTCTGTTGGCAGAGCGGTTTTTAATGAGTAATTATAGTGACTAAATAAATATTAAGGTTGTCAAACAATACAGATAATTAAATTCATGATTCTGTAATTTCAATTGCTCAAATTAGACCCTAAAGAAAGACTTGTCCATTTAAAAAGCAGCGCATTGTGTTGCTCCCGAGTGGCGCAGCGGTTCAAGACACTATCTCAGTGCAAGGGGCGTCACTAGAGTCCCTGGTTCGAATCTAGGCTGTATCGCATCCGGCCGTGATTGGGAGTCCCATAGGGCAGCACACAATGGCCCAGCGTCGTCCAGGTTTAGCCAGTGATTGTAAATAAGAATTTGTTCATAACTGACTTGCCTAGTTAAATAAAGGTTACATTTACAGGCATACTATGCTTTGATTGTAAAGGAAGGATCAATGTTGCGTGAACACACAAGTACTCTAAGCTTCAGGCGTTCTAAACGACGCTCTCCCAATTTCGAGGGTTTACGATAAGAAAAACCAACATTTTAACCTGTCCAACAATTATGAATTCCTCAGAAGACAATCCCTGATCAGCCAGGTCTGAGTTTATGTATGTAATACAGCTATTAGATGTAGCCTAGGCTACTTATTCATGACCAGGTTCTTCAACATTAACTAGTTCAAGCTGCTACTACTAGAATTGAGAGCATTTGCTTAAATCTTGACCTGAGAATTACAACAAAATTACTAAAAACCACCACACTAGATGAATGCATGTCCTGTTCTGATCTGATTAAAATCATTGTAGGAAGTTCAGCGTTCAAGAGGCATCCATCCACTACACATTATTCAATTCTGAGCAATAATTGTTTTGGTAGTATGGTTGATCCTGAAGCACAACTCACGTCGGCATTATATACTGACCTTCAATTCAGCTTTGCTTTTTCTGGAACTCCGTCTAATAGGATAATAATCTGTGACCTTCCTGTTTTGGGCAGTGCTGCCTTGTGCTCTGGATGAAAAGAGAATACATTATTCCATTCTGAAACAAGCGTATGTGCCAATGGTCAGATGATCTGGTCATGAAGTGCTGGCCTGACCAACAAATGCTGTGCTCTATTTAAACATTTTATTGACGTGTCAGCATTACTTACTTTCTCACTTTTCGACTAGCCCCCCCATTAGATTTGGGCACGGGGACATGTGGCACAAGCCCTGCGTTGGGGTGCAATTTAGGATCCTCCTCGACCTTCAAGGTAGTTGTTTCTCTGGGTCGAGGAGCCAGGCAGGTCCTCACTTTATTCTCCTCTTGCCGAGACACGCCAGCTTGAGAGTTAACTTGATTCTCTCTCACTGAATAGAATAGTGGGGAATGAAGCACAATATACATCAGACCTGGTTGCATAAGCAAAACATACATGGACGCTACTATTCACACACAGGAAATTCTGAAGGTCACTTAACTCCAATCTCCTGCCTATCAAAGAATTTAGAGGTAAACAAAACATATGGAGCGCAAACATTGCATGGCTCGGGGCCCTGGGTATGAACTCTGCCCTGTGCAACTGGGTCCTGGACTTCCTGATGGGCTGCACCTCAGGTGGTGAAGGTAGGCAACAGCACCACTACGCTGATCCTCAACACAGGGACCCCACAAGGGTGCGTACTCCACCCCCTCCTGTACACCCATGACTGCGTGGCCACGCATGTCTCCAACTCAGTCATCAAGTTTGCAGACAACACAGTGGTAGGCCTTATTACCAACAACGACTGTGAAGGCCCTGGCAGAGTGGTGCCATGAAAATAACCTCTCCCTCAACAAAACACCGTCTGCAACCACAGGTTGCACGTCTGCAACCACAGGGTGGTGCGGTCTGCCCAACGCACCACCAGGGGCACACTGCCTGCCCTGCAGGACATCTACAGCACCCACTGTCACAGGAAGGCCAAGAAGATCAAGGACCTCAGCCATCCGAGCCACAGCCTGTTCACCCTGCTACAATCCAGAAGGCGAGAGCAGTATACATGCAGCAAAGCTGGAACCGAGACACTGAAAAACAGCTCTCTCTCTCTCTCAAGGCCATTAGACTGTTAAAGTCCCCACTAGTTGGCCCCTGCCCTGAACTTCTGTCACTAGACGGCTACCACCCGGTTACACTACCATGCACCGTAAAAGCTGCTGCCCTATGTACATAGTCATGGAACACTGGTCAAACTAAATAATGTTTACATACTGTTTTACCTACTTCATATGTATATATTGTATTCTAGTCAAGGCCTATTCTATAACTAATGCTGTACATATAGTACATATTCTAGCCCTATAGTCTATTCATTCCATCGCACGACCAAGTGTGTGGACACCTGCTTGAACATCTCATTCCAAAATCATGGGCATTCAAAAAAATATATATTTCACCTTTATTTAACCAGGTAGGCCAGTTGAGAACAAGTTCTCATTTACAACTGCAACCTGGCCAAGATAAAGCAAAGCAGTGCAACAAACAGAGTTAAACGTACAATAGTCAATAACACAATAGAAAAAAATCTGTGTGCAAATGTATTAGAGTAGGGAGGTACGGCAATAAATAGGCCAGAGGCAAAATAATTACAATTTAGCATTAACACTGGAGTGAGATACTGGGGTGCAAAAGAGCAAGAAAATAAATCACAATGTGGGGATGAGGTAGTTGGGTGTGCTATTTACAGATTGGCGGTGTACATGTACAGTGACCAGTAAGCTGCTCTGACAGCTGATGCTTAAAGTTAGAGGGAGATATGTCTCCAGCTTCAGTGATTTTTGCAATTCGTTCCAGTCATTGGCAGCAGAGAACTGGAAGGAAAGGCGGCCAAAGTAAGTGTTAATATGGAGTTGGTCCCCCTTTGCTGCTATAACAGCCTCCACTCTTCTGGGAAGGCTTTCCACTAGATGTTGGAACATTGCTGTGGGGACTTAGTGAGGTCGGGCACTGATGTTGGGTGGTTAGGCCTGGCTCGCAGTCGGCATTCCAATTCAGCCCAAAGTTGTTGAATGGGGTTGAGGTCAGGGCTCTGTGCAGGCCAGTCAAGTTCTTCCACACCGATCTCAACAAACCATTTCTGTACAGATCTCGCTTTTTGCACGGGCCCCCGTGCAAAAACTAGATTGAACCTTGAAAAACAGCCCCAGACCATTATTATTCCTCCTCCACCAAACTTTAGTTGGCACAATGCATTAGTGTTCTCCTGGCATCCTCCAAACCCAGATTTGTCCGTTGGACTGCGAGATGGTGAAGCATGATTCATCACTCCAGAGAATGCGTTTCCACTATTCCAGAGTTCAATGGCGGCGAGCTTTACACCACTCCAACCGACACTTGGCATTGCGCATGGTGATCTTAGGCTGTTGTACGGCTGTTTGGCCACGTAAATCATTTCATGAAGCTTCCGACAAGCAGTTATTGTGCAGATGTTGCATCCAGAGGCAGTTTGGAACTCAGTAGTGAATATTGCAACCGAGGACAGATGATTATTTTACACGCTTCAGCACTAGGCGGTCCCACTCTTGAGCTTGTGTGGCCTACCACTATGCGGCTGAGCAGTTGTTGCTCCTAGACGTTTCCACTTTACAATAACAGCACTTACAGTTGACCGGACTGACTTGTTGGAAAGGTGGCATCCTATGATGGTGCCACATTGAAAGTCACTGAGCAAGTCAGTAAGGCATTCCACTGCAAATATTTTTCTATGGAGATTGCATGGCTCAATTTTAAACACCTGTCAGCAACAGGTGTAGCTGAAATGGCCAAATCCACTAATTTGAAGTCATGTTCACATACTTTTGTATATAGTGTAACAGAAAGGGGGGGGCAATTCCATTTAAGGCCCATGATTTTTTTCTGAGATGTTCAATGACAAACAAATGCATAACCAGAAGCCGACTAACCAAGCCACCACCACGCACTGTGCCCACAATAACAACTAACATGGACTTCCTGTTATTTAAAAATCTAGCTACTGCGTCCCTGATTGGTTAAACACTACTCTAGTAACATGTGATTGGCGTGGGGCGAAACACACTTTAGAAGCCACATACTTTTGGTCATGTAGTGTACACACACTGCTCGTTCTAATATTTATATTTCTTAATTCCATGCTTTTACTTTTTAGATGTGTGTATTGTTAAGATATTACTGCACTGTTCGAGCTAGGAACACAAAATAAGTATTTTGCTATACCCGCAATAACATCTGCTAAATACATATATGTGACCAAGACAATTTTATTTTACATCTGGTGGGGTTTTAAGGTCTTATTCAGACAATAACCAGTATTGTATGGTTTAGAAAACGAGATGGTAGAAGTCCATTGTCATTATTGGTGGTTGATGGGAAAAACAAATGGTGGGTTACCTTTCCCTTGCTTTGATTTCTCAGTTTGTAGAGTCAATTTCTCAGGCACATTTTCCTCCTGGCTGAGAGAACTTGAGTTGTTGCACAGAGGAGATTTGGGTTTGCTGGGACTCAAAAAACTTGGTAAAGTGGTCTGACCATTACCTGCATCCTGCAATAACACATTAATGTTTTCATAATGGGTTCATGTATGCAACATACACTGGTGTAACTTAGCTAGCTAACACCTGAAAAGTACTGATGACCAATACCAGCCTATATTAGTGCTATATTTCCAACACAATAACAAGTTACCCCATTCAATTCTGGTTTATTTTCCTTTGACTCCTTTTCGACTTTTTTGGGCTTAAGGGTTCCCTCGGGTCCCTTGTAGGTGGTCAGCATTTTTTTCTTCCCTTTGAAGGAAAACATGTCAGGAGGTTAGCTAGGTTGACCTTGATATAGCCTACCATATCCAAGGTTTATTTTAGCTAGCTAGTTGATAGCTAGTCCCAAACAAGTCAGGCAAGAGAGCAGAGCACATAAATACAAAAACCACCATACAGAAAAATATTAATAAAATGAGGACAGATCCCATTTCATCATACATCAAAGATTATTTGTACTGTACAATACACTGTTACTAGCTATGTAATTTGAGGCAATTTTGTAAACTACAAATTAATCGTTACCTGACTGAAGGCTTGAAATCTGGGCATCTTTGAAAATGCACATTTATCAATATATACATCAAATGTAGCTTGTATATTTCTTCAAAATAAAAAATAAGCATTTAACGTCTCCCTCTAACTTACTTTAGTCAAATTGGAGACGCAACGTGCTACGACTGTACTAAGTAACGTTAGATAACTAACTAAAGTTAACTTCCTCAAAACAGCCCTGTTTCGCTACTTACCTTTCGCCATTTCAACTCTCCAACAAATAGACAGTATATGCACGAATTTGCGTTATAAGTTTTGCAATGTTCGCGTGTTCCTCGTTACGTTAACGCTAGCGAACAAAAACGCATAACCAGAAGCCGACTAACCAAGCCACCACCACGCACTGTGCCCACAATAACAACTAACATGGACTTCCTGTTATTTAAAAATCTAGCTACTGCGTCCCTGATTGGTTAAACACTACTCTAGTAGCATGTGATTGGCGTGGCGCGAAACACACGTTAGAAGCCAAAATGTATCTAGTTTCTAGTGTCTTTGAGTTGTCTGCCCTTGACGTGATAAAAATAATAATAATAACGAATTCGTGCATTGCAAATCTATTCAAAATCTCAGTAAGCAAGTAGGCTAGATCATGTTTCGGTTTTCCCAATATGGGTCAATTGATATATATTTTCATCTGATAACGATAAATGTTACCTTCAAATATGATTTGTTCTCACCTTGTTTCTATTTTAGGACTTGCTTTCCCAGTTATACATCCCCCCCACCACTATACAGCCTCAAGCAAAGTAGTTCAATGCTTGTTATTAATCACATTTTATAAACTGGGTAGTTCGAGCCCTGAATTCTTATTGGATGAAAGCCGCGGTATAAGACCATATACCACGGGTATGACAAAATATGTATTTTTTTACTGTTCTAAATATGTTTGTAACCAGTTTATAATAGCAATAAGGCCAATATACCACACCTCGTAACTAATTGCTTAAGTATGTCATGATTATGTAGCGTAAATGACGTAAGAGTAGGCCTACGCCTATGATATATTTGTTTCATTATTAAACATTATACTGAAACAACAATATGTGTAGGATAATACTTATTTAATTGTTATAATATCCTTATTACATTGCATAGCAATATTTTTTGAGTTACGTTATCCTTATTACTAGCACAGGCTACAGTAGCTGTATGGTCAGTCATCATTTTTTTTTTTATTCAGTCATCTGAGTTTGACATTAACTTTTAAAATATTTTGTCTTAAAACTATAACCCAATACACTATAACAAAAGGCTTAAAGAAAAATAATTTAATAAAACGTGTTTTTTAATGAATTTTGTAATAGTTATCGTAAGAAAGTAGTTTTTGGGGTCAAATAAGCATGTATTTGCTATTGTGAGGATATATTGCATTGTGGGTGTCAATATAAAGTGACGGCCATATTTGCCGGTGCTGCTCTGCTGTAAACAAAAAGTGTCTGAGGGAGACAGAGACGCTTCATTGGATTTTAGGACGATTTTTATTTCTTTAATTTATAATGTCTCTAGGAATGTCTTACAAGCCCAACCTCCATCAGCATGTTCTCGGAACTTCCGTGAACCAAGGTGAGGAGGAAATTTCAGTTAATTTTTAGTCTTGACTCTGTTTTGTCGGTTGTAAAATTCGATGTTGTAATGAATACCTGGGGGAAGCCCGTGACTGTAGTTTTTGTCCAGTTATATGTATAGGGTCAGATCCTGAGAGCTGATTCATATCCGCCATTATCACTAATCATAAAACCCTTTCCCTCTCGTGCATCCGTAAAGTTTATAATTCGGTTGTTCACTCGTCTGCCTAAACATAACATGCGTACTCTATTGTCGGATTTTCTGTCAGGGTGGATGCTGTAACAGTGTATATTAAATGTATCACTTTGGCTTCTTAATTCTACCCGTACGGCTTCCTCCATGATTGTTTCACCAAGGCTAATGATTGATCTGGATGTGGACCGTTCTTTGACCCTTTGGTGACACCCAGTGTTCTCTGAGCCTCATTGCATCTCCATCTCACCCCCCATACAGTCTACATGTATGTCAAGTTAAAATGGACAAAAGTAATGCAACACACTCATTGAAACAATGCCGTAAATAATAAATAAAACTAGTCTAACGTTTCAGCCACTTATTCCTGGTCAATTTCAAATGATTCATTTCAAATCAATTTAATAATGCATGCATGTATTGCATGTGGCATATAGTATACTGTATATCTTTTTCTTTTTTCACTCCTTCAACAGTTGCTGTTGTTCACTCTACTTCAACAAGCATATCAACACTGCAATCTTACAGGCCAGTAGTGAATGACTATGGACCACCATCTTTCAGCTTTTCACAGGTAAAGACTGAAATTGTAAAACATGATAGCAATGCATTATCTAATGTGATAGATTATACCACACATTTTAAATGTTGCCAAATGTTTTTTTGCAGCACAAAGCATGAATTTCCATATAGAATATTTCTGGTACCATTTACAGTCAGTGGCCAGTTTATTATATACACCCATCTAGTACTGGGTTGGACCTCCCTTTGGCTCCAGAACAGCCTGAATTCTTCTGGGCATGGAATTATTGCTCAATTGGTATCAAGGGACCTAACGTGTGCCAGGAAAACATTCCCCACACCATTACGCCACCAGCCTGTACCGTTGACACCAGGCAGGATGGGGACATGGACTCATGCTGCTTACGCCAAATCCTGACTCTGCCATCAGCATGACTCAACAGGAACTTGGGAACAGGAACCTGGGATTCATCGGGCCAGGCAACGTTTGTCTACTCCTCAATATTGTCCAGTGTTGGTGATTGTGTGCCCACTGGAGCAGCTTCTTCTTGTTTTTAGCTGATAGGGGTGGAAACCGGTTTGGTCGTCTGCTGCAATAGCCCATCCGTGACCAGGACCGACGAGTTTTGCATTCCAAGATGCCGTTCTGCACATCACTGTTGAACTGCACCGGTATTTGCCTATTTGTGGCCCGCATGTTAGCTTGCACGATTCTTGCCATTCTCCTTCGACCTCTCATCAACGAGCTGTTTTCGCCAACGGGGCTGCCACTGACTGGATGTTTTTTTTGTTTGTTGCACCATTCTCGGTAAACCCTAGACACTGTCGTGCCTGAATAGCCCGGGAGGCCGGCCGTTTCTGAGATAATGGAACTGGCGTGCCCGACACGATAAATAAATGTTACATTTGAAAAAAATACTACACTCCGTCTCTGAGGTCACTCGTTTTGCCCATTCTAACGTTCAATTGAACAGTAACTGGATGCCTGGCTGCCTGCTTTATATAGCAATCCAAGACCACGTGACTCACTGTCTGTAGGAGCGAACCATTTTCAGGAATGGGGTTGTGAACCTAATAAACTGGCCTCTGAGTGTATGTTGGTGACTAACGTAATTGACATAAGTCACAGTGTTTCATTTTCAAAACATTTTTTCATTGTATCACAGAGTTCAAGTGGAAGTCAAGTGCCTCAGAGTAAATATGCAGAATTGCTATCCATTATTGAAGAGCTTGGGAAGGAGATAAGACCAACTTATGCTGGGAGCAAAAGTGCCATGGAGAGACTAAAGCGAGGTATGTGCTAGAGGTCGACCGATTATGATTTTTCAACGCCGATACCGATTATTGGAGGACCAAAAAAGCCGATACCAATTAATCAGACTATTTTTTTATTTGTAACAATGACAATTACAACAATACTGAATGAACACTTATTTTAACTTAATATAATACATAAATAAAATCAATTTAGCCTCAAATAAATAATGAAACATGTTCAATTTGGTTTAAATAATGCAAAAACAAAGTGTTGGAGAAGAAAGTAAAAGTGCAATATGTGCCATGTAAAAAAGCTCATGTTTAAGTTCCTTGCTCAGAACATGAGAACATATGAAAGCTGGTGGTTCCTTTTAACATGAGTCTTCAATATTCACAGGTAAGAAGTTTTAGGTTGTAGTTATTATAGGAATTATAGGACTATTTCTTTCTATACCATTTGTATTTCATATACCTTTGACTATTGGATGTTCTTATAGGCACTTTAGTATTGCCAGTGTAACAGTATAGTTTCCGTCCCTCTCCTCGCCCCCACCTGGGCTCGAACCAGGAACACATCGACAACAGCCACCCTTCGAAGCATCGTTACCCATCGCTCCACAAAAGCCGCAGCACTTGCAGAGCAAGGGGAACAACTACTTCAAGGTCTCAGAGCGAGTGACATCACCAATTGAAGCGCTATTAGCGCACACCCCGCTAACTAGCTAGCCATTTCACATCGGTTACACCAGCCTAATCTCGGGAGTTGATAGGCTTGAAGTCATAAACAGCTCAATGCTTGAAGCACAGCGAAGAGCTGCTGGCAAACGCATGAAAGTGCTGTTTGAATGAATGCTTACGAGCCTGCTGCTGCCTACCACCGCTCAGTCAGACTGCTCTATCAAATATCAAATCATAGACTTAATTATAACATAATAACACACAGAAATACGATCCTTAGGTCATTAATATGGTCAAATCCGGAAACTATCATTTAGAAAACAAAACGTTTATTCTTTCAGTGTAATACGGAACCGTTCCGTATTTTATCTAACGGGTGGCATCCCTAAGTCTAAATATTCCTGTTACATTGCACAACCTTCAATGTTATGTCATAATTATGTAAAATTCTGGAAAATTAGTTCGCAACGAGCCAGGCGGCCCAAACTGTTGCATATACCCTGACTCTGCGTGCAATGAACGCAAGAGAAGTGACACAATTTCCTGAGTTTAATATTGCCTGCTAACCTGGATTTCTTTTAACTAAATATGCAGGTTTAAAAGAATATACTTGTGTATTGATTTTAAGAAAGGCGTTGATGACTATGGAAAGGTACACATTGGTGCAACAACAGTGCTTTTTTCGCGAATGCGCTTGTTAAGTCACCCGTTTGGCGAAGTGGGCTAGATATAGTTTTTTTCCCTCTGACATCATTGCACACATGGTGGAACAGTAGAGTATGTACTACGATTATTATATATATTTTTTTTACCAGAATGCACCTCTGCCCCGTTTTCAAAAATAATAACAAATGCAACTGGGGTCACCAGTGGCGATGTTTCAACAAATGCAGATCTCAGCTTTAAACGCCAAAGAGCTTATGATTTGCACAACTATTTAAGTCAATAAGTCATCGTTTTAGTCAAAAGTATGATATATTTGGGCTTGAAGTAGGACTGGGACGATACCAGTATTGCGATACTCTTTAGTGTCGTGGCAAGGAAACAAAGCACGAAGCGGATTAAACTTCTTTAGGAAAACGCCAAATGTTGGAAACGAACATCATTATGTTGTCATCCAGAGTCACATTTATTTATTTTCCAATATATTACATACAGCAGGTTTTTAAAGGATCAAATAGGTTGGTCTGCTTCATGTTGCAATTTTTGCCATAGAAAAAATATTGCAATACTGGTATCATCACCGCTCTAGTTTGAAGTCACACATCCGAACTGCCCACTTCGTGCAGATCCATGTGAATGTGGTGTCTTTTCCCATGATATGTAATACAAATTATTTCCAACCTACATTTAGTTTCAGGGCTGGGTTTTATTTGAATGTTACCACCCACCAGCATGGCATTGTTTATTAATCAGAAACCACTGCAAAGTTATTCCTCTTTGCGACTGAGCCAAACAGTGTCCACTTGGAATGAGTAGGTGTATCCAAACTTTTGACTGGAACTGTATATGACCATTTTATAAATGGTAAAATTGCGTGATATGATAGCAATATGATTGCAAACTCGCTCCCCCCGTCACCCCAAGATGAATGGTTTTGACCACTAAAGTTTTGCTTCACTACACGCTCCACTGCATTGATTGGTGTAAAGTTAGATAGAAACCACAAGTGTCTATCCAGATAATGAAGTCACCCGTGAAATAAAATTCTAGGAATTATAGTTACATGTAAGTGCTGACTTGGCATTGCTGTGCCGCGGCTGAAGCCTGCCAGCAGCCTACCTACCAAAGTTTGGACCGTTACAATGTAGAAAAATGCATATGAGCTATCTTTCAATAGTTATCCATATTACCGGAGCTTCATCTTCTAATTATTTCTATTGCGGAGTCGCAGCCACAATTTATGGAAGATGCCAAAACTTTGGAGATCACAATAGAAGGTGAAGTCAAAGATAGGCCAGTGCTTTTCATCTGTGGCAAAGTTTTCCCCAAATCAATGCTTAAGACAAATCCAGGTCCTTAAAGGTAACCGGTAGAGGTACACTTAGCGTTAGCTCATTTACTACATATTCCCACTGAGTTTTTTGGTGTAACACAACTTCAAGCCTTTTTTTGGTCCCTCCTGAGTTTTCATTAGCTTATGAAGTGTCGCACAAAATGTGCAACACAAAACACCTGTGGGAATCGGTTTTAAAAAGGAGTACAATAAGTGTATTTTTGGTATTTTCTCTTTTTTTCTGTGATGTGAAAGTTCCAAAGGCGTCCATAACCATGTCTAAACGAGAGAGCTAGTGCTTACTGTGGAACCTTACAATGCACCATTGGGTTGTGTAAAGTTATAATTTGATGTTTCATGGACTCAAAGCAGTTAATTGTGTTTTTACCTTTTTACTATTGTTTTTTTATTTGAAGGGATCATTCATGCCAGGGGGCTTGTACGTGAATGCTTGGCAGAAACAGAGAGAAATGCAAGATCCTAACAGGCAAAGTGCAATGTTATTGAATTTAATTGGACCAACTCTCCAGACTGAAGATCTACAAGACTCAAAAGACGAAGCTCTTAGTCAATACTTTTCTTGGATTTTTTTTTTTTTTACTGCGATGGCACGTTGGGCTTTGACCAAAAAAAGTGACCTATGAGCTGTACTTGACATGCATTTCCTTGTTTTATTTGTGTTCCTCTTGGAAATGCCTAATTTCAATATTACTTGTATGAATAAAAAATGATGAAAACAAAGAAAATGCATGTTATGTAGCAATGCCCCTATCATTTAATGAAACGTGCATGGATTTTATAGTGTAAGAGTGTAGGGCATTTTGACAATGGATGAGTTCTACCTATAGCTAATATACTTAGTAGTTACTAACTATGTTACTATAGTAAATATAACATATACTATAATAGTTACAGTATCTTTTTACTATAGTAGCTATAGCATCTTTTAAACGTATTAAAGCATGAGTGACAGCAAAAGGGATAGGTGCTTTTAGCATCGCGGGTGTATTTACATACACTAGTGTTGCTTTCAATTGTATTTGGTTGCACAAAAACAGTCCGTGGGAAGCCAGAAGTGATCCATTTCATCTTACTGTGCCGGTGGGCAGGACTGTTGGTAATTATGGCGGGGGTATTTTGAGACAAAATATCTAATGGATCGTATTATTCAATACACTTTCTGCTTACCTCATGTCAAAATAAAAGTCCTGCACGTGTGCCATATGTGGACAAAAAATAAATAACTTGTGGGGGACTTTTTTTTAACATGAGGTAAGCACAACAGTCCCACGTTTGGAAAGTCTGTTTAATAATACGATTCTTTAGATATTTTGTTTAAAATCCCCCCCCCCGCCATGATGACCAACAGTCCTGTCCACCGGCACAGTAAGTCTGGCTTCCCACGGACGAATGTTGTGCAACCCAATACAATAGCGTTGCTTTCAAGTGTATGTACAAAAGGAATAGTGCCAAACACACTGTTAAACACACCACATTATGGATAAACTATTGTACTAAAGTCATTGTTTGCATCTTTGTATTTATTGCCCAGTGTAATACAACTTATTTCCATTAAAATGATTGAAAATACTGACATCATTCCTCTCTTAGACAGATTGATAACAATATAATTGATTTCAATAGGTCCTGTTTATTTACAACACAGATCACAATGAGGTAGGACACATTTGTTGATCAGTCTGAATATTAAGTTCATCAGTCTGAATTTTAAGTTCATGCATCCTTTCACCTGGTAAAATAAAGGTAAAATAAAAAAGCCTTTCATCCCTTGGTTTGGAATCTGCCAATAGTGCCTCTTTGAACAGTCTTCTCCAACTTCTCTTTTGCCTTTTTCCTTGTCTTGTTTCCTTTGTATTGACTCCGTATTCTTCAGAAAGTCGCGCTCTTCTCCCTTGTAGGTGACCTCAAGATTCTCGCTCATTATCTCGAGCTCTTTTCCGGTTTGTGTCCACAGATCTGGTTTGATGACACTAAATTAGGAAAGGTATGAGAAATAAAACAATTGACAGATTATGGTACCTCCTAAATGGTACACCTTACAACTTATGGGGGACATAAAATAACCCCATACATCAGATGCCCATGACTCAGGAAGGATACTGCTAGGTTTCTCCTTGTTTTCCATATGTAAGATTGGTTGTGTTATGGTCATCATGAACTAATACTGTACTTGCTGTATACTTCGGAAGTATTGGAATTAGGCCAAGACTGTAGGCCTATATCTAAAAGAAATATCAATGGCGAACTTGATCAAATGTCTTTGGAGGTGTCGGCAGATCTGACGGTTTCTGAAACACAAAAACAATTGCTAACTGTTGTCGACATGTAAACAGATTGTTTGAATTCAATAATGTTTTGCATTTACTTTCTCCCTGACCTAAAACTGCCAGCGAATTCTGAAATATTGTCTACTCAAAAAAATACAGTAGGCCTACTTACAGTGGTAGCCTATACACTTAAACGCAAAATACTACTGTATGTTATAAACTGCACTCCCTTTCAGATACATAGAGAGAAAAAAAATATACAAATAATCGAATAGGCCCAATTAAATGAAGGATGCGCTTGGTCATTTGTTGGTTGTATGGTTCTTTGGGAATATTAACTCATCATGGCCAGAAAAGTTGCAATGGTTATATGTATTATGTTTACAAATGAAATGTCTAGGCTACTCGAGATTTGACATTACAGTATTCGTAGCCTACAAACGTAAATGGAAAAAGTACGTCTGTTCTACCGTTAAATTGTGCATCAGATCGGATCACATAGAGCAAAATACTTTAAATACCCATATCTTTTTACTATTATACAATGGGGAGGGGGAGAATCTGGACTATATCTTGTGGAAGGATGAAATAATATGACTATACTCATCAATAACATTTAATGAAAATATGTCAATCATTATTTGAATATGTTGGTAACCCTTTGTATAAAAGCATTTCCGCCAGTGTCTATTCCACAAGTTATTACCGGCTAAATCTATGACGTTAAAATGCCTATTTTCCATCTGACTGCACAATCCACTGTCTCATCAGCCCAGCCAGCCAATTTATAAACTTGATCTCCACCATAAAAAGCATCTAGACATCTCACATTTCTGCTGATTCATGATTTTGACTGGCTGAGAAACACTGCCTGTCTGTCTCTTCCTGACACTTTCATTACTATGGGACAGCTGGAGATCAAATTTGAATATTGAAACAGTGTTGCAAATGTCAGAGACAGACATCAAAGTGTATACAAATCTCCGCTGTTGAAAATTAAATGTTAGTCTAAAATAAATGTGAGATAATGTCTTGGTGTTTTATTGATTATGCTGAGCCGCAAGTCATCGGTCTATGGCCCATGAAGTGTCCGTCATTATGTCAACAAGGCAGCATGGTGCATCGTCCAAAAACATGCATATCTTTTCTATAACATTTTTGAATTTTCAAACTAGTTTTCATTGGGACGGCAGATAAAGCGTTATCAAAAGTAATCACTTTTCCATGTGAACACAGAATCCTACTCATTACTCCACCTGTTTAATTGTATCACTTGTTTCTACATTACATATTGTATCACATGACATTCTGTTGATTGTTTCTATTTGAAGGTTTATTTTCTATCAAAAGGATTGCCTTTTCTCATATAGTTAAACATTTTTTGAAGGAAAATGAAACGTTTTCACATTTAATGACTGCAGATATTTGTATTCAAACACTTCCATTTTAAACTACATTTTAGTCATTTAAATAAACATTGATTATGTTGTCCATCGTGTGGTGGCAGAACTTGGGTGAGCTGTTCTGTAGACTATTCTGTGTTGGACTGTGATATGCCTTTCATAGACCCATGATATGTCTGCACCCTAACACAAGGCCATTGTGTTCTGGAACTGTTGCTTGTATAAATAACTTGTGTAACAATAGGATTGTATTATTACTTCTCACTATTTACTTTTCAAGTTCTTCCCTGTGAAGTCAGAGATCTCCCCTGCAGCTGCTTGATTAAATATTTTTCTATTATACAATTAAATAATCCACCTGAATCTTTGGATCAAATTTTCCACAACATTAGTAACCAATCAAAATCAGCCAATTGGTCTCATTTTGCTGCGACCACATTTCATAACACTGCAGCAATTTAGAATTACTGCACTAGACAGTTATTCCTTGAGACAGTATCAAGCAGAGGTATAAGGATAACTCATAAGTAGCAACACATAGTTCAAACAAGGAGGGCCTTATAGACCACGTTTCCATTCACAGTTTTTAGGCATGTACCGTATAAAAAATTATGACAGGAAGTTTCGGTACAATTTGATAAATGCCGACAGATCATTTGTTAGTTGGACATGGTGCGACCTTCTTACTGGTAAAATGTATTGTGCGAGAAATGGCAAATATTGACATAACCATCATATCGAAGTAAACTTGGAGTCACGCGATGATACAGTATGTTGTGTGGTCCTCCCACTATGACTCCCACTTTGAACAGTTATGGCGGGATGTGTGGATGGCCGTGTCAAACATATTTTACAATGTCCTACACAGTTTGGAAGATGAGGGCTCCCTTGACCCGTCAAATAGCCTTCACATATTCTGTGCGCACTATGTACTCCTCCCGCGCCGCCAAGCAGAGCTAGACACCTTTACCAATTGATGGGATAAACATTCTCTGCAAACCGAGCAAAATCTGACCCCCAACCAACTATGGGATATGGGACAAGCACAGAATCCTGTCACCTTCCCTGGCAATGTAAAGGTATAGTTTTAAAGGAGCTACTATGAAAATGTAATTAAGTCTTATCAAAAGAAAAAGTGGTTGTTTGTAAATTAACATGATTTTCCATGTTTAGGATTTAAACAACTTGGACGGGAACAATGCCTGCCTCCCGGAGGAGCATGGCCAGGGAATTGTGGTCCCACCAGTGGAGTGCCCGGTGACAGAGCAGGATATGACACTGCTCAGAGCAGCCATCGAGACAATGGACAAGATATTTATGCATCTGTTTTGAATAAGACACTCATTTGCAAAGCATTTAAATACCAGTTATGCATGAAACAGCACAGCTTGTCTTCTCTACTCGGTGTAGGGATTAGAATTTAGGCAGGTGACCTACACCTAACTATACTCTAGAAAGTATAGTACCGGTGAGTATGCCACTAAATATTACAAAGCCATATCTGTTGAAAGACCGTTTTGTATACTTGCCAAATCAGCAATCTTGCAGTAAAATACAACAGAGGCAGCATTGTATGGGCTATGAGTTATGACTAAATGTGTACTCCTGAGCTGAAGGGGGTCTTAGCTTACTTGATCAACTTGTGGTTGGTGTCCACATGTATGAGGGAAAGACAAACAGAGTATGTTCTTCTGACAACACATCCAAGTTGTGCCATTCTTTCCTGTATTCCTGCATTATCTACACAATGCACTGAGTCCCACACTCGGGTCCACTGGACTCGATGACCCAGTGCTTTCAGACGTTAACTCACCATCCTAATTGTGGTGAACTTGTCTTGATTGTGTCCACCAGATTGTCCAGCTCATCGTCTATCATTTGGCTGTATGTTCCCCTCACCACGATACCGTATTCCTGTATTCTGCGTTAGTCAGTTTGTGTTGAGATGCCAAGCAGTTGCAAGGTACAGGCAGATCCATTTCAATCAGCTGTCAAAGGTGCTGTTCTGACACAATCTGTTTAGGACGTCCCATTTCGCCATCCAACTCAACAACAATTGATGGGGAACATCTTTCTTCCATTTCAGCATTGACTAGACTATACAGGTTGGAGAGACCCTGCACTACCTTTTGAGGCAAGTCTGCTTGATTTGCTAGTGATCTGATAATTATAATCTCAATGGTGCTGGCAAACTATGTATTCAAGAACCAGAGGAAGGCGTTGCATTGCCTGCTGCAATCTGTGGAGGAGCTTCTCCATAACGACTGTGAGGACATAAGACACATGCATGTTTCTCTCTCTCTCTCTCTAACACACACACCTTTCACTAAGGCTGGCAGTGGCTAGCTATAACGTTACAGACATGCAGTCTTGCGATTCATTCCATTTGGCTACCTGGTCTGGCACCAAAGCCAGCCAACTAAGCTAACGTACTTCAAAAATTGTCAGTCACGGGTCAATCATGTACGGATATTAGATGCGTATCTATGTAATACATTTAATGACAAACCATGTAACTACTTAGGTAGTAAACATATTAATTACCTGTTGGGTTAAGTTGAACCGTCACTCCAGAACTAGTGGACCATTAGATACTCATTGTGTACGCCTCCCTCTAAACCCTGCCCTTCACGGAAAAATAATGACACAACTCGGTATCGAAAACACTGGGAGTGAAAGCATTAAACAGACATCGAAAGCAAAGATATGAGTAACGTAACCAAAATGCAGGCAAGAGCGTAGGGAAAATTCATTCAATATGATTGGTTGTTGGGAAAGTTAAACTGAAAACGATTTTTGCATTCATTTTCAAATATTTGTTTTAATCATTTGTCATAAAGTTTTGCTCTCGCTTTAAAATTATTTGCCTGCAAGTTTTTGGGTTTTGCTTTTTATGTCATTATTTCTGTTTACAACTCTATACATTTTGCTTTTAATTGTTTGGTTTTTGATTTCAACATTCATTATTTCACCCTTCCTCGAAAATATCCTGTTTGCATTTTCAACTTGATTTTTCGTGTTTACGATGTATTTTATTTTAAATTCAATACATATGGCGTGAAATTGGCCCCATACTTTGCGCACTATCGCCACCACCTGGAGTCAGACGGACCAACACCTCAGTCAAAGATTCGTATAACTAACCCAAGATAGACCAGAGCCTGTCGTTTCCAACGGGAGCAAATGTATCATAGTGGGCCGAACAAGCAAGGAGGTTGGCAGAACCAAACACGAGCTAGTGAGAGCCTATTGGCGCGTGCTGACATTTATTTGCATATTTCCCTTAGGGGAAGGCTACTCTGTGAGGTGCACGGGTGCAATAAATAAATTCGCGCTTGCACTCCTTCTTAACACTTTTTGAAACTTTGGCAAAGGGTAAAGTCTACAAAACGCAGTCCAATCGGTGTGTTACAGATTCTAGTTTTGGAAACAGAAAACTATTCCATCGATGAGAAAAGGTGCAGAATGTTGGCCAAAATCCATCTCGCCCCATTTTTTTTCCACCAGCGGCCACTGGGCTTCCTCTCATCACCATATTTGGTAGTGAGTGGAAACGCCACCCGGATGCTTCACATTTACACATCTGGTGAAATATCTGGCTCATTGTTCTATCTGTGCCTCAGTAAACGCTATCATGGCTGACATGATTTCCCTTTGCCCCTTAAAAATCTATTCTAGAGTATAATCAAATGGTAAACAGGATCTGTTTGGGAAAACAGTAAGACAGCACCCTCCATATGCTAGAATTTGTTGACCTATTCACAATCAAACTTTGGTCTGTGAGGGAAGTAGATGTATCTAGTGTTTTTGTGAATGTGTAATGAACGTATAGATAGTAGTAATAGGCATTATCTCTCACAAAATGGACAACAGAGCAGCCTGGGCCTGATGAAGACTACAATGCACATTCCAGATGTTGACCAAGCATATATTTTAGATTCTTCAAAGTAGCCACCCTTTGCCTTGATGGCAGCTTTGCACACACTTGGCATTCTCTCAACCAGCTTCACCTGGAATGCTTTCCACACATGCGGAGATCATCCGTTCACCTACTCTGCGTCTCACAAAGACACGGCGGTTGGAACCAAAAATCTCAAATTTGGACTCATCAGACCAAAGGGACAGATTTCCACTGGTCTAATGTCCATTGCTTGTGTTTCTTGGCCCAAGTAAGTCTCTTCTTATTATTGGTGTCCTTTAGTAATGGTTTCTTTGCAGCAATTCGACCATGAAGCCCTGAGTCAAGCAGTCTCCTCTAAACAGTTGATGTTGAGATGTGTCTGTTACTTGAACTCTGTGAAGCAATTATTTGAGCTGCAGTTTGTGAGGCTGGTAACTCTAATGAACATATCTTCTGCAGCAGCGGTAACTCTGGGTCTTCTTTTCCTGTGGCGGTCCTCATGAGAGCCAGTTTTAACATAGAGCTTGATGATTTTTGAGACTGCACTTGAAGAAACAAAGTTCTTGATATTTTCCGGATTAACTGACCTTCATGTCTTAAAGTAATGATGAACTGTCATTTCTCTTTGCTTATTTGAGGTGTTCTTGCCATAATATGGACTTGATCTTATACAAAATAGGGCTATCTTCTGTATACCACCCCTACCTTGTCACAACACAACTGATTGGCTCAAACGCATTAAGAATGAAAGAAATTCCACAAATGAACTTTTAATAAGGCACACCGGTTAATTGAAATGCATTCCAGGTGATTACCTTATGAAGCTGGTTGAGAGAATGCCAACATGTGCAAAGCTCTCATCAAGGCAAAGGGTGGCTTTGAAGAATCTCAAATATAAAATATATTTTGATTTGTTTAACACTTTTTTGGTTACTACATGATTCCATATGTGTTATTTCATAGTTTTGATGTCACCACTATTATTCTACAATGTAGAAAATAGTTAAAATTAAGAAAAACCCTGGAATGAGTAGGTGTGTCCAAACTTTTGACTGGGTTGGCGCCCCTCCTTGGGTTGTGCCGTGGCGGAGATCTTTGTGGGCTATACTTGGCCTTGTCTCAGGATGGTAAGTTGGTGGTTGAAATATCCCTCTAGGGGTGTGGGGGCTGTGCTTTGGCAAAGTGGGTGGGGTTATATCCTGCCTGTTTGGCCCTGTCTGGGGGTATCGTCAGATGGGGCCACAGTGTCTCCTAACCCCTCCTGTCTCAGCCTCCAGTATTTATGCTGCAGTAGTTTATGTGTGGGGGGGCTAGGGTCAGTCTGTTATATCTGGAGTATTTCTCCTGTCTTATCCGGTGTCCTGTGTCCTCGACAACCACTGTGATTATTATTATTTGACCCTGTTGGTCATCTATGAACATTTGAACATCTTGGCCATGTTCTGTTATAATCTCCACCCGGCACAGCCAGAAGAGGACTTGCCACCCCTCATAGCCTGGTTCCTCTCTAGGTTTCTTCCTAGGTTCTGGCCTTTCAAGGGAGTTTTTCTTAGCCACCGTGCTTCTACACCGGCATTGCTTGCTGTTTGGGGTTTTAGGCTGGGTTTCTGTACAGCACTTTGAGATATCAGCTGATGTAAGAAGGGCTTTATAAATGCATTTGATTTGATTTGATACTGTATATAAAGGTCTGTCTACAAACAATGCAACAACATCTGTCCGCAAGACCCTACGTTGCTTTAAAGCAGTAATCACTTTTTATGTAAACATTCATGTTTAAATTGTTAGTCAGCACCACTGTCAACACTTTGTTCTATACGTTTTATAAGCCATAAAATGCACACGTTTACAACCAGCACTACTGCTGCAATGAATGAGTACAGCAAAGTGTTCCAATAAACTTGCTTTGTTATTATTAGAATATAAGGTGAACGCGCCAAATGTTCCGTGTTCTAATCTCATCATGGACAACTTTAGCATTTTAGCTACTTTGCAACTATTTAGCATTTTAGTCAACCCTTCCCCTAACCCTTATCAAACTCCTAACCCAGCCTGATCTCGTAGACTAGACGTAACATAGTAAATGTAAATCTGAGATACTCATAAGTCTCCTATGTTGTTTGGTATGGTTACATAAGACTTAAGGTGGGGTGGATGGGTATGCATACAACGCAAATTTCTAGCAACCCAAATGTTGCGAGTTCGAATCTCATCATTGCAACTTTAGTATTTTAGCTAATTATCTACTTTGAAACAACTTAGCATGTTAGCTAACCCTAACCCCTTTAACCTAACTCCCAACCTTAACCCTAACCTTAACCCTAACCCCTAGCCTAGCTAACGTTAGCCACTCAGCCACCCAGCTAAAATTCGTAACATGTAGTACATTTTGCAAATTCGTAACATATTGTACGTTTTTTCAAATTCATAACATATAATACCCTGTATTCGTAATATATCATGCGAAATGGGTGATGGACATTCACAAATAAATATATACCATACGAAACTTACCATATCATATGACATATCATACGTACAGAATAATACGAAATGCTCTGAGACCAGGTTGCCTAACCCTACAGCCTTAACTCTTAACCCTTAACCCTAACCATTATAATAGCCTAGCTAATGTAACCTTTAGCCAATTAGCAACAAGAAATTGAAATTCGTAACATACCACTTCTTTGTATTGCAAATTTGTACTAATTGTAATTCATAACATTTCATTTGAAATATTTGATGGACATCCACAAATGAATGCATACCATATGAAACGTAACATATCATGAAAAATGGTGGAGACAGATTTGTATTTACTATGTTAAGTGAGTCCAGGTTGATTGTATAGCTATAGCATTACCACTGTCATATGCACAACCTGAATTTTTCCTTGACGTCACTTTATCCTTTCATAAGAATGCATCATATTGGTCTGTTTGCGGAAATGGGTTGTGCACGATCATTTGGCCAACAGGAGGCGCATTCCATTTGACCTGAGCGCGAGAGGGAAGCAAATGCATAGCTGTGGTTCACGAATAGCGAACAAGATTAGACGGCTCCCCGAAGCTCAGGATGGCGAGTCTCTTCACCATATACTCTTGATTCAGGAGGATATACGAACTTCTCTTTTACCAGTGTTTGAATCCGCTGCACTATCTGAGTGTCTCTTTCGCCTGAGGGGGAACTGAAATGAAGGCAGAAGGCAACTCGTGTGTGAATTACTATTGGATACAGTGAAGTCAAGGACGTTCAGTACATGGCTTTTCCGTCGGTGTACTACCATAAAGCTTAGGGCCACCGTAGTTATTTGGTCAAGGAAATGTGAGGACTTAGATGCAGCTCGAGACTGATGATGAGCTCTCCCTAATTCCTGGTTTACATGAAGTCGTTAAACTATCAAACGGCCTCAAGACAAAGGAAACTGCCTCAATTAATTGTGGGCTACATTGTAACATTTCAAGCTGGTATTAAATGCCACCCTGTATTGTATTTCTGTGTCTGCTGAGTAGAGGACTAAGCACGCGCTCTTGAAAAAAACAGAGGGAATGGGCCAATGAACTTTGATTTTGGGTGAGTGCTATAGTATTCTATTTCAGCGTACTGGTGTGCATCCTTTTAATCCAGGGTATGCGTTGAGCATTGCAATCCATTAATTTGTGAATAAAATGCCGTGATGTTGCTAGGTAACTGACTTGGTGTAAAGATGGTGGGTTTACTTTGGATCACAGTGAAAATCTAGGAACAATTTCAGGAACTGTTTGAGAACAGCAATTCAATATCCAATTGCAAATGAAATGTTCACTATGTTCTCAACATACCTCATGATCAGATGTAAGTGTATGCCTAGTAGGCAAATGATGCGATGCGGTAATGGGGAATCAGGGTTCGATTCCGGAGAGCGAGCCTGAGAAACGGCTATCACATCCAAGAAAGGCAGTCAACAAGTCACCATCAACAATGTCTTCATCAGCACACTAAAGAGATCAATTAATGCACGAGAGAACTAATGAACTACTCTGGATTTTTTGAATGCTGTTGAAAAGAGACGCATTATAGTACTTAATTCCCTCTGTCTGGTAATTGGTTTGGGGAACGGTTTCATTGTTGCCTCAGCCTGTCACTTGTAGTGGTGCTTGTTATCGTCTGAAGATTGTGTAACATGTTGCACATGCGAGGTGTAAATAAAATTCGAACACTACCTTTAATATCTTGAGAATCTGCAGATATGGATTCAGTTCTAATTCATCATGCACATGCATAACTTAGCCCAACCCATGCTTATCTCTAGAACAGGGATGGGCAACTTTTGGCCACAAAAAAATTGAACTCATCATGAGGGGCCGCTGTGGGTCTATATACCCACATCCATACCCACACATGCAGTCTGAGCCGGCCTGAGCCTTCTGGGGGCCCTAAGTGAATTTGCTGCAATTCTACCCGTTTTGCCATGGGGCGTAGTGAAAATGTTGCAGTTTTAATGCAAGTTTTCTGCAATTCTATACATTTTGCCTAGCCTGACGACTCACACTAATGCTTTATACTTTAGTCTGAGACTGTCATAATTGAAGTAGTTTGTGGTGAGGAGGGGCACAAGGGAGTATCAAAGCCAATGATGAATTTTCAAACCACTGCTTTACCCACGTGGCTCTGGCCCAACCCATTGGTTTCTGGAACAATCGGACGGCCCCGAATGCATTCGGTGAAGGGTCAGGGAGATACTCGAGACTCATTACGGAGAAGAAGCTAATGTCCTTGGGCGTGGCATAGCATTTGGCAGGAGCAAGGAGTTTGGGTAGCCAGTCAAAATTTTGCCATGGGCAGAAAGCGAATGTGGAATTTTACAGCAAATGTCCTTTAATTCTACACATTTAATATTTGGGGAAGGGTACCAAAAAATGTCTGCAGCATTAAAGCTCCCCAAGAACACAGAGAAATATTTGCTATTTTTAATGATATCTGAGTGACAAAATCAATTGGGGGCCCGCCGGTCAACAATAGACCATGATTAATACAAGTTTAGATTGTCTAGGCAGCTGACATGAGCTAATTGAGTGACTGACATAACAAGAGAGAAACTGCTGATGCACAGACAAATTTTGAAATTATTTTTGGGTGAGATTTTATTTTATGAACAATACAAAACATACAAATGACAACATCATACAAACATCAACTACAGTATGTGACAATACGTATGTGGACACCTGCTAGTCAAACATCCTCATTCCAAAATTATAGGCATTAATATGGAGTTGGTCCCCCCCCTTTGCTGCTATAACAGCCTCCACTCTTCTGGGAAGGCTTTCCACTAGATGTTGGAACATTGCTGCGGGGACTTGCTTCCATTCAGCCACGAGCATGAGTGAGGTTGGGCACTGATGTTGGGCGGTTAGGCCTGGCTTGCAGTTGGCGTTCCAATTCATCCCAGTGGGGTTGAGGTCAGGGCTCTGTGCAGGCCAGTCAAGTTCTTCCACACCGATCTCGACAAACATTTTCTGTATGAACCTCGCTTTGTACACTGGGGCATTGTCATGCTGAAACAGGAAAGGGCCTTCCCCAAAGTTGGAAGCACAGAATTGTCTATAATGTCATTTTTTGCTTTAGTGTTAAGATTTCCCTTTGCTGGAACTAAGGGGCCTAGCCCGAACAATGAAAAACGGCTCCAGACCATTATTCCTGCTCTACCAAACTTTACGGTTGGTGCTATGCATTGGGGAATGTAGCGTGCTCCTGGCATCCGCCAAACCCAGATTCATTCGTCGGACTGCCAGATCACTCCAGAGAACGCGTTTCCACTGCTCCAGAGTCCAATGGCGGCAAGCTTTACACCACTCCAGCCAATGCTTGGCATTGTGATTTTAGGTTTATTTGCGGCTGCTTGGCCATGGAAACCCATTTAACAAAGCTCCCCAATGAGCAGTTCTTGTGCTGACGTTGCATCCAGTGGCAGTTTGGAACTTGGTAGTGAGTGTTGTAACCCGAGGACAGATGATTTTTACGTGCTTCAGCACTCGGCGGTCCAGTTCTGTGAGCTTGTGTGGCCTACCATTTCGCGGCTGAGACATTGTTGCTCCTAGACGTTTCCACTTCACAATAACAGCACTTACAGTTGACCGGGGCAACTCTAGCAGGGAATACATTTGATGAACTGACTTGTTGAGAAGGTGGCACCCTATGACGGTGCCATGTTCAAAGTCACTGAGCTTTGGCAGTAGAATGGCCGTAGAATGGCAGTAGAATGGCCTTACTGCATGGCTGTGTGCTCGAGTTTATACACCTGTCATCAACGGGTGTGGCTGAAATAGCCAAATCTACTCATTTGAAGGGGTGTCCACATACTTTTGTGTATAGGGTTGTGTGCACTTGTGGTGTACACTACATATCTCCAGCGCACACATCACTTTCTGGCCACTCACATGGCCTGAAACTGCACCATTTGGTTTCTCTCTGTAGCCCATGCACTTTCAATATTTCAATAAAAAAATCATTCTATTTTTCCATTGTGTTAATGATGGCAGACTGATTTCTTAGTTTTTAGTAAATGTTTTTTCAAGATGAGTGATGAAGTGAATCGTCCAACCCATCGGGTATCTACCTACATCCCCATATTCTACTATTCTAACTCTCAACAGTAAGATAAAACCCCGACTGAGTGGGCGCCGACAGTTTCCCATCCCTGCTCAAGAATATTGAGAGCAGTAGCAGGAAGGCCCTGTTTGTTTCCCTTCTGTCTTTTAGGGTGACAATATTAGTCAGTTATATCCTGACACCGGGACACATCTTGGTCACTGTGTTCATATTTTGTCAAGTGCTATTTTCACAATGTATTTTCCTGTATAAGGTGTGCAACTGAACCGTTTATGTTATGAGAAGGAAATAATGATATTGATTAGATCAGTTATACATGGTAGTATCTTAGAGTGATCTTGTGTTTTTCATCCAGGTTTTGTAATGGTCTCTCATCAGTCTTTTTAATAATTGGAATTATTAAGCTCTGACTGCAGCATCACCTGCATGTTTGTTTCACTTAGTCTGCCAAACTGAAGAGTGATGTGCTATCCATCAATTTTTGTTAGTACTATATTGTGAACTCCTGACCACGTCTCTTAATGCAGCTGTCAGTTTGGTTCGGTTCTGTGGGCTTCCATGGTGAGGTGCACTCCCCACTCTACAGGGTGACTCATTCTCCAGTGCTGAACGGGGGCTGTGGCCAATGCTGCCCAGATGATGGTTCTGTACTGAAGGGCAGACTTGATGCAATGCCACTGTTCTGATGGGCGTCCGCTCTACCACAGGGGCACTCTACCCAAGGTTGCCCCTTGTCCCAGTGGCACTGTACTGAAAGCATGCACATTTTTTCAGGATATGTATGATTGTCAGGCCAAAGGCGCACGTTTCCCTTTATTTTGTTGACAAAGTAGCTGAACCCCCCTACTGGAGCAGGTTGTGAAGACCCTCCAGGCTCGTGCAAAGGGCAACATGGCGTCTCTCAAGCCACACAGCTTCAACACACTGATAGAGCAGACGTCCTCCTCAATGACGTCAACATTGTCTATTGCCAGAAAAGAAAAGAAAGGGATTAAAAATGCATAAGGGGTCGTTCCATTGGATTTAAGTCACTTTTTGGCTGCACCCATTTTGATTTTAACAAAATTTTCCATACATATTTGCCCATGGTAGAAGTAATCAGAAAGTTACTTTTTGGATGTAAAATGCCAAAACATTCAGGAGAAGTGTGGCATATCAAGAAGCTGATTAAACAGCATGATCATTACACAGGTGTACCTTTTGCTGGGGACAATAAAAGGCCACTCTAAATTGTACAGTTTTGTCACACAACACAATGCCACAGATGTCTCAAGTTTTGAGGGAGCGTGCAGTTGACACGCTGACTGCAGGAATGTCCACCAGAGCTGTTGCCAGAGAATTGAATGCCAATTGCACTACCATAAGCCGCTTCCAACGTCGTTTTAGAGCATTTGGCTGTACGTCCAACCAGCCTCACAACCGCAGACCATGTGTATGGCTTCGTGTGGGCGAACGGTTTGCTGATGTCAACATTGTGAACAGAGTGCCCCATGGTGGCGGTGGGGTTATGGCAGGTATTCTCAAACTGGGGTACACGCAATGCCGTCGGGGGTACTCCAAATAAATATGTGATTCACATATATTGTTTTCACATTTTCAAACAGTCCATTTATATTTTCCAACAGGGTTATACATTTGGGTGAGTTTTTTTTTTTCTTGCCTGAGTAGCCTCGTTTCACTGCCAAAAATAAAATTAAACCATCTAGTGTTCAGCGAAATAACAACACAATGTCAAATACAGGCAGCCTAGTCAAATAATTAACATCCACTCACATTAACCGTTACTCTCTCGCGGGAATTCCACTAACGGTCCGTGTGTAGCCAAACGTAGCTGCTGCTCATTCCGTTTGCTCTAAAATTGATAAAGGTTTAACAAAAGTAAGGCCTGCGTCCATAGAGACACATACCAGCTCTACTGGTAGTACTGCTACTACCAGTAGTACTACATAGTTTGTATAGTACTGTATAGTTTGAAAATGTGAATATAAAAAAGAAAGAAAAAATAATATGTTAATCACATTTTTATTTGGCGTACCCCAGGTTGGGAATACCTGCTCTACAGCATCTGATGTCTGCTGTGGTGTTGGGCTGTTATATGATGGACCACATTTATGCTCCAGCCTGCCAAACCTCAACCAGTGGATGGGACAGGAACCTCCAGTGCTCTGTTGTGCTGTGATGTACATAGACAGTCAGGTGCCAGATCGGGATCTTGTCCAGGGAGAGAGAGAGAAACCTCCTGCACATACAGTACCAGTCAAAAGTTTGGACACACCTACTCATTCAGGGGTTTTTCTTTATTTTTACTATTTTCTACATTGTAGAATAATAGTGAAGACAGCAAAACGATGAAATAGCACATATGGAATCATGTAGTAACCAAAAAAGTGTTAAACAAATCAAAATAGATTTTAGATTCTTCAAAGTAGCCACCCTTTGCCTTGATGACAGCTTTGCACACTCCTGGCATTCTCTCAACCAGCTTCACATGGAATGCTTTTTCAACAGTCTTGAAGGAGTTCCCACATATGCTGAGCACTTGTTGGCTGCTTTTCCTTCACTCTGCGGTCCAACTCATCCCAAACCACCTCAATTGGGTTGAGGTCGGGTGACTGTGAAGGCCAGGTCATCTGAAGCAGCACTCCATCACTCTCCTTCTTGGTCAAATAGCCCTTACACAGCCTGGAGGTGTGTTGGGACATTGTCCTGTTGAAAAACAAAAGATAGTCCCACTAAGCGCAAACCAGATGGGATGGCGTATCGATGCAGAATGCTGTGGTAGCCATGCTGGTTAAGTGTGCCTTGAATTTTAAATAAATCACTGACGGTGTCACCAGCAAAGCACCATCACACCTCATCCATGCATCACGGTGGGAACCACACATGCGGAGATCATCCGTTCACCTACTCTGCTGGAACCAAAAATCTCAAATTTGGACTCATCAGACCAAAGGACAGATTTCCACTGGTCTACTGTCCATTGCTCGTATTTCTTGGCCCAAGCAAGTCTCTTCTTCTTACTGGTGTCCTTTAGTAGTGGTTTCTTTGCAGCAATTCGACCATGAAAGCCTGATTCACACAGTCTCCTTTGAACAGTTGATGTTGAGGTGTGTCTGTTACTTGAACTCTGTGAAGCATTTATTTGGGCTGCAATTTCTGAGGCTGATAACTGTAATGAACTTATCCTCTGCAGCAGAGGTAACTCTGGGTCTTCCTTTCCTGTGGCGGTCCTCATGAGAACCAGTTTCATCATAGGGCTTGATGGTTTTAAAATTCTTCCATTTAAGAATGATGGAGGCCACTGTGTTCTTGGGGAGCTTTAATGCTGCAGACATTTTTTGGTACCCTTCCCCAGATCTGTGCCTTGACTCAATCCTGTCTCGGAACTCTACAGACAATTCCTTCGACCTCATGGCTTGGTTTTTGCTCTGACATGCACTGTCAACTGTGGGACTTTATATAGACACGTGTGCCTTTCCAAATCATGTCCAATCAATTGAATTTACCCCAGGTGGACTCCAGTAAAGTTGTAGAAACATCTCAAGTTTGATCAATGGAAACGGGATGCACCGGAGCTCAATTTTAAGTCTCATAGCAAAGGGTCTGATTTTATTTGTTTCTAAATTGGCAAAGTGTCTGTCTTCACTTGTAGTCTGTGAGAAAGACCCGATCACATGATAGAGAGCCATGTGAGTGAGAGGTGCTTCAGAGCACGCAGCATTCAGGGAGAAGGGAACAACGACCACTTGCCGCAAAAGGCATGGATTTTTTTAGGGTGCATTACGACCACACACAGGGGATGGCGCCGGGAATTTCGAGGCATTATCAAGTGTTTTTCAAATTGTGAATGACAGACTGACGAAGTGGTACAGCCGGCGCAAAAAACAAAGCAGAGCTCATTCTTTTCAAGCAACTTTTCTTCAAATCTTCAGTAGTTGCATCATGCAGCCTTAAAATGTATTAAAAATCAAAACATATAGCCCAACATTTGCAGAACAACTAAAGTTACATTAATAACTCTAAATTAAGCATA
The DNA here is from genome assembly GCF_965601325.2 of Salmo salar. Taxonomy (NCBI): domain Eukaryota; kingdom Metazoa; phylum Chordata; class Actinopteri; order Salmoniformes; family Salmonidae; genus Salmo; species Salmo salar. Next base: position 19,403,783 of record NC_138314.1, on the reverse strand, counting down.
TATGAGTACCAGTTTCTTTGTTAACCGCTCAACACAGAATAGCCGCATGTGAACACTCCCTCAAATCGTTTGGAGAAAATATCCTGTCTATTTTATTCAGCTTTGTTCAATTGTAATCTTCATACTATAAAATAATGCCACGGAATTGTAACCAAATCTTGTCTGCTAAATGAACTAGTGTAGTCCACAGCCATATGGCATAGCCAGATCAGAATATACTATTCTGTTCTTCTGAAATGGACTACATTTTCTTCATATCATGTTTCTTTAGACCTGTCTAAAATAAATAATAGATTTATTATGAAGTTGTAGGCTATGTTACATGGATTTATTAGACTTTTAAAAATGTAGATGTTCCAAAGGTCTGCATCAGTGGCTTGTAGGCTCTGTGTGGAAGCCAGGAGATGCCAAATGTGTTTATGTTAATTAATGGTCAATTGCCATGAGACGGACAGCTATTTGCTTGAGAATTACTGGCTGATGAAATTTCGTGACGGCCAACAGCCCTAGTTCTCACACAGCAGTTATGCACAGATGTGTAGTGCTAGGATCCTTTCTCCCTCAGGCAGTGTTAGCCTAATCTCGGTTAACCCAGAACTAAAGTTATGCGTAGTTGGTTAGATGCTCAATTAAGTTCAGGGTCCATACATGTTAAGACAAGAGATTGAATGAGGATCGGGAACTAAACAAAGAGCTCCACCCTCTCGCTTTGCAAGTTATGGGCAAGTCTATGGGCCAAATGTCCCCTCCCCTTCTAAAATTTGGAAGATTCTAACACCTGCGAAATAGTGATTTATCCAAATAACCAGTGACGAAAAACCCGAGCACCGAAACTCAATCTCACAGATCATGTTGTATTATGACAGTTCTATGGTACCATTTATGTTTACGTAGTATGTCCACTAGAGATTAGTGTTAGCCAAAATCCTCGGCGGCAGTCTTAACCTTTTTAAAACTCAAGCCTTTCAAAGTCCTGTCTACGCAGGTTCTGTTTTGGAGATGACAGAAGCATGTCTGTTCTTTCTCTGTTACGCTGTGTACTGAACTGGCATGCATGATTGTTGATGACACTCCGATGTTCAGATTAAGGGAATTAAATAGTCTGTAATGCGCACCACAGCGGAGCTTAACTTCTTAACTCAGACAGCGGTGTGTAGTTTGCTGTAGCTGCTGGCAAAGTAATGACTACATCAAGCTTGTGACTTTGCTTTTGCTGTTTGTTTTGGTTGTGTTTCGGTTTATTTTGTGCCCAATAGAAATGAATGGTAAATAATGTATTGGAGTCACTTTTATTGTAAATAAGAATAGAATGTTTCTAAACACTTCTACATTAATGTGGATGCTACCATGTGGTTAATGATGAGTGAGAAGGTTACAGATGCGCAAATATCATATATACCCCAAGACGTGCTAACCTCTCATTACAATAACAGGGGAGGTTAGCACTTTTTGGGGGGGTATGATATTTGTGTGTCTTACTTTCTCACTTATCATTATTCAGCCTACAATCAGAACACTTATTTTTCTCAGAGTGCGGGCGGAGCAGGAGAGAGTGGCTCGCTCATCACAACAGCAGGCCCCAGCGAAACAGGCGCATGACAGACAGGTGGAGGGCAGAGACTTTTATTACAGGAATAACTGTTTGACCAAATCATGGTTTCAGTTTGGATTGAGGTGACCGTGTAGAATGTGCAGCTCGCACCGATGCGACCAATTTTTAAAAATGTAACTAGCACAACCATGTCAAAGGGTCACAAAATGTGAGACAATGGTCAGTCTGGAGCCACACACATATATACATTTACATTTTAGTCATTTAGCAGACGCTCTTATCCAGAGCGACTTACAATAGTGAATGCATACATTTCATTTCATGCATTTTTTTTTTTTTGTACTGGCCCCCTGTGGGAATCGAACCCACAACCCTGGCGTTGCAAACACCATGCTCTACCAACTGAGCTACAGGGAACACACACAGAACAAGTTCGGAGTAAGCCAGGAGTGTGATAGGCCAGTGGTGAGGAGGTTGTAACTTGAGCGCTCCTTCACCCTGAGGTGTTTGTGTGTCCAGCTAATCCAGCACAGTGGAGCATCAGGGCCCTGGGTCACAGCATGCCTCAATTTTTCCACTGCACTGAGTGGGATTCTGGGAGGGAGAGGTGGACAGGAGGCTAAGTGTGTGTGCGTTCGTTGCTTGCTTACAGGAGCTCATCAGACATTTCACTTTTCTTGTTTTGGTTCCGCCTGCAACATGTTTTCTTCATTTCCTTTCTGGGAGAAACAAACGGAAAGAGCAGAAGCATGTTTGTGTACAACTCATATTCATCATTGACCAGATTCGTTTACACTTCATATTACACTTACTGTGTGTAATGAGTTAAGTTAATCATTCATTATATTATTATTATTATTAGCCATTCATTCATCATGGCACTTGATGAAGTCGATACTTACCATCAGCAATTAGGGATATGTTTGCACAAAACGACTGGTATCCGGCTGTGCAACCACTGCCAACATATAATCGTTTAATCTTTTTAAGGGGGAGATCAGCTTTAATATTGCAGATAGATTGTAGCTTCCATCAATGTAATCACTTTCAATCCCCCATCATTTTTTACAAATGTGTGTGTGTGTGTGTGTGTGTGTGTGTGTGTGTGTGTGTGTGTGTGTGTGTGTGTGTGTGTGTGTAAGCAAAAATAGAAATGTCCTCTCACTGTCAACTGCGTTTATTTTCAGCAAACTTAACATGTGTAAATATTTGTATGAACATAAGATTCAACAACTGAGACATAAACTGAAAGAGTTACACAGACATGTGACTAACAGAAATGGAATAATGTGTCCCTGAACAAAGGGGGGGTCAAAATCAAAAGTAACAGTCAGTATCTGGTGTGGCCACCAGCTGCATTAAGTACTGTAGTGCATCTCCACATGGACTGCACCAGTTTTGGCAGTTCTTGCTGTGAGATGTTTCCCCACTCTTCCACCAAGGCACCCACAAGTTCCAGGACATTTCTGGGGGGAATGGCCCTAGCCCTCACCCTCCGATCGAACAGGTTCCAGACGTGCTCAATGGGATTGAGATCCGGGTTCTTCGCTGGCCATGGCAGAACACTGACATTCCTGTCTTGCAGGAAATCACGCGCAGAATGAGCAGTATTTGCTGGTGGCATTGTCATGCTGAAGGGTCATGTCAGGATGAACCTGCAGGAAGTGTACCACATGAGGGAGGAGGATGTCTTCCCTGTAACGCACAGTGTTGAGATTGCCTGCAATGACAACAAGCTCAGTCCGATGATGCTGTGATACACCGCCCCAGACCATGACATGCCCTCCACCTCCAAATCGATCCCGCTCCAGAGTACAGGCCTCGGTGTAACGCTCATTCCTTCGACGATAAACATGAATCCACCAATCACCCCTGGTGAGACAAAACCATGACTCGTCAGTGAAGAGCACTTTTTGCCAGTCCTGTCTGGTCCAGCGGCGGTGGGTTCGTGCCCATAGGCAATGTTGTTGCCGGTGATGTCTGGTGAGGACCTGCCTTACAACAGGCCTACAAGCCCTCAGTCCAGCCTCTCTCAGCCAATTGCAGACAGTCTGAGCACTGATGGAGGGATTGTGCGTTCCGGGCAGTTGTTGTTGCCATCCTGTACCAGTCCCGCAGGTGTGATGTTCCGATGTTCCGATCCTGCGTAGGTGTTGTTACACGTGGTCTGCCACTGCGAGGACGATCAGCTGTCCGTCCTGTCTCCCTGTAGCGCTGCCTTCGGCGTCTCACAGTACAGACATTGCAATTTATTGCCCTGGCCACATCTGCAGTCCTCATGCCTCCTTACAGCATGCCTAAGACACATTCACGCAGATGAGCAGGGACCCTGGGCATCTTTCTTTTGGTGTTTCTCAGAGTCAGTAGAAAGGCCTCTTTAGTGTCCTAAGTTTTCATAACTGTGACCTTAATTGCCTACCGTCTGTAAGCTGTTAGTATCTTAACGACCGTTCCACAGATGCATGTTCATTAATTGTTTATGGTTCATTGAACAAGCATGGGAAACAGTGTTTAAACTCTTTACAATGAAGATCTGTGAAGTTATTTGGATTTTTATGAATTATCTTTGAAAGACAGGGTCCTGAAAAGGGCCGTTTCTTTTTTGCTGAGTATGTATGTATGTATGTATGTATGTATGTATGTATGTATGTATGTATGTATGTATGTACAGTTGAAGTTGGAAGTTTACATACACTTAGGTTGGAGTCATTAAAACTCGTTTTTCAACCGCTGCACAAATTTGTTGTTAACTAACTATAGTTTGGGCAAGTTGGTTAGGACATCTACTTTGTGCATGACACAAGTAATTTTTCCAACAATTGTTTACAGACAGATTATTTCACTTATAATTCACTGTATCACAATTCCAATGGGTAAGAAGTTCACATACACTTAGTTGACTGTGCCTTTAAACGGCTGGAAAATTCCAGAAAATGATGTCATGGCTTTAGAAGCTTCTGATAGGCTAATTGACATCATTTGAGTCAATTGGAGGTGTACCTGTGGATGTATATCAAGGCCTACCTTCAAACTCAGTGCCTCTTTGCCCGACATCATGGGAAAATCAAAAGAAATCAGCCAAGACCTCAGAAAAACAATTGTAGACCTCCACAAGTCTGGTTCATCCTTGGGAGCGATTTCCAAACGCCTGAAGGTACCACGTTCATCTGTACAAACAATAGTGCGCAAGTATAAACACCATGGGACCACACAGCTGTCATACCGCTCAGGAAGGAGATGTGTTCTGTCTCCTAGAGATGAACGAACTTTGGTGCGAAAAAGTGCAAATCAATCCCAGAACAACAGCAAAGGACCTTGTGAAGATGCTGGAGGAAACCGGTACAAAAGTATCTATATCCACAGTAAAATGAGTCCTATATCAACATAACTTGAAAGGCTGCTCAGCAATGAAGAAGCTACTGCTCCAAAACCGCCATAAAAAAGCCAGAATACGGTTTGCAACTGCACATGGGGACAAAGATCATACTTTTTGGAGAAATGTCCTCTGGTCTGATGAAACAAAAATAGAACTGTTTGGCCATAATGACCATCGATATGTTTGGAGGAAAAATGGGGAGCTTGCAAGCGAAAGAACACCATCCCAACCGTGAAGCATGGTGGTGGCAGCATCATGTTGTGGGGGTGCTTTGCTGCAGGAGGGACTGGTGCACGTCTTAAAATAGATGGCATCATGAGGAGGACAATTAGGTGGATATATTGAAGCAACATCTCAAGACATCAGTCAGGAAGTTGAAGCTTGGTCGCAAGTGGGTCTTCCAAATGGACAATGACCCCAAGCATACTTCCAAAGTTGTGGCAAAATGGCTTAAGGACAACAAAGTCAAGGTATTGGAGTGACCTCAATCCCATAGAAAATTTGTAGGCAGAACTGAAAAAGCATGTGAGAGCAAGGAGGCCTACAAACCTGACTCAGTTACACCAGCTCTGTCAGGAGGAATGGGCCAAAATTGACCCAACTTATTGTGGGAAGCTTGTAGAAGGCTACCTGAAACATTTGACCCAAGTTAAACAATTTAAAGGCAATGCTACCAAATACTAATTGAGTTTATTTCATTAAATAGTACCCGCAAAACACCAGTCTCAATGTCAACAGTGAAGAGGCGACTCCAGGATGAGTTTCTCTGTCTAGTGTCTGTGGTATTTTTCTCATCTTAATCTTTTCTTTTTATTGGCCAGTTTGAGATGTGGATTTTTCTTTGCAACTCTGCCTAGAAGGCCAGCGTCCCGGAGTCACCTCATCGATGTTGACGTTGAGACTGGTGTTTTGCGGGTACTATTTAATGAAGCTGCCGTTGAGGACTTGTGAGGCGTCTGTTTCTCAAACTAGACACTCTAATGTACTTGTCCTCTTGCTCAGTTGTGCACCAGGGCCTCCCACTCCTCTTTCTATTCTGGTTAGAGACAGTTTGCGCTGTTCTGTGAAGGGAGTAGTACACAGCTTTGTACAAGATCTTTAGTTTCATGGCAATTTCTCGCATGGAATAGCCTTAGTTTCTCAGAACAAGAATAGATTGACGAGTTTCAGAAGAAAGTTATTTGTTTCTGGCCATTTTGAGCCTGTAATCGAACCCACAAATGCTGATGCTCCAGATAGACAACTAGTCTAAAGAAGGCCAGGTTTATTGTTTCTTTAATAAGCACAACAGTTTTCAGCTGTGCTAACATAATTGCAAAAGGGTTTTCTAATGATCAATTAGCCTTTTAAAATGATACACTTGGATTAGTTAACAACATGCCATTGGAACACAGGAGTGATGGTGGCTGATAATGGGCCTCTGTACGCCTATGTAGTAATTCCATTAAAAATCACTGTTTCCAGCTACAATAGTTATTTACAACATTAACAATGTCTACACTGTATTTCTGATTAATTTTATGTTATTTTAATGGACAAAAACAAGGCAATTTCTAAGTGACCCCAAAGTTTTGAACAGGGCAGTGCGTGTGTATATATGAGAACCCACTTATTCAAGGGTTTTTCTTTATTTTGACTATTTTCTACATTGTAGAATAATAGTGAAAACATCAAATATGGAATCATGTAGTAACCAAAACAGTGTTAAACAAATATATTAGATTTGAGATTCTAGTAGCCACCCCTGATGACAGCCTCGATGACAGCTTTGCACACTCTTGGCATTCTTCTCAACCAGCTTCATGAGGTAGTCACCTGGAATGCATTTCAATGAACAGGTGTGCCTTGTTAAAGGTTAATTTGTGGAATTTATTTCCTTCTTAATGCATTTGAGCCAGTCGGCTGTGTTGTGACAAGGTAGGGGTGGTATACGGAAGATAGCCCAATTTGGTAGAAGACCAAGTCCATATTATGGCAAAAACAGCTCAAATAAGCAAAGAGAAATGACAGTCCATCATTACTTTAAGACATGAAGGTCAGTAAAACCTGAAAATGTCAAGAACTTTGAAAGTTTCTTCAAGTGCAGTCGCAAAAACCATCAAGCCCTATGATGAAACTGGCTCTCATGAGGACCGCCACAGGAATGGAAGACCCCGAGTTACCTCTGCTGCAGAGGATAAGTTCATTGGAGTTACCAGCCTCCCAAATTGCAGGCCAAATAAATGCTTCACAGAGTTCAATAACAGACACATCTCAACATCAACTGTTCAGAGGAGACTGTGTGAATCAGGCCTTCGTGCTTGAATTGATGCAAAGAAACCACTACTAAAGGACATCAATAAGAAGAAGAGACTTGCTTGGGCCAAGAAACACGAGCAATGGACGTTAGACCGGTGGAAATTTGTCCCTTGGTCTGAAGTCCAAATTAGAGATTTTGTTCCAACCGCCGTGTCTTTGAGAGACGCGGTGTGGATGAATGGATGATCTCTGCATGTGTATTTCCCACCGTAAAGCATGGAGGAGGAGGTGTTAGTTGGGGGGTGCTTTACTGGTGACACTGTTGGTGATTTATTTAGAATTCAAGGCACACTTAATCAGCATGGCTACCACAGCATTCTGCATCGATACGCCATCCCATCTGGTTTGCGCTTAGTGGGACTATCATTTGTTTTTCAACAGGACAATGACCCAACACACCTCCAGGCTGTGTAAGGGCTATTTGACCAAGAAGGAGAGTGATGGAGTGCTGTATCAGATGACCTGGCCTCCACAATCACCCGACCTCAACCCAATTGAGATGGTTTGGGATGAGTTGGACCGCAGAATGAAGGAAAAGCGGCCAACAAGTGCTCAGCATATGTGGGAACTCCTTCAAGACTGTTGAAAAAGCATTCCAGGTGAAGCTGGTTGAGAGAATGCAAAGAGTGGCTATTTGAAGAATCTCAAATATAAAATCTATTTTGATTTAACACCTTTTTTTTTCTTCATATGTGTTATTTCATCGTTTTGATGTCTTCACTTACTTAAAGCAAACTTTTGACTGGTAGTGTATATATCACTATGGTCAATGCATGTTTACTTAAAGCAATTTGTTAGGAGGACCTGTAATAAAACATGGCCAAACAGCATCGTACGTGTATTGACTCCGTTTAGTCTAATATCAAAAATAATATTCATACGCAGTTCATAAGAACACCTTCAAATACAATTATCTGATTGCCTTGTTAAAAGTCATCAAATTAATTGTTGCCATGCTAATGTTTGAATTAAGCCTTTTGCTTAATTCATACTACTTTTGTAGCTATAACATAGGTCAACATTCTAAAAAAAATGCATTAAATATCACTCCCCCACTAAGCCTGTCTAGAACACCAGTGTTCTACATTACTGGCATAATCAGATTTGTGTTCAGGAAACAAAACAAGACACACTTCCTGTCAGTTGATATTTTCTAGACTTTCAGGGCTGTGCGGTGCTTGTTTTTGTTCCTTTTGAACCTCTGTATAATTTGAGTTGATTAGATACAAGATACCATGAGATCACTGAGCATGGAGAGCAGAGAGACTGATGAGCATCGATCGCAGTAGATGGCAGAGTGCACAGACTCAACACAAACGAGCATACAGCCTAAATGCTCCTTCTTGGGGGAAACTCCTTAGATGGTTTATAAGAGGTGCTTCATGTTAACAACCTTATGTACTCTGTATGTGCACAACTGGTGTCAATATTTGTCCTAGTTGTACTGAAGTAAAATAGTTCATTATGTCTTTACTCAGCGACCATTTACTGTTCTATGTTCATTTTTTTTTCTTCTGCTTTGGCTTGTCAGAGGCTGTCACTGTAACTGAATCATTCTCAAGTAACAACCCCTTCTCAGTCACCAGGTCCACATCAATAACTAACTAGGCTGTGTTTGTGTTCTTGTGTGTGTAGGTCTGTGTCTTTATTTGCTTGTTGATTTGTGTGTGTGTTGGGTGTTTCTATGTAGCCAATGGGAGACCGGGTAACCTGGAGTGCCTCTTAATTCCTTGAGTGTATTTCTGGCTTTGACATGTGGAATTTCACCCTGGCACTTACGCAAGTTCTATTTTGTACCGGAGTAAAAGAACGGTGAGAGGGGCAGGAGAGCGTCTTGGCCTGACCATACCAGCCTCAGATGACGTGAATTTTAAGGCAGCCCCCCCGTACCTCTCTGATTTGAGGGTTTAGGTTCAATGTGGAAGACACATTTCAGTTGAATACATTGTTGATCAACTGACTAGGTATCCCCTTTCCCTTTCCTGAGCCCCACCCTCCCCTACTGTCACACTCCCTCCCATGCACCGCCACTCCCCCTGGAGGCTGCATTATCTCTATGGGCCAGATGATAAGATTCAGTGCATAGTGTCTGAGATACACAGGGATTTATGTGGCTAGTTGAACTGAAAGGACCCGCTATGTCACTTTTATGACCTCTGATGTGTCCACATTCCTCGTCAACCTTATTGACTGAAGACTGTGGCTCTATCAATTTTGCATGGTGCTAGTCAGCAAAGATGACATCTACAAGCGACGATGTCGTCATTGGCACATGGTTTTTCTCTTACCACAGTTCATTATCTGCTGTGTAAGAAATGTAAAAAGTGCGTTGTACTTGTCCCTGCCTGCTCCCTATCTCACCTCCCTTCAGCAGAACAGGTGAAGCTGGTCTGGCGCTCAGCCGATGACGGAGAATACGGTAGTACAGCCTGTCCCCACGCATCCCTGATGGGACCACTGATTAATGGCACATCACTGCAAACGCTCCCACAGAGCTGCATTCTGGGACAGGAAGAAGGTGGGGTGTTGGTGTAGGAGAACACTGTTCTGCCTTCTCCCTCCTGGATGATGGTTGTTCCAAAAATGGTGAGACGGGGCTCCTAAACTAACCTGTCTCCTTCCCCACTGAACTTTTAGCCTAAGTCTATGGTGGAGGGGTGGTGTTATTTCTTTCACCCCTCAATGTGTAGTCCACATCCTCTAGCCTGGGTCGTTCCATTTCATTTCAATCACTTTTTAACTGCACCGCTTTTGATTTGAACAAAGCTTTTTAGATTTATATTTGTCCGTGGTAGAAGTGGTCAGAAAGTAACTTTGGACCTGAACGCCAAAACATTTAGGAGATGGAAGTGCATAAATTCACTTATTTTGCATACCCCACCCTACCATGAGACAATTATAATTATTTTGATCAAAATTGTCATTTCTTTCACCTTTTAACGTTAGTTATCTAATAACGTGCGTCATGATGTTTTATGGAACCTGTTACAGGTTATCCCAGCAAAAAAAAAGGTTGCACAGGTATTTGGTGAAAATGTACTGTGTTCTGTGAATTCTGCAGTTTGCCTCTCTGTAGTGTTGTTTTGCCCTAAAAGGTATTGAGTGTTAAGTTTGGGAGGTGGGGGTGTGTTTTGCCTTGTCCGACTTGTAGAGGCATCTATGCTTCATGTTTTGTGGGGTAGGTTCTTGTCAAATTTGCAGCCAAATCCTTTGTGGGAGGGACGTGTCTTGTGCAATGAAGCTGTGTTATGTGGTGTCATTCTAAAGGGCTGGTTGGAGAGAGGTGACGAGCCCAGGGACTCTGGGACCCACCATCTCCATCAGGGAAGTGCACAGCTATTAAAGCAGAAAATGCAATTAGGCCTGCTCAAACGAAGCAAGGACCTCAATCCCCTGGTAGATGCTGGATTGGCAAATCTAATCAGCAAGTTCCATGCTCGGCTTAAAGTGAATGTTGCCGCCCCCCACTCATCACACTGTTCTGTGGTCCCCCTGTGCCAAGGCCTATCTGTCACCTGAGTGTGTTTTGTTTTGTGAGGCTGTGCGTTAGTGTGAAGTAGGCCTTCACACTAACTCACAGCCTCACAAACAAAACACACATCTTTTTTTATATGTGTATATTGGATGTTCTTTATGTATGTGTCCCTCTCTCCTTTACTGTATATGCCTGACTCTGTATGTCTGTCAGTTTGTGTCTGTGTGTTTTCCCTCTCCCTGTGGAGTGTGCCTGTCGGCGCTCTCTGACTCACAGGGATCATGTAAAATAAAAGCGACAGCGCTGCTTCTTGTCACTTTACCCACGCTCCTCGTTCTTTTCCACTGGCCACAGACACCTGACTTCTATGTAGCTAAAAATAGACAGAACCCACCACCAGCATCTCCTCACCCCGTCCTCCAATATGTTCCCTGCTCGTATGCTGCTGTCGGAAGTGTCCACATTATCCCCTCCCTCCCTGTGCCACTGGGCCACTCTCTAGAGAGTAAACATTTTGACCACAGCACAGAAGCCTGATGAACTGGAGTTACTGGAGTGGGAGAAATTCCGCACTACACTGAGTAGTACCCTTCTGGGAAGACTGTGACCACATGATTAGTGCACACTGGCACAAAGAAGTGCATGAGACGTCACTCAGACACACCAATCTCCCATTTGTCCCTCTTTAGTTCTTTGGTGGATGCTGCCAGGAAAATAAGCCATAAGGATTGTTTAAGCATACACCTTGTGAAGGTGAACAGTTTTCTTGTCTGAAATGGCTTATGGTTGCCCAGATGTTAAGATGATTGAAGAACATGCTTCTCCATTTTTAATATTCTACATGCTTGCCAAAACCAATCCATATTCTGCCATTACTCTCTGTCTGTGGACCGCTCTGTGTATCTCTCTATATCATATACCTGTTTCATTGTTAGACATGTTTTTATTTGAGTTTGTTCAGACATGACTACAATGTAATTTGTAGATGTATGGAGCTGTGTGTCTTATAGCCTACACGCGGTCAACCATGGTTTCTATGCAGAGTAAGACTGTGTTTATGTATAGGCCTTTGCCAACTTGCCAAGACTTATCTAACTAGGCCTAAAAGTAAGAGGTTTCTATTCGGGATGCACGATATGCCGGTAAGCATATCGGAATCGGCCGATATTAACTAAAAATGCTAACCTCGGCTTTATGTATAGTTTAACGCCGATGTGCAAAACCGATGTCAAAGCTGCCGTGCATACCTGGACAACGTAGGTAGATGACATAATGAAGCCATGAAAAATACAGCGCTACACGTGCAATACAGAATTCCTAACCTAGCCCACAATGTCTGCTGTGTGGATCTATTTTGAAGTTTCAAAGGAAGATAACATAAAGCCATATGCAACGTTTGTGCTGCTATTATTTCCCGAGAAGGGGAGAAAGTGAAATCGTTCAATACCACAAACCTAATTACTCATTTGAAAGTGCATCACCCCCAGACGTTCAGTGACTACTTAGAACAAAAGCAGAAAAAAACTAAGCGCACACTTCCAACAACTAAACAAGTTCAAGTCGAGCAGTCGTTTGAAAGAGTAAGACAATTTCAACGAGACAACTCAAAGGCGAAATCCATTAACGGCAAGAAAATGGTATTCATTGCCCTTGACAATCAACCGTCCTCTGTTGTGGATGTTTGCTTTCGCCGACTCGTCGAGCACCTCGAGCCCCGATACACTACCAAGTAGGCGCTAATTTTCAGATGTTGCCCTACCGGAGTTACACAGTATTGTTGAAACGCACATCCATGAGCTACTTGCTATGGGCGTCACTGCTATTAGCTTCACGACTGACATTTGGACCAGCGACGTCAGCCCCATGAGCATGTTGAGTCTGACCACAGTGGGTTGATGAGGATTTCGTACTGAGGAAAGCCGTATTGCATGCTCAAGAATGTGCTGGTTCTCATTCTTATACTGTGAACCATCAGATCCTCCTCTCCACCCTCTCCGAGTTGGGCATCTCCGGCGCGGCCCACGCTTGGATTGCGTCCTACCTGACAGGTCGCTCCTACCAGGTGGCGTGGCGAGAATCTGTCTCCGCACCATGCGCTCTCACCACTGGTGTCCCCCAGGGCTCTGTTCTAGGCCCTCTCCTATTCTCGCTATACACCAAGTCACTTGGCTCTGTCATATCCTCACATGGTCTCTCCTATCATTGCTATGCAGACGACACACAATTAATCTTCTCCTTTCCCCCTTCTGATAACCAGGCGGCGAATCGCATCTCTGCATGTCTGTCAGACATATCAGTGTGGATGACGGATCACCAGCTCAAGCTGAACCTCGGCAAGACGGAGCTGCTCTTCCTCCCGGGGAAGGACTGCCCGTTCCATGATCTCGCCATCACGGTTGACAACTCCCTTGTGTCCTCCTCCTAGAGTGCTAAGAACCTTGGCGTGATCCTGGACAACACCCTGTCGTTCTCCACTAACATCAAGGCGGTGACCCGATCCTGTAGGTTCATGCTCTACAATATTCGCAGAGTACGACCCTGCCTCACACAGGAAGCGGCGCAGGTCCTAATCCAGGCACTTGTCATCTCCCGTCTGGATTACTGCAACTCGCTGTTGGCTGGGCTCCCTGCCTGTGCCATTAAACCCCTACAACTCATCCAGAACGCCGCAGCCCGTCTGGTGTTCAACCTTCCCAAGTTCTCTCACGTCACCCCGCTCCTCCGCTCTCTCCACTGGCTTCCAGTTGAAGCTCGCATCCGCTACAAGACCATGGTGATTGCCTACGGAGCTGTGAAGGGAACGGCACCTCCATACCTTCAGGCTCTGATCAGACCCTACACCCAAACAAGGGCACTGCGTTCATCCACCTCTGGCCTGCTGGCCCCCCTACCTCTGAGGAAGCACAGTTCCCGCTCAGCCCAGTCAAAACTGTTCGCTGCTCTGGCACCCCAATGGTGGAACAAGCTCCCTCACGACGCCAGGACAGCGGAGTCAATCACCACCTTCCGGAGACACCTGAAACCCCACCTCTTTAAGGAATACCTAGGATAGGATAAAGTAATCCTTCTAACCCCCCCCCCCCCCCCTTAAAAGATTTAGATGCACTATTGTAAAGTGGTTGTTCCACTGGATATCATAAGGTGAATGCACCAATTTGTAAGTCGCTCTGGATAAGAGCGTCTGCTAAATGACTTAAATGTAAATGTAATACAGCTGCTGCCATTTCAATGGCATTTGAGAACATGTTTGAAACTTGGAAAATCGCCAAGAACAAAGTACACGCTGTGCTACGTGATAATGCACGTAACATGACAAAGGCTTTGGAAGAATGCGGAGTCACCAGTTTGCCATGCATGGCACACACGCTGCAACTGGCTGTGAATGAAGGTGTTTTGGCCCAACACAGCATATCTGACACAGTGGCAACAGGTAGGAAGATAGTGGGTCATTTTAAACACTCACAGCTAGCATACAGCTGCCTGCAAGAAACAGGGTTTACGTGAAATGTTAGACCCCGCTGGACAAGATGGAAACGGACAGTGACAGTGTGCACCGTGGAAGAGGACCCATCGACAAGAGGACACGGATGGACAGAGCTGAAACTTCACTGCTTGACATGTATGATGAAATCCTAGTTAAGAATGAAACGACTGAACAAATTAACAATGAAACAGCACAGCAAATAAGTGAAAGAAATAGGTTTTTATTATGTTTTACTGGTAATGGGGACATACGTACATGGCAACAAAATAACTTCTTGGTGTGTGTGTGTTTCAAATATTTAACTGTACTAGAATGCTTAAAAAGCTGCTAAAATTGTAAATATCGGTTTCGGGTTTTTTGGCAAGAAAAAGATTGGATAACGGTATCGACCAAAAATGTCATATCGGTGCATCCCTAGTTTCTATGTCAAGAAATTGCTTTGCTCATCTCCTGAGGAGACCTGTCACGGTTGTTGTAAGAACGGGACCAAGACGCAGCGGATGTTGAGTTCCACATATTTATTACAAAGTGAAACTAAGTAAAAACAAATAAATCAATAAACGAACAACGAAACGTGACTACGTGGTACACAAAACAATATCCCACAAACACAGGTGGGAAAAATAGCTACTTAAATATGATCCCCAATTAGAAGCACCGATTACCAGCTGCCTCTAATTGGGAACCAAACCAAAACACCAACATAGACATTTTAAACTAGAACACCCCCTCGTCACGCCCTGACCTACTACACCATAGAGAAACAAGGGCTGTCTATGGTGAGGGCGTGACAAGACCAAAAATACCCAGGTAGAGATGAGCACTCATCCTCATTCTGTGTGTTGTGTAGAGATGAGCACTCATTCTCATTCTGTGTGTTGTGTAGAGATGAGCACTCATTCTCATTCTGTGTGTTGTTCCTTGGTTGAGTTTTAATCCGGTGGAGGAGTGTGGAGGAGTGTGGAGGAGTTGTGGAGGAGCCTGTTGCATAAGTGGCCAGTGGGTTGTTGTGGTGCTGCTGCTGTGTTTTGGTGCAGCTATGCCGCTCCAGAGCCTGGGAGCCCAGTGAGGGGAGGAGCGTTTTTAAATAGCCCTGAATAGTGGCACACTGTGGGGAGCTCCAAGCTCAAATCCCTCAGGATGAGGGCTGATTTACTGCTGTAATTTATAAATGAAGAAGTAAAAGAGGCATCTCTCATCTCTATAAATAAACCAGCATCCACCCTCCTCACCCACCCCTTGCTCTCTCTTTTTCTCTGACGGAGGTCTTGGCGTCACAGCAAGATGTGCTCTCCTCTGTCTTTCTCCTTCTCTCCCTTCCCCTCTCCTCTTTCTCCCCTTATCTGTTTCATTACTTTCTTTTGTCTGCTCTCTCTCTTTCTTGCTATATTCTATTGATTTCTCTGGCATTTCTATCTAAAAAGACTCGTGAGCACCAACGTAAAGTTCTTAGGAGCATTTCAAATTGGGTGTCAAATGAAAGCTAAGAGTCTCTTTTTGATAAATTAAGGCATATATACATTTCAACCATTTTCCATCCTAACAATTAGGAATAAGCAAACGCTTTGATTTCTGGTCAAACAGATGGAAAAGGGGTCTTAGACAACATCTACGAGAGAAAGTCTTAAAAGGATATTGGAAATACATCAACACAAGATAATGAAATAAAATAAAATGTTATTTGTCACATGCGCTGAATACAACAGGTGTAGACCTTACTGTGAAATGCTTACTTACTAGCCCTTAACCAACAATGCATAGTAAGAACATATTTGCTAAATAATCTAAAGTAAAAAAAGTAACACAATAAAATAATAATAACGAGGCTATATACAGGGGGTACCGGTACCGAGTCAGTGTACGGGTTAGTCGAGGTAATTGAGGTCATATGTACATGTAAGTAAACTCGGCAAAAAAAGAAACGTCCCTTTTTCAGGACCCTGTCTTTCAAAGATAATTTGTTAAAATCCAAATAAATTCACAGATCTTCATTGTAAAGGGCTTAAACACTGTTTCCCATGCTTGTTCAATGAACCTTAAACAATTAATGAAGATGCACCTGTGGAACGGTCGTTAAGACACTAAGAACCTACAGATGGTAGGAAATTAAGGTCACAGTTATGAAAACTTAGGACACTAAAGAGGCCTTTCTATTGACACTGAAAACACCAAAAGAAAAATGCCCAGGATCCCTGCTCATCTGCGTGAATGTGCCTTAGGCATGCTGCAAGGAGGCATGAGGACTGCAGATGTGGGCAGGGCAAAAAATTGCAATGTCCGTACTGTGAGACGCCTAAGACCGCATTACAGGAAGACAGGACGGACAGCTGATCGTCCTCACAGTGGCAGACCACGTGTAACAACACTTGCACAGGATTGGTACATCCGAACAGCACACCTGGGGGACAGGTACAGGATGGCAACAACAACTGCCCGAGTTACACCAGGAACGCCCAATCCCTCCATCAGTGCTAATTGGCTGAGAGAGGCTGGACTGAGGGCTTGTAAGGCAGGTCCTCACCAGACATCACTGGCAACAGCGTCACCTATGGGCACGAACCCACCGTCTCTGGACCAGACAGGACTGGCAAAAAGTGTTCTTCACTGACGAGTTGCGGTTTTGTCTCACCAGGGGTGATGGTTGGATTCACGTTTATCGTCGAAGGAATGAGCGTTACACCGAGGCCTGTACTCTGGAGCGGGATCGATTTGGAGGTGGAGGGTCCGTCATGGTCTGGGGCGGTGTGTCACAGCATCATCGGACTGAGCTTGTTGTCATTGCAGGCAATCTCAACACTGTGCGTTACAGGGAAGACATCCTCCTCCCTCATGTGGTACCCTTCCTGCAGGCTCATCCTGACATGACCCTCTAGCATGATAATGCCACCATGCACAGAACGAGCAGTATGGCTGATTTCCTGCAAGACAGGAATGTCAGTGTTCTGCCATGGCCAGCGAAGAGCCAAGATCTCAATCCCATTGAGCACGTCTGGGACCTGTTTGATCGGAGGGTGAGGGCTAGGGCCATTCCCCCCCAGAAATGTCCGGGAACTTGCATGTGCCTTGGTGGAAGAGTGGGGTAACATCTCACAGCAAGAACTGGCAAATCTGGTGCAGTCCATGAGGAGGAGATGCACTGCAGTACTTAATGCAGCTGGTGGCCACACCAGATACTGACTGTTACTTTTGATTTTGACCCCCCCCCCCCCCTTTGTTCAGGGGCACATTATTCAATTTCTGTTAGTCACATGTCTGTGAAACTTGTTCAGTTTCTGCCTCAGTTGTTGAATCTTGTTATGTTTATACAAATATTTACACATGTTAAGTTTGCTGAAAATAAACGCAGTTGACAGTGAGTGGACATTTCTATTTTTGCTGACTTTAGGATTAAAGTCATTATGCATAGATAATAAACAGCGAGTAGCAGCAGTGTAAAAAAGGTGGTCAATGCAAATCATGTTGAAGACCCCTGCAACTAATATCAATACTTTTATATTTATTTTCAGAGAGATTTTTTTGCCTTCTATAAATGTAAGAAACATTGCCTTGTGCCTTGTAATTCCATTACCAAAAACCCACATCTTTAAGATTTGTTCTAATTTCTCTCCCCCAAGAGGGAGGATAATGAAAGTTCACAGAAGTAACAAGTGAAGTTAGACCTACCAATTTAGTTGTAGTGTTTTTACTGATATCAAGTTTGTTTATGAATTTAAGTGATTAAAACTCGTAATTCTGTTACCAAAATCGGTAACGGAATTACTGCAATTGAATTGGTTACAATGGGAAATCATAGTAGTCACAAACCACAGTTGGATCACCTGCTACTGTCCTCCCTTCCACTGGCATTCTGGTATGTTCAGCTCATAACTGTTTTATTTATCTTTCTGTCACCTGGTGGTCAAACCAAGAGTGTTAAAACAGTCTGGACAATTTCTCTCTCTCCTTTCTCTCCAGTTAATGTCACCTTTCCCGGCTCTTACTGACACCTACCCTCTTTCCATTTACTGTAACAAGCATCCTCTTCCGTTAAAAATCCCAAAAACCTTTTCTCCCCAATTTCGTGATATCCAATTGGTAGTTACAGTCTTGTCTCATCGCTGCAACAGCCGTACGGACTCGGGAGAGGCAAAGGTCGAGAGCCGTGTGTCCTCCGAAACACAACCCAACCAAGCCAAAATGCTTCTTGAAACAATGCCCACTTAACCCGGAAACCAGCCGCACCAATGTGTCGGAGGAAACACCGTACACCTGGCGACCGTGTCAGTGTGCACTGCGCCCGGCCCGCTACAGGAGCCCGGCCCGCCACAGCGAGGACAGTAGCAAGGACATACGTGCCGGCCAAGCCCTCCCCTAACCCGGACGATGTTGGGCCAATTGTGCGCCGCCCCATGGGTCTCCCGGTCGCAGCTGGCTGCGACAGTGTCTGGACTCGAACCAAGAATCTCTAGTGGCACAGCTAGGACTGCGATGCAGTGCCTTAGACCACTGCGCCACTCGGTAGGCCAGGCCGGACCAAATCTGAACTACCGTAATTTCCGGACTATAAGCCGCACCTTTTTTCCCACGCTTTGAACATCGCGGCTTAAACAATGACGCGGCTAATATATGGATTTTTCCCGCTTTCAAAAAAAATTTCTCCAGAAAAACACATTCTGTGACGTGCTCAGTTTTTTGGCGGCATGAAGCTTTCATTAGACCAATGAAATTGCCGAACGGGTTACGGTCAAACAACTTTTTGGTTTACTGTTTAGATTAAATCAAGCGCTCTCAAACTTCCCATCATTCTGATTACGGTAGTCATTTTGTCACCCTCATCATGGCAAAGACACGGAGAAATGCATATGATGCAGCTTTCAAGTTAAAGGCGATTGATCTGGCTGTTGGAAAAGGAAATAGAGCTGCTGCCCGGGAGCTTGGTCTTAATGAGTTGATAAGACGTTGGAAACAGCAGCATGAGGAATTGACTCAGTGCAAAAAGACAACTAAAGCTTACTGCTATTATTTTATTTTTTGTTACAAGCCGTGTTTCGTTAAAGCCTATTTATTTTTGTTACAAGCCGTGTTTCGTTAAAGCCTGTGTAAAGTTAATTTGTTTCAATGTACCGGTAGGCACCTGCGGCTTATAGACATGTGCGGCTTATTTATGTTCAAAATAAAGTTTGTTTTTTTAATTCAGTGGGTGCGGCTTATATTCAGGTACGCTTAATAGTCCGGAAATTACGGTAGTCATAGACTTCTATGTTTCACATGTTTGGACAGCACAGTAGAAGAGTACAGTAAAGAAAAGTAGATTACAGTACTGTACAGAAAAGTAGAGCACACTAGAGTACAGTATATTGTATTGTACGCTACTGTAGAAAACCTATCTACTGAACTTTACTGTGATGTCCAAACTTGTGAAACCGATGTCTATGATTGTTTCAGATTTGGTCTGGTCCGGAGCTCATTACAGTAATAGCCGCCACTGTGTAGAATACCCAAATATGCAAAAGAAGGATATTGCATATTTCTACCTTTTTTGTGTACCGATTCAGGATACATCATCATGAAGAGAATGACATTCATATCCATAATTATGCATTTTTGTATAGTACAGATCAGGAACAAATGATGTTATTCCGTTACCGTAATTCCGTTACCTGATTTTAAATCCACTTCACGTACTGTAGTTCAATAACCAAAATAACGTTTTTCAAACTCAAGGTGTCATGTCATAGCTGACACCCCATTCTTTCTGCAGACGTCTTTGAATCTTAATTCGGAGCAGATATTTAAGAGTTTTTGGAAAACTTGGCATAAAAAACGGAGGGAGATTTTACTGTAATTCTGTTAAAAAAACTTTGCATCTGCACAGTTCTTCCACTACATTTTTGTAAAATGTTCTGTCTACATTTTTTAAAGTAGTCCTTGTGCATAGAGTTTTATGGTTTATTGAACTTTGAAGTCAATGGTTTTTGTTTCGCATACATTTCAAAGTGAATAATCTGAGACAAAGGTATTACCCTCTCCCGTTGTACACTTTTTTTTTCTTGTTCTCTCCCTCTGTCCCTATTGCAGGAGGACAGCCAAACTAACTAACGCTTCACTTTACCCCTTCAGTCTACATCACCATCACAGGCTTTTTTTCTCTCCGTCTCTCTGTTTGTGCGTATGCTTAGCATGTGGGGCGGCAGGTAGCCTAGCGGTTAAGAACATTGGGCCAGTAACCAAAATGTTGCTGGTTCGAATCCCCGAATCGACTAGGTGAAAAATCTGTCTATGCCCTTGAGCAAGGCTCTTAACCCTAATTGCTCCTGTAAGTCGCTCTGGATAAGAGCATCTGCTAAATGACTGAAATGTGAAGTGGTCAAGGATAACCTATCGGGTTTATGTGCTTACTACGTGTACCAGTGGATGAGATCTATTTGCTTGAAATATTGCTTGAAGTATGTACTTGCCTACATTCAAATATAACTTCTATTTTCAGACAGAGATGGCAGGACATGTTTCCCAACAAGTTACATAATCACCATAAAATCAATCACGTTATGGGGATCATCATAGTCATCTGACTCACACAGTGCCTATCTCTCCACGACGAGAGAGACACCATGGTACGTCTAGTGCAGAGGGTCTCAAACCTTTTGGGCCCAGGGACCCCTTTTGTGACCGAAAATTCATCAGGGACCCTCTCATAATCAGAGAACTTCTGAGTGAGATAAATAGCATATAAGGAGTTCTACTATGATTTTGGCAGTGCATGGCTGGGCAAACCAAGTCCCAGGCCTTGGGAAGAAACATTTTAAAGGTTCATCTCTTGGCATCGGAGAGAATATTTTAGCAGTATTCAAGCTAATTTCTTGCAATTCTACACATTTTGTCATGGGGCAGAGAGATGTTTTGTTGTTGCAGCATTTAAGCTAATGTCCTGCAATTCTACACATTTTGCTATGAGGCAAATTCTCATAGTTCTGACTAGCTCATGAACGCTGCATAAGAACAAATTGAAGATTCATAATATTACATTGTATTACACTTATTCCACAGATCCCTTGGCCAAAATTGGTTTAATATCTTACATAAACTCCGAACTTTGAGAATCCCTGGATTAGTGGTTAATATTTTCTATTCTTAATTTTGTACAACAAATAGGCCTACACATGTGGTTATATTTGTGAAGTTATTACCATGTTATAAAACACAGGGAAATTGCATTGTGTGGATTTACATGATGTGGACTACACTGTGAGACCAAGGCACTGGCTTCATAGCATAGAGGAATGTGAGAATCATACATTTACACAACATAGTAACAAGAGGGAGAGGAAGGAAACAAGTGGGAGAACATGGGAAAATGGAACTGATGAACTATTAGGAAGAATGTGGAAATATATATATATATATATATATATATATATATATATATATATATATATATATATATATATGATATAGATATATATATATATGATATAGATATAGTGAGGGGTAAATCAAAGAAAACATTTTATTTGTCACAAGCTTTGGTGAGAGGGTAGAGAGGGAGGAAGCTCTGGCAGAGTCTGGTCTCCACTCTTCTCTCTCTCTGACTGCATCCCAGCAGCCAATCATGACAGAGCCTTCTATGTCTCCATGGTAACCTCCAGTTTAAGCAGTGACTGAGAGGATAGACTGGGTTTAGGGGCTCAATGTAGAGGAGAAGAGCAATACTTCCCGTCTCTTCAAAAACCATTGGCCAAAAATCACACCGAATATGTACGTTGTCTCTCTCCTCCTACATTGTCTGTATAGTAGTAGATTTTATTGCCAGGACACAGCAGCAATATCATTCACAACATGAATTAGGCTATAGGTGGCAGAGGACCTCGACTCAAGGCAACAATTAATACATGAGAACTGTGGTATTCACACACCTTTTGGTGGTAAGTTAGTTTTTTAAGTCTAAATTATGGAGTAAGAGACATGAATTAATATGTAATTCTATGGAAATGGTCTCTCCCATACCTGAAGGTTTTTGCTTGACTTCATTGTAAGCACATTACGAGGTGTCTAACACTGCTTAGCCAGTTGTTTTTCTTTTCTGTTTTGCTATGATGTACTGCTAAATGATTTGAAGATGATTGGAACTTTTACCCGTGGGGAGGAATGAGGAAGAGAAGGGATGTTAAATTACAGGCTAAAATACAACTTTGGCATGGGTACAGGGAAACCATTAGCAGGACGAGACCTGGTCTGATTGGACTTGCAGGAATGAACTCAGGGCCAGAAATGGTGGCAGCGGGGATGTTTTTCCCTTCTGTCTCTGAGTTACGTAAGGCCGTTCTCTGTTACGCAGAACATTCCAGCTCTTCGAGCAAGCTACCCGGACAGAATGTCACCGATGGGAGTTTTCATTCTACCTCGCCACTTAACTGATCAATTCAAGTGTAATTTGCATACAAGGTCACCTCACCTCATCCAGTGTTTCAGGTGGCGGCATGTTGTTGATTGAGTGACTGGCCAAGTTTCTGGCCTTAACAAGGCAGGACAATGGCTTGCAGAACATAGCCTAAACCAAATGATGCCCTCTTACTGTAGGCTACTAGTACAGTATTGGCGTGCAGGAACTCACTGTAATCAATGCATGCACTCCAACATCTGTTTACTATACACTACACCAATGACAACCTGGCGGCCTGGATGCTGGGAACTGTGGTCCAATAACTAATCACAGTGGTCTAATCATCAGTGGCTATCCCCTTCCTCCATTGTAAAACAATTTAGTCCTGCACCCCTCTACTTCTTCATCCCCTGATGTTTCCAGCCGTACTTCATCTAACTAATCAGAATAAGGTGAGTTTTACATTGGGGTACTACAGCTGGTTTAGCAACAGGATTTGATGTGCAGTGAGAGATCACGGTCGGTGGATAATTAACAACCTACTTGTTGCTCAACTTGAGCTGCGTATCATGGAAGCTTTCAGTAGCTTAACGCGTACACAAAGTTATAGGAGTATCAAGAAGTTATAGGAGTATCAAGAAGTTATAGGAGTAGCAAAATCCAGCTCTGTTTCTTTCTCTCTGATTAAACCAGGGTCAGCTGGAGGAGGAGGTACATGATGGAAGAGATGCTCGGTGGGTGTAGAGTATTTTTAACTCTCTCCTCGTAGCGGAATGATGAGTAGAGGACAGGTCAGGGCAGGTTGTGCTGTGCATCCCTCCTGCTCAGCTTGTGGAGGGGCACAGATCAGGGGGAGGCGATGACTGATTGCTCCATGGCACACTGTCTGGACCATGGGAGGCTGCCCTGTGGGGATGGCAAGAGCCCGGCCCCTGGGCTGCCATGGTTGTTAAACAATATTCATACATTTTCCTACTTGTTTTTTTCTAGTCACGGTATGTCCACATCTGTTCTCCTATCTGGTCATGGGAGGCGGGTAGAAATGCTGGCAATTCTTACCACGAGTCACACAGACAAGACTATTGTCCTAAGCCTTTGACATTTTAACTGGATTGGGAGATAAGCCCACAGAGCCACTTATGGGGTTCTTACTACACACTGAGCTGTGTTTGGAGTGGTTGTCATGGCTAATGTTGTTCCTGCAAAGTCAAGGCGACTGTGTGAAAGTGATATGTGCTATTTTAGGCTGACCAGGGCCCAACATTTTTCACTTGTATTTAAATGGGTTTTATTATTGGTGCATCATGAGGGAACCCTCCCAACTCTTCCATTACAACCCTCCCAGCCACTCCTCCTCGTAGACGTCCTCTCAGAAACGGGGTTATATTTCATTAACAGAGACCGGTAAAATACCTCCTGTGACTCAGCACCTCCCTCCCAGGATTCCGCTTTGATGCCTTATGTCGCCGTGACGACAGCCAGCACCAGCTGTTCCACACTGCTCCTACTGCCTGTTTGTGAGATGTGTTTATATGTACAGTAAATGTTGTGTTCACTATGATACGAATTATGTGAAGAGAGAGGTCAATGTTATTGTTTAGATTGTTTTACTCGTAGCTTTTGCTGCTATTCCCTAGTAGGCCTATTCCTCCGTGGGAGTTGAACACCACAGAATAGCCACAGAGCGCTACCTGTAAAAATAAGTGGGGTGTAGTAGAGGGTGTTAAACGGGAAGATTTGTGTGTGTGCTGTTACCAATCAGTAAGGATGCACAGATGTTTGTGTGTTTACTGATCCTGTACTGCTGGTTCCAGTAGTGCTAAGCTTCATGTTATGTGAGGTTTAAGCCCAGGATCTCCAATTGTATTTATCACATGCGCCGAAGACAACTGGTGTAGACTTTACAGTGAAATGCTTGCTTACGAACCTTTCCCGATGATGCAGAGTTTAAAAAATAAAATAGTAACTCAAGGATTTTAAAAAATACACAAGAATGGAGCTCTATACAGGGAGGACCAGTACCAGATCAATGTGCAGAGGTACCAGGTACTTGAGGTAGATATGTACATGATACAGGGTAAAGTGACTAGGCAACTGGCTAGATGATGATGATGATGATGATGATAAGAATAACTTAAAGAACAGAGTAACAGCAGCAAAGGATGAGTGTAAAAGTGTGTGTATGTTTGTGTTATGTGTGTGCGCATGCGTATGCAGTGTTTGAATGTGTGTGTGTGTATTATAAAGTTTAGTGATTGTGCGTAGGGTCAGTGCAGGTAGTTTGGGTACCATTTAATTGACTATTTAGAAGTCTGGCTAATTAGCAGTCTTTTGGCTTTGGGGTAGAAGCTGTCTCGGAGCCTGTTGGTCTGATAGCCGACGCGCCGGTACCATTTCCCAGGCAGTAGCAGAGTGAACACTCTATGGCAATTTTTCAGGCCTTCCACTGACACCGCCTGATATAGAGGTCCTGGATGGCAGGGAGCTAGGCCCCAGTGATGTACTGGGCTGTCCGCACCACCCTTTCTAGCGCTTTGCGTTCAAGGGCTGTGCAGTTGCCATACCAAGCAGTGATGCAGCCAGTCAAGATGTTCTTGATGGTGCAGCTGTAGAACTTTTTGAGGATCTGAGGGCCCATGCCAAATCTTTTTAGCCTTGTGACTTTTCAACACCTTCACGACTGTGTGTGTGTGTGTGTGTGTGTGTGTGTGTGTGTGTGTGTGTGTGTGTGTGTGTGTGTGTGTGTGTGGACCATGTTAATTCCTTAGAGATGTGGACACCAAGGAACTTAAAGCTCTCAACCTGTTCCGCAACAGCGTCGTCGATATGGATGGGGGCGTGCTCTCCCCTCTCTCTTATAGTCCAAGATCAGCTCCTTGGTCTTACTGACGTTGAGGGAGAGGTTGTTGTCTTGGCACCACACTGCTAAGTCTCTGACCTCCTCCCTGTAGGCTGACTCATCACCATCGGTGATCAGGCCTATCACCCCCGTGATGGTGTTGAAGTCGTGGGAGTACAGGAGGGGACACACCCCTGAGGGCCCCCCGTTTTGAGGGTCAGTGTGGGGAAGGTATTGTTGCCTACACTCACCACCTGAGGCTGACCCATCAGGATGTCCAGGATCTAGTAACAGAGGAAGGGGTTCAGTCTATGGTGTTGAACGCTGAGCTGTAGTTATTTCCCCTCTTGTCCAGGTGGGAGAGGGCAGTGTGATGTGCAATTGTGATTGCGTCATCTGTTGGGGCAGTATGCAAATTTGAGTGGGTCTGGGATGATGGTGTTGATGTGTGTCATGACCAGCCTTTTAAAGCGCTTCATTATTACAGATGTGAGTGCTACAGGGCGATTAGTAATTTAGGCAGGTTACCTTGGAGCTTTTGGGGAAAGGGACAATGGTAGTCAGCTTGAAACATGTTGGCATTACAGACTGGAACAAGGAGAGATTGAAAATGGTCTGTGAAGTCACATGCCAGCTGGTCTGCGCATGCTTTGAGAACGCGCCCGGTAGCCTTGTGATTGTTAACCTGTTTAAACGTTTTGCTTACATCGGCCATGGAGAGGGAGATCACACAGTCATCCGGAAAAGCAGGGGCTTTCATGCAAGGCATAGTGTTATATTCCTCAACGAGAGAATAGAAGGCATTTAGCTTGTTTGGGAGTTCTGCGTCACTGGGCAGCTCATGGCTGGGTTTCCCTTTTGTAATTCTTTATCGTCTTCAAGCCCTACCACATACGACACATACAGTGTCTTGGCCGGTGAAATAGGATTTTACTTTCCTCCTATGTTGTCCTAATGCATGTTGAATGTTTCGTCTGCGGTTATAGCGGGATTTCTTGTATGCGTCCATCTCCGTGTCCCGTTCATTGTAAGCGGTAGCTGTAGCCTTTAGCCCAGCACGCATGTTGCCTGTAATCCATGGTTTTTGGTTGGGATGCCTTCTTCTAGTCACTGTGGGGATGACATAGTCTATGCACTTATTGACGAAGCCTGTGACTTGTATTAAACTCCTCAATGTTATCGGATGAATCCCGGAACACATATCCCAGTCTGTACTAGCAAAACAGTAGCCTCGCATCTGCTTCGTCTGGACACTTCCGTATTGAGCGCATCACTGGTACTTCCTGTTTGAGCTTTTGTTTGTAAACGGGAAGCAGGAGAATGGAGTCATGGTCAGATTTGCCAAAGGGAGGATGAGGGAGGGCGTTTCTGTGGATAGAATAAAAGTGGTCTTGAGGTTAGTGGTGGAGGATACGTGTTGGTAGAAGTGCGGTAGGACGGTTTTAAGTCTTCGTGCATTAAGGTCTCCACCCACCAGAAATGCTGCCTCTGGGTGAGCGGTTTCTTGTTTGTTTATGGCCCCATATAGTTTGAGTGCCAGAGTGGTGTTGGCCTGTGGAGGAATGTAGACAGCCATGATAATTACGGATTAGAACTCTGTTGGTAGACAAAAGGATCTGCAGCTAACCATAAGGTATTCTATATCGGGTCAGCAAGTTCCCGCGATTTTCTTCACATTCGAACAGCACACCAGTTGTTATTCATGAAAAAAACACACCGCCTCCTTTCGTTTTCCCCCGAAGCCGCCGTCTGATCCTGCCACTGCATGGATAATCCACCGAGTTCTACGTGCATTGCATCATCATCCAGCCACGTTTCAGTAAGACATATAATATTGCAGCTTTTCAAGTCTCTGGACATTTGCTAATAGAACGGAGGGGAGCACCATTCGGTTTTATCTTAGCTTCATTTTTAATAGGTCTCAACGTCATGTCCCACGTTTATGCCTGCAGTGTTTTAGTAGCCCATGGATCAAAGGAATAGGGTCTGGTATGAACAGCTGAGTTGAAGTTGTATTTGAAGTTGAAATCAAGGTTAGTAACTGTCGATCTGTTATCCAGAAGTGCTTGGCGGTCATACGTGATAATAGTATGAACATTCTGTACAAAAAAAGTAAAGATAAACAAGATAAGTCACTATATAGCAAAATTGGGTTGGAACTCATAAGATGTCGCCCGTCTCCGTCGGCGCCATCTTTCATCTCTGGAACCATGGAAAGTTCAATGTAGGGTTGGGCAGTATCATATCGTCATACCGTCCTCTCATCTCGGGATTTACGGTATTACCAGGTTAGTACACAAAAAACTCAAAGCACATTGGACATCTATTACCAGAATTCTAACAAAATTACCACTAGTAATAGTGAATTTCCATGGAAGCTGCTAGCTAAATATGCTAACAAGCTCAAAAGAAAATAAATGAATTGCAAAGACAGTCAATCCAGCTCATAAAGTTTTACATACACTACATGACCAAAAATATGTGGACACCTGCTCATCGAACATCTCATTCCAAAATCATGGGCATTAGTTGTGATACAAACGTTACTGTATAAAAAACATATAACCTAAGTCTGCTCTGTTTCTTGCACAGGCTGCACACACTTCATCAGTCTCTCATTCGCAATTTCACAAACACTTGATAATATCACCCATCAGACTATGCTCAATTTAATCTGGTCATTACATATACAGAGCATTTGGAAAGTATTCAGACCCCTTCCGTTTTTCCACATTTTGTTACCTTACAGCCTTAATCTGAAATGGACTGAATACATTTTTTCCTCATCAGTCTACAAACAAAAACCCATAATGACAAAGCGAAAACAGGTTTTTAGAAATGTTAGCAAATGTATAATAATACAATTTTAAAAATACCTTATTTACGTAAGTATTCAGACCCTTTGCTATGAGACTCGATATTGAGCTCAGGTGCATCCTGTTTCCATTGATCATCCTTGATCAAGGTCCAAAGAACACAATGGCCTCCATCATTCTTAAATGGAAGAAGTTTGGAACCACCAAGACTCTCCCTACAGCTGGCCAACTGAGCAATCGGGGGAGAAGGGCCTTGGGTTCTTGGTCACCTCCCTGACCGTTGGTCACTCTGACAGAGCTCCAGAGTTCCTCTGTGTAGATGGGAGAACCTTCCAGAAGGACAACCATCTCTGCAGCACTCCACCAATCAGGCCTTTATGATAGAGTGGCCAGACAGAAGCCACTCTTCAGTAAAAGGCACATGACAGCCCGCTTGGAGTTTGCCAAAAGGCACCTAAAGGACTCTCAGACCATGAGAAACAATATTCTTTGGTCTGATGAAACCAAGATTGAACTATTTGGCCTGGATGCCAAGCATCACGTCTGAAGGAAGACTGGCACCATCCCTACGGTGAAGAATGGTGGTGGCAGCATCATGCTGTGGGGATGTTTTTCATCGGCAGGGACTGGGAGACTAGTCAGGATCGTGGGAAAGATGAACGCAGCAAAGTACAGAGATCCTTGATGAAAACCTGCTCCAGAGCGCTCAGGACCTCAGACTGGGGCAAAGGTTCCTCTTCCAACAGGACAACGACCCTAAGCACACAGCCAAGACAACGCAGGAGGGGCTTCGGGACAAGCCTCTGAATATCCTTGAGTGGCCCAGCCAGAGCCCAGACTTAAACCCAATCGAACATCTCTGGAGAGACCTGAAAATAGCTGTGTAGCGACGCTCCCCTTCCAACCTGACAGGGCTTGAGAGGATCTGCAGAGAAGAATGGGAGAACTCACCAAATGCAGGTGTGCCAAGCATGTAGCGTCATACCCAAGAAGACTCGAGGCTGTGGTCACTGCCAAAGGTGCTTCAACAAAGTTCTTAGTAAAGGGTCTGAATACTTATGTAAATGTGATATTTAATAGATTAGCAAAAATGTCTAAACTGGTTTTTGCTTTGTCATTATGGGGTATTGTGTGTAGATTGATGAGGAAAACAAACAATTTAATTAATTTTAGAATAAGGCTGTAACAAAATGTGGAAAAAGTCAAGTGGTGTGAATACTGTAATGAAACAGGCAGTGAGTAGGTCTCAAACCCTCAACCTTCTAGCCCGAAGTCGACTGTGCCCCAAAAGCATGCTCAAGCGGCAGAGTCGATATCTGCGCTTATAAACCCAGGGTCGTTACATTAGTAGGCTACAGTGCATTCAGAAAGTATTGTATGTGTGGAATCATTTTTGATTTTAGAATGGCCCACAAAAAAAAGTAATCCGTAGCCTGCACTCGAATAGCGGTTTAGCTTATAAGAACACATATTTCTGTAAGGCTATGAGCTCTCCAACCATGTTCCAGGGGTCATTGGCCTACAGGCCACTTCAGTTGTAATACAAACTGTAAGAAAGGTCATGCCTGTGCACTTGACTTTCCCCACAGTCCTGTTTTATCCCTTTCTCAGCTGTCTATCAGTCTCCTGGTTTCAGCCAATCGGTGTGCCCGGATGGACATTTGGACTCTCCCACTCTAGCCCAGAGTAGTTATCGTCTTCAGCCAATGAGGGCAGAAGTTTGGCTGGGGACCAAGTTTTCAGTTTGTTTTCTAGAAAAATTTGTGTGTGCATTCGCAATAACCACAAGATCACTTCTGATGTAAATGTGTGTGTGCAACTGTGTGGTGGTGACTAAGAGAATAAAAGTCTGGATATGGACACATCTGCCTGGTTGTTACCGGACCGCCTCTAGAGGGGTCAGACCAATGTAGAGTCCGCTTAAGTAACTAGCGGGTAAGGGCTCAGAAGCCAACTGCTCAGACGGCTCCAGTTAGCCCTTTTTACATGGTTCTTTGTACAGTGAGGGAAAAAGGTATTTGATCCCCTGCTGATTTTGTACATTTGCCCACTGACAAAGAAATGATCAGTCTATAATTTTAATGGTAGGTTTATTTGAACAGTGAGAGACAGAATAACAACAAAAAAATCCAGAAAAACGCATGTCAGAAATCTTATAAAATGATTAGCATTTTAATGAGGGAAATAAGTATTTGACCCCTCTGCAAAACATGACTTAGTACTTGGTGGCAAAACCCTTGTTGGCAATCACAGAGGTCAGATGTTTCTTGTAGTTGGCCACCAGGTTTGCACACATCTCAGGAGGGATTTTGTCCCACTCCTCTTTGCAGATCTTCTCCAAGTCATTAAGGTTTCGAGGCTGACGTTTGGCAACTCGAACCTTCAGCTCCCTCCACAGATTTTCTATGGGATTAAGGTCTGGAGACTGGCTAGGCCACTCCAGGACCTTAATGTGCTTCTTCTTGAGCCACTCCTTTGTTGCCTTGGCCGTGTGTTTAGGGTCATTGTCATGCTGGAATACCCATCCACGACCCATTTTCAATGCCTTTTCGTCCCTTTGATGCGGTGAAGTTGTCCTGTCCCCTTAGCAGAAAAACACCCCCAAAGCATAATGTTTCCACCTCCATGTTTGACGGTGGGGATGGTGTTCTTGGGGTCATAGGCAGCATTCCTCCTTCTCCAAACATGGCGAGTTGAGTTGATGCCAAAGAGCTCCTTTTTGGTCTCATCTGACCACAACACTTTCACCCAGTTGTCCTCTGAATCATTCAGATGTTCACTGGCAAACTTCAGACGGGCATGTGTATGTGCTTTCTTGAGCAGGGGGACCTTGCGGGCCCTGCAGGATATCAGTCCTTCACGGCGTAGTGTGTTACCAATTGTTTTCTTGGTGACTATGGTCCCAGCTGCCTTGAGATCATTGACAAGATCCTCCTGTGTAGTTCTGGGCTGATTCCTCACCATTCTCATGATCATTGCAACTCCTCGAGGTGAGATCTTGCATGGAGCCCCAGGCCGAGGGAGATTGACAGTTCTTTTGTGTTTCTTCCATTTGCGAATAATCGCAGCAACTGTTGTCACCTTCTCACCAAGCTACTTGGCGATGGTCTTGTAGCCCATTCCAGCCTTGTGTAGGTCTACAATTTTGTTCCTGACATCCTTGGAGAGCTCTTTGGTCTTGGCCATGGTGGAGAGTTTGGAATCTGATTGATTGATTGCTTCTGTGGACAGGTGTCTTTTATAAGGTAACAAGCTGAGATTCGGAGCACTCCCTTTAACCTGTTGGGGGTAGTGGGCAGTATTTGCACGGCCGGATAAAAAACGTACCCGATTTAATCTGGTTATTACTACTGCCCAGAAACTAGAATATGCATATAATTATTGGCTTTGGATAGAAAACACCCTAAAGTTTCTAAAACTGTTTGAATGGTGTCTGTGAGTATAACAGAACTCATATGGCAGGCAAAAACCTGAGAAGATTCCTTACAGGAAGTGACCTGTCTGACAAGTTCTTGTTCTTCTTGGCTCTCTTTAATGAAAACTGAGGATCTTTGCGGTAACATGACACTTCCTACTGCTCCCATAGGCTCTCAGAAGGCGGGAAAAAGCTGAATGATGTAATTCCAGCCACTGGCTGAAAAACATTAGCGCTTTTGGTAAGTGCTCTATCAGAGGACAATGGGACGGAGGCGCGTGCACGAGTCGACCCCATGTTTTTATTTTCTCTCGCTTTGAACCTAAACATGCTTTCCCGGTCGGAATATTATCGCTTTTTTACGAGAAAAATGGCATAAAAATTGATTTTAAACAGCGGTTGACATGCTTCGAAGTACGGTAATGGAATATTTAGAATTGTTTTGTCACGAAATGCGTCGTGCGCGTCACCCTTCTTTACCATTCGGATAGTGTCTTGAACGCACGAACAAAACAGAGGATATTTGAACATAACTATGGATTATTTTGAACCAAACCACATTTGTTATTGAAGTAGAAGTCCTGGGAGTGCATACTGACGAAGAACAGTAAAGGTAATAACATTTTTCTTATAGTAAATCTGACTTTGGTGAGGGCTAAACTTGGTGGGTGTCTAAATAGCTAGCCCTGTGATGCCGGGCTATCTACTTAGAATATTTTAAAATCGGACATAGCGAGTGCATAGAGGAGTTCTGTATCTATAATTCTTAAAATAATTTATGTTTTTTGTGAACGTTTATCGTGAGTAATTTAGTAAATTCACCGGAAGTTTGCGGTGGGTATGCTAGTTCTGAACGTCACATGCTAATGTAAAAAGCTGGTTTTTGATATAAATATGAACTTGATTGAACAAAACATGCATGTATTGTATAACATAATGTCCTAGGGTTGTCATATGATGAAGATCATCAAAGGTTAGTGCTGCATTTAGCTGTGGTTTGGGTTTATGTGACATTATATGCTAGCTTGAAAAATGGGTGTCTGATTATTTCTGGCTGGGTACTCTGCTGACATAATCTAATGTTTTGCTTTCGTTGTAAAGCCTTTTTGAAATCGGACAGTGTGGTTAGATTAACCTCTATGGGCTAGGCGGGACGAATTCGTCCCACCTACGTAACAGCCAGTCTAATCCAGTGGCGCGATTTTTGAATCGTTTGAAATACTATTACTTCAATTTCTCAAACATATGACTATTTTACAGCTATTTAAAGACAAGACTCTCGTTTATCTAACCACACTGTCCGATTTCAAAAAGGCTTTACAACGAAAGCAAAACATTAGATGATGTCAGGAGAGTGCCCAGCCAGAAATAATCAGACACCCATTTTTCAAGCTAGCATATAATGTCACCAAAACCCAAACCACAGCTAAATGCAGCACTAACCTTTTATGATCTTCATCAGATGACACACCTAGGACATTATGTTATACAATACATGCATGTCTGTTCAATCAAGTTCATATTTATATCAAAAAACAGCTTTTTACATTAGCATGTGACGTTCAGAAAAAGCATACCCCCCGCAAACTTCCGGGGAATTTACTAACAGTTTGCTAAATTACTCACGATAAACGTTCACAAAAAGCATAACAATTATTTTAAGAATTATAGATACATTACTCCTCTATGCACTCGATATGTCCGATTTTAAAATAGCTTTTCGGATGAAGCACATTTTGCAATATTCTAAGTACATAGCCCAGCCATCACGGCTAGCTATTTAGACACCCGGCAAGATTAGCCTTCACCATAATAACATTTCCTATAAGAAAAATGTTCTTACCTTTCCTGTTCTTCGTCAGAATGCACGCCCAGGACTTCTACTTCAATAACAAATGTAGGTTTGGTCCCAAATAATCCATAGTTATATCCAAATAGCGTCGTTTTGTTCGTGCGTTCTAGACACTATACGAATGGTAATCCACGGTCGTGCGCATGGCGCATGGCGTGACAAAAAATGTCTAAATATTCCATTACCGTACTTCGAAGCATGTCAACCGCTGTTTAAAACCAATTTTTATGCCATTTATCTCGTAGAAAAGCGATAATATTCCGACCGGGAATCTGCAATAAACTAAACAGCCGAATTAAAATACTCCACGGGGGCTAATCGCGCACGCGCCTCATTCCATTGTCACCTAATGGGACACTTGGATAAGGTGATAATCTGTTTCAGCCTGAGGCTGCCTCGTCAACCTTCATGATTTTCCCGGGTCCTGAGAGCCTATTGGAGCCCTGGGAATTGTCACGTTACAGCTAAGATCCTTACTCTTCAATAAACAGATGCAAGACGCACGACTCCTTGTCAAACAGGCCACTTCCTGCATGAAACCTTGTCAGGTTTTTGCCTGCCATAGGAGTTCTGTTATACTCACAGACACCATTCAAACAGTTTTAGAAACTTTAGGGTGTTTTCTATCCAAACCTGAACAATAATATGCATATTCTAGCTTCTGAGTTGGTGTAGGAGGCAGTTAAAAATGGGCACATATTTTTTCCAAAATTCTCAATACTGCCCCCTAGCCCAAACAGGTTAACGAGAGTCTTGTCTTTAAAATGGTGTAAAATAGTCATATGTTTGAGAAATTGAAGTAATAGCATTTCTAAGGTATTTGAATAACGCGCCACGGGATTCAACTGGCTGTTGAGTAGGTGGGACGATTTCGTCCCGCCGACCCTAGAGAGGTTAAGAGTGTGCTCCTAATCTCAGCTCGTTACCAGTATAAAATACACCTGGGAGCCAGAAATCTTTCTGATTGAGAGGGGGTCAAATACTTATTTCCCTCATTAAAATGCAAATCAATTTATAACATTTTTGACATGCGTTTTTCTGGATATTTTTGTTGTTATTCTGTCTCTCACTGTTCAAATAAACCTACCATTAAAATTATAGACTGATCATTTCTTTGTCAGTGGGCAAACGTACAAAATCAGCAGGGGATCAAATACTTTTTTTCCTCACTGTATCGCCGGATTCTGACCTGCTATAGTTGAGGTGCTCCGAAGAAGAGTCTGTGCGTCATGCCAAGAGACGACTATCACCACCCACCTCAGCCTATACTGCCACACAAAGCCGTTATGCATCTGAGGAAGATGAGCTGCGAGGCGCTACACACCTCTCTCATCTAAGAGACTACCAGCCCTGCTCCAGGCCCTGTCTGTGGTCATGGAGTGACCACCCTCTCCAGTTGGAAGCTGCAGAGGGAATACAAGGACCTGCGTCATGAGCAGGAAGAGATTAGGAGGGCGTACTCTAGGCCCTTCCGGCCTGAGTCAGTTTGTTTCCTGCCTACCTGGTAGATGTGAAGTGTCAAGGTTTTGAGTGTCCTTCCCCTTAAGTAGGTTTAGCCAATCCTGCCCCTGTGGTAGGTCTAGAGTTCCCTGCCTTCCTGGAAGGTTCAGTCTATCCTGCACGAGCCTGCTCCCCCAGTAGGCTCTCGGTTTCTGGCCTTCAGATTTCAGGTTTCTGGCCCTCAGTCTCTGGCCCTAGTTGCAGGCTCACACTGTTCTGGCTTACGTCCCTGGCCTGCTGCATTAGTACTAAGGCCCCAGTCCTCTACCATTCTGTCCACAGTCCCTTGCAGTAGTAGCATCTAAGTTTGCTGCACTGTCAGTCTCTAGGTATCCTACCAAGCTAGGCCCTGCGTTTGCTTTGCTTGCTCGGTTCGCGGCCCCCTGGCTTATCGGGTATGCAGCTCCCTATCCCACCAGGCTTGGAGCCCTCTTCCATACTAGACCTTAAGTTAGCTGTCCCGTTTGCAGGTCTGCAGTCTCCTGCCCTGCTTGGATATGGACACATCTGTCTGGTTCTTACTAGTGGGGTCAGACCAAAGTAGAGTCTGCTTAAGTCACTAGCAGATGAGAGCTCAGAAGTCAATTGCTCAGACAGCTCCAGCTAGCCGTTTTTACACAAACCTTATCAAACATATAGCTCTATTGGTTAGGCTACATGATCCAAGCATCTGTGATAAAAAAAAAAATGCATGTAGTGTTTCTTGCCCATGCTGGGCATCATTCACAAGTGCTAATATTCTCACCCATCAGACTATTCTCAATTTAATCTTGTCTTTACATATACTAAATAATATGTGTCAAATTAGTTTGGATTTATAATAGGCAGTTATCATGCACCTGTAGGAACAGGGGCAGGGTAAAAAAATTACGTCATCCGAATGTGCTTGAATAGCGAATGAAGGACGCTTTTCCAACGGTTTATTTTCATGCCAGCCGGGTAGGCTACTCCGGTTATAGAGCGAAGCAATATGCTTAATATTAGGAAAGTTGAGTTAAGCCTAGCCTATAGAAATCTGATGGGATCCTCCCCTTTTTAATAGAGGCAATCAAAACTCTTGTTTTCTAACGCAATTGCATAGCCTATAAAAAGGCTGTGCAACATGGGCTTATAGGAACACTTATTTCATTCCATGCATCAACCAGCTATGAGGAGCTGGCTCTCACTGTGCAACAGGTGATCCTATTCTGCTCAAACTCTGAATGCCAGGGCTGTCATGAAGTGTTTGATTTGATTTTCGATTGCATTTGCATTGATGTCAGAGTGATTAGAGCGACAACAGCGCGCTGAGTACTTATCAAGTGGTATTTGACTGTGGTTATAACTCCTGTGTGGTGGTAATAAGGTCACCGTAACAGCCCTAGTTTTGAATGACCTCCCAAGGTACCTGGGGCCTCAGACTAGTAGCGGACATTGAGGTATCAGTCTCATTGCAAACGCAGCCTGTGCTCTTCCATGTCTAACATTATGAAAGGTGTGTTCACAGTCAGCAGTGTCGTCCACGATTTTCACAGTCATGTCAGGGGGAAAAGAGATGCTGTGTCAGTACAGTGTCTGGAGTTTTGAGGAGGGTTGTTTGATGTCCTGCTCATACTCTGTCTTGGTTAGCAAGACTTACAGCAACACCATCCACAAGGCAGAGGTCAGTGTGCCACCTGAGAGGGGAGCAAGTGAGGGCACAAACTTGTGCTCAAGCAATCATATGGAGGATTTTCAAGTTAGCAGTACAGAGAGGTTAGCAGGGAGTGATCTGGGTGTAGCACACATCAAGATGTTACACCAGATCGTACTCCCTTGCTGCTGGCCACCACTATTCAATTCAATTCAAATAACTTTATTTATAAACCCCTGAGAAACCCTTCAGATAACACCCATCCACATTGGTTCAGGAGACTAGTTTTAGTAGAGAATCCTCAGCCCACCAGATAAGTGCTGTGGGGTCGCTGTGTGCTGCTATTGCGTCACTACCAAGGGGGTAGCGGAGACTGTATTTTTAGAAGGGAATGGGCATATTCTAAACGCAGCAAAAAAAGAAACGTCCTCTCACTGTCAACTGCGTTTATTTTAAGCGAACTTAACATGTGTAATTATTTGTAGGGCCTCGGTGTAACGCTCATTCCTTCAACGATAAACGCGAATCCGACCATCACCCCCTGGTGAGACAAAACCGCGACTCGTCAGTGAAGAGCATTTTTTTGCCAGTCCTGTCTGGTCCAGCGACAGTGGGTTTGTGCGCATAGGCGATGTTGTTGCCAGTGATGTCTGGTGAGGACCTGCCTTACAACAGGCCTACAAGCCCTCAGTCCAGCCTCTCTCAGCCTATTGCGGACAGTCTGAGAACTGTTCACGCAGATGAGCAGTGACCCTGGGCATCTTTCTTTTGGTGTTTTTCAGAGTCAGTAGAAAGGCCTCTTTAGTGTCCTATGTATTCATAAGTGTGACCTTAATTGCCTATCGTTTGTAAGATGTTAGTGTCTTAATGTCCGTTCCACAGGTGAATCTTCATTAATTGTTTATGGTTCATTGAACAAGCATGGGAAACAGTGTTTAAACCCTGTACAATGAAGATCTGTGAAGTTATTTGTATTTTTACGAATTATCTTTGAAAGACAGGGTCCTGAAAAAGGGCCATTTCATTTTTTGCTGAGTTTATGAACGTACAGCGTCAAGTGCTCTGCTCGCTTGCGTATGCTTGGATTATTGTGTCCATTCTATTTTTAGACTTAGTGTGCATGTATGAAAGGGGGGTGTTTTTTTTCTAGCTAAAGCGTGGTGCAAGCGGTCTATGTGAAGGTTGCTGGTGGTACATAAGTGACAGGCATCTGTATAATTGTCAATTGATTCTAGTTGTTGAAAGATTACCGGTTGTTTTCTGTTATGGCATTTTCTGGGTAGCATCTTGCAGGAAACTTGCTTCACTCAATCTGGGAAAACTACTAAACCATTATTAGAAAGATGATGGTGTTCGGTTGAGGAACAGTGTTGATTTACACTGTTCAGTAGAAAAGATGGAGGAAGAAAGACTCAGATGAGTAACTAAAGTAATTACCTGTTTGATAGGGACGTTTGCTATGATGGTGCTCTCCGTTCCCCATAAGTACCTGTGTGAACCATCAGTGCACCAGACTAGAGCTGTGGTGGTCACGAAATCTTGTCACGGTATTTCACCGTTAATTAACAAACACATTTAGCATCTCCTGGCTTCCACAGAGCCTACAAGCCACTGATGCAGACCTTTGGAACATCTACATTTTTTAAAGTCTAATAAATCCATGTAACATAGCCTACAACTTCACAATAAATCTATTATTTATTTTAGACAGGTCTAAAGAAACATGATATGAAGAAAATGTAGTCCATTTCAGAAGAACAGAATAGCATTCTCTGATCTGGCTATACCATATGGCTGTGGGCTACAATAGTTCATTTAGCACACAAGATTTGGTTACAATTCCGTGGCATTATTTTATAGTATGAAGAATACAATTGAACAAAGCTGAATAAAATAGACAGGATATTTTCTCCAAACGATTTGAGGGAGTGTTCACATGCGGCTATTCTGTGTTGAGCGGTTAACAAAGAAACTGGTACTCATATATGCTTAATTTAGAGTTATTAATGTAACTTTAGTTGTTCTGCAAATGTTGGGCTATATGTTTAGATGTTTTAATACATTGTAAGGCTGCATGATGCAACTACTGAAGATTTGAAAAAAGTTGCTTGAAAGGCATGAGCTCTGCTTTGTTTCTTGCGCCGGCTGTACCACTTCGTCAGTCTGTCATTCACATTTTGAGAAGCACTTGATAATGCCTCAAATTTCCCGGCGGCATCCCCTTTTTGTGGCCATAATGTACCCTAAAAAAATGTATGCCTTCTCCCTAAATGCTGCCCGCTCTGAGGCACCTCTCATCTCACTCACACAGCTCTCCATCAAGTGATTGGGTCTTTCTCACAGGCTACAAGACGCATATTGAAGATATTGGAACAACTGCCCACATTTACTTTTCGTCAGCCAAATAGATGAGTAGGCCTTACGAACAGCAAAAGCACTAACCTATGCCAATCTACTATCCCCCATAGTACAAAAGTTGACCTATTCTGTGCAATAAATAAATATTCCAGACATAGTCTGGGACAGTTGTGGGATGCGATAGATCCCAAATTAGTACTACCACTAGCATTAAAAAAAGGTTTAAAAGCAACGAGGCTGATGCAACACCTCCAAACATTTAGCTTTTAAATGTTGGTAAACTATTATGCTATTTCTTCACATAATAAGCGTAGCAAAGCTCACATGGCAGTAGGCTTTTAGCACGAATGTTCCATTAGCGGGAAAACAGCATTATCAAAAGTGACCAGAAATGCCATTATACATGTCATTATTTTATTATAAAGGTGCATTTTTATGGTGAAAACTATCTTTCCTAAACTTGAAGCTTACACTCAGTATGCCAGTTAGGCTCTACACTCGTTGTAAAGCAGATGATTGTGCTTCATTTTAAGAAGTAATTTGGCCACTTTAGTTGTGATACAAACCTTTATCAAAACATGTAGGCCTATGGGCTAGGCTACATGAGGTGTGCGACTAGGATTACAAAAAGTCACAAACAAAAGGCATTGTTTCTTGCGTTAAGCTGGGCATCATTCACAAGTGATAATATATAATTCACAAGTGATAGACTAATATTGTCACCCATCACACTATTCTTGATTTAATCTTGTCTTTACATATACTAAATAATATATGTGTGAAATTCGTATTTATTTAGGGTGGACCATTATCATACACCTGTCCCGAAATAAGGGCAGGGGGAAAAATACATGTCATCTCTGCACTTAAATAGTGAATGGAGGATGCTT
Organism: Salmo salar; assembly: GCF_965601325.2. NCBI lineage: Eukaryota > Metazoa > Chordata > Actinopteri > Salmoniformes > Salmonidae > Salmo > Salmo salar. The sequence goes on along the minus strand of NC_138314.1, from coordinate 19,363,957 downwards.
TTCCTGTGGTTCATTTTCATGCCATCCAGGTAGACTTGTACTCCTGTTGTTAAGATAAGCAATGTGCTTAATATTAGGGAAGTTGAGAAATAAATATAGTAGGCCTAGCCTATAGAAAGCTAATGGGATCCTCCTCTTTTTAATAGAGGCCATCACTCTGTTTTCTCACACAATTGCATAGCCTATAGAAATGTTGCACAACATGAGCTCATGGGCTCCCATGAAGTGTTTGATTAGATTTTCGATTACATTTTCTTTGATGTCAGAGTGATTATAGGGACAAGAGAGTGCTGAGTACCAGGCAGTTAGCAAGTTTGGTAGGCTACTAATGACCATCAGCAGCATCAGAGCATGGAGAAGCCTAATTACCGTGACTAAAAAGTAACGTGGAATTTGACTGTCTTCATGACTCATGACCGCCGGTGTGGCGGTAATACGGTCACCACTACAGCCCTATTCCAGTCTCTCTCTCCAGCCTGTCTGTTTAATGCACAGAAAGGTTTTAGAGGAGTTTGACCTTACTGGTGTGTTAGTTTGTGAGTGTGTCTTTTGCAGGAGGCTCTGAAAATTGGGTAGAGACTGGGAGAGGGCATTAAATAGATTGTTGAAAGAGACATTGACAGAGGGAGAAGATGGGAAGGGAGCAGAAGAGTAACTGTGATAGAGAAGGAGAGGCTTCCCTCTCCCCCATCTCTGAGTGGTGAAGCGAGAGGCTCATGAGTCTTGTATGTTGATGGCTGTGTGGCAGACAGTGAGGCAGGCTGGGCTATATTAGCATGTGTCAGCACAATCCCTTTCTGCAGCATCATCATTGCTGCCCACAGGGTCCCGTCAGGTCCCCCTGGACAGAGCCACGCCGTGGCAGTGCACCGGCATGTCGGAATCTCTCTATCCATCTCTCTTTCTCTCATACACTCATACCTTATCACTCACTCACTCACTTTTTCTGACTGCAGAGGTCTGTAGGGACAAGGACACAGGGGCCCTTCTCTCCTCTGTCTTGACTGCTGAACAGTCAGCAGTGGGTTTTTGAGCATGGCAGAATACTGTATGTTTCTGTCAGTGTGCTTGTTACAGAATTCAAGACTGCATTAGCATCTGTGGGCGTGAGAGGGTGTGTTTCATCAAATAGCACTAGAGAAGTAGGCCTAAATTTGTCCATTTGGGTGGTGACTCAAATACTTCGGCTACAGTCCAAACACGTTATTTTTACGCCCTTGCCCATCCACTTTCCCTTAGGGGAATCCCCATCGAAACCAGATGCAGTTAGATTGCCATCTTAAGTGGAGGTCCAATTTACTAACGTTGCCCCCTCAGCCCTCGATTTAGCTTGAGGGAGCGAGTGAACAACTTTGGTTCACTCGCAATATGACCCACAACTCAATACAAACTGTAGTCACATGTCAAACTCTGGTGGCCGCAAAGTGTCAAATTTGATTAAAAAAAGGCTGCATTTTCGGCATGTCAGAAAGTGTGAAGCTAGCTTGCTAAAATATATACACACACATTGATTTTAGTGTTGGAAAATTGGCTTAGTCTCGTAGTGAGGAGACTATAAAATGTTGCTAGATTCATTGGAATAAATGACCAAACTATAGAACTAGCTAGCCAGCTATGGGTAACTGTAGCTATCTACCTGACATGAGTCCTAGCTAGATATGTTAGCTTACTAGGTAACATTACATTAATAGCTTTAGGTTGGTTGTTTTTAAGGTCACCTTCATGGACGTTGCCTCTCCGATCATAACTCTCCCTAGCTTGGGCAAGGGACATTTAAGGTACACTCGGATGTGACGATGTAAAACGTAATTCAAGGGCTGAGGGTTTCGGGCCGAGGGCTGTCTACTTTGAGTTTAAAACGCAGCCTTAATCTTTCACACACTCTCCTCTGTGTAGATTTCCCCCTGTTCCACTTCCCCTAGATAACATCTAAACAGTGTCTGCCTTATTCTGCCCCTAAACAGCAGGAAGCAGATTGTACAGTCAACTTTCCTGCCAGTTCTTGACTATGGTGACATCATTTACCAGAATACAGCAGCCTTTGGATGCCGTCTACCATCGTGCCCTTTGCTTTATCACAGGGGACAGTTTTAATAAGCATCACTGCATCCTGTATCAAAAGGTTGGCTGGTCCTCATTAAAGTCCTATAGATCCCTTCACTATTCCCATTTGTGTTTACGAAGTTCTACTACAGTCGTGGCCAAAAGTTTTGAGAATGACACAAATATTAATTTCCACAAAGTTTGCTGCTTCAGTGTCTTTAGATATTTTTGTCAGATGTTACTATGGAATACTGAAGTATAATTACAAGCATTTCATAAGTGTCAAAGGCTTTTATTGACAATTACATGAAGTTGATGCAAATAGTCAATATTTGCAGTGTTGACCCTTCTTTTTCAAGACCTCTGCAATCCGCCCTGGCATGCTGTCAATTAACTTCTGGGCCACATCCTGACTGATGGCAACCCATTCTTGCATAATCAATGCTTGGAGTTTGTCAGAATTTGTGGGTTTTTGTTTGTCCACCCACCTCTTGAGGATTGACCACAAGTTCTCAATGGGATTAAGGTCTGGGGAGTTTCCTGGCCATGGACCCAAAATATCGATGTTTTGTTCCCCGAGCCACTTAGTTTTCACTTTTGCCTTATGGCAAGGTAATCCATCATGCTGGAAAAGGCATTGTTTGTCACCAAACTGTTCCTGGATGGTTGGGAGAAGTTGCTCTCGGAGGATGTGTTGGTACCATTCTTTATTCATGGCTGTGTTCTTAGGCAAAAATGTGAGTGAGCCCACTCCCTTGGCTGAGAAGCAACCCCACACATGAATGGTCTCAGGATGCTTTACTGTTGGCATGACAGGACTGATGGTAGCGCTCACCTTGTCTTCTCCGAACAAGTTTTTTTCCGGATGCCCCAAACAATTGGAAAGGGGATTCATCAGAGAAAATGACTTTATCCCAGTCCTCAGCAGTCCAATCCCTGTACCTTTTGCAGAATATCAGTCTGTCCCTGACGTTTTTCCTGGAGAGAAGTGGCTTCTTTGCTGCCCTTCTTGTGCAAAGCAATGATGACGGCACGTGTTTCCTTGCAGGTAACCATGATTGACAAATTAAGAACAGTGATTCCAAGTACCACCCTCCTTTTGAAGCTTTTGAAGTGATCTCCAGCCTTGTCCTCGTCAACACTCACACCTGTGTTAACCTCTTACATCTAGACGTTCTGCTAGCAGAACACCTGCTCCAATATCCAATGATAGGCGTGGCGCGAATTACAAATTCCTCAAAAATACAAAAACTTAAATTTTTCAAACATATGACTATTTCACAGCATTTTAAAGACAAGACTCTCCTTTATCTAACCACACTGTCCGATTTCAAAAAGGCTTTACAGCGAAAGCAAAACATTAGATTATGTCAGCAGAGTACCCAGCCAGAAATAATCAGACACCCATTTTTCAAGCTAGCATATGTCACAAAAACCCAGAAGACAGCTAAATGCAGCACTAACCTTTGATGATCTTCATCAGATGACACACCTAGGACATTATGTTATACAATACATGCATGTTTTGTTCAATCAAGTTCATATTTATATCAAAAAACAGCTTTTTACATTAGCATGTGACGTTCAGAACTAGCAAACTTCCGGGGAATTTACTAACAATTTACTAAATTACTCACGATAAACGTTCACAAAAAGCATAACAATTATTTTAAGAATTATAGATACAGAACTCCTCTATGCACTCGATATGTCCGATTTTAAAATAGCTTTTTGGTGAAAGCACATTTTGCAATATTCTAAGTACATAGCCCAGCCATCACGGGCTAGCTATTTAGACACCCGGCAAGTTTAGCCTTCACCAAAATCAGATTTACTATAACAAAAATGTTATTACCTTTGTTGTCTTCGTCAGAATGCACTCCCAGGACTGCTACTTCAATAACAAATGTTGATTTGGTCCCAAATAATCCATCGTTATATCCGAATAGCGGCGTTTTGTTCGTGCGTTCCAGAAACTATCCGAAATGGTAAATCAGGGTCGTGCGCATGGCGCAATTCGTGACAAAAAAATTCTAAATATTCCATTACCGTACTTCGAAGCATGTCAACCGCTGTTTAAAATCAATTTTTATGCAATTTTTCTCGTAAAAAAGCGATAATATTCCGACCGGGAATCTCCTTTTCGGCAAACAGAGGAAAAATCACAAAGACGGGGGCGGCCAGTGCACGCGCCTAAGCCCACAGTCCCTTGATCGGCCACTTGAGAAAGGCGATAATGTGTTTCAGCCTGGGGCTGGAATGACGACATTCAGGTTTTTCCCGGGCTCTGAGAGCCTATGGAAGACGTAGGAAGTGTCACGTTAGAGCAGAGATCCTTTGTAATAGATAGAGATGGCAAAGAAGTTCAAGAAATGGTCAGACAGGCCACTTCCTGTAAAGGAATCTCTCAGGTTTTGACCTGCCATTTGAGTTCTGTTATACTCACAGACAGCATTCAAACAGTTTTAGAAACTTTGGAGTGTTTTCTATCCAAAGCCAATAATTATATGCATATTCTAGTTACTGGGCAGGAGTAGTAACCAGATTAAATCGGGTACGTTTTTTTATCCAGCCGTGAAAATACTGCCCCCTAGCCATAGCAGGTTAACGAGAGAATCACTGACATGATGTCAGCTGGTCCTTTTGTGGTAGGGCTGAAATGCAGTGGACATTTTTTGGGGGGATTCAGTTCATTTGCATGGCAAAGAGGGACTTTCCAATTAATTGCAATTCATCTGATCGCTCTTCATAACATTCTAGAGTATATGCAAATTGCCATCATACAAACTGAGGCAGCAGACTTTGTGAAAAGTAATATTTGTGTCATTCTCAAAACTTTTGGCCACGACTGTACACAAGCTTCTGACTTACCTAACTTCGTTGTTGAAGTATGAAAACATGAGTTACCAAACCTGTTCAACTCTTGAGGTTCCTTGGGTCTGGACTGCATTGGGTAAGTCCGCCTTCAGTTTTAATGACTCCAATTTTTGGAATAACCTGCAGAACTCCCTGCGTCTTGATTCCCTGGTGCCGCTAGGGCAATTTAGTCTTTTATGTTGAATTTGTTAATTGAGAATACATTTGTTTTGATTAAATATTAAAATGTATTGTGTTGAAATTGTAACCTCTAGTTTTTTTATTATTGGTATGTTCGTGTTGAGTTTTCCCATTTGAAAGTTAGACCTGGTCTCAATGAGCTATCCTGATTTTTAAAATGAATAATAAGAAAATAAATATTTTTACCAGTATGCAGCCTCCCTTGCTATAGGCTATTTAATTAAATCTCTTAAACAATGGCTCTCACAACCCCAATCATTATCCCGGCTTGTGCCTGAATTGAATCAGTCCTGCTGCTGCTGTGTTGACCGACATTGGTCGCAATGGACCGTTTCATCATTATGAGTTTGACTATAAGAGCACTAGAGCATGGAGTTATCAAAATCGATTTCACAATTTTTGTTTCCACATCAATGCTCAATATTACAAAGCTGCAGGGATTAGATCATGTGTTTTGGCACAGTGGAACCAGGCTAAAGGGTGATTGAAAGGTATTGTTGGGCAATTCCACAGTAACGGAATTGCGCTGAGACTTTGTTTTTATGAGCGCTTATGTCCGCTTTTTCGCTGAGATTTTTCACTATAAAACTTAATGCCAAACAAATAACATTAATTTGAAAGTTTTTAACAAACCATACGACTCTATGCACAATGACTACTTTTAACAATTTACACTAAACATTTTACAAAAACACATTTGGAAGAACTGTGCAGATGCAAAGTTTGGTAACAAAATTTAAGTAAAATCTCCCTCAGTTTATGTGACGTTTTCCAAAACACTGTTAAATATCTGCTCTGAATTAAGATTCAAAGATGTTTGCAGAAAGAATGGGGTTTCGGCTATGACATGTCACCTTGACTTAGAGAAAATATATTTTGGTTATTGAACTTAAATTTCACTGAATTAAATTATATTTTATTTAATTCAAATTTAAAATCGCAATTCTGTATCCTGTTTACTATTTCAATTAAAATTCAAGAATTTAAATGGAATTTGAGGCATTCTCAATTTGAGGCATTCTCATTTCTGATTTGAGCCCAACTCTGGTTTGGGCTGGACCAAAAGTCTACATCTGTGGACCTTGAAATTAAAACCGGGGTGGGACGTGCCAAAAAACGACTTTGGTGGATGTTGAAATCAAGGCCAAATGTTTTCTGAGATTCCTTTTTGATCCGTTTGACCAGAAATCAAAGCCTATGCTTATTCCTTAACATTAAGGATAGAAAATGCTTGGAAAATGTATATATGCCTTATCTTTAAAAATATATATACTCTTAGCTTTTATTTGACACCAGATTTGACATGCTCCTATGGACTTCACATGTTGGTGCTCATGGGTCCTTTTACATTGAAATGACCTGTTCAGCTTCAGGCGTGTCAGCATGATGAGTGGTGGTCTGTATTCGATTCTCTATCTACAGTAACGTTATCTCCCAAAAAACGGGGCATGTCCTTCTGCACCCCCCCGGGCTCCCTCCTGTGCCCCTGCCTCCTCTGTAGGCCTCTCTAGCCTACTTTTATCTCCAGTGTTTCCCAGGAGATTGGTTATTTTAAGCGGAGCACGATGTTCCGCTCTGCTTTTGTGGATGTGTCGTCCCATCTAGAGCAGGCCGCGGTGTGGAGAATAGAAAGAAATAGCGGAGGAGGAGAGTGGAGGAAGAGATTTAAAACTGCACAGCTCCACCACCCTCCCACACTGTTAGCCAGTGCTGCCTGCCTCTCAATCACTGTTAAGTATTGATGTAGAAGTGTTTATGTTGACCTGGATGGGTCCCCTCCATGTCCTCTGTATTCTAGTGGTGCGTCACTCACCTTTAACGGGTTAGGTGGGGGGGTGAGAGGTTGGTGGGAGCTCTCGACCGGTCGAGGACCTGAGCGTGGCAGGCGGCGTCACTAGGAGCCTCTCTCAAAGCCAGCCTTTGTTCAGTGGATGAGTGACGCAGTGGGAATATTAGCGTGATTAGATGGAATGGCTGAGAGCCAGAGAGGACCACAGTTGCTGCTATTGGGGGGATTGCTATGGTTATGCAATGCTGGGGTAATCACTAGTGGATGACCATGGGCTGCCAGTGTCAGGCCTGCTCTGTGCTCTGCTCTCTCTCTCCCTAGGTTAGGCTTCAGGAGAATAGGGAAAAGAGATTGGATCAGTGGAAACAGTCGAAGGCAGTGAATACAGATCCTGGAGACTAACTGGAGGGTATGATAATACATAATCAGTGATTGCATTATATAGACAATTTAGTTACAATTCAGTTGGATTATTGACACATGGTTGCCAGTGAGGACCTGGAATGAGGAACTGTGTTTTGACCAGAGCTCAGTGTTCTGTTTCTGTGTAGTCATCAGGTGTTGTTCTGCCCTAAGGGTCCAGGTAGATACAGTACACTCTGTCTCAGTCTTCGGCTACATTGTTAAAAAAAGAACATTATGATCCACATAGTAATGACTGTTAAGCAGCATACATGCATAAGGGGCTCTAAGGTAGTTATGCAATGCCCCCCACTTCCAGCAGGTGTAATCCCTCTTATGCTGAATGAGCCCCCTATGTGATCGAGCAACAGGTCTGGGAGAGAGGCTGAGGTGACTGTTGCTGAGGCGTTTAGAGGCTTGGCTGTTCTCCACACTCTGGTCATGTGTGGCGGTCAGGTGCGTGCCCTCGCCCTCTGGCTCTGGGCTGGGGTATATAACAACTGAGCCCAGGGTTGGGGGGGCCTTCCTGGGATCTGAGTGCAGGCAGACCACTGTTGGATGGAGTGGAGTTTCTAATCTCCCTCAGAAAGGAGCTGTGGATCTGAGCGAACGACACCGCTCCATACTGAGCGAATACCCCCGGAGACTCCATCTTTCCTTTCATCCATTTCTGTCTATCTGGGTGTGAGCCAGTTGAGAATGACATTTTATGTCCTTAGTTGTGAAAATAGAGGGATTTCACTGCCTAAGGCGAAGGACTGTTTTTGAATACAGGTATTTTTGGTTAGGATTTTGAACTTTTGTTCTTTGCAGCCGCACTGTTGTAGCCTTGAGGCATGGTTCTGTTATTTGTGGATTCTTTTTGTGGAATCTGCTTTAAGAAAGTTCATAGGCCGTGGATTTTATTTTCTTTGTGTGTTTTACGAGGTCTGTTTTTCAAGACCCACTGCTGGCTAACTTTACCCACTACCACCTAGAAGCTGTTGATTTTACATTTGAGTAATTTAGCAGACGCTCTTATCCAGGGCGACTGACAGCAGTGAGGGCTTACGTTTTCATACTTTTTCGTACTGGTCCCCCGTGGGAACTGAACCCACAACTCTGGCGTTGCAAGCGCCATGCTCTACCCACTGAGCCACACGGGACAAGATCATCAGTTGCTGTTAACTGTTCATCTATGTTACCATTATGTCTCTCCTTTCGTCCACAGGCACCACCGATGAGGACGCCAGCAGTGAATTGACGAGCCACACATAAAGCCCCCCAGTCCCTCCCACCTCCAGCCCCCCTCCCCCCCCTCTGTCCCCCCCCCCCCCTCCTTCTGACCCCTCTCCCCCCACCCCAGACTCACCATGCTGATCAAGGAGTATCGGATCCCAATGCCAATGAGCGTGGACGAGTACCGCATCGCCCAGCTCTACATGATCCAGGTGTGTGGACTTGTACTAGACATGTTTTAATTGGACTTTATCAGAGGAAGGGCTTTGACACTAGCAGGAAGTCAGGCTGATCAGTCATTTCTAACAAATGGGGTTGAGCTCCAGAGCCATTGATTCTGGGCCAGTGCCGTAAACGCATTGTAAACCTCAGCAAAGTGAACAGAGACGTAAGCCACATGATGGGTTGTTAACAATCTGAGGCAGGCAGGAAAGGGATGGAGGAGGGATGGCGTTAAATTGTCCAGTTGGATCAGTGACCCACAGTTACGTGTCCCCCTGACCTCAGCCTTCTCTGTGCTGCCTCGCTCTCTCGCTGGTGTGAAGTTTCCGTGACCATGGTAACCATGACATCAGCAGCGTGCCGGCAGTCAGGTTTTGTTCCAGAGAGAGAGGGGGAGAGTGCGGCGTGAGAGAGAAGAAACAGTGGGGAGAATGGGGGGAAAACGGGAAGAGTAGGAGAGAGATACAGAGGGGGAGAGAAGAGGGAAGAAACAGAGAGAAAAATATTTTGGGCAGAGTAGAAGGCAGTGTGGCTACCCTGTCTTCATTAGTGTATGTGGCTAGGCAACCCCAGGCAGCATGCTGGTCCCTGACTCATCCCCAGTGTAAGCATAGTGGCTGAAGCCTGCCTGGGCCTCTCAGTAGAATTTAAACTCTTCTCTGTACTGTATGAGTATCGTCACTCCAGCCGGCCAGACTTCTCCTGACTCCATGTTCCACACTGCTGTCTCTCATTTATCTTCATACCTAATCACTCTGCCTCCTTAATTGATAGTTAATTGTGAATTCATTATCGCGACTTACATTTGCAAAGATATCACAAATGCAGGGTGTAAGTGAAATTAAGTCGGCACTCTCTCTCGCCCTCTTCCTCCCCCCTCCCGCGTTTAATCACAACCCGTAGTTTTGCTCTTTCAGGAAAGTGAGAACCTTCTCAACAGGAAATATGTCTCCCTGATTTGATACCATATGGCATGTACCAGGATATAATGCTGTCCTCCAGTCAATACAGCCAGCCAGGAAGTTGTGAGGAAGCTGAACAGAAAGTAGAGCTGAGCGATTTAACCAACATTTCGGTTAACTAATTGACTGATGTCGGTTAAATTATTTGAATTCCATTATTTCTTTTTCTTCTGTGAGCTCGATGTGCACACTGGGCTGCAGTTTTCCTAGAGATAAATCCGAACATGCTCGAACTGTGCGATGTAGTAGTTTCCAGCAGGCCAATGTTCTACATAGTTTAGCACAGAAAACGGGATCATTAACTACTATGTCCATAATCCGCGGCTACATGTCCGGCCTATGTTTATTTTACGCCTGCTACGTAAGAGGCATAAGAATGCGCGATAAAGAGGGGTACGTAGAGAGCAGTTGCTCTACAAGGTATTCAGCAGTCAAAATAGTAGGCTTTATTTACTTTGACGAACTACTAAAATAGTGATTTTTGTCAGACAGCATAGGCAGCCGCTCTTTGGAGATGAGATGATGACTTGGAATGAAATAATAAAGTTATCAAATACAACAAACACAATATTTTATCAAGGTAGGCCTTCAGTAACATGAATAACTGATGGTTAATAAGTGATAACCAGTCACTACCATCAGGGACTTTTTAAAATGGTTTTATTCTGTGTTACAGCATTCAACCCACATAATGCATAGTGCGTTTAATGTAAAAAAAATAATAATACCGAAACTTACCTCAAAAAACACAAGTCACTTCGCACCAACAGATTAGTTTAATGACAGACTGTCCTCTATATTTAGTCCTTCCTGAATAGCTTCATATAATGTAGCTTCCTTCCTGAATGTAATTCTTCCTGACTAACTCTTTCTGTTTGGGTTTAACTCCTGGAAGCCTGTCAAAACCATGAGGAAAGACACTGAAATAGCAATGAATTACCCCTGCCTGCATGCCCTTCCTCTTCCTCTTGCTTTGTTTCAGTTTTGTTAGAGACCCTTTATGGTTGACACACAGATCCAACCAGAACATTAGGCCTATTCCCACTGGGCACTGACGTCTGTTCAACGTCTAGTTTTTACATTTGGTTGAACTGTCAACTAATGTGAATTCAACGTCAAATCAACTAAAATATTCACCATGTCATTGGATTAAGGTAAAAGGTTGGGTGAAAAAAAGACAATTCCCTTACGCTGATGACGTTTTGCAAATCCAATCAGTTTTCCATGTTGATTCAACGCCATCATATTGAACGTTTTAGTTGAAATGATGTAGAACCCATGTTGATTCAACCTGTTTCTGGTTAATGGGTTCCTTCAGCTTTACATTTCAATTTGAGTCATTTAGCAGACGCTCTTATCCAGAGCAACTTACAGGAGCAATTAGGGTTAAGTGCCTTGCTTAAGGGCACATCGACGGATTTTTCACCTATTCGGCTTCGAACCAGCGACCTTTCGGTTACTGGCCCAGCACTCCTAACCGTTAGGCTACCTGCCATATTTTTTATCTTCCTGATGGTTTCTTGTGAGATGCAGAGCACCAAGAGCCAACCTCTAGCAGGAGAGCAGGATTGATACTGGCCAGTGGCACGCAGGCTCGCAGGCCACAGGCACCTGTCAGCAGGCTAATGAAGTGCCTTGCATGTGTGTGTGGGTGTATACACACTACAGTATGTCCGTTTGTGTAAGCGTCTGGCTGTGGGCGTGTGTGTGTGTGCAGCTGTGCGTACATTGGCCTATACTGTATGCGTTGCGGAGTGTTTTTGAGCATCTGCTTGTGTGTGTACAAAACATTATGAACACCTTCCTAATATTGAGTTGCACCCCCTTTTGTCCTCAGAACAGCCTCAATTCGTCAGGGTGTGGACTCTACAAGGTGCCGAAAGCGTTCCACAGGGATGTTGACACCAATGCTTACCACAGTTGGCTGGATGTCCTTTGGGTGGTGGGCCAGTCTTGATACCCATGGAAACCCTGTTTACATTTACATTTAAGTCATTTAGCAGACGCTCTTATCCAGAGCGACTTACAAATATATGCATTCACCATATGATATCCAGTGGAACAACCACTTTACAATAGTGCATCTAAATCTTTTAAGGGGGGGGGGGGGGTGTTAGAAGGATTACTATATCCTATCCCAGGTATTCCTTAAAGAGGTGGGGTTTCAGGTGTCTCCGGAAGGTGGTGATTGACTCCGCTGTCCTGGCGTCGTGAGGGAGCTTGTTCCACCATTGGGGTGCCAGAGCAGCGAACAGTTTTGACTGGGCTGAGCGGGAACTGTGCTTCCTCAGAGGTAGGGAGGCGAGCAGGCCAGAGGTGGATGAACGCAGTGCCCTTGTTTGGGTGTAGGGTCTGATCAGAGCCTGAAGGTACGGAGGTGCCGTTCCCCTCACAGCTCCGTAGGCAAGCACCATGGTCTTGTAGCGGATGCGAGCTTCAACTGGAAGCCAGTGGAGAGAGCGGAGGAGCGGGGTGACATGAGAGAACTTGGGAAGGTTGAACACCAGACGGGCTGCGGCGTTCTGGATGAGTTGTAGGGGTGAATGGCACAGGCAGGGAGCCCAGCCAACAGCGAGTTGCAGTAATCCAGACGGGAGATGACAAGTGCCTGGATTAGGACCTGTGCCGCTTCCTGTGTGAGGCAGGGTCGTACTCTGCGAATGTTGTAGAGTATGAACCTACAGGATCGGGTCACCGCCTTGATGTTAGTAGAGAACGACAGGGTGTTGTCCAGGGTCACGCCAAGGTTCTTAGCACTCTGGGAGGAGGACACAATGGAGTTGTCAACCGTGATGGCGAGATCATGGAACGGGCAGTCCTTCCCCGGGAGGAAGAGCAGCTCCGTCTTGCCGAGGTTCAGCTTGAGGTGGTGATCCATCATCCACACTGATATGTCTGCCAGACATGCAGAGATGCGATTCGCCACCTGGTTATCAGAAGGGGGAAAGGAGAAGATTAATTGTGTGTCGTCTGCATAGCAATGATGATAGGAGAGACCATGTGAGGATATGACAGAGCCAAGTGACTTGGTGTATAGCGAGAATAGGAGAGGGCCTAGAACAGAGCCCTGGGGGACACCAGTAGTGAGAGCACGTGGTGCGGAGACAGATTCTCGCCACGCCACCTGGTAGGAGCGACCTGTCAGGTAGGACGCAATCCAAGCGTGGGCCGCGCCGGAGATGCCTGTTCAAAGGCACCTCAATCTTTTGTCTTGCCCAGTCACCCTCTGAATGGTACACATACATAATCCTTGTCTAAATTGTCTCAACTCTTAAAAATCCTTCTTTAACCTGTCTCCTCCCCTTCATCTACACTGATTTGAAGTGGATTTAACAGTGACATCAATAAAGGATCATAGCTTTCACCTGGATTCACCTGGTCAGTCTATGTCATGGAAAGAGCAGTTGTTCAGTCTGTGTCTGTGGAGCTGTGTCTGTGGAGCTGTGTCTGTGGAGCTGTGTCTGTGGAGCTGTGTCTGTGGAGCTGTGTCTGTGGAGCTGTGTCTGTGGAGCTGTGTCTGTGGAGCTGTGTCTGTGGAGCTGTGTCTGTGGAGCGGTGTCTGTGGAGCGGTGTCTGTGGAGCGGTGTCTGTGGAGCGGTGTCTGTGGGCGGGCGGGAGCGGTGTCTGTGGCGGCGGGAGCTGTGTCTGTGGAGCTGTGTCTGTGGAGCTGTGTCTGTGGAGCTGTGTCTGTGGAGCTGTGTCTGGGGCTGTGTCGGCGGAGAGCAGGGTGGGTGGCTAATGAACGACCTGTCAGAGGTAATGAGGGCCGGAGGGCTGGACACCTCACGCACCATCTCATCTCCCCACCACACCACTGATTCACTGCCTACGGTCCTTCACTATCCTGCTCTCCTTCACTATCCTGCTCTCCTTCACTATCCTGCTCTCCTTCACTATCCTGCGCTCCTTCACTATCCTGCTCTCCTTCACTACCCTGCGCTTCTTCACTATCCTGCGCTTCTTCACTATCCTGCTCTCCTTCACTATCCTGCTCTCCTTCACTATCCTGCTCTCCTTCACTACCCTGCTCTCCTTCACTATCCTGCTCTCCTTCACTACCCTGCTCTCCTTCACTATCCTGCTCTCCTTCACTATCCTGCTCTCCTTCACTATCCTGCTCTCCTTCACTATCCTGCTCTCCTTCACTATCCTGCTCTCCTTCACTACCCTGCTCTCCTTCACTATCCTGCTCTCCTTCACTATCCTGCTCTCCTTCACTATCCTGCTCTCCTTCACTACCCTGCTCTCCTTCACTATCCTGCTCTCCTTCACTACCCTGCTCTCCTTCACTATCCTGCTCTCCTTCACTATCCTGCTCTCCTTCACTACCCTGCTCTCCTTCACTACCCTGCTCTCCTTCACTATCCTGCTCTCCTTCACTATCCTGCTCTCCTTCACTATCCTGCTCTCCTTCACTATCCTGCGCTCCTTCACTACCCTGCGCTCCTTCACTACCCTGCGCTCCTTCACTATCCTGCGCTCCTTCACTATCCTGCGCTCCTTCACTATCCTGCTCTCCTTCACTACCCTGCTCTCCTTCACTACCCTGCGCTCCTTCACTATCCTGCGCTCCTTCACTATCCTGCGCTCCTTCACTATCCTGCTCTCCTTCACTACCCTGCTCTCCTTCACTATCCTGCTCTCCTTCACTATCCTGCTCTCCTTCACTACCCTGCTCTCCTTCACTATCCTGCTCTCCTTCACTATCCTGCTCTCCTTCACTATCCTGCTCTCCTTCACTATCCTGCTCTCCTTCACTATCCTGCTCTCCTTCACTATCCTGCTCTCCTTCACTATCCTGCTCTCCTTCACTACCCTGCTCTCCTTCACTATCCTGCTCTCCTTCACTATCCTGCTCTCCTTCACTATCCTGCTCTCCTTCACTATCCTGCTCTCCTTCACTATCCTGCTCTCCTTCACTACCCTGCTCTCCTTCACTACCCTGCTCTCCTTCACTATCCTGCTCTCCTTCACTATCCTGCTCTCCTTCACTATCCTGCGCTCCTTCACTATCCTGCTCTCCTTCACTATCCTGCTCTCCTTCACTATCCTGCTCTCCTTCACTATCCTGCTCTCCTTCACTATCCTGCTCTCCTTCACTACCCTGCTCTCCTTCACTATCCTGCTCTCCTTCTCCATGCCGGAAATGCTGTCTGTAATTAGTCAAATACATGTATCAGAGTTTCAAAGTGAAGAATAGAAGTGGCTCAGGTATTACATGTAACGTTGACTCTATTATTAACTCAGACTCTCTGGAAATGTTGTACTGTACTCCTTGCCCTTTGCTCTTCAACTTTTCAGCGTCCTCAGCACTTGGACTCTGTTACCTAGTGTACCTTTAGCACTCCTGTTTCCCTCATTTTTACATCATGAAGTCTCTCCCTGATGGATCTCACTGTGTTATGTTTGAAAAGTAAAGTCATCCAACCATTAAGTCCCCTATGGTGTCTCCTTTCAGCCCCCCCTGTCTGTGGTGAACCTGGAATGTAAATATGGGCAAGGTGTTTTTCACTGAGCTGGCTGGGCAACTCTCCTGACTAAGCAGTGTAGATCATACCTGGATGCAATGGTTATTATCCACACATGAGTCATGACATGGTGTGTTTACAACTGTCAGCTGTCTGGAACTTTGCCAGCAGGGTAGAGTTTGTTCAAGCATTAGTTGTATGGCAGAAAACCTTTGTGTGTCGCCTATGGAACAAGTGAAATAACAGACCTGGTGCTTTCTAGACCTACTAGAAACAGCCTTGAACCTAATGGAATCGGGTACTCAAGCAACATCATGCCTTGGTGATTCCCCGATTCTGTTGAAGCTAAATCACCACATCATCTGTGTTTTAGATTCATAAAAACAACATTTGTAGCAGTTGAATTGTTTTGGGTTTAGGGGGATGCCACACTTGACTTGTTGTCTTTCCAGCAGTGTGCTTCTCCTGACCTCCCTTGTTTAACCTCATTTCAGTCTTTAGTTGACCTTTGACCTATGCTTCCTCACCTAACCCGTCACTGAAAATCTATTCTGAACAGAAAAAGAGCCGGGATGAGACCTGTGGCGAGGGCAGCGGAGTAGAGATCCTGGAGAACAAGCCATATGATGACGGCCCAGGGGGAATCGGCCAGTACACCCACAAGGTTTACCACATCGGCATGCACATCCCCAGCTGGTTCCGCTCCATCCTGCCCAAGGCAGCACTCCGGGTGGAGGAGGAGTCCTGGAACGCCTATCCCTACACCCGCACAAGGTGTGAGACTACTGCCACCTACAGGAGTACCACCCTTACACCCCCACGCACACAGGCGTACCACCCTTACACCCCACACAGAGAAGTACTACCCTTATACCCCTATACAGTCAGGGAGCCTCCCCCACTTCCACAGGAAAAGCTTAACATGTTGAGACAGCAACCCCTTCAGTACAGTATGATGAGACTGTTTCCCCTAAGCTTATACTCAACGTCAAACCTTATCCACAATGGAGTGATTGTTTATCCAATCTGTCCCTTCAGGAAAATACTGTTACTAAGAGCCAAATAAAGAGCCAAGAAAATCTTCCAGAGCAGTTGTCAGAACACTGCTGAGCGTGCCAACCAAGACATGGACAGTCTTCAGGTCAGCAGCTCTGCTAGCCAGCCTGTCATTAAGAGTTGATGACCCCCCCAGTCTTAGTGTCTGTCTGTCTGGTGCCTGGGCAGAGCCGCAGGTGTGAGGCTGCTGAAATGAGAAGCGCCCCTTGAAAACACTGTCAAGGTATTGATAGACTGGAGCCATCTGCTGACACATTTATCAAAGCAGTGACAGCTCTGCTGTAGACGACTGAGAGATGGGCAGGGCTAGCACCTCTACACCACGCCTGGAGCCAGAAACTGGGAGAGGGAGCGCGGGTGAGAAAGATCGAGAGTGACAGACAGAGACAAAGACAAGCAGTAGCTAACTCTTGCCATGTAGACATATTTTGAGCCTGCCCATCATTTAACAAAGAACCCACTCAATAACAGAGACATCAAGATGTTTCCACCAGTCATTTCCCTGTGAGTATATAGTGTGTCCAGGTCAACATACTGTGGTTATTTATTACAGTGACCTCTAAGCTTGCTTTCTCCTCCAGGTACACCTGTCCCTTTGTTGAGAAATTCTCCATTGACATTGAGACATACTACAAGCCAGACACAGGGAACCAGCCAGACGTCTTCAACATGTCCCCAGTCGAGAAGAGGCTAAGGACTCTGGGTAAGAACCTGTGGTGCCAGTCTGGGAGAAATAGTGGGAGATTAGAAGGACACTATAGCCTCAGACCATGGTGTCCAAATTGACAGCACTGTTAGATGAAGATTATTCTTCACAATGGACAACTTGCAAAATGACAGACCTATGTAATTGGTCTCGTTTTAAATAGTCATGATTAGTATTGAGGGCTTCCTGACGCATGACCTCCACAAGGGTTAGAGGGAAGCTCCTGGGCTCACACAGCAGCCAGTAGAGTAGAGTCCCACTGGTGGCCGTTTGCTACCACTGCAGCTGTTTTCCTGTTGTTGGCGGCAACAGAGAGGCTGTCACGCTGCTCAGATGCTCATGGTTTGAGGGCATGCAGTGACCCAATTTACACAATTCATTGCCAGTGTTCCTGAGATGTCATGAATGACATTTTTACCCTGGTTCATCCTCAGCTGTGGACCGAAAAGAGAAAAGGTTTGTCCTAGAAATACCAAATCCAGTGTGTACTATTAAGTGTCCTAGATTTAATTAACGTGTCAAAATAACTTGGTTGTTAAACAATTTTGTTTCGACCAACAGCCATAAACGACTGGCTATGTAGGAAAATGTGGACACCCCAACAACCCACCTGCTCATATGTACAATGTTATTTTTGACACGTGTTCACATTAGACTCTCTTGCAGACCCCATCGACATTGTCAAAGATCCCATCCCCCCACATGAGTACATGCAAGAGGAGGACCCTCGGATCTACAGGTCAGACAAGACCAAGAGAGGGCCTCTGCAGGAGGACTGGATCGAGGAGTACAACAACAACCCGGGGAAGACGCCCATCATGTGTGCTTACAAACTGTGCAAGGTGGAGTTCCGCTACTGGGGCATGCAGTCCAAGATCGAGCGCTTCATCCATGATGTAGGTGCGTATCAGATGCGATTAGGCGTTGAAAGAGTACTATGAACCATACCTTGATATATCCCTTCCTCGGTGCTGGCTATATGAGTGCTTGGTCCAAGAGAAGTAGTGTTTCCATACTACAGGCATGCTGCTGCTGACTAGTTTAGCTAGCAAACTTCAGCTGAAATCGTGTCAAGATGTTTGAGGTGGCGGCCAGGTGGGATACACTGATGTTTTCCAGTGCTGTCTGTCTAAAATAATCTCCCCTCCCTCAGGGCTGAGGAAGGTGATGGTGCGGGCCCACCGGCAGGCCTGGTGCTGGCAGGATGAGTGGTACGGCTTGACCATTGAGGACATCAGACAGCTGGAGCTTGAGACCCAGCTGGCCCTGGCTCAGAAGATGGCCCAGTTCAGCCAGGCAGAGGAGGCCACCGAGGCCAATGGAGCTGCTTCATCCCCAGACAAGAACCAGGAGGCCAAAGATACCATCAGCTCCTTAGAAACTGAGGAGGTGGTCAGTGCAGTGGGCGGGGGAGACACTCTCCAAACAAAACGAGCAGGGCTCACCAAGCAGTGGTCCACCTCCTCCAGATCCTCCCGCTCATCCAAGAGAGGAGGTGAGACGTTTGAGCCCAATTGTCTGTATCCGTGTGGAGATATTGAACTGTATAACAAGCAGGTGGTGTACAGACATCATGTGTTATTGAGTATGTATCTAGGTGCTGTATCTAAACTACCACTGTCCCTGCTTTATCCAGATTTTGTTTACCTGCCTGTTCAATATACAGTCTAAGGACAAACACCTCTCCTACAGAGAGTACAACCCCCATCCCCACCTTTAAACACCAGTCAGAATCCTGCCTGCCACCAGTCAGCCTCATTTCACCCCTTATTACCTAGGAACGGGAATTGCCAGGGACCTCACGATGTGATATTATCACGATACTTAGGTGCCGGGATGATATATATTGCTATTTGGTACTGTGATTTTATTGCGATTCAATTATCCAAACATATTGCTCACTATGTGTCTGCTGCAGAAGTACAAGAGAGAGCCATGAGAAAACAAGTTTTGATCAGTCATGGAAATAAAAGTGCTCAAAACAGATTGGCTCCCTATTTGAAAAGAAGATGGAGAACAGGCTATGAAGGAAAAATACTCCGTTTTGGTGCAGGTACAGCCAACTAGCGCAAAAATAATATTGTGTTTTTGTCAATATGTTACGCTATATCGTCAAAGATAATATCCCGATATGTAACTGTATATCATTTTTTCCCCCCATCACTATTATTATCCCCCTCTACTGCGCTCTCCTGGGCTATTTATAGCAGCAGTATTGACATCACAGGCTAGAGGAGGCTGACTCTCTTCACACTGACCCTCCGCTCCACCTCTGCTGCTCCCCTCTCTGGGCTGACAGGCACAGCTGCGCTCCCTAGCCCATGAGCATCCAGCATGGGCCAGCCAGGCTTTCAAAGAGACATTTCTGTGTGCTAATTGACTGTCGGTGTGTCTGTGTTATGTTGGACTCCACTCTTCACTCCCCCTCCTGACCACTGAGCAATTGATCTGTGATTAAGTCAAGCATAACAGAGACTGTGTGTGTGTGTGTGTGTGTGTGTGTGTGTGTGTGTGTGTGTGTGTGTGTGTGTGTGTGTGTGTGTGTGTGGTGTGTGTGTGTGTGTGTGTGTGTGTGTGTGTGTGTGTGTGTGTGTGTGTGTGTGTGTGTGTGTGTGTGTGTGTGTGTGCGCGCACACGCGTGTGCATCAGTGGGAATATGATGCAGTTGGGTCTTAAAATAACAGCGGTACGGTTTGTTCCCCTCTGTTTCAGCGAGCCCATCACGGCACAGCCTCTCTGAATGGAGGATGCAGAGCATAGCACGAGACTCCGACGACAGCTCAGAAGAGGAGTTCTTTGATGCTCACGGTAAAACCACCATTTTGATGTAGTCCTCTTAGAGTCCTAGAGTAGGTTACAGTAGACACTAGTAGTGTGTTCCATTCCCGTAACCCTACTGTTGCTTCCTCCTTTGACTCTGCATGCGTCTCTTCAACACAGATCAGTTCTTAAGCTACCCAGATACCCAGCATGCTTTTGGCCTGCGGTTGAAATAGGTGGGTGTAGCTCGCCACTTCTGTTCATCTGCTGGGTGAGCCCAGGAGAGGACTCACCCCGGGTTTTGGCTTGTCCTGAAGAAGTGCTGAAATCATCACCCTCTACCTTCACCTGTTCCCCACTGACAAAACTATCTCACCCTGCCTTCCTACACACACACAACACACACCTTTACGCCCTCGCTATTGCACTTATCAGACAGTTCGTAAAGACTAAGTCTGTACTTCGTAAAGCTCATCACCTCCCCACATCCACCACACATTGCCTGTTGAGAGTCAATCATCCCATCATGT
This sequence comes from Salmo salar, assembly GCF_965601325.2. NCBI lineage: Eukaryota > Metazoa > Chordata > Actinopteri > Salmoniformes > Salmonidae > Salmo > Salmo salar. Next base: position 19,343,744 of record NC_138314.1, on the reverse strand, counting down.
CAATCCACAAAATGATGTTCTATTACCTGTACGTGTATGTGTGGAAGCATGATTAACTTAGATTTGTTTATATGACATAATAAAGTAAGAAGTAATGAAATAAGAATAATAAAGCAATGCATGATTCCTTTGTATCTATTTATTTAGATGATACTGATGCTATGTGGATTAAATCTGTATCAACTGTTGAAATGGTCATGAGATGTCATGAAGTAACTGCATTGTAAATGTGCATTTAGCTGCATGTTCAAATATATATAGCTGTATGCTTTTGGTGTTTGTGCCATTATTTATGTTCACAATGAGATGGTAGCTGTTTCTGGTGAATATAAATGATTGTTTCATCCCTGGATTCATCTGTTTTTCCTCTAACTATCATAGCGTGGTATGTATACACCATTATGCACACCCCAGTAGGTGGCTATCGGGAGTCTTCAACTTTTCATTGGCCACCTGATTAGTTATTTTAAATCAATTAAAATGTGGAAACTAAATGCTGAAACATAATCAAATAATACTTCACTGTAACTATTTTATTACACAAGCAACCCTACTCAGTCTCTTCATGAGTTAATCCCTTGATAATGAACTCTGAAAACATTGCCATAATGAGCAAAGATTTCTAGAGCAGCAGTTTGGTGGGGGTTGTAATGTAATAGGACAGTAAGTACTGACATTGGTTCCATGGAGTCTTTTCCTCATTACAGTTTCCTTGTGAGTAGTACAGTGGCATATCATAAGAGCTGAGAACACCCATGCCTTGTCTCTGTATGAGCCGTTCATTAAGATTACCGTGATCAGATGGTGACACGATTTTATAGAGAGTACAAGGATGACAACAGCATACATACAGGCATATGTAATATGCATACATATGTCTAATTAAATGAACAGAATCAAGTCTGATAGTAGGCATATAGCTGTAACATTCCGTCATCGTAGTGCCACAGTACTTACACTGTATCCATTCATGACCATTGCATGTCAGATCATGGAATGATTAAACCAATGTGACACATGAATGCTACTGCTCTGTAGCATCGTTTGAATAAATTCACACTGAAAAGTGTTTGAGCGTACTCCGATAAATGCTCCTGCTCATGTAGCAGCTTTTACACTGCTCAGCTTCTTTACCTGGACTGAGCTTCTCCCTGATCTGTGCAACTGAGGACCAGCAAAACATTGTTTTGGAGGTTTGAGTGGTGACCTTTTGATAAAGCGGATGTGCATAGGCTACAGGTTGTGTAATGTGATTTCACTGAAAGATCCCAGTGGCTTGGGGATTTGATTGAGGAGGCTATGCTATTCCAAAACCACTATGGTTTCTAAAGGAACATACAATTCAGGGTAGTAATTACTTTATCAGTATTAATATTTATCTACAATGATTGGCCACAATATCCTATGGTAGAGATCAGGGTGTACTGTATGTTTATCTCTATCTGTACTCAGCCAGTAAACGGAAGCCCCTTTCACATTTGTGAACATATAAATGTCTAAAACGTTCAGTGTTCCTTGTCACAGAATGTTTGAGAATGATCTGTGACTGGTCATCTGGGCCCAGTTTTTCAAATGTTATCTGGATTTCGCCTCTAGGGAAGGATTAAATGCATAGAAATATAATGAAAAGAACGGATGAATCATTGACTTGAATGGGCACCCCCCCCCCCCATTCTATTCATTCTATTTCTATGCATTTAATCCTATCTGATAGGCAAAATCCAGATGGATAACTTTTGAAAAACAGGGCCCTAAATATCAGTGGTGTAAAGTACTTAAGTAAAAATACTTTAAAGTACTACGTTTTTTGGGGTATCTGTACTTTACTATTTATATTTTTGACAACTTTTACTTAACTACATTCCTAAAGAAAATATTGTACTTTTTACTCCATACATTTTCCCTGACAACCCAAAGTAGTCGTTACATTTTGAATGCTTAGCAAGACAGGAACATTGTGAAATTCACGCACTTACCAGGAGAACACGTGGTCATCCCTACTGCCTGCCTATGTTCTGGCGGACTCACAAACACAAATGCATCTTTTGTAAATAATGTCTGAGTGTTGGAGTGTGCCCCTGGCTATCCATACATTTTTTTAAACAAGAAAATGGTGCAGTCAGCTTTGCTTTCTATAAGGAATTTGAATTATTTATACTTTTAGTTTTGATACTTAAGTATATTTTAGCAATTATATTTACTTTTGATACTTAAGTTTATTTGAAACCAAACACTTTTAAACTTTTACTCAAGTAGTACTTGGTGCCTTCCCCTCGTACTTGAGTAACTTTCTATTAAGGTATCTTTACTTTTACTCAAGTATAAAAATGGGGTACTTTTTCCACCACTGCTGAATATATTGTAGATGGGATAAAATGGCACATTGACTTAACAGGTGTTATACTTGGTAATATGGACACCTGGTAAAACAAATCCTGTCCCTTCTCCCCACAGAGGACTTGTCAGATGATGAACAGATTTTCCCCAAGGAGATTGCCAAGTGGAACTCCAATGACCTCATGGACAAGATTGAGGCGGCTGATGCAGAAGACATTCCTGGTATGGAGACAAACGCTGTGTGTTGTATTATGGGAGATAGGCGAGACAGAGGAGATGGAGTTCGTGTCAGTGTCTTTTTTTACCGACAGTGTTATATTACTCTGATTCTCGACGTTAAAGTGTGTCTGTGGATGTTTCTGCAGGAGAGCTGTACAAGGATATGGCAGGGGACTATGAGAGGGCAGCCAGCGAGGAGAGACTAGATGAGGTAGGTACTTGAGAGGGTGAAGGGCTTTTCATCTGAACCTTGGTATACCAACAACACCATGACAGCCAGACCCAAAATCCGTAACATGTTACATACAGTTGAAGTCGGAAGTTTACATACATCTTAGCCAAATACATTTAAACTCAGTTTTTCACAATTCCTGCCATTTAATCCTAGTAAAAATTCCCTGTCTTAGGTCAGTTAGGAACACCACTGAATGATTTTCTTTCATCACATTCCCAGTGGGTCAGAAGTTTACATACACTCAATTAGTATTTGGTAGCATTGCCTTTAAATTGTTTAATTTGGGTTAATCATTTCAGGTAGCCTTCCACAAGCTTCCCACAATAAGTTGGGTGAATTTTGGCCTATTCCTCCTGACAGAGCTGGTGTAACTGAGTCAGGTTTGTAGGCCTCCTTGCTCTCACACACTTTTCAGTTCTGCCCACAAATTTTCTATAGGATTGAGTTCAGGGCTTTGTGATGGCCACTCCAATACCTTGACTTTGTTGTCCTTAAGCCATTTTGCCACAACTTTGGAAGTATGCTTGGGCTCATTGTCCATTTGAAGACCAATTTGCGACCAAGCTTTAACTTCCTGACTGATGTCTTGAGATGTTGCTTCAATATATCCACCTAATTGTCCTCCTCATGATGCCATCTATTTTAAGACGTGCACCAGTCCCTCCTGCAGCAAAGCACCCCCACAACATGATGCTGCCACCCCCATGCTTCACGGTTGGGATGGTGTTCTTCGCTTGCAAGCCTCCCCCTTTTTCCTCCAAACATGACGATGGTCATTATGGCCAAACAGTTCTATTTTTGTTTCATCAGATCAGAGGACATTTCTCCAAAAAGTACGATCTTTGTTCCCATGTGCAGTTGCAAACCGTAATCTGTCTTTTTTATGGCCGTTTTGGAGCAAAGGCTTCTTCCTTGCTGAGCGGCCTTTCAGGTTATGTCGATAAAGGACTCATTTTACTGTGGCTATAGATACTTTTGGACCTGTTTCCTCCAGCATCTTCACAAGGTCCTTTGCTGTTGTTCTGGGATTGATTTGCACTTTTCGCACCAAAGTACGTTCATCTCTAGGAGACAGAAGGTGTCTCCTTCCTGAGCGGTATGACGGCTGCGTGGTCCCATGGTGTTTATACTTGCGTACTATTGTTTGTACAGATGAACGTGGTACCTTCAGGCGTTTGGAAATTGCTCCCAAGGATGAACCAGACTTGTGGAGGTCTACACATTTTTTTCTGGGGTCTTGGATGATTTCTTTTGATTTTCCCATGATGTCAAACAAAGAGGTACTGAGTTTGAAGGTAGGCCTTGAAATACATCCACAGGTACACCTCCAATTGACTCAAATTATGTAAATTAGCCTATCAGAAGCTTCTAAAGCTATGACATCATTTTCTGGAATTTTCAAAGCTGTTTAAAGGCATAGTCAACTTAGTGTATGCAAACTTCTGACCCACTGGAATTGTGATACAGTGAATTATAAGTGAAATAATCTGTCTGTAAACAATTATTGGAAAAATGACTTGTGTCATGCACAAAGTAGATGTCCTAACCGACTTGCCAAAATGATAGTTTGTTAACAAGAAATGTGTGGAGTGGTTGAAAAATGAGTTTGAATTACTGCAACCTAAGTGTATGTAAACTTCCGACTTCAACTGTAGATGCGGTCTGGCTGAGATCATATTCAGACAAAATATCAACATTAAACATGCAGGAGGTATAAGCTAAAAGGAAACTTAAATCCCAGTCACCCAGCCACTAAAGCGCTCAAGCCTAACAGTAGGTGTTGAAGTGAATATTCTGTGTAGGGCTTTAGTGGTGGCAGTCAGAGAGAGGTCCACTCCTTCAGCCTCTCTGTCCTCTTGTGTTCAGATGCGTGGCTCTGTTAGCAGGCAAGCCTATAGCTCTACCATTCCCACCATCACCGTAACCAAGCACCAGTCAGTAAGTAAACATCCTGTCCCATTGCATTATGGGCCAGAGTAGATCCACAGACACCCTAACAGACCCAGTACTAACCGCCCTGCTCCTGTCTTTGCCCTAGCCCACCCCCTCTACTCCTCAAACCCCCTATCCCTTATGAAATATCCTCTGAACTGTAGCCGTGCCGTGAAGTGTACTGTGTACAGCCTCCGTGAAAAATGTGAGTTTTTGAACACACAAAAACTTCACATTCACGTTTTCCCTTTTTATGTGAGTGTGGATTTGTATTTGTATACAAATGTGTCTTTGCCCTTGGTTTTTCTTGTTGTTGTAGTGGTTGGCTAAAGTTGGAAGCGTTTGCAGTGTGACCAGCTGGGGTGTAGGTTGGTCAGCGTCTCTTTATGATGCTCTGAGTGTGAAGAGGAAAGCTGGACAGGCATGCTGTTGCTGGATAGGGTGTAGTTATCACAAACTGTATACGCTTCCTGAGTTTCATATCTGAAGGAAGTGGAAGTGCACACTGAACACACAATGAGATGTTTCGCTATATACTGAAGAGGTGTGTGCAACCACAAAGCCTTGTTATTGTCTCAGTGTGGTTTTTGTGAGTAAGTCAAGAAGCATGTTGTCAGTGGTCATGATACTTTAGCAGCCAAGCCAGAAGCATGGTTCTATGGGTGAATGGCTTCATTTCCCTTGAGTTTAACAGATCTCTCTAATGTCCCTCATCCTGCCTTTTCTCTTTACCTCCCATTCACTCCATCCATTCCCCCTCCTTTCCTCCCCCATAATAGGACCTGTCCTCCCAGCAATGTCTGCAGCCTTCTAAGATTCATGTGCTGATCCTGGTGTTACATGGGGGCAACATCCTGGACACGGGCGGAGGGGACCAGACCAGTAAGCAAGGCGACATCAACACTATCAGCACGGCCTTTGACGCAGTGATGCGCGTGCACTATCCCACTGCGCTGGGCCGCATCGCCATCCGTCTGGTTCCCTGTCCCGCCATCTGCGCTGAGGCCTTCTCCCTGGTGACCAAGTGAGGGACACACACACACTACACAACCGTAGATATTGTGTACACAACCTACTACTATTACTAACCTTCCCCTGTGTGTATATCCCTGGCTTCAGTCTCAGCCCATACAGTTATGATGAGAGCTGTCTGTCTAGCAGTCAGGACCACATCCCCCTGGCTGCCCTGCCTCTCCTGGCCACCTCCGCCCCCCAGTACCAGGAGGCTGTGGCCACCGTCATCATGAGAGCCAACCAGGTGTACAATGACTTCATCAAGTCCCTGAACGGGGCAACCTTCTCTGGCCAGGTGAGGAGCTGCTACTGGCCTGTCAGCCTCTCCGTTATTACGGGCCTGTCAGCCTCTCCGTCACTACGGGCCTGTCAGCCTCTCCGTCGATACGGGCCTGTCAGCCTCTCCGTCGATACGGGCCTGTCAGCCTCTCCGTCGATACGGGCCTGTCAGCCTCTCCGTCGATACGGGCCTGTCAGCCTCTCCGTCGATACGGGCCTGTCAGCCTCTCCGTCGATACGGGCCTGTCAGCCTCTCCGTCGATACGGGCCTGTCAGCCTCTCCGTTATTACGGGCCTGTCAGCCTCTCCGTCGATACGGGCCTGTCAGCCTCTCCGTTACTACGGGCCTGTCAGCCTCTCCGTCGATACGGGCCTGTCAGCCTCTCCGTCGATACGGGCCTGTCAGCCTCTCCGTCGACACGGGCCTGTCAGCCTCTCCGTCGACACGGGCCTGTCAGCCTCTCCGTTACTACGGGCCTGTCAGCCTCTCCGTTACTACGGGCCTGTCAGCCTCTCCGTTACTACGGGCCTGTCAGCCTCTCCGTCGACACGGGCCTGTCAGCCTCTCCGTCGACACGGGCCTGTCAGCCTCTCCGTCGACACGGGCCTGTCAGCCTCTCCGTCGACACGGGCCTGTCAGCCTCTCCGTCGACACGGGCCTGTCAGCCTCTCCGTCGACACGGGCCTGTCAGCCTCTCCGTCGACACGGGCCTGTCAGCCTCTCCGTCGACACGGGCCTGTCAGCCTCTCCGTCGACACGGGCCTGTCAGCCTCTCCGTTACTACGGGCCTGTCAGCCTCTCCGTCGACACGGGCCTGTCAGCTTCTCCGTCGACACGGGCCTGTCAGCCTCTCCGTCGACACGGGCCTGTCAGCCTCTCCGTCGATACGGGCCTGTCAGCCTCTCCGTCGATACGGGCCTGTCAGCCTCTCCGTCGATACGGGCCTGTCAGCCTCTCCGTCGATACGGGCCTGTCAGCCTCTCCGTCGATACGGGCCTGTCAGCCTCTCCGTCGATACGGGCCTGTCAGCCTCTCCGTCGATACGGGCCTGTCAGCCTCTCCGTCGATACGGGCCTGTCAGCCTCTCCGTCGATACGGGCCTGTCAGCCTCTCCGTTACTACGGGCCTGTCAGCCTCTCCGTCGATACGGGCCTGTCAGCCTCTCCGTCGATACGGGCCTGTCAGCCTCTCCGTCGACACGGGCCTGTCAGCCTCTCCGTCGACACGGGCCTGTCAGCCTCTCCGTTACTACGGGCCTGTCAGCCTCTCCGTTAATACGGGCCTGTCAGCCTCTCCGTTACTACGGGCCTGTCAGCCTCTCCGTCGACAAGGGCCTGTCAGCCTCTCCGTCGACACGGGCCTGTCAGCCTCTCCGTCGACACGGGCCTGTCAGCCTCTCCGTCGACACGGGCCTGTCAGCCTCTCCGTCGACACGGGCCTGTCAGCCTCTCCGTCGACACGGGCCTGTCAGCCTCTCCGTCGACACGGGCCTGTCAGCCTCTCCGTCGACACGGGCCTGTCAGCCTCTCGTCGACACGGGCCTGTCAGCCTCTCCGTCGACACGGGCCTGTCAGCCTCTCCGTCGACACGGGCCTGTCAGCTTCTCCGTCGACACGGGCCTGTCAGCCTCTCCGTCGACACGGGCCTGTCAGCCTCTCCGTCGACACGGGCCTGGCCTGCTCTTTATTTGGAGCTCTAAAATGGCAAGAGCATGTTTCCAAGAGGAGATTTCTTCTGAAAAACATCATTTGGATTTGAATCCTTTCAACACCAAATGAATTATGTGGGTGTTTTCGGTTTCTGAATTATGTGGGTGTTTTCTGTTTCTTTTAAGTAAGAAAAATGACACTAGCATTCAATATTTGTCGCAAGTTGAATTTAGTATACATTTTTCGAACAAATTGTCAGATGCTCACATCATTTGACAGATTATTTTTACTTGTGTGCGCCTGCAAATGTGTGTTTGATTATGTGGTTATTACAGCTGATTATTTTAAAAGGGGTTGGAAGCCTTTATCTGCATCCTGTTTGATATCTAATGACCTGATCTGTTTTAGTAAATTGACCTGTGACCTCTGTGTAGGTGTGCCTGATTGGGGACTGTGTGGGAGGGATCCTGGGGTTTGACGCATTGTGCAGCAGCAACCAAACTATTGGTGACAGCCAGAACAGCAGCCGCAGGGGCAGTGTAATCAGCGTACAGGTAAGACCTAAACCTCGAAGCTTATTTACTCTCTCTGTTCCTAAGCTTTACATCGTTACCCATACTCCAAATCACAGACACTCACTCACCTAGTAGCTCGAAATAAAAGTTACAACACTCTACTATTTCACCACCACATTTCTCTGCTGAGAAGGACACTTATCCAGCTCCCAACCTAGATCTGGTGCCGTTTGCATGTCAGTCAAGTTCAGCATACATTCCCCAACATCTGCCCCCCCATCCCTCCCTGCAGGATCAGGACCTCCTCTCCCCAGGCATCATCATAAACAGTGGGCACGGCTCTGCCTCTCCCACCCTGGAGGGCAGCCGCCACCTGAGCCTCAGCAACGTCGACATCCCCCGCTCAGGAGGACCAGACGACTCCAAGAGACAGCAGCCGCGCAAAAGGAGCGACTCCTCCACATACGAGCTGGACACCATCAAACACCACCAGGCCTTCCTGACCAGGTGTGACAGGATCTATATTACTACAGTTACATTCCATCATTGATGTAGCTGATGGATAATAGTTACTGTCACTGTACTGAGAAGGGTATGGCTATGCATGTGATATTGTTGAGTCATGGGTTGCTGTAATCTTTTACCTACATTGATCTCTGTCTTACACATTCACATGTATACACAGAACACAGTATGTGCTTCCCTCCTTCTGACTCTGGCTGTTTGTCTATTGTTGTCCCCTCAGCCTCCACTCCAGTGTCCTGCAGACCGACCCGTGCTCCCGCAGGTCCAGCAGCAGCACCTTCCAGGATGCAGGCTGTCTGGGGAAGTTTGACTTTGAGGTGGCAGACTTCTTCCTCTTCGGCTCTCCTCTGGGCCTTGTCCTCGCCCTGAGGAAGACTGTCATTCCTGTGCTGGATGGTAATCCCACCTAAACAGAGGGGGAAATGAATAAAGTGCTTTAAAAATGTGTTATTTTAATATGTGAACATTTTTGTTCTATGAATCAGGTAGTGAGAACCAAGGAGGTACTGTGGGGTCTTATCTCCTTGAAACCCCCTTCTCCTTCTTTTATGCCTGTCAACACCTGTCTCCCCTTAGTGGCCCAGCTGCGCCCAGCTTGCCAGCAGGTCTACAACCTGTTCCATCCAGCCGACCCCTCGGCCTCGCGCCTGGAGCCCCTCCTGGAGAAGAAGTTCCACCTCCTGCCCCCCTTCAATGTTCCCCGCTACACACGCTTCCCCCTGGGGGACGGCAACTCCGCTCTACTGGGTGAGCACACTGGAATGAGAGCTGGAAGAGTTCACTCAGACACACACACTCACACACACGCCAGTACCTGTATGAGCATATGTCTGTTGTGGAAATGTATGCCAACAAAAAATGTACTCATTTGTTACATTCATTGGTTATATAGCCCTTGTTTTGCTTAACCATTGGGGACACTGTGTGATGTAGCAGAGTGTGTAGAAACTGACGTGATGGATTATGTTGTTTGTTTTCTGACTTCTTTCCCACACGTGCAGGGAATGTCTCCGATACCTATTGCCAGTGGTCTGTTGATTGCTATAGAGCGAGACACCGAAAATAGCTTCAAGTTGAGAAAAATGAAGAACAAAAATGGTCGAACTCTATGCAGTGCATTCAGAAAGTATTCAGACCCCTTCCCTTTTACGTTACATTTTTATTCTAAAATGGTGAGAAGGGCCTTGGTCAGGGAGGTGACCAAGAACCCAAGAGCTCTAGATTTCCTCTGTGGAGATGAGAGTACCTTCCAGAAGGACAACCATCTCTGCAACACTCCACCAATCAGGCCTTTATGGTAGAGTGGCCACTCCTCAGTTAAAGGCACACAAAACCCCGATTGGAGTTTTCCAAAAGGCACCTAAAGGGGTCTCAGACCATGAGAAACAAGATTCTCTGGTCTGATAAAACCAAGATTGAACTCTTTGGCCTGAATACCAAGCGTTAACGTCTGGAGGAAACCTGGCACCATCCCCACTGTGATGCATGGTGGTGACAGCATCATGCTGTGGGGATGTTTTTCAGCGGCAGGGACTGGGAGACTAGTCTGGGTCGAGGGAACGATGAACAGAGTAAAGTACAGAGAGAGAGAACCTGCTCCAAAGCGCTCAGGACCTTAGACTGGGGTGAAGGTTCACCTTCCAACAGGACAACAACCCTAAGCACACAGCCAAGACAACGCAGGAGTGGCTTTGGGACAAGTCTCTGCATGTCCTTTAGTGGCCCAGCCAGAGCCCAGACTTGAACCCGATCGAACATCTCTGGAGAGACCTGAAAATAGCTGTGCAGCGACGCTCACCATCCAACCTGACAGAGCTTGAAAGGAACTGCAGAGAAGAATGGGAGAAACTCCCAAAATACAATTTTATTTGTTACATGCGCCGAATACAACAGGTGAAATGCTTACTTACAAGCCCTTAACCAACAATGCAGTTTTAAGAAAATACAAAAATAAATAAAAATAAACAAAGTAAGAGATAAGAAATAATTAAAGAGTAGCAGTAAAATAACAATAGCAGGGCTATATACAGGGGGTACCGGTACAGAGTCAATGTGCGGGGGCACCGGTGTCGAGGTAATTGAGGTAATATGTACATGTAGGTGGAGTTATTAAAGTGATTATGCATAGATAATAACAGAGAGTAGCAGCAGTATTCCCGGGGGGAGGCACAATGCAAATAGTCTGGGTAGCCATTTGATTAGCTGTTCAGGAGTCTTATAGTCAAATCTTTTCAGTCTCCTGTGGGAGAATAGGTTTTGTCGTGTCCTCTTCAATACTGTCTTGGTGTGCTTGAACCATGTTAGTTTGTTGGTGATGTGTTCACCAATGAACTTGAAGCTCTCAACCTGCTCCACTACAGCCCCGTCGATGAGAATGGGGGCGTGCTCAGTCCTCCTTTTCCTGTAGTCCACAATCATCTCCTTTGTCTTGATAAAGCTGTGCAAAGCTTGTCTAATCACTGCCAAAGGTGCTTCAACAAAGTACAGAGTAAAGGGTCTGAATACTTATGTAAATGTGATATATCAGTATTTTATTTTTAATAAATTTGCAAAACTTTCAAAAAAACATTTATCATTATGGGGTATTGTGTGTAGAGTGATGAGGGGAAAAAACGATTTAATCAATTTTATAATACGGCTGTAACGTAACAAAATGTGGAAAAACTCAAGGGATCTGAATACTTTCCAAATGCACTGTATACTGTATATGGCTTTGGTTAGAACCAACAGAGCCTGAATTAGAATCCAAGAACAGCATCATCCTGCTCCCCTTAGCTCTACTACAACCTGTTGTTGCCTTAGTTACTTATACTGCAGTATTTCCTGTAGCTCTAAGGGCTTGACTCACAATTCCTGTTTCACATTTCTGTTCTTGTTATTGCTTCATGTTTTCTGTGTCTTCATTGTCTTCCTTTCCCCTCTCTCGACCTCCTACCCCCATCTCTGCAAAAACCTACCCCCTTACCCTGAAAACTCTGACCCCTACCCTCTGATCCCCCACCTCCCCCTTTAGTGGAGACAGTCCAGAGCAACCCTCAGCTCCTGCTCGATAGTGGGACCCCCCTCTCTTTCCGCTGTCAGGAATCTATCAGCGAGACCTGCATCCCTGTGCCCGTGCTAAACTGGCAGGAGGGCTCCCTCAAGGCCACACCTGCTGTTCTAGAGTGTGTGTAGCCTCTCCTCTTCACTTGCATCCCCCCGATGTCTCTCACTCTGTGTCGTACATGTCTTTTTGTGTTAGTTGCACCCTCTTTCCACAATGACTTTGTCTGTGTGTGTATGTTTTCACACCCTTACCAATACTGGTGCATTAGAATGCTTTGGGAATGTTACCCCAGTCAAGAGTTGGGGTCACATTACTGGCTGTTCCAGGTCAATCATGTCCTATATGAGCCCTCGTTCTGTAGGATTCAGTCCATTGCCTTTATTATAGCTCATTAGCATGGCCCTCAGAATCTCTAAACAATCAGGTGATTTTGCTCATCAAAATGCAATAGTCATTATTGTTGGCATTTTTATGATTTACAGAGACCGCAAGGGGTTCCACAGTGAATGAAACCTTGACCTGGAAGAGTCTGTCCTTGTTTTGCTGTGTTTTGCTATTGCCATAAATGATTTATGTCCTTTGTAATGGTATGTAAATAGCGTGCCACTTCCTGCACTCATTGTTGTGATGTGGTTTCTTTGCTGCTGCAGCATCTCCTCAACATCAAATACAAGAGTTGGGGATTGTGATTAAGGTGGTAGGCAAAGGTCTCCATATAAACCATAACACTGTGACTAGAGAACTGTCTTCTGGTAGATTTTGCCAAATCTGAGGCTTGGAAGCTAAACTGACTGTGTTGCTCAGATGTCTGCTTGAATCATGGAACCCTGCCCCTTGCATTGTAATTGTGTATCCTTGTGTTTTTCTGCTTGTGATGGTGGTGAATATAGTATCTCCTGACTTTTTTGTTACAACAACATGTTGATTAGCTTCACATACTAAATGAGACTGTTACCACTTTAGTAATACATGGTAATAATAATCCAGCTAATCATTTGACAGATATTAAAAACTTTGAGGCATAGTGCTGTGACAACCAATGGAGTAACATCTCACTTTTAACATGCTGTTGTATGAATCAGTCCACTATCTGATCACTCACTGATTGTCCAGGAAATCTGACTTTGGCACCTGCTTGTTTCTGAAACCATGGTGCGGTCCATCACATTTCTTGGTTGCAACCCCCTCCTTCTCATCCTGTTCCCTCGCTGTTCATCCTCCTCTTGTCTTGTCTATGTCTAATGGGATCTCCTTGTTTCGACTCAATAGCGGATGTTGTTCAGTCTCATGGTGGTGTCTTCATGGACAGTTCGTACCCCTCCTCCCCCGTTACAGGCCCCCACTGCCGGGGCCTGCGCAGGGCCAGTGAGGTCAGCATTGCCAGCCAGGTTTCAGGAATGGCAGACAGTTACACTGCCACCAACATAGCCAACAGTAAGTGTTCTCATTACCACAAGTATCTCTCTCTCTCAACTCCTCTTTCAGTCAATCTCTTCTCTCTCCTTAGTTCGACCCCCTCTTTTCTTTTCTGTCCTGTTCTATCTTCCTCTTCCTACTCCACCGCACTCCTTCAATCTCCTCTTAACCTTTTCTCTCTCGCTCATTCTAACCGTCCTTACTCAGACTGCCCACATCACTCAGTGCACCGGATGCCGAGCGGCTCTGTAGGGACCCAGTTGTGCCTGCATTCACGGAATAACCACACAGTTACCTGCTAGCTAGCTCCAACACATTATGACAGCTGTGATGGATTGCACTGCTCTAAGCCCCTTCATCATAGAGGGAGCAAACAGTGGACGTTATCCATTGTTCAAATACAATGTGCTAGAAGATTATCACTCTACTACTAAAGAAACCAAAGCTCACCTCCTTTCACTGCGTGTCTGTCTTACTCTGACCCATTGTTTGAATATAAATGCAAAGGCTGCGTTCTGCATTTATTTAATGTTTGCCATGCATGTAGAGAGCCGTTTAGCTGAATCATTCCTGCATTGTTCGCTCCCTGTCGCACTGTCTGCCAAGGTGACCAAGCTTCTGTTGTGTTTGATGTAAAGATTTTCTCCCAAAGTAACGGATATGTCCTATATAAGGCCTAATAACACCTACAGAAGTATCACATGGCTTTCAAAACATTTACTAACAATGTACTCAGGAAGTTGCAGTAGTGCATTGATGAGATCATTTCTAGTTCATGGTTATTGGAAGAAATGCCATGGGAAAAAAATGTCAGGAATACAACAAAACTGAGAGTGCACAATATGTTGTGAAAAAAAAGTATGAAAATGAGTTTTGTTGAATATATAATTATAACCTTCTTTTTTTCAGTTCATCTGAGGACCAATCGGAAACTCAATTGAATATTTTGTTTTGAAGACATTTTCAGGTTGTGAATGCAGCTGGTAGCAAAAGTACTTCACATGTATGTTTGTAAACTGGAATTAACTGCATTATACTGTATGACACCAATTTCCTTTGTCATTATCCATCAATAATTTTCACCTGGTTTCTTTCTTTTTGTTTTGTTTCCCATAGCACAACCATGCCAAACTAACCAAACCAAAAAACTCAGCCTTTTGTCCCAAATCGCCCTGACATCACAAACCAAATTCTCCCTGAGAAGCCCCCCTAAATCCCATAGAAAAGAAAGGACTGATCCAGTCCGAGGATCTACTGACACAGACAACGGGCCACAACCAGACCCAGAGGCAGACTCAGACGCTAACAGAGGTGTAAGCCCCTGTGGCTCTGGTCAGTTAGAGAGACATCTGTCAACTGGCCTGGATTATACCATATATGACCTGGTCTCCCTGGACTCCCAGGCTGAGGTGGATCAAGGTATTCTTCTAAGAGACTGGACCCTATCAACTCTGTACCAAAGCCAGGCTGAGGCTACTACTGACTCCTATCCTCCCCCTCTTTAAATCCTCATTTATTGTGCAAACAATCTCTTTTCAATCTCTTGTCTACCCTAGACTTCTCCCAGCTTGACTCACTCTCCCTCTCTGTTTCTATGATGAACTCTGCTCAGAAAGGACTGACCCCAACCCTCTTCCCTGGTGGAATATGTCTATTGTATACAATAGTCCCAAACAACTTTACACTTTAAAAGTGTAACATACCCATCATCCAAATGATATAGCGGGAAGGCTACTGGCCCAATTTGCCAGTCTCTGCCTCACAGTTAACACCATTGAACATAGGTGAGTTTATGAGCAGTCCACCACCAACAAAACGGAAGATATCTTTACAAAACCATCACACAATTTTACCACTGCCATGTGGTGGAGCCCTATGGACACTGTAACAGATACAGTTCAATAGAGTGAAACAATAACAAAATGTTATTTGATATTTTTGTCCCAGCCTGTTCTGGAGGCAAATATTAATTGATCAGTGACAGTCCCAGTGTGAATCCACTTGTTCACTTTTATTTGGTGTCTTTTTAATCCCATCTCCCCTTTTCTTCATGTTTCATATACTAATACAAATAACTACGCCGCTTTAACATTGACTCATGTTTCTTGTACTAACTTTAACAATATAAGTATTGCATAAACATTATCTTCCCTCCTATATTTGTTTCAAAGCTTTGTCAGCTGGGAGTAACACTCTTCAACTCCTGTCTTACTTCCCTTCTAGCTGAGGAACTGCTGTGGACTATCTGGGCTTTGATAGTGGTTTATGATTGAATGCAGTCTTCCTTCAAACGGTTAATGTTTTAACCTTTCCAGGGGTGTGTATTGGGATGTTTTTGCCCCTCTGCCCCCATGCCACCCCACCCTTACCCATGTACCCCCTCTCACCGTGCAGTCGCAGCCCGTTGGTGGGGAACCAAGCGTATGGACTTTGCCTTGTACTGCCCTGATGCCCTGACAGCCTTCCCCACGGTGGCACTACCGCACCTCTTCCATGCATCCTACTGGGAGTCCACTGATGTCGTGTCCTTCCTGCTGCGACAGGTAAGCTCACCCCCCAAACATCCATGGCCTGTGCTTCTCGCCCCCTTTACACTAGTGTAGGCATGGTGAGTAGGTATGGGGTCATCTATATGTTTCTTTTAGGTGATGAGGCATGAAAACTCCAGCATACTGGAGCTGGATGGTAAGGAGGTGTCAGAGTTCACTCCATCCAAACCTCGGGAGAAGTGGCTCAGGAAGAGAACCCACGTCAAGATCAGGGTACGGTCTGGTCCAATTAGAACAGTGTTGATCACAGATATTCATTCTATAGGCTAACACTGTAATTGTCTCAATCTATTCATGAGTCTGTGTCTTTGACAGAATGTGACAGCCAATCATCGTGTGAATGATGCAGTGTTCACAGAAGATGGGCAGCAGATCGTGACTGGCCGCTTCATGTACGGACCTCTGGACATGGTCACATTGACAGGGGAGAAGGTGGGCCCTCTCTCTCGCTCTCTCTCTCTCAGCAATCATTATTTTTATTTATCATTACAACAATGAAAACAGTATGTGTCTAACTTATAAAGGCCTATATACAAATATATCCCTAATCCCAAATATATGTACTAATCCCTCAATCCATGAGTCATGTCTGTATTTGTTTTCAATCCAACACACAGCACATGTATGTGCAAATCCTATGTGTTTGTGTTCATAGTGGTCGTATATCTCTATGTTTACAGGTGGACATCCACATCATGACCCAGCCCCCATCTGGAGACTGGGTGTACTTTGACACGGAGCTGACCAACAGCAGCGGCCGCGTGTCCTTCATCATCCCAGAGAGCAAACGGCTGGGAGTTGGTGTCTATCCGGTCAAACTGGTGGTCAGGTGAGACTGGGAGTTGGTGTCTATCCGGTCAAACTGGTGGTCAGGTGAGACTGGGGGTTGGTGTCTATCCGGTCAAACTGGTGGTCAGGTGAGACTGGGGGTTGGTGTCTATCCGGTCAAACTGGTGGTCAGGTGAGACTGGGGGTTGGTGTCTATCTGGTCAAACTGGTGGTCAGGTGAGACTGGGGGTTGGTGTCTATCCGGTCAAACTGGTGGTCAGGTGAGACTGGGGGTTGGTGTCTATCCGGTCAAACTGGTGGTCAGGTGAGACTGGGGGTTGGTGTCTATCCGGTCAAACTGGTGGTCAGGTGAGACTGGGGGTTGGTGTCTATCTGGTCAAACTGGTGGTCAGGTGAGACTGGGGGTTGGTGTCTATCCGGTCAAACTGGTGGTCAGGTGAGACTGGAGGTTGGTGTCTATCTGGTCAAACTGGTGGTCAGGTGAGACTGGGGGTTGGTGTCTATCCGGTCAAACTGGTGGTCAGGTGAGACTGGGGGTTGGTGTCTATCCGGTCAAACTGGTGGTCAGGTGAGACTGGGGGTTGGTGTCTATCTGGTCAAACTGGTGGTCAGGTGAGACTGGGGGTTGGTGTCTATCCGGTCAAACTGGTGGTCAGGTGAGACTGGGGGTTGGTGTCTATCCGGTCAAACTGGTGGTCAGGTGAGACTGGGGGTTGGTGTCTATCCGGTCAAACTGGTGGTCAGGTGAGACTGGGAGTTGGTGTCTATCCGGTCAAACTGGTGGTCAGGTGAGACTGGGGGTTGGTGTCTATCTGGTCAAACTGGTGGTCAGGTGAGACTGGGAGTTGGTGTCTATCCGGTCAAACTGGTGGTCAGGTGAGACTGGGGGTTGGTGTCTATCTGGTCAAACTGGTGGTCAGGTGAGACTGGGGGTTGGTGTCTATCCGGTCAAACTGGTGGTCAGGTGAGACTGGGGGTTGGTGTCTATCTGGTCAAACTGGTGGTCAGGTGAGACTGGGGGTTGGTGTCTATCCGGTCAAACTGGTGGTCAGGTGAGACTGGGGGTTGGTGTCTATCCGGTCAAACTGGTGGTCAGGTGAGACTGGCATCTATGGCACGCTCTTGTATGGCCTCTTTCAGCCAATCCAGTCCTGAGGCCTGATAAGTGGTGACCTCGCTTTTACATTTCTCTGATATCTTTTTTTATTCTGTTTCTTAATTTCTTTCCATTTGTATCCATCTTTCCTCCTCCATCATTCAATTATTTTGTCTCCCATCACTGCCAGGGGGGACCACACATTTGCAGACAGCTACCTGACAGTGCTTCCCCGTGGGACAGAGTTTGTGGTGTTCAGTATAGACGGCTCATTTGCTGCCAGTGTGTCCATCATGGGGAGCGACCCCAAAGTGCGCGCCGGAGCAGTCGACGTGGTCAGGTAATATGCACCTGTCATCACTAGGTGGATAGTCATAACCACCAAAATGATTGATCTGTTTTTGTTTCTATAACCCATTGTATTGCACTCTCTCCACTCTTTCTTATACTGTTTGATTTGTTTCCAGGCACTGGCAGGACCTGGGCTATCTGATCGTCTATGTGACAGGGCGTCCAGACATGCAGAAGCAGAGAGTGGTGGCCTGGCTGTCTCAGCATAACTTTCCCCATGGCATCGTCTCCTTCTGTGACGGCCTGGTCCACGACCCACTCAGACACAAGGCCAACTTCCTCAAGTCACTCATGGAGGTCAGGATGGGAGTGGGGGTTGGGGTTGGGTGGTGGGTTTCTGGAGGGGACTGAAGGTGGGTAACAGGCTGGGGTAGGTTCAAAAGTAGTTGAGGGCTAAGGGGAATGGTGCAAAATGCATGATGGGGGACAATGAAGGGTGAAGAGATGATTGAGGAGATGGGGCAAACAAAAAGATGAGAGATTTAAGAAAATAAGTTGTCTTGGTCAGAATTTATAGATGACACTTAATTTGCTGGTTCCACAGGCTCACATGAAGATCTTTGCTGGCTACGGTTCTACCAAAGACATTTCCGTCTACACCTCCATCGGCCTCTCTCCCTCCCAGATCTACATCATTGGCCGACCCTCCAAGAAGATGCAAGCTCAGTGCCAGGTACGATACACATGCACTTCTGACATTTGAGTTTAGTCCTGGTCCTGTAGTTTACTATATGCAGCACACCATTACATTTTATGACTGTCTCTTTCCCCTGCCTGTCCCAACAGTTCATTACTGAGGGCTATGCGACCCACCTCTCTCAGCTGGAGTACAACCAGCGCTCCCGGCCACCAAAGACCAGCAGTGCCCGCATGGTCCTACGGAAAGGCAGCTTTGGTCTGGGTGCAAAAAGCGACTTTCTGCGGAAGCGGAACCACCTGCTGCGCACCATTTCCGCCCAGCCGACCACCAGCTCGTCCACCGGCAGCGGCCACAGCAGACCAGAGCGCACACAGAGCCAGTCAGACAGCCACAGCCACAGCCAGCACGGCCCGGGACCAGCCCAGCGCAGCATGAGCATGGCAGCAGGCTGCTGGGGCCGCAGTGGCAGCACCAAGCTGGAACCTGGGATTTTCAACCCAAAGTAGGGTTAGAGAGGTAGATAAGAGAGGGAGGATAAGGAGAGTGTGTAAAGTTAGAGAAGAAGAGGATGAAATTGAGAAAGGAGGGAAAGCCTGTAAAATAATTAAATAAATTAAGATGACAAGTCATTTCAAGATGGGAGAGAGATGCTGAACATAGGCTTTCAAGGCTCTAAATATAGAGACAGGAAGTAGAATGAGAGAATACAGCATTGAAAACCTTAGGTGCTACGAATCAGTCTTTGTAAAGCGACACCATCAATATACCTGAATCAACAAAAATCTACGGTCAGAGGCTCTTTTTACTTCAGACAGTGATACAATGGAGAAAAGCCTTTTTAAGAAGCATCTTATTTAAGCAAGGAACATGCATGCACAACACACAAACCATTGGCCAACAATAGCAAGAGACTCCTAAAGAAAAAGTTGCATATTGTTTTAGTGTTTATTTATCAATGTCTGTAATATCACATCAATATACATAGTGTATGTCCTGGACTGGGGCTTCGGAGTGGAGCTGATTCCATTCTGTGGTAATTCAGCGCCCCCATGCTGCAGGTTTGGGTTAAGTCCTGATAGATCAATGTCCCCCATCTTCCACCCTGGGTTATACAGGTGTGTTTTATCCTCCTTGTACCATGGCAGTCTACAGTCTCCATAACCACACAAATACAGCCAATATAGAATCATGACATTTCTAGAGCAGCTGCAATACTCCCAAGGTTGTGTACCAATTGCTCTTTGGTTACAGTTGAGAACCCAATTATTGTCTGTGCTATCATACAGAACATGTTACATTAGCTATAGGCCACTGCAATCATTGCCTACACAACAGGTATATTTATAGATATCACTTTCAGGGCAAACTTGTATTACTGTAAGGTGATGTGCCAAAGTAGGCCGTATGAAATTGTATACTATATGTGAAGGGATAAGCTGAATCCAAGATGTCCTTTGAGACGGGCTGAAACTGCTCTGTGGACCTCGTTTGGGATGATTGATTGTATAGTTGAAGATGATCAAGGCTTGTCTATAGTATTGTATGTTGAGCTGGGGTCAGGTCTACCAAGGGGCCATTATCTTGTATCCTCTTCACACTGAGGAGATACACAATCACATTCAGGATACACTTTTTCATTCTTTTTAGATAGATATAAATGTATATATACTTTTTTTTGTGAACTTAAGTGTTTTAGTTCTGTTAACTACGTAGTGTTTCATTTTCTAGGTTGTTTTCTCAAGCAATCATCCGCAGCAGCCAATACACAGCAGAGGTATTTGCCTTGCACAGTATTGTATTTCTACCAGATTGACTGATCATGCAAATCACAAGACTAGTATTAATGTATCTGCTATTATTACAGTGCATTCGGAAACTATTCAGACCCCTTGACTTTTGCCACATTTTGTTACGTTGTTATTCTAAAATGGATAAAATTACATATTTTCCTCATCAATCTACACACAATACCCCATAATGACAAAGTGAAAACCGGTTTTTATAAATGTATGCAAATGTAAATAATAAATAAAATGTAAAGGACATAAGTATTCAGACCCTTTGCTATCAGCTCAGGTGCATCCTTTTTCCATTGATCATCCTTGAGATGTTTCTACAACTTGATTGGAGTCCACCTGTAAATTCAATTGATTGGACATGATTTGGTAAGGCACATATCCCCACAGTTCCCACAGTTGACAGTGCATGGCAGAGCAAAAAACAAGCCATGACGTCGAAGGAATTGTCTGTAGAGCTCCGAGATAGGATTGTGTCGAGGCACAGATCTGGGGAAGGGTACCAAAAAATGTCTGCAGCATTGACGGTTCCCAAGAACACAGAGGTCTCCATCATTCTTAAATGGAAGAAGTTTGGAACCACTAAGACACTTCCTAGAGCTGGCCGCCCGGCCAAACTGAGCAATCGAGGGAGAAGGGCCTTGGTCAAGGAGGTGAACAAGAACCCAATGGTCACTCTGACAGAGCTCCAGAATTCCTCTGTGGGGGTGGGAGAACCTTCTAGAAGGACAACCATCTCTGCAGCACTCCACCAATCAGGCCTTTATGGTAGAGTGGCCAGACGGAAGCCACTCCTCAGTAAAAAGCACAGGACCGCATGCTTGGAGTTTGACAAAAGGCACCTAAAGGACTCTCAGACCATGAGAAACAAGATTCTCTGGTCTGATGAAACCAAGATTGAACTCTTTGGCCTAAATGCCAAAGGTCACATCGGGAGGAATCCTGGCACCATCCCTACAGTGAAGAATGGTGGTGGCAGCATCATTCTATGGGGATGTTTTTCAGCGGCAGGGACTGGGAGACTAGTCAGGATCGAGGGAAAGATGAACGGAGCAAAGTACAGAGAGATCCTTGATGAAAACCTGCTCCACAGCGCACAGGACCTCAGATTGGGGTGAAGGTTAACCTTCCAACAGGACAACAACCCTAAGCACACAACCAAGACAACGCAGGAGTGGCATCGAGACACGTCTCTGAATGTCCTTGAGTGGCCCAGCCAAAGCCCGGACTTGAACCCGACCGAACATCTCTGGAGAGACTTGAAGATAGCTGTGCAGCAACGTTCCCTATCCAACCTGACAGAGCTTGAGAGGATCTGCAAAGAAGAATGGGAGAAACTCCCCAAATACAGGTGTGCCAAGCGTGTAGTGCCATACCCAAGAAGACTCAATGCTGTAATCGCTGCCAAAATATAAAATGTACAAGTATTCAGACCCTTTACTCAGTACTTTGTTAAAGCACTGAGTAAAGGGTCTGAATACTTGTACATTTTATATTTTGTTTTTTTATTTATAATACATTTGCACACACAACCTGTTTTTGCTTTGTCATTACGGGATATTGTGTGTAGATTGATGACGGGAAAATAACTATTTAATCAATTTTAGAAAAAGGCTGTAACATAATGTGTAAAAAGTCAAGGGGTCTGAATACTTTCCAAAAGCACAGTACAATATATTTAGAAAATATGAAATACAATCACTTCCTAAGCTGTAAATAAGGCATTGAATGATTATGCACATAGACAATACTATTGAGGTTCAATTGGGAGTCATATGTTGAAGCCTCCGATGAACAATTTGTAGATTGTAGATAATGTAAAAAATATGCTTTGGAAAGTAGGAACATAGAGTTCAGATTTGTTCAATAATGTTGATTAATAATTTAAGATGATTAATAGTCAGTTTATCGTTCAAAATATTTGTACTTACTTGTTTCAAACCTGTGTAGAACTATAACAGTAATCGACCAATGAGAATTGAAATGTTAGTGAAATGTTCAATATTACCCACACACATGCCACAGCAGCAGATCCACCATAGAGAAAGAATGCCACAATGCATCGACAATCAGTTAAGCAGGCACATGCAGAGAAACAAAATGTCTTTGTGCCGTGTGATTTAAGACATACGGGTATAAACATGATCATAGAAAATTGTTTAGACAAATGGCATCTTGGTTGAACTGTTATTACATTTCTTGCGTGATCCTGGGGAAATAAGGAAGACTGTGTGAGGGATGTATGGGGAGGGAGGACCATCATGGTGAAGTGGGGTCTTCTCAATCCAAACAGATTGATCTGGTAGGGAATGAATGAGGCACCAGACTGTCTATTGCTCTATTTATACTGCTGTATTTAAACAGGCAGACCCATTCTGATCTTTTGGCCAATTAAGGGAACAAGAGCTGATCTAATTGGTCAAAAGACCAATTAGTAAAAAAGATCAGAAGTGGGCTGCCTGTGCAAACACAGCCAACCTGGCACTAACGTTCACACTTTGTCCTGATCTTGTTCACATTCTGATTGTGGTCTGATTGTCATCAGACCTTCCTGATCACCTCCGTAGGTAATTAGGCACACATTGTGTCTGTATATCAATCAAGGGTAAACAGATATGGTCAAATTATCACTGTGTTAAATCATCGTTATAACGGCCTCAAATTATTGACAGGTTGATTTATGGCATCAGTAATTGTCTTAAAATAAATAATTGTTTTTTCTTTTTGAAAGAATAGCTGTCAAATATTTTTCATACAGGGAGGCACCAGCTAATCTGTTCACAATGCGGACACAGTGGCAGGATGAGGCACTTTGGCTGCGTTTAGACAGGCAGCCCAATTCAACAACAACAAAAAATCCACTAATTAGTCTTTTGACCAATGACATCAGATCTTTTTCAAGATTGGTCAAAAGACCAATTAGATGAAAAAAATATCAGAATTGGGCTGCCTGTGTAAATGCAGCCATTGATGGGATTCAATTATCTGGCCAGGTTTACCCCGGTGGGAAGAGATTGCAGTCTGCTCAAAACAGAAGTGATGTAGCCTAGGCTAGATAAGGCACGTGGAGTAATGAGTAGGATTCTGTGTTTTTGCATGCAAAAGTGATCGCTTTTAATAACGCTTTTCTTGCCTTCCCAATGAAAACTAGTTTGAAAATTGTTACATATATTTTGGGAAAAAGAGCTGTATGTTTCTGGATGATACAGCATGCTTCCTTGTTGACAACATGGCCGAGCTACGCAGATTACTGTTCAATTTTTAGAAGGGCGCTCCTCCCTCATCGCTTTTGCCCGTTCACTTCACGGGCCATAGACCAGTGCACCGACGCTCAGGTTAACAGAACTCCCTCATTGTAATACAATATCTAGAAGCGACAAACCTTGATCAGATAGTGATTGGATCATATTGATCAAATCATAAAACTCGCATGTTAAAACACAAGGTTTGAACGAGGCTATTGTGAACCCTATGTTCTACAATCCTTAGTTAACCACCAAGTAATCTCATACATATATGAGATCATGCTATTCCTGTTCAATTTCCGACTCTAGGCACATTCCAGGGTGACTCTGAAAGCATTGCCCCAAATACACATAAACATGCAACAGGCATGGTAAATATGCAGTCAGTTGAGCTGGAGGGGCTTGTGGGGTAAAGCAATGCAGTTGTAACTGATACTGTAGTAGGCTACAAGTCACTGTCCATATGATATGGTTACCTTTTCTTTAAGTAGCACATAACTCAAAGGGCAACCCACAGTGATGTCTACAGAGAAATCCATGACTCTTTCTGTGCATCCTGACAGTGAAATTGGATAAGACAGTTTAGCACATCCAGCTAAAAGAAAACATGCACCCTTCTAACAATTAGTACATGGCTGCTCTTTAAAGCACTGTCCTGCTCCAGAGATACTGTATCAGTCAACTGGACATTGACACCTGGGGAATGTAAAGGTAGATACGTGCAAACATCAGTTAAACTCAGACACCTCTACACAAAGACAATCCCCATAGTTATCCTACTGGCAAATGCAGATATTACCAGAGGCCTTATAGTACATTTCCCTTTTTGCCTTAAATTTGCTGTTTCCCTGTTCTGACTCATGCCTCTGGAATAATCCTCCAGTAGAATTTGCTGTATGGTCACTGAAAAGGACCATTATTTACCAATGAGACGTTGGTATGACTTTTATGTCTGGTTGGTTGTATCGACGGGGAAATAGTATAAATGTACATAGGAATATATTACAAATAAAACTACCTGCACCCGTATCATATCAAGCCTCCACTCTGCACTTAAAAATGTTTCATTTCACGCTTATTGAAATGGCAATGCTGACCGAATTTGATCACATCAAAATGACCTTACCTGGCTGTAAAAATGTCCCAATACCTTGGCTATATACAGTATCAACATACTTTGTATTACTCCTGAAGTTTTAGACAGTTTTATTTTACCCATTCTTTGTGTTTCCATGTACAGTGTATAAAGTAAGTATGAAGAACAGAAATTAAATGTGTGGGTTCTTGTCTCTACATTCTTTTAATGGCAGGTGTAAGACTAGGTTTTTAACCTGTAACTGAAATAGTAAATATCTGATGCACACAGCGATGGTAAAGGATAATTATCCCCCCAAAAAATACTCTTATACTGAGCAAAAATACAAACGCAAACATGCAATAATTTCAAAGATTTTACTGAGCTACAGTTCATAAACTCAGCAAAAAAAGAAATGTAATCTCACTGTCAACTGTGTTTATTTTCAGCAAACTTAACGTGTAAATATTTGTCTGAACATAAGATTCAACTTCTGAGACATAAACTGAACAAGTTCCAGACATGTGACTAACAGAAATTGAATAGTGTGTCCCTGAACAAAGGGAGGTCAAAATCAAAAGTAACAGTCTGTATCTGGTGTGGCCACCAGCTGCATTAAGTACTGCAGTGCATCTCCTCATGGACTGCACCAGATTTGCCAGTTCTTGCTGGGAGATGTTACCCCACTCTTCCACCAAGGCACCTGCAATTTCCCAGACATTTCTGGGGGGAATGGCCCTAGCCCTCACCCTCTGATCCAACAGGTCCAAGATGTGCTCAATGGGATTGAGATCCGGGCTCTTCGCTGACCATGGCAGAACACTGACATTCCTGTCTTGCAGGAAATCATGCACAGAACGAGCAGTTTGGCTGGTGGCATTGTCATGCTGAAGGGTCATGTCAGGATGAGCCTGCAGGAAGGGTACCACATGAGGGAGGAGGTCTTCCCTGTAACGCACAGCGTTGAGATTGCCTGCAATGACAACAAGCTCAGTCCGATGATGCTGTGATACACAGCCCCAGACCATGACGGATCCGCCACCTCCAAATCGATCCCGCCCCAGAGTACAGGCCTCGGTGTAACTCTCATTCCTTCGACGATAAACGCAAATCCAACCATCACCCCTGGTGAGACAAAACCGTGACTCGTCAGTGAAGAACACTTTTTGCCAGTCCTGTCTGGTCCAGCGACGGTGGGTTCGTGCCCATAGGCAATGTTGTTGCCGGTGATGTCAGGTGAGGACCTGCCTTACAACAGGCCTACAAGCCCTCAGTCCAGCCTCTCTCAGCCAATTGCGGACAGTCTGAGCACTGATGGAGGGATTGTGCATTCCTGGTGTAACTCGGGCAGTTGTTGTTGCCATCCTGTACCTGTCCCGCAGGTGTGATATTCCGATGTACCGATCCTGTGCAGGTGTTGTTACACGTGGTCTGCCACTGCTGTCCGTCCTGTCTCCCTGTAGCGCTGTCTTAGGCGTCTCACAGTACAGATATTGCAATTTATTGCCCTGGCCACATCTGCAGTCCTCATGCCTCCTTACAGCATGCCTAAGACACATTCACGCAGATGAGCAGGGACCCTGGGCATCTTTCTTTTGGTGTTTTTCAGAGTCAGTAGAAAGGCCTCTTTAGTGTCCTATGTATTCATAACTGTGACCTTAATTGCCTACCGTCTGTAAGCTGTTAGTGTCTTAACGACCGTTCCACAGGTGCATGTTCATTAATTGTTTATGGTTCATTGAACAAGAATGTGAAACAGTCTTTAAACCCTTTACATTGAAGATCTGTGAAGTTATTTGGATTTTTATGAATTATCTTTTGAAAGACAGGGTCCTGAAAAAGGGGTGTTTCTTTTTTTGCTGAGTTTGTATTTCATTTGACTGATTTACTTATATTCTTTAGACTCTAATCTATGGATTTCACATGATTGGGCAGGGGCCCAGGTGTGGATGGGCCTGGGAGCCATAGGCCCACCCACTGGGGAGCCAGGCCCAGCCAATCAGAATGAGTTTTTCCCCACAAAAGTGGCTTTATTACTGACGACCCCACAGGTTAAAAAGCCGGATGTGGAGGTCCTGGGCTAGCATGTGGTCTGCGGTTGTGAGGCTGGTTGGACGTACTGCCAAATTATCTAAAATGACATTGGAGGTGGCTTATGGTAGAGAAATTAACATTATATTATCTGGCAACAGTTTTGGTGTACATCCTGCAGTCACAGCAGGCCGATTGCATGCTCCCTCAAAACTTGAGACATCTGTGGCATTGTGTTGTTACAAAACTGGACATTTTAGAGTGGCCTTTTATTGTTCCCACCTGTGTAATGATCATGCTGTTTAATCAGCTTCTTGATATGCCACACCTGTCAGGTGGATGGATTATCTTGACAAAGGATAGAATGCTCACGAACAGGGATGTAATCAAATCTTTGCACAAAATGTGAGCTAAATAAGCTTTTTGTGCATATGGAAAATTTTGGGGATCTTGTCTTTCAGTGCATAAAACACAAGACCAGTACTTTACATGTTGCATTTATATTTTTGTTCAGTGTACATGGTAAAAAACTATAAAGTAAACAGCATTACACAGTTGACTTGGGTTTTTGGGTTCAGTTTGAATGCATGTATAATGGGATTGAATAATAAAACATTGACAGTCAGGCCGTCATGACCATTCTGAAGTTGCATTCAGAGAAAGTCCAAAGTGAATTGTGATGAAAGGTTGCTGGTCAAGTAAAATCTAAATGTTATTACATTTAATATGAGCAATTAAATGTAAAGTCTGGCCAAACTTTATTTAAAGTGTGACCAAACATCATATGATTGAGTCACAGTACAGTCATCGATATGCACAGAAAGGGTTGTTTTTCACTTTCATTTTCAATACATGTAGTGATCATGTCACAGCCAAATATTCACTGGAGTTTTATTCTCCTGTCCCATCTATACAGAATAGTATAAATGGCTCCTTCCTCCTTTCTACCATAACATTGGCATCAGGGGTGATCCTCTACCTGTTCCATCCTAGTTTCTTCTGAAAGGAGTTTCTGTCTCCCTTTGTGGCTTGCTGTGACAAGATTGGAGGGTATATATATATATTAGGTAGGCATTTTTGGGGGGTAGAGGAAAACATTTTATTTTAACCCCCAAAAGCACACACAGCTACGTGGCCTTTGATGGTTTTCCATTTACCTTGTTGATCTCTTTGTGTCTCTCTTTACTGACAATCTCTTCAATGATCTCTCCTTCTCCCCTTATCAGCCTGAAAAACAAAGGTAATATAATTTTACTTTATACACAAGGAATAAAAACCAGCACAAACCCAGCCCATATAGGAATAGAGAGAAACTACTGAGCCATAGATGCCTTGGGAACATTCATGTTGTCTATAGCGTTGGTGTACCTGGTGCGTCCAGTCTCAGGATCTACCACCCTGCGGATGACACTCTGCTTAGCCTCACTCCTCCTTCGTTAGGGGCCTCTTGGTGGATAGCCTGGCTTTCTGCTCATCTGTCATTGCTAAAGAATGGACAAAACAAAAGATCCATCTGCTCAGCTTTATGTTTGGCTTTATTTTCCATTCCTTGTTGAGCTAGGTAACAAAGAAACATCCAATAATTGACAACATATGACAAAATGCTATTGCTCGCCTGAGGTAGTGTGGTCTATAGCTTATGAGATAATCTATCTACTGAGAGTTTATCTGTATTTTTCGTAGCTGTTTACATACCACCACAGACTGAGGCTGGCACTACGACAGCATTGAGGCTTCTTAACAGCTTCTACCCCCAAGCCATAAGACTCCTTAACATCTAGTCAAATGGCTATCCAGACTTTGCATTGCCCCCCCCCCCCCCAATTACACTGCTGCTAGTCTTTGTTTAATAACTCTACATACATGTACATATTACCTCAACAAACCAGTGCGCATCCCACTGTATATATAGTCTTGCTATTGTTATTTTACTGCTGCTCTTTAATTACTTGTAACTTTTGTTTCTTATTCTTATCTGTATTTTTTGAAACGGCATTGTTGGTTAGGGGCTCGTAAGTAAGCAATTCACTGTAAGGTCTACATCTGTTGTATTCGGCGCATGTGATTAATAAAATTTGATTTGAACATGTGAGACAGCTACAAGTCTAAACTCAACAGCTGGCGCAAATTCCCAATCGATTTCATTAACCATACCTGGTCCGTGATCTTCTGTGCTATCACCAGTCTGCCACAGCTCCAGGAAGGGCTGGGGGCACTGCCTAGAGGCTGAGGGGGGTCTGGAGGGGGCATCACATCTACAAGCAGGGATGCTCTGCTTTCTTCCAATTGCTTTAACTTCATATTTTTTCTTCTTCTCCAATTTCATCTCTTTCTTCAACTTTCTTTTCTTTTTTAACTTCTTGAATTTTTTTCATTTTTTCCTCCCTCTTGGCCTTTTCATCACTTGAGGAGGACGATGAGTATGAAGAGCTTGACAAGGAAGATGAGGAACTTTTCATTTTTTCTTCCCTTCTTTCCCAGCTGAAGCAGACAAAGGTATAACAAAGGTACACTGTCAGCATTGATAATAAAATGCATTGCCATATTGTCTGACACATTAGATAATAGATATGTCTGTGTGGGGATGTGCATTGTCTGAAGCACTACACATTGTTGAACACGAAGTTGAATTGCATTTAATTCTACGTCGGTTAGAAATGAGCGTTTGTAGACCCACTTCCTCGCTTACCTCATTCAAAATAAAAGTCCTGTACGTGCGCCATAGGTGGAATAACTTGTGGGGGACTTTTATTTGGACATCAGGTAAGCAGAGAGGACGTGGGTCTACAACATACCAACGTTTGGAAAGTCAGTTTAATAATACGTTACTTTAGATAGTTTGACAAAAATTCCCCCGTTTTAATGACCAACCGTCCTAGTAAGTTGAAATGGAATTGTTATCAACTTCTGGCTTCCCACGGACTGTTTTTGTACAACCCAATACAAAAAGGAGGAACTCTAGCAGCTATACACATTCCAGTGTGACTGTTTAACGTTACCTGCCTTCTACTACTATTAATGATGATTTAATAATCGAGTGACGAAAACCTTGGTTCTTGCTGAGAGAATGTGAGGCTTTCTTTAAAGGGGTCGGACTTGCACTGCTGCTGGACGAGGATGAAGAGGAACGTCTTCGCTTTTTCTTTTTGGATGTTTTTTTTCTTCCTCTGCCTTGTCTGCTCGTATCAGCGGAACTGTCGCGCGATCTACTGCGGCCCATGGTCGAAAATTTATGCTAACGTTAGGTCAATGAATTAGTCGTATGTCTCTAAAAAAAATGCCGATGTTTCTAGAAATAAATGGAGAAATACAAAACATGTCCACTCCAACAAAAACAAAAAATTGATTGTGCAACTGTTTTTATTCCCCGATGCTTTTCCGGATCTTTAGGAAGTATGTCTGCTTCCTGTTACGGTCATCTTGCACACTGATCATATACTGCTCCAAAAAATAAAGGGAACACTTAAACAACACAATGTAACTCCAAGTCAATCACACTTCTGTGAAATCAAACTGTCCACTTAGGAAGCAACACTGATTGACAATAAATTTCGCATGCTGTTGTGCAAATGGAATAGACAACAGGTGGAAATTATAGGCAATAAGCAAGACACCCCCAATAAAGAAGTGGTTCAGCAGGTGGTGACCACAGACCACTTCTCAGTTCCTATGCTTCCTGGCTGATGTTTTGGTCACTTTTGAATGCTGGCGGTGCTTTCACTCTAGTGGTAGCATGAGACGGAGTCTACAACCCACACAAGTGGCTCAGGTAGTGCAGCTCATCCAGGATGGCACATCAATGCGAGCTGTGGCAAGAAGGTTTGCTGTGTCTGTCAGCGTAGTGTCCAGAGCATGGAGGCGCTACCAGGAGACAGGCCAGTACATCAGGAGACGTGGAGGAGGCCGTAGGAGGGCAACAACCCAGCAGCAGGACCGCTACCTCCACCTTTGTGCAAGGAGGAGCAGGAGGAGCACTGCCAGAGCCCTGCAAAATGACCTCCAGCAGGCCACAAATGTGCATGTGTCTGCTCAAATGGTCAGAAACAGACTCCATGAGGGTGGTATGAGGGCCCGACGTCCACAGGTGGGGGTTGTGCTTACAGCCCAACACCGTGCAGGACGTTTGGCATTTGCCAGAGAACACCAAGATTGGCAAATTCGCCACTGGCGCCCTGTGCTCTTCACAGATGAAAGCAGGTTCACACTGAGCACGTGACAGACGTGACAGAGTCTGGAGACGCCGTGGAGAACGTTCTGCTGCCTGCAACATCCTCCAGCATGACCGGTTTGGCGGTGGGTCAGTCATTGTGTGGGGTGGCATTTCTTTGGGGGGCCGCACAGCCCTCCATGTGCTCGCCAGAGGTAGCCTGACTGCCATTAGGTACCGAGATGAGATCCTCAGACCCCTTGTGAAACCATATGCTGGTGCGGTTAGCCCTGGGTTCCTCCTAATGCAAGACAATGCTAGACCTCATGTGGCTGGAGTGTGTCAGCAGTTCCTGCAAGAGGAAGGCATTGATGCTATGGACTGGCCCGCCCGTTCCCCAGACCTGAATCCAATTGAGCACAACTGGGACATCATGTCTCGCTCCATCCACCAACGCCACGTTGCACCACAGACTGTCCAGGAGTTGGCGGATGCTTTAGTCCAGGTCTGGGAGGAGATCTCTCAGGAGACCTTCCGCCACCTCATCAGGAGCATGCCCAGGCGTTGTAGGGAGGTCATACAGGCACGTGGAGGCCACACACACTACTGAGCCTCATTTTGACTTGTTTTAAGGACATTACATCAAAGTTGGATCAGCCTGTAGTGTGGTTTTCCACTTTAATTTTGAGTGTGACTCCAAATCCAGACCTCCATGGGTTGATAAATTGGATTTCCATTGATTATTTTTGTGTGATTTTGTTGTCAGCACATTCAACTATGTAAAGAAAAAAGTATTTCATAAGATTATTTCTTTCATTCAGATTTATGATGTGTTGTTTAAGTGTTCCCTTTATTTTTTTGAGCAGTGTATAATTTTATGAGCCGCCTATAATAAGGCCAGAGTATTTTGGCTAACAATTGTCAGAATATTTTTTCTTATTATTAATAGGACTGATATGACATCAAGATTTATATCATACTCAAAACTATTTATCACCTCCTCTAAGGGTTGAAATAGAGGGTTACAATTATTGAATGATGTGATATATCTTATACAATGGAAATAGAACGGCCTACCTGTAAATCTTTGCAATAGAGATTATATATCATAGTAAGACTGATGTGTGTCTGTTGCAGAGCTATGTTATAAGCACCTGTTCACCCCCCAAAAAACCACAACATGGCAATACAGTAATGAAGTCCATCCATTTGCAATAACATTTTATTTAAAAATTATATTTACAAAGGTATTTTTGAAACACTGTAAATGTAAAGCTTATAGACTTGTTTTTTCTAACATTTCATAACTCTAGCCCTTAATCCTCTTAACTCACAGTGCTTGTGTGATCTAAAGGGTATTGTGGAGATAGACATAACTGTCTATTTCTTGCCGGTCTCCATTGCACTTTTTAATGCTTTTAACATATTTGACAAATGAACGCAGAGAAATAAATAAACAGGTTGTTCAAATTCACCTAAAACCAAAGGGTCTCATAGAAAGTACATTAAAAAAAATAATACAGTGGCTTGCGAAAGTATTCACCCCCTTGGCATTTTTCCTATTTTGTTGCCTAACCCAACCTGGATTTTTTTTTCATTTGAGTTACACAACATGCCTACCACTTTGAAGATGCAAAATATTTTTTATTGTGAAACAAACAAGAAATAAGACAAAAAAAGAAAAAACTTGCACATGCATAACTATTCACCCCCCCAAAGTCAATACTTTGTAGAGCCACCTTTTGCAGCAATTACAGCTGCAAGTCTCTTGGGGTATGTCTCTATAAGCTTGGCACATCTAGCCACTGGGATTTTTGCCCATTCTTCAAGGCAAAACTTCAAGTTGGATGGGTTCTGCTGGTGTACAGCAATCTTTAAGTCATACCACAGATTCTCAATTGGATTGAGGTCTGGGCTTTGACTAGGCCATTACAAGACATTTAGGTGTTTCCCCTTAAGCCACTCGAGTGTTGCTTTAGCAGTATGCTTAGGGTCATTGTCCTGCTGGAAGGTGAACCTCTGTCCCAGTCTCAAATCTCTGGAAGACTGAAACAGGTTTCCCTCGAATTTCCCTGTATTTAGTACCATCTGTCATTCCTTCAATTCTGACCAGTTTCCCAGTCCCTGCTGATGAAAAACATCCCCACAGCATGATGCTGCCACCACCATGTTTCACTGTGGGGATGATGTTCTCGGGGTGATGAGGTGTTGGGTTTGTGCCAGACATAGCCTTTCCCTTGATGGCCAAAAAGCTACATTTTAGTCTCATCTGACCAGAGTACATTCTTCCATATCTTTGGGGAGTCTCCCACATGACTTTTGGCGAACACCAAACCAAGCAATGGCTTTTCTCTGGCCACTCTTCCGTAAAGCCCAGCTCTGTGGAGTGTACGGCTTGAAGTGGTCCTATGGACAGATACTCCAATCTCCGCTGTGGAGCTTTGCAGCTCCTTCAGGGTTATCTTTGGTCTCTTTGTTTCCTCTCTGATTAACGACCTCCTTTCCTTTTCCGTGAGTTTTGGTGGGCGGCCCTCTCTTGGCAGGTTTGTTGTGGTGCCATATTCTTTCCATTTTTGAATAATGGATTTAATGGTGCTCCGTGGGATGTTCAAAGTTTCTGATATTTTTTTATAACCCAACCCTGATCTATACTTCTCCACAACTTTGTCCCTGACCTGTTTGTAGAGCTCCTTGGTCTACATGGTGCCGCTTGCTTGGTGGTATGCCTTGCTTAGTGATGCTGCAGACTCTGGGGCCTTTCAGAACAGGTGTATATACTGAGATCATGTGACAGATCATGTGACACTTAAATTGCACACAGGTGGACTTTATTTAACTAATTATGTGACTTCTGAAGGTAATTGGTTGACCCAGATCTTATTTAGGGGCTTCATAACAAAGGGGGTGAATACATATGCATGCACCACTTTTCAGTTTGTAATTTTTTAGAATTTTTTGAAACAAGTTATTTTTTAAATTTCATTTCACCAAATTTGGACTATTTTGTGTATGTCCATTACATGAAATCCAAATAAAAATCAATTTAAATTGCAGGTTGTAATGCAACAAAACAGAAAAAACGCCAAGGGGGATGTAGTAGCTGAATGGCTGAGTTGTATTAGTCTGAAATGGTAATAGTCTGAAATGGCGGGCGGAGATTATAAAAGTGGAAGGTACCAGCAAGTTGAGAATCCTAAAGCAATCACGTTTCGATCTTTGTCTGTGTGCACTGGAGTTCGCCGAGTTGCTCAGAGTAAAAAGGGAAGGGGTGGCGGGATGGAATGTGTCACTTGATGGAGTAAGTTATGGCCTGTTATGAAGAGGCTACCATGCGGATCCTCTCAGCGGGAGTCAGCAGGAGGTTCTTAGCTGCCTTGATTGTGTTCTTCATAAGCATGGCCACTGTCATGGGTCCTACTCCTCCAGGCACTGGGGTAATGAAGCTAGCCTTTTGTCTCACACCTACACAGGGAGAGATAAAGGGTGAGTGTTGCAAAGAAAATGTGTGTAAGAACACAGTAGGTGTCAGGATAAATGTAAAATAAGACAAATTGTGAAGTCTGTCTAGATTAGAAACTCCTACCTTCAAAATCCACGTCCCCTACAAGTCTGTCCTTGCCAGTCACATGGTCATGCACTCTGTTTATTCCAACATCAATAACGACTGCTCCTTCTTTGATCATGTCTGCGGTGATGAGGTTTGGAATCCCTGAGATTAGGAGAGGGTTTAGAGTGAGATCAGTTTATAAGAGACCCACCCAAGACAACCTCCTCAAGAGATACAAAAATAGCTCTATAAACTTACAAGAATATGCTTACAGATATGCAGAATAAGAGAGACAGGTATTAGACAAGGTAAAGATATATCTTCAGTAGGAGGAGAGGATCCATACCTGCAGCAGCAACAACGATGTCTGCAATTCTTGTGTGCTGACGAAGCTGTTCCTTTGGTGTGTAACGGTGAGAGATAGTGACCGTGGCATCACCTGCAGAACCAAAAAATAAGTAAATGCCAGGGCCAAGATCCACAAATTCCCTTTCAACTTCAATATTTCAACTTCAATATTTCAACTTTAAGTGAAAACCCTGTATTGTCTCTATTACCCATTGTTAATCTACCTTCACATACACCCTATTACTGTAGGCCCTAGTTATCCTGACATCATTACTCACCCCCTGGCCTCTCATGGCGTCCATCAGAGTGCAGCAACATGGCAATGGGCATGCCCACATTCTTGGAGCGTCCCGCTACCACAACATTCTTTCCAAGGGTAGGAATTCCTGGGAACCGGAGATAAACAGTCAGTGACAGAGTTGACACAGTCTAATTCCATTCATATAACAGAGGGAGGTGAGAGATTCCTCCCACTACCTCACCTGTGCGTTTGATGATTTCCCAGACTCCCCAGGGAGTGGCGGGCAGCATGGTGGACTGGTCCAGGCACATGCGGCCCACATTGACCACATGGAAGCCGTCCACATCCTTGTCGGGGGACACAGCATTACAGATGCGCCGCTCGTCAATGTGTTCTGTGAGAAGACAATGAGAGTGATGGTTACAAGTCAACATATACATGGATGTTGTACAGTAAATAGGCCAAATCATTCAAGGATATGCCCATAATAGCCATAAATACTCAAAACAACAGCTTCAAACTGTCATTCCTTCTTTGTCCCTACCCATATGCACTTTCCAAAGCAATGCCTCGCCACCTCGCTCTAAAGCCACTACTTACCTGGCAGAGGCAGTTGCACCAGCAGGCCGTCCACCCGGTGGTCTGTGTTGAGTTTGTAGATCAGGTCCATGAGTTCATCCTCAGAGATACAGGAGGGCTTCAGGATGGTCTCACTGCTGATACCTGCAGAGAAGAAAAAGAGAGAGGAATTATGAGCCCATTATATCCCCAACGAATATGAGCAGTGCCATAGATGAATGGAGACCAGGAAGAAAAAGGGAATTAGAGAGCAACACTGAAGAGTCATAGCCTTCATAAAATTGTTTCAAAGTCATGTATGTACAAGTCAAACTGATGTATGTACACTGCTGTGTAGAGTTCAGCTCCAGCACAGATAAGTAAAGTATTGAGTGTGTGTGGTTACATACCAACATCAGCTGCAGCCCGGGTCTTATTCAGGACGTAGGAGT
The DNA here is from genome assembly GCF_965601325.2 of Salmo salar. Lineage (NCBI taxonomy): Eukaryota > Metazoa > Chordata > Actinopteri > Salmoniformes > Salmonidae > Salmo > Salmo salar. The sequence continues at coordinate 19,307,711 of NC_138314.1, read as the reverse complement.
GACTGGCTACATTATCTCCTACAAGGACCACGCTCAGGTGGGGTCTCCTGTTGCCAGTGGAGACCCACTGTTCCACATCGGTCCTGGCCTCCTCCCGGATCTGACGGGCCAACTTCCTGCCTGAGATGACCACAGCTTCCTGTCTTTAGAATCGGAGGCAGATGTTAAAGGACAGCAGAACATATAAACAGTCAGGGGAAAGTATACACTGTGGTGGGCACATGACTTATAGTTCTGCAGACTAGTTGTCAATCCCAAAGTGAGAGTGCATGGCATTCAACCAGCAAGGTGTGCCGCCATAAGCCAGCGATGGCCAAGTACAGTCACACCAAGTACAGGGCTCCTGGGTTACCCATGCATGAGGAGTATGGCGGCTAAAAATAGCAAGACATGAGTTACAATGTGGCTCAGGCTATTTAAGAAACGTATTGGAAACCCCGGGCTTCAAGTCAACTGGTTGGCCTTAGTGTGGAGTGCAGGGTGGGTGAATATGAAACCTGAATGCTGCTCTATTCACATTCATGTCCAATGTGTTAAACTAGATAGCAGTGCTTATGTAATAGCATGCACACAGAGGAGTAATAACTGAGGAGTAATGAGCCATCCACAGTGATGTAACCATCCCTTGATTCTGCCACAAGTAATTAAAGACCCATAGACACATTCAACTCTTCTATGGGGGCAGGATAGCAGGTCCTGGAGGAGACTCCACTACGGCATGACATTTGGCAACAACACCCCCACTGCCCAGCTTCCAACATGCACAGAGAGCATGAACATAATGTTTTAGACAAAGTATTTTTGGACAACCTTATTTGAAATGTGTTGAGTTCTCAGCAAACAGTTGACAACTGACAATGTTAATGAGTAGTTAACCTCTGACAGGATAAAGTACATGAGTGACCATCACAAGCAATTGGAGAATGCAAATGCAGAGCGGACTCAATAGGCCTTAACCTAAGAATTCACCTTTGACAAAAATGCATATACTTTTCTCACTTTGCTGCCTTTCCTCCCAGACCAGTTCTACTTCACATAGTACCAGTACCATGATAGGACAAGGATTTGCAGCAGCCCCAAATAATTAAGATTGTTAACTTTGAACTAGAAGCCAAGCCAATGTGTTTTAACATGTTTCCCAGTTATGGATGGATCAGCAAGGCTGTGCCAACTCTGTTCCCAAGTATGGGCTTTGTCTTGATGAACGGTTGAAATGTAGCCCCAACAGCCCTCAAACTCAACTCTGCATGTTTTCATTGTTCCCCTCTAGTCAGTGACTGATTTAAACCTGTGACACCAGGTGTGTGCAATTCATTACCAGGTAGAAGAGAAAACCAGCAGGCTCCAAACCTCTAGGGTAAGAGTTGAGTATCCTTGCCCAACAGGTTTGCCTTCATGTAACTTGTAATATACATGTAACTCAAGTATACAAGGTCTGTGTTGTTATGGTTTTATAAACTAGTGTAAGGGTTTAAAAAAAATACTGTCCTATGTTGACCATAACCTACTACTCAAATGCATCATGAATTTGCATGCTCCAAAAGAGACTCATCTGTGCTAGATTAAAAGTGGCTAAATCAGTTGTGATGTAAATCATGTGCATAGTCACACGTGGTTTATGTTTCTGGGTGACTGGGTGGAACATTACTTTGCCATAAGGAACGTGCTGCATTATTAAGGCATGCCTCAAATAAAACAGGGGTTCTTGGAATTAATCGAATACGTTTAGGCAAACAGTTACAGCACATAATAGTCTGCAAAAGCCAGTTTTAAACACACAGGACATGAGAATACTGATCACTTTGGTTGGTGACAACGTTCCCCCATTGGGAACTTGCCTGCCTACAATACACACAATGCAAGTGCTCTGTGCGATTTCATCAGCCATGCAGAATTGCAGTGATAAAAGGCATAACGTTAGAGGGCGTATTACGAAGATCATTGATTCAATATCGCTCTTCGCTACAATGTATCATTTAAAATGTTACATAACGTTGTCATCAAAGCACAACCAGAAACGTTGTATCCGCAGAGACATCAGGTAACAGTGTACAGGATAGAAAACAAACATAAGGGAAAGTGTCGAGCTATGGGTAACGTTAAATATCATTGACAAGGAGAAAATACCGGGTAGGCTACCTTCCAAAAAGAAGAAGCATTTTTCATAACGAAAGAAAGTAACCTATCATAGTCCTCCAAGACAGATAAGCAATCTATTTGATATCTCAATGTTAATACATACCTTGATGCGGACATATATAGACTGCACACTTGATGCTTAGATTGCTGGCAGAATTTTCTCAGAGCTCTCAGCGTTGCCATGTTTACTGATCTTGATAAGTAATCCACAAATGAGTTAAAGAAGAGAGGAGCGAGGGAGACTGGAGGAAGTAAACCCGGTCTGAAAGAGCACCGCCTGTAAGGAAGTTAGAGAAGGCTCGAGATGTTTTAAAGGCTCATGTCCCCCTCCAGCGCTGGCTGCTGGCACTGAGCATATTGTCAATACGTCAGTTTCTGGGCATGGGCCGCACCTCTAAATGGGTCCTTCTATTAACCAGGTAGGCAAGTTGAGAACAAGTTCTCATTTACAATTGCGACCTGGCCAAGATAAAGCAAAGCAGTTCGACAACATACAACAACACAGAGTTACACATCTAGTAAAACAACACACAATCAATAATACAGTAGAAAAATAAGACTATATACAATGTGAGCAAATGAGGTGAGATAACGGAGGTAAAGGCAAAAAAGGCCATGGTGGCAGAGTAAATACAATATAGCAGGTAAAACACTGGAATGGTAGATTGGTAGTAGAAGAAAGTGCAAAGTAGAAATAGAAATAATGGGGTGCAAAGGAGCAAAATAAATAAATACAGTAGGGGAAGAGGTAGTTGTTTGGGCTAAATTATAGATGGGCTATGTACAGGTGCAGTGATCTGTGAGCTGCTCTGACAGCTGGTGCTTAAAGCTAGTAAGGGAGATAAGTGTTTCCAGTTTCAGAGATTTTTGTAGCTCATTCCAGTCATTGGCAGCAGAGAACTGGAAGGAGAGACGGCCAAAGGAGGAATTGGCTTTGGGGGTGACCAGAGAGATATATCTGCTGGAGCGCGTGCTACAGGTGGGTGCTGCTATGGTGACCAGTGAGCGGAGATAAGGGGGGACTTTACCTAGCAGGGTCTTGTAGATGACCTGGAGCCAGTGTGCTTGGCGACGATTATGAAGCGAAGGCCAGCCAACGAGAGCGTACAGGTCGCAGTGGTGGGTAGTATATGCGGCTTTGGTGACGAAACGGATGGCACTGTGATAGACTGCATTCAGCTTGTTGAGTAGGGTATTGGAGGCTATTTTGTAAATGACGTGGCCAAAGTCGAGGATTGGTAGGATGGTCAGTTTTACGAGGGTATGTTTGGCAGCATGAGTGAAGGATGCTTTGTTGCGAAATAGGAAGCCAATTATAGATTTAACTTTGGATTGGAGATGTTTGATGTGAGTCTGGAAGGAGAGTTTACAGTCTAACCAGACACCTAGGTATTTGAAGTTGTCCACATATTCAAAGTCAGAACCGTCCAGAGAAGTGATGCTGGACAGGCGGGCAGGTGCAGGCAGCGATCGGTTGAAGAGCATGCATTTAGTTTTACTTGTATTTAGGAGCAGTTGGAGGCCACGGAAGGAGAGTTGTATGGCATTGAAGCTCGTCTGGAGGGTTGTTAACACAGTGTCCAAAGAAGGGCCAGAAGTATACAGAATGGTGTCGTCTGCGTAGAGGTGGATCAGAGACTCACCAGCAGCAAGAGCGACATCATTTATGTATACAGAGAAAAGTGTCGGCCCAAGAATTGAACCCTGTGGTACCCCCATAGAGACTGCCAGAGGTCCGGACAACAGGCCCTCCGATTTGACACACTGAACTCTATCAGAGAAGTAGTTGGTGAAACAGGCGATGCAATCATTTGAGAAACCAAGGCTATTGAGTCTGCCGATGAGGATGTGGTGATTAACAGAGTCAAAAGCTTTGGCCAGGTCAATGAATACGGCAGCACAGTATTGTTTCTTATCGATGGAGGTTACGATGTCGTTTAGGACCTTGAGCGTGGCTGAGGTGCACCCATGACCAGCTCTGAAACCAGATTGCATAGCGGAGAAGGTGCGGTGGGATTCGAAATGGTCGGTAATCTGTTTGTTGACTTGGCTTTCGAAGACCTTAGAAAGGCAGGGTAGGATGGATATAGGTCTGTAGCAATTTGGGTCTAGAGTGTCCCCTCCTTTGAAGAGGGGGATGACAGCAGCTGCTTTCCAATCTATGGGAATTTATTGAAAGGGGCATGCTTATTTAAGATGGTGAAAAAATTACTTTTAAAGAATGACCAGGCATCCTCGACTGACGGGATGAGGTCAATATCCTTCCAGGATACCCGGGCCAGGTCGATTAGAAAGGCCTGCTCGCAGAAGTGTTTTAGGGAGCGTTTGACAGTGATGAGGGGTGGTCGTTTGACCACAGACCCATAGCTGATGCAGCAATGAGGCCGTGATTGCTGAGATCCTGGTTGAAAACAGCATAGTTGTATTTGGAGGGCAAGTTGGTCAGGATAATATCTATGAGGGTGCCCATGTTTACGGATTTAGGGTTGTACCTGGTGGGTTCGTTGATAATTTGTGTGAGATTGAGGGCATCTAGCTTAGATTGTAGGACTGCCGGGGTGTTAAGCATATCCCAGTTTAGGTCACCTAACAGAACGAACTCTGAAGATAGATGGGGGGCAATCAATTCAGTTATGGTGTCCAGGGCACAGCTGGGAGCTGAGGGGGGTCTATAACAGGCGGCAACAGTGAGAGACTTATTTCTGGAGAGATACATTTTTTTAATTAGAAGCTCGAACTGTTTGGGCATAGACCTGGAAAGTATGACAGAACTTTGCAGGCTATCTCTGCAGTAGATTGCAACTCCTCCCCCTTTGGCAGTTCTATATTGATGGAAAATGTTGTAGTTGGGGATGGAAATCTCAGAATTTTTGGTGGCCTTCCTAAGCCAGGATTCAGACACGGCAAGAATATCAGGGCTGGTGGAGTGTGTTAAAGCAGTGAGTAAAACAAACTTAGGGAGGAGGCTTCTGATGTTAACATGCATGAAAACAAGGCTTTTTCGGTTACAGAAGTCAACAAATGAGTGCCTGGGGAAACGCAGGGCCTGGGTTAACCTCCACATCACCCGAGGAACAGAGGAGGAGTAGGATGAGGGTACGGCTAAAGGCTATCAAAACTGGTCGTCTTGTGTGTTGGGGACAGAGAATAAAAGGAGCAGATTTCTGGGCATGGTAGAGTAGATTCAGGGCATAATGTACAGACAGGGGTATGGTGGAGTGCGAGTACAGTGGAGATAAACCCAGGCATTGAGTGATGATAAGAGAGGTTGCATCTTTGGACGTGCTAGTTATGCTGGGTGAGGTCACCGCATGTGTGGGAGGTGGGACAAAGGAGGTATCTGAGGCATTTTGAGAGGGACTAAGGGCTCTGCAGTAAACTAAAACAATGATAACTATCCTAAACAACAGTATACAAGGCATATTGACATTTGAGAGAGACATAAAGCGAGGCATAAAGCAATCATTTGTTGATTGGGAGAGCTAGTTAAGACATCAACAACAGGTAAAATGGCGATGAATGGGCAGAGGGGGTCGGTTAACTACACACAGGGCCTGAGTTCGAGGCTGGGGCTGACAGATAAACAAAAAATAAATAAACAAAATGGAGTACCGTGATTAATGAACAGTCCAGCAGGCATCAGCTATGTAGCCAAGTGATCATAGGGTCCAATGAACAGCAGTAGATGAAACAGGGAAGCCGGGGCAGTCGTTACTACACTAGCAAGCAGGAGACACGGCGTTTAAAGTTAGTAGGCCGGGGCTAGTAGAACCGTCTGCTCTGACGTCCGGCAAAGTCCGGTTGAGGGCACAGCAGATGGAGTTACGTCGGCAGACCAGTTGTGGTGGTACGACGGGGTGCCGTGTCGACAAAGGGTCCAGGCCAGTTGGCGAAAGAGGTATTGTAGTTGTAGTAATTTCGTTTGCTAGCCGGGAGATGCGCCTGATTCGCGGCTAACTGGTGCTAGCTTTGGGACAGGGGCATTTGCCGCAATAGCCACTCCGTAGCAGCTAGCTAGCAGCGATGATCCGATACAAAGGTCCAGAGCTTACGGCAAGGATCCGATGGAGTAGTGGATTCTAGCCGTGTTGGGGTAGAGTCCGGGAGGCATCAGCTGTGTAGCTGAGTGATCACTGAGCAGGCCAGGAGGTGGGCCTGGCTCAGAGCTAGCTTTGGGGCTGGGCCACTCGGTGGCAGCTAGCTAGCTGTGATGATCAGGAGTAATGGTCCAGGGCTTACGGCAGGAATCCGGCGTTGTATTAGAGAAAACAGTCCGATACTGGCAGGCTGGCAAGTATTATCCAGGCTAAAAGCAGCTGGTGTCTGTGCAGAAGGTAAAGGCCGCTAGCAGTGGCTGACAATGACTAAATAGGTAGTAAATAATTAGCTGGTTAGCTTCTGATGGATAGCTTCTGATGGAGGTTCTTGCTATAAGGTCTAAAAATAGTGGATCCATATCACATTGGGTGAGGCGGGTTACCGGAAGGTATATTTCATTTAAAAATGGAAAAGAGATTGAAAATAAATTGAAATATATACAAAAAAAATATGAAAAATACAAAATGTACATGGAAGAATGACAAACCACGTCTGCACTGCTACATCTTGGAAGTAATTATTGATGAAGCCAATGACTGATGTGGTGTACTCCTCAATGCCATCGGAGGAATCCCGGAACATATTCCAGTCTGTGCTAGCAAAACAGTCCTGTAGCTTAGCATCAGCTTCATCTGCCTACTTTTTTATTGATCGAGTAACTGGTGCTTCCTGCTTTAATTTTTGCTTGTAAGCAGGAATCAGGAGGATAACATTATGGTCAGATTTGCCAAATGGAGGGCAAGGGAGACCTTTGTATGCGTCTCTGTGTGTGGAGTAAAGATGTGGTTGCACATTTAACATGCTGATAGAAATTTGGTAAGACGGAATCCTGTTTTCTTATGGCGGAATACAGCTCATTCAGTACGGTCTTAGTGCCAGCATCAGTCTGTGGTGGTATGTAGACAGCTACGAAAAATACAGATGAAAACTCTCTAGGTAGATAGTGTGGTCTACAGCTTATCATGAGAGACTCTACCTCTGGCGAGCAAAACCTTGAGACTTCCTTAGATATCGTGCACAAGCTCTTATTTACAAAAATACATAGTCCGCCACCGCTTGTCTTACCAGACGCCGCTGTTCTATCCTGCCGATACAGCGTATAACCAGCCAGCTGTATGTTGATGATGTTGTCGTTGAGCGACGACTCCATGAAGCTTACGATATTACAGTTTTGAAAAGATGGCACGTTTGCTAGCAGAACGGAAGGAAGTCAGGGTTTATTCGATCGCCTACGCATTCTCTGAAGGCAGCCTGCTCTCTGGCCCCTTTTTCTCCGCCTTCTCTTCATGCAAATGACAGGGATCTTGGCCTGTTCCCAGGAAAGCAGTATATCATTCACGTTGGGCTCGTCGGACTCGTTAAAGGAAAAAAAGGATTCTGCCAGTCCGTGGTGAGTAATCACAGTTCTGATGTAAAGAAGTTATTTTCGGTCATAAGAGATGGTAGCAGCAACATTATGTACAAAATAAGTTTAAAAAAATAAGTTACTAACAACGCAAAGAAAGAAACAAAAAACACAATTGGTTAGGAATACGTAAAACATCAGCCTTGTTCTCTGGTTCCATCTTAAATAGAAGCAGGACTCCAGCTACCCAGACATGTCTGATCAGCCTGATAGGTGCCATGGGTGTGTCCATCTTACCTGTGCAAATATGTGTGTGTATAGCAATGGAATTAAACATCCAAGTGTCATGCTGTAGGTCCACCACACACCTGAAGGATTGGGGGGTCCTGTCCAGAAAATAACCTTTGTCCCTAGACACTTGTCTAGGCTCAAGGGTTCTTCTTCTTCTATGATATAATGACGGTCCGTAAACCGACGTTAAAGGTGCAACCTACTGTGCTGGAGTGTGAGGTCAATCATGGTTTACAACATTTCTAAATCCTCCTACCTAAAAAAAAAGAACCCTACTAGCTTCTAATAGACCCTCCCCAATCCCCCAAATCCCTTCCAAACCCCCTCAACCCCAATGATCCTACACTTCAATTTTCCCCCCTATATTCAACATACTTACAATATAACAACACATGCTCCACCATTTCATCGACCATACCATAGTAGAGGTTGACCGATTATGATTTTTCAACGCCGATACCGATTATTAGAGGGCCAAAAAACCCGCTGATACCGATTAATCGGCCATTTTTATTTATTTATTTATTCGTAATAATGACAATTGCAACAATACTGAATGAACACTTATTTTAACTTAATATAATACATCAATAAAATCAATTTAGCCTCAAATAAATAATGAAACATGTTCAATTTGGTTTAAATAATGCAAAAACAAAGTGTTGGAGAAGAAAGTAAAAGTGCAATATGTGCCATGTAAAAAAGCTCATGTTTAAGTTCCTTGCTCAGAACATGAGAACATATGAAAGCTGGTGGTTCCTTTTAACATGAGTCTTCAATATTCACAGGTAAGAAGTTTTAGGTTGTAGTTATTATAGGAATTATAGGACTATTTCTCTCTATACGATTTGTATTTCATATACCTTTGACTATTGGATGTTCTTATAGGCACTTTAGTATTGCCAGTGTAACAGTATAGCTTCCGTCCCTCTCCTCGCTCCTACCTGGGCTCGAACCCGGAACACATCGACAACAGCCACCCTCGAAGCAGCATTACCCATGCAGAGCAAGGGGAACAACTACTCCAAGTCTCAGAGCGAGTGACGTTTGAAACGCTATTAGCGTGCACCCCGCTAACTAGCTAGCCATTTCACATCGGTTACACCAGCCTAATCTTGGGAGTTGATAGGCTTGAAGTCATAAACAGTGCAATGCTTGAAGCACAACGAAGAGCTGCTGGCAAAACGCACGAAAGTGCTGTTTGAATGAATGCTTACGAGCCTGCTGCTCCCTACCACCGCTCAGTCAGACTGCTCTATCAAATCATAGACTTAATTATAATATAATAAACACACAGAAATACGAGCCTTAGGTCATTAATATGGTCGAATCCGGAAACTATCATCTCGAAAAGAAAACGTTTTTCCTTTCAGTGAAATACGGAACCGTTCCGTATTTCATCTAATGGGTGGCATCCCTAAGTCTAAATATTCCTGTTACATTGCACAACCTTCAATGTTATGTCATAATTACATAAAATTCTGGCTTAGTTCGCAACGAGCCAGGCGGCCCAAACTGTTGCATATACCCTGACTCTGCGTGCAATGAACGCAAGTGAAGTGACAATTTCACCTGGTTAATATTGCCTGCTAACCTGGATTTTTTTTAGCTAAATATGCAGGTTTAAAAAATATATACTTCTGTGTATTGATTTTAAGAAAGGCATTGATGTTTATGGTTAGGTACAGTCGTGCAACGATTGTGCTTTTTTCGCAAATGCGCTTTTGTTAAATCATCCCCCGTTTGGCGAAGTCAGCTGTCTTTGTTAGGAAGAAATAGTCTTCACAGTTCGCAACGAGCCAGGCGGCCCAAACTGCTGCATATACCCTGACTCTGTTGCAAGAGAAGTGACACATTTTCCCTAGTTAAAAGAAATTCATGTTAGCAGGCAATGTTAACTAAATATGCAGGTTTAAAAATATATACTTGTGTATTGATTTTAAGAAAGGCATTGATGTTTATGGTTAGGTACATGTTGGAGCAACGTGTACCTAAGCGATTATATGCAACGCAGGACAGGCTAGATAAACTAGTAATATCATCAACCATGTGTAGTTAACTAGTGATTGATTGATTGTTTTTTATAAGATAATTTTAATGCTAGCTAGCAACTTACCTTGGTTTCTTACTGCATTCGCGTAACAGGCAGGCTCCTCGTGGAGTGCAATGTAAAGCAGGTGGTTAGAGCGTTGGACTAGTTAACCGTAAGATTGCAAGATTGAATCCCCAAGCTGACAAGGTAAAAATCTGTCGTTCTGCCCCTGAACAAGGCAGTTAACCCACCGTTCCTAGGCCGTCATTGAAAATAAGAATGTGTTCTTAACTGACTTGCCTAGTTAAATAAAGGTGTTAAAAAAATAACAAATTCTGCCAAATCGGCGTCCAAAAATACCGATTTCCGATTGTTATGAAAACGTGAAATCGGCCCTAATTAATCGGCCATTCCGATTAATCGGTCGACCTCTACACTCTAGACACAAACCATTCACATGCTTGCCAACCAGATGTAATGAGGTGTTCAATGTCCTAAACACAATCAAGCAAGGACCACCTCTTCCTTCCTAATATGAGATGTTAATCTTGGTCCATTGACCTTTCTTTGGAGGGCATATAAATGCCGTCCCTTGGGCTCAGAGTCCCATCTCTTCTGCCACACATCTATCAAATTGGCTCTGATCTTACATTTGGCCTCACCTCTACCAAGTGGAACATTAATATCAATTATATCTAATTTCAAAGCTCTTTTGGCTAACTGGTCTAGAATTTCATTCCCTTCCACACCCGAATGTGCTGGGACCCAGAAGGATCTCACTAATACTAGTTCTCTAAATGTTTCATAATAACATTAATACCGCCAATAGGTCACTCCTATTAGATTTACCAGATTATGTACTATTCATTACAGACAGAGAATCTGAGCATACTACAATTCTAACAGGTTGTATGTCCTCTACCCACTGGAGGGCAACTATTATCGGCAACAGTTCAACTGAGTATACTGAAAGTTCATCTGTTAGTCTTCTACGTATCTGTCACGGTCGTCGTATGAATGAGACCAAATCGCAGTGTGTGTATCGTTCCACATCTTTACTTAACTGTGAAACTATGCAAGACATACAATAAACTAATAAACAAAAACAATAAACCGTGACGAAGAGGTGCAACATACACTAACTCAAAATAATCTCCCACAAACACTAGTGGGAAAAACAACAACTTAAATATGATCCCCAATTAGAGACAACGATGACCGGCTGCCTCTAATTGGGAATCATACGCAAACCCCAACCTAGAAAAAAGAACCTAGAACATAACATAGAAAATTTAAACTAGACAAAAACCCCAACATAGAAAAAAGAAACTAGAACCAACATAGAAATAAATAAACTAGACCAAACCCCCCAGTCACGCCCTGACCTACTCTACCATAGAAAAATACAAGCTCTCTATGGTCAGGACGTGACAGTATCTGCACAGTATCTGCTTCTGTGCACCCACTATCTGGGTTCTTGGATCCATCTGTGAAAAGCGGTAAAAAAAAACATAAAAACTTCTACCAATGTAATTGTCAACCAGTGTCCCTATTTCACTGACTTGACCAATCTGAACAATTTCACTGACTTGACCAATCTGACCAATCTTTCCTTTTCTCTACCAAGGAGATCTGAGACAATTGAACAGGTGTAAACAATACCACCAAAATCCCACCAAGCCTATCGGAAGGTAAGGTGGAGCTCTCACCATGCCACCACCCCTGAATCCCTCTCAGATCTCCACAACTGTCTAGACTCTGGGCAGTAGGGGCTAGGGGTTGTTTCTGCACATGCCACAGGTATTATGGTAGTCAGTCAGTCAGTCAGTCAGTCAGTCAGTCAGTCAGTCAGTCAGTCAGTCAGTCAGTCTGGCACTGTCAAAAAATGTTAATAGCGGTCAAATACTTACTTCCTCTGTCCTTGGGAGATTCTCAAATGCATTTCCTTGATTCGTTGCATCCTCTCTCCTCGTCTCTTTCTCAAAACCCATTGGATGAGGTCCCTCCCCTCTCACCTTCTTATCCAATGGGTTTTGAGAATTAGGCGAGGAGAGAGGACTTGAGGAATGAAAGAAATGCAAAGCACATTGGGGGAGAGGAGGGAAGGTTCCTTCCCTCAGGGTCCAATGCACTTTCAAGGAGAGGCAAGGAGTGGAGGAATCCAGGACAGAGGAGGCAAGAATGGATGTCTAGTTTTCACACACACGCACACACGCACGCACACACACACACACACACACACACACACACACACACACACACACACACACACACACACACACACACACACACACACACACACACACACACACACACACACACACACACACACACACACACACACACACACACACACACACACTGCTTGAAGAGTTTGCTGATTATCATTATTTCATTATTGGTTATTATTGTCAATGATTTTACTGACAGAACACATTGTATTATATTATTGTATTAAATTATTATATAAACTATTAAACATATAGAAATACTGTTTATCTTTTTCATTCTTCTAGAAGGTTTAACATGGCTCTAAATGATAGAGAAGTTGACTAAAGCACAAACAGACCTGGCTACTAGGCATGACAATGAAACATGCGGTGTCCATGTTCCATGTGACATTTTGAATGACTTGAAGATGTTTTGTTGTTGCTAGGAGTTATGGTCTGATTGTGCCTATATATACTCTTATTCCTGTAACTGCATATGTGAAGCTGCAAGAAAATCCTGTTTAAATGTATATCTAACAATTTTGAAATGTTGACCCTGATGCCACACATTGGCCCCTTTATTAATAGATAGACCCAAATGCAAAGCTGCCCAACCCTGTGGCAGCAATACTTTACTTTCACTTAATGCCCTGGATAATGTCCTGAAAAACTATATTTTCTTAGTTCGAGTTCACCACTGAAAACCATAGAAAAGTAAAATTGCATGTTTTATTGTAAATGCCCATGTGGTTTGGGTTACAATTGCGTATGGATTGCAACACACTTGTGACTGGTGAAACCATCCAAACTCAGGCACTGTGGAGCCCATAGTCATTGAGAAAGTGCCTCTGCCATAAAAATTGGAGTGCATCCGCTAGTCAAGAATGATTTGACACATCACGGCAGCAGACGATCTCCTACTTCTGAATAAACCTAATACATTTTACTGCAGATTTGATTCACAAAGCCCCTTCAATCACCAGGACACCACCGTCCCTTTACACTTCCCCCGCTCACCTTTCTACCCTGTCCCTACATCTCCCATTCCTCTCCCCTCCAGGCTCCTCTCTCCTCTGCCATCCCCAGTAACCCAGAACTGAACAAGAACCTGACACCCTCAGCACACAGGGGGACAAACATCTACCTTAGCGTGACAGCATTCCCTTCCCAATATGCCCCCCTAGACACAACTACGAGAAAAATAAATAAATAATGTGTCACCACTCTGTCGCTGGGTCTGTACATAGTCAATGGTAGGCTTCGAGGGGACTCCTACGGTAGGTACACCTACAGCTCATATCAGGGCAGCAGTAGTGTAGACTACTTTATCACCGACCTCAACCCAGAGTCTCTCAGAACGTTCACAGTCAGCCCACTGACACCTCTATCAGATCAGAGCAAAATCACAGCCTACTTGAACAGACCAGAACTCCATCATGAAGCATCAAAGCCGAACAAACTGCATACTATTAAGAAATGGTATAAATGGAAGTAGTGTAGAAACTTACCAGAAAACAATTAGCCAACATTAAATTCAATCCCTTTTAGACAACTTCCTAGACAAAACATTTCAGGTGTAACTTGGCAATAGAAAGCCTAAATAGTATATTTGACCTCTCAGCTTCCCTATCACATCTAAACATTTCAACCAGACAAAATAAGAAAATTAACAACAATGACAAGGTGGGCCTCCTGAGTGGTGCAGTGGTCTAAGGCACTGCATCGCAGTGCTAGCTGTGCCACTAGAGATCCTGTTTCGAGTTCAGGCTCTGTCGCAGCCTGTCGCGACCGGGAGACCCATGGGGCAGTGCACAATTGGCCCAACGTCGTCCGAGTTAGGGGAGGGTTTGGTCGGCAGGGATGTTCTTGTCCCATCGCACTCTAGCGACTCCTGTGGTGGGCTGGGCACAATGCACTCTGACACGGTCGCCAGGTGAACAGTGTTTCCTCCGACACATTGGTGCGGTTGGTTTCCAGGTTAAGTGGGCATTGTGTCAAGAAGCAGTGCGGCTTGGCTGGGTTGTGTTTTGGAGGACGCACGGCTCTCGATTACATTGAATGATCTACAGGACAAAATACAAACCCTTCAACACAAAACGACCTGTGGTGTTGGTGGTTTTCTAATTTAAATGATAAAATATACCCCAACAACTACCGTGGAGTATGCGGCAACAGCAACCTTGGGAAAATCCAAATGATCATAAAACAGACCATGTATTCACCCTGCACACCCTTATTAGCAAAAAACAACAACAACAAAAAGCAAGATCTTCTCTTGCTTTGTTGATTCCAAAAGGCTCAATTTGGCATGAGGGTCTGCTATATAAATTGATGGAAATTGTTGTTGGCGGGAAACATATGACACTATAAAATCTGTGTACACAAACAAGAAGTGTGTGGTTAAAATTGGCAAAAAACACAGAGCCCCATCCTCTTCAACATACTGTATATATCAATGAATTGGCGTGGGCACTAGAAAAGTCTGCAGCACCCAGCCTCATCCTACTATAGTCAAATGTTTACTGTGTGTAGATGATCTGGTGCTTCTGTCTCAAACAAAGGAGGGCATACAGCAGCACATAGATATTCTGCACAGATTCTGTCAGACGTGGGCCCTGACAGTTAATCTCAGTAAAACAAAAATAATGGTGTTCTAAAAAATACTAATTCTACCTAGACATTGTTGCCCTAGAGCACACAAAAAACTAGACCTACCTCAGCCTAAACATCATCACCACATTTAACCACAAATCTGTGAACGATCTGAGAGACAAGGCAAGAAGGGCCTTCTACGCCATCAAAGGGAACATACAATTTGACATCCCAATTAGGATCTGGCAAAAAATACTTTAATCAGTTATAGAACCCATTGCCCTCTATCAACAAAAAAACTGAGCAAACTGTAATTTTATTTGGCCCTAAACATAGAGTACACAGTAACAGAATACCTGACCACTGTGGTGACTGACCCAAAATTAAGTAAAGCTTTGACTATGTACAGACTCAGTGAGCATAGCTTTGCTATTGAGAGAGGCCGCCATCGGCAGACCTGGCTCTCAGGGGAATGAAGGCTATGGGCCCACTGCCCACAAAATGAGGTGGAAACTGAGCTGCACTTCCTAACCTCCTGACAAATTTATGACCATATTAGAGACACATATTTCCCTCAGATTACACAGACCCACAAAGAATTTGAAAACAAATCCAATTTTGATAAACTCTCATATCTATTGGGTGAAATACCACAGTGTGCCACCACAGCAGCAATATTTGTAACCTGAAGCCACGAGAAAAGGGCAACCAGTGAAGCACAAACACCATTGTAAATGCAGCCTATATTTATCTGTTTATTTATTTTCCCTCTCATACTTCAGCTATTTGCACATTGTTACAACACTGTACATAGCCAATAATATAACTTTGAAATGTCTATATTATTTTAAGACTTTTGTGAGTGTAATGTTAACTGTTCATTTCTGATTGTTTACTTCCCTTGTTATTTTCCCTTTTGTTTATTCTCTATTCCACTTGCTTTTGGCAATGTAAACACACGTTCCCCATACCAATAAAGCCCTTTGAATTGAAGCAGTTCTGCAACATCTTTAATTGAGCCTCTCATTTTCCTTAATTTCTCTTTTATAAATAGCCCCTAAATAGCAGCTAAATATGGTAGGCTACAGTATATAGCTATAGATAGTAGGCTACCCTGCATAATGAAACAATCCCTGGTGAGCTAGTGTTTGGAGGGTGTACTGCTGAATAATTTGGCATTAATAGACTGGTTTTACGTACAACAACTTTCTATCCAAGCTGGGAGAGAGCACGAGACCTTGCAGGGGTTCATAGAAACTGCTTTACGCCAGTGGCCTCCACTACATCCTCAAACTACTTGACAACCCAAAGACATATGCAAGGCAAGGATATTGTTTGTGGACTGTAGCTGTGCGTTCAATACCATCATCCCAGAAATGCTACAAGGCAAACTCTCCCAGCTGAACGTGTCCAGCTCCATCTGTCAGTGGATCATTGACTTCTGACCAATAGGAGCAAAACACGTGAAGCTGGATGCATGCTCTCACCTCTACTCGACTCACTTCATACCAATGACTTCAACTCCAACAATGCATCTGTCAAACTATTCAAGTTTGCAGATGACACCACCCCGGTTGGTATCATCACTGACAGCAATGAGTCCATGTACCGTGGGGAGGTTGACCAGCTGGTTGCCTTTTTCATTCGTAATTGACTTCAGAAAATGCCCCCCACCAATCCCCCCCTCGAGATAGAAGGCTAAGCTGTTAGCACGGCTGAATCATTCAAATTCCTGGGGACCATTATCTCCCACAACCTCAAAGTGGGAGGACAACATCACAGCGGTCACCAAGAAGGCACACCAGCGGATGTATTACTTGCGGCCCACTCCAAGGGCAAATTGCAACGCATTATCCGGTCTGCAGAGAGGATAATCGGCTGCCACCTGCCCTCCATCGAGGTCTTGCACAACTCCAGGGCAAGGAAGTGTGCAGGAAAGATAATCGCCTCCCACCCTGGTCACAGCCTTTTCCAAGAACTCTCCTCTCGCACAGGATTCAGGTCATTCATGACCAAATAATCACCCGCTAACTGAATAGTTTCTTTCCCTGTGCTGTGTCCCTGACCAACCAGCCATCTGGTCAATAGAGCCTAAAGAACTATGCACTCTATGCTGCAAACATCATCAAGCCTTCTCTGAACTGTACACAAAATAACTGCACTATACTGCAGTTGTGCACTCTGTTCATCTCATTGCATCTGTCTGCATTTAGATATATTTATACTGATATTGTATTTGTACATTCACTGTATATCAACTGTATATCCACTGTATATTTGTACTGTATATCCACTACTCATTATTTTATAGCTCTATGTTCACTCTACCTATTTGTATATAATGAATGTAAACTTCTGTCTCTAAATATTGTCTATCACGAGCAACACCATATCACCAAGTCAAACTCTGAGTATGTTGTCTATCACTAGCAGCACCACATCACCAAGTAAAACTCTGAGTATATGTAAATGTGCTTGGTGAATAGAATTGATTCAGACTACAGAAATAATTTTTTGTTTTGAGTCCAGATGAGGGTGACATTGTGCATGTCAACCAGAGCCATATAAACTGAGTATACCAAACATTAGGAACATCTTCATAATATTGAGTTACATTTGACATTATTTAGCAGATGCTCTTATCAAGTGTATACATTTTCATACTGGTCCCGAGTGGAAATCGAACCCACAATGCTAGCGTTGCAAGCGCCATGCTCTACCAAGTCAGCCACACAGGATCTGCACCTGTAGTGGTCCCCCGTGGGAACTGAACCCACAACCCTGGCGTTGCGTGCAAAATTACCAAATTTGCATGAAATTAGTTATATAATTGCTAAACTTCTCTCCGCCCCATTGTGAAATGAGTAGAATTGCATGAAATTAACTTTAAACTGAAAATGTTCTCTCAGCTGTCAAGAGGGGGGCCACTAAAATGTTTTGCTCGTGACGTGGGGCAGCCCCCAATTAAATCTAGCTTAGGGCCTGCGAAAGGCTAGGGCCGGCCCTGCCCATAAGTCTTCAATTGGGTTGAGATCTGGTGAATGAGATGCCATGGCATATGGTTTACATCGTTTTCATGCTCATCAATACATTCAGTGACCACTCTTTCTCTGTGGATGGGTTCAATGGCATCCTATGGGGGTATAGCAGTGGCAGCCAGAATAATGGCCTGTCCAGTATTTTTATACATTTAAAATATATATATATATATATATATATATATATATATATATATATATATATATATATATATATATATTTTACCTTTATTTAACTAGTCAAGTCAGTTAAGAACAAATTCTTATTTTCAATGACGGCCTAGGAACAGTGGGTTAACTGCCTTGTTCAGGGGCAGAAAGACATGATCCTAAGCCTGATGGCATGTTAATTGCATAATTAACTAGGAACCACACCTGTGTGGAAGCATTTGCTTTCAATACACTTTATATCTATAATTGACTCAAGTGCTTCCATTATTTTTGGCAGTTGCCTGTATACGGCTCTGGCGTCAACATGCCGAGGAAGATTCTCGCGAGAGAAAATGTTGCGCTATCTACGTAGTTACGTAAATCTTTTCTTTCTTTTCCGTACATCTTGCACGACGACAACACACTGACAAGTGAGAGAAGGTTTGCAAACTTCGGAGAATTTTCACCAGGGAAGTGGAATCTAGAAACACTGTATTTTCACCAAAAAGCAGTGAAACCTTGGAAACGACAGTTTTCCTTAGATCTACGATATTCTTTGGTCTGCACACGGACTTTTCAAAGATGAGTTTCCTATTGTAAGTAACGTTTGCTAGCTAGCTAACGCGTTAGCTTTGTTGGGTTGTGCTCGTAGCAAGTTAGTTAATTAGCCAGCTATGCTGTTAGCTATATTTGCATAATGTAGGATTCAGACTGAGACTAGCTAGAAATGCTGTAACCACAGATTATCATAATATTTGTTGAAACTATTGGTCATTTTAGTTAACGGTAGCTAGCTTGTGACTGACTAGCCACTGACGTAACGTTTCTAGCTGGTTGAGAAAAACTCTGCTAATTTAGCCACCTAACATTAGCTAAACAACAACAAGATTGTTATCTAGCTAGCTATTTGTGTCACATATCAGGGGAACTGATCATTTACTATTTATTTTTTTACCATATAGCTAACTAGTAAACAAGTCACTGGCAAGCATTTATAGATAGCCTGGGTGCCTTCCTGTTTTGTTAGTCAGCTAATCAGAGGAAAGTGTTAAACAGGAAGGTTCACACAGTATGATTTCATATCTTGAGTAGTGAGCACATAGCTACCATCTATTCATCACAGTAGCCACAACTTGGAATATCACAGTTGATATTACTCTATCTCCCCCTCATCCCTTGATCCAGTGGCAGTCGTTCCTCTAAAACCTTCAAGCCGAAGAAGAACATCCCAGAGGGCTCCCACCAGTATGAGTTGTTGAAGCATGCAGAGGCAACACTGGGGAGTGGGAACCTGAGGCAGGCTGTCATGCTGCCAGAGGGGGAAGATCTCAATGAGTGGATTGCTGTTAATAGTGAGTGAAAGGGGTGATTGAGGGAGGAGAGCACAGGAGATTGAAATTACACATCTTCTTAATAACAGCCTTCAGGTCCTATAGTCTGTAGCACAGTGTCTATATATGTGGCCTGAGATGAGATTTGAGTCTGACTGTTCAGTCTATGTGGTAATTGCCTCTATCATATCAAGTACTTTGTCATTGGGCATTTAGTTGCCTGTTCAGTTGTGCTTTTACATGAAATAATATGGGCCTTTGGTCTGCTCTCCGTTTCAGCTGTGGACTTCTTCAATCAGATCAACATGCTCTACGGCACCATTACTGAGTTCTGCACTGAGACCAGCTGCTCTGTGATGTCTGCCGGGCCCAGGTAAGACAGGCAGACAGACAATTCAAATGGAGAAGGAAGCTGGACGCTCATCTATCTTTTCTGTGGATTTATTTGAACAATGTTTCAGCAAAAGAACCTTCATCAGGGTAACATACAGACAGACAATTGATGCATGTTCCCTCTATTTCAATTCTAGTATTCTCTGAAATTACCTGAAAAGCGTGATGAAAATGTTACACTTTAATATGTTTATTTATCCATAAGCTACTGCTATGGTCAGCCCAGCGCAGACTCTCCCCACATACACATAGACATGTTTTATTTTGGTCCCTAGTTTTAAACTTTGGTTCAGTGTGTTGGTTTCACTTCATGTTTTTACAATGTACGTGCAGTACAAAACAAATCGTTTCTGGAGGAGTCCCGTATTCACAAAGCATCTCAGAGGAGGAGTGCTGATCTAATCATGCAATCTTATTCGTTATGATATGAAAGGGAATACTGATCCTAAATCAGCAGTCCTTCTCTGATGTGCTTTGTGAATACTGATTCCTCTGTCAACTGAATCCACTTAAGTACTGTCATTAGTTTAGTGGTATCTAGTTTTGGGCACTTCCTCAGTTCCTTCCCCTGCTCTATTTTTGGTCTCTAATCAGGAGGAAGAGACCTGTGCCAAATAACAGCCAAAATGGCCATGATCAAGGTCACTGTAGCATTTGACCTAGTCTCTTCTGCTCCTTTCCAGCTCCTGAAACTTACTCTAGCATACTCTGTACTAATAATTTATGGTAAATAATTTAAAGTAACTGATTTAATGCTCTAAGTGTGTAATAGGACAATGTTTTGACCCCAAACTGGCTCTTGCCAAAGTCTTCTTTAACACTAGAATCCCTGGGCCTCCAGGGACCCCCATTCAAACTAATGAGCAGTCATTCTGACTGCAACATTCTAACATTGTAATTAATACATTTCATATATTCTATCACAAAATAATCATTTGGTTGTGTATATGAAGGTCTTAAGTAACAACAATTGCATTTTCATTTGTTTGTTACTGTAGATCAGGGGTTCCCACGCTTTTTTGGCCCACAGCCCATTTTGATATCTGAAAATTCTTACGACCCCAACCATGTGAGAGAAAAAATCTATGACAGTCAATTGCAAGTTAGTCTAGCATCATGTCCTATATCTCACTACCACTAATGAGATGGGTGTGTTTGATGCATGTCGGGGCGTGGTCAGGTTGGGGCGTGCACAGGTCATCTCTGCTGTCACATCCAACCTGGATTGATACTTTATTTGGTTTTAATGCAGATGAGAGCACTGAATCCAGTTTCACGCAGATATGAGCTGGCAAGGAGAGCCTACCATGAATTTATGGTGCTTTCGATACAACTGGGAGGTCAAATCATGACGTCAGTGATCTTTAGGTCGGAGCTCTAGAAAGAGACCCGAGTTGGAATTCCGAATTTAATGACCATTCAAACTGTATTTTCTCAATCTAAACCCATTTCTTTCTGAGTTCCAAGTTGTTTTGAATGCGGCATTAATGCTCAGAGGGAGACGGCAGGGTATTCAGCTGTTCGATCAGATTTACCAGCATGTCAACTGAGCCAGGATCACGGTCAAACGAATTGCGAAGTAGGTCCCAAAGTGCTCTTCCAAGCGTTGGAGTTGGGCAGTCATCACTAGTGTGGGACACTTACTGATGCTGTTTTTTTTCCTTTTCATTACACAGAAAGTCAACCAAGTCTTGTTTTTTTTTTTATATATAAACTTTTCCTCAATGTGAAAAATCCAATAGTCCCCCTTGATAACAAACGCACCTTGGTGTGAAATAGAACATTGTCATGCTCTGATCCCATATATTCACTTAGTTTTGAGAACAGGAGTGCGCTCAGTGGATGTGGTTTGATGTAGTTTACAGTCAGTTACCTGCTGCAGTATTTCTCAAGAGTTCCGTGCTCAGCTCTTTTGCTGCCAGTTGCGCTCAGTGTATCATACAATGAATGTGTCCATATAGCAGAGGGTGATGCATTCATAACTAGAGTGCAGAGGCCTGCCTGCCATAGTTGGAGCCTCATCTGTGCAAAAGCCTACCATTTTGATCCCGTATGAAATCTGTTTTTCGTCAATATAGCCACGCAGAACACTGAACATCCCCTATGTCGTTTCATGCTTGGGAATCGTGAGCCAGAACAATATATCCTCGTGAATAGCATCCCCCGACATGTATAGGGAACAAAAATCAATGCATGGCCATCTCGGCCCTAACAGCTAACGTCAATTTAGAGAGCATAAGCTGGGGAGTTTTTGAGTCGTTCAGTCAGAGCATAAATTCTCTAACGGTCTTATCTGACAAAGGTATTGATGCGAGTTTCTGTGCCTCTGCTTTGCCACACATTGTTTTCACCATATCAATTGTGGCCCGTAATATCAAAGTCTCTGCAATAGTGTGTGGTTTCATAGCATAGCGGACCTAGACACTCACCGTGGGAATGATTCAAGGGCACTCTCTCGCTGAATTTTGTCTTTTAGGTTTGAATTGTTTTCATTTCGATTTTTAAGGTTAACCACATTACAATGATTTTGAGATACAAAGACGATATTGTTCAATACATTTTATTTGTGGAGTGCCTTTGGTACAACTACGAAACAGAAAGCATATGTGTTGGAACACGGTAACGGCTTCTTTTTATGACAAAATAAATAAAATAACCCAACCACCAAGATGCACGGTCGAATGATAACATCCGTAGCCTCAACATCATTATAAGCGCCAAGTGTGCTTGATAGTGAAAATCAGCACAAGCAATTATGGAATTATAATTAATGTGTCGATATGACAGCAGACAATTGTCATCTCGTGCTTACATGGTGTGCATCTTCACGCGATGGCATCAGTTAGAACATGTCCATGTCACATAAACAACTCAAGCTGGTGAGTGTGTTGCTGGTGTTGTTTTTTGCTTGAGATGTAGGGCCCGCTCTCTGTGATGACATTTTGTGCTCCCAATCGGCCCGTAGCATTGTCACCGGCTTGTTCTATCCAAACGGTGCTGTCCCTTCCTCTCTCCCGTTTCACCGTTTTCATTTGGTGGTGGCGTGGGCACCTACTCAATGCGTACCATTCTGGCTTTTTTGCGCTTAGGCCTCGGTGGTGTAGGTTCTGGTTGAGGCTCAGAAGAATAATCATCAGAAATGTCATGATTCATTTCGTCCCCGCCATCTGAGTCATTTTCATTCAGATTTGGTAGCGACGCTAACACAGCATGTGCATCCATTCGTCTTGGGCTTCTTGCCATTGTAAATCCCTCATGCTCTCACTGTGTACTCCAAGTAGACCAGAGTAGACTGATAAGACTGCTTGGATTTGGTGGACTGATATAAGGTACATACCATTTTGAGATTAGAAATTATAATGGATCAACACAATAGAATGGCCCATTCATTCACAATTAGTGATTACATAACAATGCATGTTCACTTCCCCTCGCTCATCAACTCACCCATCATACTTTTACTTTCATCTGTTATGTGTGAAATTAGTTTTTGTATAGTTAAGGTTTAGTTTCGAAGAAATTATCGGGGTGATTATCAACTGGGCACAATACCTTCAACTGTCGTGAGAAGGAGGGGAGCAGCAGGCCCTACTGTCTGGAAAAGGAGGCCAACAGGGAGGAAACCACTGCAAAAAATGACATGCCCTCCTCACTCTGGTTATTACTCCGGGTTCTGTTTTTGATATTAAGATTCTAACAACGACAGTGTGTTATATAGACTTATTTTGTGAAAGTCAAGTATAGAGGAGGGGTTTACTTAAATTGCAGAGTAATATTTTTGTTTTATTCATGGGCAGTCCAAATGGCTGCTTTAGCGGGTCTAATATTAAGCCATGTGTGACATTGTCCAACAAACAGTGATGTTGAATTGTGCCAAAAACAGAGAAAGTCAGAATTGCATGTTATTAAAATTCCATTTCACCTCCCTCAAGGTATGAATACCACTGGGCTGATGGCACCAACATCAAAAAGCCCATCAAGTGCTCTGCTCCCAAGTACATAGACTACCTGATGACCTGGGTGCAGGATCAGCTGGATGATGAGACACTCTTCCCCTCCAAGATAGGTTAGTTGACAATTCACATTTGTGCAGATGAATTTTAAACCTTCACAACCTTAGCGTAGACCTTTGGCTTTGAGACAATGTTAGAACTCCCCTGCTCTGTCTCCCCAGGAGTGCCCTTTCCTAAGAACTTCATGTCTGTGGCCAAGACCATTTTGAAGCGCCTGTTCAGAGTCTATGCCCACATCTACCACCAGCATTTTGATTCTGTGATGCAGCTGCAGGAGGAGGCCCACCTCAATACCTCCTTCAAACACTTCATCTTCTTTGTCCAGGTGACACTGCTAATACATTCGAAATATCAAATATTCTCTGTTATTGGTGTTTAGAAATGATTGTCATGATTCTATCACAGGGGTTCTTCATGCTTCCATGGATGTAGTAAATAGTATTATATTCCCATTGATGCAGTGTGCAATTATTATTCAGTTAACAGGTGTAATTGTTACTATCCTGTGTAAATATAACAGGAACCTTGATTTTTATGTTCTATCACGGTCACGTATGGTCTTTTACCTTGGTTGTGTGTCTGTTTAGGAGTTCAACCTCATTGATCGTCGTGAGCTGGCCCCCCTGCAGGACCTCATTGAGAAGCTGGGCTCCAAGGACAGATAAACTCCTTCCTCTCTCTCTTTTTCCTCCCCCCTCCTCTCTATCTCGCTCTCTCTGTGCCTACCACCTCTCTGGGTTTCGATAATTGTCCACTCTTTCACTTTGTGCCTTTTTCTTTCTCCCTCCATTCATTACCTGTATGTTTTTTTTGTTCTGTTCCAGTTTCTTGCTCTCTCTCTAGTTGTCTGTCCGCATTGTTTCAGAGCTTGTATTGTTAGAGTGAGCTCTATCTAGTCTTTAAGGTAAGATACCAGAGTGTAGTATATAAAAGGTGTATTTTGTAATTTTGGTAAACAAGTTATATAATTGGGACCTACTGACCTGTACTGTGGACCAAGATGTTTAGAGTTGAAATGGACACCAGCATTTCTTTCCTATAAGATTTGGGTCAGTTTAAAGTATATCTATATTCTAAAACAGTTTTACATGCTTTTTAAAAAACGTTTTAACTCTCACATTTTCAGTTGAAGTTTTGGTCAATAATGTACTTCAATACAGTTTTTTGGATCTGTATCTGACACGGTTTTACATTTGTAGATTTTTTTTTTTAATCTTAGGGTGAAAGAAGTTGCAAAAGCCAGGGAATATTGATCAATAAATATTTGCTGTGACACTTGATATACTTGTGAAATAGATAATCCTCCATAGTTCATAAACAATCAGTGATCATATTTGTATGCTTTACTTGACTACTTAGACATTATAATATATGGTATTTTAAGAGAAAGCTATCAAAGTATCAGAGGATACATTTGAAAATGTATATGAAATGTCAAAAATGAAATGTAGTATAATGTGAATATTTTGATCTTACTCATTCTGTCATTTCACTCAAATAGCACAAATGTGCCTCTGATTTAACTATGTCAAATTCCTTGGATATCTTTGTCCTACATGCTGGTACTTAATTTTAATATCAGTATCAAGTCAAACTTTGTTTTATTGTTTATTAAACATACTTTTACTTTACTCATGTATGCAATAATAGCAATAGTGCTTGCAACGATACATGACAAGGGTCAATGTACAGGATATTATTTTTTGGGATTGATATTTTCTGTTATTTGTCATATCTGAGTGTGACATGTTAACTCTACCAAGTCATTATCTATGTTCAATCTTGGCACACAGGGCTAAAGCAGCAGGGCTGTTTGTTGTGCCACCTTGACACAAATGCAATTTTGATCACCAAAATGGAATCGTAAGCAGTGTAACATGTATTTACATTGCCTATCTCTCTTTTGACCCCCAGTTTGGAAAGTACATCCTTGTAGAAATATGGTCTACTAGTCAACACATGGTATCAAGCAGTTATGAGATTGGCGTGTCTTTTCAAAACCCCAGCATGTTTGTGATATTCATCATCTTTCCTAATATGTGCTCATATGTTCGATCTGTCTGGATAAAGTGACCTAATATACCGCCGGTATGTGTACTTAACGATTCTATTGCATTCAACATTGTAATTTTGAATGTGGAGTTAGTCCCCATAGGTAATGAGCTGTTGGGGATAATAAGACCATACACACTCCATATGTTTCTGGAATATATCAGGTGTAGTTTTCTTAATTTTGGGTGGAAAAGATGCCTACTTTTGGATTTTATTTCGATCTCATATGACTTATTTTACACATTTACTTCATTTTGTCTACCTTTTTCTCCCATATATCCAATGCCATAGATTTGGAGTTAAATTGAATCTTGTTTTTTTTATATTGCTGTAAAATTAATTGTAACTTTGAGTAAAGAATTCAACAAAGGGTTAGACTTTTCATATATATTTGGTTATAGACCTTTTGGAGGTAGCCTCATTTGTGGGAAATGAATGTTACAACTGTGAGTCCAATACTCTGCTGTAAATAAGATCAAAACTGTGCCTTAGAAAAGAGAAAATAATGTGTCTGAAATTACAGTATTGATGGCACAATAGTTTAATAAACATTAAAAGGAATTTGTGGAGATTGCATGTGTCTGTTTTGAAAGTATTTTAAATGTGTATGAGAGCCTCACAAAACAATTAATTGGTTGCTCAAATGATCAAAAAGAGTAGCTAAACTAAATTACACCTTTCTTGATAATAACTCTGCCTGGTGTAAGATCGCATCTACTATTTTTAACAACCACTCCCATCAATATGTCCTAGGCTATTGGTTATTTATATCAACATTATGTTAAGTTAATTCATGTTTTTCTGAAGACAACATTCACAAAGACAATATATTCATTTTGTCAGTCTTTGCTAGGTAGGAACCTTGGGACGTCGCAACTCGGAAGTTACCCCATTGAAGTTTACATTTACAAGGGTTAAGGAAGGTTAGGTAGGGTTTAAGGATTTAGGGTATGGACGTCCCAATGATCAAATGAGAAAATTCCACTCGGGTCATCTCATTGGTCAACTGTCTTTCGATGGCTAGCGAATCAGAGTTGTGCGTCACTAGTACTTTCAAGAAACGCTCTCACTTCGCTAGCTGGCACCCTGAAAATGGCTTGCGTGAACGAGCTTGGAAAGTAGCTAGCTAGGTTCAAAATCACACAAAGTTAGCAGCAGAAGAGCTTTATTGTCACCTCGGAATTATACTCTGACATTTTGCTATTCAAAAAGCTAACTAGCGTCTAGAGATACCTGAAGTTACGTTAGCCAAACAAACAAGGGACTGAACTCACAGCACAGGTAGCTATGTGACTTTCTCATGAATAGATACCGTTACAATCTGGGAAATCGAAACTACCAGCATTGAACTGAAACAATAGCTAGCTACGTTCAATGTTCGCTTGGTCATTGTCAGCCAAATGACGATACTAGCTAAATGGGAACGTTTTCTAGCTAGCTAACGTTACTATTTATTTTGGGCAGATTGCTAGCTAGCTATAATGTCGGTTGTGGGTCATTGTAACATCTGTACATTCTGTAGCAAACTAGCTATAAAAGGCGATATTTGATGCCTCATACGTTTTCGGGGGATTGTTTGCCACCAGAGTTTTTCAAATGCCTATTGATAATTTCAACCTATTTTTCTTTCTCTCTTTTTATGTCAATGCAAGCCATGGCAGATGAAAGCACAACGTTCTGTGCCAATTGGTAAGTATGAATGTTGAGGGACAATGTGGATAAATGCACATTAGGGCTCTTTCTCTGTCTCTCATTCTTTATTTCTCTCCCCCTCTCTAGTCAGCATGACATTCCAGAGGCTAATTTCACTACTCACGAGATTCACTGTTGCCGGAACATTGCTCTGTGTGAGGTGTGCCAAGAGCCAGTGCCCCGTTCAGATCTTAAGCAGCACAAGGAGCAGGAGCATATGCAGGTACAGTGCTAAACATGGAGAGGGCGGGAGGTGGTTAGGCTAGTCATAAGTTAGCATATTCAAAGCTAGGGAGACATCCCTAAGTTGCTGTACAGTTGTTGCAAAGGAGGCTTCAAACTTTTTCTTTAAATTTCAGGTGAAATGTAAGTGTGGTTTAAAGGTTGAGAAAAGCCATATCGAATCCCACCAGGTATGTGAAACTTGTATCAGGATGGAGACCTCATCTACCTGACATGTGATGGTCATGTATTACATTGTAACTGAGGCGTGGCTTTTTATCTGACCTCTCTCTTTTCCAGAGCTCTGACTGCATTCAGCGGATGGTGCCGTGTCAGTACTGTGACCTGGAGCTGGTTTTCAGTCAGTCTAAGGAGCATGAGGATTATTGTGGTACACGTACAGAGCCCTGTCCATTCTGCATGTGCAATGTAATGTTGAGGGAGCAGGCTGTCCACCCAGCCTGGTGTGGTAGCCTCACGCCTCCTCAAAAGAGGAACAACAGCCGGGCAAGTCACAGCCCAGCAGAACCCCAGTCCCCAGGAGCCTGGTTTGAAGCCTACTCCATCCGTAACCTGTTGAGGGCCAAGGAGGGAGGAGGCCACAAGAACAATGCCAGTGCATCTGACCGCAGGGCCCTACCACGGCCACTGGAGGCCAGAGTGCACAACAGCACCCGGGGGCAAGTGGGCCTGGGAGGAAGGGGGGACATTGCCCCGAGGAATACAGACTTCAGTCACTGTACGTCAGCCAATGGCTCATACAAAGTGTTCAAGTTTTTCTTGTCCCTTTACATTATCCAAAAAACATCTATTAGAATTTATATTCTGGTATTGACAAACTTCCCTATATTAAAGTGGAACATTGTTTAATTGGAATATTTTTTTTGTGTGATTTGTAAAAACATATCTCACTTGTCGTTTTACCTCCCCAGTGCTGGAACAGGAAGCATCAGTGGTGGGCAACAACAACTACAGCATGGCATCATTGGCATGGCCTGCAGGCCAATCACTGGGAGAGGACTCTGCCAATCTGGACTACCTGCTGGCCCTCAGCCTGCAGAGTGATGGGGACACTGGGGATCTAGGGGGAGGAGAGGGGGCCTTGTGGACGGATGTCTGGGACCACAAACTTGGAAGGATGTCCAACACCGGCTCCCACATCTCTCCCCCGAACAACTACCAACATATCACCACAGGCACCAATACAGACCTTGACCAGACAGGTGAAATACTATAAAGAAAAAAAACACTTATTGTCCCAGTTTGTTTTCATGTGAGAATTATTTTCTGTTACAGTATGTTGCCCTCCTCTGCCTTTAACATTTTGATGTTTCCACCCCTCTTTACATTCAACTCTGATGTTTCTAAATAAGTTCTGAATAAATCTTATGTTTTCTTCTGTACCCATTATTCCTCTGTTCTTTTTCTCCTATGTAGACACCATGTTGCCCTGTGAGTTCTGTGAGGATCTGTTTCCTGAAATGGACCTCATTTTACACCAGGTTAGAAGGATCTTTTGACTCTTAGCCTACAAGTCAGGCTAACTCAATGGCGGCTGAGTCTGACGGGGCCTGGGAATTAATTTCCTTTATAGGCTGCATCAGTTAGTTATAAATTCAGGCCCTCTCCTCCCCCTTATTTCCTTCCTGTGGATGTTGTTTTTCTTTTGTTCACTCCCTCTGGTCTAATTTCCCAGTTTTCTCTCCTGATAACAGTTCATACTTGGTCACCGTTCATTTTGTCTTGCACTTAGTATTAGGATTGGATGATGTCAACCTTTGTCCTATCGTGATTATGTACTTATAAAACGATGTACGATGGTATTTCTCCCTTTTGATTCAGAGGGGTTGTGTTAAATGGGGATAACACATTTCAGTTGAATGCATTGTTGTGCAACCGACTAGGCATCCGCTTTGCCCCCCAAAAATACATTCTACAAAGATAAAAACACAGCTAAAACCACAGTTATGCTATAGCATGACATCACATGCTACAACTGGATGAATCAGGAAGAAAGATAATGTTGTTGAAAGCCTTGGCAGAGGCGAAGTGCAGGCCTCCCACTCTTTCTATTCTGGTTAGAGCCAGTTTGCGCTGTTCTGTGAAGGGAGTAGTACACAGGTTGTACGAGATCTTCAGTTTCTTGGCAATTTCTCAGAACAAGAATAGACTGACGAGTTTCAGATGAAAGTTATTTGTTTCCTGCCATTTTTCTGAAACTCGTCAGTCTATTCTTGTTCTGAGAAATGAAGGCTATTCCATTCAAGAAATTGCCAAGAAAATGAAGATCTCGTACAGCGCTGTGTACTACTCCCTTCACAGAACAGGGCAAACTGGCTCTAACCAGAATAGAAAGAGTGGGAGGCCCCGGTGCACAACTGAGCAAAAGGACAAGGACAAGCCTTAATTTCTCAGAACAAGAATAGACTGACGCGTTTCAGAATACATTTCTTTGTTTCTGGCTATTTTGAGCCTGTAATCGAACCCACAAATGCTGACGCTCCAGATACTCAACTAGTCTAAAGGACAGTTTTATTGCTGCTTTAATCAGAACAACCGTTTTCAGCTGTGCTAACATAATTGCAAAAGAGTTTAATGATCAATTAGCCTTTTAAAATGATAAACTTGGATTAGCTAACACAACGTGCCATTGGAACACAGGAGTGACGGTTGCTGATAATGGGCCTCTGTACACCTATGTAGATATTCCATAGAAAATGTTGTTTCCAGCTACAATAGTAATTTACAACATTAACAATGTCTACACTGTAAAAATTGATAAATTGTTATTTTAATGGACAAAAAATGTGCTTTTCTTTCAAAAACAAGGACATTTCTAAGTGACACCAAACTTTTGAATGGTAGTGTGTGTATATATAATATAACCAACTCTAAGTCACCAGCTACAGCTACTGTTTGTTTAAAAATCGCCCACATGTGCCATTGACATTAGAATGTTGGAAGCTTAGCCATAGAATTCCAGGTAATGGGACAGCTATGTTTTTCGATTCTATCTTTGATAATAGGCACCAAATTGCGCACACACACAGCTAAGCCTGGGTATTAAAAAGAGTTGTAGACACAGGGCCATCAGAGAATGCACACATTAAGCCCACAGTTATTCCTACCAAACAAGTCACTGTGGTCTTTTGGATAATTTCACATGACCATACCTGTGTGAAATATAATTGTACTATGCCCAAAAATAATTTAAAATGTTCATAGTGATGTAGAATACACAACCATGTGTGCCAGATATATAAAGATTATTCACAGAAATGTGATGTTCCCATAAAGCTGTCTAATCACTGATTTCTGAAGATGTTACGATCAGTAATTGCAATATTTCATCTTCAACCATGGTAAATTAATATGTACATGTGAATAGTCATGGATGTGATCTTATTAAAATGATATACGATGTTATCCAAGTAGCTGTTTTCATTATGAGGACTATACAGTGCATTCGGAAAGTGTTCAGACCCCTTCACTTTGTCCACATTTTGTTACGTTACAGCCTTATTCTAAGATGGATAAAAAATATGAATCAATCTACATACAATACCCCTTAACAAACTGAAAACAGGTTTTTAGATATTTAAAAAAAATGTATTAAAAATAACAAGTACAGACCCTTTACTGTGAAACTCAAAATTGCGCTCCGGCGTGTCCTGTTTCCATTGATCATCCTTGAGATGTTTCTACAACTTGATTGGAGTCTACCTTTGGTAAATTCAATTGATTGGACATGATTCGGAAAGGCACACACCTGTCTATATAAGGTCACACAGTTGACAGTGGATGTCAGAGCCAAAACTAAGCCATGAGGTCGAAGGAATTGTTTGTAGAGCTCTGAGACAGGGTGGTGTTGAGGCACAGATCTGAGGAAGGGTACCAAAACATTTCTGCAGCATTGAAGGTCCCCAAGAACAGTGGCCTCCATCATTCTTAAATGGAAGAAGTTTGGAACCACCAAGACTCTTCCTAGAACTGGCATTGTGACCAAACTGAGCAATCGGGGGAGAAGGGCCTTGGTCAGGGAAGTGACCAAGAACCCGATGGTCACTCTGACAGAGTTCGTCTGTGTAGATGGTTGTCCTTCTGGAAGGTTCTCCCATCTCTGCAGCACTCCACCAATCAGGCCTTTATGATAGAGTGGCCCGACGGAAGCCACTCCTCAGTTAAAGGCATGTGACAGCCTGCTTGGAGTTTTCCAAAAGGTGCCTACATGACACTCAGACCATGAGCAACAAGATTCTCTTGTCTGAGGAAACCAAGATTAAACTCTTTGGCCTGAATGCCAAGCGTCACATCTGGAGGAAACCTGGCACCCCTCATCACCTGGCCAATACCATCCCTACAGTGAAGCATGGTGGTGGTAGCATCATGCTGTGGGGATGTTTTTCAGTGGCAGGATCAAGGTAAAGATGAACGGAGAAAAGTACAGAGAGATCCTTGTTGAAAACCTGCTCCAGAGCACTGAAGACCTCAGACTGGGTCTAAGGTTCACCTTCCCACAGGACAACAACCCTGAGCACACAGCCAAGACAACACAGGAGTGGCTTTGGGACAACTCTCTGAATGTCCTTGAGTGGCCCAGCCAGAGCCTGGACATGAACCCGATTGGACATCTCCTGGAGAGACCTGAAAATAGCTGTGCAGCGATGCTCCCCATCCAACCTGACAGGGCTTGAGATGACCTGCAGAGAAGAATGGGAGGAACTCCCCTAATACAGGTGTGCCAAGCTTGTAGCGTCATACCCAAGAAGACTCAAGGCTGTAATAGCTGCCAAATGTGCTTCAACAAAGTACTGAGTAAAGGGTCTGAATACTTATGTAAAGTGATTTCATACATTGAAACTAGTTCAGTAGAGTTTGCCCCCTCTCCCTGTAGTGCTGTATTGAAACGGCTACAAAAATGGAACTTGTGACGTTGCTGGATGCAGGCCTCGCTCTGCTCCGTTGCCAGTGAATTTTACGTTTCCGAAATCTGCAAAATGTGGACATTCGTTTTATGAAAGTGTACGGCCGAATGAGCTCTTTTTGTCATGTGCTATAGGTTTTGAGCCACTAAAGGTGTACTTTTCCACCTAAATCATTTGCCGTTTAATGCTCATGTGCACCCTCGTGGAGAGACCCTGCTGCGAAGAAACGTCACGATATGCCCTTTTATGGAGCTTGAAGTCAGATAAAATGTTTTGGGGTGGGGGGGGATGGAGCTGTTGCGATAGTTGATTTTAAATTAGGCATATCGCAGCTAAATTTAGTTATGCAAAGTCCGGAAAAGGAGATGGCAGAAAGAGAGCTATTATTCGGTCCCTGGCTGTACTTTATACTGGAAATCAAAGGAAGAAGACACCAAATTTCACCGTTTTCTCATAAAAGATAAGGAGAGATGCAGAAGATGGTTATTAGCAATTCGAAATAGTAAAAGTAAATAATTCTGCGGCCAACCTTGCATTGCTGCGAGTGTGTGTATCCAGCACTTAACCAACAATGGATATGAACGAGATATCCAATCTGGAATTATGGGGACAGAAAACCGAAGGATCCTAAAAGATAGGGAGAGGGCAAACTCCACTGAACTAGTTTCAATGTATGAAATCACTTGGGAGTTTATGGATTTTGGGTAAACTTCTCCTTTAATGGGCATAAAGCTGTGATTCAGAGTAGCCTAAGCCAATCGACTTATTTTTGAAAGTGGCAACCTTAGGAAAACAGTACCTTAGGCTATTAGAATATTTGGGAAATAGGCTGCTGTTCATGAATGTAATACTCCTAGTAGGAGGATAGGTTATTGGCCATTGGATTTTCAACCTCGCTTGGTGGGATTTTTCCGCCCTGCACGGATCATTTCTGTCTTAATAAGCTTAAACTTGATAAAACGTGTCATTTTATTTTTCTGTAGGCCATTGATCTTGTTTGTCCTCTTATTAGTCCCCTGGCTGCCTTACGTTTTTAGGCTATTAATACAACTTTTTGAGATGGAAATCTTTTAGATTCATTCATTGTTTGATCGCTAGAGAAAGCATGCATGCACAAAACAATGAAAGCCTAGCCCAAAGTCATATTAATATCAAATGGAGAGACAAGGGAATATAGCCTACTTTTTTAAACAGTTAGACACAAGGGTTGACGGTTGACGGCACCCCTTTTGATTTGAACAAAACCTTCCATACATATTTTCCCATTGTAGAAGTCGTCAGAAAATGACTTTTTGGACTTGAATGCCAAAACATTCAAGAAATAAAGATGCTCAAAATGGACTTATTTTGCATACCATGAGACATCCTTTTATCTCATGAATGTTTTGACATTCAGGTCCAAAATGTCCCTTTATGACCACTCTTTCTATGGGTAAACGTATGCGAAGATTTAAAATCAAGTGATTCTGACAAAGTGATTGAATTGGATTGTGTCTGTTCTAAAACAAATTCTCGGTTTCAGCTATAAGGCCCATGAACCCGAGGGAGAGAAACAATAATATTTTCTGACTGGACATTTTCCGCCTCCCTGTCTGGCCTACGTTCCTCTGTTCTTTTGGCCTATATAACATGTGCTATTTATTGAAATAGGACTAGGCAGATTACTCAGAATATCACTCGTGTGCGGCCCTTGCCAGTCAAGTTCAAATGGGATAAACCATCGTTTGTCACATCACGATGTCGTCACCATCGACGATGCCTGTCAATCATCGTCAATAGACGATACTATCACCCAACCCTGCTTGGTATCCCACCCCCGCCCCTTTTAAATTCACAATTATGTTACGTAGATAGTTATGGTGGAATGCCACAATATGTAAATGTTAAGAACTGTTAGTCATTTTCTATATGAGGGCTGATTCGATAGTGTGGATCATGTGGTAATTACCTGAGGGTAGGTAGCTAGCCACCTGATCTATCTGGTGAGCAGAAATACATTTTTCCCCCCCCATGGCTGTTTTTGTTGTCTTTCAGACTGGCTGTAGTCCAGCCTCAGCCTTTGCAGCTTTCAGCAAGCATCCTCCATCTCCACGCTATGATGACAGGATTGCTAGGGGTGCTGTTGGTCTTCTGCACATTCCACCTGACACCCCTAGCTTCCCCACCATGCCCCGTTCAGTCTCCCCGCTCTCCTACAGTTCACCTGCCAGTCCACTAGAGGGGGACGTGGTCATTCCCTGTGAGTTCTGTGGAGTGGCCCTGGCGGAGGCCGTTGTCTTTCACCACCAGGTAGGCCTATGTTATTTGCTGTGCAAGATGCAGTACTGTAAGAACTGAAGATCATATTGAAAGAGTGAATGCAAATAATTTCAAAAAGTCCTTAGTCACAATACAAATGAGGGGGAAAAAGTCATTTTGACAGGTAGAAAATCTGGTAACTTTGCTCCTATACCTGTGTATTAACATTGTAATTACTCAAGTATTGTTATTGCACTAACATGTTGCTCCATAGTAATTTCCTAGTAATGGAGTAGAGCATGACACTTTGTTTACAGGATAAGTGTGACCTCCGACCCTGCTCTGCTCACTCAGTGGATAAGGTCAGCAAAGTGTCCTTTCAGAAACCATCTCTTCCTCCAAAAGAGAGCTGTGGACAGAACTCCCCTGAGGTGCAGAGGAGACTCAAGCACCAATGTAAGACACTGAACCCCATGTTCACCAATGCTCAATAATTTTTAACAAAGTCAATGTTGCTTGGGTTCCATCTATCCACCTGTTTTTATTTTATTAAACCCTTATTTTACAAGGTAGGTTGATTGAAACACATTCTCATTTACAGCAACGACATGGGGAATAGTTACAGGGGGGGGGTGAATAAGCCAGTTGGAAGCTGGGGATAAGATGGCTATGATTGTATGAGGGCCAGATTGGGAATTTAGCCAGGACACCGGGGTTAACACCCCTTCTCTTACTATAATAGCCATGGGATCTTTAGTGACCACAGAGAGTCAGGACACCTGTTTAACATCCCATCCAAAAGACTGCACCCTACACAGGGTAATGTCCCCAATTACTGCCATTAGGGTATTGGGATATCTTTTTTTAGACCATAGGAAAGAGTGCCTCCTACTGTCCCTCCAACACCACTTCCAGCAGCATCTGGTCTCCCATCTCGGGACCAACTCTACTTCGCTTCAGACAAGGCAGCAGTGGGATGCAGGGTGGTATGCTGCTATGTATAATTTGTACATCAAATTCAGAGAGACTGACTCATTTTGTGTGTGTGTGTGTACTCGCTTGCATCTAAAGTGGACTCATTGAGTGGGCTGGACAGGGAGAGGCCCCCGGTGCGAAGCCCAAACGAATGGCAGAGAGACCACAGTGGGCTGCCCATTACAGGGAAGATCTCAAACTGTGATCCCCAGGTGAAGAACAGACTCCAGCATGACAGAGAGGCAGATGGGGGCCACTCACTTTTCAGTGAAGGCCACAAATCCAACTCTGCAGCAGCTGTGGGGTAAGAACAATGACAAACCTTCCATAATAATGTAATTTTAACAAACAATTTGTTTTTAGTACAAAAACTTAATTTAAAATTGTTTGGATACCTAATATTTGGATTACGTTTTGTGTTACAGAATTAGTGTTAGGTGTTTTCTTTGGTATAATATAGTGATGATAATTAAAGGATGTAACGATTCACCAATACGCATCGCTCCCTGGTTCAAATGTTTAATTTATGAGTGCACATATGGGAGCCCAAACCGATCCAAAATAAGCATGCATCCATCGGTTAGAAAAAAATTGCTCAAACGTTACAAATCGCCTGTTTACCAATGTTTTTTACTCATATGGTTTTATAAAAAAAAATACCTCTTATCTGTTGTGACTGAATTGATGCCGCCTTCAGTTCAGTAGCCATTCGAACTTTTATGCATGTTCTGCATATGACTGTCAGGTAACAACTGTGTGCAATGTTTAGGAGACACAGCTGCTCGCACAAACGAGAGGTAGACCTATCCCCTGTTCTAATATCTGTCACTTCAGCATTCAGATGCTTGTACAATGGCTTTCACAATGTCAAATGATAGGCTTTATTAGTTACAACCTATGCAGTTTGCTGGGTCATTGTTACCGAATGCACAGTAGAAAGTTGTTTTACCGGAGTTGTGTAGCCTACCAGAGTGGACGCATCTCACATCCAACTGCAGATTGGGGTTTTCATTCATTCAGATTTTATTTAGATTGTTCAAGTTCACCATAAATACTTTTGGTAGTTTTACTTTAAACAGTTAGTGTATTTGGTCATTTTTACATGAACATGGTAATTTCATAAAGGACAGAAATCATTTCGCATTCATTGGTTGAAGCGGTAAAAACGGTCTAAACCATTCGCTTTCGAAAGGGGGGTAAAATCCAAAACTGCATTGTTAAATGGCAAAATGCCATGCTAATTTCTAAATACAAATATTGAACATGTTGAGCTAGTGCTATGTCAATCTGCTAAAATGACAAGTTAATCAGTGGGTGATGGTGATCTCAGATAAAAAAGGGGGGGGGGGGGGGGCGGACCAAAGGCATACATTTACCCCCACCCCTAATCTGATAGTGGGGTTGTAGATGCTCAGGCTGCCTGTTGGCTCTGCTCAGGTGCCTACATACTCTAACAGAGGGCCTCTCAGTTTAGGGAAGTAATCTCAGACAGATCCACCTCTAATCAAAACGAATTGCACCGAATCATTTCAAACTAAAAAGTATCGTTCCTGTATCATATTGGAGCCAATGCATCTAGATAGGTGTCGAGTCGTTCATGAAAGGAGAGATGCACGTCCCTAATGATAATGCTTCCAAATGAAATGTAATATTTTGCCTCTATCCACCAGACCACCCCTAAGAGAAAATAATGGGGGAAGAAGGAATAAGTTACTAAGGAATGCAGGGCCATCAAAGGTAAACAAACAATCCTTGTTTCTTTAGAGCTTCTATGGGGGTCATCTTTTAAGTAAATTTGAATGTTTTCTGTGACCACATTCATTTTTAGGTGCCTAAGAAGCAAAACAAAGAACAGGAAGAGGAGTGAGGTTGAGACTGTCGACGGAAAGAGCAGCAGGCAATCACCAAATGCTTTTTGTGTGAGCCGTGGTCTGTCACTCTAAAAGTGGTGTTCCTGGCTGACAACATTGAAGACACCTCCGAGATCTCTCCATGCTTAGGTTGGTGTTTAACACTGATGCCCAACTGCGCAGCAGATGATGTGGTGCGCAACCAGTGGTTGATGCAAACCAATATAGTTGGCCGGGAACACGACCAGTCTCTTTATTGCCTGTGTGTGTGTCGGTATGTATCAGTCGCTCTACCTTTAAAAAACAAAATATAAACAGTCAAACTGACATTTTTGTGATTCCAATATTTTGTTATAACTTTAAGCTTCTTATTGTAATCCTTTCAGTTAAACTTTTTTAATATAAATAAATTGTATAGAATTGAAAACCCACCTTCATATACTCTTGAAAAACCTATGTTAAAAAAATAAAAATAAAAAGTATATGTAAGAAATCTTGAAGCGCCACAAAGTAATTGTACTGTTCTCTGAATAATGACAAATAAATGCATTATCTAAGCATTATTTGTATTTAGTACTGCACCTATAAGTTTGATGTCATCTTCATACTTTTAATAAATCCGAGTATTGATGCATAGGGGCTTGTTTATTTTTTATTTTATTTCACCTTTATTTAACCAGGTAGGCAAGTTGAGAACAAGTTCTCATTTACAATTGCGACCTGGCCAAGATAAAGCAAAGCAGTTCGACACATACAACAACAAAGAGTTACACAGGGAGCTTGTGGATTACTCTTAATGTAGAAGAATGTCCTCAATACAAAGTATTCATCACATGGCCATCCTAGAATTGGCGGCAATGCTTTGAAACCCACACATATCACATTGGTTACTGCAGTATGACCAGAGAGTGAGATTTGCAGAGATTCAAAGTTAGTACTTGGTCAATGGTCCTCTATTTTCCCCACCTATAAAAGTATAGTCTGCAGACCATTGGCATTCATTTCTTCAGTTCAGTGTTGGCTGTATCCCTCATTCAATAGGTTAAACATCATGTGAATTGTACTGAACAAAAATATAATATAACATCAACTATTTCAAAGATTTGACTGAGTTATAGTTCATAAGGTAATCACTCAGTTGAAATAAATTCATTGGGCCCTATTCTATGGATTTCACATGACCGGGAATACAGATATGTATCTGTTGGACACATATCTTAACAAAAAACGTAGGGTAGGGGCATGGATCAGAACCAGTCAGTATCTGGTGTGACCACCATTTGCCTCATGCAGTACATCTGCTTCGCGTAGTGTTGATCAGGCTGTTGATTATGGCCTGTGGAATGTTGTCCCACTCTTCAATGTCTGTGCGAAGTTGCTGGAAATTGGCGGGAACTGGAAAACGCTGTCGATCCAGAGCATCCCAAACATACTCTATGGGTGACGTCTGGTGAGTATGCAGGCCATGGAAGAACTGGAATTGTGTACAGATCCTTGTGACATGGGGCCATGCATCACGCTGAAACATGAGGTGATGGCAGATGAAGGGCACGACAATGGGCCTCAGGATCTCGTCACGGTATCTCTGCATTCAAATTTCCATTGATAAAATGCAATTGTGTTCGTTGTCCGTAGCTTATGCCTGCTAATACCATAACCCCAGCTACACGATGGGGCACTAGCCTAGTGGTTAGAGCGTTAGGCCAGTAACCAAAAAGTTGTCATTCTGCCCCTGAGCAAGGCAGTTAACCCACTGTTCCCCGGGCGCCGAAGACGTGGATGTCGATTAAGGCACCTCCCCTCACCTCTCTGATTCAGGGGTTGGGTTAAATGCAGAAGACACATTTCAGTTGAAGGCATTGTTGTACAACTGACTACGTATCCCCCTGTCACACGATGCCAGACACGTGGTCTGCGGTTGTGAGGCCGGTTGGACGTAGTGCCAAATTCCCTAAAATGACGACAGCGGCATATGGTAGATAAATTAACATTCTATTCTCAGGCAACAGCTTTGGTGAACATTCCCACAGTCAGCAAGCCAATTGCACGCTCCCTCAAAACTTTAGACATCTGAGGCATTGTGCTGTGCGATTTTTTTTTTTTAAACCTGCACATTGTAGAGTGGCCTTCTATTGTCCCCAGCACAAGGTGCGCCTGTGTATTGATCATGCTGTTTAATTAGCTTTGTGATATGCCACACCTGTCAAGTGGATGGATTATTTTGGCAAAGAAATGCTCACTTACAGGGATGTAAATATTTGTGTGGAAAATTTGAGAAATAAGCTTTTAGTGCATATGGATCATTTCTAGGGTGTTTTATTTTATCTCATGAAACATGGGACCAACACTTTACATGTTTATATTTTTGTTCAGTGTAAGTCAATAAAAGTTAAGCGTTGCCTTCTGGTAGTTCACATATTGTTCACTGGTGGGCAGAGTCTACTCATCTATTTCTGCCTTTAAAACAATTCAGCACCTGAATGTCTACGAAAGAGGTTCATGAGGTTCACATGATATATAGCCAACGATACCATCACGTTTAGGCGAAAAAATATTTTCCAAGCCAAATATATTATATTACTTTATTGACCATATCTAGTAGATATTGGATTTCAAAATTATTAGATGATAATTATAAAATAAATTGTATCTCATAAAGGCAACATAATAATACATCTAAATATTTTTGTCCTCTAGCTCTAGTTTTTTTTTTCTGAACGTAATTATGTTTATTACTTATTGATTGTAATAAATACATCTTGAGTACCCACGAAGGGCCGCGGTTTTGAATATGTTATTCAATGTTATTCAATTGGTCGATAAGTCTTTCAGGGGCGGGGCAGATATCAAATCTAGTGGGATTCTGTATTCAAACTCCTCAAACTCTGGTTCGCGTATTCTAAAGATTTTAGGAGTGAGAGAAAAGTGAACGAAGCCAGATAGAGTTGAGGTTTTTAAATATGTTTTCCATCTCTAAATCACTCCAATCGTTTTTTGTTGACATAATCCCAAAGTTATTTTGATGCAGATTTTCGTTGTGATCAGACTCTCATAAATTATTTGTAAAGTTGCTTTGAAGAAACTCCGATTCAAGCAGGTGGAGCATCAATTCGGACACGTCAAAAGGGGTCTTGGATCTTCTTTTGGGATATAATTGTTGCCAGCATTTGTTTGCTGCTGGTCAACGTTATTACATTGATAGGTCAGTTATTTGTTTGAAGGACGTTTCCAAAACAAAAGCCGGCTTTTTGTTCGTCGTTGAGTTTGAGCTTTTTACCTGTCATTGTAGCCTAAAAACTGAAAATGTCTGCTGAAAGATATTCAACTTTGGATGAACCGTCGCTTCGGAATCTGGTGAGTATGGTGTGAAATGCATACTGCTTTATTTATCTTGTGTGTACCTCGGCTCATATAACACTGTACTAGAGGCTAATATGAACGTTTTTTTAATACACCTGAGACTAATTGGGCATAGAATCTCAGGTTCTCCCCAGTACCTATGAAACGGGAGCCACAATGATTAGCCACAATAGTGGAATCTGCGATTTGCCTTCAAAATAAAAGTCAGGCATAAAGTGATGCAAACGGATACAAATAGTGTAATCATGCCATATTTGGACTAGAATTATAAGTTGGAATGTTACATAATTTAAAATGGAATCCGATTCATTTTACAATAAACAGAACATTGAAATCACACTGTGGATGTATTAGAATGCATAATTGTATTGGGAGAATAATTACAGTGTCAGAAAGCATTCACACCCGTTTACTTTCTCCACATTTTGTTGTGTTACAGGCTGAATTTAAAATTGATTACATTTAGATTTTGTGCCGCTGGCCTACACACACTACACCCATACTATGAAAGTGCAATTATGAAAATGTTTTTATTAGTTAAGTCACAAGTTGCATGGACTCACTGTGTGCAAAAATGGTGTTTAACATGATTTTTGAATAACTTCCTCATCTCTGTACCCCACAAATACAGTAAATTGTAAGGTCCCTCAGTCAAGCACTGCATT
Source organism: Salmo salar (assembly GCF_965601325.2). Classification (NCBI taxonomy): domain Eukaryota; kingdom Metazoa; phylum Chordata; class Actinopteri; order Salmoniformes; family Salmonidae; genus Salmo; species Salmo salar. The sequence goes on along the minus strand of NC_138314.1, from coordinate 19,266,100 downwards.
TGAAACACAGATTAATCCACAAAGAACAGAGAGGTTTTACATTGCCGAGCAAAGAAGGGCACCTATAGGTAAAAAAAAAAATGACATTGAATATCGCTTTGAGCAAGGTGAAGTTAACAATACACCCAGTCACTACAAAGATACAGGCGTCCTTCCCAGAGTAAGGAAACCACTCAGGGATTTCACCATGCAGCCAATGGTGACTTTAAAACAGAGTAGCAGGAGAATAACCTTAAACACAAGGCTGGAGTTTCGAGTGGCCTAGTTACAGTTTTGCCTTAAATCAGCTTGACAATCAACGGCAATGCTTGAAAATGGCTGCCTAGCAATGATAAACATCCAACTCGACAGAGCGTGAATCATTTTTAAAAGAATAATGTGCAAATATTGTACAATCCAGGTGTGCAAAGCTCTTAGAGACATAGCCAGAAAGACCTCCAGCTGTAATCGCTACCAAAGGTGATTCTAACATGTATTGCCTCAGGGGTGTGAATACTTATGTAAATGAGATTGTATATTTCATTTGCAATAAATTTACAAAAATTTATAAAAACAAGTTTTCACTTTCATTATGGAGTATTGTGTGTAGCTGGGTGAGAAATTATATTTAATCCATTTTGAATTCACGTTGTAACAACAAAATGTGGAATAAGTCAAGGGGTATGAATACTTGCTGAAGGCACCGTCTATGCACTGTACAGCCTTACTCCATTTCATTGACGCACACTCCATAGGTTTCAGTCTACTTGGTGACACCCACAGAATAACTCTGAAGAGTGTACTCAAGTATGAGCGTCGTAGCTCTTATTGCAGGACTTTGACACCACGCTAACCAGTCAGCCTATTATACGTATTGAACATTCATATTGGACTGTACTGCTTTACCTATGGAGTGTGCACCAATGACGATATACAGTTGAAGTTTGAATTTTGCATACACCTTAGCCAAATACATTTAAACTCAGTTTTTCAGAATTCCTGACATTTAATCCTAGTAAAAATGTCCTGTCATATGTCAGTTAGGATCACTACTTTATTTTAAGAATGTGAAATGTCAGAATAATAGAGAGAATGATTTGTTTCAGCTTTTATTTCTTTCATCACATTCCCAGTGGGTCAGAAGTTTACATACACTCAATTAGTATTTGACAGAGCTGGTGTAACTGAGTCAGGTTTCTAGGCCTCCTTGCTCGTACATGAGAATGTAAGCTAGCTATATACAGGGTCAATGCCAATACCATATTTACAATGTGCCGGGATACTGGAGTGGTAGGGTTAAATATGTATGGTCAGAGCAAAACATTTAAATAAAAGAGGGTCAATGCAGACCGTGCGTGTAGCCATTTTGTTAGCTATTTAGCAGTCTTACGGCTTGGGGATAGAAAGCTCTTCAGGAGCCTCTTGGTATCAGACTTGTAGCTCCGGTACCGCTTGCGGAGCAGAGAGAACAGTCTATGGCTTGGGTGGTTGAGTCAATGAGACGCCATCTTAACCGACTTCATTTGGCTTCAATGCGCTATTGAGTCTTCACATAGCAATAATTGGTGATCGATGGCTTTGTCCATTCAAATATACCAGGGGTATTCAACTTTTACCCTACGATGTCCAGATCCTGCTGGTTTTCTATTCTACCTGTTAATTAAATTGCACCCACCAATTGTCCCAAGTCTAAATCAGTCCCTGATTAGAGTGGAACTGGCTTCGATGTCCAGGGTTGAGTTCGAGGGATACAGTTGAAGTCAGAAGTTTACATACACTTTGGTTGGAGTCATTCAAACTCATTTTCATCCACTCCACAAATTTCTTGTGAACAAACTATAGTTTTGGCAAGTCGGTTAGGACATCTACTTTGTGCATGACACAAGTAATTTTTCCAACAATTGTTTACAGATTATTTCACTTAATCACAATTCCAGTGAGTCAGAAGTTTATGTATACTAAGTTGACTGTGCCTTTAAACAGCTTGGAAAATTCCAGAAAAAGATGTCATGGCTTTAGAAGCTGCGGTTAGGCTAATTGACATCATTTGAGTCAATTGGAGGTGTACCTGTGGATGTATTTCAAGGCCTACCTTCAAACTCAGTGCCTCTTTGCTTGACATCATGGGAAAATCTAAAGAAATCAGCCAAGACCTCAGGAAAAACAATTGTACAGTCCAATATGAATGTTCAATATGCACAATAGGTTGACTGGGGCACTGATTTGCATAGTCAGTCCTGCAATAAGAACTACGATGCTAATATTTGTGCAAACGCTAGTCTACGGAGTTGTATTCTGTGGGTGTCACTGAGTAGACTGATACCCTATACAGTGTATATAATTATGCCCCCTATGCAATTATGCAGTCTAATACAGTGCCTTCAAGAAAGTATTCACACCCCTTGACTTTTTGTTGCGTTAGTCTGTATTTAAAATTGATTCGATTGAGATTTTCTGTCGCTGGCCTACACACAATACTCCCTAATGTCTAAGTGGAATTATGTTTTTTGAAATGTTTTGAGTCAATAAGTATTGAACCCCTTTGTTATGGCAAGCCTAAATAAGTTCAGGGCTAACAATTTGCTTAACAAGTGTCAAGTTGCATGGACTGTATGTAATAATAGTGTTTTAACATGATTTTTGAATAACTACCTCATCTCTGTACCCCACACATGCAATTATCTCTAAGGTCCTGCAGTGAATTTCATATTGATAGATGGTTAAAAAAATAAAACATTGAATATCCCTTTGAGCAAGTTATTAATTATACTTTGGATGGTGTATTAATACACCCAGTAATACAAAGGTAAAGGCGTCCTTCCTAATTCATTTGCCGGAGAGGAAGGAAACAGCTCAGGGATTTCACCATGAGGCCCAATGCTGACTTTAAAACAATTACAGAGTTTAATGGCTGTGATGGGAGAAACTTGAGGATGGATCAACACTGAAGTCACTCAACAATACTAACCTAATTGACAATGTGAAAAGGAAGCCTTTACAAAATAAACATTTCCAAAACATGCATCCTGTTTGAAACAAGGCATTAAATCAATACTGCAAAAAAATGTGGCAAAGCAATTCACTTTTGTTCTGAGTACAAAGTGTAATGTTTGGCAAATCAAATACAACACATTACTGAGTACCACTCTCCATATTTTCAAGTATAGTGGTGGCTGCAACATGTAATGGGTATGCTTGTAATCGTTAAGGACTGGGGAGTTTTTCAGGATAAAAATGGAATGGACATAAGCAAAGGCAAAATCCTAGAGGAAAACCTGCTTCAGTCTGCTTTCCACCAGACACTAGGAGATGAATTCACCTTTCAGCAGGACAATAACCTAAAACACAAGGCCAAATCTACACTGGAGTTGCTTACCAAGAAGACAGTGAATGTTCCGGTGTGAAATGACAGCAGGCCTTTAACCAGTATGTCCAGAAAGCCCCAGAGTCCCAGACAATATAGAATTATAAAAATAAGTCTCTGACTCCCAATTCTGCGTTTTGTTTTTGTTTGTTTTATATATATTTTTTCAAACAATGTTTTCTAAAAGATGAATGTAAATGGTCTACAATATACCTATGGAGATTAAGGTGAGTCTCAACATTTTCAGGCAAGTGTAGGCCTATGCTTGATGTATGTTAATAACCTGCATGTCAATGGCATCCCAATTATTCTTATTTTCTATAGACTAACATAGTGGTTTGGTGAGCACGGAGTAGTGCTTGGGAATTTTGAACTGTTTTGATGAGCACACACATTCCTCAATGCACCCCTTGACCCCTTAGGATGCATGTATTTGTAGCAGTTTGAGCTACTGGTTCTAGAGTCTAGACACCCATTTAGAAGTATTTTAGCCAGATTGGTATTGCCTTGCTGAACACTAACAGACAGTACCTTTTTAAAAATCCCAGTTGTGGTGGAGGTGACATGACAGACAATGTTGCTCAACAGGCTTAGTCATAAAAGCTTCCAGACAGAAATGCTGATGGACAGGACACCCAGAGACAGGGTTTAATGGTGTTTACTTAAAGGCCCAGAGCAGTCAGCATTCAGTTTTCCTGTGTTTCATATGATACTGTACAACAGCGGATGACACCAACTGTCAAAGTGTGTTATTTGCTGATAGTTGCTGGTTGAAAATACAATCTACACAGATTGTATCAGCAGGTTTGCATGGGGGAGAGTTCCGGCTTTTCATGGTGACATCACCATGCGATAAATTGGTTAATAGACCAATAAGAAAGAGTTCCTAACCTCTCTGCCAATAGTTTTCAGCTTTCCCCTCCCCATTCAAACCACCCCGACATTCCTTGCAAATGTCTTGCTTGAAAAAGTGTTTTGCTTAAAAGCAATTTTTGCCTATTTTTTTAAATGGAAATCTGTTACAGTAAATTACTTCATTGTTTCCCAGAAAATATGTGATATTGATATAAAAAACGCTGCATTGGGCCTTTAAGGAAACTGCCGTAACATTAGTGTCGTATGCCTCATAACACCTGTCTGTGTGTGATCATTGGAGATGTATTAGTCACCTGGGCCTTATCAGACACTCTTACTCTCTGTATCTCCCACACACATACAACCACAACCATAAAATCAACTACTGTACCCACTTCGACACTTCCACAATCCACACTTAAGGGTTGTTGAGGACCATTACACCTTGGAATGAGGAAGGTATAACTGCTCTATTTCAAGTATGTATTAGAGGAACACAATAACAATCAGTCATATCAGTATCTTAGTCACTGGTAATCATCCCCCAGTGACATCTGATACTGCTGAAAAAGAGAGAATCCCTGCCTTGTCTAGTGCTGTTCTATGCTGCTGTGCTGGTAAAACACTTAACATCCGGGCTAGCTGAGGTCAGTTTGATTAGCTGGCCAGCTATCAGATGGGGCTCAAGTTCTCCTTTTGTGGCAAGAAATAATGCTCAGGGTTGTTATCCTTATAGGCCACTTTCCCAAGAATTGGTGTTCAGATACAAACACAGTCTGTCTACAATAAAAAGCAAAAAGGCCATCTTAAAATAACGTTATGATTTGCACTGTTAAAATTGCTCATTTTGGTAGAGGAATGCAAGCTGTTTGTGCAGAGGCGGATAGGGGTGTGATGATTTGTTGACCTGCTGAGGCTTATTTGATTTATTTTCCTGAATGCCGTGACTCATGAATCCCCTTCAGAAATATCAGATGTGAGGTATTGTCTGGGCAGGGACTGTGTTACTTTATCCTCGTAAATCTCGAGAGGGCAAACTTTTACCACAGGCAGGAATCTGACAGAGGGTAAACAGGGCTAACGTAATATTCCCTCTCATGACGTTCTTTAATGTCCTCAGCTCGAAAATGATCTAAATTCAGTATGGACTATATATGGAATAGTTAGGGACGGGAATATGCACATCTGTAGCTTTAATCGTTTTTCCTCTTCGCACTTCCACACTTCCCGCGTCTTTGTTCTTCACTGACCATATTTCCCAAATGAAAGGTGTATGTATTTTCCAGGATGGGAAGAAGATTGGAGGTTTACAAAATGTTGATCAAACCACAGCAGAGGAGGAATTGGAGGAACTTTCCTATACAAATGTAAACCCATGAGCCAGTTGAACAAAAGTAGACTGACAGTGAAGGAAAATATACCCTAAGGAATATACAATATCGACTGAACAAAAATATAAACGCAACAGGTAAAGTGCTGGTCCCATGTTTCATGAGCTGAAATAAAATATCCCACAAATGTTCCATACGCACAAAAAGTTTATTTTTCTCAAATGTTGTGCACAAGTTTGTTAGTGAGAATTTCTCCTTTGCCAAGATAACCCATCCACCTGACAGGTGTGGCATATCAACAAGCTGATTAAACAGAATGATCATTACACAGGTGCACCTTGTGCTGGGGACAATAAACGACCACTAAAATGTGCAGTTTTGTCACACAGCACAATCCCACAGATGTCTCAAGTTTTGAGGGAGTGTGCAATTGGCATGCTGACTTCAGGAATGTGCACCAGAGCTTTTGCCAGATAAGGTAATGTTAATTTATCTACCATAAGCTGCCTCCAACGTCGTTTTAGAGAATTTGGCAGTACGTTCAACCCGGCCTCACAACCACAGACCACGTGTAACCACGCCTGTCCAAGACCTCCACATCCGGCTTCTTCACCTGCGGGATGGTCTTCGACAAGACACCCGGACAGTTGATAAAACTGTGGGCTTGCACAACAGAAGAATTTCGGCACAAACTGTCATAAACCGTCTCAGGGAAGCTCATCTGCGTGCTCGTCGTACTCACCAGGGTCTTGACCTGACTGCAGTTCTGTGTCATAACCAACTTCAGTGGGCAAATGCTAACCTCCGATGGCCACTGGCATGCTGAAGTGTGCTCTTCATGGATGAATCCTGGTTTCAACTGTACCGGACAGATGGCAGACAGCGTGTATGGCATCGTGTGGGCAAGCAGTTTTCCGATGTCAACGTTGTGAACAGAGTGTCCCATGGTGGCTTTGGGGTTATGGTATGGGCAGGCATAAGCTACAGACAACGAACACAATTGCAATTTGAATGCACAGAGATACCGTGATGAGATCTTGAGGCCTATTGTTATGCCATTCATCCACTGTCATCACCTTATGTTCCAGCATGATAATTCACGGCCCCATGTCGCAAGGATCTGTACACAATTCCTGGAAGCTGAAAATGTCCCAGTTCTTCCATGGCCTGCATACTCACCAGACATGTCACCCATTGAGCATGTTTGGGATGCTCTAGAATGACGTGTACGACAGTATGTTCCAGTTCTCACCAATATCCAGAAACTTTGCACAGACATTGAAGAGGTGTGGGACAACATTCCACAGGCCACAATCAACAGCCTGATCAACTCTATGCGAAGGAGATGTCGCGTTGCATGAGGCAGATGGTGATACCTTTCTTTAAGGTATGCATCTGTTGGTGACAGATCTGTACTCCCAGTTAAATCCATAGGTTAGGGCTTAATGAATTTATTTCAATTTGACTGATTTCATTATATGAACTTTAACTCAGTAAAATATTTGAAATTGTTGCATGTTTTTGTTCAGTGTAGTAGATACATTTGGTGTATTTAGGCTGATAATGGCCATTATAATCACATAATAACAAAGAATGGAATTCTATGTCTCTCACCAGATCCCAGTGCAGTATGTATGGGGCTGAGTTAGGCCTTCACTGGTGCCTGTCCCCCATAGCTCCCGCTGCTCCCCATCTCAGATGTGACCACAAACAAACAAGGGTCGCAGAGCTCCCAGCCCACCCTGAGCTCTACAAAGACTCTTGATGTTTTAAGTGTCACTTTTTTCCATGAAAGAATCATCTCCAAAGGAAACAAAAGGCTGTCTGGGGCTTATTGCTCCAGTTGAGTTGTTTATATGGAGGTCTGATCTGATTTGGCCCTGCGCATGGAGAGAAGGATGAATGGCGCCAAATGTTTTTTTTTTTTCTTCAGCTGAATTTCTTTCTCTCCCAATAAAAGATGGCCCACAGCATCCAAAGGTTTTTATAAAAAAGACTCCAGCAGCAGGGTAGCAGTTTGTGAATATAGTATTTGTAACCTGTTGCTACTCAGGAAGATGGTTCAAAAAGCCATTGACAAGAATTCAACGGTAAAACTGTGATTGGCCTATATTTACAACAGGCACTGTGGAGTGTGGGGTGGGGTTGCTACAAAAACACATTTGGAATAACCACACACACACACACACACACACACACACACACACACACACACACTGCTGTGCTTAATGAACTAAACACTGAGGAGGTCATATGGTGGTCTCCCTAACGGTACTAATCTCATGAATACTCTTCCATTCAGTCCACTGCCAGCTGCCTGCCTGCTGGTTTATTGCTCATTTGTTCCCCTCCACAGCAACCAGGAAAAAACTTTTCAGTTGGACTCAGCTCCTTGAACACACACACAATCATCAGTTGGTGTCTTCTCTGGCTTTTTGACATCAAACTACTGGAGGCTGGTTCCGAAAGCTTAAGTTCATCTGTCTAGTGTGAAATGCAGAAAAGAAGGCCATGGTCACAGAGCAGCGACAATTGCTAGGGTCAAGATTCCTTTGAAAATATGTCCCCTAATACTCACAAATGAACATGGAGTCCTTGTGATTTTTTCATTCGTGACCTGAGTGTTTGTGATGATCTGAAATATTTATGAAAGCAGCAGGGGTGAAACGCTAAACTTATTATTGCTATATATTTTATGATTAGCTGCCCCAAAGGAAAGAAAAAAGGAAGCTGTTTAAGAAAATTGGGAAACAGACATGTTTTTTTCCGCAATGCGTCCCCATAGAACCATTTTTTTGACATTTACATTACATTTACATTTAAGTCATTTAGCAGACGCTCTTATCCAGAGCGACTTACAAAATGGTGCATTCACCTTATGATATCCAGTGGAACAACCACTTTACAATAGTGCATCTAAATCTTTTAAGGGGGGGGGGGGGGGGGGGGGGTTAGAAGGATTACTTTATCCTATCCTAGGTATTCCTTAAAGAGGTGGGGTTTCAGGTGTCTCCGGAAGGTGGTGATTGACTCCGCTGTCCTGGCGTCGTGAGGGAGCTTGTTCCACCATTGGGGTGCCAGAGCAGCGAACAGTTTTGACTGGGCTGAGCGGGAACTGTGCTTCCTCAGAGGTAGGGGGGCCAGCAGGCCAGTGGTGGATGAACGCAGTGCCCTTGTTTGGGTGTAGGGCCTGATCAGAGCCTGAAGGTATGGAGGTGCCGTTCCCTTCACAGCTCCGTAGGCAATCACCATGGTCTTGTAGCGGATGCGAGCTTCAACTGGAAGCCAGTGGAGAGAGCGGAGGAGCGGGGTGACGTGAGAGAACTTGGGAAGGTTGAACACCAGACGGGCTGCGGCGTTCTGGATGAGTTGTAGGGGTTTAATGGCACAGGCAGGGAGCCCAGCCAACAGCGAGTTGCAGTAATCCAGACGGGAGATGACAAGTGCCTGGATTAGGACCTGCGCCGCTTCCTGTGTGAGGCAGGGTCGTACTCTGCGAATATTGTAGAGCATGAACCTACAGGATCGGGTCACCGCCTTGATGTTAGTGGAGAACGACAGGGTGTTGTCCAGGATCACGCCAAGGTTCTTAGCACTCTGGGAGGAGGACACAAGGGAGTTGTCAACCGTGATGGCGAGATCATGGAACGGGCAGTCCTTCCCCGGGAGGAAGAGCAGCTCCGTCTTGCCGAGGTTCAGCTTGAGCTGGTGATCCGTCATCCACACTGATATGTCTGACAGACATGCAGAGATGCGATTCGCCGCCTGGTTATCAGAAGGGGGAAAGGAGAAGATTAATTGTGTGTCGTCTGCATAGCAATGATAGGAGAGACCATGTGAGGATATGACAGAGCCAAGTGACTTGGTGTATAGCGAGAATAGGAGAGGGCCTAGAACAGAGCCCTGGGGGACACCAGTGGTGAGAGCGCATGGTGCGGAGACAGATTCTCGCCACGCCACCTGGTAGGAGCGACCTGTCAGGTAGGACGCAATCCAAGCGTGGGCCGCGCCGGAGATGCCCAACTCGGAGAGGGTGGAGAGGAGGATCTGATGGTTCACAGTATCAAAGGCAGCAGATAGGTCTAGAAGGATGAGAGCAGAGGAGAGAGAGTTAGCTTTAGCAGTGCGGAGAGCCTCCGTGACACAGAGAAGAGCAGTCTCAGTTGAATGCCCAGTCTTGAAACCTGACTGATTAGGATCAAGAAGGTCATTCTGAGAGAGATAGCAGGAGAGCTGGCCAAGGACGGCACGTTCAAGAGTTTTGGAGAGAAAAGAAAGAAGGGATACTGGTCTGTAGTTGTTGACATCGGAGGGATCGAGTGTAGGTTTTTTCAGAAGGGGTGCAACTCTCGCTCTCTTGAAGACGGAAGGGACGTAGCCAGCGGTCAAGGATGAGTTGATGAGCGAGGTGAGGAAGGGGAGAAGGTCTCCGGAAATGGTCTGGAGAAGAGAGATGGGGATAGGGTCAAGTGGGCAGGTTGTTGGGCGGCCGGCCGTCACAAGACGCGAGATTTAATCTGGAGAGAGAGGGGAGAAAGAGGTCAAAGCACAGGGTAGGGCAGTGTGAGCAGGACCAGCGGTGTCGTTTGACTTAGCAAACGAGGATCGGATATCGTCAACCTTCTTTTCAAAATGGTTGACGAAGTCATCCACAGAGAGGGAGGAGGGGGGGGGGGGGAGGGGGAGGAGGATTCAGGAGGGAGGAGAAGGTAGCAAAGAGCTTCCTAGGGTTAGAGGCAGATGCTTGGAATTTAGAGTGGTAGAAAGTGGCTTTAGCAGCAGAGACAGAAGAGGAGAATGTAGAGAGGAGTGAGTGAAAGGATGCCAGGTCCGCAGGGAGGCGAGTTTTCCTCCATTTCCGCTCGGCTGCCCGGAGCCCTGTTCTGTGAGCTCGTAGTGAGTCGTCGAGCCACGGAGCAGGAGGGGAGGACCGAGCCGGCCTGGAGGATAGGGGACAGAGAAAATCAAAGGATGCAGAAAGGGAGGAGAGGAGGGTTGAGGAGGCAGAATCAGGAGATAGGTTGGAGAAGGTTTGAGCAGAGGGAAGAGATGATAGGATGGAAGAGGAGAGAGTAGCGGGAGAGAGAGAGCGAAGGTTGGGACGGCGCAATACCATCCGAGTAGGGGCAGAGTGAGAAGTGTTGGATGAGAGCAAGAGGGAAAAGGATACAAGGTAGTGGTCGGAGATTTGGAGGGGAGTTGCAATGAGATTAGTGGAAGAACAGCATCTAGTAAAGATGAGGTCAAGCATATTGCCTGCCTTGTGAGTAGGGGGGGAAGGTGAGAGGGTGAGGTCAAAAGAGGAGAGGAGTGGAAAGAAGGAGGCAGAGAGGAATGAGTCAAAGGTAGACGTGGGGAGGTTAAAGTCACCCAGAACTGTGAGAGGTGAGCCATCCTCAGGAAAGGAACTTATCAAGGCGTCAAGCTCATTGATGAACTCTCCAAGGGAACCTGGAGGGCGATAAATGATAAGGATGTTAAGCTTGAAAGGGCTGGTAACTGTGACAGCATGGAATTCAAATGAGGAGATAGACAGATGGGTCAGGGGAGAAAGAGAGAATGTCCACTTGGGAGAGATGAGGATTCCAGTGCCACCACCCCGCTGGCTCGATGCTCTAGGGGTATGCGAGAACACGTGGGCAGACGAAGAGAGAGCAGTAGGAGTAGCAGTGTTATCTGTGGTAATCCATGTTTCCGTCAGCGCCAGGAAGTCTAGGGACTGGAGGGTAGCATAGGCTGAGATGAACTCAGCCTTGTTGGCTGCAGACCGGCAGTTCCAGAGGCTGCCGGAGACCTGGAACTCCACGTGGGTCGTGCGCGCTGGGACCACCAGGTTAGAGTGGCAGCGGCCACGCGGTGTGAAGCGTTTGTATGGCCTGTGCAGAGAGGAGAGAACAGGGATAGACAGACACATAGTTGACAAGCTACAGAAGTGTTGTTTCTTGTATTATTGTCTCCTGTGTCTTTAGAGAACTGTTTCACTTTGATATCCTTTTTCTTCTGTCCCGATTTTCTCTTTCTTTTCTTCTGTTAACTAGATATTCTTTGTTGTTCTTCGTTAGCTAGCTAGCTTCTTCCAAAAGAGTCCCTAGCAACTGCTTAGCAACTGGTAAACAATTCAGCTAGCTAAGATAACTACAATTTTATGAAAAATTGTTATTTTTCAAAAGCCTATCTTCTTTGTTTGTTGCTTGTTTTTTCTCCTATTCAGTCTTGCAGTTTTCTTTTGCTTTTTTCCGATGTACTTCACTCTAAAAACCATGTAAATTTCAATATTTGTAGGAGCTCATTTTTCAGCTGCTGCTGCTCAAATTGGAGTTCCGCAAGGGACTTGACTTTGACTACAAGCAAGTGTCACTTTCGAGTGATGTGCGCATCCCGGCACCAAAAAGCTCTGTAGCAGGATAGGTAATGCTAAAGTCAGGACCTTGACAAACTTAAAGATGCACTATGCAGAAATTGCTCCACCATTTTCTGGTTTAAAAAAATTTGAATAGTTCACATAATTTCCGTTTTCTGTGACCAAAACAAGCAAATATAGTGTAGAGAATCATTGTACCATTTTAAACCACTGTGAAAAATATTTTCCATAATCCAAAATATTGTAATTTGAGCTGTTTGAAGCTGGTGTACAAAAACTAAACTTAAGAAAGGGAAGCATATAAATAGTGGATATTGAACAGATCAACTGCTTCTTAGACTTTCTTTTTTTAATGTAACCTTTTTTTAACTAGGCAAGTCAGTTCAAATCAAATCAAATCAAATGTATTTATATAGCCCTTCTTACATCAGCTGATATCTCAAAGTGCTGTACAGAAACCCAGCCTAAAACCCCAAACAGCAAGCAATGCAGGTGTAGAAGCACGGTGGCTAGGAAAAACTCCCTAGAAAGGCCAAAACCTAGGAAGAAACCTAGAGAGGAACCAGGCTATGAGGTGTGGCCAGTCCTCTTCTGGCAGTGCCGGGTGGAGATTATAACAGAACATGGCCAAGATGTTCAAATGTTCATAAATGACCAGCATGGTCAAATAATAATAATCACAGTTGTCGAGGGTGCAACAAGTCAGCACCTCAAGAGTAAATGTCAGTTGGCTTTTCATAGCCGATCATTGAGAGTATCTCTACCGCTCCTGCTGTCTCTAGAGAGTTGAAAACAGCAGGTCTGGGACAGGTAGCACATCCGGTGAACAGGTCAGGGTTCCATAGCCGCAGGCAGAACAGTTGAAACTGGAGCAGCAGCACAGCCAGGTGGACTGGGGACAGCAAGGAGTCATCATGTCAGGTAGTCCTGAGGCATGGTCCTAGGGCTCAGGTCCTCAGAGAGAGAGAAAGTTAAGATCAAATTCTTATTTACAATGATGGCCTACCAGGGAACAGTGGGTTAACTGCCTTGTTCAGAGGCAGAACGACAAGAGTTTTACCTTGTCAGCTCAGGGATTCGATCCAGCAACCTTTTGGTTACTGGACCAATGCTCTCACCACTGGGCTACCTGCCACCCCAATGAGAATGATAGATCTATAACACCCATTTCTATGTTAATTTGCTTAAGCTGCAATTTGAAGTTGCGTTTGATTGTATCAAAACAAAGATATTTCTGATGACAAGCTGCTCGCGCAACTTTTTATTTGAACCTTTCCACGCGGCTGGGAAATGGGTATATAATAACCCATGATATTAAATAAACAGTGACCCAGTTTTTCAGTTAAGCTGGTTACTAGCTAGCTGTGTATGATGATTATTAGTCATTATGCTCTAAGCTGTGAGCCAATGTGACAGACCTGTAGGATGGGCCAGCCCACAGGTGTTTTAGACAGGGGTACTGTCAGTGCTGCAATCCCCTCCCTCTTGCCAGGGGCTGCTTTGTCACACCAGCACAGGAGGCAGGGCGCACCTGCTCACTCACATGAGATTGACAGTCTGACAGATCCCTGGCGTCAAGCAGCCTACCCACCCTCTCTGCGATGCTTTGACCCTGCAGTGGTTACTCTTTCCCTCCTTCCTTCTGTGCTCTAGCCTGTGTGTGCAGGTGATCATCTTACCTCTCAGTTAACAAACCTTTTATATCTTATCTCTGAAGTTTGGATAATTAGCTGAAGATAGTGTACAAGCTTGGGCATTGAGCTCAACTTTCCCTTTGAACTGATGTTGGTGTTAAGATAGCACTTTCTGTGTCTCTAGTGCCAGATTTACAATACAGGGCTATTAGATTTTCTTTTCACATTGTCCTTGCCAGCATAAATCCAGCAACTATGGGAGACGCCTAACCAGGCCAGCCCAGTGCACCTCGGTTCTGTTTTGCTCAATAGCGTGAAAAGCGTATTAATCTATATTGTGTTTTGTGACCGTGATGCATTTTTCATCACTGGAAAGGGAAGGAAAAGGGGGATACCTAGTCAGTTGTACAACTGAATGCGTTCACCTGAAATGTGTCTTCCGCAGTTAACCCAACCCCTCTGATAGACATGATTGATATGAGGTCTCTCTGTCCCAGGCGCCATGTGGGCTGATCAGCCGTGTAGGATATCCTGCATGGTGATTTGTGACTGGGCTCGCAGGCTCTGTGACCCACCCTTTCTCTCAAGCGAGAGATTCACATGTTAAAAATAGAGTAATTACACTGTGTGGTTCAGGTCCAGCGATATATGGGACCCCTGGGCTGGAGGTTTATGGCTCTCTGGACCCTTCTCTGTGTTGACAGGGGCTTGGGAGGTAAAGAGTGGAGAGAAGGAATGGGTTTGTTTTGGAGACTCAAACACCAGTCCCATGTCCTCAGGTCCCAAGAGGCCTGCTCGGAAATGCCAGCTCCATCATCAGAGAAAATTGGAAGAATTACACAGAATTATAAAGTCAGTCTTTATTTATATATGTTTTAGATAAATGTGGGTATTCTGTTTTCATGTTTGTCTTTACATTCAGAGGCCAAGATTTTGGTAACAGCACACTGGCATTGGAAGGATAGAAATGAGTTTTTGACTGAAGCCAACCTTTGAGGCATCAGGAAAACCAGCCCTGCCCTGGTTTCCCTTCTGAGGGGCTGTGAGAGGCTGAGGGAAGATGGTGTAGTTAATACTCACGTGTTTTCCAAGTAGGCCCCGGATTCAAGCTGCTGCATGCCTTACAGATACTCTCACAGCTCCAGGCTGACACGAACACGCTCGCAGATAGGATTCCAGGTAGTGTCTGAGCAGAAACCATCGAGTCTTAGTTTACAACCCAGAAAACTGCTGATTAGTAGCTGAAATTACCTTTGACCTCTATGGCTGTTTAGAACGTTTTATGGCTGGTGTTTTCCTCACCCAGAGTGAGCAAAGCTGTAAATTATGTGAGCAGAGTTCAGACGGCAGACCTGATTCTCCACTGGACCTGTTGTCATTCTCAGGCGTTACTAGTCACTTTATGTTGGACAGAGCGCCTCTATTAGTATTCCGATTCTCAAGTAGAACAAATGTATTCTCTACCGAGTGACCACTGTCTTACATCAGACAATGCCCAATGACTGTGTTGTCATTGGACTTCTATGTGACAACCATAATGCTTTGTCCCCCTACTTAACTGACAACAGTGTATCACGTCATTGACTGACAGCAGTGTGGTGGTGGTGTCGTACATACGCTCTGACTAGAACGTTAGAACACACTGGAACCAGAGCCAGGGAGATAAGGCAGAGCATATTTATTTGATACGATGGGACATTTATGTCTCTAACAAGTGCTTAAAATAGTATTTTTGGCTCAGAAGTGGTGAGAAAAAATGCAATGAACTTTGAGATGGGCTATATTTATAGTAAGGGTTATTTTTAGTCCATTGTATTGCACAATGTTTTTGATACAAGTACAATCGCTTTGAGTAAATATAGTATAGATGTTTAGTTTCATTTATTAAATATACTATGTGCTGTAGACTATTATGTATAAATTGAAACAAAATACCATGATATTCAGTCAAATATATTCTATTTGTAAATCATGACTCCTTGTAAACCATAAGTGTACATGAAGTTCTTTGTATATTGGCAACAGAATAAGTTCTGTTCCCATTTGTCCTGCAGTTCCTGGAGAGGTAACAGGAAAAGACCAGGCTTGAGCGATAAATTGAGGCTTTGGTCCCTTTCACTACCTGTCTCTCGGTGCTCTGGATATCTGTGTGTATGTGTGCCTCCCAGTCTGCCTATGCTTGCTGCAGTTTGGTGCAGTGTTGACAGACTAAAGGGAGGACATCCAGAAAGCTGCAGGTTGAAAAGCAAGAGAGACATCTACACAGCTGGTCTCTTCTGCAAGACTCTTAACCTGAACCACATCTGTAAGTGGCCAATGCATAACAGCATGTAATAATAAAACATATGTATAATCCCTCTTGAGAGAGGGGTGTCAGACAAGCTCTTAAGTCCTAATTGATAGGTTAGTTAGCACTAGATCATAGAGATATTCCACTGTCAGGGCTCAGCCCTGGTCTGGTCTGGCTCTATAAAGTGAAGCAGCAGGCAGGGCTTTGGGGGCTGCTCCCTGCTTGTCTGCAGCAACACCCAGTCAAACGGAAAGCTCTGGATAAGGGATTTTCTTCTCCTAGATGGATGGATAGGGGCCTGGTTTGGCCCAGTGTTCCCAGTCTGACTTCATGCTTTGGGGGTGTTGAGTTTGGAAAAAATGTCTGTCTTCTGCTTTCTCTGGCAAATATCTGCGTCAGATTCATGGAGCAGGTGTTGTGATCCCAGTGGGGACATTCAACAGATATTTAGAGTCCTGTGTGACAACCCTCAGCCAGCCGTTGTCAGTGACTGCTGGTCCCCCAGCTGCCCTCTCCCCTCAGCCTGGCCATGACAGCCCTGACACTCCATGCCCAGCCAGCCTGGAGACTTATTGCATTTCTGGGGGGGAAATGATGATGGATGCAGATCTCTCCCCTGTCCTCTATTACATTATCTTATGTCTTTTCATCACTTCTAGGATCATCTTTGGCTATAGCTCCTTAGCAGCTCTCCTGTCTTCCACCAGGAGCTGTATATCAGACAAGCCTGTAAAGATCATCTCCAGGTGTAAGATGGGGCTTTGCAGACCCCCTGTGACACACCACACACATAGTGATGTCATGGTCTCTACCCTCACTTGCCATAACCAATGTCAAGCATAACTTATTAACATGAAAAAACTTTTGCAAAAGAAGCCATAGTCAAAAGTAAAAACAAACCGGACCGACAGGCTAGTTATTTACAGACAGGGAGAGAGTGAAAGCACATAACTGTGGTTTTAGCCTTCCTGTCTGGAATCCCTCAGGATAGAGGCATTTCCTGAGATCCACCAAAGATGTCCTCGAGCGGATGTTGATATTTTGCTTTCCTTGTTACAGTGTTTAAAATGGTGGCGCTCCCTAAATAAACACAGCTGATTTGTAGATTGTGTTTTTTTTTTCTGTCTGCCTGCCACTCTCTGCTCCTATCCATGTTGCGGTGGAGGAGAGGAAGAGGCTGGACTCACTGGGTTTATGGATCCAGCTGATCACCATGTTCCAGTTCTAGAACCTCCCAGTGTGCTACAATCTCTGTGTTCCATCCCATGGTACTTCCCTCTGTTGCCTCCCTGATTAAGACAAACAAGTCAGTCATGCAGTGCTACCCATCATGCTCCAGTTGGTTCAAGTTGCCGTGCTCTCGGACTTTAGTGTGGACAACGTTAGCAAGAGTTAAGAACCAGGCCAGCTTAGAAAGCTGATGTGACATGGTGTACAATGACGTTGTTTACAAAGATGAGGGGTCATCTCCCTTTCTTTTATGCCTGTCCAGTCCTCTAATGTAAAGGCATGATGACAGCATTAACACGTTGCTTGCATTTGCATGTTTTGTAACATTTTTATTCTGTATATTTGTAGTCTTGTTTTCACTTTGTCATTTAGGTCATTATTGTGGAGTCACTACAATGTTGTTGATTCATCCTCAGTTCTCCCTAAGCGGTTACCTTTCTGTCCTGTAGCTCAGTTCAAAAAGACGACTGCATCGTGTGTCTGGGTGGTTTAATACATCATCCACAGCATCATTATTAACTTGACCATGCTTAAAGATGTATTCAATGTCTGATTTGTTATTGGTACCCATCTACCAATCACTGCTCTTCTTTCTGAGGCTTTCGAAAAGCTCCCTGGTCTGTGCTTGAAATTCAATACTTGACTAAGGGTCCTTACAGATGTTGTATGTACATGTATGCGGGACAATCCCTATTATTTCACACTGAGTGAGTCCATATAACTTATTATGTGATTTGTTAAGCCAAATTCTACTTTATTTTAGGTTTGCCTAAACAAAGGAGGTGAATACTTATGCAACAACTATATTTTAGGTAATTAATTTGAACCAAAAAAATGTCTAATTTTCTTATCACTTTGACATTATGCAGTGTTTTGTGTAGATCAATGGCAATAAATTACAATGAAATCTATTTAAATGCCACTTTATAACACAACAAACAGTTTAAGGGGTGTAGACTTTCTATTGAAAGGGTTGCATTGGACCTTTGAAGATGCCCTCTCTGTAGGACTGAAACTACAGTGCAGGTGGTGGCACTGACCTCACATCAACACTCATGTCGGTATGCCTCGCTAATGATTGACTACCTGCACATGCAACACTACCAGAACGTGTGACTGTACTTTGGACTCTAACACACCCAGCATGAACAGGCCCGAGTGCAGATCACACAATAGCATGAGGTCTCCAATCCTCTCTCGGTGCGTCATTACTCTCCCGTAGGGCTTTCCTTCATATCCTGTACCCTCCTCTGACACACACACACACACACACACCACACACACACACACACACATTCCTATATCTACCATCTCTTTATTCATGCTCACCAGAGTGGAAAGAGGGACAATGTTCCTCCTGGCCTGGCCCTCTGACTGTCCTGCCATGTAGCTCTGAGGTGGGATATTTTCCCGCTTGCGTGTAACTTCCCTCACAACACAGGCCTGCATGAAGAGGATCCGTTTTCCCTCCCTCTTTCATATCTCATCTCTCTTTCTTTCTTTCTTGCTCTGTATTCCCCCTCTCCAGACAATGGCTGCACAGTATAGTGAGGTGCAATCTGACCCTGGATTCTTCGGTACATATTAGAGGCCTTTGTTTTGGGTGTGGTACTGTATGTATGACTTGCGTTGTTTGCTAGTGGCATCAGGGAATGGTTCATAAGGTTTTACCTCTCTTTTATGATGGACTTTGTTCTCTTTTATGACCGTCGATGGCTAGTGGAGGGATGTCGAGGTAATAACATGATGTTGGAGAGCAGGACAACCAAGGCCCTGCAGTTATATATGTTGTTTATCTCTGTTGTCTCCATCACGCTCTCCTCTTGTTTGTTTGTTTGTTTGTTTGTGTCTATCTCTTGGCTTGTGCCAGGCTGGCTTCCTCAGTGGCAGCTGGTAATCTGCTCAGGCTCTGACTCGCTTCGAGTGTCCTGTGACCTTATAAGGACAAACTGATTCTGGGCTAACACTGGATTCTAAAGCAATGAACCGATCTGCTGCTTTGGCTGCACTCTAACCCCCGTGCTGGAAGTTATTACACCCCCTCCACCATACACACAAACACCCTCACATTTTTCATCATTTGTTTTTATTGTTTTTTCAGCCGTACTCACTTGGGCTCTTGCTGGCTGCCTGTCAGGGTTCCCACCCTAAACACTCATTTTGATATACCTGTTAAATTAACTAGGTAAAAACAGTTGAACTGTAAATGAGAAATACTTTTTCGTTTACAAACACACTTACACACCCGCTGTCAGTTAAAAGGTTAACGACACAGCCTGAGGGTCTGTTGTGCTCTGAGACCGTTGTGGGAGGAGGAGAGGGGGATTCCTGCCAGACGTAGGCTGTGATGTAGCTAGAGACTGGAGTGGAGCAGCAGCATTACGTTGCTCAGGCCGTGTCATTGTGAGTCACTCAGTACCATGGAGAGGCTGGTGGCTGGTCCTCCTCTGCCCTGACTCACAGTAGTGAGACACTGTGTCTTTGTCGGTCTGCTTGCCTGGCCGTCAGCCTACAGGGAGAGGGACCAGAGCAGGACTATATGTCTTTTGGTTAAGACACAGACTGCACTGATCATAAGTGTAGAACACTACGGAACATTCAGTCCTAACTCCTGACTGTGTCTTACACGTTGTGGTGGTATGTAGACGCTCTGGTTTGTTTTCCCTGCTGTAGTGTTTCACCACAGGCAGGCAGACTGGCATGGGTGGGTGCTGGGCGTCCTCAAGAGCCTTTCCCCAGCTGGTGGGCATTATGAGCGGGCTCTGGTGCGCCATAATCACCCTCTATTTGACCGTTATTGATTGAGCTACAGCTGAATGCCTTTATGGAAAATTTGGGAGTTTTAATACCATGGAGATGTATTTATTTGGTGTGCTGTTAATCTACAGGAAGTTGACTCACAGAGCTGCGTGCCTTAATGAGGTTTCTTATGAAAAAGTAGGAATGTCTGTTTTTTTATCCTCGTGTTTACCACAGTATATTTACAGAGTCATTTGACAGGTTTCCTGTGGGCCATTCAAACAGGGTTCCCAGCTTTGCTCATAACTTCAGAGGTTTGATGGAGGAAATGAAAAGTGTTGAAATGTCATTTGTTTGCTACTTCAATAACCTGACTTCGAGGCTGCATGGTAGAATCCACTGGCTATCACATGATTGGCTGCCTGCTCATCTTCCTCACCCTCTTCTCTCCTGTCTGCGATAACCACCCCCCCTCCTCCGTCCTGTTTCCTAACGCATCACTCCTCGTGCCCCAACCCTTCCCCTAACCACCTGAATCAGGAGACTCCACCAAGGCCAGAGTTCAGTTTCCTGAGAGACTGGTTGTGTCATAACATGTCTCTCTCTGTTGTGATTCAGCGTGCTGACGTTCTAATGATGTTTACTGTAGCTTTCTGCTGTGTGTGACCCATTGCTAATCTCTTGTACTTGACTCATGCACATTTCCTCCGGATGTCGTGAACTGTGACATAGCATTTTGGCTTCCTTCCCTTCCCACCAGTGTCACGGTCCTCAGGACAGAACAATCCGGTAGAGCGGAGTGCTCTTGGTCCAGCAGAGAGCTCAGTACTGGCTACAGAACATTCAGTCCTTTGAGCATAGTGCCTTGGCTCAGGAAACGCTGCCTTCTCCACCAGTGTTGTTTGGTTTGACCAAAGTGACGGTTGATAACCCGGGAGCTACGGTGGTTCAGTTTGAAAAATGCACGTTGGTGCAGGTTCTGAACTGTGGACCTGTCTATACTTTCCTTCTTTCTCTCTTTGATTCTCCCTTCTCTCCTGCCATATTCCACTACAGTGGGTTCCCTGTATATGGGTTATACACCTCGAGGGGTCAAAGTCAAAGAACTCTGTGTGTGTTTCCGTGTCTGGTTCTGTAACAGTTATTTTGTGTTTTTCTTGGCAGACGCCCAAGTGAAAAGGTGTGTTTTATTTGCTTTATCATTACTACCTTCCTGTACCGGCCCAGTCATTGGCCTGCTGCCAACAGACAGTAATATCCTCGCCCCCGCATGTCTGGACCAATCAGGGTTGATGTTAGGTTAAGCTTTGTCAATTTACTGGCCAGTTGGAGGCTGTTTGGAACCCACCTGATGCTGTTAGTTGGTAAAGTGCTGTGGGCATGGGGGAAAGGTCAGAGTCCCGATGATCACAAGATGTGGATTATGTTTCATCTTGTACCATCACCTTGTGATCTTAATCCCTGTCTGTCTGTTTGTGTTGGGCAGGATTGGGGTAATTCATCTGGGCAGCTGGTAATGCCAGCCAGAACACTGTCCATCTGCAGTCCATCACATTCTCTGTTCATCGGATTAATAACGTTTTTTTTATGGCATTCTTCATATTGGACTTGTTTTTTTAAACTGATCATCAACAGAAATGGATGTAATTTGGAAGTATTTGATGACCTCCCTCCCACACAGGCAACGTGTGGTGGAGGACTTGGTGTGCTTGATTCATGCTCTAGCTAGACTACCTCTTACCTTTTGTCTCACATTTTTCTATCAGGCTCCAGGCGCTGTCTCTGTTATCTGAAACATGTATAAATACATCTCTAATCACTAGAAATAGATCACAAAATCCTGGTTAACAACTTGGCAGCATATTGGGACATGTAATCAAATCATGGCATTCATGCAGCAATAAGCTCAATTGTGCAGAAAGGGAGAGCTGTCTGTGGTGTAAGTGTGTGTGAGAGAAACAGAGTGGAAGTGAGAAGTGTGTTTTTCATTTACTCCTCTTCCTTCTGTACCCTCGACCCTCTCCTACACTGGCCATTCATCCAGCCCATGTGTCATCTGTGTAGGCCTGCCTGCCTGCCTGCCTGCCTGCCTGCCTGCCTGCCTGCCTGCCTGCCTGCCTGCCTGTCCTGTCTGTCGGTCTGCCTGTCTGTCCCAGTGCCTGTCTGTAGCTGATTTCTCTCTCCTCCTGAGTCAGCAGGAATGTGAGGAATGACTGAACCTTTCCCACCCTACTCTTGTCTGCCCATTTTTAGGCATGACCGACTCTCTCTTTTTGCTTCATTCCTCTCTCTCTCCCTCTGTCATCCTATCCCACCATTAACTACTAATGTATTTTGCCTCCCACCTCTCCTTCCCTCCCCGTCATTCATATCCTTTCTCTTCTCTTACCCTCTCTCCGTCTCTACTCCTCTTACACATTTTCTCCTCGGTCAGCTCAACACTCCAAATTTCTCCAAATTACATGCGAGCCCCCTTGAGCGAGAGGCGCTTGGCTCTATATTCTACCAAACCACAGAGAGGCCTCGAATCCAGCGACCACCGTCCCTCCCCATGAATAGTACTGTATCTCCTCTGGTTCCTCCTTTATGATTCACAGGGCTGTTCACGGGTGGCCTGTTTGATCTCCGGTTTACAACCCCCCCTGCCCTCACACTACTATTGTAAGTTAGTACACTATTATGACATGGCTGGGCCATGTGGGCTGGTCCAGGAAAGTGTTAAGTCTCCCAGTGCAGTCTGTCTGCCAGAGGAAATGGAGCTGTTCATCCCTCGTGCGTTTGTTGACAGGTTCCTGCAGTCCATGCTGGAGTAGAGCTCTGCTACCTGTCATATCTGACAGACTGCTCCCTCTTTTCTCTCCCTACTCCCTCCCTCACTTTGTGCTGCTATCACTCACATTAATGCAGGCAGGTTGATTGGGATGAATTGTGTCCTGGAGACAGAGCGGAGCAATTTCCTGTACATGGGCCCGCTGCAAAGTCAAAATTGACTATATATCCTAAGAATTCATGAAAACAAAAATGTGCTTTTTGGTCTTAATTTAAGGTTATCGTTAGGTATAAGGTTAACAGTGTGGTTAAGGTTAGGGTTAGGTTTAAAATCAGATTTTATGACTTTGTGGCTGTGCCGGCTAGTGACTACCCTGCAGAGCTGCCTCCAGTACATGAGTTATCCCAATAAATGCCAACCTGCTTAAATAATGCAGTTGGCTTTCACGGCTTCTGTGTGTGCCTGCACACATACAGACGCATGCACACATGTACACTTCCTGTCTCTGTATAATAAAATAGCACTAACAGATTGAGGATGGGCACACAAACATTTTTCTCCAGGCAAGCCGAAGTTGGTAGCCCAAGTCTACACCCCTTCGTCGGTGATTGTTCAACAGTAGGGATTCTTTAATGACGTGTTTTGCCATTTAACGAGAGACTAATTGTTTTCATACACATTTTTCACTTGAGAAATACTGCACCAAACATCTTATTTAGATGTAAAATTGTGCGACTAAGATCTCCATGGCAAAAATGTAACAAATTTATGACAGATTTCTTGAGTTGTCTTAGATTAATTCAGACTATTTTGAGTAAGTGTAGACTGGTTACAGCATCTCAAAATGGACAAACAGTACTATTGCTGCTTTTTTCTCATTTTGTCAACTGAAGGTCTTTTAAGGGAGTATACGAGCACAGTCATTCGGCTAGGCATCAGCAGACTGAAGCATGCTTACGCCTTCTGCCTGGCCCAGCCTCTCTCCTACAGCTCAGTAGGTTTATAGTCAGCCTGGCCCAGCCTCTCTCCTACAGCTCAGTAGGTTTACAGTCTGCCTGGCCCAGCCTCTCTTCTACAGCTCAGTAAGTTTACAGTCAGCCTGGCCCAGCCTCTCTTCTACAGCCCAGTAGGTTTACAGTCTGCCTGGCCCAGCCTCTCTCCTACAGCCCAGTAGGTTTACAGTCAGCCTGGCCCAGCCTCTCTTCTACAGCTCAGTAGGTTTACAGTCAGCCTGGCCCAGCCTCTCTCCTACAGCTCAGTAGGTTTACAGTCAGCCTGGCCCAGCCTCTCTCCTACAGCTCAGTAGGTTTACAGTCTGCCTGGCCCAGGCTCTCTTCTACAGCCCAGTAGGTTTACAGTCAGCCTGGCCCAGCCTCTCTTCTACAGCCCAGTAGGTTTACAGTCAGCCTGGCCCAGCCTCTCTCCTACAGCTCAGTAGGTTTACAGTCTGCCTGGCCCAGGCTCTCTCCTACAGCCCAGTAGGTTTACAGTCAGCCTGGCCCAGCCTCCCTCCTACAGCCCAGTAGGTTTACAGTCTGCCTGGCCCAGCCTCTCTTCTACAGCCCAGTAGGTTTACAGTCAGCCTGGCCCAGCCTCCCTCCTACAGCCCAGTAGGTTTACAGTCTGCCTGGCCCAGCCTCTCTTCTACAGCTCAGTAAGTTTACAGTCAGCCTGGCCCAGCCTCTCTCCTACAGCCCAGTAGGTTTACAGTCAGCCTGGCCCAGCCTCTCTCCTACAGCCCAGTAGGTTTACAGTCAGCCTGGCCCAGCCTCTCTCCTACAGCCCAGTAGGTTTACAGTCAGCCTGGCCCAGCCTCTCTCCTACAGCTCAGTAGGTTTACAGTCAGCCTGGCCCAGCCTCTCTCCTACAGCCCAGTAGGTTTACAGTCAGCCTGGCCCAGCCTCTCTTCTACAGCCCAGTAGGTTTACAGTCTGCCTGGCCCAGCCTCTCTTCTACAGCCCAGTAGGTTTACAGTCAGCCTGGCCCAGCCTCTCTCCTACAGCCCAGTAGGTTTACAGTCTGCCTGGCCCAGCCTCTCTTCTACAGCCCAGTAGGTTTACAGTCAGCCTGGCCCAGCCTCTCTCCTACAGCCCAGTAGGTTTACAGTCTGCCTGGCCCAGCCTCTCTTCTACAGCCCAGTAGGTTTACAGTCTGCCTGGCCCAGCCTCTCTTCTACAGCCCAGTAGGTTTACAGTCAGCCTGGCCCAGCCTCTCTCCTACAGCCCAGTAGGTTTACAGTCTGCCTGGCCCAGCCTCTCTTCTACAGCTCAGTAAGTTTACAGTCTGCCTGGCCCAGCCTCTCTTCTACAGCTCAGTAAGTTTACAGTCAGCCTGGCCCAGCCTCTCTCCTACAGCCCAGTAGGTTTACAGTCAGCCTGGCCCATCCTCTCTCCTACAGCCCAGTAGGTTTACAGTCTGCCTGGCCCAGCCTCTCTTCTACAGCTCAGTAAGTTTACAGTCAGCCTGGCCCAGCCTCTCTCCTACAGCCCAGTAGGTTTACAGTCAGCCTGGCCCAGCCTCTCTTCTACAGCCCAGTAGGTTTACAGTCTGCCTGGCCCAGCCTTTCTTCTACAGCTCAGTAGGTTTACAGTCAGCCTGGCCCAGCCTCTCTCCTACAGCTCAGTAGGTTTACAGTCAGCCTGGCCCAGCCTCTCTTCTACAGCTCAGTAAGTTTACAGTCAGCCTGGACCAGCCTCTCTCCTACAGCCCAGTAGGTTTACAGTCAGCCTGGCCCATCCTCTCTCCTACAGCCCAGTAGGTTTACAGTCTGCCTGGCCCAGCCTCTCTTCTACAGCTCAGTAAGTTTACAGTCAGCCTGGCCCAGCCTCTCTCCTACAGCCCAGTAGGTTTACAGTCAGCCTGGCCCAGCCTCTCTTCTACAGCCCAGTAGGTTTACAGTCTGCCTGGCCCAGCCTTTCTTCTACAGCTCAGTAAGTTTACAGTCAGCCTGGCCCAGCCTCTCTCCTACAGCCCAGTAGGTTTACAGTCAGCCTGGCCCAGCCTCTCTTCTACAGCTCAGTAGGTTTACAGTCAGCCTGGCCCAGCCTCTCTCCTACAGCTCAGTAGGTTTACAGTCAGCCTGGCCCAGCCTCTCTTCTACAGCTCAGTAGGTTTACAGTCAGCCTGGCCCAGCCTCTCTTCTACAGCTCAGTAGGTTTACAGTCTGCCTGGCCCAGCCTCTCTTCTACAGCCCAGTAGGTTTACAGTCAGCCTGGCCCAGCCTCTCTTCTACAGCTCAGTAGGTTTACAGTCAGCCTGGTCCAGCCTCTCTCCTACAGCCCATTAGGTTTACAGTCAGCCTGGCCCAGCCTCTCTTCTACAGCCCAGTAGGTTTACAGTCTGCCTGGCCCAGCCTCTCTTCTACAGCTCAGTAGGTTTACAGTCAGCCTGGTCCAGCCTCTCTCCTACAGCCCATTAGCTCAGCAGCAGCTGGGAAGCTGTCTGTTTCTCATCCTCTGCTCCATGCTCAGGTGGTCCTCACTCTGTGCTTTATTAAAGTTAAATCACTTGTCGCCAAACTATAAAAGCTCATGTAAGCCCCACTGACCCCATGACTCCCCACCACACTCTGGAAGCTAAGCCACGGCCCACCTGCAGCAACAGCACAATGCTGCCTGGCTCTCACAGACATATACTACTGACACTTCCTTCTGCTCATGCTCCATGAACCTCCTTTTGACTCATTAAAGTAGAATTCCATGTAACTTTGTGGTCTACGACTGATCAGGGATAAAATGTTCAAGATGCTGGGTATTCTGCCGTGTGTGCTCGGCGGGGCAGGGGCGCCAAAACTCTGGCCTCGTGTAAACGCACGTCTTAGCGAGCTTGAGAGTGGGTTAATTACAGAGGGCCAGAGGGCTACCATGCACAGCAGGCTGGGGAGAAGAGAAGAGGGTTGGGCCTGTTTCCCATGGAGAGACTGGGATGAACTTGAAGAGGCTGTTCCAGAGGGGCTTCGACTGCCCTGCCTGCCACAGTGGTTTGATTTTACAGGGCAGAGGACACCACGTGATATAAGCAGAATTCAATATAATTCCAATGCAAGAACTGCCCCCAAAATTGTGCCCCTGCACTGATTTCAACTGCCCCCTTAGTAACTTTATCCTGGTGCTGGGTCTGTCTCTTAGATGTGTGTGTCCCTATGTGCTTGCTCTACATTGCTGACACTCCTGCTCTTCCCCTCTGTGTGTGTAGCTGGATGGGACGATGGACCTGGATGAGCGGCGAATGATCCGTTCAGCCATCAGAGATCTAAGGAGGAGAGAGATAGAGGACATGGAGGCAGCCCTGGCCAGCAAACGCTTCCGGCACAAACACCTCAACCAGAATGACGACAAAGAGAACCAGCTCACAAATAGGTGAGCCTCCTGAATCTGAATAGACACACATACACACACACACACACACACACACACACACACACACACACACACCCGCGCACGTACGCGCACCTCGCACACACGCTCTTGCACACAGACCCATTATCCATGACAGATTGTTGCAGTCCAGATGAGCTGCCTGGAAACTCTGAGACAACAAGCACACAAACCCAGATGCAGCACTCCCTCTCCTTCTCCAGGGAGGCCTTCTGGGAAGTTGGGCCACAACACTGCAGATCTGGAATAACCATGACAGGGAGTCCATAAAAACAGGGGAGGTTGAAGAACTCATATGCAATTTTTCGTTATGTAAATACACACCTGTGTAGGCATAACGTTTAATAATAAGTCGTGTATGTATGTATGTATGTATGTA
This sequence comes from Salmo salar, assembly GCF_965601325.2. Classification (NCBI taxonomy): domain Eukaryota; kingdom Metazoa; phylum Chordata; class Actinopteri; order Salmoniformes; family Salmonidae; genus Salmo; species Salmo salar. Next base: position 19,238,792 of record NC_138314.1, on the reverse strand, counting down.
TGTATGTATGTATGTATGTATGTATGTATGTATGTATGTATGTATGTATGTATGTATGTATGTATGTATGTATGTATGTATGTATGCATGTATGTATGTATGCATGTATGTATGTAAAGACGTCAATACAGTCGTTTACATGTATTTTATTTATTTTGTATTTCATTAGTCTTTATTGACCCGTTACAGCAGGCTTGAACGTATTACCGGTTCAGCGATGCCAGAACGCATCACGCCGCGCAGCCATAGCAGACGGAAAAACTGACGAGTCTGCAGTCGTCGCCTCCTGTCATCTGTTTATTACACCCGTTTGTTTTACATTAGAACCCGATCAGAAACAGGACTAACAAGACAACAACATCCCTTCGTGTGCCAATCATCATCACCATTGTACTTTTTACCGGTTTTCATTGGGCTGTAATGGTAGTGAGTGAGTTCAGGCTGGAGTGTTTAGGCTGAACGCTGTGGGCCATGCTGGCTTGCTGCTCCTTTCTGCTAATTAATGACTGGCTCGACTACAGCAGCTTACAGCAGCCAGCCGGAAAAGGCCCAAGCTGACAACTGCTCCTAGTTGACTCGTGTTCTGGGCTGCAGATCCACAACATGAGGAGGACGCTGGCCCTCCTACATCTCTCCTCCGACTGGATCACATTAGCGACAATGAATGTTAAATGGGATCCGTTTGCTGGGTAGTTGGATTACTTGGGTTACATAAATAACAGAGGTGCCCCTTTTTAAAGCTGGAAGAATATGTCTATTTGCCACATGCATGCACGTGTCCATACAGGCTTGCGAGCCTGTATGGACACACACACACACACACACACACACACACACACACACACACACACACACACACACACACACACACACACACACACACACACACACACACACACACACAGCCTCCTGTATGGACACACACACACACACACACACACACAGCCTCCTGAAAGCAATATTATCCTTTTCTACTCACTGCGGGAATGTCAAATATTCTATTCCAAGTTCCACACACCCTCCAATCCCAATGAGGCGAAGAGAGAGGGAAAGAGAAGGGGAATGAGTCAGAGAGGAAGAAAAAAGAGGCAGAGAAATGGAGAGCTATATGAGGATAGAGAGGAGGAAGACGTTTTGCCAGGCAATGTGCTTCTCTCTCCTTTACATGTCTATCATGCTGTCACTTTTTCTAGGCTGGATTTGGGAATCTTTTTCTCCGGAAAAAAAAAGCTTTCTTCCCGGCCAAGAAAAACTGTCTGGCGTCTTGATTTACTCCAGGAGTGGAGCCAGTGAGGCCCAGAACACTGCAGGATGCCTCTGAATGTGGATTACACTGCCCTTCTGGCCACCGTAACACATGAGCAGGGTCAAGCATCACCAAAAACCATGAAAGCAGCACTCTGATGTGTCAGTGTGTGTTTCTGTTTGTGTGTCTGTATCTCAGGTCAGATTTGGGTGACTCCCTAAACATGCTCTCTGTGAAACTACAAGCCATCCAGGACATTGAGGAACTGACTGGACTGGTGAGAACAGTGATGTACACCACACACATGACTTGTGAATTTACAGTTAGACATCATCAGTATCAATCTTTCACAAACCTCCATGCACATACTGCCCTAGATTAGTAAATCAATTACAAGTCAGCCAGTCTCACTCATCTGTTTCTGCATCTCTCTATGTGGCCCTCTGAGTTTGTCTCCCCATCCACATGAATGGTTCTGAGCATCACTCTCCCTGTGTTGTGATGGCTGTCCTGTCTGTGTGTTCCAGCTGCGCGGGGCCACTGAGTATGAGGAGAGGAAACTGATCAGAGCTGCCATCCGCCGCCTCCGAGACGAGGAGCAGCAGGGTGAGTACAGAGGAGAAGGAGCTGGTGGTAGAGGAGGAGGAGAAGGAACAGAGATGGAGGTAGAGGAGGAGGAGAAGGAACAGAGATGGAGGTAGAGGAGGAGGAGAAGGAACAGAGATGGAGGTAGAGGAGAAGGAGAAGGAACAGAGATGGAGGTAGAGGAGGAGGAGAAGGAACAGAGATGGAGGTAGAGGAGAAGGAGAAGGAACAGAGATGGAGGTAGAGGAGGAGGAGAAGGAACAGAGATGGAGGTAGAGGAGGAGGAGAAGGAACAGAGATGGAGGTAGAGGAGAAGGAGAAGGAACAGAGATGGAGGTAGAGGAGGAGGAGAAGGAACAGAGATGGAGGTAGAGGAGAAGGAGAAGGAACAGAGATGGAGGTAGAGAAGAAACAGAGATGGAGGTAGAGGAGGAGGAGAAGGACCAGAGATGGAGGTAGAGGAGGAGGAGAAGGAACAGAGATGGAGGTAGAGGAGAAGGAGAAGGAACAGAGATGGAGGTAGAGAAGAAACAGAGATGGAGGAGAAGAAACAGAGATGGAGGAGAAGGAACAGAGATTGAGGTAGAGAAGAAACAGAGATGGAGGAGAAACAGAGATGGAGGTAGAGGAGGAGGAGAAGGAACAGAGATGGAGGAAGAGAAGAAACAGAGATGGAGGAGAAGAAACAGAGATGGAGGTAGAGGAGGAGGAGAAGGAACAGAGATGGAGGAAGAGAAGAAACCGAGATGGAGGAGAAGGAACAGAGATTGAGGTAGAGGAGGAGGAGAAGGAACAGAGATGGAGGTAGAGAAGAAACAGAGATGGAGGAGAAGGAACAGAGATTGAGGTAGAGAAGAAACAGAGATGGAGGAGAAACAGAGATGGAGGTAGAGGAGGAGGAGAAGGAACAGAGATGGAGGAAGAGAAGAAACAGAGATGGAGGAGAAGAAACAGAGATGGAGGTAGAGGAGGAGGAGAAGGAACAGAGATGGAGGAAGAGAAGAAACAGAGATGGAGGAGAAGGAACAGAGATTGAGGTAGAGGAGGAGGAGAAGGAACAGAGATGGAGGTAGAGAAGAAACAGAGATGGAGGAGAAGGAACAGAGATTGAGGTAGAGAAGAAACAGAGATGGAGGAGAAACAGAGATGGAGGTAGAGGAGGAGGAGAAGGAACAGAGATGGAGGTAGAGGAGAAGGAACAGAGATGGAGGTAGAGAAGAAACAGAGATGGAGGAGAAGGAACAGAGATGGAGGAAGAGAAGAAACAGAGATGGAGGAGAAGGAACAGAGATTGAGGTAGAGGAGGAGAAGGAACAGAGATTGAGGTAGAGGAGGAAGAGAAGGAACAGAGATGGAGGTAGAGGAGGAGGAGAAGGAACAGAGATTGAGGTAGAGGAGGAGAAGGAACAGAGATTGAGGTAGAGGAGGAAGAGAAGGAACAGAGATGGAGGTAGAGGAGGAGGAGAAGGAACAGAGATGGAGGTAGAGGAGGAGAAGGAACAGAGATGGAGGTAGAGGAGGAGGAGAAGGAACAGAGATGAGGAGAACACTTACAGTACACACATCTCTCCAGGGGGGCAGGCATACAGCACTCCCCTGCTACCTGATAAGTTGAAGGACATGTTAGGATACTACTCTCTAATAATCCTGTCTCCTGTTTCCCAGAGGTTCTCCCTTTCTCTCTTCCTCTCTCTATTTTAACCCACTTGTTCTCTGTCCTTCTCACCCTCTCTGGCTTGTTCATTCAGTAGTAAGCTCCTGTCTAGCCACTTTAGCACCTCCTCAGCTCCCATTGGAGATTTGATAGGTTTGTATCGTCTCCCCCCTCATCAGTCAGTACTCAGTCGTCACCAGAATAACCACACAGGCCACCTCTTTCTCCCAACTCAAGGTGTGTGGCTATAGTTGAGGCATGTGTATGTGTTCTGTGTAACCGGTTGGATGTGGTGTGTGTTTCAGGTACAGGGCAGAAAGGGAGGACCACCGGCCAATGCCTGGAGTCTGAGGGCCTGGATCTCCAAAACAGCCTGGGAGCAGGGGTGAGTGAGTGAGTGAGTGAGTGAGTGAGTGAGTGAGTGAGTGAGTGAGTGAGTGAGTGAGTGAGTGAGTGAGTGAGTGAGTGAGTGAGTGAGTGAGTGAGTGAGTGAGTGAGTGAGTGAGTGAGTGAGTGAGGTGGGGAGAGAGTACAGAGTGGGGAGAGAGTACAGAGTGGAGAGAGAGAGAGTACAGAGTGGAGAGAGAGAGAGTACAGAGTGGGGAGAGAGAGAGTACAGAGTGGGGAGAGAGAGAGAGAGAGAGAGAAGGGGTGAGTACAGAGAGAAGGGGTGAGTCCAGAGTGGGGGAGAGTGAGAGGTGAGAGGTGAGAGTGAGAGTGGGTGAGAGTGAGAGTGGAGGAGAGAGAGAGTGAGAGGGGTGAGAGTGAGAGGGGTGAGAGGAGAGAGTGAGAGAGAGGGGAGAGTACAGTGTGGGAGTGGAGGTGGCAAACAGGTTTGATTATGACAGCTGTATGAAATATAGATAAACGGGAAGGTGATGAACTGATTGGGGCTGCGATCTGGCTGGCTGTCAATGCCTCAAACTTTTTTATATGAAGAGAGATCATGTTGCAACTTACACGTCAACTTTAATTAGCAGCACAGACTCAGTTGTGGGTGTTGAGTATATGTTTGCAGAGAACAGTGACCATTTAGGTTTTGTGCTGCCACAATGAAGAATGCAGACAACAACAACACCCAGGCATGTGACTCCGTCAGACACTGTCTGTCTCATGACTGTGTCTTCTCTTCACCATGTTCCAAACACATAAACTGACAGACACGCAGACGAGCTTGCGCCAAAGTGGCTGCCACGACGCAAGGAATGTATTTTCATTCTTCATACCTCATTCATTTCTGGCTAAGTACACCCAGAGACAGAGGAGAGTAGATTTGCTCAGGCTCTGGTGTTTGATATAGGCAGTAAATCCTTGGTGATAAGAACACCCTGCGAACCAGGCCTGTCATTCTACACACTACTAGTTACCCAGGCTGTCCCTCTCCACACTCTCACATCACACTGAAGGGAAATGATTATGTTTTGATTATATGTGGCAACCAGAACTTGGGCGTGTCTGTGCGTGCCTATCTGTCCGTCTGTCTGTCGGAGATTGGAAGGGAAGAGTGATGTAGTCTCTCTCCCATTCTATATTCCTCCTTCTCACCTCTCTCGTTTTCTCTTTCCCCCTTTCAGACTTGAGGCTTTGCATGTCAAAGCCCTTTACACAGTTGGTTAGGAGAGGCCCCCTTGTGGTCAGTGAAGTGAACTACTGTATTCATAACCCTAATAGCTACAGTTAAATTCAATAGGACAGTTTCCTGTGAAAGCATTGCAGATTGATGAGTTTATGTGCTGATAATGCTGAAAGACGTAATAGTAACAACGTAATCATTTTTCAGAACTGCTTGCCAGGGGCCAGATGCTATCTTATCACTGTTGCTTGATCAGTGTCTGTACTCCCTGATGAATGCTCTGTTTTCTAAAGACAGGATCTCTGTTGGGTAAATTTAATTCCTATTGTATGCCGTCATTCCTGTAAGAATTGGTTTGGTGATGCGGGTTAGGCTGTATGCTCAGCCGGGAAGCTGTACCAACATGAAAAAATACTACAGTTTACTATAGAATACTACAGTACTTATTATAGAATCCTATAGTAAACTGTAGTATACTCTAGGATACTATACTACAAATTGTAGTATCCCTCGATCATGTGTAGTACTTACTATAGAATGTTAATACTACAGTATTATCCGCAAAAAAGCACTGTTGTAAATACTATAGTAATGTCCAAAAAAACACTACAATCCGTAAAAACATGACACTTTTAGTAGTGCTGAGCGATTAGGGCTTCTTTTAGGCTGGTTCGATTTCGATTTGATTATAAAAATGACTTTAATAAAACATTTAAGTTGTTTTGTATCAGACCTCAGGATAAGACCCAGATGCAGACAGTTCGAAAGTAACAAACGTTTATTACAAAAACAGGGGGCAGGCAGGCTCAGGTTCAGGGCAGGCAGAGGTCAGTAATTCAGAGCAGAGTCTGAAAGGTACAGAACGGCAGGCAGGCTCAGGGCAGGCAGAATGGTCAAAACCAGGAAAACTAGAAAACAGGGACTAGAGAGAAAAACAGGAGTATGGGGAAAAACGCTGGTAGGCTTGACGAGACAAGATGAACTGGCAACAGACAAATAGAAAACACAGGAATAAATGCACAGGGGATAATGGGGAAAATGGGTGACACCTGGAGGGGGGTGGAGACAAGCACAAGACAGGTGAAACAGATCAGGGTGTGACAGTTTTGTATATTACATTTATTTCATTTGATGACTTTATTATCTCATTCCAAGTCATCATCTCATCTCTGCCTATGCTGTCTGACAAAATCACTATTTTGTAGTTCTTCAAAGTAAATAAGGTATACTTCTATGACTGCTGAATACCAACTATCAATCAAAGATCATGTATTTTCAGGTAGAGATACCTCGCGAAGCAGCTGTTTTTCTATCCCTCTCGATTGCTCTTTCTCACTTCTCTCCGTGTCTGCTCCACACAGACCGGACAAGTAGCCGGGCGCACAATGGATTATGGCCATTGTAGGTAATTACCACGGTTTCTGCGCTAAACTATTTAGAATATTGGCCTGTTGGAAACTACAACTCCCTACTACATTGCACAGTTCGGGCTTGATCTGATTTATCTCTAGAGAACCTGCGCATCAAGCCCCCCCCCCCCCAAAAAACCCCCCCAAACAAAATGGAATTCAAATTATTGAACCGACGTTGGTCAATTCCTTGTTGAAAAAAGAACAGACATTTTGGTTAATCGCTCAGCACTAAACTATAGTAAATACTACAGTATTGAATTTGCATTTACTCTGCCTATTCCCCTCCCCCATCCTCCAATTTGTGCCACCCATAAATTAGAAACCTACATACCAAGTATTGTGTTCCCTGCAGGTTATAGAAAAGAGCAGATGCTTTGAACTCTCTGTTCAGACCCCAGTCCTACCTACCTACAGGTTATAGAAAATGTGCTATTTTAGTATTTCTCTGGTAGGTTTCCTGGTAGGCCTTCACTTCTATGTCAAAGATAATAAAACAAAAATACTACAGTGATGTCTGCAATAACAATAGAGTAAACACTACAGTATACTACATTTTGCTAAAATAATACATTACTATAGTATTTAGGGGCTCCCGAGTGCCACAGCGATCTAAGTCACTGCATCTCAGTGCTAAAGGTGTCACTACAGACACCCTGGTTCGAATCCAGGCTGTATCACAACCGACCGTGATTGGGAGTCCCATAAGGCGGCGCACAATTGGCCCAGCGTCGTCCGGGTTTGGCCGGTGTAGGCCAACATTGTAAATAAGAATTTGTTCTTAACTTTTTTCCGTTACTACAGTATTTAAACTATAGTTAATTGTAAATACTACAGTGTACTACAGTAAATACTACAGTAAAAATACTACAGTGTACTACAGTAAAGTCTGCAAAAACACTACAGTGAATACTATAGTATTTATACCATATATTATTTATTCCATAGTATACTATAGTATGAAAAAAAAGTATGGAAATGTATGAACTCAGTACTGTAAGTTGCTCTGGATAAGAGCGTCTGCTAAATGACTAAAATCTTAATGTAAAATGTAAAGTACTTGTGGCTATACCGTAACTACGATGTAGCAATGCTTAACGCTCTAGTAGTCTTGTGTTGCTTCCTAACAAAAGGCCTTAAGATTAGTTAGTCACCTTTTGTTCCTTCGTAAACTGTATTTCCTTTAGGTCTGGTTTTGTTTGTCATATATTTTGGCAACATATACTGGATTTAGTATTGTGTGAAACTATGCAATTGTAAGATGTTGGAGGTAACAATTCAGACCACACATCTAGCAGATAAGAACTAATGGTTAGAACAATCTAGAAAGGTTGTATGGTATACTCTGTATGTGGCTGTTCTTGTTCTTGGCTGTCTAGTTGTCAATGTTGGAGTGGGCCCCATATGCATTGGATATCTGAGCCAGTGTCTGTGTTTCTTTGAGTCTGTATGTTTGGAGTCTGGCGTTCTAGTCAGGAAGAAGCAATAGCGTTTTTCAGGTCATGGGGCACAATGCCTGCATCCTCTCAGGTGGAGGGGCTGACATGGCCCTCGTGCTGTCAGAGAGGGTAAAAGACCAAGTCCATATTATGGCAAGAATACCTCAAATAAGCAAAGAGAAATGACAGTCCATCATTACTTTAAGACATGAAGGTCAGTAAAACCTGAAAATGTCAAGAACTTTGTTTCTTCAAGTGCCGTCGCAAAAACCATCAAGCCCTATGATGAAACTGGCTCTCATGAGGACCGCCACAGGAATGGAAGACCCCGAGTTACCTCTGCTGCAGAGGATAAGTTAATTGGAGTTACCAGCCTCCCAAATTGCAGGCCAAATAAATGCTTCACAGAGTTCAATAACAGACACATCTCAACATCAACTGTTCATAGGAGACTGCGTGAATCCAGCCTTCATGGTCGAATTGCTGCATGGTGTGGGGGTGCTTTGCTGGTCACACTGTCAGTGATCTATTTAGAATTCAAGGCACACTTAAACAGCATGGCTACCAGAGCATTCTGCAGAAATACACCATCCCATCTGGTTTGTGCTTAGTGGGAGTGTCATTTGTTTTTCAACAGGACAATGACCCAACACACCTCCAGGGTGTTTAAGGGCTATTTTACCAAGAAGGAGAGTGATGGAGTGCTGCATCAGATGACCTGGCCTCCACAATCACCCGACCTCAACCCAATTGAGATGGTTTGCAGCCAACAAGTGCTCAGCATATGTGGGAACTCCATCAAGACTGTTGGAAAAGCATTCCAGGTGAAGCTGGTTGAGAGAATGCCAAGTGTGTGTAAAACTGTTATCAAGGTAAAGGGTGGCTACTTTGAAGAATCTAAAATAAAAATAAAAAATGTATTTGTTTAACACTTTTTTGGTTACTACATGATTTCATATGTGTTATTTCATAGTTGTGATGTCTTCACTATTATTCTACAGTGTAGAAAATAGTAAAAATAAAGAAAAACCCTTGAATGAGTAGGTGTGTCCAAACTTTCGACTGGTACTGTATATATGTGTGTGTGTGTGTGTGTGTGTGTGTGTGTGTGTGTGTGTGTGTGTGTGTGTGTGTGTGTGTGTGTGTGTGTGTGTGTGTGTGTGTGTGTGTGTGTGTGTGTGTGTGTGTGTGTGGACATATATACAGTGTGGTGTGTGTATACATGTATACTGTGTGTGTGTGTATATGTATACAGTACACACACACACAGAGCGAGAGAGAAAAGGTCTACGGCAGCAAACTACAGACACGTGGAGTGTAGTGACCAGCTGCTGACACATAGTGTATGTCAAAGCAGTATATCTCCTTCATCTCACATTCAAATGAGAAATATGTATATACATGTTCAAGAATGGAGGGAGTTTTTATTTCGACTGTTGATGTATGCTTAGTTTTTCGCCACATAGAAGTAGGCCTGCTAGTGGTTATTGATGACTATGTTTATAATGAATGTGCTTCAATTGAGAGAGGATAGCTGAGGTAACAGTTTCCATATGGTAAGGAAAGAGAAGTTTTCACACCTAGCAGCTCAAAAATGTAATTACATGTATGGGTGAAGGAATGTTGGCAAGTAAAAACGACTTTTGTGGGACAAAAAAAAAAGTATATATATATTTTTTTGAATTCAGCTGTGCAGATGTTTCATGCCAAATGTATCTTTTGTCTGAAGTAACATGCCAATTAAGGCAGACTCATTCATCACAAAAACAATGGAGTATACCTTGGTCAAAAGAGTGTGTCAAAAGTTAACTTGTCAACCAGGCGACCTGCTAACCTGTTAAGCCTGTCGGATGTTTCCCTGTCAAAACTGCATATTTTGTGATGTTTTTGTTCGTTTTGGTGTTTGGCAGACTGCGACCTCCTCTGCAAAAAACGTAAAAATTAAATACAGATTTCTTGATTTATCTTAGCTTAATTCTGACTATTTTGAAGAAGTGTTACTGGCTATGTTGTTGCTACAGTGGCTCAAGGGGGACCAACAACAGTAATAGTGCCATTTTTCAATTGAAGTTCTTTAGGGAGTATGCCTAGAGTTCTGCTAGGTTCAAACAGAACCTATGTGTACGGACGTCTTAAGGATTGCGATATCGAGAGGAAGGAGAGGGGGAGGGAGAAGGAGGCTTAGAAGGAGCCCTGTGGAGACAGAAGGGGAGGGAAGGGAAGGGAAGTGGAGGGAGTGGCCTGCTGGTGGGTGTGTGTGGTATGGCAGGAGTGTGTGTGGTGACTGAGGGAGTGGAGTGGAGAGGTAGAGTAGAGTAGAGGATGTCATGACTACTAGAGCGAGAGCAGAGCGAGAGCAGAGCGAGAGCAGACAGACAGACAGGTAGCAGAGCGAGAGCAGAGCGAGAGAGAGAAGACAGACAGACAGGTAGCAGAGCCAGGGAAAGAAGGTAAATGACACATTCTAGTTCTTCCACTCTCACAGACCTAGTTCTCCTCTCTGAATACCTGTCCTTTTTTCAGACTTTTTCCCTCCTTATCAAATTCCATCTACTTCTCTTTACACAATTCGTGCCCGTTTCTTTTTGTTTCTCATTGCGCTGAGACCCGAGGAGCTGCCTCTAAGGTTTAACTGAGGTTTCATTTTGGGATAATTGGGCAGTCATTTAGACCGTTTCTATCAGTTGGTTTCAGAAATCCATAGTAAATATTATACAGGTGTGTATTTTTGGTACATTGTTGCAACTTTACAAAATGGTAATGTATTAGATCTTTCTCCATGGCCAGGTGTGTGTTGAAGGGAGCAGGTGAGGTAGACCAGACTGGGGCCAGAGACTCTGTTTGTTTACTGATCTGATCTGATATGATCATAAACCTGTAACAAACTGAGACTAGCAGTTTATGATGACAAGTATAATGGTAAGTAAGATCTGCTGTAGTGAGAGGATGGATGATGGAGAAAGGGGAAAAGAAACCAACACGCAAAGGGAGATAGATGGCAAAAATTGAGAGTTGGACGGAGGGAGGGAGAAACGGCTTTAACTGGACTTTGAATGATGTGTGGGTAAGTGAAAAACGGGAATGAGGTTTATGGGTGAATTCTCTGAGTGTGTGTGATGCAGAAAGGATTGCTACTTCATTCCTGCTAATGTATTTCACTTACTGGAGGTCGGCCAAGTGTGTGTGGTTCCTCAGGCTTTGCCATGAAGTCATGGAAAATGACCCTGTCAAACTTCCCTCAGAGAGCCATGGAGAGGAGAGCCTGACCTCATCGCATTCTGACCTCGTTTGCACAATAATGGATTCTGCTTTCTTGGAAAATGTGTCCATTCTAACCCAGGTAGCTGAAGTAATCCCTGGTTTAGTTGAGCTGCCTCTGCTCTGCTCTACTCTGGGTGGTGCAGTAATCCGTAGTAGTCTGCCTCTGCTCTGCTCTACTCTGGGTGGTGCAGTAATCCGTAGTAGTCTGCCTCTGCTCTGCTCTACTCTGGGTGGTGCAGTAATCCGTAGTAGTCTGCCTCTGCTCTGCTCTACTCTGGGTGGTGCAGTAATCCGTAGTAGTCTGCCTCTGCTCCGTGCCTGTTTGGCCTCATTGTTGTTTCTGTGGCTCTGAGGGTTCAGATGAGTCCAGATGGCCCACGCCTTGGCTGTGGTCAGGCCAAAGGACAGTTGTCATTTTTGTGCGTTTACGGGCCAGAGCTTTCACAATTACAATCCTGACCGACCCAAACAGACTTGTGAACCCGTATGGTGAGGCCACGAGCACCACAGGAGAGGAGCTCAGCTCCGATTCTGAGGCCTAAGAGCTGATGAGGCCAGGGTGCTGCAGTGGGACTGCCTCAGTTCCACACTGTCAGGTCTGCACTCTCAGCCTGGGCCAGATGCCAGTAATGACAGCGTGGGATTGGCAACAGGTCCTGGGATGGGATTATCTTGGGTGTATTCATTAGTCGCAGACTATTGCAAAATGTTTGGTCTGTTGCATGTTTTGCAACGGAGACCGTTTACCTCTTGCTAAAAGAAGCAAACGGAATAAAACGGAACGAAACGCGGAGGGACCTACCTGAATTTGTCCAATAGAAACGCAAAACGTTTTCTGTTTGGAGTAAACGGTTTCCGTTACAAAGCGTTTTGCAACAGACCAAACATTTTGCAAAGATCTGCGATTAATGAATATACCCCTGCTCTCTCTCTTTCTCTCTCAAACACCACTATCAATGTTTTCCTTCTTTCTGTCTCTGTGAGAAGTATGTTCCCTGTGGTATAAGGGAGCTGTGAAATGATCACTGTCTGGGTGTTTGTCTCCTGTTCGTGGCAGCTGAGGGGAGGAAAGTGAAAAAGAGGGGTAGATGGGGATATTCCAGCTCAAACGTCATTATTTCCCCTCAGCTTCTTTGAATGAAGAACCTTCCTCAGGGAGAGAGTATATTAAAGCAACTTCTCTCATTCTTCTATATTTTTTCTTTCTGACATTTTCTCTGGATTAGCTATTCAGGTTTGGGTTGTTTTTTTGCTATAGTCAAAGTCTGGTCCTGGCTCATCAGACACAGGCTAACAAGTGATTAAGCTCTCTCCTTTTCCATCCATCCCTCCCTCCCTCTCTTGCTCAGGTGTGTTTGTGTGGTTCCAGGCTTTGTGTTTGTTCACTCCCTCACCTGACACTCTCACCTCCCTCTGATCACAGCCTGATTTGATTAACTGTACTCACAAGGCTGTGAATTTTTAACCTCCTCAAGTTTCTGACACCTTTATCAGCCCCAGGATAACGTACATTAAGCAAATGTGCCGTGTTTGTTTAAAGATGGTGGATTTGAATCAAGTATGCTCCAGGGCTGTGTCTTGTAATTAACGTGTGTCCCTCCGTAACCACCACCACCTCTGTGTGTGTGTGTGTGTGTGTGTGAGTGTGTGTGTGTGTGTGTGTGTGTGTGTGTGTGTGTGTGTGTGTGTGGGGGGGACTTCGTTACACTCGGTGTACATGTATTAGTAGTGGCACTCTGCTGTAATTCTGGCGTTATGTCGTTTCAGGGAAAAGTATTTCTCATGATACCCGTTTATAGACCAGTGAACCAGACACAGATCTGGTTTGACTATTCCTGGGTGCAATATGCCAAATACCTTGTGGTTATGAAGAAAAACTGGGAAGTTATTTATATATTTCTAAATAAGCGTGTGTAGAAAGCCCATAAAACCACCCAATCCTTTTCCACACAGATGCACTTCAGTGGAGAGGTTTGGGGTGCACTGGAGGGAGAGTGTGGTCGTATGTAGGAGGGAGAGTGTGGTCGTATGTAGGAGGGAGAGTGTGGTCGTATGTAGGAGGGAGAGTGTGGTTGTGTGTGTGTGTCCGTGTGTGTGTTGGCCTTGGTGTTTGTACAGCTGCTCCTCCTGTAGAGTCTCTCAAGGTCAGGCAGCAGGGGCCTACAGCAGTGGCAGCCTCTAGATCGCTCCCTTTCTCTCTCCTTCTGTCTCCACCTCCCATTTCCTCTCCATATGCTGAAACGTTGTGCTCTCGATTCTACCGTCTCCCTCCTACTGTGTCTTTCCTCTCTCATGGCAGATTTTGAGGCCCTGTGTGTTTCTCATGTCTGGGCTGGCTGTGCAGTGTGTACTGCTCTGTCTGTACTGAGGAACAGATGTTACTGACACGGCAGCCCAAGGTGGAGGAATGAGGGGTCAGAGAGGTCAGGCAGATGCTAACCCAACCCAGCACAGTTCAATCATTACCCCCAACAGAAGGCCGTGTCCATACAGCTGGCTCACTAACTCCCTTGGTGTAGAATCCAGCTTCAAAGTATTATGGGATGGTTGGTTGGTTGATTTACCTGCCTGGCTCTCAGGGTGTGTTGTGCTGCGCTGTGTCTCTCCCTGGGTGAACAGGGACAGGGTAGAGGCAGCCAACAGCTGTCTTATCATCTCATCCGTAGGCAGGGCCTCATCATGGCCTCTCTCTTTTGAGGAGCGTTTGACCCTGATACACAACACTGTTCTGATTGACCTATACAGACAGAGGACTTTGTGCACCTGATGGTTCTACAAATCTTCTGATCAGACCACTGAGAGGGATGGGATGGGATCAGCTCACTGTTGTAGCTGGGCTGACTGACTGTGTTCTGTCTATGTCATACTGCCTGTGAAAAGAACTAAATGCCCTCGTCTCGACTCCGTATTGATGCGATGATGTATTGAAAAGCACCGAGTGTCTCTGATTTACTGTGTTGTTTCTGCAGGACACAGAGAGGGAGAGCTTTGGTGAGCGAGAGAGAATCAAGTCACAGATCCGGGAGCTGCGCAGCCACCAGACGCAGCAGGGCAGAGAGCTACATAGGACAGGTGAGCAACGTCAAAGACCATCTGAATGAGTGGTTGACTGTTCCTTTCCTCTCAGCCTGTCCATAGGTCCAACACACACGCACACACACACGCACTTACACTTACATTACATTTTAGTAGACGCTCTTATCCAGAGCGACTTACAGTAGTAATGCATACATTTCATACATTTTTTTTTCTCCATACTGGTCCCCCATGGGAAACGAACCCACAACCCTGGCGTTGCAAACACCATGCTCTACCAACTGAGCCACACGGGAGCCACACACACGCACATGCACGCGCACGCACGCACGCAGACACGCACAGGCGCACTCAGACACATAGTTTATATGCTTCCTGCCATTGAAATCTCTGTTCTATATATGACATGCTTTTATGATCATCTTTGCATTAGTTTAAGGGTCAAGTTTGGATAGGAAATTCTACTTAAACACAACATTGATTGAAATAATTTCCGGTATTTCCACACTTATGCACTTAGATGCAATTTCCTCTGGCCTGCTAGTGAAAATAGCCAATCAATAGAGCCATTCTGCTGGAGGGGAGTGGAGCTGAGGCGGTCGGTCGGTCACATTGGTTTAGCTCCTCCTTTTTATTTTGAGGTTAGAGGCACCACAGTCATGGGACTAACACTCTGGTTTTGGGTGTGTAGTCATTTCATTAACCACTGTTAGCAAACACAGTGAATGCTTTACTGTAGGTGTGCTATCTTCATCCATGACCTTTTGCCTTGTACACCCACTCCCTACACAAAGTGATCGAAATGTAAATGTTTAAATGAGAAAGGACCGATAAAGGGCTAGAGTGAAAGAGCAGGATATAGGAGAGAGGAATAGTTGAGTGAAGCATGCAGTAGAATAGATCATTAGTTTACTACCATACTGATTTGAATGCCTGAATGTAAAGTGAGTATTTGTTGAAAAAATATACCCGCCTCTAATACTTAAATCATGGTGTGCGTCCCAAATAGCACCCTATTCCCTATATAGTGCACTACTTTTGACCAGAGCCCTACGAGCCTATGAGAGTAAGGTGCCATTTGGGACGCACACCGTGTGGTCTGGCCTTTCCTTGGACCTCAGCATCCCACTCAGCCAGTGTCTGGTAGTAGTGGGGTTATGAGACGGAACAGGAATATCATCTGTTCAAGGGGGAACCCACAGCCAGTAGTGATACCTCTGCTATTTAAACCACATACCAGAACTAGAACAGAATCCTTTCTTGACATGGACCAGAAACACCCAGCTCTCCTTGCTCTCCCCTCGCCCTTCAATTCGTTCCGGGTTGAAGTCCAGGCCTGCAGCTGGCAGGAGCAGACCTCCACAGAGCAGAATGATTGAGGGTAGGAGCTGTTTGAAATGGACGCCGATACACAAAGACACAGGAAGTTAGTGGCTGGGAACAAACAGGATAGGATAGGGTGGGGTGGGTTCGGCCAGTGGCAAGGGGGGTGAGATGTCCTTTTTAACAGAGAGAAGGAGAGAAGTGGCTAGAAAGAGAGAACTAAACTTTGAAGATTAGGGGTTTACAATGGCACATTGGCTGCCACACCACACACACACACACACACACACACACACACACACATACCTCTCTCTCACTTTTCACACACACACTCACACACTCACACTAACACACACACACATGCTTAAATATACAGCAGCATGTCTTGCACAAGTATACATGCTCACAGTCCACAGTGTTGGTGACAAGGCTGTGATTTAGGAAATTACCCGTTTGAGAGACATGGCACGTTCCACTGAGCCACTCTGAGTGACAGGGAGCCAGACTCCTCAAATTTGAACTTGACACTGAAAAGACTGCTTTTGTTGTTGTTGCTATTTAAAGAAGGGTTAGGGGAGGGGGGCTCTCTGCATTATGCACTAGTGTGGTTATTTAAAACCATTTTCCAAGAGCAGTAGGGGTATTCCCAGAAACCCTCACAACAGGGCACAATGGACTGGACACAATGATGTACAAACATCATCCCTTTAACTATAGTTCTCTTTTCATTGGAGTTGACTGGGGCCTTCATTAGATCACGTGGTCTATTTTATAGGGCCTCATGTGAGAAAGGCAGCCATGTTGTGATTTTTGAAGTGAATGCATATAATAAGCATGTTTCTTATTCAGACCCCAGTCTATAACTATTTAATCAACCAATCAAGTGAACCTCTTCCTGCATGCTTTGTGAACTCTGGATCGGACACATAGCTAGGGTATGCAGAGATGTGTTATCATACAATGATGTGACTCTTGTAAGGACACCGTGAATTTCCACTCTGTCGGTGTCTTTTATGCAGCTTGTCTGTGGTCCCTGTACAGCCAACCAGAGTTAAAGGCACTGAGCAGTGAGCATCACAGGGTAAGAGGTAGGTTGAGAGAGCGAGAGACGGAGCGAGAGACGCTGGCTCTAGGAGAGGGAGGATGTGGGCACTGCAGTGTTGTTTGGAGTGTAGTTTCCTGATGAATGGAGGAGGATGTTGGATAGGGACCGGGGGAGGGGAAGTACTTATCCTAGTCTCTATTTCACCCCCCCACTTCCCCCTACACTTCCTACTGCTCGGTTACCACCTACTGTTGTGGCGCTTTCTCTCACATACGCACACGTAGACATCTGGCCCAGGAATTGAGTCAGACCTGGAGGAAATGCCTTCATCCCATTATGTCTCCATGTGTCTCCTCTCGTATACCCAGTGACGCTCACACGTCTCTCCCACGCTCTTGGGGATTTGGCATATGCAGAAACCTTTCATATCCATCAGCAATCCACAAGTTCTCCAGCAACCAACCTCTCACGTGACCCGACATTCCATCTTTTTTTATGTTCGGTCAGAGAAACAAAAAAAATGCAAGAACAGAGTTGTACAGAGCAGAGTTGTATTTCCATAGTGTTCCTCTGCACTATAATCAAATCAAATTTTATTGGTCACATACACATGGTTAGCAGATGTTAATGCGACTGTAGCGAAATGCTTGTGCTTCTAGTTCCAACAGTGCAGTATAGGAGAGGGCTGAGAATGAACCCTTGTGTGGCCCCAGTGTTGAGGATCAGTGGGGTGGAGATGTTGTTTCCTACCTTCACCATCTGGGGGCGGCCGTCAGAAAGTCCAGGACCCAGTTGCACAGGGCGGGGTCGAGACCCAGGGTCTTGAGCTTAATGACGAGTTTGGAGGGTACAATGGTGTTGAATGCTGAGCTGTAGTCAATGAACAGCATTCTTACATAAGTATTCCTCTTGTCCAGATGGGATAGGGCAGTGTGATGGCGATGTCTGTGGATGGCGATGTCTGATGGCGTTGTCTGTGGACCTATTGGGGCGGTAAGCAAATTGGAGTGGGTCTAGGGTGTCAGGTAGGGTGGAGGTGATATGATCCTTGACTAGTCTCTCAAAGCACTTCATGATGACAGAAGTGAGTGCTACGGGGCGATAGTCATTTAGTTCAGTTACTTTAGCTTTCTTGGGAACAGGAACAATGGTGACCATCTTGAAGCATGTGGGGACAACAGACTGGGATAGGGATTGATTGAATATGTCCGTAAACACACCAGCCAGCTGGTCTGTGGAAGCTCTGACAACGTGGCTAGGGATGCCGTCTGGGCCGGCAGCCTTGCGAGGGTTAACATGTTTAAATGTTTTACTCACGTTGGTGCCCACCGGCTTTGGTAGCGGGCTGTGTCAGTGGCACTGTATTGTCCTCAAAGCGAGCAAAGAAGTTGTTTAATTTGTCTGGGAGCAAGACGTTGATCTTTGCGACGGAGCTGGTTTTCTTTTTGTAATCTGTGATTGACTGTAGACCCTGCCACATACGTCTCGTGTTTGAGCCGTTGAATTGCGACTCTACTTTGTCTCTATAGTGATGCTTTGCTTGTTTGATTGCCTTGCGGAGGGAATAACTACACTGTTTGTATTCGGTCATGTTTCCAGTCGCCTTGCCATGATTAAAAGTGGTGGTTCGCGCTTTCAGTTTTGTGTGAATGCTGCCATCAATCCACGGTTTCTGGTTAGGGAAGGTTTTAATAGTCACAGTGGGTACAACATCTCTGATGCACTTGCTAATAAACTCGCTCACCGAGTCAGCATATACGTCAATGTTATTGTCTGAGGCTACCCGGAACATATCCCAGTGTACGTGATCGAAGCAATCTTGAAGCATGGAATCCGATTGGTCAGACCAGCATTGGATAGACCTGAGCACGGGTGTTTCCTGTTTTAGTTTCTGCCTGTAGGATGGGAGCAACAAAATGGAGTCATGGTCAGATTTGCCGAAGGGAGGGCGGGGGAGGGCTTTGTGTATGGTGTATGGTGTGCTCGCCTTCTAAGTCTGACCATTAGGCTGCTCCGTCTGCCTCTCCTGCGGCGACGACGTTGTTTGGGGTCGGCCTCTGGGATTAGATCCCATGTCCAGGGTGGAGGTCCGAACAAAGGACCCGCTTCGGGAAAGTCGTATTCCTGGTCATAATGTTGGTAAATTGACATCGCTTTTATATCCAATAGTTCTTCCCGACTGTATGTAATAACACTTGAGATTTTCTGGGCTAACAATGTCAGAAATAATACATAAAAAAACATATTACTGCATAGTTTCCTAAGGACCTGAAGCGAGGTGACCATCTCTGTCGGCGCCATCTTGCACTCCAACTAGATGTAATCATGGGTATGTTCCACTGTGTCCACTCACTGTATTATGGTGGTTGTGTTCCATAGGCTCCAACTCAGGCATGGTTCTGGTTCTGGACCCCCTGGTGAGGAAAGAGGTCTCCGGCCCTCTGCTGAACCACCCAAAGATCTGGGACCCTGTGACAACATCAGAGCTGGACGTGGTCCTGTCCCACCGCCAATGCTCTGACTCGACATCCTCGGACCATACCCTGGCCTCCAGGCCCCGTATCGACTCAGGAGCCTCAGAGAAAAGCCTGGGTCTGGGCCCAGCCTTCAGAACCAGGGTGGACTCAGGAGCGTCAGAAAAGAGCCTGGGTCTGGGCTCAGCCTTCAGAACCAGGGTGGACTCAGGAGCGTCAGAAAAGAGCCTGGGTCTGGGCCCAGCCTTCAGGACCAGGGTGGACTCAGGAGCGTCAGAAAAGAGCCTGGGTCTGGGCTCAGCCTTCAGGACCAGGGTGGACTCAGGAGCGTCAGACAGAAGCCAGTGTTCAGACCACAGAGGCAGACTGGACTCTGGGGCCTCCAAGTCCCGCTTCAGACCGAGACTAGACTCTGGCACGTCAGACTCCAGCACGGGACCGCCAGCCCCTCTAGGCTCTGAGACCTCTGACAGCGCAGGGCTGCTGTCACGGAAACGACTGGACTCTGGGACGTCTGACCTAAGCGTGGGTGTGACTTCTGTTGAGCGGGGCCGTGTGGAAGAGCCAGAGGTGACCATGAGTAGCTCCTCCTCCAGCACAGATTCAGAGGCTGAGAGCACCAATCACCATTCAGCCCAACCCCGCCAAGACTGCTCCACTACCAACTGTGATCAGCCTGATGGGGCCGTCCTATACAGAAAAGCCTCAGGCTCCCACAGTACCCTGCTCAATGGCAGTTCCAAGGGAAGAGGAGACATCCAGGAACAGAAGGTACACTCTTGTTTAATCTTCCAGGGTGATGCTTGCTGGTATGATCTGCTGTGTCTCTAGGTAGAACAGGAGAATATGTAGGTATATGTACACCACTAGAGGGGGATGTTGAGCAATGATGATGAGGCTACAATGTTCACTCACTCTGCTAGTGTCCCTCTCCTACACCTCTCTGATTCAGAGGGGTTGGGTTAAATGTGGATGACACATTTCAGTTGAATGCATTCAGTTGTGCGACTGACTAGGTATCCCGTTTCCCTTCCCTTTCCTTCCATCCCTCCCTCTATTTTGAAATACCAGTTCTCAGTACCTTCATCACGTCGGCAACTATAAACATCTCATCTTTCTCTGTATGTCTTTAATAGCTTTGTTAAGCTATGGTAAATTTGCTGCACAAATAAACTCAGCACCTCAGAGCCGGGCCCAAGTCCTTTGTTGTGCTCAACTGGTTCTGGTTCCCCTCAGATCTCTGTCTCCCTCACCTGCTGTCAGAGGGAGAGCCGCTGGGGCTGGCTAGAAACAGCCAAACACACAGGCAGGAGAATGCTGCAGCATTCTGAGTCTCTCTATTGTTTGCTCAAAGCCCTCATCAGGGACTTGGGTCACCATGACACCACATCGTCGCTCTTATCGGGAGTGTTTACCCAACGCAGGCTACAGGCTCTTTTATAGAGCCCTGCAATATAATATGCTTGTGTTCTGTATGTTTACATTACGCTGTGGAAGTTCAGGCACATCATGGCCCCATGGCCCCTTGATCAGCCCAAAAAAGAACAGAGACACAAACTTCTCTCCCTCACTCTAAACACTGTTACATAATGCAAACACTACCCTGGTCACCTGTATGTGTGTTCACGTGGTTGCACCATGACCAGTCTGATCCTCCCTGCCCGCAGTGCCTTGCCATCCCATGGATCTGCACTATTGCCCTGTGATGCTTTACTGTGTTTTATTTTCATCTAAACTCTCTCTCTCTCTCTCTCTCTCTCATTTTCAGGTCAGAGATACTTTATTCACTACTCTCAGCAAAGCAAACGATGCAGGTGAGCATGTTTACAGATAAAAAAAAATGAATCTATGTGTGTACAGTGCCTTTAGAAAGTGTTCCTACCCCTTGACTTAATTGACACTTTGTTGTTGCAACCTGAATTCAAAATGGATCAAATGTATTGTCACCCATTTACACACAATACCCCATCATGCCAAAGTGAAAACATGTTTTTAGAAATATTTGCTTATTGAAAATGAAATACAGAAATATCTCATTTACATACTGTACCTATTCACACCCCTTTGCTATGACACTCCAGATTGAGCTGCATCCAATTTCCTTTGATCATCCTTGAAATGTCACTACAACTTGAGTCCACCTGTGGCCAATTCACTTGTTTGGACATGATTTAGAAAGAAACACACCTGTCTATATAACGTCCCCCTGTTGACAGTGCATGTCAGAGCAGAAACTATACCATGAAGTCCAAATAACTGTCTGTAGATCTCCAAGATATTATTGTGATGAGGCATATATCTGGGGAAGGGTATAAATACATTTCTAGAGTGTTGACAGTTTCCAAGAGCACAGTGGTCTCCATCATTGGGAAATTGAAAAAATATGGAGCTACTAGACTATGCCTAGAGCTGGCCGTCCGACCAAACTGAGAAACAATGACCTTTGTCAGGGAGGTGACCAAAGAACCCAATGACCTCTGTTGTAGTCAGTTTCTATATTTTACATTTTAGTCATTTAGCAGATGCTCTTATCCAGAGCGACTTACAGTAGTGAATGCATACATTTCATTCATTTTTTTTCTCTGTACTGGTCCCCCGTGGGAATCGAACCCACAACCCTGGCGTTGCAAACACCATGCTCTACCAACTGAGCCACACGGGACCATATATTTCTTTGGTTATGCAAATATTAGTTTATTATACAACGGGTGGGTCTAATCCTAAATGCGGAATGGTTTAAACCGCATTCCAGCCAGTGTCTATTCCACAAGTTACCACTGGATAAATCTATGACGTTTAAAATGCCTATTTACTCTGTTCCATTTGACTGCGCAATACATTGTCTTATCAGCCCAGACAGGCAATTTATAAATTTGATCTCCACCATAAAAACCATCCAGACATTATCTCACTTTTTTTTTAGGCTAACATTTAGTTTTCAACAGAGGAGATTTGTATAAACCTTGCTGTCTGTCCCTCCGACATTTGCAACATTGTTTCAATATTCGAATTAGATCTCCAGCTTTCGCACAGTAGTAATAAACATGTCGAGAGTTGGGGTGAGACAGACAGGCAGGGGCAGCTTTTCTCAGCCAGTCGAAATCATGAATCGGCCACATTTTTATGGATATATACAAAGAAATATCAATAGAAAACAGGTAAAATGATTCAAAGTGCAGCCGGTTTGCAGTCTTTTATAGCATCAGTTTGAAGTGATTTGGTTAGCTGTTTTGTTTGGTGGCTCCTTTTAACAACCGTGTCCCAACGAGACAGCCCATTTTCTATGCCAGGTGAAATCACGCCTCATTATCTCATTGTTATGGATCTATCCAAATAAATGTCACTAGAAAACAGATTATGCAAATGTGCCGACTTTGTTGTTATTCTGGCTGCACTGTTTGACGTGAGTGTAAATTAGCCGTAGTTGGCTAGCTAGCGAGGGATAAGAACGTTGCCAGCCAGTATGCCAATAGAACATTTAGAACTAACGGCTGGGTCTCGTCCATATGTAAATCATTATTTTAATATGTTGGTAACCCGTTGTATAAAAGTGATAATGCTCTCAAAGCTGGTGTTTGGAGGATATATACCTTCATAGGATGCCACCTTTCCAACAAGTCAATTCATCAAATTACTGCCCTGCTAGAGCTGCCCTTGTCAACTGTAAGTTCTGTTATTGTGCAGTGGAAACGTCTAGGAGCAACAGCTGCTCAGCCGCGAAGTGGTAGGCCACACAAGCTAGCAGAATTGGACTGCTAAGTGCTGAAGCGCGTAGCGCATACATTGTTTTGTCCTCGGTTGCAACACTCACTACCGTGTTCCAAACTGCTCATCTGGAGCTTCATGAAATGGGTTTCCATGGCGGACACAATCCTAAGATCACCATGCGCAATGCCAATCGTCGGCTAGAGTGGTGTAACGCTTGCCCAACCATTGGACTTTGGAGCAGTGGAAATGCATTCTCTGGAGTGATGAATCACGCTTCACCATCTGGCAGTCCGATGGACGAATCTGGGTTTGGCGGTTGCCAGGAGAATGCTACCTGCCCGAATGCATAGTGCCAACTGTAAAGTTTGGGGGAGGAGGAATAATGGTCTGGGGTTGTTTTTGATGGATCGGGCTAGGACCCTTCGTTCCAGTGAAGGGAAATCTTAAGGCTACAGCATACAATGGCATTCTAGACGATTCTGTGCTTCCAACTTCGTGGCAACAGTTTTGGGAAGGCCCTTTCCTGTTTCAACATGGCAATGCCCCTGTGCACAAACTGCGAGCCGGACCTAATCGCCCAACATCAGTGCCCGACCTCACAAATGCTCTTGTGGCTCAATGAAAGCAAGTCCCCGCAGCAATGTTCCAACATCTAGTGGAAAGCCTTCCCAGAAGAGTGGAAGCTGTTACACCAGCAAAGGACGGACCAACTTCATATTAATTCCCATGATGTTCGACGACCTGGTGTCCGCATACTTTTGTCCATGTAGTGTAGGTTAATTGGTTATTTAGAGACATAAAGCCGCTACAACCACTCTGACAGAACTACAGAGTTTCTTGGCTGAGATGGGAAAACCTGCAGGAAGGACAACAGTCTCAACAGCAGTGTTTCCCAAACTGGATCCTGGGGCTCCTGCTCGGTGCACGTTTTTGCCCTAGCATTACACAGTTGGTTCAAATAATCACAGCTTGATGATGACTTGGTTATAAATCCGCTGTGTACTGCTAAAGCAAAAACCAAAATGTGCACCCGCGGGGGGGCCAGGACCGAGTTTGGGAAACCCTGCTTTACAGAACTTCACCAATCTGAGCTTTATGGGAGAGTGGCCAGATGGAAGCCACTCTTGAGAAAAAGGCACGAGTTTGCAAAAAGGCATGTGAAAAACTTTGAAAGCATAAGGCAAAAGATTATGTGGTCTGATGAGAAATATTATTCTTGGGCCTGAATGCAAAGCGCTATGTCTGGAGAAAACCAGGCACAGCTTATCACCCGTCTAACACCATCCCTACCGTGAAGCATGGTGGTGGTAGCATCATGCTATGGTGATGCTTTTCAGCGGTAGGGACTGGGAGACTGGTAAGGAGAGAGGGAACAATGAATTGATGAGAACCTGCTTCAGCGTGCAAACAACCATAGACTGGCAAAGATTTATGTTCCAACAGGACAATGACCTCAAGCATACAGCCATAGCAACGCTGGAATGGCTTCAGAACAAGAATGTGAAAGACCTTGAGTTGCCCAGCCAAAGCCCAGACTTGAATCCCATTGAAAATCTGTGGAGAGACTTGAAGATTGCTGTTCACTGCCGCTCCCCATCTAATTTAACAGAGCTTGAGGAAATCTGCAAGGAAGAATGGGAGAAAATCCTCAAATCCAGACGTGCAAAGCTGATACAAACATACTCAACACGACTCAAAGCTGTAATCGACGCCAAAGGTTATTCTACAAAGTATTGACTCAGGGGTGTGAGTACTTATGTAAATGTGATATTTCTGTATTTCATTTTAAATAAATTTGCAACAATTTCTAAAAACATGTTTTGACTTTGTCATTATGGGGTATTGTGTGTAGATGTGTGAATGTTTTTTGTTTTAATGAATTTTGAATTCAGGCTGTAACACAACAAAATTTGGAATAAGTCAAGGGGTATGAATACTTTCTGAAGGCACTGCAAGATCATGGATTTTTTGTCCTGTATACTTTGTAAATGAATAGTTAGGGTGAAAATGGTGGACAATGTGCACAATTATCAATATATTTTATACTAGTTATCATACAAATAATTATTTAAAGTCCCACCCATGGCTGCACCTCTGCCCAGTCATGTGAAATCCATAGATTAGGGCCTAATGAATTTATTTACATTGACTGATTTCCTTATATTAACTGTAACTCAGTAAAATCTTTGAAATTGTTGCATGTGGCGTTTATTTTTTATCAGTACCTGACCAAATTCACATAGAAATGTGTGTTATATATATGTCATTCTCATCTAAGAAGCGGTAGATCTGTTTTATGTGCGCTATTTTTATACTTACTGTTCTTACATTTTGTTTTTGCCTTTCTATTTTGGTTTTGGACTCCAGCTTCAATCAAATACAATATTTTTGGTTATAGAAAATATATTTCAGTGGTTTAGATGGTACAATGATTCTCTACACTGTACTTGCTTGTTTTGCCACATAAACTGAAATTAAGCGAACTATTAGAATTTTAGCCAGAAGGAAATGGCAGAGCAATTTCTGCATAGTGCGTCTTTAAAATGTTTCTGAGATATGTGATTTAGTTGTTTATTTTCTCAAGCCTAAATGGTCAACAATGTTTTTTGTGTGTGTTCTCCTATCATTTGGACAATACAAAATGTTCTGTACATTGTGTCACAGTGAAAGGTTGTGTCCATTCTACTCAGGAGCACTTCTAGTTTCTAAATCCACAGAGTTTACATTCCAGTCGTCGCTGCTAATTTTGTGGCCCTTAAAGCCCCCATGCAGTCTTTTTAATTGTAGTTTTAAATCATCACTGTAATAAATCACTCTGTGTGTTTATTTCATGAAAATTACTTCAATATATATTTTTTTATCATTTATTTCCCTGCGCCTCTTTTGGCCATTGGAATGCTCAGTCTGATCATGTGGGAGTTAGGAAACGAATTTGAAGATATTTACATACTCAGCCCTGATTTGGTCAGTATAGGGTATTGTTTGTAGATGGGTGAGAAAGAAAATCTATTTAATCCATTTTGAATTCAGTTTGTAACAAAACAAAATTTGGATTAAGTCAAGGGGTATGAAATACTTTCTGAAGGCACTATAGATGTAATAACCTGACATTTAAAGTGGGAGCCAGCCAGGATGTGTGCCTCATTACTTGTGCTTTACTGTTAAACTCCACCGGCAGTGTTGATAACATCACACCAGAGGACCTATGAGCTGGAAGCCCTTAGTGCTGCTGAGTTATAGCTGTTCCTCTAATATGAAGACACCCTGCTCCCTAAGTCCTACCAGTTGAATGGCTTCCATTCGAAGGAGACTTCCAGGGCCAGCATGGCCGTATAGGGCCTTTCAAAGAGGGGAGGGTGAGGGTGCACCACTAGAGGACTGGATAGAGATAGGATATGGAAGATACGAGTGCACAGGATTGTCTGTGTGTGTGTGCACGTTTTTTAACTCTCTATCCCGTGTAAACACTGGTCTGTGTCCTCAATTGTTTTGCCTCCATAAGGGAGACGTTGTCTTTTGCTCCCTAGCGCTTCTTTATAATCTCCTCTCTGTGGCCCCAGGCTCCTAAAAGCTTGTGATTCTCAAGCACACTAAATGGAGATTATTAAGCGGGAGGGAACTGCTTCCCTAAATGAGTGTGGAGCTTTTCCCTATATGTGATGAAAGCAGACCATCATTTTACTGTACATAAAGGAACAGGAATCCAGAAACACTCAGGAAACCTAGACATCTGTCAGCTTATGGCCAAAGCTGACGCACTGAAAAAGAGGGAGAATGAGGGAGGGCAAGTGAAGAAAAGGAGGGGGGCTGGAAAAAGGAAGAGAGAGAGAGGGGGAGTGTGAGAGAAGGGAAATAAAATCAAGGGATTTGCAGAGAGCTTTAGGATGAGGAGACAAAGGCAGTGAGTGTGCTGCTTTGAGTTTTGGGGATTTTAGTCATATTGCCCTGCTGAAGACTTTGAAATGTTTCCAGTCTTTGTGTGTCAGCTGTCCCGTGGAGCTGGGTAATTAACTACTGAGTTTGTATTACTTGACTGTGTTTGTGTTCTTCTGTTCTTTGCTACTGTGTGTAAATCATTTCCACTAATGTGTTGTCTGTGTTTTGCAGTGCCTGAAAAGGAGCCGGTTGTCTTGGCCCCGTTTGGCCGGGCTAACTCTGTGCGGGACCGTATGCGTAAGTTCACAGAGCCCAGCCCAAGTCCCAGTGTCCCGTTTCTGAAGAGGGGCTCTCAGTCTCTAAGGAATGGGACAGCCCCCAGTGCCCGAGTCTTAGGCAGAGCCACCGAGCTGAGTGAGGGACAAGCAGCAGGGCCAGCCAACCAAACAGCAATGACCACAGCAGTATCCATCAGATCCCTTACAGACAGGCACGGGAGACCCCATGTAGGTTCTACATCGTACTCTTCATCTTCCTCCTCCTCAGAGAACCTTGTCCAATGCCAGGGCACAATTCAGCCAGGGGGCGTGGCCATCAAAGATCTGCAAACCGCTGCTCAATCCATGAGCACTGTAGGCGGGGCGAAGCAGCTGGCTGAAAAGCTGCAGCACTCCTCGGGCATCTCAAAGGAAGACAAGACCCCAGGGAGCCAGGGAGAGGCAGACCCCGACATGAAGACCTTCCTAACTATCGAGATCAAAGATGGACGCACCATCACCACCTCCTCCTCCTCTTCCTCGAGAGGCAACCTGGCCTCCATGACCCCCATGGCCCCACGCATCACCACCAACTCCATGGGACAGAGAGCAGGTAGGAGCACTGCCTAATGGATGCTAGATAGATTTCTGCTTTCAGATTCTTTATATGTACAGACCATAGCTTTTGATAGATTTGTGTTTAATCCAAAAACAGAAGTTGATATTTGAAATGATGCGTTACCAGTGGTACCAGGCAGACTGAGTGCCTTGAGCCTACATCAGTCATAGACTTGCCTTTAAATCTTTTTCTCCCTTTTAAATCTTAGAATAGATCAGCGAACATTAGCAGTGGAGCCATTTTTCCTCCCTTCAGCCCAGTGTACTGCAGCAGATCCTAGGAACTGTGTCTGTTTGTGGAGACAGATTGTGTAGATACTGGATGTTTCCTGTTCTGTCCCAGCTCCACCTCTGCATGCTAATATCAGCCTTGAGATCAGGGACAGGGGTCAGTCCATACAAATAGAATGCATTTGTATGGGTAAGTCAGAAGGGCTGAACCCCAGGCTGGGGACAGACCAGGGCCAGGGTTAGGGCCAGGGAGTGTGTGTGTGGGGGAGCAGGGTTCTGCTGTGGACATGAGCAGCATTGTCTCTATGATGGGCAGGCACGCTGTGTGGAGGTGGAGGGGGGATGGAGGGTGGTATGGGATCAAGGACACACAACAATGGGCAATTATTGAGTAAACTGTATGGTCTAACAGCACAATACACTGTGGTCTTTCTGCTGCATTCCTGCAGAGTTGGCGACTTCCACAACAGACTATTGTCTGTATACCACTCTGTAAATGCCATACAAACACTCACACTATACTCTAGTACTCGGGCATACGTTGTCAATACAAACGTTGAAAACAGGTGTTATCGCTAAACGTTTATCCTACTCCTGAGGGGTTTCCTACGAAGCAGGTTTTGAGGAGTTGGCAAGGTAACGTTAGTCAACTCTCAGTTCAACTTGGGATAACCAGTCATATGAAAGTGGCTCACCTTTTAGCCAGGTACATTTCTATGGCAAGAGAGCCTTCAGAACTAACCTGCTCCTTGGCAGGCTAACTCGCGGCTAATTCCACTTAGCCTGAATGAAATGACTGAGCCGAGAATTGAGGACCAATGAAATTGGATTCCCTCCCTCTTGCAAAGATCTCTTAAGGAAGACAACTGATTAAATATTTTATTAATAAAATATTTGTTTTTTATATGTTAAAATATATCACTTTACACATTTAGTAAACTTCACACAATGTAACGCTTTCTTATGACTTAATAAAAATATATATTGATATGAGTGGGGGAAAAGGTGCTTGTGCATTGATAAGCACACCAAAGACTGTATTAATGATAATAATAAGTAATAAAAAATAGACTGTATTAACGATGATGATAATAATAAGTACGCTGCCGCCCCAATTATTAATGATTAAGTATTAATGATAATAATAAGCAATAAAATAAAGACTGCACTTCTAAAAGCCTATTTCACACCATGAATTTGCAAGATAACATTTCCATTATTTTGTTTTCGGCACAAATGAAAATATGATGTTTCAGCGTTATCTCAATTAAGATTTTCGATGTTCAACTAGCCATCTGCGACATGCACGTGCAATTACAAGCCTGCTAGTGTTAGTGGCAAGCAGACAAGCAATATCCACCTTCCTAATACGTACAGTATGAAGTCTGAGCTGGAATGTGAAGCTAACTGGAGCTAGTTAGCTTCAGAAAACCCTGAGTAGATCTAGCTTTGTTTGTAGGATACCCCTCTGGACACCTACTTGTCTGTGTATGTTTCTGTTCGTCTTTCTGTGTATGTGTATGTTAGTGTTTTGGTGTGTCTCAGAAGCGGCCTGTTCACAGCTGCTGTGGACATCTGTCCAAACAATCAGTCTTGTGCTCCAGCACTGTCCAACCACCAGGACCTCCAACCCAAACAGTTTACTTAAGACCCTGCCTGGAGCAGGACTATTACAGCACCCAGTCAGACTCTGATTAGCCCCCTCGCCTCATCTCCCTCCTCCCAGACCCTCTGACAGCTCCACTGGGCTTCTTCAAGAGGTCGGCGTTAAGCCCAATTTTCCTTTTTTGGAAGCTTCCTGCCACTGACTGAAGACCGGTTTGGAGAATGTCTTGTGTTCACCCAGCAGCTCCTAACAACAGTCCTGAGTGTACAGTACAGAACACTGGAACGGATCAAACAGGCACTTCTGTTTTACAGATGTGGTTAAACTGACATAGCTGCTGTCTTATGTAGGGATTTTTCTGCTATTGAAATCCTAAGAGAAAGCCAAAGAGTTTCAGGAAGCCTAAGTCCAAACAGTGTAAAAATATA
The DNA here is from genome assembly GCF_965601325.2 of Salmo salar. Lineage (NCBI taxonomy): Eukaryota > Metazoa > Chordata > Actinopteri > Salmoniformes > Salmonidae > Salmo > Salmo salar. The sequence continues at coordinate 19,209,023 of NC_138314.1, read as the reverse complement.
TACAGTGCATTCGGAAAGTATTCAGACACCTTGACTTTTCCACATTTTGTTACGTTACAGCCTTATTCTAAAATGTATTAAATTCATTGTTTTCCTCATCAATCTACAGACAAAACCCCATAATGACAAAGAGAAAAAACTGTTTTTTAGACATTTTTGCAAATGTATTAAAATAAAAAATTACGGAAATACCTTATTTACATAAGTATTCAGACCCTTTGCTATGAGACTCGAAATTGAGCTCAGGTACACACAGCCAAGACAATGCAGGAGTGGCTTTAAGACAAGCGAGGCTGTAATTGCTGCCATAGCTGCTTTTAACAAAGTACTGAGTAAAGGGTCTGAATACCTATGTAAATGTGTTATTTCATTTGTTAATTTTTTATAACTTTGCAAAAATATCAAAAAAACTGTTTTTTCTTTGTCGTTATGGGGTATTGTGTGTAGTATATCGAGGGGGAAAAACAATTGAATCAATTTCAGAATAAGGCTGTAACGTAACAAAATGTTGTTACGTTCTGAATACTTTCCGAATGCACTGTATATTTTTTGAAATTCATTTTCGGAATGGAAAAACGCTTAATGAGCTTATGTATATATTGTTTAATAATATAATATTTGAATACTATCAATTACCTAAATAAAAGCTACAGTCAGGGAGATTTGAAATTTCCCAAAACAATGAATTTAGCAGTATTGATTTTATTATGTTTGAACAAAGGAACACAGCATTAGCCATGTCAAAATGCATAGAATTGCAGGAAATTAGCTTTAAAACAGCAACATTTTCTCTCCGCTCTATGAGAAAGTGTGTAGGATTGCAGAAATGTGCTTTAAAACTGAAACAATTTCTCTTCATCTTCATGGAGAAATTTTGAGAATTGCAGGTAATTGGCTTAAATATTAAAGCATTTCCCTACACTGCCAAGGTGGAGGCCTCTAAAATGTTCTCCACCGGGCTGACCGTGCCCATTACCACGCCTCCTGCCACGCCCATTGCCACGCCCAACCACCTAAGCCCCTTTTTGATTCATAAAAAACGTATTATGTTGGTCCCCAGTTTACTGTGTGTGTGTGTTGGTGTTGGTGCACAGGTCACATGACATTGTATGTGTGCAGAGAAAGATGGAACATGGGTGTTTATATTAGTGGTGGCGGGGTCCATAGTGTGACTCACTACCATCCTTTAACACCCCATTTAAAGTTTTATTAGTCATATGCATAGGATACACATGGTATACTCCGTCCAAAGAAATGCTTACTCGCAGGTTCCTTCTCAATAATGCAACAATAAGAAATAATACAAGATAAGAATATTATATAAAGTAAATGGCTCAGTAGAATATTTTTTGGTTTGTTGCATAAGTATAATACAGGAAGGCACCATGACGGCTTATGTAAGTGAGTGATGGTCCACTCATTGACACTCAGAGTCATAGGCACATCATCATGTACAATATACAAAAACATATACCCTTTGGGAACTTGAGTCCATTTAACATGTAACTATTTATGGTTAAACACTGGTGGTGTGCTGTGACATTGTTTTATAGAGCTTTTGACACTTCAGCTCCATGTAAGTCTCTCACTGTATGGCTCTCTCTCTCTCTCCCTGGCAGAGTTGACCATGGGTCTGAGAGCGACTCCCTTCAAGACCTCCTCCTCCAGCCTCACTTCTGGATCCTCCTTCAAGGTACTGTAACACTCCACTCCTCCTGTCCTGGCAGAAACGCAGGGTTAAAGACACACTACAGCAATTTTTTGACTTTTCCAATTGAAAAACAGTATCCCAAGTATAAATACAGTAATGTGTACACACTGAAGGGTAAAAAAATATATATTTTCAGCAAAGCATTTTTTTGGACACAACTGCCAACTTCAAGGAATAGGGCATTTAAGGAGATGGTCTGATGGGATGTCATCGGCCTCCCCACTTGCTTGACGAACAATAGAGGAGCAATAGAGAACAGAAGAGGAAAGCCCCCCCACTTGTGCCATGACATGTCATACCTGGATCACCTATTGAGGTGTGCCTTTTGTTAAGTAAATCAGATGTTAAATGAGGTGAAAAGGAGACTGGAGTAGGACTTTAAATGACTGTAACGTGCCAAACCTGAGTTATGCATGTGATGCCTTTAAAAGCTATAAATAAATGTTGGACTATAAGTTGATCAGTCATGGTTTACCTCTTGCTTTAAAATGTCATACTTAATTCTATTGAATAAAAAAAAATGTATCATCGTTGTCACAAAGCACTTGCTTTGCCCCTTAAAGCAAGTACCTCATGCGCCTAATAAGAGCGAGAGAGGGAGGGAGGGAGAGAGAGAGAGCGAGCGAGCAGGGCAGACTTGGTGTTTATCAAACAAAGAGTGTCCTTGTAGGGTATGAGAAACAGACAGAGAGGGAGGGAGGTGCACTGGGCACTTCATTCTCTCTATGCCCCATCCCATCCCTCCTGAGATTTATCTCTGTACCTCCCTACAGTCCATGCCACCTCCCTACACTGCATGCCACCTCCCTACAGTCTATGCCACCTCCCTACACTGCATGCCACCTCCCTACAGTCTATGCCACCTCCCTACAGTCCTATGCCACCTCCCTAGAGTCCTATGCCCCTCCCTACAGTCCTATGCCACCTCCCTAGAGTCTTATGCCACCTCCCTACAGTCCTATGCCACCTCCCTACAGTCCTATGCCACCTCCCTACACTCCATGCCTCCTCCCTACAGTCTATGCCACCTCCCTACAGTCTATGCCACCTCCCTACACTCCATGCCACCTCCCTACAGTCTATGCCACCTCCCTACAGTTTATGCCACCTCCCTACAGTCTATGCCACCTCCCTACACTCTATGCCACCTCCCTACAGTCTATGCCATCTCCCTATAGTCTATGCCACCTCCCTATAGTGTCTGCCACCTCCCTACAGTCTATGCCACCTCCCTACAATCTATGCCACCTCCCTACACTCTATGCCACCTCCCTACACTCTATGCCACCTCCCTACAGTCTATGCCTCCTCCCTTCAGTCTATGCCACCTCCATACAGTCTATGCCACCTCCCTACAATCTATGCCACCTCCCTACAGTCCTATGCCACCTCCCTACAGTCTATGCCTGTCCCTAGAGTCCTATGCCACCACCCTACACTCTATGCCACCTCCCTACAGTCTATGCCACCTCCCTACAGTCTATGCCACCTCCCTACAGTTTATGCCACCTCCCTACAGTTTATGCCACCTCCCTACACTCTATGCCACCTCCCTACACTCTATGCCACCTCCCTACAGTCTATGCCACCTCCCTACAGTCTATGCCACCTCCCTACAGTCTATGCCACCTCCCTACACTCTATGCCACCTCTCTACAGTTTATGCCATCTCCCTACACTCTATGCCACCTCCCTAGAGTCCTATGCCACCTCCCTACAGTCTATGCCACCTCCCTACACTCTATGCCACCTCCCTACAGTTTATGCCACCTCCCTAAAGTCTATGCCACCTCCCTACAGTTTATGCCACCTCCCTAGAGTCTATGCCATCTCCCTACAGTCTATGCCACCTCCCTACAGTCCCATGCCACCTCCCTACAGTCTATGCCACCTCCCTACAGTCTATGCCATCTCCCTACAGTCCCATGCCACCTCCCTACAGTCCTATGCCACCTCCCTACAGTCTATGCCACCTCCCTACAGTCCCATGCCACCTCCCTACAGTCTATGCCACCTCCCTACAGTCAATGCCACCTCCCTACAGTCTATGCCACCTCCCTACAGTCTATGCCACCTCCCTACAGTCCCATGCCACCTCCCTACAGTCCCATGCCACCTCCCTACAGTCCCATGCCACCTCCCTACAGTCCCATGCCACCTCCCTACAGTCCCATGCCACCTCCCTACAGTCCCATGCCACCTCCCTACAGTCTATGCCACCTCCCTACAGTCTATGCCACCTCCCTATAGTCTATGCCATCTCCCTACAGTCCCATGCCACCTCCCTACAGTCTATGCCACCTCCCTACAGTCCCATGCCACCTCCCTACAGTCTATGCCACCTCCCTACAGTATATGCCACCTCCCTACAGTCTATGCCACCTCCCTACAGTCTATGCCACCTCCCTACAGTATATGCCATCTCCCTACAGTCTATGCCACCTCCCTACAGTCTATGCCACCTCCCTACAGTCTATGCCATCTCCCTACAGTCTATGCCACCTCCCTACAGTCTATGCCACCTCCCTACAGTCCCATGCCATCTCCCTACAGTCCCATGCCACCTCCCTACAGTCTATGCCACCTCCCTACAGTCTATGCCACCTCCCTACAGTCTATGCCACCTCCCTACAGTCTATGCCACCTCCCTACAGTCTATGCCACCTCCCTACAGTCCCATGCCACCTCCCTACACTCTATGCCACCTCCCTACAGTCTATGCCACCTCCCTACAGTCCCATGCCACCTCCCTACAGTCTATGCCACCTCCCTACAGTCTATGCCATCTCCCTACAGTCTATGCCACCTCCCTACAGTCTATGCCACCTCCCTACAGTCCCATGCCACCTCCCTACACTCTATGCCACCTCCCTACAGTCTATGCCACCTCCCTACAGTCCCATGCCACCTCCCTACAGTCTATGCCACCTCCCTACAGTCTATGCCACCTCCCTACAGTCTATGCCATCTCCCTATAGTCTATGCCATCTCCCTACAGTCCCATGCCACCTCCCTACAGTCTATGCCACCTCCCTACAGTCCCATGCCACCTCCCTACAGTCTATGCCACCTCCCTACAGTCTATGCCACCTCCCTACAGTCTATGCCACCTCCCTACAGTCTATGCCACCTCCCTACAGTATATGCCACCTCCCTACAGTCTATGCCACCTCCCTACAGTCTATGCCACCTCCCTACAGTATATGCCATCTCCCTACAGTCTATGCCACCTCCCTACAGTCTATGCCACCTCCCTACAGTCTATGCCATCTCCCTACAGTCTATGCCACCTCCCTACAGTCTATGCCACCTCCCTACAGTCCCATGCCATCTCCCTACAGTCCCATGCCACCTCCCTACAGTCTATGCCACCTCCCTACAGTCTATGCCACCTCCCTACAGTCTATGCCACCTCCCTACAGTCTATGCCACCTCCCTACAGTCTATGCCACCTCCCTACAGTCCCATGCCACCTCCCTACACTCTATGCCACCTCCCTACAGTCTATGCCACCTCCCTACAGTCCCATGCCAACTCCCTACAGTCTATGCCACCTCCCTACAGTCTATGCCATCTCCCTACAGTCTATGCCACCTCCCTACAGTCTATGCCACCTCCCTACAGTCCCATGCCATCTCCCTACACTCTATGCCACCTCCCTACAGTCTATGCCATCTCCCTACAGTCTATGCCACCTCCCTACAGTCTATGCCACCTCCCTACAGTCTATGCCATCTCCCTACAGTCTATGCCACCTCCCTACAGTCTATGCCACCTCCCTACAGTCCCATGCCATCTCCCTACAGTCCCATGCCACCTCCCTACAGTCTATGCCACCTCCCTACAGTCTATGCCACCTCCCTACAGTCTATGCCACCTCCCTACAGACTATGCCACCTCCCTACAGTCTATGCCACCTCCCTACAGTCCCATGCCACCTCCCTACACTCTATGCCACCTCCCTACAGTCTATGCCACCTCCCTACAATCCCATGCCACCTCCCTACAGTCTATGCCATCTCCCTACAGTCTATGCCATCTCCCTACAGTCTATGCCACCTCCCTACAGTCTATGCCACCTCCCTACAGTCCCATGCCACCTCCCTACACTCTATGCCACCTCCCTACAGTCTATGCCACCTCCCTACAGTCCCATGCCACCTCCCTACAGTCTATGCCACCTCCCTACAGTCTATGCCACCTCCCTACAGTCTATGCCATCTCCCTATAGTCTATGCCATCTCCCTACAGTCCCATGCCACCTCCCTACAGTCTATGCCACCTCCCTACAGTCCCATGCCACCTCCCTACAGTCTATGCCACCTCCCTACAGTATATGCCACCTCCCTACAGTCTATGCCACCTCCCTACAGTCTATGCCACCTCCCTACAGTATATGCCACCTCCCTACAGTCTATGCCACCTCCCTACAGTCTATGCCACCTCCCTACAGTATATGCCATCTCCCTACAGTCTATGCCACCTCCCTACAGTCTATGCCACCTCCCTACAGTCTATGCCATCTCCCTACAGTCTATGCCACCTCCCTACAGTCTATGCCACCTCCCTACAGTCCCATGCCATCTCCCTACAGTCCCATGCCACCTCCCTACAGTCTATGCCACCTCCCTACAGTCTATGCCACCTCCCTACAGTCTATGCCACCTCCCTACAGTCTATGCCACCTCCCTACAGTCTATGCCACCTCCCTACAGTCCCATGCCACCTCCCTACACTCTATGCCACCTCCCTACAGTCTATGCCACCTCCCTACAGTCCCATGCCACCTCCCTACAGTCTATGCCACCTCCCTACAGTCTATGCCATCTCCCTACAGTCTATGCCACCTCCCTACAGTCTATGCCACCTCCCTACAGTCCCATGCCATCTCCCTACACTCTATGCCACCTCCCTACAGTCTATGCCACCTCCCTACAGTCCCATGCCACCTCCCTACAGTCTATGCCACCTCCCTACAGTCTATGCCAACTCCCTACAGTCTATGCCACCTCCCTATAGTCTATGCCATCTCCCTACAGTCCCATGCCACGTCCCTACAGTCTATGCCACCTCCCTACAGTCCCATGCCACCTCCCTACAGTCTATGCCACCTCCCTACAGTATATGCCACCTCCCTACAGTCTATGCCACCTCCCTACAGTCTATGCCACCTCCCTACAGTATATGCCATCTCCCTACAGTCTATGCCACCTCCCTACAGTCTATGCCACCTCCCTACAGTCTATGCCATCTCCCTACAGTCTATGCCACCTCCCTACAGTCTATGCCACCTCCCTACAGTCCCATGCCATCTCCCTACAGTCCCATGCCACCTCCCTACAGTCTATGCCACCTCCCTACAGTCTATGCCACCTCCCTACAGTCTATGCCACCTCCCTACAGTCCCATGCCACCTCCCTACACTCTATGCCACCTCCCTACAGTCTATGCCACCTCCCTACAGTCCCATGCCACCTCCCTACAGTCTATGCCACCTCCCTACAGTCTATGCCATCTCCCTACAGTCTATGCCACCTCCCTACAGTCCCATGCCACCTCCCTACAGTCCCATGCCACCTCCCTACACTCTATGCCACCTCCCTACAGTCTATGCCACCTCCCTACAGTCCCATGCCACCTCCCTACAGTCTATGCCACCTCCCTACAGTCTATGCCACCTCCCTACAGTCTATGCCATCTCCCTACAGTCTATGCCACCTCCCTACAGTCCCATGCCATCTCCCTACAGTCCCATGCCATCTCCCTACAGTCTATGCCATCTCCCTACAGTCCCATGCCATCTCCCTACAGTCTATGCCATCTCCCTACAGTCTATGCCACCTCCCTACAGTCCTAGCCACCTCCCTACAGTCCTATGCCACCTCCCTACAGTCCTATGCCACCTCCCTACAGTCTATGCCACCTCCCTACAGTCCTAGCCACCTCCCTACAGTCCTATGCCACCTCCCTACAGTCTATGCGTCTCCCTACAGTCCTAGCCACCTCCCTACAGTCTATGCCACCTCCCTACAGTCCTATGCCACCTCCCTACAGTCTATGCCACCTCCCTACAGTCCTAGCCACCTCCCTACAGTCCCATGCCACCTCCCTACAGTCCTAGCCACCTCCCTACAGTCTATGCCACCTCCCTACAGTCCTATGCCACCTCCCTACAGTCTATGCCACCTCCCTACAGTCTATGCCACCTCCCTACAGTCCCATGCCACCTCCCTACAGTCCTAGCCACCTCCCTACAGTCTATGCCACCTCCCTACAGTCCTAGCCACCTCCCTACAGTCCCATGCCACCTCCCTACAGTCCTAGCCACCTCCCTACAGTCTATGCCACCTCCCTACAGTCCCATGCCACCTCCCTACAGTCCTAGCCACCTCCCTACAGTCTATGCCACCTCCCTAGAGTCCTAGCCACTCAACTCGACGATGACACAGGGGTCGTTCCACAAAATGAGTGCCTTTTGCGTACCTGTGATATTTTTCAGTAGAAATTGTGCACCAAGATGGCATTTTAAAGCCTGTTATATAAATTAAGTGACCTTTTATATCGACAACATAGAGAATTCAATACATCTGCAAAATTCATCAAATTCACAAGTCCCTCCGTCAACCCTGTGTCATTTCTAGGAAGATTTGAACCCACTTAATTCCAACATTTCTCCAAGTTTCACCATCATTGTAAAGCCCTACATGCTCTGACAGTCATTTCTGAAGATGATTATTTGTTTCATGTGATTATTGATTCATCTACGTCTGTCCCTCATTTTAAGGTAATTCTGTTATGTGAACTGAACTCTATTTTTAATGTGCTGAATCTATTCCTTACAAAATATTTATTTTAAAAATAAACTTTAAACCTAACATTGAATCCAATAGTCAAATCATATAGTAAAAGCATGTGAGCGGGTTCTACTCTTTTTGGCCATTTCCTGGTGTTTTCTGGTGGGAAACAGAGTGGGTATGATCATAACATTTCAACCATGTTACCCATAGATTTTTTTTCTCAATTGCCACTCCCTGTTGCACCCAACAAGCTTCATTTCCCCCTGTCACAAGGGGATTTCTGTCTGACTTAACAAATAACCATGTTACTTTGCGGCACTTACTGTAATAGGCACTTACCGTAGTATTTTTTTGTTGTTGATATGAAAACGTGTTATTTGCTATACATTTGAACATGCACTGTTTATGACAGAATGTTACCATTTAGATCAAAGTTACACTTCTTAAACGGCACTTCTTAAAAGGAAAAAGCTCTGTCATGAGTGAATGAAGGGAAGTGAATGTAGGGTAAGGGCAAGTGTAGTCTAGTTTCCTCACTCCTTAATGGTTTTCTATTCCACCCCCCATGTAGAGCGGAGCAGTAATCTGGTTAGGGGATCAGGGCTGTGCTGGGAGGACGCTGCCTGGGATTGGGGCTGGGGGGGGGATTAAAGATGTTGCATAGAGACTGTCTCCATTAGTTGTAGTCTAGTTTCCTCACTCCTTAATGGTTTTCTATTCCACCCCCCATGTAGAGCGGAGCAGTAATCTGGTTAGGGGATCAGGGCTGTGCTGGGAGGACGCTGCCTGGGATTGGGGCTGGGGGGGGGATTAAAGATGTTGCATAGAGACTGTCTCCATTAGTTAACCCTGCAGTTACACACATCCAGACGGATACAGACACCGATAGGTGGCTCTTACACACATCCAGACGGATACAGACACCGATAGGTGGCTCTTACACACATCCAGACGGATACAGACACCGATAGGTGGCTCTTACACACATCCAGACGGATACAGACACCGATAGGTGGCTCTTACACACAGACAGACGGATACAGACACCGATAGGTGGCTCTTACACACATCCAGACGGATACAGACACCGATAGGTGGCTCTTACACACAGACAGACGGATAAAGACACCGATAGGTGGCTCTTACACACAGACAGACGGATACAGACACCGATAGGTGGCTCTTACACACATCCAGACGGATACAGACACCGATAGGTGGCTCTTACACACAGACAGACGGATACAGACACCGATAGGTGGCTCTTACACACATCCAGACGGATACAAACACCGATAGGTGGCTCTTACACACATCCAGACGGATACAGACACCGATAGGTGGCTCTTACACACATCCAGACGGATACAGACACCGATAGGTGGCTCTTACACACATCCAGACGGATACAGACACCGATAGGTGGCTCTTACACACATCCAGACGGATACAGACACCGATAGGTGGCTCTTACACACATCCAGACGGATACAGACACCGATAGGTGGCTCTTACACACATCCAGACGGATACAGACACCGATAGGTGGCTCTTACACACATCCAGACGGATACAGACACCGATAGGTGGCTCTTACACACATCCAGACGGATACAGACACCGATAGGTGGCTCTTACACACATCCAGACGGATACAGACACCGATAGGTGGCTCTTACACACAGACAGACGGATACAGACACCGATAGGTGGCTCTTACACACATCCAGACGGATACAGACACCGATAGGTGGCTCTTACACACAGACAGACGGATAAAGACACCGATAGGTGGCTCTTACACACAGACAGACGGATAAAGACACCGATAGGTGGCTCTTACACACAGACAGACTGAGCGAGATAAAGGGGCAAGAAGACATGTATTCATTCTGCAGAAGATAAGGTGTATGCTTGACCCGTGCTAGGCATAATCAGGACAAATAGGTAACTATGGTCGAGAGGCTTGCATGTCTGTGTATGTGATGTGTTACATTGTAATTGAAAACATTTCCCATTTTCAGTGGTAAACTTTGGTGGCTCGTTGTGAAAGTCATTGATACGACCATTGGACTCTTTTGATGTCCTTTTTGTAAGGATTTAAAGCAAGACAGTTGCGCTTCATATGTGCACTTGTCCTTGTTTCCAGGTACTGAGACCATGTGTTGAGGTTTAGAATGTGTTTGTGAGTAAGAGCACAAGACGTGTTCCTTTTTGTGTAGGCAAACAGCAGACACTTCTTCAGCCCAAGCCACCAGCATGGTATATCAGCCGGGTTTATTCAGGTTATTAGACACACGTGGAAATAACTCTGCTAATGAGATTTGTGAAGGGAAGCTGGCAGATGCCATTTTCACTCTAGGTTAGCATCAAGCAGGGCTGCTGCGCTGTACCTCTGTCCTGGGTCTAGGCCCCACCACCTGTTCCACATAGTCTCTCAGGCCCATGGAAGTTCAAGGGTGCGTGACAATGATGGACGATGGATTTGTCTGGATTGGCTTCCAGTCCCACCATTAACAGGCATTGACATTGATCCTCATTCACATTCCTCTGTCCTCTATAGGATCGTAGGGTTTAATACACACTGATGGAACAGTCCTATTATGGAGGTCTTGCAATCAAAGCTGTGTGATAAGAGGGTTGTTTTGGATGAGTTAGTCTTTATTGGTGTTTAGTAAAGGAGCAGCCATGGGGTACACAGACTGTTTGTGATCTGTGTGGGTGGTCCTCTGCTCCTCTCTGGTGGTATGTACTCAAACCTTATCATCGTTATCACCCCTATACACAACCAGTTACTTAATGACGGCTCAGGTTCAGATAGGCTTTTAGACTGGGATAATGCAGATAAGGTAGCATTGAATCTTACAATGGGCAGAATAATAAAAACGCATCAACTCTGAAGAAAGCGAACAAGAAGCGGTTTAAGGAGAGATGATAAATAATGGTAATTAGAAGGACAAAAAGGTGGGAGCGTGAAGGATGGAAATGGAGGGTAAGATCAACAAAGAGGTGAAAGGTGGAACGGAGACTTAGGCTAAGTGAGAGTGAGAAAGAGGGAGTGCTGTTGGAATAGCTCTGGGTGTGTGTAGCAGATGGGACCTGGCCGTTGGTGTTATTGATGCCCACGTCGGCCCTGGCTTAAGTACCCTCACCTGTGCCCATTCATCTCTGCCACCCGTCCAGGCTGTCTGCTGACCCGTGGCCTCGGGCGTAAATAATGCCATCGTTCTGTCTCTGCGGCGATGACGGACAAGCAGTGGCTCTCCTGCAGGCATGGAGATTACAGCAGAGCCCTGGGTCACGCTAGTAACGCTGGACAGGGGTTTATGGCCACGGTCCCACAGTGAATGATCAACTGTCAGTCCTGGCCACTCACTGTCATACAGCACACTAATCTCCCTATTGTCAGCACAGTCTGAACAAACACTCTGGGCATGGGTTACCCAACCAGCACACATGTTCCCTAGTATATGGCCCTGTACAGGGCTTTTATGGAGGACAGGAGAAAGGGAGAGAGAGATGAGGTCTCTTGACTATTTTGGAGATGATCCTGGTCTGTGGATTTTGTTAGTGGAGCCATAAGTCAGATGCAGTGTGTTACTGTTTTATCCCTGGTGTTTTATGGCTATATGACTTAAAGCTGTGGCCTGAGATCATTTATCTCACTGTGCTGTTCTTCTCTGGAGGGGGGCCAGGGTGAAGTCCCAGCTGAGTTTTAGTGGTGTGTTCTGGATAAAGCTGCTGACTATTTTTAGACACTCTCTTGTAAATAACTGCAGCGGGTTCACAACTAGAGGCCGACCGATTAGGATTTTCCATTGCCGATACCGATTATTGGAGGACCAAAAAAAAAACAATACCGATTAATCGGACGATTTTTATATATATATTTGTAATAAATGACAATTACAACAATACTGAATGAACAATGAACACTTATTTTAACTTAATATAATACATAAATAAAATCTATTTAGTCTCGAATAAATAATGAAACATGTTCAGTTTGGTTTAAATAATGCAAAAAGACAGTGAGAAGAAAGTAAAAGTGCAATATGTGCCATGTAAAGAAGCTAACGTTTAAGTTCCTTGCTCAGAACATGAGAACATATGAAAGCTGGTGGTTCCTTTTAACATGAGTCTTCAATATTCACAGGTAAGAAGTTTTAGGTTGTAGTTATTATAGGAATTATAGGACTATTTCTCTCTATACTATTTGTATTTCATATACCTTTGACTATTGGATGTTCTTATAGGCACTTTAGTATTGCCAGCCTAATCTCTGGAGTTGATAGGCATGAAGTCATAAACAGCGCTGTGCATCCCAGCATTGCTAAGAGCTGCTGTTTGAATGAATGCTTACGAGCCTGCTGCTGCCTACTACCGCTCAGTCAGACTGCTCTATCAAATATCAAATCATATACTTAATTATAATATAATAAACACACAGAAATACGAGCCTTTGGTCATTAATATGGTCAAATCCGTAAACTCTCATTTAGAAAACAAAACGTTTATTCTTTCAGTGTAATACGGAACTGTTACCTATTTTATCTAACGGGTGGCATCCCTAAGTCTAAATATTGCTGGTACATTGCACAACCTTCAATGTTATGTCATAATTATGTAAGATTCTGGCAAATTAATTACAGTCTTTGTTAGCAATAAATGGCCTTTCAACAGTTGGCAACAACCAGGCGGCCCAAACTGCTGCGTATACCCTGTCTCTGCTTGCACTGAACACAAGAGAAGTGACACAATTTCCCTAGTTCATTTTTTTTATTTATTTTTTATTTCACCTTTATTTAACCAGGTAGGCAAGTTGAGAACAAGTTCTCATTTACAATTGCGACCTGGCCAAGATAAAGCAAAGCAGTTCGACAACATACAAAAACACAGAGTTACACATGGAGTAAAACAACATACAATCAATGATGCAGTAGAAAAAAAAATAAGACTATATACAATGTGAGCAAATGATGTGAGATAAGGGAGGTAAAGGCAAAAAAAAAAATGCCATGGTGGCAAAGTAAATAAAGTATAGCAAGAAAAACACTGGAATGGTAGATTTGTAGTTTGAAGAAAGTTCAGAGATAAAATATAAATAATATGGTGCAAAGGAGCAAAATAAATAAAATACAGTAGGGGAAGAGGTAGTAGTTTGGGCTAAATTATTATTAATAAATAAATTATAATAAATTATTAATATTGCCTGCTAACATGAATTTATTTGAACTACATAACAGGTTTAAAAAAATATACTTGTGTACTGATTTTAAGAAAGGCATTGATGTTTATGGTTAGGTACATTATTGCAACGATAATGCTTTTTTCGCGAATGCGCTTTTGTTAAATCATCAAGTTGAAGTAGGCTGTGATTCGATGATAAATTAACAGGCACCGCATTGATTATATGCAACGCAGAACAAGCTAGTTAACCTAGTAATATCATCAACCATGTGTAGTTAACTAGTGATTATGTGAAGGTTGATTGTTTTTTATAAGAGGAGTTTAATGCTAGCTAGCACCTTACCTTGGCTCCTTGCAGCCACAAGGTCCTTTTGATGCTGCACTCGCGTAACAGGTGGTCAGCCTGACACGCAGTCTCCTCGTGGAGTGCAATGTAATCGGCCATAATCGACGTCCAAAAAGGCTGATTACCGATTGTTATGAAAACTTGAAATAAGCCATGTTGATTAATCGGTCGACCTCTAGTCACAGCGATCAAAGACATTGTCACTTCTCTGAGACGGACAATTAATGTCTATCTGATTTACACAGGCGTGCCTTAGGGCATAAATACATTCACTTGCTTATTATACAGATACATAACATTTAGAGATATAGAGAACATTCACACGCACAACACATGCTCTCTCTGTCTCTATTTGTCCCTCTGCCTCTTTCTCGCTCTCCCTCTCCAACACACATGCTCAAATATGCACAAACAAAACAGACTGTGTTTTGACCGACCGACAGACACACACACACAAGCCTTGTTGCTGTGTGTGTGTGTGTGTGTGTGTGTGTGTGTGTGTGTGTGTGTGTGTGTGTGTGTGTGTGTGTGTGTGTGTGTGTGTGTGTGTGTGTGTGTGTGTGTGTGCGCGCCAAACTAAAGTGATGTCCTTGATGGGGTCTGACCCACTTCTCCTGGCCTGCCTGGCCACAGTCTCTCTGGCCTGCTCCCCGTTCCTGGAAGCCGTTCTGCTGTCCTCTAAATCTCAGGATCAGCAGCTCAGTTACACACTCAATATCAAGGAATGCCTAGGGGTTTGATGAAATCACCAGGGTTGGGGTCAATTCCATTTAAATTCCAGTCAATTCAGGAAGTACAATGATATTCCATTTCCAATTCTCATCAATGCTTTTCAATTAGGAACATTTTGAATTAAAATTTTGTTTACTTTCTGAATTGAAACGTAAATGAACCCAATCCTGGAAACCACCATGGCAAATACCTACAAAAATGCTGGTTTTCAGTGAACACAGTATTAGCTATATTACTTAAGCACCATTAGTCAAGCACCATTTAGGTGTGGACCAGAGGTTAAGAACAACATTACGTGCTAAGAGGGCTTGCTTGTGTTGCGCTAATCTTGTTCACCTGATATACTGTAGTTTGAGTTCAAATGATTTGATTCATGCAGACCTACAGTGCTATAATTTTCTAAAATACATATACACAAATGCATGCTGGAGGCACACATTAATATAGACACAGACTGTTCAACACTCTCTCAAAGCATTCAACTTGACACACAAAGCACTTGAAGAATGCACACGTAACAGCAGCTGGTCAGACCACTGTGATATTACATTCTATCAGCAAGTTCCAAAGCAAGCACACGGACGAGAGCAGCTGGCCTTTAACAAGAGCCTTCTCCACGGCCAGGGTCAGCCAAAACCAGGTTCAGGTTGTCTATAGCCCACCACATTGACCACCCTCTGTCTCTCTCTCACAGCTTGGTGTGCTTCTTAGGTTCTCCTAACCCCTGGTGACCTGTCCTCTGACCTGACCCATGCAGCTCAACTGACTCATAATGTCAAGCCTGAGAGGCTGCAGTTTGTCAAACACTTTGAGAGGGCTGACAGAATTTTACTTAGTCGGCCAGACACAGCCCCATCCAAACCCCAGTCGCCTGCCAATCGAGGTGTGAAGGACAAGGGTTCTAAATAAAAGGGGGGTTGTGAGGGGGGGAGGGATTTATGAATTGTTGTCACCCGTATTTCCCCTCCGGCCCCCCACCAGACACCCAGGCCCTGACTGGCTCAGTGGAATAATTGATGGGGCTAGTGATAAATACACATGTCTATGGCACCTGAGGGAAAAAAAGGGGTAGGGGCCTCTGCTGCCTTGGAAACGGGATTCCGTGAATGCTCATTGGCTATCTGGGATTTGTGGGGGGTATAAAGAACTAGAGATGTTTTGGAGGGTCTCTATAAACAGGCAGACTGAGAGAGAGCCTACTGTCCTCTTCTCCCAGGGGATACATACTGAAAAGTCAACAAACATCGCTCTTGGATTGTTTAACTCTTAGAGCTCGATTTGTTCCTAGCGCTGAGTTGAAAGAGAGGGACTTTGCATCTCATTGTAACGAGATCCGACCTTCGGTGTGACTTTTGATATTGAGAGCAGTTACCTACCATGCCTGGAGTGAACCTGGACTTCCTGTCGGCCTCAGAGGCTTCACAGCCCCTGGTGGGCAATCCAGACATCCTGTGTGCTGAGTCTGGTTTGGAGGAGGTGATTGGTGACCTGCTAGCCCAAGATCAGGCTGAGGAGGAGGAGGTTGAGGGTGGTGAGTGTGGGCTGGAGCTGACACTGCGCTGTGCCGTGGGGGAGATCCACAGTGACCTGCAGGCCTTTGGGAAGCGGGTGGATGCACGGCTTGAGGAGGCTGCGGCGCGTGTGGCTCCTCTGTCTACAGCTTTGGCAGCTCTGCAGGAGGAGAACTTGAGGCTGCGTATCCAGCAGGAGAGGCTGGCCCGCCAGGTGGAGGCTCTGTGTCAGGCCCTGGGTCTGCCTGAACCACCACCTTACACAGCCTTCGTCCCGGATCCAACACCCAGCACTCCCAATGACCTCCAACTTCCATCCAGCACACCCCTCAGCCCTAAAACACCCGATGGACCAGATTGTGAACCTGAGGCTACCCCAGTCCCCCACTGTCCCAAATTTGCCACACGTCGTTCTTCCTCCACCTCCTCACTGATAGGACTAGGAGGCTTCTCGCGCAGCAACAGCATGGTATGCCTCTCTCTCTATGCCTGTATGGATCCCCTCCTGACAAAATATTTAGAATCAGTTCCAGCCTTTTATTCTTTAATGACACTCTCTTCCCTATCCCTCTTTGACGCCTAGATATTTTCCTCTAATCTTGGATGACAGGTTTTCGCATCTATAACGAGCATCTGAACAGTCTAGGTTAGTTTATGGTTTTAGTGTTCAGCCTGACAGCAGATTAGAGCACATTGTCAGTACAGATGGCTGGTTACATCTCCGGGTTAGGGGTATCATTGTGAAGAAGGGGATTTAACCGTAACCAATCAACTCGCCTGCTTTGTCTGCATGCCTTTCTGTAGCCCCTCCTTCTCTCCTGCTATCTTTTTCCACCCTCTAGTTATCAGGACAGTTCCAACAGGATCTCTATCATCCCACATCATCCCCTCCCATCCACATCATCCCCTCCCATCCACAAAGCATGACCTTCTCTCTCTTCTCTCTCTGTTTCATGCCAGCCCCTCTCTCATTGTCTGTGAGTGTGTGACACCTGCGTTTGTCACTGATATGCATTAATCCCATTGGGTGGATGTTGGGGTTTGTGGAGGTGCCCTCACTGCCCTGAGTGTTTGTGCAGGTGTTCTTGTTTGTTTCCGTGTTCTGTCAGGGGACACACATCCTGCAGTGGGAGGAAGTATCCTGTTTGCTGTCATTTAATCTTCTGAGTAGCCTCCTGGTCATAATGAAAGCCTCTGGTCTACTGCCCAAACCCTGGGCTCTTAAGATCTCTGTGGCACTCTCCTCCTAAAATAGGTCCCTAACATTGTGTTGGACTTGGACTACCCTTCAGTCTTTTAGGAACTCTTCACCTCTCTTTGACATTATGATTTGATTCGGGATATGTGGCTCAGAGTTCACACTTCACACAGTGATCCTGGTCAGATATTGAACCATACCCTTCTCTGTGGCCAAATGATGGTTCACAGCCTGGGTGCTCTCTCTGATTACATCTCAGGTGTGTGACACACCAATGGCACTCCATCAGCCCCCCCCGTGGTCCAGACCCTTTGTGATTAGAGGACTCGAGAGATTGGACCTGATGTGCTCCTCAGCCTTCTAGAGGCAGTCAGACTGCTCTTGAACCCTGCAGCCTGCTGTAGTCCAGGTCAAGAAGGTCAGCTCTGCTCTGTGTTTTGACTGGGGCAAAGGGAACCCAGCCAAGGAGCTGACAATGTAGAGGCTCTCTCTCTCTCTCTCTCTCTCTCTCTCTCTGTCCTATGTTATTTACCTTCTAATTACTCGGATGGTATTAGTCTGGTATTATGTACATATTCTTATTCATTCCTTTACACTTGTGTGTATAAGGTAGTTGTTGTGAAATTGTTAGATTACTTGTTAGATATTACTGCATGGTCGGAACTAGAAGCACAAGCATTTCGCTACACTCGCATTAACATCTGCTAACCATGTGTATGTGACCAATAACATTTGATTTGATTTTGATTTGAACACCGGTTCCACTGACACTGATAGGCTCTGAAACCTGTTGAGCTCTCTGCTCTGTTGGTTGGGAAATCGGACTGTATGTTTCTGTAGATTGGTGTGTGTGAAGGTTTGCAAAGTCTGTTATTCCTAATAATGTAATGTATTCTGAGCTGCTCTGAGTGACAGAGCGTCCTGGCTCTATAGTGTATGTTTATTGTTGTATGTTGATGACATGTTGAGGGATATTGAAGGGAACTGATGTGGTATTATTCAGCTGGACAGGGTCCTTAGCCCATTAATCCTCCCAGACCAGCTCGTCCTGTCCGTCAGGACTCTCCGACCCAGAGGGAAGCTGTTCTCCTTTTGTTCAGTCATGTCACAGACTGACAGATGACTGGCATGCATGGAAGCTGATCTTACCCGACCCCTACGCTTCACAATGCCGTACTATATAGATCCACTTCTGCCTCAACACCTCTTACATAACCGAGTCCTGTAGGTCTAGAGTGTAACGGACACTCTCAATGGCGTAGTGTTAGACTCAACCGGACACCCTTAGCACAATGTCCACTCTCATGCCCATGAAAGAAGACAAGAAAGCCTGTCTCTTTCCAATCATCAATGAATTAGAGCTCTTATATAACCCAGTACTAAAGGTGTACGGACACATCACACAATGGCATAGTGTTAGGCACACCAGCCACTCATACAACCTATGTCTACTCTCACACTCTCACAGAAGAAAATAACCCCATCTCTCGCCCTAGGGTACTATAACTGGTACCCAAATCACTAATGAATGATATAACAAGCCATTTAAAGTGGATCTCCCTCACCCCTCACCCCACAATGCCCACACATGTCCAAGCATCTGTTCCAGTGAGGCCCTGTTTGTTTTGGTGGTTTTTTGCAGGGCTCTGTCCAATAACATTCCACTGCGGTCAAGTGGCTCTCACCCTGACCTGTCCCATGGGTCAGACCCCTGAGTCTCAGTCCAAACCTTCAGGACCAGAACCAGAGGCCACCCTGGATCACACAGCTCTGTCTGCACTGGGGCTGGGGGGAGCACCCTGTCCCTGGCTGGTCTCTCTGGGAGGAGAGGGGGTGGGGGGCTGATGGGGTCAGTGCCAGCAGTCTGGGGCTAAATCTGGACCTGGACATCTACAACAAAAGCAATCAAGTCTAGCAGACCAGCCCAGCCTCTATAGTGTGCAAAAGGCATGTGGCACCATATTTAAATATATTTAAGAGGCGTTATCTATAGGCTTCATGGCCTCTTAAAAGAAATGGTTACAAAGCCAGTGGTATCTTAATGGAAGACTGTGCTGTGTTTATGTCCATGTCTCATCTCCTTTCTTCGCCTGTCAGCAGTGGGAGCACACAAAAAGCCTACATCTCTCCTGTCTGTAACAGCACTGACTGAGGTGCACCATCTGCTCCTGGACAATGTGCTTGTGCTTTTACAGTACTGTAGTGTGTATACTTCTATAGGAGTAAAGCTGGCTTCAATCCTACACAGTTTACATTATTGCACCTCTACAGGACCATAGCCAAAGTAGTGCTTTACTCCTGTCACATGACATGAGCCCTCTGTTCCTCATCATACTGCTTAGACAGACTGAGAGGGCCAATGATGGGTGAGCTAACTGTTGCTTGGCAGGGACGTCGAACCGCTGTATCTCTCTGCCCAATAATAATCCTCACGCTCCGTGACAAGGCAGGAAGACCGAGGAGCTGGAGGGCCTGGGGAATCGTGAGGGGTGTGAAGATGTACATCAAGTTTCCCCAACTGGTGGCCCGCAGGCCGAATTTGAGCAACAAAAAAATATATATACAGTGCCTTCGGAAAGTATTCAGACCCCTTGAAGTTTTCAAAATTTTGTTAGGTTACAGCCTTATTTTAAAATTGATTAAATTGTTTTTTCCCCTCATCAATCTATACACAATAGCCCATAATGA
The DNA here is from genome assembly GCF_965601325.2 of Salmo salar. Taxonomy (NCBI): domain Eukaryota; kingdom Metazoa; phylum Chordata; class Actinopteri; order Salmoniformes; family Salmonidae; genus Salmo; species Salmo salar. Next base: position 19,188,850 of record NC_138314.1, on the reverse strand, counting down.
CAAAGCAAAAACAGGTTATTCTTTTTGCTAATAAAAAAATAAAATGAATACTGAAATATCATATTTGCATAAGTATTCAGACCCTTTACTCAGTACTTTGTTGAAGCACCTTTGGCAGCTATTACAGCCTTGAGCCTTCTTGGGTATGATGCTACAAGCTTGGCACACCTGTATTTGGGGAGTTTCTCCCATTCTTCTCTGCAGATCCTCTCAAGCTCTGTCAGGTTGGATGGGGAGTGTTGCCGCACAACTATTTTCAGGTCTCTCCAGAGATGTTCGATCGGTTTCATGTCCAGGCTCTGGCTGGGCCACTCAAGGGCATTCAGAGACTTGTCCTGAAGCCACTCTTGCATTGTCTTGGCTGTGTGCTTAGGGTCGTTGTCCTGTTGGAAGAGGAACCTTTGCCCCAGTCTGAGGTCCTGAGTGCTCTGGAGCAGGTTTTCATCAAGGATCTCTGTACTTTGCTCCGTTCATCTTTCCCACGATCCTGACTAGTCTCCCAGTCCCTGCCTTTGAAAAACATGCCCACAGCATAATGCTGCCACCACCATGCTTCACCGTAAGGATGGTGCCAGCTTTCCTCCAGACGTGGCGCTTGGCATTCAATTCAAATCAAATCAAATTTTATTTGTCACGAATACAACAGTGAAATGTTTACTTACAAGCCCTTAACCAACAATGCAGTTTTAAGAAAATACCAAAAAAATATATATAAAAAAATTCAAAAAATAAGAGATAAGAATTACAAATAATAATAATAAAGAGTAGCAGTAAATAACAATTGCAGGGCTATATACAGGGGGTACCATTACAGAGTCAATGTCAATGTGCAGGTGTAACAGTGTAGGTTCCGTCCCTCTCTTCGCCCCAACCCGGGCTCGAACCAGGGACCCTTGCACACATCAACAATTGACACCCCACGAAGCATCGTTAGCCATCACGCCACAAAAGCCACGGCCCTTGCAACGCAAGGGGAAACCCTACTTCAAGTCTCAGAGCGAGTGACGTCACCGATTGAAATGCTACTAGCGCGCACCACCGCTAACTAACTAGCCATTTCACATCGGTTACACAGGGGCACTGGTGTTGAGGTAATTGAGGTAATATGTACATGTAGAGTTATTAAAGTGACTATGCATAGATAATAACAGAGAATAGCAGCAGCGTTCCAGAGGGGGAGGGGGTGGGCAATGCAAATAGTATGGGTAGCCAAAGACTTCAATCTTGGTTTCATCAGACCAGAGAATCTTATTTCTCATGGTCTGAGAGTCTTTAGGTGCCTTTTGGCAAACTCCAAGCTGGCTGTCATGTGCGTTTTACGGAGAAGTTGCTTCTGTCTGGCCACTTTACCATAAAGGCCTGATTGGTGGAGTGCTGCAGAGATGGTTGTCCTTCTGGAAGGTTCTCCCATCTCCACAGAGGAACTCTGGAGATCTATCAGAGTGACCATCTGGTTCTTGGTCACCTCCCTTCCAAGACCTTTCTTCCCCGATTGCTCAGTTTGGCCTGGCGGCCAGCTCTAGGAAGAGTATTGGTGCTTCCAAACTTCTTCCATTTAAGAATGGTGGAGGCCACTGTGATCTTGGAGATCTTCAATGCTGCAGAAATGTTTTTGTATCGTTCCCCAGATCTGTGCCTCGCCACAATCCTGTTTCTGAGCTCTACTGACAAATCCTGTGACCTCATGGCTTGGTTTTTGCTCTGTTTTTGCACTGTCAACTGTGGGACCTTATATAGACAGGTGTGTGCCTTACTAAATCATGTCCAATAAATATAATTTTCCACAGGTGGACTCCAATGAAGTTGTAGAAACATCTCAAGGATGATCAATGGACACAGGATGCATCTGAGCTCAATTTTAAATCTCATAGCAAAGGGTCTGAATACTTATGTAAATAAGGTTTTTCTGTTTTTTAGATTTAATACATTTACTAAAAAAATTTAAAAAACTGTTTTCGCTTTGTCATTATGGGGTATTGTGTGTAGATTGCTGAAGATTTTTTTTTAATCGTTTTAGATTAAGTCTGTAATGTAACAAAATGTGGAAAAAGTGAAGGTGTCTGAATACTTTCCAAAGGCACTAATGTGTGTGTGTGTGTGTGTGTGTGTGTGTGTGTGTGTGTGTGTGTGTGTGTGTGTGTGTGTGTGTGTGTGTGTGTGTGTGTGTGTGTGTGTGTGTGTGTGTGCTACCGTTCAAAAGTTTGGGGTCATTTAGAAATGTCCTTGTTTTTGAAAGAAAAGCACAATTTTTGTCAATTAAAATAACATACAATTGATCAGAAATACAGGGTAGACATTGTTAATGTTGTAAATGACTATTGTAGATGGAAACGGCTGATTTTTTATAGAATATCTACATAGTCGTACAGAGGCCCATTATCAGCAACCATCACTCCTGTGTTCCAATGGCACATTGTGTTAGCTAATCCAAGTTTATCATTTTATAAGGCTAATTGATCATTAGAAAACCCTTTTGCAATTATGTTAGCACAGCTGAAAACTGTTGTTCTGAGGCAATAAAAAGAGGCAATAAAACTGGCCTTTAGACTAGTTGAGTATCTGGAGCATCAGCATTTGTGGGTTCGATTACAGGCTCAAAATGGCAGGAAACAAAGAACTTTCTTCTGAAACTCATCAGTCTATTCTTGTTCTGGGAAATGAAGGCTATTCCATGCGAGAAATTGACAAGAAACTGAAGATCTCGTACAACGCTGTGTACTACTCCCTTCACAGAACAGCGCAAACTGTCTCTAACCAGAATAGAAAGAGGAGTGGGAGGCCCCAGTGCACAACTGGGCAAGAGGACAAGTACATTTGAGTGTCTAGTTTGAGAAACAGATGCCTCACAAGTCCTCAGCTGTCCTTCTTTTTTTATTGTTGCAAGTATAAAAACACCAGGAAATCAGCTTCAAGTGATTTTAATTTTGGAAATCTGTTCCCAAGTATTACCACGCATAGAGACACGTGATCAAATACAAATGTAAACAAGGTTTGAAATGGTTATGTTTTAGTCAAATATTATCTGTTTGGCCTTCTTGCGGTCAATTTGCAGCCTACAACTTATTTATAATTATGTTCCGGCCCCCCGATCATCCACTCAAGAACAAATCGTTCCGCGGCTGAGTCTAGTTGATCCCTGGTGTACATGCTCCCCCTCCCACCTCCAAAAGTTCCTGGAAGTTTTCCTGAAATCCTCCAGTGCTCATTCCATCCTAAATGTCAGTAAGCCTCGGTGTCTTTTCTGTAAACACAGCTGTAGGGGTTGACGGATCAGAAGCCTCCGATTTCTGTCCCTCCCCTGGCCTTGTGTGTCCTGGTCCCATGGTTTCTCACCAGCTGGAGAATGGTCTTTGAGTATGATCGACCACCTTTTGTATCTGTTTATGTCTGGGCTGCCACTAACATTGACCATCAGCTGAGGATAAAAAATTATTAACACTCACACAGTCTAAAATGGATGCCAATCCTGATTTAAAATGCTGTATAACCTGGAAATAACCCATCATTCCCTCGCCCTCTCTCTCTCTCTCTCTCTCTCTCTCTCTCTCTCTCTCTCTCTCTCTCTCTCTCTCTCTCTCTCTCTCTCTCTCTCTCTCTGTAGATGGAGACAGAGCCTGTGATGGCCTCAGAGCCAGTGTTTGCAGTGGAGCCCTCGGTGCAGGTGGCATGCTGTCAGGCCCCGGCTACTGTACCCAACGGCTCTTCTGCAGCTCGGGCCAAAGTCGATGAACGCTCCGGAAAACTGACTGCAGAACAGCTGGCCGCCATCGACGATGATGAGCTCCTGGATAAAATGGTACTTCCCCCATATCACACATGCTTACGGTCCTCTAGTCCCCAGACCTAAATGTGTTGCAATGTGGTGTTGTTGTTTTTCTGTATTAGTGAAGAGTTAAATCTGATCTGCTGAGAGAACTTATATTTGGAAAGGTCATACCTTTACATTTCAGTGTGTGTGTGTGTGTGTGTGTGTGTGTGTGTGTGTGTGTGTGTGTGTGTGTGTGTGTGTGTGTGTGTGTGTGTGTGTGTGTGTGTGTGTGTGTGTGTGTGTGTGTGTTTGGAGCTATATGACTGAGTTTGTCTGAAGACCGACCCCTCTCATTCCTTCCGTCTGTCCTGTTCTTTCCGACAGCTGGATGAGTCCAAGGACTTTGAGGAGAGGAAGATGATCCGACAAGCCATGAGAGATCTGCGTAAGAGGAGGAGAGGTGAGAGAGACCACAGCCAGACTAACCAACCTCATGTCCCTTCCCTCTCTGCAACCTCTAACACCTTTCCCTTTCTCAGTGTCACTCTATACCTCAACCTAATTTCTTCATTTACCTCCTTTTTTTTCTTCCTTATCCATCTCTTTGTTATTTTCCCCTCTGGTTTCATATTTGTAACTGTTGTCTTTTCTCCATCATTGTCTTATTTTAATGATGATGTTAACTGCTGGGTCTTTCTGCTGGTAGTTTGACCTTCATCAAATCTAGTCTGCATTATGTACCTGCCTCATCTCTCGCCATTTTCCATCCTTATTTTCTGATCTTATTTTCACGTTCTCCCATCCTGCTCTCAGAGGCCGTACTGGGATGTACACAGGAGGAAATAGGTAGGAACGTCCTGTGTGTTTGTGGACTATGTTAATACAGTATATGCATCCGTGTTAGTCATTTATCAGTGTCCCACTTGGCTGTATCCCCTCATTGTCAACCATACTGTCCCACCAGTGCTGTTTCGAGCTTGTCATTTGAGTTTTCTCAGTGATACACATAGATCATGAACTGACCAGCAGCAACCATGAACATGCGGAACCTGTATGGTGGACGATGAGGGAACGCATGAGTCTTCATGTTTTCTGTAGATGTTGGAGTGACTACCCAGCACTCACCACAGTGCCATATGTGATCTATCAGGATGATGCAGGACTTTATGGTTCACTCACTGTCTCAGGGCAAACACACCTCATGTTGTTCCACATATGGATGGCTGGGTGCAAAGTGCTGACTGTTTGTTGAGACTCCAGACAGGACTCGGAACTCTGTATCAGAGAAGTTTCCATGGGCTTAGTAGCTAGCCACCCAGTTCATCCCTGTGTTACCCTTAACCCTAGCCAATCTGCTGAAACAGTAAGTGAGAGACCAGAGGTATTTAGTTCCATTATAATGAGCGCTTAACTGTGTCTCTGGGGATTAGGAAGGTATATGGACAGGTAAGACTGCTAGAGCTCCCAGGCATCGGGTAACAGTAGTGTTGGACAGCGTTCAGTAGCCTTTCTATGCCAGTGTCTCACTGGTCTGACATGATGTTCAGGGTCTCTGTTTGCACTCTTTGATGTTTGTTCAGCACATGCCCCACCACAGCACAGCCTGGGGTTGGTTGTGTTTGTCTTTCACCTGTGGGTGGCTGTTTGTGTTCCAAGGTATTTGATGGTACTTTGGAAAGAATCTTGAAATGTACCTCCGCAAACATTCAACCCATGTTTACATTGGCTTTGTAGCAGATGAGATGCTGTCAACTTGTTGAGTGCCTCTTCTCCCTCTTTTTCCACTGACCTTTTCCTCCTGCCATCCCTCCTCTCCTCTATCTCAGACCAGAGAGAAAAGGAGAGAGAGGTTCGTCTTGTGGAGCTTCGGCAGCAGAGAGAAGAGCGCGCTCAGAAGGGTCGTACGGGAGGAGGAGGAGCTGAAGAGGTCGTGATGAGGAAGGTGGAGAAGTCAGCTGATGGCTCCACCCTCAGCCAAGTCACCAAGACAAACCACTTCGCCCAGTCTGGTAGGCCAATCATACGCCATGTCTTAGGCTGACAACTTGGCTGATACATTTGGGCAGTACACTAGCTCCTGCATGATCTTCCCAGGTCAGTTGAAATGGTTCTAATGTACGTGTTTGTGTGTCTAGGGGATGGCAGCAGGACAGCTCACAGCACCATCATGGAGGCCAGTTATGTGAAGAAAACAGACAGTGAGTCATCAATGCATCTTCCTCCTCATTTAAATCATCATCATCATCATTTGATTGCTATCTGTTCTCCTCCATATATGGTGTTGTGTGATCTCACCACCACCACCTCCCTGTGTTCTCTAGTGGGGACAGTCCAGTCGAAGTCCTACAGCTACTCTTCTACCAGCTCCAGCTCCGCCAGGAAAGTGGGCAGGTGAGAACTGAACCCATATAATACTGTGCTGTATTAAATTCTGTGCCTAAACCCTCCTCCTCTGCAACCTCTATAGGATTAACGGAAATAGTGTTGAACTGTAATTTACCCCTTCTCTATCTTCCTCCATCAGTGTGTTTGACCGTGAGGATGACTCGGCGTCCCGTGCTGCGGAGCGCCGGCAGGCAGAGAAGCGTAAGGAGCTGATGAGAGCCCAGAGTCTGCCCAAAACGTCCGCCGCACAGTCCCGCAAAGCCATGATCGAGAAGTTGGAGAAGGAGAGCGGAGGGTAAGGATAGAAAGAACTGAGAATAGCAAAGAAGGAGAAGAGTTTAAACAGGTCTATACTAACGTAAACCAATCTCCCTTCTTCAGGCCAGGGAATAAAGCGGTTGCCAAGGTGAACATGGTCCAACGCTCCGCTAGCTGTGTGGTGCCCAATGCCAACTCCATCAAACAGATGCTGCTGGACTGGTGCCGCGCCAAGACCCGCTCATACGAGGTGAGCCAACCCACCATGGCACTATGCTGAGTGTCCAGTCTCCTTAAAGATCTGAGGCATTCACACTTCACACTAGCTCATCCTGCTATGAGTCTTAGGCCTTTATTATAACCCCTCTACTGCAATCAAAACCTGCCACCATGTCTTCTCTGTCAGCAATGCTGTGTTCTCTCACATGCTCTTGAGTCTAGTCTATGAGGTGACTAATGACATTTGGAAGCATTGGTTAATGCTTTGTGATTGAATATAGTATTCCTCTCCTCTTCTTTCCTCCTGCAGAATGTGGACATCCAGAACTTCTCTTCCAGTTGGAGTGATGGCATGGCGTTCTGTGCCCTGGTCCATAACTTCTTCCCAGAGGCCTTTGACTACTCCTCTCTCACCGCTGCCAACCGCAGACACAACTTTGAGGTGGCCTTCAGCACTGCAGAGTGAGTACACACATACACTTGAAAACTGTACATCATGCATGCGCTCATAGACGTACTGAATGTGTTGTCTTGAAGTATGACATGCAGTCAGAACTTCAGCCCTGGGCTAAATGGAAGCTTCACTCTTGGAGTTGCTCCATGGCCATTTACAGCAGAATGGACCAGGATCTGAGTGAACCATCCTCCGTCCCAAAGACCATCAATCGTCTGACTACCCCAAGGCTCTGTTCGTGGGAAATTAGATTCACTGTAGCTGTCTAGCCAACCCCCCCATTGAACTCAGAATCCGTCAAACATCTTGAGAACCAGAACTTCCCTCGCCTTTCTCTGCCCCAGACCCCCACACTCCTCTTTCTCTGCCCCAGACCCCCACACTCCTCTTTCTCTGCCCCAGACCCCCACACTCCTCTTTCTCTGCCCCAGACCCCCACACTCCTCTTTCTCTGCCCCAGACCCCCACACTCCTCTTTCTCTGCCCCAGACCCCCACACTCCTCTTTCTCTTCCCCAGACCCCCACACTCCTCTTTCTCTTCCCCAGACCCCCACACTCCTCTTTCTCTGCCCCAGACCCCCACACTCCTCTTTCTCTGCCCCAGACCCCCACACTCCTCTTTCTCTGCCCCAGACCCCCACACTCCTCTTTCTCTGCCCCAGACCCCCACACTCCTCTTTCTCTGCCCCAGACCCCCACACTCCTCTTCCTCTGCCCCAGACCCCCACACTCCTCTTTCTCTTCCCCAGACCCCCACACTCCTCTTTCTCTGCCCCAGACCCCCACACTCCTCTTTGAACAGATATGATCCCTCTATTGGGTATGTTTGTCTGACCTCTGTAAAATCAACACTGAGCTGCCAGTCTATGGATTCCTCAGGCTCAGCAGGACAGGACCTCTGGGTTCTCACCATCATCTCTTAGCCTTAATACCACCTAACTACCACCTAACTACCCATTCATGTACAGTAAGAATGGCTGCCTGAGGAAGGAAAAGAATGTGAATCCACAGGATGCAGCCTTTGGATTCATCACATTCAGCTATTGGACTCAACTCATTGTTTCCAGGGGCCCTACAGTAAGAGGGTTGGGGTGGGCTTTTTTATCCCTCCTCTCTCTCATGTCTGTACAGTCAGCTCCTGGATCTGTTACTACTACCACTACTACCACTACTACTACTACTACTACTACTACTACTACTACTACTACTACTACTACTACTACTACTATCATCTCCTGTACCTTTAAACCTCCACTCTCCATCCACTCTCCCCTCTCAGAGACGTTCTCCTCAGTAACCGCTGTGTGATGTGACCCTCCATCCACCAACCCTGATCTAAACCAGGAAACTCCTGAGACTGACCCCTCCCCAAACAACAACCACCAGGTTACTACAGTACAGGAAGAGCACTCGAGTGACTTCCTCCCAGACCCCTCTCCTTCCCTCTCTCCTTTAATCTGTCCCTCTCCTCCTCCTCTTCCTCACTCCACCTTCGTCATCTCCTCTTGTGATGAGGTCATGTACTGCCGACCTCTGTCCTGTCACCCACCAGTGTCTGCTGTGTTCACCTGTCCTTAGAGCCACTGTGATGATGCTGCTCATGACAAAGACCATGATGACGTAAACAACGGATTGTCAAACACGTGTTCCTCCTAGCTAGACCCCCAACCCCCTCTGCCACTGTGCTGCACTGTCACTCCCTTACCAACCACCCCCCCCCCCCTCTCACACCCCTCCAACACAAACACACCACCCTGTGCACCACCAGTGTGTTTCTCTTCTAGGTTCACCCTGTGGTCCATGTCTTTATGTCAGTCTAGGATTCTTCTTGTTTTTTCCTTGTCTCTTGTTTTTGTACTGGACAAAACAAAGCCAATGTTCTACCGTTGACGTCTCTATAACCCCATGCCCAAGTCTTTTGTCTCAGTGCACAGAATAAAACAACAAAACAAACAAACAAAAAGGCAAAATGGACGTCGCCTGACGCTTCATTTGCCATTTTGTTGTGTCTGCGTGTGTGCACATATGTGTCATGTTGTTCATGAAGCATGTCAACTCATGGATATGTTTGTCAACACAGGGAATGTAATGTTATGGTGTGTTTTTGTGTCTTCTCTCTCCCTCTCTCCACACCCTGGCTATTCCTCTCATTTGGCTGCTCACTGCTCACTCTCTCATCCTCCTTCCTTCTGTCTCCCTCACTTTACTTCTACCTGTTCACTTTTCATATATCTGTATTTTCTCTATTTTCGGCTTTCCTCCCTCTTCTCTTTCTCTCCCCCTCCCTCGCCCCCCTCTTTCCCACTGCTCCCTCTCCGGGGTGCGGGTGCAGGAAGCTGGCTGACTGTCCCGAGCTGTTGGACGTAGAGGACATGGTGCGGATGCGTGAGCCAGATTGGAAGTGTGTGTACACGTACCTGCAGGAGTTCTACAGGGGCCTGGTGACCAAGGGCCTGGTTAAAACCAAAAACTCCTCCTAGAGTCACACCCCTAGGACCCCAAATGCACTCATGGTGAGAGAGGGAACAGGCCCACGGAGGAACCTCACGCTGGTGCTGGGGGTTTATGGGGTGGGATTGGTGTGAGTGGGAGATTCTCAATTGAGCGAAAGTCTATACTCTACTCATGTCCTCCGTCCTCTTCTCCGCCATGACCCAGAAACCAATAAGTGGTCGCCATATGTAGGATAATTCATTAGTTGTTTAACCGAGGAGTTTCCTCATCTCCTAGATTGCCTCGTCCAGCAGAGGATACCAGAGTTTTTCCCTCAAACCGTTGAATCAGCTGTTGTTTACTCGGAGAAGAAAAACATGCACACATTTAAAAACAATACTCTACTTATACGTTTATCCATAAAATGTCTAGCACAACTATCTAAATGTGTTTTTACCACATTACATTTACCTGATGACGAGCTAGTTGCGAAGGAGAGTCTTATTTTATACATGAGCATTTGTTTCCACGTTTCCTGTCCTCGATGACTCCTATCCTCAATTACCACTGACCTTTTTCAAAAGGAGGCGAGGAGAGGACAGAGAAGAGGACGTGAGGAATTGAGCAAATCCAATTGAGATTCTCCCAGTGTGTGACTGTGGGTGTAGGAGTGCATGTTGTCGGGGGGGGGGGGGGGGGGGGGGGGCAGGATCAACAACAGTGCCACCAGTTCCATAATATTATGATGGTGAAGTCAGACAGGAGAAGAGTGAGCCCTCCATTAATACAATCAAGATCATTATCCTGCAGGAAGTCATATGAAGTTGTAGGAAGCGTACGCTTAGTGTAGGTCAGAGCTCAGTTTTCTCCGCCCTGTGAGCCAGTGCTGGGGTCCAGAGGCCCAAACATGGACTGTGAGTATGTGACTGCAGTCAGAGCCAGGTTCCAGGCTCCAGCCAGGCAGAGGGCCAGCCATCAGCACACCCCATCTGCAGCTCCACACTTTAAAAGGAGCTTCGGCAACACAACACTGGAGTGGAAACAGAGATTGGAAACAAAGTGGAGAGGAAAAAGAAATGTCAGACCTGTGCTGTGTGAAGCATGGGAATCATCTCCCCTCATTTAATGACTTCATGACTTGATGTTTTTCTACTTGAAGTGTATAAAGCCTGGTCAGTTTATATCATCCATCGCTGAATGACATAAATAGACTTATCTCCTTAGTATCTAAAACAACAAAGAAAAACTTCATACAGAGTTTTACAGGGTTGACATTTGTGTTTGTCTTTGAGGGGCTAGGTTACTATCTGCTGGTATAGTAGCTGTGCTCTCTCTGACTCCCACCTAGCAGCTGTTTCCCAGAGCTCTCCCTCTCCTCCTGCTCTGCGCTCCTGGTTGGGCAGCTCACACTGCCATACTGTTGTCAGTCAGCTACAGTACTTTTAGGGTTTAGTAGTCAAGTGTGCCTCCATGTGGTTATATGCATGCATTGCACATAGATGATTTTGATTACCAAATGGCAGGATATGTTTGGAACAAATACTTTGTAGTGTCTCCCTCTTGCCTGGTTAGATTGGGTGGATAAAAAAAGCTATTGTGAGAGCGGTGTTTGTGGAGAGAATGTCATATTTTATCTTTACCATCACTCTGTTCATCTCTCTCTTTCGCCATCTCCCCACCTCTCCCTTTCTCCATCTCACCATCTTTCCATCTCCGTTCCTTAGGGAATGTGCCAACTGCATGCCCCTGTTGGAGGTGGAGGACATGATGATCATGGGGAGGAAGCCTGACTCCAAGTGTGTGTTCACCTACGTGCAGTCACTGGTCAACCACCTGCGCAGGCACGAGATGAATCTCGCCAAGGCCTTTGCCAAACTCCAGGGCACCGACTTCTGAGCTGCCCCTGAGCTCACAGTGTGTCCTCTCCCATCGCACCACTATACTGTACCCCTCCTGTCCTCCTGAGCACTGTCCCTCAACACCGCCCCTGACCCAACAGGCTGACAGCAGCCCAGACTCTGAGTGAGGGGTGTTACTGATTTGCAAATCTCTGATGGCCAACGACGGAAGAGTGTTTGTGTAGGAGCGTCTATTGCTCATGATTATCTTTGTTGACAGTGGTGGCACGTCAGACAGAAATTCCCCTCCTCTGGACACACATTTGTTCAGGCTGTGCGAACCTTCCCAAAGGAAAACTCCAAAGTTTTCATTATAGAGAATATTTCTACGCTTTAATTGATATGTTATACTGAAATGTAGTTGTAGTCTATCAGTAGGCAATTATATTCATGCTTTGGAAGTCCTAGGGTTGTGGCACCAACAAAACCCTGCATGAAATGAACATGAGAGAAATATGCATTTTATTGTACTCACTCACTCACTCACCTTAATGCCTACATTTGTTTTCAGTGACAATTGTAGGATGTTACTCAAGCTGTTGGCGATGATGAAGAAAAATAATATGCATCTGTTTTATATTCCTTCAGTCCCCACTCTGGTTCTGTTTAAGGTGTTAACAAATCTGCTTGCTTTTTAAAACGCATCTACTTGAATTGTTTTAAATAGTCCTTATTATTCCTATTTTGTTGTTAATAATTATCATTATTACTATTTAAGTTTATTCATAAGCACTGGTATGGAGGGATGTTATTCAGTCATTGTGTTATATAGTAGTTAGCATTATGACATTGGTGGATCTGTTTGTACAGCCCTATGCTGAGTAAGAACCAGAACCGAATCTACAAACCCAGATGATGATGATGACTAGGTTGTAATAGCCATTTTCTAATACTGAGATGTTATGAAAGTAGTTGTGTAACTATAATTCATTTTGTATTTACACCACTCATATTTACATCATTTTGGTCAGAGTGGAGAAAAACCAGTGTTGAAAAGTAGGTTCCAAGTGCTTCTCAAACAGGTAAAATCACACATTGGTGTTGTTTCTAGATTATTATGTCTTTATATCAGCTTTTCTCCCTGTCCTTGCCTCAGTTTGTTACATTGGGGCATCAAAAGAATCAGCATAGAAAATAGTTTCCCAACGCCCACACGATCAGACTGAGCATTCCAATGGCCAAAAGAGGCGCAGGGAAATAAATGATAAAAAATATATTGGAGTTATTTTCATGAAATAAACACACAGAGTGATTTTTTAGAGTGATGATTTAAAACTACAATTAAAAAGACTGCATGGGGGCTTTAAGGGCCACAAAATTAGCAGCGATGACTGGGGTGTAAACTCTGTGGATTTGGAAACTAGAAGTGCTCCTGAGTAGAATGGACACAACCTTTCACTGTGACACAATGTACAGAACATTTTGTATTGTCCAAATGATAGAACACACACAAAAAACATTGTTGACCATTTACGCCTGAAAAAAGAGACCTATATCATAGAAATACTTTAAATAATTATTTGTTTAACGTATAACATATATTGATAATTGTGCACATTTTCCATAATGTTCGCTCTAGTAATTAATATACAAAGTATACAGGACAGGACTCAAAATCCGTGACCTGGAAGTGCTTAGTTATTTTTGCCAGCTTCACAAAGGTGTCACATTCACACACTGCCAGCACCATATGCTTTGAAGTTTTGTTTCATGAGTGTTTCATTTCTACGAATCAAACCTATAGCCAAAACAAAGTTTATGGTAATGTAATTATTTGATTGAATATGAAAGGTTTGTTGGCGAGGCCAACTTCTCTTCTCTACATCATTTGGCCCAATGAAGGCTGGCTTTCAGCTCAGTCGATTCTATGACCGATGAACAGGAGAGTATTTCTGATTAAGGCTAAATGTACTTTATTTCCAATGTATATTTTCTGAACTTAAGTGAAGAAAAAAAATTATATGTATTCCATTATATATTATGATTTATTTATCAAGAATTGTAATACTTTTCAGTTAGATTTAGAATTGGTTTTGATGTAATTAACTGCTTTGTTCTCTGTACATCTGTAATTGAGACTTGAGAAAGTTACACTTTTTCAATATTCCGCTCCTGCCAATTTGGCAACCAGAGAGCTTTCTCAAACTAGTGAATCCTGTACTGTACATACAGTGCATTCGGAAAGTATTCAGACCCCTTGACTTTTCCCACATTTTGTTATGTTACAGCCTTATTCTAAAATGGATTTTTTTTTTAAAGCCTCAGCAATCTACACACAATACCCCATAATGACAAAGTGAAAACAGTTTGGTAGAAATTTTTGCAAATGTATAAAAATAAGAAGCATAAGTATTCCAATCCTTTGTTATGAGACTTGAAATTGAGCTCAGGTGCATCCTGTTTCCATTGATCATCCTTGAAATGTCAGGATCGAAGGAAAGATGAACAGAGCAAAGTACAAAGAGATCCTTGGTGAAAACCTGCTCCAGAGCGCTCAGGACCTCAGACTGGGATGAAGGTTCACCTTCCAACAGGACAACGACCCTAAGCACACAGCCAAGACAACGCAGGAGTGGCTTCGGGACAAGTCTCTAAATGTCCTTGAGTGGCCCAGCCAGAGCCCAGACTTGAACCCAGTCAAACATCTCTGAAGAGACCTGAAAATAGCTGTGCAGCGATTCTCCCCATCCAACCTGACAGAGCTTGAGTGGATCTGCAGAGAAGGATGGGAAAAACTCCCCAAATACAGGTGTGCTATGCTTGTAGCGTCATACCCAAGAAGACTCAAGGCTGTAATCTCTGCCAAAGGTGCTTCAACAAAGTACTGTGTAAAGGGTCTGAATAAATTTGCAAACATTTCTAAAAACCTGTTTTTACTTTGTCATTATGGGGTATTGTGTGTAGATTGATGAGTGAAAAAAACAATTTCATACATTTTAGAATAAGGGTGTAACGTAACAACATGTGAATGCACTGTACATGCTTGGACACGATGTCATAATTCCTTGTTTTTGTAGAGAGCCTGGTTCCTCTCTAGGTTTCTTCCGAGGTTCCTGCCTTTCAAGGGAGTTTTTCCTAGCCACTGTGCTTCTACATCTGCATTGCTTGCTGTTTGGGGTTTTAGGCTGGGATTCTGTATAAGATCTTTGTGACATCTGCTGAAGTAAAAAGGGCTTTATAAATACATTTGTACTCCACAATTAAATGTAAATTAACAATTAAAACCAATTTAAGACAAAATATTTGTTGTTGATTGTTTGTCTTTAAATTGTCTGTTACTGTAAAAAAACCAATTGTGTGTATGTGTTTGCAATGGGAATTTGTTTTTAGAATGGATAGTCTAGAAATGGCAAATGGATAGTATACACATTTTCAAAAATATTGAAAGTGTTACACATTTTTCTTTTACAACTATTTGTCATCCCCTTCACTTGAATCCCCTTGTGCCTAAGCCCCACACACCTGGACACGTTACATCAGCCACAAGCCAACCAGGAGGTTTTACAGCTCGAGGCGTCATTCAGTTCCACAGTGTACAGGAAGTCATTTTACACACGAGATCAGCAGAGAGACCCCATACTTGACACTTTGTGGTAAATCAATTTTAGTGTGACCTTCAAAACCTATGCTGATGCTCCCCCAAGTGCTAATCCAGGACCTGCCTGTCATTCTGATCCCAAACATTTCTGTTATGAGATGCAGAAACAAACTGGTCTTGGACCAGACCTGGGGGAGAGTAGGCCTGTCTGTCCAGGTACACACTCCTCTTTACTGCTGTGAGGGTTATAGGTCAGAGTGTTTGGCCTCTGCGTCGGACTCTGAGGAAGCGTTGTCTGTGGGGGCTGAGGAGGGGGAGGACGGGGACTTGGGGGTGCTTTTGAAGGGGCTGTGCTTGGCGGGGAGAAGCAGAACACCACTGGGACCTCATCCTCAGGCTGAGCCTTCTTGTAGAAGCCCAACTTCTCCAGCAGCTATTCTCAGAGCAGGCCATGTCAGATAGGGCGATGCACTGAACAGGGAAGTCATACAGGTGAGACGCATATCCTCACAAGAACTCTCTATACCCTATTCTTTGACAAGATGTATCATTGCATAAATAGGTTTTTCATACAATTTCTGTGCAATATTAGGCCCACCCTTTACATGCTTGCATCTCTATGACAAATATTTTATTAACCATTATAGCTCACTAGTGAGAACCTACAAACAGCATAGAAAATTATTAACACCAGAGATGTGATAAAGATACAGTAAAACTGTGTTTCAGCAGCTCACTTACGTCAAGCTCTTCGTAGTAGTGGTTGAGGAGGACAAGCTCAGGTTCGGCCCCAGGGATGTGCTACATTACCAGGTTATGGCTGGCGTGGCATGGGTCAGGGGTCACAAACATAAAAAGAAGGCAAACAGGGAAATGCAATGACTGTGGACAGGCTTCTGACACCCCAGTCCAGGACAACTTCCTTCACGCCCTAGTGCCCTGCCTGCTGTCTTGTCAGACTAGCTATACTGAACAAAAATATTAACGCAGCATGTAAAGTGTTGGTCCCATGTTTCATGAGCTGAATATAGTATATAAGATCCCAGAATGTTCCATGCACACACAAAGCTTATTTCGCTCAAAAGTTGTGCACAAATTGGTTTACCTCCATGCTAGTGAGCATTTCTCATTTGCCAAGATATTCCATCCACGTGACAGGTGTGGCATATCAAGAAGCTGATTAAACTGCATGTTCATTACACAGGTGCACCTTGTGTTAGGGACACTAAAAGGCCACTCTAAAATGTGCAGTTGCCACAGATGTCTCAAGTTTTGAGGTAGCTTGCAATTGGAATGCTGACTGCAGGAATTTCCACCAGAGCTGCTGCCAGAGAATTTCATGTTTATTTCTCTACCTTAAGCTGCCTCCAACGTCGTTATAGAGAATTTGGCAGTACGTCCAACCGGCTTCACAACCGCATACCACATGTAACCACGCCAGCCCAAGAACTCCACATCCAGCTTCTTCACCTGCGGGATCATCTGAGGCCACCCACCCGGATAGCTGATGAAACTGTGGGTTTGCACAAGCGAAGAATTTCTGCACTAACTGTCAGAAACCATCTCAGGGAAGCTCATCTGCGTGCTCGTCGTCCACATCAGTGTCTTGACCTGACTGCAGTTCGGTATCGTAACTGACTTCAGTGGGCAAATGCTCCCCTTCGATGGCCACTGGCACGCTGGAGAAGTGTGTTTTTCACGGATGAATCCCGGTTCCAACTGTACAGGGCAGATGGCAGACAGCGTGTATGGCATCGTGTGGGCGAGTGGTTTGCTGATGTCAACGTTGTGAACAGAATGCCCATAGTGGCAGTGGGGTTATCTTCTATGGGCTAGGTGGGACGCTAGCGGGACAGCCAGTGAAATATCAGGGCGGCAAATTCAAAAACAACAAAATGCCATAATTCGACTTTCTCAAACATACAACTATTTTACACCATTTTAAAGATAAACTTCTCGTTAATCTAACCACATTGTCCGATTTCAAAAAGGCTTTACAGCGAAAGCAAAACATTAGATTATGTTTGGAGAGTACATAGACAAAAATAATCACACAGCCATTTTCCAAGCAAGGACTTGTGTCAATAAAACCCAAAACACAGCTAAATGAAGCACTAACCTTTGGCGATCTTCATCAGATGACACTCCTAGGACATTATGTTACACAATACATGTATGTTTTGTTCGATAAAGTTCATATTTATATCCAAAAACAGCATTTTACATTGGCGCGTGATGTTCAGAAAATGTATTCCCACCAAAACGTCCGGGGAATGTGCACATCAATTTACAAAAATACTCATCATAAACATTGACAAAATATATAACAATTATTTTAAGAATTATAGATAGACTACCCCTGGATGCAACCGCTGTGTCAGATTTTAAAATAGCTTTACGGAGAAAGCACATTTTTCAATATTCTGAGTACATAGCTCAGCCATCACGGTGAGCTATTCAGACACCCGCCAAGTTCGGGGCAAACCTAAACTCAGAATTAGTATTAGAAATATTCTCTTACCTTTGCTGATCTTCATCAGAATGCACTCCCAGGACTGCTACTTCCACAAGAAATGTTGTTTTTGTTCGAAATAATCCATATTTATGTACAAATACCTCCGTTTTGTTCGTGCGTACATATCACTTATCCAAAGGCATAACGTGCGAGCGCGGAACAAGAGACGAAAAGTCAAAATGTTCCATTACCGTACTTAGAAGCATGTCAAACGCTGTTTGAAATCAATCTTTATGGTATTTTTAACGTAAAATTGTGATAATATTCCAACCGGACAATAGCATATTCATTCAAGAAGAAAAAGAATGAACGGCGTGCTCGCGTGACTGCACATATCCAATCCCTTTGTTGCCAGGCAGACCACTCAGTAACTGAGCTCCTATTATCTGCCCAGTGACAGGAAAATGCTCAAACCACTTTCTGAAGGCTTTAGACAGCCAATGGAAGCCTTAGGAAGTGCAACGTCCCCCACAGACACTGTAGCTTTGATAGAGAATCAAAAGAAGAACTACAATTCTCAGACTTTTCACTTCCTGCTTGGATGTTTCTCAGGTTTTTGCCTGCCATATGAGTTCTGTTATACTCACAGACACCATTCAAACAGTTTTAGAAACTTCAGAGTGTTTTCTATCCAAATCTACTAATAATATGCATATTCTAGTTTCTGGGCCAGAGTAGTAACCTGTTTAAATTGGGTACGTTTTTCATCCGGCCGTGAAAATACTGCCCCCTAGCCCAGACAGGTTATGGTATGGGCAGTCATAAGCTACGGACAACAAACACAATTGCATTTTATCAATGGCAATTTGAATGCAAAGAGATACCGTGATGAGATCCCGAGGCCCATTGTCTTGCCATTCATCCGCTGCCATCACCTCATGTTTCAGCATGATAATTCACGGCCCCATGTCGCACCCAATTCCTGGAAGCTGAAAATGTCCCAGTTCTTCCATGGCCTGCATACTCACCAGACATGTCACCCATTGGGAATGTTTGGGATGCTCTAGATTGACGTGTACGACAGCATGTTGCAGTTCCCACCAATATCCAGCAACTTCGCACAGCCATTGAAGAGGAGTGAGACAACATTCCACAGGCCACAATCAACAGCCTGATCAACTCTATGCGAAGGAGATGTGTCACACTGCATGAGGCAAATGATGGTCACACCAGATACTGACTGGTTTTCAGATCCACGCTCCTACCTTTTTTTAAGGTATCTGTGGCCAACAGATGCATTTTTGCATTCCCAGTCATGTGAAATCCATAGATTAGGGCCTAATGAATGTATTTTATTTGACAGATTTTTTTATATGAACTGTAACTCAGTAAAATCTTAGAAATTGTTGCATGTTGTGTTTATATTTTTGTTCAGGTAGTAGGAAGTTGTTTCATGTGAGGTTTGGACATTGTGCTCCATACAGGACAGGGATCCTGAAGTGTCAGCACAAGAACTGTTCTTCGGGAGCTTCATGAAATGGGTTTCCATGGTCGAACAGCCTCACACAAGCCTAAGATCACCATGCGCAATGACAAGTGTTGGTTGGAGTGGTGTAAAGCTTGCCGCCATTGCACTCTGGAGCAGTGGAAAATGCGTTCTCTGGAGTGATGAATCATGCTTCACCATCTGGCAGTCGGACAGACAAATCTGGGTGTGGCGTATGCCAGGAGAATGCTACCTGCCCCAATGCATAGTGCCAACTGTAAAGTTTGTTGGAGGAGGAATAATGGTTGGGCTGTTTTTCATGGTTCGGGCTAGGCCGCTTAGTTCCATTGAAGGGAAATCTTAACGCTAAAGCAAACAATGACATGCTAGACGATTCTGTGCTTCCAACTTTGTGGCAACAGTTTGGGGAAGGCCCTTTCCTGTTTCAGCATGACAATGCCCCAGTGTACAAAGCGAGGTCAATACAGAAATGGTTTATTGGTGTGGAAGAACTTTAATGGCCTGCACAGAGCCCTGACCTCAACCCCATCAAACACCTTTGGGATGAATTAAAACGCTGACTGCGAGCCAGGCCTAATCACCCCAATATCAGTGCCCAACCTCATTAATACTCTTGTGGCTGAATTGAAGCACGTCCACCTTGCAATGTTACAACAT
Source organism: Salmo salar (assembly GCF_965601325.2). Lineage (NCBI taxonomy): Eukaryota > Metazoa > Chordata > Actinopteri > Salmoniformes > Salmonidae > Salmo > Salmo salar. The sequence continues at coordinate 19,169,297 of NC_138314.1, read as the reverse complement.
CTAGTGGAAAGCCTTCCCAGAAGAGTGGAAGCTGTTATAGCAGCAAAAGAGGGACCAACTCCACATTAATGCCCATGATTTTGGAACGTGATGTTCGACGAACAGGTGTCCACATACTTTTGGTCATGTAGTGTAGTTTATAAGTCAGTGAAAAGGCTGTTAATTATTTATTCTAAGGTGGCTAAATCAGATATAAACATGGTCAACAAGTTAATCCAGACCTTATCCAGTGCATGGCTTCCAGATCACGGCAGAGCCCCTACCTACCACATCTCTGCACGTCTGCCATCACAAGCACCAAAATGAAAAAGATTCTAAAGAGGAATATCCTGGATCACAAAGGCTTTGACCTGAGGGAAGAAGAGTGTATGATTAGTGTATCTCTGCTTTTTTGGGCAAACTGCTATACATTTTACAAATCCTTCAGCACTTGCAATACATCAATCAACAAACCTATACAATGTTGGCTGGAGTGGTGTAAAGCTCGTCGCCATTGGACTCTTGAGCAGTGGAAACGTGTTCTCTGGAGTGATGAATCACGCTTCACCATCTGGCAGTCGGACAGACAAATCTGGGTTTGGCGGATGCCAGGAGAATGCTACCCTCCCCTATGCATAGTGCCAACTGTAAAGTTTGGTGGAGGAGGAATAATGGTCTGGGGCTGTTTTTTTTTTACAATAACCATATAATAGATTAGAATATATGAACGCAATTGCATACAATATCCTACCTCCAGCTTTGCTTCTGCGAGACCATCCAGTTTCTTCAGATCTACATCATAAACCGACACACAGTGAAGTAAGTTGGCAAAAATGAACAACCACATAATTTCCTTTGATTCCTGCGTGGCAAGTAGATTCGTGCTGAGCAGACGGTCTTGCTGATTCGGATTCGTGCTGAGCAGCCGGTCTTGCTCATTCGGATTCGTGCCGAGCAGCCGGTCTTGCTCATTCGGATTCGTGCCGAGCAGCCGGTCTTGCTCATTCGGATTCGTGCCGAGCAGCCGGTCTTGCTCATTCGGATTCGTGCCGAGCAGCCGGTCTTGCTCATTCGGATTCGTGCCGAGCAGCCGGTCTTGCTCATTCGGATTAGTGCCGAGCAGACGGTCTTGCTCATTCGGATTTGTGCCGAGCAGCCGGTCTTGCTCATTCGGATTCGTGCCGAGCAGCCGGTCTTGCTCATTCGGATTCGTGCCAAGCAGACGGTCTTGCTCATTTGGTCTTGCAACAGGTACTCTTGAAAAAGAAATGTGCTGCTCTAAGGTAATGTTCAACTACTGTCTAGTCCGGACCCTTTGGCACGCCAATAGCATTCCTGGGCCACATTCAGTTGCAAAATGTTTTTGAACGTTGCAGATAGAAATACCATGAATAGAGTTGCCGTGATTCCTTATTCTACATGTTGGAGTGGCATGTTTGTTCTACATAGCATATTTACAGTGCATTTGGAAAGTATTCAGACCCCTTGACTTTTTCCACATTTTGTTACATTACAGCCTTTTTCTAAAAAGGATTAAACAATTTTTTCCCCTCATCAATCTACACACAATACTCCATCATGACAAAGCAAAAACAGGTTTTTAGACATTTTTGCAAATGTATTTTAATAAAAAACAGAAATACCTTATTTACATAAGTATTCAGACCCTTTGCTATGAGACTCGAAATTGAGCTCAGGTGAATCCTGTTTCCATTGATCATCCTTGAGATGTTTCTACAACTTGATAAATTCAATCGATTGGAGATAATTGGGAAAGACATACACCTGTCTATATAATGTCCCACAGTTGACAGTGCATGTCAGAGCAAAAACCAAGCCACGAGGTTGAAGGAATCTGTCGTAGGGCTCAGAGACAGGATTGTGTCGAGGCACAGATCTGGGGAAGGGTACCAAAAAATGTCTGCAGCATTGAAGGTCCCCAAGAACACAGTGGTCTCCATCATTCTTAAATGGAAGAAGTTTGGAAGTACAAAGACTCTTCCTGGAGCTGGCCGCCCGGCCAAACTGAGCAATTTGGGGAGAAGGGCCTTGGTCAGGGAGGTGACCAAGAACCCGATGGTCACTCTGACAGAGCTCCAGAGTTCCTCTGTGGAGATGGGAGAACCTTCCAGAAGGACAACCATCTCTGCAGCACTCCGCCAATTAGGCCTTTGTGGTAGAGTGGCCAGACAGAAGCCGCATGACAGCCCGCTTGAAGTTTGATAAAAGGCACCTAAAGGACTCTCAGAACATGAGAAACAAGATTCTCTGGTCTGATGAAACCAAGATTGAAGTCTTTGGCCTGAATGCCAAGCGTCACGTCTGGAGGAAACCTGGCACCATCCTTACGGTGTAGCATAGTGGTGGCAGCATCATGCTGTGGGGATGTTTTTCAGCGGCAGGGACTGGTAGACTAGTCAGGATCGAGGGAAAAATGGAGCAAAGTACAGAGAGATCCTTGATGAAAACCTGCTCCAGAGCGCTCAGGACCTGGGGCAAAGGTTCACCTTCTAACATGAAAACGACCCTAAGCACACAGCCAAGACAACGCAGGAGTGGCTTCGGGACAAGTCTCTCAATGTCCTTGAGTGTCCCAGCCAGACCCTGGACTTGAAACCGATCCAACATCTCTGGACAGACCTGAAAATAGCTGTGCAGCGACGCTCCCCATCCAACCTGACAGAGCTTGAGAGGATCTGCAGAGAAGAATGGGGGAAACTCCCCAAATACAGGTGTGCCAAGCTTGTAGTGTCATACCCAAAAAGACTCAAGGCTGTTATCGCTGCTGTACTGAATAAAGGGTCTGAATACTTATGTAAATGTGATATTTCAGTTTTACATTTTTAAACATTTTCACACATTTCTAAAAACCTGTTTTTGCTTTGTCATTATGGGGTATTGTGTGTAGATTGAGGAGGTAAAAAAACCAACAATTTAATCAATTTTAGAATAAGGCTGTAAAGATTGTAGCCTATAGCCATTGCTCAATTCCTCATGTACATTTTACTACAGCACCTTTATATTCAAGAGGAGAGGTCCACGGGACCAAGGTTTATTATGAATAAGACACAACAATAAATACAAGTCATAGATCCCACAGTCACACACACACACACACTCACTGGCTAGACTTACAGTGCATTCGGAAAGTATTCAGACCCCTTGACTTCCTCCACATTTTGTTTACGTTACAGCCTTATTCTAAAATGTATTAAATAAAAACATGTCCCTCAGCAATCTACACACAATACCCCATAATGCACATTTATTTAAAATAATAAACAGAAATACCTTATTTATGTAAGTATTCAGACCCTTTGATATGAGACTCAAAATTGAGCTCAGATGTGAGCTCAATGTTTCTACAACTTGATTGGAGGCCACCTGTGGTAAATTACATTGATTGGACATGATTTGGAAAGGCAAACACCTGTCTATATAAGGTCCCACAGTAGATAGTGCATATCAGAGCAAAAACCAAGACATGATGTCAAAGGAAAGGTCCGTAGAGTTCCAAGACAGAATTGTGTCGAGGCACAGATCTGGGGAAGGGTACCAAAAAATGTCTGCAGCATTGAAGGTCCCCAAGAACACAGTGGCGCTCCACCAATCAGGCCTTTATGGTAGAGTGGCCAGACGGAAGCCACTCCTCAGTAAAAAGCAGATGACAGCCCGCTTGGAGTTTGCCAACAGGGACCTAAAGGACTCTCAGACCATGAGAAACAAGATTCTCTGGTCTGATGAAACCAATATTGAACTCTTTGACCTGAATACCAAGCGTCACGTCTGGAGGAAAATTTATAAAAACCTGTTTTTGCTTTGTCATTATGGGGTATTGTGTTTAGATTAATGATGGGAAAAAACAATTTAATACATTTTAGAATAAGGCTGTAACATAACAAAATGTGGAAAAAGTCAAGGGGTCTGAATACTTTCCAAATGTACTGTATACATGGAGAACACACAAATCATTAGCAGCAGGGAGCAGGGTGGGATAAATAAAGCATTATGCACACTCTTTAAGATGAACACACTCATGATTAAACACTCTTGATATGATAGCATGCTGATGCAATACTTTTGTGGATAACATACTTGTGGTAATTAGCATGCAGGCACCCACTTGAATACATCACACTGGGCACACACTGGTTGAATCAATATTGTTTCCACTTAATTTTAACAAAATTACGTTGAACCAACGTTGAGTAGATGTTGAATTGATTGTCTGTGCCCACTGGGATAGGACTCGCCTCTGCTCTCCAATCAAATAGCTTTCTCAGAAGAAAAGCCTGTAGGGCTCGCAAGGGAAATAGTGCCAGATTAAGACAAAAAATAAAAACAAACATATAACAAATCAAAATAAACTAGTGCACATGATAAGGCATCCCCACATCTTTTGCCATGATACCAGCTCTTTTGCCAGGGCTGACTAAACAAAATACCAAACCCTGCCTACCTGATGTAAGGGACACAAAGTAAACCTGATAGTAAGAGCAGCAGTGGCTTCTCTGAAGCTCTGAAAAATACAAACATAATTATACCCCAGCTCATTTACAAAATAGCAATACCAAAACTTTTATACTTTATTAAATACACAACATTATCAAATAGACTCAATTTACATTATAATGTTACAAGCAGTGCTGGTAGGCCATACTTTCCCAGCCTACACAACCAACAAAACGGTGGCAATACCACATCTTGCAGACAGTGTTGATCATGTCACTGAAACACAAATCATTGTTTTACATGATGGCTGTCATATACTTTAGCAAGCGGTAAAACATTCACAGAACCAGAAACCAAAGTTAGCTTACCCAAAGTTCGACAAACTTTCATAAACACGGTCAAAAGGTGTGAACAGGGAATGTGCACCCTTCGCTGTCCTCTGGGGTGGAACCAACACTCCCCCTAATAAGTACGCTTTAGTTATATATGCAAATTGCTAAACTCATCTCATAGCAGCCGCTAGGTGCCACTGGCTACACTCATTTTACCAAACAAAACTGGGTCAGACTGTTGAAATGACAGATTGTACCGTTGAAAAGACAGATTGTATCTTTAAACAGTAGCTAATTGGTGGGTAAACAAGTGAGAATAATAAAGTAAACAGGTGCTATGCCCCATGGCCACATTGGGGATGGAACTGAGCCAGACTCATCCACAACAATAAATGGGGGAAGGTCATGAATTTTACAGAGGTTTTACACTGTCATTCAGGAAGTTGTACAGTAGGCCTTATGTGGTGGACAGGAACCCTGGGATGTTGCCTTTGTAACTTAATGTTGCTAGTAATCACAGCTTCAGAACTTGGTTATTTGTGGGTTATAGCTCATTAAAAGTGATCATTTCATTAGTGTTGATGCTGACGTTAGGATTCTGTTTTTTAAAGGTTTATTAAACCTGGAGTCTATTTAGTGTCATTTCAGCTCAGAGATTCATAGCTATTTGTCATAGGATATACACCGTGCTTATGGATACAGACAGTGGGTAAACCTATTCATAAATATGAATAATTAATCATTTTCAATTATGAATGCCTGTCTCCTTGTTGCATTGCAAATGATCTCTGCATTGTCACTAGAAAAGCAGAGCTTGTATTCTGTGGCCCTTATGGCCTAGGCCTACTCCACTATAATTTTATGTTATTGTCATTTAATAGATGGTGGACATATGTTTAATCATAATACATTTTGCAATATTATAATGCTGTGGCTTTAAATGAGCCATTCTATTCCCTCATTATCAAGAGCTTGATGGTGTAGCTCTGGCCCGAGGTAATTCTTTGTGTAGTTCGTGGGAACTGAAGTGTAGCCTACTGCCTCTCCTAACTGAGAAACACTCAGAAACACAAGTAGTCCACACTCGGCCCATGTTTACATAATAGGCCACATGAGACATAGCAAAACCTGCTCTAGTATCAATATGACATTTAAATATGGACACGTCGCGGGCGCGTATGGAGTCTTTGAATGGATGCACGTGTAGAATAGTAGGCGGCCTGTAGCCTAGGTAAACAGATGAGCGGGGTATAGACTAGCCCGTGGACACGGATAGGACTGAATGTAATACATTGTAAATAAGAGGTATCAAGGCACATTTATTATATTGTTAATAAAAATAAAATAAAAATATTGTAAAGATGCGCAAAGACGCACGTTCCACCTTGCCAAATTGCACGACATTGAGCAACCTTCACGGTTCCATTTCTGTAAAGAGCCAGTTCACAAATCTAACCGCTGTGCGGCGGTAAAGCTCCACACTCGCTACTGTAGGCTGTCTGAGTAGCTACTCATCATCAACAGAGCAACGCGTAGTCGTAGTGGACGTTCGTGTACGGAACCGGCCGAAAGAGTGTTCACGTTCACAATTTAAAGGGCAAAGGCTACCAAACAGTCCAAGAAATAACGGTTTAATCGACGCAGTACTTGCATTCGGCGTGTAACGGTTGTTTTATCATTCAGACTATAAACTGATAAGCGCAACGGGTTAATATGGACGTACGGCTGGTTTGTTTATGAAATGTAGCCTATCTTTTTCTCGTGAGCGTGGATTTGGAACCTTGCAAAAGTTCACTTGGTAGCTCACCTGCTCTCTATCGCCAGTGTGGAACGCGCTGTGATGCCGATGGTTTCATTTGAAGAACGTCAGGCAGGTCTGATATTATAACAGTATTGTAACGTGGAAGGCTATTTAAACCTCATCCTCTGACAAGGCGTAAATACAGTAATAGCTCAGACCTATTCATCCTCAGGAGAGGTTGCGCCGAACAAGCATCAGGCTATACTGTAAATTAACTAACCAATCCTTCATTCGGAGGGTTTATCTCGTCGCCTGTCATCCTTTCATCTGTGATATTGACTGAACAGGTAATTTAGTTCTGTAACTGTGTTATAGTAAAGACACGTCATTGCATGCTGCCGCCAATCCTAGACATGTACATTTTAGTCATTTAGCAGACGCTGTTATCCAGAGTGACTTACAGTAGTGAGTGTATGTGTTTTCATATTTGTTCGGATTATATTATTTCTGATGATTTCATGTATTTCATATGGTGTCCTCTGACTCGCTGTAACATCCAGAGTTATTACCTAACATAAACACGACCACTACAAGCTGTACAGTAAAAATAAAATCTAGCCCACTTGATGGTAGGGTACTAGGGGGTAACTGCCCCCCCCCCCCCCACACACACATTTAATTCACATAAAGACCACAAGATGTCACCAAATTATTTTCCCAACACTTTCCTTGGTTGCCACTATTCTTGCTGAACAAAACATTTCCTCTATATCATCACAACATTTGGAGATATTTCAACAAAAATATTTTGTGGTAAGTTGATCAAACTTTTTGAAATTGTGTTTTTTACATTTTTTATATATAAGTAGGAAAGCCTTAAGATATATAGTCCACTTGTTTAAACAGAAAAATAAAGATACTTTTTGAGTAAAGTAGTAATATGTTGGATGAGTGTGTTGGGGGCAACTCGCCCACATCCCCCCCAGGGGCTAATTACCCCTTTAAGGTTATGAATGTGCGTCTACCAGTCATTTAGACAATGACTAGCTCAGTTTGCACTAGTTTATGAGCTAGTTCGCATAAGCTGCTAGGAGGGCTAGCTAGCAACCTTACTACCAGATTGTTTATGTAAAACACATAAAAAGATAACATAACATAATTGCGTTGTAAATGTTTCCACTAGTGACTGATAGCTTTACAGTTAATGTTACTTTGTAGCCTTTAGCTATTTTACACAGCATTTATGTTATATAGCTATATATCTAGCTACATCTTTAAGGGAGAGCTTTTCAATTGGCATCTCTCCCCCTGTTTTCAGTCACAGGTGGGGACTGGATTAGGTGTGAGGAGGGGGGCTCGTGAGTTGTTCTCCAATTTTACTGGGCATAGTTTTATTTGTGACGTATCTACAAATTAGAAACGTGCAATAGCAGAGCATAAGAGAGTTGCCACATCAATGTTACACTGAATTAATTACTTAAGTTATTATTAAATGTTATATTCCAATGTTATTTAGTGTTATCAGTTATATTCTATTCCAATATTATATTCCAATGAATACCTTTTTTAATTAAAAACAACTGTAGAAAATCTTTTGCTCTTGAATGTCATTTTAAAGACTGCTGGGATTCAATCTCAATTTATTCAAATAATATTTAGTGCAATTGTACATAATGGATTGTATAGAAAAGAAACAACAAAGAAAGAACAAAGAAAATGTATGTGCAGGTGAGTTAAAAAGAGGATCTTTACATCAAATCTCCTCATAGTGCGGATAATAATGGTGACATACGCAACCCCATTTCCCCCCCAAATTATATTTAAATAGTTAAAATAAGACAACCAGACTTAGCTTTTAAGTATTACTTACTAAAGAATTTCTAAATAAAACGGATGAAATGATATTAACACACTTGTGTGAAACCCTTAATCTTCTACCCATGGGGGGGTGTCACAACCTGGCTTTTAGATGGTGACAAGAAAGGGAGTCTACACGTTGGCAGTTAAGGAGTAACAAAAATATTTATTTAAATAACTAACAAAGTGTAAAACTACAAAGGAAAACTAACCTGTGAAGTGTGAAAGTAGGCATGTGAGGGGTGTAATGGAGATGCATGGATGAAGGTAAAATATGTTGAAGGGTGCACCTAATCCAAAAACATAATCAACCAGATCACAAAACAAAATGGTGCTTGTGGAGAGAGAGAGAGAGAGAGAGAGAGAGAGAGAGAGAGAGAGAGAGAGAGAGAGAGAGAGAGAGAGAGAGAGAGAGAGAGAGAGAGAGAGAGAGAGAGAGAGAGAGAGAGAGAGAGAGAGAGAGAGAGAGAGAGAGAGAGAGAGAGAGAGAGAGAGAGAGAGAGAGAAGATCCCAAACCCAGGTGCAACTTGTCACCTTAACGACCCAATCAGCTCCACCTGTCCCCAATCTACAAATAAAAGCACAAAAACACAGTGAAAGAGGCAGGGAGAGCGTAACGGGGTACTTACAAGTACAGTTACCCTGGTACTTAAAAAAACCTCCCCTTTTCTAAAAACAGCATTTCATGAAATAACTAAAAAAAGTGTCAAATGTGGCCATTTATTTCCCTTGATAGTTTATTTGCTTATTAAGCATGACCTTAAATCACATAGCAATTTTTTTCTCCAAACGTTGCTTTTTCGTGTCAGCAATTAGACATTGTTTTTTTGTTTTTTTGGAGGGGGCAAGTTACCTCCTAGTACCCTAACATGCAAGGAATAATGTAAACAAACATTGACAGTGTTCTTCTTTACATTATCAGTTTCAGTTGTCTTACTCAGAAGAGTGGTACAAATCATATTATGCTAATATTAATTTTATGTCCAATTAATTTCTCCTATGTATAATCAGTTTGCAATAGGCACTCTACTATAGGCTATCATTATATAACCCATATGCCACTGTCGGAAATCATGGTATCTATCCCTACTCTGCTTCTCTTTCATGTTACTTTTTGCCTCTGATTGAGTTACACAGCTTCAGGAAGTGGAGCAAGAGGTTGGGGTTAAGATACAGGAATCGGACCACCGAGCCCATTATGGGAAGATAAACATTCAGCAAGTAGTCTGGATAGTGATTGTATAATAAAAACCTCCTAGGCCATTGTTATGTCTAGTGGTGGAAAAATCCTTTGTGCAACTAGACTAATGTTCCCTCATGCATCCATGTTTGTACACATTTGCACTAATTAACATGGTCTAACTCTTGATTGAAATAGCCACAACACCCATATACTGGTCATGATTTATAATCATGTTGTTAAAACACACAGATGTCCTCTCTCTGTTGTTATCTACCTGACACATACACAAACATGCTCTGAGATAAGATCTGACACTGAAACACCAAATTAAACCGACCTTCAATTTTTCTCTCACAATGTCCTTGAAATAGGAGCAGAAATAGGCCACACAAGCGACTGGCCTCATTCAGTCATTGGTTGATTGGATTCCTGAAGAAATCCATTTATACATCTCTTCAGTCAGTCACTTAATTTAGAACATAAGGACCAATGGTTGTTGCACACAATTCAACTTGTCAAGAGATCTGTGTTAGGCTAAAGTACATGAGACTGAAGTCAAGATATCACCTCAGAATGGCTTATTTCATTCAGTTAGCTTTCTTTTTCTACTTTTCCTTGGGGTCATTTCAACCATATAACTTGCTGTAGCTTGTTTTCTTTTTTTTTTTTCTCTGACTGGTAGAAAAGCATTACAACCCCGGTTACTGTTATTCTATTAGCGTGACCTATGCCCTCTGGCCTGATGGACTGGTGAACTCACAGTGCTGGCCTTTTTCCCCTTTTCACATTTTATGGATTTTTAAGGATTTACAGATTGATATTCTTTCCTGCTGACATTCAATTATATTTAATGCCAAAAGTACATACATAATACATTCACTATAGTTTGAAGAAGTAATTAACCAATTTATATGTACATGACATATTGCTACACGTGTTATAAGAACAGGATGTTTTTTATATCATAACATTCAAACACAACTTCCAAAGGCATCTGCAATTCAAATAATGTATAGATACAGTGAGGGAAAAAAGTATTTGATCCCCTGCTGATTTTGTACGTTTGCCCACTGACAAAGAAATGATCAGTCTATAATTTTAATGGTAGGTTTATTTGAACTGTGAGAGACAGAATAACAACAAAAAAATCCAGAAAAACGCATGTCAAAAATGTTAGAAATTGATTTGCATTTTAATGAGGGAAATAAGTATTTGACCCCCTCTCAATCAGAAAGATTTCTGGCTCCCAGGTGTCTTTTATACAGGTAATGAGCTGAGATTAGGAGCACACTCTTAAAGGGGTGCTCCTAATCTCAGTTTGTTACCTGTATAAAAGACACCTGTCCACAGAAGCAATCAATCAATCAGATTCCAAACTCTCCACCATGGCCAAGACCAAAGAGCTCTCCAAGGATGTCAGGGACAAGATTGTAGACCTACACAAGACTGGAATGGGCTACAAGACCATCGCCAAGCAGCTTGGTGAGAAGGTGACAACAGTTGGTGCGATTATTCGCAAATGGAAGAAACACAAAAGAACTGTCAATCTCCCTCGGCCTGGGGCTTCATGCAAGATCTCAACTCGTGGAGTTGCAATGATCATAAGAACCGTGAGGAATCAGCCCAGAACTACACGGGAGGATCTTGTCAATGATCTCAAGGCAGCTGGGACCATAGTCACCAAGAAAACAATTGGTAACACACTACGCCGTGAAGGACTGAAATCCTGCAGCACCCGCAAGGTCCTCCTGCTCAAGAAAGCACATATACATGCCCGTCTGAAGTTTGCCAATGAACATCTAAATGATTCAGAGGACAACTGGGTGAAAGTGTTGTGGTCAGATGAGACCAACATGGAGCTCTTTGGCATCAACTCAACTCGCCATGTTTGGAGGAGGAGGAATGCTGCCTATGACCCCAAGAACACCATCTCCACCGTCAAACATAGAGGTGGAAACATTATGCTTTGGGGGTGTTTTTCTGCTAAGGGGACAGGACAACTTCACCGCATCAAAGGGATGATGGACGGGGCCATGTACCGTCAAATCTTGGGTGAGAACCTCCTTCCCTCAGCCGGGGAATTGAAAATGGGTCGTGGATGGGTATTCCAGCAGGACAATGACCCAAAACACACGGCCAAGGCAACAAAGGAGTGGCTCAAGAAGAAGCACATTAAGGTCCTGGAGTGGCCTAGCCAGTCTCGAGACCTTAATCCCGTAGAAAATCTGTGGAGGGAGCTGAAGGTTCAGGTTGTCAAACGTCAGCCTCGAAACCTTAATGACTTGGAGAAGATCTGCAAAGAGGAGTGGGACAAAATCCCTCCTGAGATGTGTGCAAACCTGGTGGCCAACTACAAGAAACGTCTGACCTCTGTGATTTCCAACAAGGGTTTTGCCACCAAGTACTAAGTCATGTTTTGCAGAGGGGTCAAATACTTATTTCCCTCATTAAAATGCAAATAATTTTATAACATTTTTGACATGCATTTTTCTGGATTTTTTTGTTGTTATTCTGTCTCTCACTGTTCAAATAAACCTACCATTAAAATTATAGTCATTTATTTGTCAGTGGGCAAATGTACAAAATCAGCAGGGGATCAAATACCTTTTTCCCTCACTGTAGTATTGTGTTTCCAGTTTATCAATATGCTTATTGTACTGTATCTAATGGCTCCCAGACATTCACACCCCTAGTGTCTCATCATCAGCCTGTTAGACTCCTCGACTGGGTCACTGCAGCTCCTGCCAATAGCTCTGTCCTACAGGCCTCTCATGGTCTCATTCTGCTGCTCACAGACTGAACAACCCTTAGCAGATGGGGATTCACTTTTTTGTTGTTAATGTGCAGCTATACGCCTCCGTTTGCCTAGAAAGAGAGAGAGATAAAGTATTTGAGTATGTGTCCTAATTTATGTTTAAGACAAGACCCAAAATATTTTGTGCCTATCCAATCCTGCTCCTGTAACCACAGGCCCACCAGTTAAATTGTAGTTTCCAGATTATGAAGTCACCCCCCTTCACTCTCATCCACTATCACAAACCCCAAACCCCAAATCATGTTGTGTTGTTACATCCTCTGGCAAGGCCTTTTGAAGGGAATTCATATTTTTAATTTTAAAAGATAGCAGCAGGGCAAGAAGGAACTCTTGGGTATTTAATTGACTTCCCTTTAAGATTGCAAAAGCCTTTGATTCCACGCACATGCAGACATTAGTCATCCAGATCCATGGGGCCTGTCTAATGTTCCAGTCATCCAAGCACAACTTCCTTGTGTTCTGCCTCTACTGGTTCTCCTTAATGACTGGAGCCCTTTATTTTATATATTGACACTATCGGTACAATTTGTTGGATTCCATCAGGTGACTGGCATCGAGCATGGTGCCTCTGCATAAAGACCAAATCCTATTACCCAGACATGACTTGTCCTTCACAGTTAACATCATGAGCAGTCGTCTACTACTCTGTCCAGCCAAAGTATACCAGCTTCTCAAAGCCTACTGAGGATCGTTTCTTCCATTTCTCGGTTATAAAATACCTACTCACTTTCATTTTCAGACAGTCATGTTGAGAGTTGTCAGGACTGCATGCAGTTGTTCTAGTTAGACAAAGGCGGATACATTTACAACATTATAGAATATCTCTGGTTCAGCCTTCTGAGTGGCGCAGTGGTCTAAGGCACTGCATCGCAGTGCTAGCTGTGCCTCTAGAGATCCTGGTCTGAGTCCAGGCTCTGTCGCGGCCGGCCGTAACCAGGAGACCCATGGGGCGGCACACAATTGGCCCAGCGCCGTCTGGGTTAGGGGAGGGTTTGGCCAGCTGGAATGTCCTTGTCTCATCGCGCTCTAGCGACTCCTGTGGCGGGTCGGGCGCATGCACGCTGTCACAGTCACCAGGTGTACGGTGTTTCCTCCAACACATTGGTGCGGCTGGCTTCCGGGTTAAGTGGACATTGTGTCAAGAAGCAGTGTAGCTTGGCTGGGTCGTGTTTCGGAGGACGCACGGCTCTCGACCTTTGCCTCTCCCAAGTCCGTACGGGAGTTGCAGCAATGGGACAGACTGTAACTACCCAAACAAAGGCAGATTCACATGCAGTGGTTCTAGATAGACTAGTTAGATAGACAGTTAGGACCTGGGGGGTCTTGCGAGGGAGGATACGTTTCCATGACAGGGTGGCCCTTCACCCCCATTATAATTGAGGTTTCTGGAGACAGAGGTCCTGGATGTGGGGTTGGTTTCTTCTGGGTCCCAGTAGCACTAGGACCTTGAAGAGGTTGGTCTACAGTGGTGGCTGCAGCTGGAGGTGCCACTTATTTGTTCCAGGACATCATTTGTATCTCTGTCAGGAGGGACATATGGCCCTGGAGGGCGGCAGAGCAGAGCAGCACACTCTTCAGCTGTAATTTTAACCCTGAGCACTGAAGATGTAGGCTGAATGTGATCAGTCTTAACAATTCTGCCAGAGTGATTTACTTCAATAAAAACCTGTGGAGAGACTACCACTGTTCAGGATAGGGGTTTATTGCTTTGGTTTAGGTAATGATATGCTACATAAGGACGTATATAGGACTTTATTCAGAATAACCTTGAATAGAAGGAGATACGGCATGGCAAGCGGTACCGGAGTGCCAAGTCTAGGACAAAAAGGCTTCTCAACAGTTTTTACCCCCAAAGCCCCCGCACATTGGCTAACCAGGCTATCTGTATTGTGTTGCACGCCACCCGCCAACCCCTCTTTTACGCTATTGCTACTCTCTGTTCATCATATATGCATAGTCACTTTAACCATATCTACATGTACATACTACCTAAATCAGCCTGACTAACCGGTGTCTGTATGTAGCCTTGCTACTTTTATAGCCTCGCTACTGTATATAGCTTTTTACTGTTGTTTTATTTCTTTACCTACCTATTGTTCACCTAATACCTTTTTTGCACTATTGGTTAGAGCCTGTAAGTAAGCATTTCACTGTAAGGTCTACACCTGTTGTATTCAGCGCACGTGATAAATAAACGTTGATTTGATTTGAGTTATTTAAATCCTATATCTGGGCTGGTCATTTCAAATCATCAATATAAGACACCTCGCATGGAAAGCTTTGGTTATGACTGGTAATGTAGGGCCATTTGTTTTTGTTATTTGTTCTACAGTCTTTACTTAAGCAATAAGTCCTGAGGAGGTGTGGTATATGGCCAGTATACCACGACTAAGGGCTGTTCTTATGCACGGCGCAACACGGAGTGCCTGGGTAAAGCCATTAGCCATAGTACCGTGCATTCGGAAAGTATTCAGACCCCTTGACTTTTTCCACATTTTGTTACGTTACAGCCTAATTCTAAAATTGATTAAATCGTTTTTTTTTACCCCCCCATCAATCTACACACAATACCCCATTATGACAAAGGAAAAACAGTTTTTTTTAAATTTTAGCAAATGTAAAAAAAAAAAAAAAAAACGATATCACATTTACATAAGTATTCAGACCCTTTACTTTCAGGTCTCTCCAGAGATGTTCGATCGGGTTCAAGTCTGGGCTCTGACTGGGCCACTCAAGGACATTCAGAGACTTGTCCCAAAGCCACTCCTGCTTTGTCTTGGCTGTGTGCTTAGGGTCATTGTCCTGTTGGAAGGTGAACTTTTGCCCCTGTCTGAGGCTCAGTTCATCTTTCCCTCGATCCTGACTAGTCTCCCAGTCCCTGCCGCTGAAAAACATCCCCACAGAATGATGCTGCCACCACCATGCTACACTGTAAGGATGGTGCCAGGTTTCCTCCAGATGTGACGCTTGGCATTCAGGTCAAAGAGTTCAATTTTGGTTTCATCAGACCAGAAAATCTTCTCATGGTCTGAGAGTCCTTTAGGTGCCTTTTGGCAAACTCCAAGCGGGCTGTCATTTGCCTTTTACTGAGGAGTGGCTTCCGTCTAGCCACTTTACCATAAAGGCCTGATTGGTGGAGTGCTGCAGAGATAGTTGTCCTTCTGGAAGGTTCTCCCATCTCCACAGAGGAACTCTGGAGCTCTATCAGTGACCATCGAGTTCTTGGTCACCTCTCTGACCAAGACCCTTCTCCCCCAATTGCTCAGTTTGGCCAGGTGGCCAGCTCTAGGAAGAGTCTTGGTGGTTACAAACTTCTTCCATTTAAGAATGATGAAGGCCACTGTGTTCTTAGGGACCTTCAATGCTGCAGACATTTGTTTGGTACCTTTCCCCAGATCTGTGCCTCGCCACAATCCTGTCTCTGAGCTCTATGGACAATTCCTTTGACCTCATGGCTTAATTTTTGCTCTGACATGCACTGTCAACTGTGGGACCTTATGTAGATAGGTGTGTCCCTTTCCAAATCATGTCCAATCACCACAGGTGGACTCCAACGAAGTTGTAGAAACATCTCAAGGATGATCAATGGAAACAGGGTGCACCTGAGCTCAATTTCGAGTCTCATAGCAAAGGGTCTGAATGCTTATTTAAATAAGGTATTATGTTTTCTTTTTTCTTTTTTTTTTGCAAAAATGTATAAAACCTGTTTTCACTGGGGTGTTGTGTGGGGTATTGTGTGTATGGGGTATTAGGGGTATTGTGGCGCAGTGGGGTATTGTGTGTAGATTGGGGTATTGTGTGTAGATTGATGAGGAAAAAAATTATATTAATCTCTTTTAGAATAAGGCTGTAAGGTAATAAAATGTGGAAAAAGGGAAGGGGTCTTAATAATTTACGAATGCACTGTATACCACAAATCCCTGAGGTGCCTTATTGCTATTATAAACCGGTTCCACATTTTTATTAGAACAGTAAAACGTATTTATTTTGTTATATACATGGTATACTGTCTGATATACCACGGCTTTCAGCCAATCAGCATTCAGGGCTTAAATCAACCAGTTTATAATTAAGATATAAAGCCGAAGGGGGTGTGGTATATGGCCAATATACCACGGCTAAGGGCTGTATCCAGACACTCCGCGTTGTGTCGTGCATAAGAACAGCCCTTAGCCGTGGTATATTGATCATTTATACAACAGGTGGGTCTAATCCTGAATGCTGATTGGTTAAAACCGAATTCCTGGGCCTCACGTGTGGCACAGCGGTCTAAGGCACTGCATCGCAGTGCTTGAGGCGTCACTACAGTTCCAGGTTCGATCCAAGGCTGTGTCGCAGCCGGCCGTGACCGGGAGACCCATGAGGCGGGGCAAAAATGGCCCACATCTTCGGTCGCCAGCCCTCGGGCCTAACAACACCCGTGCCAATATATCCTCCAAACACCGGCTTCTCGGGCATTATCACTTAAATACCACAAACACCCAAGGTGTCTTATTGCTTATTATAAACTGGTTACCAATGTAATTAGAACAGTAGAAATAAATACCCATGTCAGCCAATCAGCATTCAGGGCTGAAACCATCCAGTTTAAAATTCTGTTTATACTTTTTTGTGCTGTATTCTTGTGTGTTGTTTGCTGTACGCACTCCCTCTCTTTTGCTCTCGCTGTCACTCTTGCTCCTGCTCTCTCAATGGAGGTGCATGTAAACATCATAACAGATTTGCTATTATTAAATCATTCCGCTCTCTCTCCCTGTAGAACGTGTGTGGAATGAGAAGTAGCTGCTGTCAGTCAGAGCCTGTCTATTCAGGCCCATGTGTAGTCCTCAGGAGGAAAGACATTAGTCAATATTTTCTGAACTCTATTTCCTTAAAACTGCTTTGTTGGTTAAGGGCTTGTAAGTAAGCATTTCACGGTTGTATTCAGCATTTCCTAGGACATTTACGCCTTTCCTAAGCACGCCTTTCCTACGCACTTCTAAGATGGCGCCGACAGATGCAGTAATTAGTTTTTTCATGTATTATTTCTGACATTGTTAGCACAGAAAATATTAAGTGTTATTACATACAGCCGGGAAGAACTATTGGATATAAATGCTACGTCAACTTACCAACATTACGACCAGGAATATGACTTTCCCAAAGCGGATCCTTTGTTTGGACCTCCACCCTGGACATTGGATCTAATCCCAGAGGCCGACCCAAAACAACTTCGTCGCTGCAGGAGAGGCAGACGGAGTGGCTTCCTGGTCAGACTTAGAATGCGAGCACACCATCCACCACTCCCGAGCATATTACTCGCCAATGTCCACTCTCTAGACAACAAGGTGGATGAAATTAGGGCACGAGTTGCCTTCCAGAGAGACATCAGAGATTGTAACATTCTCTGTTTCACGGAAACATGGCTCACTCGGGACATGTTGTCAGAGTCGGTACAGCCACCTGGGTTCTTCACGCATCGCGCTGACAGAAACAAACATCTCTCTGGTAAGAAGGGCGGGGGTGTATGCCTTATGATTAACAACTCATGGTGTAGTCATAACAACATACAGGAACTCAAATCCTTTTGTTCACCTGACCTTATAATTCTTTGCAATCAAATGCCGTCCACATTATCTCCCAAGAGAATTCTCATCGATTATAGTCACTGCTGTGCATATCCCCCCCAAGCAGATACCTCGACGGCCCTGAAAGAACTTCACTGGACTCTATGTAAACTGGAAACCATATATCCTGAGGCTGCATTTATTATAGCTGGGGATTTTAACAAAGCTAATCTGAGAACAAGGCTACCTAAATATTTCCAGCATATCAAATGCGCGACAAGATCTGGTAGCATTCTCGACCATTGCTACTCTAACTTCTGCGATGCATACAAGGCCCTCTCCTTCGGCAAATCTGACCATGACTCCATTTTGTTGCTCCCCGCCTATAGGCAGAAACTAAAACAGGAAACGCCCGTGCTCAGGTCTATCCAACGCTGGTTTGACCAATCGGATTCCATGCTTCAAGATTGCTTCGATCACGTGGACTGGAATATGTTCCGCATAACCTCAGACAACAACATTGACGTATATGCTGACTCAGTGAGTGAGTTTATTAGCAAGTGCATCGGAGATGTTTTACCCACTGTGACTATTAAAACATTCCCTAACCAGAAACCGTGGCTTGATGGCAGGATTCGCGCAAAACTGAAAGTGCGAACCACCACTTTTAGTCATGGCAAGGCGACTGGAAACATGACCGGAATTACGAAACGAGTGTAGTTATTCCCTCCGCAAGGCAACCAAACAAGCAAAGCGTCACTATAGAGACAAAGTAGAGTTGCAATTCAATGGCTCAAACACGAGACGTATGTGGCAGGGTCTACAGACAATCACAGATTACAAAAAGAAAACCAGCCTCGTTGTGAACATTGACACCTTGCTCCCAGACAAATTAAACAACTTCTTTGCTCACTTTGAGGACAATACAGTGCCACGACCGGCCCGCTACCAAAGCCTGTGGGCACTCCTTCTCCGTGGCCAACGTGAGTAAAACATTTAAACATGTTAACCCTCGCAAGGCTGCCGGCCCAGACGGCATCCCTAGCCACATCCTCAGAGCATGCGCAGACCAGCTGGCTGGTGTGTTTACAGACATATTCAATCAATCCCTATCCCAGTCTGTTGTCCCCGCATGCTTCAAGATGGCCACCATTATTCCTATTCCCAAGAAAGCTAAAGTAACTGAACTAAATGACTATCGCCCCGTAGCACTCACTTCTGTCATCATGATGTGCTTTGAGAGACTAGTTAAGGATCATATCACCTCCACCCTACCTGATACCCTAGACCCACTCCAATTTGCTTACCACCTCAATAGGTCCACAGACGATGCAATCGCCATCACAGTGCACACTGACCTATCCCATCTGGACAAGAGGAATACTTATGTAAGAATGCTCTTCATTGACTACAGCTCAGCATTCAACACCATAGAACCCTCCAAATTCATCATTAAGCTCGAGACCCTGGGTCTCGACCCCGCCCTGTGCAACTGGGTCCTGGACTTTCTGATGGGCCGCCCCCAGGTGGTGAAGGTAGGAAACAACATCTCAACTCCACTGATCCTCAACACTGGGGCCCCACAAGAATGCCTTCCCAGCCCTCTCCTGTACTCCCTGTTCACCCATGACTACGTGGCCATGCACGCCTCCAACTCAATCAAGTTTGCAGATAACACTACAGTGGTAGGCTTGATTACCAACAACGTTGAGACGACTTACAGGGAGGAGGTGAGGGCCCTCGGAGTCTGGTGCCAGTAAAATAACCTCTCACTCAACGTCAACAAAACAAAGGAGATAAGCAGAGGGAACACTCCCTCATCCACATCGACAGGACAGTAGTGGAGAAGGTGGAAAGTTTTTAGTTCCTCGGCGTACACATCACGGACAAACTGAAATGGTCCACCCACACAGACAGCGTGGTGAAGAAGGCGCAACAGCCTTTACATTTGTGTGTATAAGGTAGTCGTTGTGATTTTGTTAGATTACTTGTCGGAACTAGAAGCACAAGCATTTCGCGACACTCGGATTAACATCTGCGAACCGTGTGTATGTGACCAATAAAATTTGATTTGATATTTGGTATTAAGACTTACCTTATTCAGTCGTGTAACACACTCTGCAGGTGTGGCTACCTTGCACGCTTTGAATAAATGTATGTGTCTATATGCAAATATGTAACTGCTGAAGACCTTCCCAACTGATGGCCAACAGATTTTTTCATGGGGTTTTCATTCAATAGGGTTTTCAGTACATTTATCATTAAATGAATTAAGGTGTATTGTTTAGTTGTACATTTTGTCGATAGACTGAAATAAAATACAATTTTATTTTTCACATGCACCGAATACAATGTGCTTGCATGACACGGTGGGGTTTCTCTCCGTTTTCCCCCCTTTTTTTCCTTTGTGCTTGTAGATCCATTTTTTGATCAACTCTGTTTACATATGAATCTTAATGTTAATATATTATAACATAAATGAAAATGACATATATATATATATGGATGTTGCCAAAAAAATGATTGGTAAATGTTTAATTAATATGGAAATGACTAAAAGTAACTCCACTACATGTAACTGTTATTCTTATCTGCATTACCGTGAAATGTTTACTTACAAGCCCTTAACCAACAATGCAGTTTTAAGTAAATAGAGTTAATTACTAAATAAACTAAAGTTTTTAAAAAGTTACACAATAAAATAACAATAATGAGGCTAAATACAGGGGTACCGGTAATGTGTCGGGTTACAGGTTCTTAGAATAGTAGAATATAATATTTAGTAGGTTATTTCGAGGGAAGGTGTTCAGAATATTATAGATCAATGAAAGAAAGCTAGCTAAATATATGCATATTACTCTCCTTTTCAGCACCAATTGGTAGATTTAAAAATACTCTGATGTTGTAGATTATTTAGGGTTAGGAAAGTATTTCTGAATCATAAAAAACAGGTTTGTAGAGCCTTTACACACTAAATATATTAATTAATCAAAAATACAGTGGTTTGATTAATCCTGAAAGTTGCCACATTCATTTCTTCAACCCATGGTAATGTTGGAAGATTAGTGTACAAACGTGTAGAATTTAAATAGGAAGAAAAGTGTACAATAGTAGGCTATACCCTCGTCTGTTGCCTGCTCTAACTATGGCACTGTGTGATGACACCGCCAAGTATTGCGCCATGTGTTGGCTTCAAACTGTTACGACTTGGTCAGCGCTCTGCTCCATAACGATTTAATTAGCCTACATTTCAACTGTTACTAATGATACTCAGCAACAACCACACCGCCGTGACCGCGTTTACAGAGGAAGCAAATGAAGGTAAACGAAACAATGTAATTAAATGGAATGATAATGTAGGCTATACCAAATGAAGGGAACTAACAGTAAATTAGCAGTTGAATATGTATGTATGTTTCTGTTATTGGCTAATATTGAACATGATAGAAATAGGAAACCGAGAAACTCGGGGTAGCCTATAATTAAGACATTCGAGAGTGCCCATCCCTGCGAGTTTAAAGGCCGTACAATTTAAATTCTGCCGAGTGGCACAGCATTTCATAAACTTTACTATGGGAAAGTTGATATGTTGATATGCTTCAGTTTTCACATTTCACATTTACTGCCATTTCACGATTAAAAGGTAAAATAGATCTAAAACAAGTGTCATTTATATTTACAATTCCCTTATCCAAACTGATGACTCATTTACCTGGCTCTTATCAATAGCTATTATGAAGTTGTAAATTACAGTGCATAGAGAATGGGGTTATTTCCAGCGAAAAAAATTAGATGCTTTTTCCACTTGGAACCGGTAGGTTCGCAAGACCTTATTCATAGTTTCCTTGCGCGTAAAGGTGGTGGAATTTTTAGGGAATTACGTCAAGGTCAGAATATGGCGTATCTGTAGACACAACTCAGCCACACCTTCATTGATTCGATCACCCCAAACGAATAGCTGGTGAATTGCATGCTATTCTCATGCTTAAATTCAAGGCCAGAATACACGTAGAGAGAAAAGTGCATCAAAGTGAATAAATGAAACGGCAAAACAGATATGTATGGGAATACCATCAAATAAATGGCAACCTTCTGGACTGTCGCCTCATATGAAACATTAGCTCATTAATCCAAAATGCTGGAATATAGAACCAACGTTTTAGCTTCACTGTCCAAATAAATACGCAGGGGAGTGTAGGTATAAAATACCATTCCTTTACTTGTTAGTTACTGTGTTTGCATTTTTCCCCAATAATGTTCACAATTTCATATTTTCTTACTTTCTGTATTGCTCACTAGCAGTCATACTACCACTACCTCCCATATACTCCCTTTCAGTCTTCCAGCATTTCTTTCCAGACCTCATCCCCCCATTCCTCCATTGGCTGCTGATAGTTATCTCTAGCTGTATGTGAAAGCGGCCATCAGGACTGTGACAGCTAGCCGAGTGCACAGCACGTGTCATCTTGGCGTGGAGAGAGACGGAGAGGCAGAGGAAGAGCGTAGGGTAATTTTAGGTATAGAATTAGATAGACAGAGAAAATGACAGGGAAGAGGCAAAATAGAGGATAATAAATAAGGGAGATACAGTGTGTGTGAGATGGAGACGAACAATAACGGCAGAGGAGACGTTGGAAGTAAAATGGAAGATAAGGAGTCGGAAGAGCGGGGTTAAGGCATGGTAAATGAGATGGGACCAGAGGATAGGTGTACAAATGGGAAAGGAACAAACATGAGATGGGCTATTGTATATGCACGGTTGACAGACATTGGATGTTGTCATCGTAGGTACTGTCCAGCCTGCCTGACTCATCCCCAGTCAGCGCTGCTCGTTTTGTACCCACCCTCTCCCACGTGTGCTGAATCACCAGACACCCCCCTCCGCATTCCCCCACAAAAACACCATATGTGGACTATAGGCATGTGCCCAGGGACCAAGCTATTGGCCCACATACAAAACAAAATGTTACCATGCATGTACAGCTCAGGGGGACTTGTCACGTGAGTTGAACTGACCTCCAGGAGCTGTAGCTCCACTATCAGCTTTGCATCAAGGTCACAACCCTGCCTCCAGAAGGTCTTGTAACATATTTTAATTGCAGATAACAGAAAGTATTCACACCACTTGAATTTTTCCACATTTTGTTGTGTTACGAAGTGGGATTCAAATGGATTTAATTGTACATTTTTTGTCAACGATCTACACAAAATACTCTGCAATGTCAAAGTGGAAGAATTATATATACACTACTGGTCAAAAGTTTTAGAACACCTACTCATACAAGGGTTTTTCTCTATTTTGACTATTTTCTACATTGTAGAATAATAGTGAAGACATCAAAATGATGAAATTACACAAATGGAATCATGTAGTAACCAAAAAAGTGTTAAACAAATCAAAATATATTTGATATTTGAGGTTCTTCAAATAGACACCTTTTACCTTGATGACAGCTTTGCACGCTCTTGGCATTCTCTCAACCAGCTTCACCTGGAATGCTTTTCCAACAGTCTTGAAGGAATTCCCATGATTTTCCTTCACTCTGCGGTCCGACTCATCCCAAACCATCTCAATTTGGTTGAGGTCGGGGGATTGTGGATGCCAGGTCATCTGATGCAGCACTCCATCACTCTCTTTCTTGGTAAAATAGCCCTTACACAGACTGGAGGTCTGTTGGGTCATTGTCCTGTTGAAAAACAAATGAAACTCCCACTAAGCCCAAACCAGATGGAATGGCATATCACTGCAGAATGCTGTGGTAGCCATGCTGGTTAAGTGTGCCTTGAAGTCTAAATAAATCACAGACAGTGTCACCAGCAAAGCATCCCTACACCATAACACCTCCTCCTCCATGCTTTATGGTGGGAAATACACATGCAGAGATCATCTGTTCACCCACACCACGTCTCACACAGACACGGCTGTTGGAACCAAAAATCTCAAATTTGGACTCCAGACCAAAGGGCAAATTTCCACTGGTCTAATGTCCGTTGCTTGTGTTTCTTGGTGTCCTTTAGTAGTTGTTTCTTTGCAGCAAATCGACCACGAAGGCCTGATTCATGTAGTCTCCTCTGAACAGTTGATGTTGAGATGTGTCTGTTACTTGAACTCTGTGAAGCATTTATTTTGGGCTGCAATTTCTGAGGTTGGTAACTCTAATGAATTTATCCTCTACAGCAGAGGTAACTCTGGATCTTCCATTCCTGTGGCAGTCCTCATGAGAGACAGTTTCATCATGGCGCTTGATGGTTTTTGCGACTGTACTTGAAGAAACAAAGTTCTTGAACATTTACCTATTGACTGATCTTCATGTCTTAAAGTAATGATGGACTGTCATTTCTCTTTGCTTATTTGAGCTGTTCTTGCCATAATAAGGACATGGTCTTTTACCATACAGGGCTATCTTCTGTATACCACCCCTACCTTGTGTCACGTCCTGACCATAGTAAGTTGTTATTTTCTATGGTAGAGTAGGTCAGGGCGTGACAGGGGGTGTTTGTCTATGTTTTGTATTTCTATGTTCAGTTTCTAGTTTTGTATTTCTATGTTGGTTTTGTTTGGTATGATCTCCAATTAGTGGCAGCTGGTTGTCGTCTCTAATTGGAGGTCATATTTAAGCTGATGTTTGTCCCACCTGTTTTTGTGGGTGATTCATTTTTGAGTAGTATTATTTTCTCTGCGTCACGGTTTGTTTTGTTATTCTAGTTATTTGTGTATCACAACGTTTCACGGAATAAATAAATATGTGGAACTACAACCATGCTGCATTTTGGTCCGATCCTTTTGACAACCGTGACACCTTGTCACAACGCAACTGATTGGCTCAAATGCATTAAGAAGGAAAGAAATTCCACAAATTAACTTTTAACAAGGCACACCTGTTAATTCAAATGCATTCCATGTGACTACCTTATGAAGCTGGTTGAGACAATTCCAACCAATATTCCACAATATTTAACCATAATTCATTTTAAAATTCTTCAAGCTCTGCCAAGTTTGTTCTTAATCATTACTAGACAGCCATATTCAACTCTTGCCATAGATTTTCTAAAAGTCAAAAATGTATCTAGGCCACTCAGGAACATTAAATGTCGTCTTGGTAAGCAACTCCAGTGTATATTTGGCCTTGTGTTTTAGGTTATTGTACTGTTGAAAGGTTAATTTGTCTCCTTGTGTCTGAACCAAGTTTCCTCTAGGATTTTGCCTGTGCTTAGCTCTGTTTCGTTTCTTTTTATAAAAAAACCTCCCTAGACCTTACCAATGACAAGCATATCCATAACATGATGCAGCCACCAACATGCTTGAAAATATGAAGGTTGTACTCAGTGATGTGTTGTTGGATTTGCCCCAAACATAATGCTTTGTATTCAGGAAAAAATGTTATTTGCTTTGCCACATTTTTTTGCAGTATTACTTTAGTGCCTTATTGCAAACATGGTGCATGTTTTGGAATATTTGTATTCTGTATAGGCTTCCTTCTTTTCACTCTGTCATTTATGTTAGTATTATGGAGTAACTACATTGTTGTTGATCCATCCTCAGTTATCTTCTTTCACAGCCATTAAACTGCAACTGTTTTAAAGTCACCATTGGCCTCATTGTGAAATCCCTAAGCGGTTTCCTTCCTCTCCAGCAACTGAGTTAGAAAGGGCGCCTGTATCTTTGTAGAGACTGTTGTATATTGATACACCATCCAAAGTGTAATTAATAACTGCAGCATGCTCAAAGGGACATTCAATGTCTGCTTTTTTGTTGTTGTTGACCCATCTACCAATAGGTGCCCTTTTTTGCAAACCATTGAAAAACCTCGCTGGTCTTTGTGGTTGAATCTGTGCTTGACATTCACTGCTCGACTGAGGGATCTTACAGATAATTTTATGTGTGGGGTACAGATATGAGGTAGTCATTTAAAAATCATGTTCAACACTATTATTACACACAGAGTCCATGCAATTTATTATGTGACTTTTTAAGTACATTTTTACTCCTGAACTTATTTAGGCTTGCCATAACAAAAGGGTTATTGACTACTTATTGACTCAACACATTTCAGCTTTTCATTTTTTATTAATTAGTTAACATTTCTAAAAACCTATTTCCAAATTATGGGGTATTGTGTGTAAATCCGTGACACAAAATCTAAATGAATCTAAATTAACATAATAACCCTTTTTGGTTCCAGGTAGAACCCCTTTTCTGTTCTATGAAGAACCCTTTCCACAGAGGGTTCTACCTGGAACTAAAAAGGCTTGTACCTGGAACCAAAAAGGGTTCTTCTCTTCTAAGATTGTTCTGTTACACTGCACTGGCATTTGCTTTGTGATATAGGTACAGTATAGTGTCAGTACTTTCAGATAAACCTTATAGAGGGTGAGGTGATGTTGTGTTGGATGGATGCCCAGCAGTCTTGGCAGTCAAGAGGTGCCCTCCTTATATCTCCTGGTCCAGTCGGAGAGATGGCGTCTCTCCTCACGTCTCTGTCTCCCAACCACAGTGGTTGAGTTATGTGCATGGCCAGTGTCCCAGACTTGTCATGAGTCACCTCTCTCAGGCCCAGGGGCACTCACAGGCCAGAGGCTGGCTCATACTCCACGTGCCCCCCCCCCCCCCCCCCCCCCCTCCCCCCCCAGTTGTTATTACCATGCTATCAGGTTGTGTTGCTGCAGACCCTACAGCGGTTTCTGTGACTTGTGTCGATCAGGTGTTCTGAGCTGATATGAACTGTCTCTGCATCTCCGTGGTTACCGGGGGAATGACAGACGAGGTGGCTCAGGTACAAAGAGAGCTGCTGAGATAAGCCACACCCTGGCTTGTTCTCCTCATTCAATTTCTGAGTTGGTCCAAGAGCTGTGTGAGGTGTGAAGTGTAGGAGGGTATAAATAAGAGTGTGAAATGGGTCACCCCTCCTTTGTGCTCTTTCTCTCCTTTCTCTCCTGTTTCTACCACCTCTGCTCATCACCTGCTGCATCTCTCCCTCTCCTCCCCACCCACTTCCTCTTATTCCCCTCGATGCTCTGCTCTCATTAAACACCTCCACCCTTCTCTCTCTCACTGTCTCTCTTCCCTCTCTCTCTCTCTCTCTCTCTCTTAATTACCTGTTTCAGATGCTCTCAGTCGCCCACGAGAGGGCAGACAGCCAAACACTCAGGGCTGGCATTATGCTGCCAGAGCAGCCTAGGAATGGGGGGAATGTGAACTGCTCAATCACATGAACAGCTGAGTCAATGAGAGCACATGATAAACCTCCCCACCCTCACCAGACATTTGGAACTTTTGTCTCCATTGCTTCTTTAACATCTAGTCTGTCTATACTGCGTGGCACACTGATGGAATATGGTGAACATGGCTTTCCCCTGCTATTGTTTTTCAGTGAGCTTCTGGGAGATGGATCCAGACAACCAGAACCAAAGCCAGCCCCACCCTGAGAACCCATCTGGACTATCAGAGGTTTTAACCCCCACTCCAGCAGCACCTCCAGGCACAGAAACGCCAACCTCTGAACCCTGCGCCAATGCTCCTGCTCCTCAACCATCAGTCCCAGCCCGGCCTCGACGGCCTCAGAGGACCCCCAGAGTAGAGGGCTCTGTAGACGTCTGTGAGCCCAAACCTGACCCCACAGAGGCTAACCAGGACAGATCCACTCCTGATGCTCCAGCTGGGGCCAGCCGTCATAAGCCCCTGCGGCCTGGAGCAGCCAAGCCCCCTGGGGGGCCTGGAGAGCCAGTGGGGTACACTGAAACCACTCCGAAGGCTGGCCCTAAAGTCCCAGGCCACCCCCCAGGGGCCCGGAACCCCATCTCAATGAGGGCAGCCTCAGTGCCCCAGCCACCGTCCTCCAGGCCTATACCTCCCCACCTCAACCCTCATGCCCAGAGGGCCTTCTCTGTGTCGGGCACCGCGGACACACAGGCCCAGGTGGTAGAAGACTTCAGGTGAGCTCCAGGCTCTGTGTGTTATCTGTCCAATCCAGCTTTCACTACCGCACAATTGTTTTTTTTAAACATGAACAGAAAACGCTTTTTTAAGAGCAGGCTTCAGACCTTCAGTGTTGTGGGGGCACAGTCATTTGTCAATACATAGCCCTAAGCACCATAGTAAAGGCTGCAGTGGCATGTATCCAACTAAACTTTTACTGGGGTGTAGTTTCCCATTAACAAAGTGAAAGGGGCAGGAAACTGATTGACAACTGTACATACCACCAGAGTACAGCCAGAGGGGAATAAGTTCCTGGTTTAGGGACTACTTCTTAAGGTCTCTTCCTCCTCTCTTAACTCAAGCTCAACTCAAGTCAGTGGTTGTTTCTCAATATGCGTTCTACCGTGCTCCACACTCTCATGCTCCAAGTGTATTCTCCAAGGACGTTCTCTTGAGTACACTCTTGTGAGGATGAGAGTGTGGAGAACGCATTAAACATTACATTTGAGAAGCACTCGCACTTCCCCTACTGTATTAGCTAACGCTGCATCTCCCCATTCACTGAACCTTTTTCCAGCCAGGACAATGAAAACAAAAAAGACAAAACAAGATATACACAAAGCAAATGTTTTACTTCATAATTATCAGCTAGATATATGTGAATCGTTGTAATCTAGCTAGCCAGTTTATACTAATATTATGCAAGGTACAGTAGATGTCAATTCTTCGTGGGTAGCTAGCTAACAATTATTTGTGGCTAGCTAGCTATGGATTTACCCATTCACTGAACCTTCCTTCTAGTCAGGACAATGGATATAGAGACAAAAAAAGATATACACAAAGCAAACGTTTTACTTCATAACTATCAGCTAGCTAGCTATATGTGAATCATAATAATGAAGCTAACCAGATAGTATAACAGGCAAAAATGACCTAAAACCAATGTTATCCAAGGTAGATGATAATTCTTTGTGGCTATCTGGCTAGCTAACAGTAGTAACTATTGACTTACTATGGGCTTGCGACCTACGCACACTACAATGGGTATTGTAGGCATGTAACCTTGACAAAATTAACACACCATGTAATTATTAATGTATCAAGATAAAATAGTGTAGTCAGGTAACATACAGTGCATTCGGAAAGTATTCAGACCCCTTCCCTTTTTCCACATTTTGTTACATTACAGTCTTATTCTAAAATGGATTAAACTAATTTATTTCCTCATCAATCTCCAAACAATACCCCATCAGGACAAAGTGAGAACAGGTAATTAAAAAAAATAAAAAAATAAAACAGAAATACCTTATTTACATAAGTATTCAGACCCTTTGCCAATATACTTGAAATTGAGCTCAGGTGCATTCTGTTTCCATTGATCATCCTAGAGATGTTTCTACAACTTGTTTGGAGTCCACCTGTGGTAAATTCAATTGATTGGACATGATTTGGAAAGGCACACACCTGTCTATATAAGGTCCCACAGTTGACAGTGCATGTCAGAGGTCGAAGGAATTGTCCATAGCACTCCGAGACGGGATTGTGTCGAGGAACAGATCTGGGGAAGGGTACCAAAAAATGTCTACAGCATTGAAGGTCCCCAAGAACACAGTGGCCTTCATCCTTCTTAAAGTTTGGAACCACCAAGACTCTTCCTAGAGCTAGCCACCTGGCCAAACTGAGAAATCGGGGGAGAAGGGCCTTAGTCGGGGGAGGTGACCAAGAACACGATGGTCACTCTGACAGAGCTCCAGATTTCTTCTGTGGAGATGGGAGAATCTTCCAGAAGGACAACCATCTCTGCAGCATTCCACCAATCAGGCCTTTATGGTAGAGTGGTCAGAAGAACAGAAGAAAAAAAAAAATGTATGAAATGTATGCATTCACTACTGTAAGTCGCTCTGGATAAGAGCGTCTGCTAAATGACTAAAATGTAAATGTAAAATGTCAGACGGAAGCCACTCCTCAGTACAAGGCACATGAAAGCCCGCTTGGAGTTTGCCAAAAGGCACCTAAAGAACTCTCAGACTATGAGAAACAAGATTCTCTGGTCTGATGAAACCAAGATTGAAGTCTTTGGCCTGAATGCCAAGCGTCACGTCTGGAGGAAACCTGGCACCATCCCTACTGTGAAGCATGATTGTGGCAGCCTCCTGCTGTGGGGATGTTTTTCAGCTGCAGAGACTGACAAACTAGTCAGGATCGAGGGAAAGATGAACGGAGCAAAGTACAGAGAGATCATTGATGAAAACCTGCTCCAGAGCGCTCAGGACCTCAGACTGGGGTAAAGGTTCACCTTCCAACAGGACAACGACCCTAAGCAAACAGCCAAGACATCGCAGGAGTGGCTTTGGGACAAGTCTCTGAATGTCCATGAGTGGCCCAGCCAGTGCCCGGACTTGAACCCGATCAAACATCTCTGGAGAGACCTGAAAATATTTCTGCAGCAATGCTCCCCATCCAACCTGACAAAGCTTGAGAGGATCTGCAGAGAAGAACGGGAGAAACTCCTCAAATACAGCTATGCCAAGCTTGTAGCGTTATACCCAAGAAGACTCGAGGCTGTAAACACTGCCAAAGGTGCTTCAACAAAGTACTGAGTAAAGGGTCTGAATGCTTATGTAAATGTCATATTTAATTTTAGTTTTTTTGAAAACAATTCTAAAAACCAGTTTTTTGATTCATCATTATGGGGTATTGTGTGTAGATTGATGAGGGGAAAAAACGATTAAATTAATTTAAGAAAAAGGCTGTGATGTACCAACATGTGGGAAAAGTCAAGGGGTTGAATCATTTCCGAATGCACGGTGTGAGATGTGGATAGGCAGTCGGAGTGTATTTTCTCTCGCTTTAGCTAAAATAATGATCTGTTGTTTCAAGAAAATGTGCTTACTTTTAACGTGGTTGCGTCATTTGTTTTTGCATACTTTCCGTTGAAGCTTGCATGCTTCAAGATATGTACAAACGGAGTACTCATTCGAGAAGTGCCCTCCGTGGTCCGTTTCGCATTCATTGATTTGGACTCATTCTCCGGCCCTACCATGCTCCAATTTGTGTGCTGGGAGCACAGTAGTATGCATGTTGAGAAACACCGTCTTTGCCACTGAAACTATGAAATCGAGAGGCAATAACATTCAGCAGTCCCACTCTGTGTTGCTTTTGTGTTATTTTCTACTCACAGCACAGACCCAGTGTCCCGAGGCTTTGTCAGAGCTCTCTGCTAACCTCTCTCATTTATGATGCTAATTAAGCTAATTGAGAGAGTGGATAATCAGAAAATCAATAGAATTATATCAGAGAAAGACTTTGTATGTGTACTGTATGTTAAATGTATGCGGATGTGCCCACCCAAGTCCTGAAATATGAATTAAATGTTCTGCATTTCATTAAGAATCTGTTGCCTAATTATTTGGTTACGGATTGAACCAAGCTTCTATTGATTGTGAGTTTCTGTGTTCCTGCTCTATGATAGAGTGCACATAATCACATGGAATGTGGGCGGTGCCATGCCGCCAGATGACATCACTGCCCTGCTGGGATTGCACGTTGGGGATGGAAACACAGACATGTATATCATTGGGTGAGCTTTTCCCAGGTGGCAGTCAGCCAACCATCTCCCCATCGCCAACTATTCCAGAAGACCTCTTGTCCCTTATTTCCATCCCCCTTCGATATACAGTCCCCTAGGTTATGAGTGGTTGGGTTTACTCTTAAACAACATTGATCCATCTATCTAGCTCCCTTTAGTTGTGTTTCTGTTTCCCCCTACATATTTATTCTTGTTGCAGTCCTTTCCCTCTCTCTCTCTCCCTCCTCACCTATCTTTATCTCTCTCCCTATGGCCTCCATATAACGACTGTGTGTGTAACTGCTGCTCTCTCAGGCTACAGGAAGTCAACTCCATGATCAACAAAAGGCTGAAAGACGTTCTCTTCACAGACCAATGGAGTGATGCCTGCATGGAGAGACTCAGCCCCTTCGGATACATACTGGTCAGTAAAGGGTTGACACAGAGACAAGCACACTAACACATACACCACATGGTTGTGGTAAACACACAGAAGATAATTAACTACAGAACAAACAAATGGAGCTCATGTTATAAACATTTGTGGAAACTGTTTTGAAATGCAAGTGCAGTGTGAGCCAGTTTCGGCACTCTCTGTGCTCATATCTCTCCCAATGCATGCGAGATAATATGCTAGGGCATAATGTAGCGTGAGGTGCTGACTACAATCAAGCGTGCAGTGTTGGTTTATCTGTTATCTTCCTCTGTCTGCCAGGCTCTCATACAACACACACACTCTCTCTCTGTCTCTCTCTGTCACTCTCTCACTCACTCACAGCTCTGTGGCTTATCTTGAGCCCCTCACCCAATGGCATGTTGCAGCACTCTTGGTTAGGGAAAATTTCTCATCCGTTTCAAATGTGCTTATTTATGCTCCATCCATTCAAATGTGCTTTTGTGTGTGTGTGTGTGTGTGTGCGTGTGTGTGTGTGGATTTGAGAGACAGAGAGACAAAGTAATGGAGAGGAGGGGTCCTGGCCACAGCTGGTGCAGTGTGGTTGGTTGGTGTTTGTTGACCTGTCAGTGTCTAACACATTGTTTGGGCCTGTTGGAGCTGTAGGGAGAGCGGATGAACATGCTGCAGAGAAACAGCAGAGAGCTAGACAAGAGAACGTCTCCCAGGGTGCTGGTTTATTTCTGGACTTTAATGCTCCCTCCATGTTGATGGCTCTGTGACAGTGAGACTGATGCTGTCCCCTGGCCATCTCATACCCTGCTTGACTCCAAAATGCTCATAAGAACATTTTATGTGCATTTGTGTTCACATGCATGCATGGGTAGGCTTATTTGTTAGAATTGAATGTCTGAGTGGTTGCTAGTGACTGTAGTCTACCTCAGAACTTGAACCATGACAGTATTACGGTAATAAATCAAATCAAATGTATTTATAAAGCCCTTCGTACATCAGCTGATATCTCAAAGTGCTGTACAGAAACCCAGCCTAAAACCCCAAACAGCAAGCAATGCATGTGAAAGAAGCACGGTGGCTAGGAAAAACTCCCTAGGAAAAACTCCCTAGAAAGGCCAAAACCTAGGAAGAAACCTAGAGAGGAACCAGGCTATGAGGGGTGGCCAGTCCTCTTCTGGCTGTGCCGGGTGGATATTATAACAGAACATGGTCAAGATGTTAAAATGTTCATAAATGACCAGCATGGTCAAATAATAATAATCATAGTAGTTGTCGAGGGTGCAACAAGCACGTCCGGTGAACAGGTCAGGGTTCCATAGCCGCAGGCAGAACAGTTGAAACTGGAGCAGCAGCACGGCCAGGTGGACTGGGGAGAGCAAGGAGTCATCATGCCAGGTAGTCCTGAGGCATGGTCCTAGGGCTCAGGTCCTCCGAGAGAAAGAAAGAAAGAGAGAAAGAGAGAATTAGAGAGAGCATATTTAAATTCACACAGGACACCGGATAAGACAAGAGAAATACTCCAGATGTAACAGACTGACCCTAGCCCCCCGACACATAAACTACTGCAGCATCAATAGTCTGTCTAGTCAGGGCATGTTGCACAGACATGAGGTTTCCAATAATGTCCTATAACCCAACACCCCCTCTTTCCTCAGTCAGTAATATCCCACCTCTCTCTCCTCTTTCCTCTCTCCTCTGCTCTCACAGCCCACTGTCAGACCTGGCAGTCAATTAGACCAATCAGAAGAGAGCTTGCCAAACCATCCACCCTAGAGACAAAATGCTTACTTACAAGGCCTTAACCTTAAGAAAAATAAGAGTTAAGTTTATTTAGTAAATATTTTTCTTAAGTCCAAAATAAAAGAGCAACCACCTCTGCAGCACTCCACCAATCACGTCTTTATGGTAGAGTGGCCAAACAGAAGCCATCCTCAGTAAAAGACACATGACAGCCTGCTTGGAATTTGCCAAAAGACACCTAAAGACTCTCAGACCATGAGAAACAAGATTCTCAAAGACTTGGCATTCAAGTCTTTGGCCTGAATGCCAAGCGTCATGTCTGGAGGGACCTGGTACCATCCTTACGGTGAAGGATGGTGGTGGCAGCATCATGCTGTGGAGATGATTTTCAGCGGCAGGGACTGGGAGACTAGTCAGGATCAAGGGAAAGATGAATGGAGAAAAGTATAGAGAGATCCTTGATGAAAACCTGCTCCAGTCAGGACCTCAGACTGGGGCGAAGGTTTACCTTCCAACAGGACAACGACCCTAAGCACATAGCCAAGACAACGCAGGAGTGGCTTCGGGAGTCTCTAAATGTCCTTTGAGTGGCCCAGCCAGATCCCAGACTTGAACCGATCGATCATCTCTGGAGAGACCTGAAAATATCTGTGCAGCGATGTTCCCATCCAACCTGACAGAACTTGAGAGCATCTGCAGAGAAAAATGGGAGAAACTCCCCAAGTACAGGTGTGCCAAGCTTGTCGAGTCATACCCAAGGAGGCTCGAGGATGTAGTCACTGTCAAAGGTGCTTCAACAAAGTACTGAGTAAAGGGTTCGAATACTTATGTAAATTTGATGTTTCAGTTTTTTATTTTAAAAAAACTAAAAAATGGCTTTGTTATTGTGGGGTATTGTGTATAGATTGATGAGGGGAAAAAATGTTTAATACATTTTTGAATAAGGCTGTGACGTAAAAAACTAAATATGAAAATGTGGAAAAGGTCTAGGGGTCTGAATACTTTCCGAATGCACCGAATGCACGGCTCTGGGGGCTGAGGTCCTTGATGATCTTTTTGGCCTTCCTGTGACACTGGGTGGTGTAGATGAGGCAGTGTGCCCCCGAAGATGTGTTGGGCTGACCCCACCCCCCTCTGGAGAGCCTGCAGTTGTGGATGGTGCAATTGCCGTGCTAGGTGGTGATACAGCCCAACAGGATGTTCTCAATGCTGCATCTGTAGAAGTTTGTGAGGTTCTTAGGGACCAAGACAAATTTCTAAATCCTCCTGAGGTTGAAGAGGGGCTGTTGCGCCTTCTTCACCACACTGTCTGTGTGAACGGACCATTGAGTGATGTGCACACCGAGGAACTTTAAGCTTTGGACCCTCTCCACTGCGACCCCTTCGATGTGGATGGGGGCGTGCTCTCTCTGCTGTCTCCTGTAGTCCACGATCAGCTCCTTTGTTTTGTTGATGTTGAGGGAGAGATTATTTTCCACCAAGGCACTCAGCTCCTCCTTGTAGGCTGTATCATCGATGTTGGTAGTCAGGCCCACCACTGTTGTGTCATCAGCAAACTTGATGATTGAGTTGGAGACACGCATGGCTACGTAGTCATGGGTGAACAGAGAGTACAGGAGGCGGCTGAGCACGCACCCCTCTGGGGCCCACGTGTTGAGGATCAGCGTGGCGGAGGTGTTGTTGCCTACCTTTACCACCTGGGGTCGGCCCATCGGGAAGTCCAGGACCCAGCTGCACGGGGAGGGGTTCAGACCCAGGGCCCTGAGCTTTTTAGTGATGAGCTTGGAGGACACTATGTTGTTGAAGGCTGAGCTGTAGTCGATGAAAGGCATTCTTACATAGGTATTCCTCTTGTCCAGGTGGGATAGGAAGGTGTGCACTGAGATGGCGATTGCATCGTCCATGGATCTGTTAACCTCTATGGGCTAGGTGGGACGCAAGTGTCCCACCCGTGGTGCACTCCATCAACAGCAGGTGCATTTCAAGAGCGGCAAATTTGAATCCAAATAAATGTCAAAATTCAAATTTTTCAAACATACAACTATTTTACACCCTTTGAAAGATAAACATCTCCTTAATCTAACCACGTTTTACGATTTCAAAAAGGTTTTACGGCGAAAGCATAAATTTAGAGTATGTTAGGACAGTACATTTACAAGAGTTGTGTGTAATGTTTTGTCAATTCAAAGACAGGGTCACCAAAACCATAAAACCAGCTAAAATGATGCACTAACCTTTTACAATCTCCATCAGATGACACTCCTAGGACATTATGTTAGACAATGCATGCATTTTTAGTTCTATCAAGTTCATATTTATATCCAAAAACAGCGTTTTACTATGGCATTGATGTTGAGGAAATCGTTTCCCTCCAATAACCGGCAGTCAAGTCAGTACCACAAATTAAATAATTAAAATTAGAAAACATTGGTAAAATATTATATTGTCATTTAAAGAATTATAGATTTACATCTCTTGAACGCAATCAACTTGCCAGATTTAAAAATAACCTTACTGGGAAATCACACTTTGCAATAATCTGAGCACTGCGCCCAGAAAAATACGCGTTGCGATACAGACTAGACGTCATGTTGGGGAGATCTAAAATCGAAAATACTATGTAAATAATCCATTACCTTTGATTCTCTTCATCAGATGTCACTTCCAGATATCACAGGTCCATAACGAATGTAGTTTTGTTCAAAAAAGCTCATCATTTATGTCCAAAAATCTCCGTCTTGTTAGCACATGACCTAAGCCAGCCGGACTTCTCGTCATGAACGAGGGGAAAAAATATATTTACGTTCGTTCAAACATGTCAAACGTTGTATAGCATAAATCATTAGGGCCTTTTTTAACCAGAACATGAATAATATTCAAGGTGGACGAATGCATTCTCTTTTATACCGTATTGGAACGAGGGTACCCAACATGAACTCGCGCGCCAGGTGTCTAATGGGCCATCATCGTTCCATGGCTCTTGTTCGGTCAGATCTCCCTCCAGAAGACTCAAAACACTTTGTAAAGGCTGGTGACATCTAGTGGAAGCAATAGGAAGTGCCAAAATATTCCTCAGCCCCTGTGTTTTTCAATGGCATAGGTTTAAAGGTAATACAACACATCAGGTATCCACTTCCTGTCAGAAAATGTCTCAGGGTTTTGCCTGCCAAATGAGTTCTGTTATACTCACAGACACCATTCAAACAGTTTTAGAAACTTTAGAGTGTTTTCTATCCATATATAATAAGTATATGCATATTCTAGTTACTGGGTAGGATTAGTAACCAGATTAAATCGGGTACATTTTTTTTATCCAGCCGTGCAAATACTGCCCCCTAGCCCTAACAGGTTAATAGATAGTGAATAAATCACTTTATTACCTAGAGTCTAGACCAATGAAATACAAGTGCAGGCTGGAGTGCTCAATGTGATCATTGTGAGTACATACCTACTGTGTACTGCTGTATGCTGTAACATGTATTCCACAGTGCAGTATTGTAAAATCAGGCACCATGTTTTTCCCTCACATGGGTTTACTGTTTAGACAGAGGTTAGACCGCTGGCTATGGCCTCCTTTATGTTCACTGCTTCATGCAAAACAGAGGAAGAGCTGGGCCACTGGATCCTGCAGGGCACAATGCAAATGTGAGGAGAGAGAGCGGAGGAAAGAGAGAGACATCACTGGTACACAAAGACATACAGTTAGCAGGCTTCAGACAGACAGCACGGAGAGGTTGCTTATATACACTAAGTGGCCAGTTTATTAGGTACAACCATCTAGTTCCCGGGTCGGACCTCCCTTTGGCTCTAGAACTGCCTGAATTTTTCGGGCATGGATTCTACAAGGTGCGGCGTTCAAACGTTGCTCAATTGCTATCAAGAGACCTAACATGTACTAGGAAAAAACACTCCCCACACCATTACACCACCGCCACCAGCCTGTACCGTTGACACCAGGCAGGATGGAGTCATGGACTCATGCTGCTTACGTCAAATTCTGAATCTGACATCATCAACAGGAACCGTGATTCGTCGGACTAGGCAATATTTTTCCACTCCTCAATTTTCCAGTGTTGGTGATCACGTGCCCACTGGAGCGGCTTCTTCCTGTTTTTAGCTGATAGGAGTGGAACCCAGCTGCAATAGCCCATCCATGACAAGGATCGACGAGTTGTTTGTTCCTAGTTGCCGTGTTGCTCACCACTGTTGTACTGTGCCTTTATTTGCCTGTTTGTGGCCTGCCTGTTAGCTTTCACCATTCTTGCCATTCTCATTCGATCTCTCTCATCAACGAGCGGTTTTCGCCCACAGGATTGCCATTGACTAGATGTTTTTTGTTTGTCGCACCATTGTCTGTAAACCGTAGACACTGTCGAGCGTGAAAAGCCCAGGATGCCAGCCGTTTCTGAGGTGCTGGAACCGGCGCGCCTGGCACCGACGATCATACCATGCTCAACGTCACTTAGGTCACTCGTTTTGCCCATTTTAACGTTCAATCGAACAGTAACTGCCTGGATGCCTGCCTGTCTGCATTATATAGCAAGCTGCCTGCTTTATATAGCAAGCCACGGCCACGTGACTCACTGTCTATAGGAGCGAACCATTTTCGTGAACGGGGTGGTGTACCTAATAAACTGGCAACTGAGTGTAGAATTAGCTATATGAAACAGAGGTGTTCCTTTGCTTACAGATTACAGTAATAATTATCCACTGAATGGTAGCAGGACACAAATTACCACCACCATCACTAATATTTTCTCTCTCTCTGTCTCTGGGTCTCTCTCCCTCTCTGCCCCTCCTCTCTCCCTCTCCTCTCTCCCTCTCTGCCCCTCCTCTCTCCCTCTCTGCCCCTCCTCTCTCCCTCTCTGCCCCTCCTCTCTCAGGTGACGTCCCAGCGGATGCAGGGGGTGTTGCTGCTGGTGTTTGCTAAGTACTACCACCTCCCCTTCCTCCGAGGGGTGCAGACAGAGACCACCCGCACTGGCCTGGGGGGCTACTGGGTGAGACAACTGCCTGTTGAGATCTCATCCAACTGACCAACTGATGGATAACCACAACCAACTGACAGAACGGACCCATCCTACTGACCAAGTGACAGAGAAGCGCACCTAAATGACAGAACTGACCCAACTGATAGAGAACCACAGTCAAACAGCCACACTAATGAAGACTCAACACTCTAGGCTAGATACAGTAAAATGGCATGCCAGCATTACTGAACTGAAGTTCACATTCAGAACTGACCCACCCTTAAAACCTCACACAGCCAGTTAGTCTAAGGACAGCCAGACAGTGCTAATGATGAAAAATGACCTGCCTCCAGGTTTGCTTCTGTTGGCCTCTTTGTTTCCCTTACTGTTCATCAATTAGTAGGAAGGGTTTAGCAGGAAGGGTTTTGGGGGGGGCAGGTTGTACCCAAAGCTTGTATGGATATCTGTGCTCCCTACATACCTCTGATGTCCACAAGGTGGTGCTTTAGTATTTCCAAAGATAATGTTTTTATGGTTCAATGCCTTAAACACTCCCCAGATAATTTATTTAGATATGTAAACATTAGAAAACACGTTTTATTGTATCTACTCTTTAAGAAGTTAAAATAATCAGTTGTATAATAATCAGATGTACCCTTTAAGGCTAATGAAATCCCATGCAGTTGATCAAAGTGTGCAGGCAGGGGGATCTGTCTGCCTGTCTTACTGAGAGATACATAGAGTTCCATGTAGTAATGCACTGTGAAGTCTCTATTGTCTTCCCTGTATGAACTCAGATAAGCATCAGCACATTCTGCAGGTCTCCCTCTGCTGTGTCATCTCTTGTATTTTAGTAGGTCAGAGCTGTAGAGGGAGAACAGCAGGAGGAACCACACCTCCATCCTGCCTTCATTCACACAGATCGCTGCACGTTAAATATTGATCATGTCATTCACTAGTCATAAATGTATCCGCAAACTTCCTGCCCTCAGATATGTTTACGCACCGGGGGTCGTATTTCATAGGCTAGGCTACTATTCAGACTATTTATTCTCTCGGTTTGCAAATGGAATGTTTTATCCCATCATACTAATCCTGACATTCTGCTCCTGTCCCCAATCTTCAACCTTATTCTGTTTCTCTCACTCTACCCCTTCCTTTATTCTCTCTCTCCCTCCTTTCTCCATTCTTGTTCTAGGGTAATAAAGGGGGTGTGAGTGCGCGCATGTCTGTGTTTGGTCACACCATCTGTTTCCTGAACTGCCACCTGCCGGCCCACATGGAGAACTCTGAGCAGCGCATGGAGGACTTTGAGAGCATCCTGCAGCAGCAGCAGTTTGAAGGCCAGGCTGCCACAGGGGTGCTCGACCACGAGTTAGTCACTCTACATATGAAGGCGCACACCCACCCACTTAAGTTTCCATCTAGGCAATTGCACAAATAAACAAACACATAAGAAAGCATGCTCAGAGCGGTCCACCTCCCTTTTATCCAGCAAAGATATAGAGGGTTTAGTTACGGTTACACTAAAATAAGTACCTCATTTTGCCATCGATATACCTAAACAATATATTTTGTGTGATCTAGAGGACATACCTTATCATTAAAAAGGCGTTTTTGCAGTTCCGCTCTGTCCTCAGTCCACTCCATACTATTGTCCTCTACAGTGTGGTGTTCTGGTTTGGAGATCTGAATTTCCGCATTGATGACCTGGAGATTCCGGCAGTGAAAACAGCCATTGATAACAACAAACTCACCATGCTGTGGGAGAAAGACCAGGTGAGATGCCTGTTCAAGATAAAGGCCCATTACAGTCTTTAACCTCTATGGGCTAGGTGGGACGCAAGCGTCCCACCTACTCAACAGCCAGTTGAATCCTGTGGCGCGTTATTCAAATCCTTAGATATGCTATTACTTCAATTTTTCAAAAATATGACTATTTTACACCATTTTAAAGATAAGACTCTCGTTAATCTAACCACACTGTCCGATTTCAAAAAGGCTTTACAATGAAAGCAAAACATTAGATTATGTCAGCAGACTACCCAGCCAGAAATAATCAGACACCCATTTTTCAAGCTAGCATATAATGTCACATAAAACCAAACCACAGCTAAATGTAGCACTAACCTTTGATGATCTTCATCAGATGACAACCCTAGGACATTATGTTATACAATACATGCATGTTTTGTTCAATCAAGTTCATATTTATATCAAAAACCAGCTTTTTACATTAGCATGTGACTAGCATGTGACTAGCATTCCCACCGAACACTGCCGGTGAATTTACTAAATTACTCATGATAAACGTTCACAAAAAGCATAACAATTATTTTAAGAATTATAGATACAGAACTCCTCTATGCACTCGATATGTCCGATTTTAAAATAGCTTTTCGGTGAAAGCACATTTTGCAATATTCTCAGTAGATAGCCCGGCATCACAGGGCTAGCTATTTAGACACCCAGCAGGTTTAGCACTCAAAGTCAGATTTACTATAAGAAAAATGTTCTTACCTTTGTTGTCTTCGTCAGAATGCACTCCCAGGACTTCTACTTCAATAACAAATGTTGGTTTGGTCCAAAATAATCCATCGTTATATCCAAACAGCGGCGTTTTGTTCGTGCGTTCTAGACACTATCCTAAAGGCTAAATAAGGGTGACGAGCATGGCGCAATTCGTGACAAAAGAATTCTAAATATTCCATTACCGTACTTCGAAGCATGTCAACCGCTGTTTAAAATCAATTTTTATGCCATTTTTCTCATAAAAAAGTGATAATATTCCGACCGGGAATCTGCGTTTAGATAAACAGACAAAGGAAAAGAAACCATTCGGTCGAAGCGGGCACGCGCCTAAGCCCATAGTACTCTGAGTGGCCACTTGCCAAAAGCGATAAAGTGTTTCAGCCAGAGCCTGCCTCGATATCGTTCAACGTTTTCCCGGGCTCTGAGACCCTATGGAAGACGTAGGAAGTGTCACGTTATTGCACAGATCCTGAGTCTTCAATAAAAAGAGCCAAGATGAAACACTACTTCTCAGACAGGCCACTTCCTGCTTGAAATCGTCTCAGGTTTTGGCCTGCCATAGGAGTTCTGTTATACTCACAGACACCATTCAAACAGTTTTAGAAACTTTAGGGTGTTTTCTATCCAAAGCCAATAATGATATGCATATTCTAGATACTGGGCAGGTGTAGTAACCAGATTAAATCGGGTACGTTTTTTATCCAGCCGTGCAAATACTGCCCCCTATCCCCAACAGGTTAACGGAGCTTGTAATGCATAGACGATGCCACTAGAGGGCATACAGAGACCAAAATAACAGAGACACTTCATTTAACATTATTAATTGTTATCCCCCATTCTACAGCTGAACATGGCCAAAGACAGCGAGACGGTGCTGGTGGGCTTTCTGGAGGGACCTCTCAAATTCCCCCCCACTTACAAGTTTGATGTGGGGACAGATACATATGATACAAGGTTTGTGGTGACATGGGGGGGTCCACCTTGCAGCTCTTTGACTGACAAATTTTATGAGATGAGTGTTCTGATCGTCACAGTTCTTACCCTCCCTGCTCTCTCTATCTTTCTCTCTCTCAGTGGGAAGAAGCGTAAGCCTGCGTGGACAGACAGGATCCTGTGGCGTCTGAGGGCCACAGCTCCCTTTGGGCAGGCCCCTAATGCTGGGAAGAGAGGCTCAGTGTCAGGACTGAGCAGCGGGACCAAGGTCACCCAGCACTTCTACCGCAGTCACATGGAGTACATGGTCAGCGACCACAAGCCTGTCTCTTCCATCTTCACCCTCCAGGTGAGACACAGCCCCTCTCCCTCTCTTTCCCCCACACGTCCTACTTGTCACCTGAGCTGTGACATGCACATAACTGTGTCCGAAACCTGTAATAAACTGGGATAGCCATGGTAGTAACAGATACAGACAGCATGTTGATGCTGTATTATTGCAGAGAGATGTTGATGTTGTGTTCTATTGATTGTATACCATGATGATATTGATGTCCAGAATGCTGTGTGTAGTTCCCCTATAAGGTGGACATGCCACTGGTGACAATCATGGTGGAGGATGAGTGGAACAGCATCGCAGACGCCACGTGCACATTCAAAGCTGCACCTAATTTCGCACGCAGCTCCTGGGACTGGATTGGGCTGTACAAGGTACTCACTCTTCCTCTTAACCTTCTAGTGCTGATTTCAATGTTTAACGAAGTTTGAAGTAGCCCAGATAATGTTTATTGATAAAGTAATAATTAGCTAAGACATTAAGTTTTTTGAAATCAGGAATTGGTGTTGCCTTTGCCTCCCCAGGTGGGATTCAAACACCATAAGGACTATGTAGGCTATGTGTGGGCCAAGCAGGAGGAGGCAGATTACCATAGAGTAGAACACGAGGTAAGGGCGACTTTTAATATATAATATGTGTATAATATATATAATATAATACAGTTGAAGTCTGAAGTTTACATACACTTAGGTTGGGGTCATTAAAACTTGGTTTTTCTACCACTTTCTACCACACATTTCTTGTCAACAAACTATAGTTTTGGCAAGTTGGTTAGGACACTTTGTGCATGACACAAGTAATTTTTCCAAATAGTTGTTTACAGACAGATTATTTCACTTAGAATTCAATGTATTACAATTCCAGTGGGTCAGAAGTTTACATACACTAAGTTGACTGTGCCTTTAAACAGCTTGGAAAATTCCAGAAGATTATATCATGGCTTTAGAAGCTTCTGATAGGCTAATTGTTGTATAGCACACTGTATTACTTTTACAACTAATATAAGGACAGGACATGACACGGGAGTAGAAATGAACGTGGGCATTGTTTAATGCGTTTCACAGGAAGAACATTCCAAGCATTTCAACGTAGGTAAGCAAGGGGGGTTACAGGTGCCCTAAAGGGACAAACTAGAATATCAATACACAACATATTCCTCCCCTTTTACCTTTGATGCCTCATAAAGAAAAAGTAAATATTCACTGTTTTGCCTATTGTTTTCTTTTTAATATAAGTTCTCTTAATGTAAATAACTGAACTTTTCAGAATAAACTTTTCTAAACTACGGATAGAGGGTAGACTGCCTCAGTCCCCAGACTTAACCCTGGGGTGTATTCTGCCCCAATGTCGGAGGTTAGTCTGAACTAAATAGTCAACCTGTCAGGGGGTCGTCTTTCTCTTGCAGGGTAATGACGACGTACAGGTGAGTCTACAGTCACATTATCTCTGAGTCTGAGTGGTGATGGTGTATGCCCAGACTGGGGTGCAACAGTACCCTGAGTAGGAACTCTGGCTGGTTCAGGTGAGTCTGGAACACTTTCCACATTTGTAGGTTGCTGCAGTTAATGTTCAGGTGATAGCTCGTAGTCATGGTAGGTCTCCAGTAGCTGATCTTGGTTGGTCACTTGACAGGAGTCATCTCTGAGGTTGGTTCCTGGCAACAGTTGATCCACGTGTCTCCTCTAGATGATGTTTTCCGGTGTGTGAACTGTGTAGGACACAGGCCCTGTTTGTGCAACCACTGTGGCTGGTATCCACTTTGGACCTTTGCAGTAGTTCCGAGCAAGAACTCTCTCTCCAGCTATGAAGCTTCTGTCTATTGCTTTGCTCCGTCTCTCCACCTGTGCTCTCGTGTCTGTACAACCTGTCTCGTCTTTGGAGGTCTCAGGAGGTCGAGTCGCGTGCGAAG
Source organism: Salmo salar (assembly GCF_965601325.2). Lineage (NCBI taxonomy): Eukaryota > Metazoa > Chordata > Actinopteri > Salmoniformes > Salmonidae > Salmo > Salmo salar. Next base: position 19,125,077 of record NC_138314.1, on the reverse strand, counting down.
CTGTCTTTTCATCATGGCTGCCACTTTGGTTGTAGCGTGGGGAGTGTTTCTGTAGGAAGGTGTTTAGACGCCTATTGAGGGAGCCGTTCCCTTGTTCCCTTGTGATGATTTTAAAGCTTGCTTCATTGTTTGGACAAACCTTTCAGCGAGGCCGCTCGTTGCAGGGTGATACGGTGCTGACTTGATGTGCTGAATTCCATTTTCCTCCATGAATGACCGGAACTCTTCAGACACCAGTTGGGGGCCATTATCACTAACGAGTTGCGTTGGCAAGCCGAAGCGACTGAAGATTGACCGTAGCTCTTCGATGGTTCTCTCCGTTGAGGTGCTCTTCATCACTGTGACCTCAGGCCATTTGCTGTGTGCGTCAACTACGACTAAGAACATACAATCCTCCAGTGGGCCTGCATAGTTTATGTGGACTCGCTGCCAAGGCTCCTCCACCTCCTCTGGGTGTAGTGGCGCTAGCTGAGGCATGTTCCTCATCTTTTGAGATGCAGAACATGACTTGACCTTGTCTTCGATAGCTGCGCCCAGACCTGGCCACCAAAAGTAGCTGCGTGCAATCTCCTTCATTCGCACCATGCCACGGTGCCCTGAATGGAGTTCTTCAAGCACCTGCCTTCTCAGTGGCGGCGGTATGATGACTCGAAAACCCCATAGCAAGCATCCAAACTGAGCTCGTTTCTCCTCACGAGGTAAGGTTATAGGCTGTCCGACATCTCTCCTTCTTTTCCACGAGTGGCAGTGTCCACGACCTCAGACATCACTGGATCAGTGTGGGTGAACTTTTTCACTTGGACAGATGTAACTGGGGCGTTCGTCACTTCCTTGAAGTAGAAGATTTCAACCTGGGAGTGCTCAGTGTGTGTGACAGGTAAGGGAAGCCTTGAGAGGCCATCTGCATTGCAGTGCTGCTCAGACCTTCTGTACTGATATCGTACTGGTGAGCAGATAACAATAACGCCCATCGCTGCATGCGGCTGGCTGCAAGCGACGGAATTCCGGTGTGGGGACCAAAGATGGAGGTGAGGGGTCTATGGTCCGTCAGCAGTGGGAATCGTCAGCCAAACAGAAACTGATGAAATGTCTTAACTCCAAACACAATGGCGAGTGCTTCATGCTCTATCTGTGCATAATTGCTCTTGGCTTTACTTAAGGTCCGTGATGCGAAAGCAATTGGCCTTTCTTCACCTGATGACATGATGTGTGAGACAACCGCACGAACGCCATAAGGCGATGCATCACATGCCAACTGTAATGGCAAGTTGGGGTTGAAGTGGGTTAGGGCCTCTGACTGAGCTAAGGCTGTTTTCACTTTCTTGAAGGCCCCCTCACATCTGTCTGTCCACTTCCATTGTTTGGTTTTGTTCAAAAGTTCATGCAGTGGCTTTAACATGTTAGCTAGGTTTGGCACAAACTTTGCGTAGTATGTCAGTAGTCCTAAGAATGATCTCAGCTGACTCACGTTCTGTGGGGATGGAGCTTCCGCAACGGCCTTCACCTTCGATGGCGCCTTGTGGAGCCAGGTACTCAACAGAGGGCCGCATTTGTCCTTCCGGACCCTCAGACCGTACTCCTCCAATCTCTGTAGTGTAGCGTTCAGGTTTCTCAGGTGCTCCTGCTCGTCATTGCCGGTGATGAGTAGATCATCGAGGTAACATTGGACCCCAGTGAGCCCGCTCAGTATCTGGTCCATAGCGCTCTGAAACAAGGCCAGAGCTGAGGTGATTCTAAAAGGAAGCCTCCGGTACCTGTACAGTCCTTTGCGAGTCACTATGGTCAACAGTTCTTGTGACTCTTGGTCCACATGCATTTATAGATAGACCTGTGTCAGGCCTATCTTACTGAATTTTTGTCCTCCAGCTAAACCAGAAAAGAAGACGTCAATGAGGGGTAGTGGATATTTCTCAGGTCAAGACTGGGTTAATGGTGACTTTGAAATCACCACAGAGTTTGAGTGATCCATATTTCATTATGACTAGAACAACGGGTGTAGCCCATTCACTAACATTCACTGAATCCAATACTCCACTCTCGACTAGTCTGTTTAGCTCAATTTCAACTTTTGGTTTTAATGGCGTATGGGACAGGTCGAGCTTTCAAGCATTTTGGCCTGCTGTCTGGTTTCACGGTCAGTTTAACCTCTCTAGGGTATGTGGGACGAAATCGTCCCACCTACTCAACAGCCAGTGGAATCCCGTGGCACGATATTCAAATACCTTAGAAATGCTATTACTTCAATTTCTCAAACATATGACTATTTTACACCATTTTAAAGACAAGACTCTCGTTAATCTATCACACTGTCCGATTTCAAAAAGGCTTTACAACGAAAGCAAAACATTAGATTATGTCAGCAGAGTACCCAGCCAGAAATAATCAGACACCCATTTTAAGCTAGCATATAATGTCACATAAACCCAAACCACAGCTAAATGCAGCACTAACCTTTGATGATCTTCATCAGATGACACTCCTAGGACATTATGTTATACAATACATGCATGTTTTGTTCAATCAAGTTCATATTTATATCAAAAAACAGCTTTTTACATTAGCATGTGACGTTCAGAACTAGCATACCCACCGCAAACTTCCGGTGAATTTACTAAATTACTCACGATAAACGTTCACAAAAAACATAACAATTATTTTAAGAATTATAGATACAGAACTCCTTTATGCAATCGCTATGTCCGATTTTAAAATAGCTTTTCGGCAAAAGCACATTTTGCAATATTCTGAGTAGATAGCTCGCCATCACGGGCTAGCTATTTTGACACCCACCAAGTTTGGCACTCACCAAACTCAGATTTACAATAAAAAAAATTGGATTACCTTTGCTGTTCTTCATCAGAATGCACTCCCAGGACTTCTACTTCAATAACAAATGTTGGTTTGGTTCAAAATAATCCATAGTTATGTTCAAATATCCTCTGTTTTGTTCGTGCGTTCAAGACACTATCCGAAGGGTAACGCGCCGGCGCGTATCGTGACAAAAAAATTCTAAATATTCCATTACCGTACTTCGAAGCATCTCAACCGCTGTTTAAAATCAATTTTTTATGCGATTTTTCTCGTAAAAAAGTGCTAATATTCCGACCGGGAAACCCTGTTTTTGTTCAAAGACTGAAAATCTAAAATGGACTCTTCACGTGCACGCGCGCCCCCGTCTCATTGTTCTCAGATCGACCACTTACCAAATGCGCTACTGTTTTTCAGGCATGGCCTGCAAAGTCATCGTTCAACGTTCTGCCGCCTTCTGAGAGCCTAATTAAGTCTATGATTTGATAGAGCAGTCTGACTGAGCGATGGTAGGCACCAGCAGGCTCGTAAGCATTCATTCAAACAGCACTTTCGTGCGTTTGCCAGCAGCTCTTCGCAATGCTTCAAGCATTGCGCTGTTTATGACTTCAAGCCTATCAACTCCCGAGATTAGGCTGGTGTAACCGATGTGAAATGGCTAGCTAGTTAGCGGAGTGCGCGCTTATAGCGTTTCAAACATCACTCGCTCTGAGACTTGGAGTAGTTGTTCCCCTTGCTCTGCATGGGGTAACGCTGCTTCGAAGGGTGGCTATTGTCGATGTGTTCCTGGTTCGAGCCCAGGTAGGAGCGAGGAGAGGGATGGAAGCTATACTGTTACACTGGCAATACTAAAGTGCCTATAAGAACATCCAATAGTCACAGGTATATGAAATACAAATCGTATAGAGAGAAATAGTCCTATAATAACTACAACCTAAAACTTCTTATCTGTGAATATTGAAGACTCATGTTAAAAGGAACCACCAGCTTTTATATGTTCTCATGTTCTGAGCAAGGAACTTAAATGTTAGCTTTTTTACATGGCACATATTGCACTTTTACTTTCTTCTCCAACACTTTGTTTTTGCATTATTTAAACCAAATTGAACATGTTTCATTATTTATTTGAGGCTAAATTGATTTTATTGATGTATTATATTAAGTTAAAATAAGTGTTCATTCAGTATTGTTGTAATTGTCATTATTACAAATAAAAATAAAAATAAAAATCAGCCGATTAATCGGTATCGGCTTTTTTGGCCCTCCAATAATCCGTATCGGCGTTGAAAAATCATAATCGGTCGACCTCTAATAAGCACCATGGGACCACGCAGCTGTCATACTGCTCAGGTAGGAGACGCGTTCTGTTTCCTAGAGATGGATGTACTTTGGTGCGAAAAGTGAAAATCAATCCCAGAACAACAGCAAAGGACCTTGTGAAGATGCTGGAGGAAACGGGTAAAAAAAGTATCTATATCCACAGTAAAACAAGTCCTATAATCAACATAACCTGAAAAGCCGCTTAGCAAGGAAGAAACCACTGCTCCAAAACCGCCATAAAAAAGCCTGACTACGGTTTGCAACTGCACATGGGGACAAAGATTGTACTTTTTGGAGAAATGTCCTCTGGTCTGATTAAACAAAAATAGAACTGTTTGGCCATAATTACCATTGTTATGTTTGGAGGAAAAAGGGGGAGGCTTGCAAGCCAAAGAACACCATCCCAACCGTGAAGCACGGGGGTGGCAGCATCATGTTGTGGGGGTGCTTTGCTGCAGGAGGGACTGGTGCACTTAAGAAAATAGATGGCATCATGAGGAAGTAAAATTATGTGGATATATTGAAGCAACATCTCAAGACATCAGTTAGGAAGTTAAAGCTTGGTCGCAAATGGGTCTTCCAAATGGACAATGACCCCAAGCATACTTCCAAAGTTGTGGCAAAATGGCTTAAGGACAACAAAGTCAAGGTATTGGAGTGGCCCTCACAAAGCCCTGACCTCAATCCCATAGAAAATGTGTGGGCAGAACTGAAAAAGCGTTTGCGAGCAAGGAGGTCTACAAACCTGACTCAGTTACACCAGCTCTGTCAGGGGGAATGGGCCAAAATTCACCCAACTTATTGTGGGAAGCTTGTGGAAGGCTACCCAAAACGTTTGACCCAAGTTACATTATTTAAAGGCAATGCTACCAAATACTAATTGAGTGTATGTAAACTTCGGACCCACTGGGAATGTGATGAAAGAAATAAAAGCTGAAATAAATAATTCTGTACTATTATTCTAACATTACACATTCTTAAAATAAAGTGGTGATCCTAATTGACCTAAGACAGGGAATTTTTACAAGGATTAAATGGCTGTAATTGTAAAACTGAGTTTAAATGTATTTGGCTAAGGTGTATGTTAACTTCCGACTTCAACTGTATAATATGAAACACACATAAATGAACTGGAGAATCTTGTCACGGTATCTTTGTTTGTTTTGACTCTTATCTCCCTGTCTTCCTGTCTTTACCTCTGCAGGTGACCTTTACTGAGGAAGAATTGCCCAAGGGCTCAGGAGACTTCATTTTGTGTTACTATAGCAACAACATGAGCACCCTCGTGGGCGTGACAGAGCCTTTTCAGGTACTTACAATGATGCTCTGGTTTTAGGGTAAATATATCAAATGTTGAGGTATAATGGGAGCACTGGACTATGATGGGATTGGTAATTTAACTCTCCTTTGGTTTTTCCACACCCTTCCCCCCCTCGTCCTCCTCTTCTTAATTTTGATCTACACCCTTTTCCTATGCTACTCCCCTATGCTCTTATTTTCTTGATCGTCTCTTCTTTCGCTCTCTTCCTCCTCCACCTCCTTTCCCTCTTCTCTCCTCTGCAGATCCAGCTGCCCACCTCCAGCCCCGCCGGTAGCCCCTCTGACGACAGTTCTGACTTCACCTCTGAAGACGACAGCACAGTGGTCGGTATGAAGACCAAGTCCCGCAGTCCCAGCCCCCGGAAAAAGAAGCACAGAACACGACACAGCCAAAGCCGCAGTCCCAGCCACAGCCGTAGCCGCAGTGGCAGCCCTGCGCTGCAAGAAATGAAGGGCCTCAAGCTGCAGCCTGGCTTGGCCCACAACACCACTGATGGCTCTGCCTCTGGCAATGCCCCAGAGGGTACGGATCGGGAGAAGGCTTCAGCTGAGGCTGGAAATACAGGGTTGTGATGGAGTCGCTGTTATCCTGCTCTCACATGACCAACTATGTGTGGTTTCTTTATATATGATGCACTGTTCTGTATTGTATGTTTCCTTTATTGAAAATGTACATTTGCGGATGCCATTTGTTTCAGAACTGGGGTTAGGTTTCTGGTGCAGGAAGACTACTTTGTCTTGTGTGATTTTTCTTAAGCGGTTTTTAAATGTATATCTTCCTGTAGGTTCTCTCATTCCTCTCTCTCTCTGTCACTCTTCCCTCTCAGGCGTAGAACATACAGGGAGCTTTTGGCTGATTTAAATTTTTCCTTACATGGCAAATCATTACCAAATCCCAGGCAGAGGTAAATGGCTACCAAATGCATTTCGGGTCCATATCAGCCGTTGTTTCACAGATATTTTGAAGCAGCATAATATTTCCCCCTCTATATCAACCCTGGTGGCTTAGTCAGCAGATCAGCATGTGTGTGAGCATGAGGAAATGCTGTCTCCCGATGAGGCAAACGATTAGTTTGACTCCCAAAGGGAACATTCCTCGCAAATAGGAATAATCCCTATTTGCTTTAGCAGGTCCTGTCCTACATTTCAATACAGCATTGTGTCTACTGCTACATACATTCTCTAAGGGACCAGGTTACCATGGACAAAACCATTTAGTTCCACAGTATGTGCAACCCCTTGTGAGTTGTGAGCGCACCTCTGAGCGGCAGGTCTTTGTAAAACTATCCTGAGGCCTGACTGCATGGGTCACTTAAATGCCATGATGAAAAAATAAGGTAAAAAAATGGCAATGTTCACCTTCAGGTTACTGATGTTCCCAGTTGTCCTCTTTCCTTCCCTCCCCATCTCTCTGTCTTTATCTATCTCTGTCTCTCTTATGTCCCCTCTCTCCCTTTTTCTCTTTGGGTGATGGTGATTAGCAGACACTGTTCTGTCACTAGTAGTGATGTGTTGGATTGTTAGCGTGTGACCTCCAATGAGCCATCCTAAACACTTTGTACCTATGGGCTGTTAGCTTAGGACAGTGTGTGCTGTTGTACTGTAACCTCATTGTGTGTGTGTTCATGTAAGTATGCCACTATATGAGTGTGTTTTATGAAAGTTTGGGTTTTCAGAAGTGAGTGTGTATTTCTGTGTGATTGATAGTGATGTGTGTATGTGCTTGCATGGTTTTCTGGACTGTACATTCCGGTACTGTGATTTTGTGCTGTTAAAAGTGCTGTTTTTGACTCCTCTTTGTAAGATACTTAGCTGTTGAGAAGTGTTAGAAAAACGTGATGATGACAGTGTAAACACAACATTATATGGTAGATATAGCTACATAAGGAAAATGAAATAATGAATCAGTTTGCTAGCAGAACAACAATAAATAATTGTATTTTATTCAATTTCTTCATCCTATTTAAAATATACAAAATACAATGTAGATAGTTTGAAGCTCATCCAAGGTAAAGGATCAGTGCTGCATATGTGCAAGTGAACTTGGCTTTTGTTGTTGTTGTTGTTGTTATGTATTGATTATGTGTATCAATCAATATAACTGAATTGATCCAAAGTACGGTTATAGAAAAGGTGATAAGGAAAGACTAGATCTGAAAATCAAGTTGAATTGTCCTTTGCTGTTTTAGTCTTTGGCAACGTCTGGCTCCCATACTATACGTGCAATGAAAAATATGTGAATAGTAACTAAGAAATGTTATTGAAAGCTTATAATATGTTTAAAAATTGCGAGTAGGTTGTGTATGTAAATGACAGATATCAAATAGAGAACAGATGACAATCAATGCCCAAAAAGATTATTGTACCTAAACATTATGCATTTATTTTCTTATTTTGTGTCAAAAGAGAGCCTGAATTCTGCTGGCCAGTGTGGGTGAAAAAGGGTTTAAAGTTAAAGTTCTATTGAATTTAATAGGCTATATTGTGTATACATATGTTTTATATTTATTTTACTTTTATATTTATTCATGCACACAACAGTTTTATGAGGAGGCAAACATAAACAACCTCTTTTCACTTGGTTTATCTGTGATTTCAGATCAAAAGTAGGTTTTGTGCGTTGTATTGGCTCTGCAAGCTTGTATGTGATTGGGATCCTAGGAGAATGTCTTAAAACATCCTGGCAACATTACAGCAACATTGTCAGAGGCATGAATTGGCTAGTTGTTGAATGTTGATGTTGGAGGGTGATGTGTGGACTCGTCCGCTGGGGTCAGGGGGTCAGGGCACAGAGGAAGGAACCCCTCTGCTTTCCAGCTCAACACCTCTGTCACACACACACACACACGCTGTTCAGAGATAAAATAAAACTCCTCTTCAAGCTGTACAGCTGGTCTGCTCTCTGAGTCTTTCTTGTTTTCAGTCAGCCAGATCAAATAACATTGACCACTCTGATAAGGAAGTAATTATATTGCACTACTTTGATGTTGTTTCAGTGTACAGTCGTGGCCAAAAGTTGAGAATGACACAAATATTAATTTCCACAAAGTTTGTTGCTTCAGTGACTTTAGATAGTAACATCTGACAAAATTATTGAATACTGAAGTATAATTATAAGCATTTCATAAGTGTCAAAGGCTTTTATTGACAATTACATGAAGTTGATGCAAAGAGTCAATATTTGCATTGTTGACCCTTCTTTTTCAAGACCTCTGCAATCTGCCCTGGCATGCTGTCAATTCACTTCTGGGCCACATCCTGACTGATGACAGCCCATTCTTGCATAAGCAATGCTTGGAGTTTGTCAGAATTTGTAGGGTTTTGTTTGTTCACCCGCCTCTTGAGGATTGACCACAAGTTCTCAATGGGATTAAGGTCTGGGGAGTTTCCTGGCCATGGACCCAAAATATCGATGTTTTGTTCCCCGAGCTACTTAGTTTTCACTTTTGCCTTATGGCAAGGTGCTCCATCATGCTGGAAAAGGCATTGTTCGTCACCAAACTGTTCCTGGATGGTTGGGAGAAGTTGCTCTCGGAGGATGTGTTGGTGCCATTCTTTATTCATGGCTGTGTTCTTAGGCAAAATTGTGAGTAAGCCCACTCCCTTGGCTGAGAAGCAACCCCACACATGAACGGTCTCAGGATGCTTTACTGTTGGCATGACACAGGACTGATGGTAGCGCTCACCTTGTCTTCTCCGGACAAGCTTTTTTTCCGGATGCCCCAAACAATCGGAAAGGGGATTCATCAGAGGAAATGACTTTACCCCAGTCCTCAGCAGTCCAATCCCTAAACCTTTTGCAAAATATCAGTCTGTCCCTGATGTTTTTCCTGGAGAGAAGTGGCTTCTTTGCTGCCCTTCTTGACACCAGGCCATCCTCCAAAAGTCTTTGCCTCACTGTGCATGCAGATGCACTCACACCCGGCTGCTACTATTCCTGAACAAGCTCTGTACTGGTGGTGCCCCGATCCCGCAGCTGAATCAACTTTAGGAGACGGTCCTGGCGCTTGCTGGACTTTCTTGGGCGCCCTGAAGCCTTCTTCACAACAATCGAACCGCTCTCCTTGAAGTTCTTGATGATCCGATAAATGGTTGATTTAGGTGCAATCTTACTGGCAGCAATATCCTTGCCTGTGAAGCCCTTTTTGTGCAAAGCAATGATGACGGCACATGTTTCCTTCCAGGTAACCATGGTTGACAGAGGAAGAACAAGGATTTCAAGCACCACCCTCCTTTTGAAGCTTCCAGTCTGTTATTCGAACTCAATCAGCATGACAGAGTGATCCCCAGCCTTGTCCTCGTCAACATTCACACCTGTGTTAACGAGAGAATCACTGACATGATGTCAGCTGGTCCTTTTGTGGCAAATGTTTTTGGGGGATTCACTTCATTTGCATGGCAAAGAGGGACTTTGCAATTCATTGCAATTCATCTGATCACTCTTCATAACATTCTGGAGTATATGCAAATTGCCATCATACAAACTGAGGCAGCAGACTTTGTGAAAATGTATATTTGTGTCATTCTCAAAACATTTGGCCACGACTGTATGTTTTATAAGAGAGCACATACAGTACAATGCTCCGACACCTCATTGTATTGCGGGTGTTTGGTTGCAGGGGAGAAGACCCCTAGAAATCTTACTAAGGACGAATACGCTATGAGGCACTTTCAGTGTTGGTTGCTATTGAAAAATAACCAGGTCAGATCTACGATAGTCATTGTAAAAAGCATTAACATTATTAAAAAAATTCTACCAACATAGTATCCTAAACCTAAAGACCCACAACTCTGCTAGTATTGTAGTCTGCATAAAGTATGTGTACAGTCAGGTCGTTAATTATTGGCACCCTTAATACAGAGGTGCATAAAAGACTGTATAAAATAAATAATACAAAAACTGCGCTATATTGTATGCTAAAAGAGAAAATCAGACAGATTTGTTTTAATAAGTCGTTTAAAAAAATCTAAAAAGATAGGGGTCAAAATTATTGCCACCCCTGTTTTCAATACTCTAATACTCTAGGCCTATCATCGTCGTGTCATCAGCAAACGTAATGGTGGTGTTGGAGTCGTGCGAGGCCATGCAGTCATGGGTGAACAGGAGGGGACTAAGCATACACCTCTGAGGGGCCCCCCGTGTTGATGGTCAGTGTGGCGGATGTGTTGTTGCCTGTCCTCACCAACTGTGGGCAGCCCATCAGGAAGTTCAGCATCAGTTGCAGAGGGAGGTGTTCAGTCCCAGGGTCTTTAGCTTAGTGATGATCTTGGAGTGCACTATGGTGTTGAACGCTGAGCTGTAGTCGATGAACAGCATTCTCACGTAGGTGTTTGTTTTGTCCAGGTGAGAAAAGGCAGCGTGGAGGGCAATAGAGATTTCGTCATCTGTGGATCTGTTGGGGCGGTATCCGAATTGGAGTGGATCTGGGATGATGGTGTTTATGTGAGCCATGACCAGCCTTTCAAAGCATTTCATGGCTACAGATGTTAGTGCTACGGGGCGATAGTCATGGTAAGAGATGATGTCATGTTTGTGGAAAGATCATAGCTTGTGGTTGGACTTTGAATGTGCCATTGAATGTGTTTCTGAGAAATCCCCACAAGTAATGCTGTTGCTGGAATACATACACATGCCATATCTACATTTGAAAATAATCCTGCAGCAACAGGAAATGTGAATTGTTATGGGGATTATTTAATGGACATTTTTTGTAGGGGTTGATACATTTCTCGTTAGGGCAAATCAAGTCAGAAATTTGAACATTGAAATTACAAACGTTAGAAACATTTTTAAACCTTGAATACACTACCAGTTTGCATTTCTTGTGCTGGAACAATTCTGCAACAACAGGAGGATCAAATGAAGATACGGCATCTGTAAGGGGCAAGTCCGGGCCACAAGTCAATAAGCACTCTGATAGCGCTGGTGATGAAACAGACTACATGGCATTTTGTATGGCTTTTAAGTAAATGGTTTATGCAACAGTCATACTTAAACGACCTAAGGGCGGATATACTCACTGCAAAAACGTGCATTATTATCACTTCACTTACACAAGCTCATGAAACTTCCTTTAAAAGTTTGTGTAATAACCTGGTATGGTTGGAATCTTGGTCCTCCCACCCCTAAGGGACGGCAGCTCCCGCTCAGCCCAGTCAAAGCTCTTCTCTGTCCTAGTACCCCAATAGTGGAACCAGCTTCCCCTTGAAGCTAGGACAGCAGAGTTCCTGCCCATCTTCCAAAAAACAACTGAAACCCTACCTCTTCAAAGACTTTCTTGAATTTCAATCACGTGGTAAAGCTATACTTCCGCGATGTGGATTGAATAGAGCCCTAAATGGGACACTGGTTGAGTAACCGTTGTTGGCTTTATTGATAAGAATGACTTCAGTTACTTTGTTATTTTTCTCAGACCTGTGTGTAGGGGGATTGCCAGGATCATTCCACCTCAAAAGGAACAAGAAAGATGAAATCGTTACTGTGGCTAGTTAGAGATACAATTAACATTCCTGAAACATTATTTTGTTGAAATATAATTTGATTTCAGAGAAATTCAAGTAATTGATTGTAACAAAATTGGCCATTTTAATTTATAGGATTCAGGTAATATTCAATAAATATAGTATCAAAAGTTCTTCCAACCAATGAATAAGACATGAGGAAACCAAACACATGGCCAAAAGCCACCCACGGACACCCCCCACCCAACACCAATCCCACCCCAACAACCAATATACAGTATCAGTTCTCTATGTTTGACAATTAGTATGAAGCTGTGGCTTGGAGTATTGCTTCTCCGTACTATGAAATGTGTTCCTTGTGAATCTGGTGATGGTTTTCTTCCCCTGGTCAGAAAAATGTGTAATTGAAGTCACTGCCATGCGTGGCAGGTAGCATAGTGGTTAGAGTGGTGGGCCAGTTACCAAAAGGTTGATGGATCACATCCCAGAACTGACAAGGATAAAAATCTGTTGTTCTGCCCTTGAACAAGACAGTTAACACACTGTTCTCCAGTAGGCTGTCATTGTAAATAAGAATTTGTTCTTTACTGACTTGCCTAGTTAAACAAACATTTTACCATCAAGTAGTGTGAAAGTACCATGTTTTGACCACTAGATGCCGCTGTTCCTACTATACCACACTATCATACATTTTCTGGTATCTTGTGTTTATTGAATAGATCACAACATTTCCTTTTGCAACTTTGCGTAGCCAGTCCTCCATGAAATAAATTCAGTTTCTCATTTTCTTAGCAACCTAATGCTTCAATCCAACTCTCCTTGTATAGTCCAACAAGTGGCCGCTCTCTGCAAGGGCTATCCCTATTGTGCAATTCTCATATGAAGATGTTTTCTAGACCAAAACGTTGATGGAGAAATGGGATAGCGACTAAAATGTTATGACAACGCTAATAAAATAATACATTACATGGGAGTCTTATGTTTTTCAATAAAATTATTAGGAAACAGTTTTATATGTATTACAATTATTGACATTTACCATTAAACCCTATACCATTACCATTGCAAAACACTATGTAATGTGTGTTTGGGACTTTTGCCACTGAAGACCATTAGAGACCATGACATTGAAACCATTAGAACTGCTGTAGCCAAATGGTTTGCTTGTTCACCAGGAATAGTCTCATTCACTCACTCATCCCATTGCTCTGGCTGGTGCATAGGGAAGCAACAAAAGCAATCCATTTCTATCTGAATGGTCTAAAATAACTAATCCAGACCTTTTTTGAAGGGAATAAACCACACACAAAGGGGACATTTCCTGGACACGGATTAAGTGTAAAAGAAGGACAAAGTATGGAGAAGCAATACTCCAAACCGCAGCTTCATATTTGTCAAACATAGAGAACTGATACTGTATACTGATTGTTGTGGTTGGATTGGGGGGGGGGGGGGGGGGTTCCCTCATGTCTTACTCATTGGTAGGAATTGGATTGTTGGGGATTATATTTATTGAATATGATCTGAATCCTATAAATTGAAATGGTCACATTTGGGGCAATCAATTAGTAAAAAATTAAATTTAAACAAAAGAATGTTATAGGATGCCAATTGAACTTGTTTCTAACAACAGAAATGATTTTGGAACAATGTCATGACTTGTTGAAATTATATAGAACGACTCAGCTCTCTGTTCTCCCTGATGCAACATTGGGCTGGTGTTGAGACAGTGGGAAACGTGGCAGTGCCATTGTGTGTCAGCCACATACCCAGGCACAATCCCTCCCAAAAAATGCTTTGTCATTCTAACTGGGGTGGCTAATGTGGAGCAGGATGTTTGGATTAACACATGGCTTGATAATAATAGGATCGACGGTTGACTCATACTGTATGGCCCTCCTCTGCTCTTGTCAAATGACAATGAGTGAATGAGAAAAGTATCCAACTAAAGATGATGTTGCAGATTCCTTTCAGATGCAACATGCTTTTTTTGCAAATCAATTTTGTTGGCACAAATTCTGTAGGGTTTTCACTCACACTGTACTTCACTTGCACTGTACTTTTTTCTAAACTGGGATGAGTAACTCATTTCTGGCTAGGTAGACATTGATCTCTGTCACGCATGGCATTGAATGAGGGAGGGGTACCACATGTAACTGTCTGCTGTTGACTACTAATGACTAATATGCATGTCAGTGTTGTGCCAAGTGGTCTCATTTTTATTTTCTGTCATCCTCTCTTTGACATTCTTTTAGCGTCCTCACAATGACACTCAACACCCCTGCTGCACAACCTCTGCCCTGTTAAGAGTCCTGTGACTAGGGTTGCAAAATTCTGGGAACTTTCAATAAATTCCCTGGTTGGAGGACTCGGATTTGCTGCTTATTCCCTCCTGATTCCGGGAATCCTCCAACCGGGATTTCGGGAAAACCAGGGAATGTATTGAATTTTGCAACCCTAGCCATGACCCTTCATTATCAGTAACCATTAGGAAATATAATCCCACTCTTAATCCCATATTTTGAGAAACAATGGAAAATGTTGCAGGCTGGATGAAGGCCTCTCTTGATGCAAGACTAGAGGCAAGCCCAAGACTATATTGGACCCTTCTATTATAAAAATAACGTTGTTGGTGTCCGTGTTGCAGTTGGTGTCATATTATGTAGGTCATACAGTGATGCCAAACACACGCCAATCATACACTCACCCATACTTGACGTAGAACCCGGTTTCCCAAACTCGGTCCTGCCCCCACCCCTAACACTACACAGCTGATTCAAATAACCAACTCATCACCAAGCTTTGATTATTTGAATCAGCTGTGTAGTGCTAGGGCAAAAACCGAAACGTGCACCTGGGAGGGTATTGGCCTTTGCCAGATTGGCTTTTACTTAAGTACCGAGTGGTGCAGCAGTCTAAGGCACTGCATCTCAGTGCTAGAGGCATCACTACAGACCCTGGTTTGATCCCGGGCATTATCACAACTAGCAGTGATTGGGAGTCCCATAGGGCGGCGTACAATTGGCTCAGCATCGTTAGGGGAGGGTTTGGCCCGGGGTAAGCCGTCATTGTAAATAAGAATTTGTTCTTAACTGACTTGCCTAGTTAAATAAAGGTTAAATCATTTTTTATATTGTGTATTGCTAAAGTGTTGTACTGGATGTTTGTCATTTGATGCTGCTGATCTACAGTGCCCCTTGCTGTGGCCAGACCATCTGTGGTCCGAATGCTCGCCTGGTAATGGAGCACTCTTTAACCCTTCCATGCCTTCATGTCCCCAGGTATTTTAAGGAGTAGAAAGTACAGCTGGAAAGCTATACTGTACTTGTAGACATATTTCTCATGGCCCAGCAATCAATACTATTGGTAATGAATCCATCAGTGAATGAAAGCTGTACTGGGTGGGTTGATTGTAATGTCTAAAATTATGTACTTTTCATCTCTCTCAGAGGTCTTGTTATGTCACTGATATGCCATGAACATAAGTTGGGAGGTCCACTTATAGAGCACCAAGTGCCTCCACTTTCTGACTAGGACAAGGCTTATACAGTATCTACCACACAATAAAGTGGACTGAAATAGGTGCCTGTGCTCATTTTTGGGTGTCGATGCTCATTTTGTGATGCCGGTACTCTTATTTTAGAGCCAATATTCTATGAGGTTCTGGAACAGACAGGTACTCAAGCAGGTGCAAATTTTAGGTGTGCACCAGTTCAAACAATGCATATAGAAGACTTAAAAGAACCATCCAAAATCTGATTTACAGTTCTACCAACCGTTTCAGTGATTAGGGACATACATGCCCGGAAGCAATAACCTGATAAACCTGAAAATAAGTTTATGACAAAGGCAGTGTGTTCTCTTGCATAACTGAATTCCAGGTTTCACAAAAAGCTCCCATTTCACCAATCCCCTTTAGGCTAGATTGACCAGCTCAGCCTCTTCATTTTGTAACTTAATCAAAAGCTCTGGCTTTGAACATTGAGTACCTTTTTGAGGGCACAGATAACATTAATAATGTCTGTGCATGGAATGATTTGCAGTCAATTTAACTGTAGTGACACAGTTTGGTTTCATTGAAGAGCAAAGTATTGAGAGGAGCTGGATCTTGACCACCTGTTTATAAATTCTAAACATTTGATGCAAAATAAAATGTGATATATCTGCAGTTTACAGACCAGGCAAAAATAAATAAATCGTGAAATGATTTACAAAACTGTGATGTTTCTTAATGCAAATAAATGTAGAGTGCACATCAAAATCATGCATTATTTTACTAAATTGAGTAAAGTTTATTTTAGTACCGATTGTGTTTTTATACCTCCTGCCCCTGAACATTTCTTTTGGTTACCGGTTACTCAGCTTGAAATGAGTAAATCAGTATGTAAACATTGTTAAAGTGACTAGTGTTCCATTATTAAAGTGACCATGTTAGCTAACCCTTCCCCTAACCCTTTAACCTAATTCCTAATCTTAACCCTAACCCCTAGCCAGCTAACGTTAGCCAGCTAGCTAATGTTAGCCACCTAGCTAGAATTCGGAACATATCATACGAAATGGGTGATGGACAACCACATTAATACATACCATATGAAAGGTAACATACGAAATGGAGTGTCTCGGATTGCACATTCACTGGTAATTTGCGATTTAGAACGAGTGTTAACGAATCACAATGCCTGTGTTGGCCAACCCGTTGTAGAATATACATTTCGTAATGCTTAGGTTGTTATGAATGTACTGATATAAGTAGGACACGTAACATCACGGACATTTTGAGAAAAAACACTTTATATCGAAGTTGTGCTTGTTCTTCAGACGCATATCTGCATGGTCCCATATTTGTTCTTGCCTCCTCCCTACTGCTTTCCATTTTTAAATACATTTATTTTCATCGCTAGAGCGGCCATTTGAGTATCTAGTCAATATAGTCGGTGATATAATGTATATAATATACCCTATGGCTGCAAATATTGAGGAGGCTTATTCTAATCCTTACCCAATCAATAAAAATGCACTAAATCACCAATTTGACACATCATAGCGCACATGCTAGGATACACATCACGAAATGGGTGGTAGGTAGCCTAGTGGTTAGAGCGTTGGGCTAGTAACCGAAAGGTTGCAAGTTCGAATCCACGAGCTGACAAGGTGCAAATCTGTCGTTCTGCCCCTAAACAAGGCCGTCATTGAATATAAGAATTTGTTCTTAACTGACTTTCCTAGTTAAATAAAGATTAAATATATTGAGACAAATTACAGACTGCCTGCAAGTAGTAAAACATAATTAAATTGAACATGAGTTAAATAGGCCTAGTCGACTGTTTATATTTTAATCGTCGTTTGGTTGAGTCAATTGCAAATACATTGCATGGCAACTTCGTATTCGTAGATAATTTGTTCTGAAGTTATCAGCGGTCACAGAGATGGACAAACCATGTGATTCTATGTTTAGCGGAGATATTCTGTGTATGAAGTGATGCGGGAGGGCGAAAAATCAACGACGCATTTAGTAGGCGTTAGATTACGAACGTTTTCAAGTGCAACATTAATACCATTGGTTTTGGGGGAACAGTTCGGAGATTTAACGATGATCCTTAGAAGGTTCTAACCATTAATTTAGCCTTAATATGCTTTTTGGAAACCAGGCCCTAAGCATTACGAAACTTCTATTAGATAAAATAAGCCTCGTATCCATTGGCGAAAATCTGATATCAACTTTGGAGGGGACAATTACATGAAATTTTCTCAAGAGCAATTCCTGAGGGGGACACCAAAAGTAGTGCTGTAACACATAGCCTACATTGTAATATGGTAAATGTATATTGAGGAACCAAAGAAATAAGGTGTTTGCCGTACTCCTAACTACCGGTACCCAAAATTACACAACTAATCACAACAGCAATACCATTGCCTTTAACAAATCTTAGTTCAATCACCAGTTTAAGTTGAGAGTGGGGGTATCCATGGCATTTTCCAATTATGTTCCTATTTTACAAGTAAAAAAAATTGAGAACCTTTCATAATGTTGCCAAACAAAGAGTCAACAAACTTACCTGAGACTCCCTGTCTCTGCCAGTCTGTCCCCAACTCTGCTGTCTGTGTGCCATCTGTTGCCTGCTCTGCCTAATGACATCATTGTGAAACATTTCCATTAGAATTTCATTTCTTTCTTATGAACATTTTATCAACTAGTCTTTGAGATATTAGGCTACTAGGGTTCTTACTATGCGTTTTGGTGTATTGAAAAATACTCTGATGTCCGTCTTTTATTTTTCTGCCATTTTTCTACCTGGCTGGCTGGCTACACACACAGTGTGTAGGTTATTTACAGTAGGAGATGGGCTTCTATCATATTCAATCATTCTATTTGGGCTTCGATCTAAAAGGTAGCTAGCAAATGTGAAACGGATTAAAATGACAAGAGTTGACAGCTGTATGAGTTCACCATTTACACAACATATGCTGCAACCTTTTGTAATTTTTATAGTGTGTTTCATATTGGCTGGCTTCCAACAATAGCTGAATTTGCAAAGCTAGCGAGCACCAATTCAGTTTCAGTGGTGTTTGCTATAATCTTTGCTACCCGGGTTAAATAAAGGTGAAATAAAATAAATAAATAAAAGTTCACTTGCGACAATTTAGCTTTTGCAGCGAGACCATTAAATATATTTAAGACAATGGTAGAAGAGAGTGTAGTTCTGTTCAGTTTGGATTTCAGTTTATCGCTAACCTTATCACAGGGACTTTGAAGCACTAACTTACATCATCTGCATGCTGATTCCATCTTTGACGACGCCACATAAATGGAATAGGTACTAGCTAGCTTAATAGTTAATATTTGCGCGCTAGCTCTGCATATTCAGCTAGTGTGTGTGTGTGCGTGATTGACTGGATTAACCTCACGTCAGTTACGTGCATTGAGTGCCTTTCAGATAGTAGATACGACCTCTCTGTTACCTAGCAAGCTAAGGAACTGGCAGTGGATCAAACCATTGTGAGGCAAAGGGTGGGGGGGTCGCAATCTTTTGAAACTTAAAAACGTGCTATTAAGTGTCTATAATCAGCACAATTGCTTTCATTGCGTATTATTAATATTATTTAAATTACATAGTTTTGTTTCAGTGATATATTGGGGGGGACAAATCATATTTTTCCCAGGATGGGGGGGTCGTGTCCCCCCGTCCCCCCCGGGATTACCGCCCCTGCTCGTATCAAAATAGCAATT
The DNA here is from genome assembly GCF_965601325.2 of Salmo salar. Lineage (NCBI taxonomy): Eukaryota > Metazoa > Chordata > Actinopteri > Salmoniformes > Salmonidae > Salmo > Salmo salar. The sequence continues at coordinate 19,105,939 of NC_138314.1, read as the reverse complement.
AATTGACTAAATTCGGCACTCTCTCATTGCCCACACATACAAAAACTACTCCCTTGCTTAATAATTAATGGCCTGCTTAACGTGGACATATTTTGGTGTGAGTAAACCCTCTCGCTTCGCCTCTTCCTCTCTGATTACACGAGAAGTATGACGTTGAGCCGCCCGATACACAACTGCGTTCTTCTCAGTGCACCTAGTCAACGTTTCCACCCCCATGTTTAATATGGTATCGTCCAATGCTGCGGACAGTGACGTCTGTGAATTTCTGAATAAATACCAGAGCGCCACATCTAAATGACAGTGAATGCGTGGAATTTACTGACTGATCGGAAGTCGCGTGAGAACACCAACACAGGAAACGAATCAATAAACTACGCATAATTTAGCTAGCTACAACATTTCTTTATTATATCTGCCAAAAAAAGCAACAATGATGAACGGAGAGATTAACGGTTTTCACAACTCCCTTATCGACGAGGACTGCTTCCTATTCACCTCGGAGTCAGTTGGAGAAGGACACCCTGGTGAGAAAGCTACTTTAGCTACAAATACAGACAGTGTGTTATGGCTTGTCAGCTATTTGTTTAGATGGCTTGTTTAGCACACGTGCGTCGGTGTTGCTTAGCCGCCTTAATTAGCTAATTATCGTTAGCGAGCTAACCATCTCTGCTGATCAAACCACACCGGCGTCAGCATCTTGCATAAGCCGCATGTGAGGCCCAGATTGTTCTTAGTTTATTAGCTAACCAGCTAACTACTTTGCTGAGCGTTGTTCACATGGCCTCTATTGTGCGATTACGAACGTTATCAGTCCTTGGGATATATTCTCTTTAAAAATATTTGTATCCTGTAGTGGTCATCATGTTTATTTCACGAAATCTCCGGAATATTCCGACCAGTTTGCGCGCGGGCTCTCGGGGAACAAGGCCATATGTGTTGTCTATCGCGTTTGGTTGCTATGTAAGGGGCACTACATTGGATGTATGAAGAGTTAAGTGCCACTCCTTGTCTATACCGGTCGTAGTTCATCTTGGAAATCCAAACGAATCAGATTTTTAGTTGCATGTGAACCCGCGGAAATGGTGGCGGGTTCAGGCTCATCGCTACACTATATATATATCTATATATCTTTTTTTAATAACTGAACAAGACGAACCAAATCCTGTCGTAGCCAATGGAAGCAAACAAACCTTAGTGGGCAGATCCAAGCACGTTCTAGCGAGAACCGATTGGCGCGTTCTAGCATGTATTTGCATAATTCCATTAGGGAACGCCTACTGTGGGGTGTGAAGTAACTTAATTCTCCCTTGTTCTCCTTCTGAACAACTACATTTTTGGAAACTTTGGCAAATGGTCAACCATGCTAAACGTAGGCCAATCTGTTCATAACAAATTATAGTTTTGGTAACATAACACACGTTTAATCGACGACGACTGGCAGAATGTCGGCCAAAATCCACCTTCTCTCCCTAGGGCCCCCCAAATTTGGTGGTGAGTGGAAACGCCAACCGGATGCTTCAGACCAATGAAACCGATTTTGTAAATCTATCTGTGGCTACACATACCGCTAGGCCCCTCCCACCATCGCCATAATCCTGACATATGGTACAGCATGTGTACAACTCAAACTGCAGTCGGTAGAACAGTGTACAATACAAACACTTCCAGCATAATCCAAACCTATTGGAGAAAATCACTTTAATTATTACCATTTGTGCAATGCTTTACATGCTCTTGAACAAGCAACCTACCAGTAAATTGCACAAATGTTGATGTAGCATTGTGAACTGATACATCTGTATTTTTCATTTTACAGATAAGATTTGCGACCAGATCAGTGATGCTGTGCTTGACGCCCATCTCAAGCAGGATCCTGATGCTAAAGTTGCTTGTGGTAAGGAAAAAGCACATCTTTTTTTTGTCTGATGCAACTTCTAGCTGTCCTGGAGTCAGCTGTGAACGCCACATGAATGGAAGAATCTCAAACTTTCTGCATGTTAATGGTGGTAGGCCTATATTATGGCATAACTCCCCAAAGTTTTGCCAAATGAGTATTGATTGATATGCTTTTTCTGATTGATATGGTTCTAATGTACTATTTCCCCCTCCACCTTTTACAGAGACTGTTGCTAAGACTGGGATGATCCTGCTGGCAGGGGAGGTGACGTCACGTGCTACAGTGGACTATCAGAAGGTTGTTCGCGACACCATCCGCCACATTGGATACGATGACTCCTCTAAAGGTTTTGACTATAAGACCTGCAATGTGCTGGTGGCCCTAGAGCAGCAATCTCCAGACATTGCCCAGGGTGTTCACATTGACCGCAATGAGGAGGACATCGGGGCAGGGGACCAGGTATGAGTTGGTGTGCAGAGGACCACTGCACTAGTGACGTTAGCTGTACATTTATCAGCAAGCTAAATATGCAGCTTTCCTTTCAGATGTTAAAGTTCAACTTTTTCTATTGTCAGGGCCTGATGTTTGGCTATGCCACTGATGAGACGGAGGAGTGCATGCCCCTCACCATTATGCTTGCCCACAAGCTCAACGCTAAAATGGCTGAACTGCGTCGCAATGGCACCCTGCCCTGGCTCCGGCCTGACTCCAAGACCCAGGTAAGCTGCCTGTGTGCAATTGATAGTCATTTCAGCCTTATGTGAATAGTCTAAGACTAGGACAAAGTAGTTTGTTTATCATATCATTATCACATTTTTTATTTTTTTCCCCTACTGTATCACTGATTGTATGTTGTTACTCCATGTGTAACTCTGTGTTTTTGTATGTTGTCGAACTGCTTTGCTTTATCTTGGCCAGGTCGCAATTGTAAATGAGAACTTGTTCTCAACTTGCCTACCTGGTTAAATAAATAAAATAAAATACCAGCTGATGAGTGCAATATTAGTTTTCATACTCAAGCTCTCCAGCCTTGTTTGTGGCCAGCAGTAACTCCAGCATATAACTCATTTTAGGTTGTTCCTCTGCTCAGACATTGCTGACACATGCCAGACCTTACAATGCCTGGATTGGTATTTTACGTCTTGGTTTATCCACTTCATATATTTTTGCCTTCTGGTGCAAAAATATTTTTGCATCTCTTGGTTGATGCGTCCAATGTCTGAGCAGGGTAAAAGCAACCTTAATCTATGCCTGCGGTTGAACAATCCTGCTGACGGTCTATCTGGGTCTGCTTCTGTGTGCAGGTGACCGTTCAGTACCGCCAAGACCGTGGCGCCATGTTGCCAGTGCGTGTCCACACCATCGTAGTCTCCGTGCAGCATGATGAGCACATCTGCCTGGATGAGATGCGTGACGCTCTCAAGGAGAAGATCGTCAAGGCTGTGGTGCCCTGCATTTACCTGGATGATGACACCATTTACCACATGCAGCCCAGCGGGCGCTTTGTCATCGGAGGCCCACAGGTGAGACAATAAGTCAGGATTCGTAATGTCATAAATCCTGGAAAAGTCGTTGAATTTAAATGGTTTTCCAGACCTGGAAAAGTTTAGGAAAATGATACACTTTGAACCGTTTTGGCGAAGTCATGGAAATGTATTTCATAATTTCTATGAACTTTTTAACATGTACCAACAAATGGGTGTGATCATTCTAGTGGCCCTTGCAGCATACATTCAAACCGGTTTGTTTAGAATGTCCTGTTTCAATTGACGCAAGTCAGCATATGAGCTAGCTAAAATGTTGTTTAAAAAAAAAAATAATAATTACAGTCCTTACAAAGTTATGTCCTGAATGTGACCAGTTTATTTTGGCTGCTATGTTCAGACATTCACAGAAGTAGTGACAGTATACACAATCATCAAACTGGAAAATGTAGGCTACATTAGTCCTAGCGCTAACAGAGGAAAGATTGACATAACACAACTGGTCATATTTAGATGACTCTAGGCTGACATAAAACACAATATGAATTGGCAATAGCAAATACTATAATTCATCACATCACTGGTGAGATCAACATTGATTGAAATAATTGATTAAAACACTTTTCTAGAAATCTAAAGTAATCCGATCGGTAGTTTGTGCACACACCATATTTTTCTTTTCATGTCAACCACAGATAAAAGACAAGATGAGTTTGGTCTGTTTGTAGTTTGCATGTGAAAGGGGATACCTAGTCGGTTGTAAAGTGTCCTCTGCTTTGGTGTGTCTACGATTATTCACTTCCGGAAGTTTACTCGCAAGATGAGTGAACCATTCCTTCACCTCATAACATCTTTGGTCTTACAGATGTTTAAGTTACACCCAGAATGCATTGTATAATGTCAACAAACATGGCAAATAGCTTAGCGTTAGCTCATTATAATCAGTACAACCTTCAAAAGTATTTTACACGCATCATAGGTGTCCATTACAATCATGCAAAAAATCAGAAGGTATTATTTGTCACCAGTACCTAAATGTGAATAAAACTTAAAATACATTATGCTGCATACATGCATACTACAATAGAAACGACAACACGATGTACAGGAAATAAGGCACTTTGATAGGAATGCACATGTCCAATATTAATTGTAAGGATAACAATGGAGGCAATGCGAGTGCCAGCCAGAAAATGGGCAGGACTGCGCAAATGTCTGTATACTTGATGTGCGGAAATAATGGGGAGGGGCTCTCCTCGAAAAGGGAACTTTGTCTGGCTCAGTAAAGCCTCAAACATAAATTGTCTGTGACACTGAAATGGATTAATTCTATATGAATTAATGAGGCGCAACACCTCGATTCAAACTGTTAGAAAATACAACTTGCTAGAAAATAATTTGAAATTGACAAATTGAAACAGCCTATAGATAATTAGCAGGCAGTGCATGTTAACTATCCTGTTACATAACAATCACATTTTGGAACGGTGCATTCTTACGTCACATGCATAAAACCACTCACGCTGGGGTGACTGTTAGATATTTGTAACTCGAGTGAAAAAGTTAAAGTAGTTTATTTAGGCATATTAAAAAAAATCTACATAACAGAATGATGCATATGTTTCCCCCCCAAAATTCCACCGATACTTGCAAATAAGGTCGCACAAAGTTGATTTACTTTTTGGAACAATTCATTTAAATTAATCTTTTTGACAAAACAAACAATTCACTTCGCCATTATTAGTTGTGATTCGGTTCAATCACATTTAATCAAATCAAAATAATTTGACTTGTCATTTTAGGTAACTATTTGTAGCCTTCTGGATTATGTGGCTTCAACTTCTTTGGTAGATACTTTCAGTTGATTTCTGGATCCAATGTATGGGACATTTCAGGCTGACTAGCATCTATTGAGTTGGGTGTTGTCGTCTAAGTGCCTTGCACAATGACAGATGGTACATGGGCTCACAAAGCAGCCTCCCAGTGGCAATACCACATTAACCTTTTTTTATGTACATAAAGATGCTGCTAATTGTTGGTCATCACAAATTTGGTTGTCTTGAAATTCCATCTGAAAATGTATAGGAACCCTGATAAGTAGTGGAAGGACTGGGCATCTATGGTATGTGCTTGAAGGGGCAAATGCTAAAGTAACTTTGATCCATGGGCTTGTTTAACTGTTCATAATAAGCATTTTTACATGAGATTTGATCCATATTTTGTTACTACAGTCATAATTTTTGGGTAAATTGGAAAGGACTCAGTATGATCCGTTACTCTTTCCCCTGCAGGGTGATGCTGGCCTGACGGGCCGTAAGATCATTGTTGATACTTATGGAGGCTGGGGTGCCCATGGTGGAGGAGCCTTCTCAGGGAAGGACTACACTAAGGTGGACCGCTCTGCTGCCTATGCTGCCCGCTGGGTGGCCAAGTCTCTGGTGAAGGCTGAGCTGTGCAAGCGGGTCCTTGTCCAGGTGAGGGCAGGGTGATCCTAATAAGGAGCCTGATATTGATGCGCCTCATGTATAGAGCATTTGGAACGTATTCAGACCCCTTCACTTTTTCCACATTTTTGTTATGTTACAGCCTTCTAAAATGGATTAAATCAAATTGTCAATCTACACACAATGCCCCATAATGACTAAGCGAAAACAGGTCTTTAGAATGTTAATGCATTTCTAAAAAATAAGCAGATACCGTATTTACATAAGTATTCAGACCCTTTGCTATGAGACTTGAAATTGAGCTCTGGTGCAGCCTGTTTACACTGATCATCCTTAATTTTTGTACAACTTGATTGGAGTGTGCCTGTGGTAAATTCAAATTATTGGACATGATTTGGAAAAGCACACCTGCCTGAGGTCCCACAGTTGACAAGTGCATGTCAGAGCAAAAACCAAGCCATGGGATCGAAGGAATTGTCCGTAGAGCTCAGACAGGATTGTGTCGCGGCACATCTGGGGAAGGGTCCCAAAAATGTCTGCAGCTTGGAAGGTCCCCAAAAACACTGGCCTCACCATTCTTAAATATAAGAAGTTGGAACCACCAAGACTCTTCCTAGAGCTGGTTGCCTGGCCAAACTGTCTTCTGGGGAGAAGAGCCTTGGTCATGGAGGTGACCAAGAATAAGAGATGCATGCTATATCGGTGAACATATCGGAATCGACCGATATTAGCTAAAAATGCCAACTTCTGTATCGGACCGACGTTAAAAACCGATGTCAAAGATACCGTGCGTACTTGTATAACGAAGGTACATGACGTAATGATGCCACGTAAAATTTTGCGCTACACGATCAACACAGCATTAACTTGGCACACAATGTCTGCTGTGTGGATCAAGCAGTCATTTGAAGGAGTAGGAATGTCAGTGAACTCAAAGGTGAAATCCATTAACCTCTTACATCTAGACGTTCCGCTAGCGGAACACCTGCTCCAATATCCAATGATGGGCGTGGCGCAAATTACAAATTCCTCAAATACAAAAACTTCCATTTTTTTAAAACATGAATATTTTGCAGCATTTTAAAGACAAGACTCTCCTTTATCTAACCACACTGTCCGATTTCAAAAAGGCTTTACAATGAAAGCAAAACATTAGATTATGTCAGCAGAGTACCCAGACGGAAATAATCAGACACCCATTTTTCAAGCTAGCATATAATGTCACAACCACAGCTAAATGCAGCACTAACCTTTGATCTTCATCAGATGACACACCTAGGACATTATGTTATACAATACATGCATGTTTTGTTCAATCAAGTTCATATTTATATCAAAAACCAGATTTTTACATTAGCATGTGACGTTCAGAACTAGCAAACCTCCGGTGAATTTGCTAAATTACTCACGATAAACGTTCACAAACATAATTATTTTAAGAATTATAGATACAGAACTCCTTTGTGCAATCGAGGTGTCCGTTTTTAAAATTGCTTTTCGGTGAAAGCACATTTTGCAATATTCTGAGTAGATAGCCCAGCCATCACGGCTAGCTATTTAGACACCCACCAAGTTTACCCCTGACCAAACTCCGATTTACTATTAGAAAAGTTTGATTACCTTTGGTGTTCTTCGTCAGAATGCACTCTCAGGACTGCTACTTCAATAACAAATGTTGGTTTGGTTCAAAATAATCCATTGTTATATCCAAATGGCGGCGTTTTGTTCGTGCGTTCAAGACACTATCCGAAGTGTAAATAAGGGTCATGAGCATGGCGCATTTCGTGACAAAACATTTCTAAATATTCCATTACCGTACTTCGAAGCATGTCAACCGCTGTTTAAAATCAATTTTGATGCCATTTTTCTCGTAAAAAAGCAATTAATATTCCGACCAGGAATAGTACTGTGAGCAGCCACTATCCAAACGCGCTACTTTTTTTCAGCCAGAGCCTGCAAAGCCACGATTCAGCTTTTTGCCGCCTTCTGAGAGCCCATGGGAGCCGTAGGAAGTGTCACGTAACAGCAGAGATCCCCTGTATTGGATAGAGATAATCAGGAAGGGCAAGAAATTGTCAGACAGGGCACTTCCTGCATGGAATCTTCTCAGGTTTTGGCCTGCCAAATGAGTTCTGTTATACTCAGACACCATTCAAACAGTTTTAGAAACTTTGGAGTGTTTTCTATCCAAAGCTAATAATTATATGCATATTCTAGTTTCTGGGCAGGAGTAATAATCAGATTAAATCGGGTAAGTTTTTTTATCCGGCCGTGAAAATACTGCCCCCTAGCCATAACAGGTTAAAGCGAAGATAATGGAATTCATTCCCTTTGACAATCAACTGTTCTGTCGTGGGTGATGTTGTCTTTTGCCGACTGGTCGAGCACTGGTACACACTACCGAGTGCGCTATTTTTCAGTTGTTGCCCTACCGGAGTTACAGTAATTGCTTCACAACATGCTATGGAAAGCCGTTTGGGTACTTTGCGTGTGAAAGATGGTAGCACTGTCAAAGCTGTACAAAAGTCTGTAAACACCGGCTACGAACGATGTGTTTACAATACCGTGTTGGTAATAAAGCATAATTTTTTTCGACCGCAACTTCTAGGGTAGCTAGCAACAATACAAGCCTGAAAACAATGACCAGTCGCAACTTAAGTCATTTTCATTATTCTTAGCAATGATTTTAGGAATCCTTGTAAGTATTAGCTAGGTTGCCACATGTTTGCCTATTTTAATTTGAACTTCAGTTCATGAAAATAAATAGCTAGCCAGCTACTTAACCCTGTTGCCCAAAGCTAATGTTATAAGCAGCCAGCTAGCTTCATCTGGCTAGTGAGGCTCGACCGGGTTGTGTTGTGAAGCTAGCCACAATAGTGGACTTGGTTTAGCTTTCAAAATAAGTGTGGCATAATTCTACTTTGTATTCATTTGCATCACTGTCAATGACACTTACAGTGAGGGGGGGAAGTATTTGATCCCCTGCTGATTTTGTACGTTTGCCCACTGACGAAGAAATGATCAGTCTATAATTTTAATTGTAGGTTTATTTGAACAGTGAGAGACAGAATAACAACAAAAAAACGCATGTGAAAATGTTATAAATTCATTTGCATTTTAATGAGGGAAATAAGTATTTGACCCCCTCTCAATCAGAAAGATTTCTGGCTCCCAGTTGTCTTTTATACAGGTGACGAGCTGTGATTTGGAGCACACTCTTAAAGGGAGTGCTCCTAATCTCAGTTTGTTACCTGTATAAAAGACACCTGTCCACAAAATCAATCAGATTCCAAACTCTCCACCATGGCCAAGACCAAAGAGCTCTCCAAGGATGTCAGGGACAAGATTGTAGACCTACACGAGGCTGGAATGGGCTACAAGACCATCGCCAAGCAGCTTGGTGAGGTGACAACAGTTGTTGCGATTATTCGCAAATGGAAGAAACACAAAAGAACTGTCAATCTCCCTCGGCCTGGGGCTCCATGCAAGATCTCACCTCGTGGAGTTGCAATGATCATGAGAACGGTGAGGAATCAGCCCAGAACTACACGGAGGATCTTGTCAATGATCTCAAGGCAGCTGTGACCATAGTCACCAAGAAAACAATTGGTAACGCCAATGAAACGACTGAACAACGAAACAGGGGGACTTGTCAGGATCGAGGGGAAAGATGAACAGGAAGTGCTCAGGACCTCAGACTTGGGTCGAAGGTTCACCTTCCAACAGGACAACGACCCTAGGCACACAGCCAAGACAACGCAGGAGTGGCTTCAGGACAAGTCTGTCCTTGCGTGGCCCAGCCAGAACCTGGACTTGAACCTGATCGAACATCTCTAGAGACCTGAAAGTAACACTCCCATCCAACCTGACGAGCTTGAGGTTCTGCAGAGTAGAATGGGAGGAAAGGGGATCCAAGCCTGTAGCGTTATACCCAAGAGGACTCGAGGCTGTAATCGCTGCCAAGGTGCTTCTACAAGGTACTGAGTAAAGGGTCTGTATACTTATGTAAATGTGACTTCAGATTTGAAGTTTTGCTTACATTTCTAAACCAGTTTTTGATTTGTCATTGTGTGTAGGTTAGATCCTTTGTAAACAAAAAACCTAACAAAGTGAAGGGGCCTGAATGTTTTCCAAATGCACTATACATCAGTTGCAAAGGGGTGCCACGAAATCAAACCTAAAGTCCGATGCATGTTTGTATGCTCACGACTATACATCAGGTTGCCTATGCCATCGGAGTAGCCCATCCCCTCTCAATCTCCATTTTCCACTACGGCACATCCCAGAAGAGTGAGCGGGAGCTACTGGACATCGTCAAGAGAAACTTTGACCTTCGTCCTGGTGTCATTGTCAGGTAAAGTGTTCCCCTTTGAAGCTGTGTGCCTCTCTGAATCTGCTCCTTCTGTCACTCGCCTTTAACTCACGCTTCCTGTCTTTCTGTTCTGCCTGAGCTGGTGTTCAGATGGTTCTAACCCTTTACTGTATGATTCGCTACTGTGATTAATGACATACCCAGTAGCTACTGACACGTAAGAAGGCAGCAATCTGGCTTGTGACAGTTTGCCAATCCTGAAATTCCACTCCTGCCCAAACTGTCTCGCTTTAAATGCCAGTGAAGTATAGTATGTAATGCCAAAGGTTAAAGCTTCGAGAGCTACAGTAGAGGTTGTCCGATCTGTCAGATGGCATGTTAAATACCCAGCACGACGAAGGGTTTCCTGCTCACATCCAACTGAAAGGGCATTGGTTTCTCAGACCATGTTAAAGTTCAATGACATTTCATAAATTGGATCAGTACGCTTTCAATCTCCAAGATGCAGTCCCCACACTGCTCAAGGATGAGTTGGTTAGCAGGGTAAGTGTTGACGCTTTATCACTTCCTCCCCCCTCTTTGCTAGCTGGCCTAATTAACCTTTCTGATCATTTTTCTTTCCATGGTTCTCGACACTCCCTATTGGCTGATTTTTAACATTATGGCTGAGAATTGCTGTTGATCTGAGGTCATTTCCTGTGATGGGCTGCTAAATGAGTTGATTGTGTATTCCAGGGAGCTGGAGCTGAAGAAGCCCATGTATCAGAGGACCGCTGCCTACGGCCACTTTGGCCGGGACTCCTTTCCATGGGAGATGCCCAAAAAGCTAAAATACTAAACTTGTTAAGCTTTTTCCCCCCAGGCCTGTTGGTGTATACTACAGAGAAGCTTACATGGTCTTGGGGGTGAAAGGCCCTTAACTCCCTTCCCTCTTAATGGGGTATTAGAACCCTACCCCTTTCTACTTCCATCTCTCCAGTCATCTGTACTGTATTTTTGCTGTTAGTAGTCAATGTAATATTACAAACATTCTCAAAATATTTCAGGAAAGTAATGTTGAGAGGATAATGTATGATGTTAGCTAGCTAATCTCTTCCACCAGCCGTCTCGCTCTGTTGACTCATCTGGTTTTACAGCTTATAAGAAAGGGACTTGAATGGAGGCTATGGCAGGTGCGGACAAAACTTCTAATTTGAAGTGGCTGATCTGTCCACCTAGTGCAACACTTAGAACCTCTTTCCCCCCTACCCCCTACATTGTGAACTTAAGTGTGAACAGTGCAAGTGATTTTTAACAATTAACTTAGGAAAATCTGAAAGTACGTATTAGGGTTGTGCGACTATTACAATATTGAATATGATTGACGGCTGTTGTTAATGGTGATATTGTGATGTGACCAATGACTAGCCTATTTCAACATGACTGGCACCACGCCGTATAGAGCTGGCCAGGCAGGGACATGCCAAGTGGCCTATTCCTTTGCTATAGCCTGCATAACCTATTTCAATAAATGTTATAAGCAACTTACTGAATGCAAGCGCACAATTTAGACGGGGCTAAGATTTTCTTGCTTGGCTACCCAAACTCCTTGCTCCGGCCAAACACTACGCCACAGACGTAGTTTCTTCTCCGCACTGAGTTTGTATACCTCACCGATTTCTAGAACGCCTTCTAACTGGAAGGTAGCTGGATCGAATCCCCGAGCTGGCAAGGTAAAAATCTGTTCTGCCCCTGAGCAAGGCAGTTAACACACTGTTCCCCGGGCGCAGACAACGTGGATGTCGATTAAGCCCCGAGACGGATTTTAGAGCGCTTTGGTTAAATGCGGAGGTCTAATTCAGTTGTACAACTGACTAGGTATCCCCCTTTCCCTTTAATTGGTCCCAGAAACCAGTGGGTTGGTCCAGAGCCAGAACACACCTAGGTAACGAATTGACTTTGATATTCTGATTTGGTTAGGGATGATCTAATCACTGACTTTGTTTTGTACAACACCAATTTTGAGGTCACCAAAAAGAACTTCAACGATGGCACTCCGACTGACGTATGTCCAGTCGAATTGTTTTTCCCCTCAGTGTTGGAGGATCTGGGCTATATAGCCGCAGCTGGCTTTTTTTTGTTTGTTTTTTTGCAGAGTTGGTGTCCATTTTAAACCTAATTTTATATTTTCTTTACATTTCATGTGAATTTATCTTCAGTTTTTATGCGTGCTGGTTTTTTCCCGCCACTACTTCAATGAATTTATCTAACGGTGCTCTAGGCTCTCAAAGTTGAGGTGTTTTTGAATGACCTAAACATGATTGGCCTAAGGTAATGAGGTAGAACAAACAATACAAAAATCAAATCAGTAGTTTTGAACATACCTTAGTTGTGCCAAGCTTGCCTTTGCAGGCCATTTTAATTAGTAGGATTTGGCTTATCAAAAGCATTAAGACAAGTTAAAGTTATAAAGCGTATTTCTCAAATATGCTATTCTGATAGTGTTTAATGTTGTAAAATTGCAGCTTTCAAATGGGAACAATTGTGAAAGTCAGTCTAGATTCTCGATCCACCTTGAGGCGGCAGGTAGCCTAGTGGTTAGAGCGTTGGGTCTGTAACCGAAGGTTGCTAGATCAAATCCCAGAGCTGACAAGGTAAAAATCTGTCATTCTGCCCCTGAACAAGGCAGTTAACCCACTGTTCCTAGGCTGTCATTGTAAATAAAAATTTGTTCATGACTGACTTGCCTAGTTAAGTAAAAAAAATATCATAGCTTTATTTTGATCTAATACAGCTGTAGCAGTCTCGCTCAATTTACTGCCTCGACTTTTAAGCTGCGCCCCATTCAAGTCCCACTTTGTTGTACAGTGTTACTAGGCTCTTTATGCAGTTAGCCTAGTCTTCCTCTTCCATTGATGTCTTTCACACTACAACGCCTAGCCCCTGCCCAGCATGACTGAGGAACTGTAAATACTGTAGTTTGGTTATTCGGGCTTAGCTGTCCTTTATACTTAAATTTGGAATATTTTGCTTCTGTTAAGTCTGACTTACCAAGGCTACACGTTGATATCATGTTAATTTACTGGTGCTACTGAAGGGCCCCCCCCCTCCCTGCCCCTTAATCGTTTCCCTTTAGTTTCCACTTATTTCTGGTATTGTGACCCACCCAAAATCCTTTTTGAAGCTTTATTTCACCCCCCTTATAATTTGTTGAGGATGTAAGAATGGAGCGGTTAAGGGTCAGTAGTTGTTGCTATTTTCAAAGAAATGCTGTGCGTTGCAGGCTGAGAAACGAGACAATCTTGATTATTTTCAAGTAACGTTCTTGACTATACGCAGTAAAATCTGAGATGCCCCTGCAGATGTCTGCGCTGTTCTGACGTAATACAGAAAAGTCAGAAGCTGCTATGTCACTGCTAAGACCTGTAGGGGTGTTGGTTATACTTGATTGTTTAAAACATGTTGTCATTGGCTTGTCATGTTAAACTCCTTCAAAAGGTAGTTTTAATTTCATCTTTTTTTATTTCACAAAATGGTTTAAGGTCAAGGCTCTTCTTCCTTGGGTATTGATGGCAGGTGTAGCTACAGAGAAACCACCCTCTTTATTCTGAAGGAACGCCGTCTTTGCCACAATGAAGAGCTCTTACTACTGGCACAATACCTTTTTTTTTATATTTATTTGTTCTCTGAAACTTGGCGTGGATACAGAGAAGCCAAGGATTCAGAAGGCAGCTTAAACCCCAGAGGGTTTAATTTTTTTTTTTATCTCACATTGACTTTACTGAATGCTGTAACTTAAGTAACATTTTCAGTGGTTCCAAAGTGTCCTACAGAAAAGCTTTGGTCTGCCTCCACAGAACTGTCACTGGCTGATGTGATGAGTATTTTGGACTGTGGTTTTATGGGGTGAGATTGTATTGACTATACATGTCTGGTCAATACAATGAGACCATTCTCTGCCCCCCCCTTATCCTTGCATAAAGAGATGGCAACGTTTGGCTGGTGTGGTACAGAGAAACCAGCCTCGTTTACAAGCTGTCACTTGTTTGTATGGATAGGGTTTCCCTTGGTGCTTTTGAATATTTTGACACTGGCTAGTCTTCTGGCTACTGAGTGTAAGAGTGCCTCCCCCTTGTACATTCTCCCCTCCTGCTCTTCCTCAACATGGGTCCAACATCCTGAGGAACAGGTATCTTGTCTCAATGCTTTGGTCTTCAGTGGTTAGATACTGATTTCTCATGTCAAAGATCTGCAATAAATGTCTGCTTTCCTTCATTAAGCATGTTTTGGTGTCATTCATTGTCAGTTTGTGCATAACCTTTTAAAATGCATAAATGATATGTCAGTGTATGCTGTAGCTAGATCTTTGTGCACATGGAATTATCTTTGACCAGTGGTGCCACACAAATCCATCAATGACTAGCGACTGGTGTTAAAGTCAGGTCTATCATGGGTGGCGAATATGAAAAATGACTGCAATTTGGCATAATTCATGTGTTTCTGGGTATTTGAGCCATTGGGGTACACCTGTTCCATAACTGGGTCTGCAGCACAGATTTTGTTTTTAACCTGAAAACCCCTGGGGACATTACTGCCCTTTAATGCAATGGTCATATTTTTGCCTTAAAAGGTGACTCCCAGGTCTTTGACAGTTTTATGGTGGCAGTGTTTTCCCCAGGACAGTGACTCGTAAGGTCAAATGTATTTAGTCAACAAGCAATGGTAAATATTGTGGGAAATTACACCTGTATAGTGGCTTGTGTACTGTCAGACGGTACAGTATGAAGATGGGCAGAGACTGCTTCTCCAATAGAAATTCCCGATCACACTTGTCGGTGATGTAATGAAGCTGTTTTTAATGTCATATGTTGAACATCCTTTGTCTAATGCTGAACTTTTATGGACTACTGAATTTCCAAACTCTGTCCTGTTCTCAACCCCTGGGTGCATGTGTTTTGCCCTAGCACTACACAGCTGATTCAAAGCTTAAATTAGTTATTTGAATCAGCTGTGTAGTGCTAGGACAAAAACGTGCACCCGGGTTATAGAAGTGGCCTTTCACATCTAGGTGTGATGCCATGTTACCTCACAGGACTAGGAAAAAGCACTGCTCCCCCTGTTAGCCTCTTATCCTGCTGGACCTTTCTCGAGGGAGAAGAACCATCTTCAGTAGGCTGACCGCAGTGCCTGGACCTTCAGCTTTAATGGCAAGAACTGGTGAACTGATAAGTTACGCAAAGTACTTTATTTTCTTTTAGGGAATAGTACCTGTAATTCGGTACATAAATTGTGACTGAAGAGCCCATGCACTAAACAATCTTTTAAGGAAATGTAGTCTTTAAAGAGCTAGTGTAGCCTGACTGGTACACTTTAAGACTACATTCAAGGAAAGAAGCCTCCAACTCAAAGGAAGAGCTATCAGACAAAGCAACCAGGGACAAAACCCAAGGAGCAGTCCACGAGAGGGACCATCCAAACTTGGGAAAGGAGCAAGAAACCACCAACGAACCCCTCAACTCAGGACAAAGGAGGACACCCCCACCATCTTTCCTTTGTTCACCTCCATGCGGCCTAACCGGAGCCCATCTTCAATATTCATATCTTGAGTTCTGTCTTATTCTATTTCCTACCTTTTCATGATCACTCATGTTTGTACATATGAGTGATGTTTGTACATATTGTTTGCTTAGTGTTATTGACTGTTGATTGTATAACGATCTTGTTAGTCTTCTGGGGAAACAACTCATATATTCTCAAAGAATTCATACCTTCAGGTTAATCAATGTATTACTATTATAATTTTAGTCAGTTATTGTAAATAACTGTCAGACCTTAAAAGACCAGCTTTGTCCAAGGAAGGACTGGTGTCCCGCTAATTGGGCTCCCGAGTGGTGCCGCGGTCTAAGGCACTGCATCTGACGTCACTACAGACCCTGGCTCGAATCCAGGCTGTATCACAACCGGCAGTGATTGGGAGTTTTATTTTATGTCTCCTTTATTTCACCAGGTAGGCCAGTTGAGAACAAGTTCTCATTTACAACTGCGACCTGGCCAAGATAAAGCAAAGCACTGCGACAAAAACAAATGTTACACATGGGATAAACAAGCGCACAATTGGCCCTGCGTTGTCTGGGTTAGGGTTTGGCCGAGGTAGGCAGTCAATGAAAATAATTTGTTCTTATCTGACTTGCCTAGCTAAATACAATTTACAAAAATCATAGTAATAAGTGTCATGGTGACGTTGGCTAACTAAGCTCAAACGCAGAAACACGTCATCTGAGCTAACGGTCTTCTCGCGCAGAACTGCGCAAATGCAGGCCATCATATCAGAGGCACTCTTATGATAAATGAAAACATGTCACTTTCATTAGGTTGGTTGGACCGTTGGAGTAATAACATGTTCAACTTTAAGACATTGGTTCGAATTTAGGTTGTGCCTTTAGATTTCGAGAAAAAAAATCGACTTGGTCCGTTTAGCGAAGGGCTTAGATTAGAAACTCTGTGGCACCGTCTTGACTTTGTTACATGTGAGAGAAATTGACAATTAAGGTGACTCTAACAAACTTTAAAAATATGACCCACCCAATGGTTTTCTCTGAGTTTATTTCATAGTTAAACGAATTGATTAATCCAGTTTCAAGTTGATGGACAAACTTAATCTTTAGGATGTTTTACTGTGGTTTTTGGTTGAATTTGTGTCTCGGCCTTGGGGTACATACCAGTGCCTAGGCTTCAAAAACTACTCCGACCACACGCACTTTCAGATGTTCGTAAACCAATCACCTCACAGAACGCAGACACACCTCCTGGGCTCACTGACATAAATAATTCCTTCAGGCAGGGAGTACAGTATGATACCAAAACTAAATGATCTGTTTTAGCTATACGTGCAAACTAAATCCGTGCTTTACTAAATTTGCTACCCAGAGGCAGTCAGTAAAGGCTGATATATAGTTTTTCGAAGTCTGAGGACATATAGCGCTGTCCTTTTCGAGAGTAAAAAGCTACCGTGTCTTAGGGGGTGATATTTAATGTGCAATGTACTGTTTTAGCTAGTGATGGAGGGGATCAATACAAGTTACATATTATTTTTGATGAAATATATCGTATCATTTAACAATATTGCAATATTATTTTTGTGCTAGCACCAAAACTCCAGTATTTTTTTCCTTCATAGCTTGTTTTCCATCTTTTTACTTATGGAGACAATTTGTTTTCAGCACATATTTCCATGACTGACTAACACTCGTTTTCTCATGGCTTTCTCTTGTTCCTCTTCAGAAGACATATGGTGAGAAATATCGAAACGCAGTAAAATCACAGTATCGAATTGCAATACATATAGAATCGTGAGAATCGCTACATATATACATTGCGTCTTATCGTGATAATATCGTATCGTGAGGTTCCTGGCATTTCCCAGCCCTAGTTTCTTAGCCCAGTTATATTTCACTTCCCGATTACAAATAAAAGGCCACCCTTGTCCTCTGTACGGATTTTTCTACCAGTAGTCCTTAGAGTAATCTACATCCCAAAGAATACAACGGCTTCATTGTCCTTGTGACCCTTCTTGACTCTGGTTCCAAGCATTTAGTGTCTGATTGGCAATAGAAACACTTCTGAAGCAGGCCATTTATCACCAGCAGCCAAATCCTGTTCAGTTTGTTAATAAAATTCCAAAACAGTAGGTTGACTAGCTGTTCAAAATGAGTAATCTTTTGAGCTGCTTCTCTTCTAATTACTTCGGTGTTCACCGCTCTGTTACATTGTACCGTATTTGTCAGGCTGGTTTTTAAATGTATGAATGGATTTCATAGTATGCTCAACCCAGAGTCTGTCTAATCTCGAAGGAGATTGGGTATCAATGTTGTGCTATAGCCTGGGCACCATTCTGTCTCTGCCTGTTCCGGTTTATCGCCATCTTGGCAACAGTCGTGCAATCAAACTGGTCTATACGTGAGTACAATAACTACGAACAGTGTATCTTTATGAAGATATATTTATTGCTAGCTTGATATGCCTTCTACAAGCATGAGATAGACGCTTTCCTCGTGAACCCCCAAATTCTCACAGGCCCTTATTAGCATATGGCCAATCGAGATACAATATGCAAATAACGCCACAGCAACAACATAAAATTGTTGAACGTATAAACAGTCAAACTTGACTTGTGGTTTTATTAGTTTGGTTTATGTCCTTCTCTTGTGCCTCCCTAAAGAGTTTGGCAACCCTATGCCTTAACAGGAGTGGCTGCTACTGTGTGTGTGGTTGGCTGTATGTGGCTCACATGGCTTGTGGCTTTAGGGCACGTGTCTACCCTGAAGGAAGACTCCAAAGCACAGGTTACATTCTTTGTTTTCTTCTGATGCGTCCGAGAACTGGAATATGTCCTCAGACAGAGAGATCATCAACCTCATATAATTACTTATATAATCCCATATAGTAATTTAATCGGTTCTCTGTAAGTGTGATCAACCTGTCCAGGTTATCAGTCTAACTACTCCCCTGTGACACCAAATAAAACGGTGACATTAATGGCTCCCCTTGACTCTGTCATCTTCAGGAACCTCCAGCAGGACTACCTAAGCACATTTTACGGATCATGAGGTAGTACATTACTACAGTTACACTGTACTAACCAGGGACCATGAATAGCTTCGATACTCAAGTTACTCATGTGACTAGTGTCCAAACTGTCTGCCACTAATTGACTACACTCTGCAGCTGCTGTCCACTCACAACCTCAAGAATGTTTTCTCAAACTTCTATTTTTAACTCGCACTGTTAGATTGCTGGGGTTTGCATTATGGCTGCACCATGGCAGCCTCAATCCACCACATCCATGGATTCATTCACTATTAGGTATACCAGGGGTGGGAAATAATTTTGAGTTGAGGGCCACATCAGGATTTCTAAATTCAGTGGAGGGCCAACCAATTTGTTCGTCAAAACCAAGTTGTGGGCCAGAAAAGGGCCAGTTATTTGAAAACGTGTAGGTCCATTATAACTTTAATAAGAAATGGCCGTATGTTAACCACCCCGGATGTACAGTGACTTCAGAAATTATTTATACCCCTAAACTGATTCCACATTTTGTTGTGTTACAGCCTGAATTCAACATTTATTGGATTCTTCAAGCTCTGTCAAATTGGTTGTTGATCATTGCTAGACAGCCATATTCAAGTCTTGCCATAGATTTTCAAGCAGATTTAAGTCCAATATGTAACTAGGCCACTCAGGAACATTCATTGTCGTCTTGGTAAGCAACTCCAGTGTATATTTGGCCTTGTGTTTTAGGTTATTGTCATACTGAAATATTAATTTGTCTCCAGTGTCTGTTTGAAAGCAGACTGAACCAGGTTTTCCTCTAGGATTTTTCCTGTGCTTAGCTCTGTAGTATTTATTTTTATCCTAAAATACTCCCTAGTCCTTGTTGTTGACAAGCATACTCATAACATGATTCAGCCACCACCATGCTTGAAAATATGAAGAGTGGTACTCAGTAATGTATTGTGTTGGAGTTTTCCCAAACATAACGCTTTGTATTCAGGACATAATATAATTTCACTTTGAAATGATGGGTTATTGTGTGGTGGCCAGTAATACAACATGTAGAAAAAGTCAAGGGTTGTGAATATTTTCTGAAGGTACTGTATACAGTACTTCACACAATTAGAGACACACAAAAAATACGTACGTGACCGACAAATATGAATGGAGGGGGTAGGGGCAGAGTGGTTTAATCAAGCCTGAGCCACCTTTGTCCCAGCACAATTCCACTGTTGTTGACCCTCTCTTGAAGGAGTGTAGTGTTATAAAACTATACTGTAGCTAATGTTATCACCTAGGGAAGGATGTGTATCAGTTAAGTGTGTTTTGTCCAAGCGGTAGAAAAAACAGAGGTGAAATAACAGTACATAGCCTTGGAGCACAGAAGGTTGGTGGCACCTTAATTGGGGAGGATGGGCTCGTGCTAATGGCTGGAGCGGAATTAGTGGAATGGTATTAAATACATCAAACACACAGTTTCCATGTGATTGATAACATTCCATTAGCGCCGTTCTAGACAATATTTTGAGCCGTCCTCCCCTCAGAAGCCTCCACTGCCTTGGAGATGAGACTAAACAAAAAACCTATGGAAATTGTTATTTTACATTCAATTACTCTACATTCTTAGTTTATAAACTTTGGTATGAAGAGTTGGAGGCTAAAGTTCTCTGAGTCTTAATGGACTCCAAGAATGAACATTGGGGGGCAAGGGGTAGTGTCATGGTGAGGTCATGGAGAAAGTCATGATCAGGCCAGTTGACTCTTTGGCCCGAGGTTAGGGGTGTGGCTCTGCAGGGTTAGGTAGACGGTATGATGCAACATTAGTAGCGATGTCATGTTTGTTGGGTGTCTACGCAGGATAAAAAAAGAAGCGTCTCCCAGCCGAACCAGTGCTTCCATCCAGAATAAGTTTGGTGGGAGGAGCTATAGGAGGACAGGCTTATTGTAATGGCTGGAATGGAGTAAATAGAACAGAGTCAAACATGTGGTTTGCATATGTTTGATGTATGATACCATTCAATTTATTCCATTCCAGCCATTACAATGAGCCAGTCCTCCTAAAGCTCCTCCCACCAGCCTCCTCTGGTGTATGGATGACACTAATCTAATCTGTCTGTCTTTTTCATTACCTCTCAAAGCCCATAGGTCTTTGGCCCCAGGGCAACATCTCTAGCTACAAAAATACAATTTATAGGGTTATGCAATGCTGTTACGTGAATCATAAAAACAATAAATTTTACCATGGATTTTTATGCTTTTGTAAATTATAATATAAGGAACTTTTGATATCTATGCATCTCTGATCTCATCCAGTATCTCAATTTAATGGAGCTACACTCTGGTTTTATTTGTACAATTCCGTCATTGCTAGAGGAATATTGTTGTCTAGTCAGTCATGCAGTCTTAACATGTGAACCTTTTATAACACAGGAGTCCAAAGGGGGGGCGGGGTGGGGGGTGGCATGAGTCCAAAGGGGGTGGCCTTGTTCCACCAATACCATCAGAGACCACTCTTCCTGAAAAGGGGTTTTATGTAACAGCAACAAAGACTGGCCAGACATGTGGCCCTGGGATAAAGTTGACATATTTTCATGCATTGCTGAAAACAATGAATTAATCGCCCACAAATGGTGGGAATCAGCAGTTTGTCCACTGGAATGTTAGTTCTAATCTGCCTTTCTATTTTACTTTGTTGAGTCCCTTAGAAACAAGTTGGACCACAGCTCTAGGAAAAAACATTAAGTTAGTTCTTTAATCTAATCTCTAACAAAGTTTCCATACCTTGCACATAGAGTTGTATAGAGGACTCTAGTGCCCCAAAAAATATTTTAGTATGGGCAGCGCCACTGAGGACCATTTTGAAGTAGTCAACTGGGTAGGACTTCCTATGGGTTAGGGAAGGATCACAATTCTATCCAGGTCATCAGGAGGGATCAGCCAATTAATTATACTTGTGAGAAAACATTCCATAAATGCAGGTGGCAGTACATTTCCAACCTTGGCTTTATACCTGTTCAAACAACACACTCCAAGTGACAGTATGCACCCTTTTAGTTTGTTTACCAATTTATAGAAGTTGTAGATGAAAATTGGCTACTTCAAAATGGAAATGGCCTCAATGGCACTGTCGTGCGATCACAGATGCCATAATGGGAAAGATACGTTGCGATCTCTATACAACTGTATGACCTTGCATTAATGAACTAGTGTCAGTAGGCCTGTGGTATGAATGGAGGTTAGCCATGTGACTTCTTAGGGTTGCAGGATACTATCACTCTGGTTCAATGGCTGACTCTGGTTACACAACTTAGCCATGCTAGTCAATTTTCCAAAATAAGGAACCAAAAAGTTTTCCAAAATAAGTAACATTACAGTGCAATACTTATTATTTGATGGGTATGACAGTGTTGAGGGGATTTAACTCAAATGCATTTGTGTAAACCTAGTCTAAACATGTTCACACCTGTCATTATTGAAAGCGAAATTGTAACCGTATAAATAGGGGAATGGTGTAAGAGCATCAAGAAGGAGAATAGATGGAAAAATACAAGTTGGATGAATTTTGTTGTATTGAACGTCAAACTGGAACATTTAAGTGCCCTGTCTAAGTAAAAATGATAGATGCTTCCACCTAGTGACAAATAGTAACATTACCCCTAGAGAGAAGTGAGTTATTTTCCCATTATACAGGCCTGTACTTTCTGTTCACTCCATAACATTCGCTCGTCTAATCTGGCCATATAATTTAGGATTGCATGAAGCACATCATCTGGAATTTCAACCATGACAATGACCTTATCCCCCACACTAATGGTACAGCCCTCACCATACATCACCCAGGCCGTAAATTAAAACATTGACCTGGAAAAGTTTTTTTTTTTTTGTGTTAGAGTAACGTACAGTCTAGAGTAACGTACAGTCTCGTTCACCTTTAACAAAACTGTGTACTCACACACTAAATCTGCATACAGTGAACATCCAACCACTTTTTGTAAATAAATATACAAACACCTTTGGAAAATAAATATTTAATATATGTAATACTGAAACAATAAGGATCTCTCCAGAAAATGACAGTATAAAAAAATAAAACTCTTAGAACATATAGGCCAATCAAAAATAAATTAGATTACAGAGAAGTCATGACCATGGCACATTTTTACACAAACAAGAATCTGCTATGACCAATTGATTTGCTCTCCTGCCTTAGTCATATTGAGTCATCACAAAACACAACCATATTGTTTCAGTCACAGTGACTTAAAATGTAACCCTGCAGACAGCAAATCAAAATGGTCACTTTTTCATGAAAACAACAAAAAAACACAAGTGCAATGACATCCCAGTCGCAGCACTTTGCTAAATAAAATGTAAACACGAGAGGTTGGTGGCACCTTAATTGGGGAGGATGAGCTTGTGGTAATGGCTGGAGCGTAATGGGTGGAATGGTATCAAATACATCGTTTCCATGTGTTTGATGCCATTTCAGCAATTAAAATGAGCCATCCTCCCCTCAGCGAGCCTCCAATGGATTTAAACCACATCCATATAAACAAAAAGTACATTTTGTAAACACAGCACACTTTCTATGGGGAAGAGGATGTCACTGTGTGGTGAAAAAGACACATTCACAGGGGTGACGTCACAGTTTCTGGGGATTGGGGCCTCATTTATCAACATGCATACATTTCAAACTAAATTCTGGCGTACGTGGAGATTCTAGGATTTGCATGCAAACAAATTATTGGGATTTATCAAACATTCGCACAGAACAAATACAGAGCATGTTTTCATTGGTAAATCAGAGCTATACCATATGTGTGTGTGAACGAGCGCTACAACTCCGCTGGGAAAATGCCCTCCATTCACCTTTTATGGTAACAACAACGCCCTCATTTGCTGTATTATTTGGAGATGTTGGAACTGGGCCGTGATAGTTGCTAAAGGAAAGTGCAATGGCAAATGTGATCACATTTCTGTAGAGGTGTGGGCAGAATGTTTTAATCTTTTGCAGTTACTTTTTTTAAACAAATAATGCATGACGTCTACAGTGAGAAAAGGCCACGCATTCTGCAAGACTGATTTTCTGTTTACAGTCCACACGTCTATGCAAAATATGAATTGTTGTGAAATATTTTGTTTATTAATACATGATTGTGAGTCTATCTCTGTGGTATAGGCGTTGAGATTAAACAGGCTATTATGTCGTGCTCCTATCGCACAGCAATACTGTAGCCTAACCATACTGTCATAGGCTACCGGTCTATTTACTTTCTAGCATGGTTGGCCATTGAATGAGTGTTGGATAAATGGTAGCATAATATTTTATGTAGCGGCATGTCAGAAAAGGAGAGACATGCCCTGCAATAAGATTATGATTTAGGCTTATATAATAAAGTAAAAAATATATTGGGTTACATGCTGCTATGCAATCTTTTTACCAATGACAAATGCATCTGTTTTATAATTAGGCCTATAGGTTTGAATGATATTAGCCTACCATTATTATAATTCCTGTGCATCAAACACCTCAATTTCCCTCAAAATAACAATATTTGCTTGCAATACAGTTGATCAGACAACAACTAGAAGTTGTGGGTACGCATGGTCTGAGATTTGCGTGGGAATAGTTCAAAATGTATAAATACCAACCTTTGCGGGAAAACTGTTGCATGCAAGGTTTGTGTGCACGCACCCTTGAAACTGCTGCACGCAGCGGTCTAAGGCACTGCATCTCAGTGCTAGAGGTGTCACTACAGACCCTGGTTCGATCCTGGGCTGTATCACAACTGGCTGTGATCGGGAGTCCCATTGGGCGGCGCTCAATTGGCCCAGCCTCGTCCAGGTTAGGGGAGGGTTTGGCCGGGGTAGGCAGTCATTGTAAAATAAGAATTTGTTCTTAACTGACTTGCCTAGTTGAAATAAAGGTTAAATAAAAAAAGGAGGCCTCTGGTGGGTGTGGGGGGGTAATATGGCCAAAATATCACATCACAGTATTAAAAAAAAAAAAGTGGACGGTATTTTATGTTTTTGAATAATAAAAGCTCAAAATGTTATTTATAAGTAGTATATGACTCTAGGGTGGAAACACATACATTCTAAGTGATTTCAATGGGTCTTTCTCCATTCAGATTGTTTCATACTGTTCAATTCAACTTAAACCCCCCCCCCCAAAAAAAAAAATCTGCATTTTAATACATTTCTGCATTTGTTGCACTCATTTGAGATCATTTCCACGTAAGGCTGCACGATATGGGCAAACAATCTATGCCTTATTTTTAACCAAATGTTGCAATTACAATTTGACTTGCGATTTAGAGAAAACACTTGGGTCAAGTGTTGGAATAATGGAAATAGAATGATTATTCTAATTCTATAGTTAGAATAATAGTTGGCACTTTGAATACAGTGTTGTTTGACCTGACAATGAATGAAAATGCCAGGGAGGAGTCATTGTGACAGGGTAGGAACTAGGAACAAAAGTGTTGATAAGTTTTTCAAGGGGACCCTTCAATCTGTGGCTACATTGAATGTTTTCTCTTAGCTTCTTAATGTAGCTAACATTCTTGCTTCCTCTTTGATTTAGAAGATACTGTTCCACAAACATGCTGTTTTAGGTCTACACTATCACTGGTATTATCAGGCTGTATATCTAATTACGTTTGCTCTGATTCAGTACATTTATTAGCTAGCTAGCAATTAGCATTAATGGCTAACAGGATTTATGCCCAACTTGCCAAGAAAAGTCAAACTAGCTGTTTACAGATGTAAGAAACTTTAACTAATAGTGTAATTATATAATGCTTGTGGATTTATATTAAGAAGCAAAATGAAAACACCATTGTTGTCATTAACATTGTTGTATTTGCTGCATTGACCATGCAGAAGGTGAAGTAAAACTCCCAACCAGTCCATGTATCAATACCGGTATATTGTAAAATACGGTATACTGCCCAGCCTTACCCTGGTGTGGCTCAGATAGGGGCCCATGTTCTCAGCTCTGTCCTTTGGAGCAGGTTGACAGCCAATGGTCCATTCAACCACAAGACAACGGCAGTTTCACAGGGCCCCTTACAGACATGACCCAGGGTCAGAGATGCCAGCCCAATACAAGAGATGTGAGGACGGCTCCATTTCTACCCTTCTGTAAGTCAGTCTTTTCCCCATGGTTGTACACTAGCACAGAGGGGACGGCGTGGCTGTGTGACGTCATTCAGATCCTGGTTGACAGACCCTCAGAATGTGGGTCCACAGTAGTCCTCTGCTACTAGCATTCATTACATACAGGAAGAGGGTTGGCTCGAGGGTAAACAGAGGCCTCCGACTCCTCCTCCTCACCCCTCTCATCACTGTTAATTTCATTCACTTCCTTCAGCGTTTGTCCAGACGTTTATCCATTTCCTTTCGAACCCGGGACTGCAGTGCCACCCTCATGGCTGAGTCCAGAACATTCTTCTCTGCTACACGCTCCACCACCCTCTCTGGCTTGTCCTCCTAAGAGACAGGAAACAGGTCATGAGGGCACAGGATGAGCACCATCATAAAAATATAGACAGACAGACAGACAGACCTTGTGTACAATGAAGGAGGTGACACAGCCAGAGTCAGCCTGGTAGTCCAGCCAGAAGAGTTCAGTTCCATGGGTCTCTGGCTCTGTACTCGACCCACTCTCATTCCACTCTTCAGTCTCTGCACCCACTCCTGGCTCAGATCCATCTGGAGACACATACATACACATCACCACTAAACTGTGTCTTCCAAGTTGACAGAAGTTCATAATAGCAGCAGTGTTTTCTTACTTCCACGTCGAGGATGGTACACTTGGATATCTGGCCGGCGGGGGCGTCGGGGGGTAGTGGTGAGCCTGGCCCTCTGACGCTCATTGGCCTGCTTTACCTGCTTATCATAGTCATCTCTGCAAGACATCAAAGTGATAAGTCAGTGTCTGAATCTTGCAGTAAGAGAAACATTATTTATATCAATTAGAGAGTAACAAGGCAATTTAATTCAAACCATTGGAATGATTGTGAGTGTCCAACTTCTAACAATATCCATGATGGTTGTAGTTTGTTCACAGCAGAGAGCAATATCTGTTAATGGTATTGATACTCTGAAGAGGGGCAGTTCTCTGTTAGACGTTGTGCGCATGCCCAGTAGAGGTTGGAGTGAGTAGGCGTACTAGCGATGAATTTCAACATTATCAAGAAAACCCTCGAAACTAAACAACTGCACGCTCTCATAATTGATTACATTGACAAAATAGATCGACATATATACACCCCGCACAGCATGTTAGCTCAGATTAGTGATTCACCTGGCAATCTGGTTCCTTCGAATGTGGTGTAAGAAACCATGGCTCATGTCCAAACGACCCGTACGTTTATATTTGAGCTCTTGTTCTTCATCATCGCGCAAAATCTCCATCGTGAGAGATGATGGACAATGTATTTAGTATTTAAGATGGAACATTAGTACTTCTTTATATGCACAACACCACAAGCTGCATCATAACGTTAATCAATCTTTCAAAGTGATTTACCACTAGTTATCACATCCACTAAGTCAAAATTGGCTATCGTAAAAACGAAACAAAACAAAAAAGAACGTGCTTTTTTTATTTAATTTAATGTTATGGTTAGCCATTGGTTATCATTGTGTTTAAGATAAGGTTTAAAAATCACATTTTAAAAATATAAAAATAATAAATAGGCGGGGTGTATGACTTTGTGACTGTGGTAACTAGTGACGACCATTCCAAAGTGGGCTGGGCTGCTGTCTAACTGGAATTGCACACGGAGTTACGAGCTTGTCCATAATTAATTTTTTCGGATCAAGCTTCTACCCCTGCAAATGATTTGTTTTCTTTCACATTTTTTATCCTCATGAATTATATTATTTAAAGTTCTTTGAAGATGTCTAACACTATTCAATCTCAGCCGTTCTGTTTTTGCCAGGGTCAACTTAAAAATGTGGGGTTAAACTCTGGTTGGCCATTTTGATATTGAAACCTGGAGTTTTGGAGGTGTGCAATCAGTAAAATCAACGCAACCCTGGATTTAGTTATATTATTATCAGCTCTGTTTTTTCATATATTAACACGATGGTCTCTGTAAAACGGGAGAGAGAACTTGACTTGGAAGACGATGAAGGTAGTTAACGATTTCAAACCGTGTATAACCTAACGCAAGCTAGTAACAAGCTGTTTTTTATTTCCAAACCTATATATTGTTTGTTTGCTCAGTTAGCTAGTTAACCTAAATAACATTGTTGGTAGGTAGCTAGTTCTAGCTGACTAATGTATTGTTAACTAGCTAAGATCCCAGCATCAAAAGTGTCCATCTAGCTTTGCATCAGCAGATGTCAAAATGCTATACAGAAACCTAGCCTAAATCTCCAAACAGCAAACAATGCAGATGTAGAAGCATGGTGGCTAGGAAAACTCCCTAGAAAGGTGTGAACCTAGGAAGAAACCTAGAGGGGAACCAGGCTCTGAGTGGTGCCCAATCCTCTTCTGACTGGGCCGGGTGGAGATTATAAGAGTACATGGCCATTTAAAGCCAAATTGTTCTTCAAGATATTCAAATGTTCATAGATGACCAGCAGGATCACATAATAATCACAGTGGTTGAGGAGGGTGTAAAAGGTCAGTACCTCAGGAGTAAATGCCAATTGGCTTTTCATAGCTGACCATCCAGAGGTTGAGACAGCAGGTGTGGTAGAGAGAGAGAGTTGAAAACAGCAGGTCCAGAACAAGGTAGCACGTCTGGTGAACAGGTCAGTTGAAACTGGAGCAGCAGCACGACCAGGTGGACTGGGGACAGCCAGGTAGTCCTGAGGCATGATCCTAAGGCTCAGGTCCTCTGGCAGGGAGAGAGGGAGCATACTTAAATTCACACAGGACACCAGATAAGACAGGGATGGGTCGGGGGACACTGTGGCCCCGTCCGACGATGCCCCCAGACAGGGCCAACCAGGCAGGATATTACTTTGCCAAAGCACAACCCCCAAACCACTAGAGGGATATCAACTTACCACCAACCTACTACGCTGAGACAAGGCTGAGTATAGCCCACGAAGATCTACTCCACCACACTAGCCCGAGGGGGGCGCAAAACCGGACAGGAAGATCACGTCTGAGACTCAGCCCACTTCTATGGTATATTGCCGATCGCACAATTTAATGTGCATCCCGCCACCTACTGTGCAGGGTGAAAACAGGATTCCCAAAGAAACGTAACAAAAAATTAACTAAACGAACCAACTTTTCTGTTAAAAAATAAAATGGATCTGATCCCTACACAGGCTCAAAGGGAACCTGGGAGGGCTGGTCTTCTGGAGCCAGTACCCCTTGCAAGTCTTCCGATGTAAAATCATTTTGTCCCAAAAACATTTCTGCCGCAGCCACAATAATGTCCAGACTTGTGCCGTACAGTTTATAACTGTGGCAATGAACACCACAAAATCCACCTTTATCTTTTGACTGGCAGCAAACATTTACTACAGGCTGTGGTGCATCCAATACCATATCTTCATTAGCTTCACTTTTCTCAATTATTTGAATTGCCTCCGCTCTAACTTTTGCCACCTCAATCTCCTTCACCCTTACAGGGCACTCCAGGAACCCGGGATCATAATCCCCACCACAATTGCAACACCGTTATCCTTCTACACACCGTTCTTCAGTATACTCTGTCAGGACTGACAGACTTTCATATTTTTCTCCGTTCACCCAGCGTGTCAGCGCCGGGCACCAACCACACCAGGAATTAACTTCAGGTATTCAGCCTGAACATCGGTCGTCACCCCTGAGATGACTCCTTTGACGGGTGCTCTACTCCGAAGTTCAAAACACAAAACTTCTGTTCGGATTCTTTTGTGGCTCAGTGCAATCTTCCTCTGTTCTTCAGAAATAGAATTCATCAAAATAAGACCACTCCTGGTCACTCTGACAGACTCCTTTTCCCAGGGCATATTTCACGATTTTCAACTCCTCAAATGGGTCTCCCACATATGTATCCTTACTCAACAAACGCATCCCAACAAGAAGCGATTCATTATCATACATACACATATCCTCTAATTTCATTTTTGTTCCAGTTTTCACTACTACTGTTGGCCTTCAGAACATTCGTCTTCACCAACTTTGCTCGATGCGTTGCTTGATTCGAACAAGGCATCCACTTCCGCCATCTTTCTTCCAACAGGAGTTGAAGTATCAACTGTGTTCCTGTCATGACATTGCACATGTAAAAAAAAACTACATTAAGACACATTGGAGCCTGTGTGAGAAATGGGGTCCGAAACGATGATGTATATAATCCCTGGATTGCTGATGCTATGTATTGGCTGTTGAGAGGCTTTAGTCACCGGTCGGCCATATTGGTACTCCCCAGTAGGAGCAATCCTCCATAGGAATGAATAGAATTATACATTATTTCAGTTAAATGTTTTAAGGACAAAAGTACATGTATTTAAGTGTTTGTTTTGTTGTAGTGGGGACAGTAACATAAATACTTTAAGGAAAATGTGTTATTTGTTTTTATGTTAAGCTCACATCGCAGTGCTAGCTGTGCCACTAGAGATTCTGGGTTCGAGTCCAGGCTCTGTCGCAGCCGGCCGCGACCAGGAGACCCATGGGGCGATGCACAATTGGCCCAGCGTCGTCCGGGTTAGGGGATGGTTTGGCCGACAGGGATTTCCTTGTCCCATCGCGCACTAGCGACTCCTGTGGCGGGCCGGGCGCAGTGCACGCTGACATGGTCGCCAGGTGTACGGTGTTTCCTCCCAACACATTGGTGCGGCTGGCTTCCAGGTTAAGTGGGCATTGTGTCAAGAAGCAGTGCAGCTTGGTTGTGTTTCGGAGGACACACGGCTCTTGACCTTCGCCTCTCCTGAGTCCGTTTCTAGGGTTTATACATATCAGGTTGGAAAACGTAGCCACCGTCATTGAGGTACATTTTCCAACTCATATCTCGCTCCGGCTCCACGGTGTCTTACGCTTCGATCACATTGACAGCGTCATTGCTTTTTGGTATACCAGAATTACACTAATTTTCAATGAAACGCAGCGTTTGCCTTGCAGCTTTGCAGATGCAGTTTGCAGTGTGTTCGGTGGGGTGCATACCTATGCGTAGATGGCTTGACAGAAATTGTAGCAGAAGGTAAATGTTGAATTTTTGTTGCATACATATCCAGATGATGCTGCGTACTATTTTGCGCAATGACGCTGTCGGTGTGATCGAAGCGTTAATGTAACCATGACTGCGTTCCGAACTCAGCGCAGTTCAAGCGTAATGGTATAGTATCTTCTGGCAACTTCTAGCTAAGTTAGTGTTAGCCGGAAGCCTTTTGTAAACAGAAATCTCTGGTGTAACGTAGCTCATGTTAGCTAGATACCTACGATTGTTGTCATTGCTAGGCATCAAATTAGCGAGTTACACTGAATTGTTTGTTGACATGTTCTTTGTCTTATAGCTACAGTGCCTGTGAAAGTAGGCCGTTCATCCGAGGATCGCAGAAGTCGCCACTGTCCCTACCTTGACACAATCAATAGGTAACGTTAAACGTCCACTGGTTTTAACACTGAATGTGTAATATTTGTCATTCACCTCTAACACCTTTGTCTTCAGGAGTGTGCTGGACTTTGATTTTGAGAAGCTGTGCTCCATCTCGCTCTCCCACATCAACGTCTATGCTTGTCTCATCTGTGGGAAATACTTCCAAGGTAAAGCATCCAATACTTCAGATTAACGTTGTTACCTCCCTCCCTACCTAAGAAATGTTCAGAAATGACTTGACCTCGGCCTAAACTTGTGTGTGTGTCTTCCAGGTAGAGGTTTGAAGTCCCATGCCTATACTCACAGTGTGCAGTTCACCCACCATGTGTTCCTCAATCTGCACACACTTAAGTTCTACTGTCTGCCAGATAACTATGAGATCATTGACTCATCGCTGGAAGACATCACGGTGGGTCCACAGAGATGGGTTTGCACACATTAACCCTGTAATAAGAAAGACCATTTCAGAGGTGTCAGATGCATTAATTCAAACATGCACTTATTAAATGGTGCTAAACCAATAGTTCTGAAATAAAGTTGAACAGTTTATGTTCAGCCATGGTTTGTGCAATAATGGAGGTGGTCATATATTTTTGTTCTTTGTGTTTAGTATGTACTGAAGCCCACATTCACCAGACAGCACATCTCTGGATTGGACAAGCAGGGAAAGCTGTATCGAGCCTATGATGGCACCACCTATCTGCCTGGTATAGTGGGGCTCAACAACATCAAGGCTAATGACTACGCTAAT
Source organism: Salmo salar (assembly GCF_965601325.2). NCBI lineage: Eukaryota > Metazoa > Chordata > Actinopteri > Salmoniformes > Salmonidae > Salmo > Salmo salar. The sequence goes on along the minus strand of NC_138314.1, from coordinate 19,073,965 downwards.
GTGGTGCTGCAGGTAAGACTGTTATCCACCACAGAGTATCCACTGGTGAATCAGACCTCTCACCATTCACATGCTGCTAAACCTTTTCCTGTGTGATGATCATCCATGTGACTCAGTTGGTAGAGCATGGTGCTCGCAACACCAGGGTTGTGGGTTCGATTTCCACAGGGGACCAGTACAAAAAATGTATGCACTCAAAGTCGCTTTGGATAAGAGCGTCTGCTAAATTACTAAATTGTAAAATGATTATTGGGAACTGTCTTTAACCCTTCAGGCCCTGTCCAATGTGCCCCCACTGCGGAACTACTTTCTGGAAGAGGAGAATTACTGCGGTATCCGTAGGCCACCTGGTGACATCATGTTCCTGCTGGTGCAGCGATTCGGTGAGCTGATGCGCAAGCTGTGGAACCCCCGGAACTTCAAGGCCCACGTGTCGCCCCACGAGATGTTGCAGGCCGTAGTGCTGTGTAGCAAGAAGAACTTCCAGATCACCAAGCAAGGCAGGATTTTATTATATCACATTCATTTAGCCCGAGAGCCTTGTTTCTCAAGAACAAAATGTTTTTAGTACAGTAAAATGTATGTGTTGCCCTTTTGTTGCAAATAAACAAATCTGCTGATTGGTCTCTGTCCTGCAGGGGATGCTGTGGACTTTCTTTCCTGGTTCATGAACGCTCTGCACGGTGCACTGGGAGGAACCAAGAAGAAACCTTGTGAGTGGGAGGTGGAGGGGACTGATGACTGGGGTTGAGGGAGTGATGTTGGGGAAGGATATGACTTAATCCTTTTTCATTGTCCTTATCAGTCAGTGTTGTCTGCCTCACTGTACAACCTGTGAGATTAACACAGATATCTCCCTCTTCTTTCCCATCTCTCGCCTATTGCCAATGTAGCAAGCCTCACCAAAGTGTTCCAAGGTTCCATGCGTATATTCTCCAAGAAGCTTCCTCACCCAGATTTGGCGAGTGGCTTATTGTCAGACCTTTGTAAAAGGAAGACTGCATCATTGTATCAAACTTTAAATCTTTACCTGTGAATTCATGACTTCAATATGATTACATATTTTAAAAGCTAAATTGTTAATGTTACATGCCTTTCTCTCTCCAGCCACCAGAAGAGAAGGTGGCTCTGCTGTTGAAGGAGGAGTACCAGGAGGAGATGTCGGAGTCCACCTTCCTCTTCCTGACCCTTGACCTTCCCACAGCCCCACTGTACAAGGATGAGAAGGAGCAGCTCATTATCCCACAGGTCCCCCTCTTCAACATCCTGGCCAAGTTTAACGGCAACACAGAGAAGGTACTGCCCTCAAACTCCCACTTACATTAGCTCAGAGGATCAGCACTCCTATCTTCAAGCCAACCATCTCTCCCACCAAGTTAAATGAAAAGTAGCCTCAGAAGCAGGCTAGATGGAAACTAGTGATGCGTTGCCACTTATTAAGCCAAACAAATATTTTGCATGGATTGCTCTACCAACAAATGTTGTTTCTGACCATTTTTCTGACTTGCATCAAGCTAGCTAGCATAGGTTACAAAACTGATGCTGCATAGACTATTAAAACAAAAGTGAGTGTTAACAGCCAGCGCTCCCATCCTAAGCAAAATCTTTCAAATGTCGAGTCAACGAGACAAGATTTGGAAGGATGACCTGTGAGACTTCAGCTTCTGTTTGACATAATCTTAAGTGCTTTATCACCTCTTGATTTTCCTCACCTCTTTGCCCTTTCCTCTGGTCCCTTCACACTCCTGTTTTCTTTTAGGAGTATAAAACCTACAAAGAGAATTTCCTCAAAAGGTTCCAGTTGCTCAAGCTGCCTCCCTATCTCATCTTCTGCATCAAGAGGTTCACCAAGAACAACTTCTTTGTGGAGAAGAACCCCACCATCGTCAACTTTCCCATCACGTAAGATACTGTCATACTTTCCCCATGTACTCAGTGGTAATTTAGCATCATGCTCAGCCTGATGATTTCATGTCTGTGTTTTTGACTCCTTGCATTTGCTCCTTGACCAGGAATGTAGACCTTCGTGAGTACCTGACAGAAGAGGCACAGGTCACAGAGAAGAACACCACCTATGACCTGGTAGCCAATGTGGTGCATGATGGGAAGCCAACTGAGGGGGCATACAGAATACATGTCCTGCATCATGTAAGTGACAGCTGCATTTTCAGGACTTTCTCCTAGTGTACTCTAGTGGTGCACATTTGCAGAGCTTTAGATGTGCAGTATTTTATGACATTGTGAAATAAATACTTGTCCTGTTCAGTTATTGGTGCTAATGTGTGCCTTTTGTTTTTGGTCACTGAAGGGCACTGGGAAGTGGTACGAGCTCCAGGACTTGCAGGTGACAGATATCCTGCCCCAGATGATCACACTGTCAGAGGCCTACATTCAGGTAAGCTCTATTGTGTCACATTGACCACTGATTATACCATATGCTGTTCTCTAATTTACAGGTTTATGTCTAGATAAGTTCCTGACTCCCTGTAACTGTCAGTTGTGTTGATGTGTGGTTCTGTGTTCCAGATTTGGAAAAGAAGAGAGAATGAAGATGACACAACTAACCACACAGGGGCGTGAATAAGGCATTGAAAGATTGATTGTACAGGAAAGAGATGTCACATGCCGGCCAGTGGTCAGACGAACCCCAAAAAGCCACTAGAGTGGAACTGGACACTGTTCAAGATGACCTCAGGGTAAGTCCCCACCACATGAGGGACCAGGACTTTTTATTGGTGGATTTTGGATAGAGAAAACAATGTCTACTAAACTTTTAACTGTAAATGGTGGAATAAACCAGCTTTGAAATGTCTGTTTCCAGTCATTAATATTATGATGTTTTACCTTTTTGGATGAAATGTATTGAATCTTTGCCAGAGTTGGGTCTTTTATTTGTGAAACAAGGAAGTGAAATAAAATGTTGACATTACCAAATAGTGAGGGTTGCAAAAGAATGTTCCTATTGTAAGCATTATAGGATAAATACTCACATGTACATTTAGTTGGATCACAAAAATGAAATCTAACAATTGTACATTAAATGAAGGTAACGCATTATTAAAATGTTCACAAATTTTTTCAAGACACTTTGCCACTTTCATTTACTATGTTCTTCCTGATTATGACTGATTTTATATGAAGATACTATTACCTACCTTTATTACAGACAACTGAAAAGTCACATTTCAAATGTAAATTGTTATACTTGTGGATATGTGCTTAAATAGGTCCAATATTATTTAAAGTCAATTATTTACATTGCTTGACTAAATTACTTACTGTACTCATAACAGCCTACCCAGTGCAAATCAAACCTGACATCAAATCATTTCAGTGCTACAACAGCCTACCAGAAGTGAAAATCAAGGAATTAAATATACAGAAATTTTACTCCAAATTGCTCAGTGCAATATCAAATGACCTGTAAAATGAAGTTTTCAAAATATTTAATTTCAACTGTGGCAAAGAAAAGTCAAAGGCAATAGTGCAATCAGTAACAAGTGCAATACTAAAACATATTTGGCAGTTAATAAATGCAGATAAATCATCAGCTTCATCCATGGAGGGAGAACTCAGTGGTTCTCAGCTCTAGTTCCACATCAACTTCTGGCAGAGGGCTACCATCTGGAGTATCAAAATGAAAATAAAACTGGATCAGAAATAAGGTAGCAAAACATTGGTGTGGGTCGGGTTGTTTTTCAGACAATACACCACGGCAGACATGACTTGTATTATATTTTAGTTTACTTATAGCTTAGGTTGTATTAAATAAGACCATGTCCCAGTTTCCCAAAACCATCTTAAGGCTAAGTTCATTAGAACCTTCGTAGGAGCATAGTTAAATCGCCAAGCTGTTTCCCAAAACCATTGTTAACGTTGCACTTAATCTAAGGAAGTCGTAGCCTGCCTCAGACCACTCGTAGAACAGCTACAGGCGTACTCAAATTTGTTGGCATCCCTCCACAAAAAGCGATTGCACAATTCTCTGTAATAACTTGAAACTGACAAAAGTAATTGGCATCCACCATTGTTTATTCCATATTTAATATAAATCAGACTTTGCTTTTTTTATTCCACATATTGTAAATAAAACAAATGGCATAGAGAAATTATGGGACCCATAACCTTATATTTTGTTGCACAACCTTGAGGCAATCACTGCAATGAGACGACTGCACCTGTTAACAGGTAGTTTGGCCCACTCTTCCTGAGCAAACTGCTCCAGCTGTCTCAGGTTTGATGGGTACCTTCTGCACCTGTTAACAGGTAGTTTGGCCCACTCTTCCTGAGCAAACTGCTCCAGCTGTCTCAGGTTTGATGGGTGCCTTCTCCAGACTGCAAGTTTCAGCTTTTTAGATAGGATTCAGAGCAGGACTCATAGAAGGCCAGAATAATCCAATGTTTTTTTTAAATCCATTCTTGGGTGCTTTTAGCTGTGTTTTGAGTCATTATCCTGTTGGAGGACCCATGACCTGTGACTGAGAGAACGTTCTGACACTGGGCAGTACGTTTTGCTTCTGGATGCCTTGTTAGTCTTGAGATTTCATTGTGCCCTGCACAGATTCAAGGCACCCTGTGCAAGGCGCAGCAAAGCAGCCCCAAAACATAACCAAGCCTTTCATATTTCACCTTTATTTAACCAGGTAGGACAGTTGAGAACAAGTTCTCATTTACAACTGTGACCTGGCCAAGATAAAGCAAAGCAACACAGTTACACATGGGATAAACAAACATACAGCCAATAACACAATAGAAAAATCTATATACAGTGTGCAAATGTAGTAAGATTAGGAGGTAAGGCAATAAATAGGCCATATTGGCAAACTAATTACAATTTAGCATTAACACTGGAGTGATAGATGTGCAAGTAGAGATACTGGGGTGCAAAAGAGCAACAATATATAATTTGGGGAATGAGGTAGTTTGGGTGAGCCTCCATGTTTCATTGTCAGTATGGTGTTCTTTTCTTTGAAAGCTTCATTATTTCATCTGTGATCATAGAGCTGATGTGACTTGCCAAAAAAGCTTCCGTTTTGACTCATTCGTCCAAAGGGCCTTCTCCCAGAAGGATTGTCAATATGCATTTTAGCAAATTCCAGTCTGGCTTTATGTTTTTCAAAAGTGGAGTCCTCCTGGGTCTTCTTCCACGGAGCCCACTTTCGCTCAAAAAGCGACAAATGGTGTGATTAGAAACTGACGTACCTTCACCTTGGAGCTCAGCTTGTATCTATTTGGCAGTTATCCTTGGTTCTTTTTCTACCATTCACACCCTCCTTCTGTTCAATCCGGGGTCAATTTTCCTCTTGCGGACACGCCCAGGGAGGTTGGCTACAGTTCCACGGACCTTAAATTTCTTAATATTTGCAACTGTTGTCACAGGAACATCAAGCTGCTTGGAGATGGTCTTGTAGCCTTTACCTTCACCATGCTTGTCTATTATTTTCTTTCTGATCTCCTCAGACAAATCTCTGGTCCATGTTCAGTGTGGCGTTCACTGTGGTGCACACAATGATACCAAATAACACAGTGACTACTTTTATCCATTTAAATAGGCTGAATGACTGATTACAAGATTGGAGACGTGTGATACTAATTAAAGAAACGAATGTTTGAAATATCCCTATAAATCCAACTATTTATATTTTCTAAACGGTACCAACAAATGTGTCCAGGCTATTTTAGAATAAGCAAGATTCTCTTTTCACAGCTTCTTTGCTTTATTCTATGACATGATAAAATAGCTTTTAATTTCATCACTTTTCAGGAGCAATTAAGCATTATTTCAATGAGCTGTAAGGGTACCAGCTATTGTCGTTAGTTTGTCGTTAAATGCTTTTATACACAGAAGCTCTTCGCTAAACATGGAATCACATGGTTTATCCGTCTCTGTGACCGCCAATAAAAAAACTAAGATGAATAAAGTTGACTACAAATACAAAGGTGCCAATGTCTTTGCAGTAACGTACAGTATAACATATTGAAATAGCCTACATTTCATGTTCAATCAGTTATTAGTAATGTCTTTGCAGTCGATACAAACAAACAACGTACAGTATAACATACTGAAATAGCCTACATTTCATGTTCAATCAGTTATTAGTAATGTCTTTGCAGTCGATACAAACAAACAACGTACAGTATAACATATTGAAATAGCCTACATTTCATGTTCAATCAGTTATTTTGCTACTTGTGGGCTACTGTCTAATTCATCTCAATATTTCATGATGTGTAGCCTAGCAAGCGCGCAATAATGTGCCAAATCGGGTTATTTAGTGCATTTTGATTGGGTAAGCATTATAATTAGCCACCTCAATATTTACAGCCGTAGGTGGTAATATCTCTCTAGGAGCTGATCCGGCAGTATTGTGAAATCATTCTAAAGTTAAAGATTTGAAAGGAGAAACCTGATCTGAGAGCAGCACTCCCAGTATCGACACACGCTCCAACGACGCACTTAGCGACCGCTCTCTCTGCATGGTTTTGGGAAACGCATGTTACATCTACGATCGTTGTAGAAAAGATGCATCGTTAAAAACACTTTCTATCGCTATTGGGAAACCGGGCCCATGGCAGATCTAGTTTACTTACGCCACACCCCTGAGCAGTTTTCAAGTCTCTGCAGATGTAACTTGGTCCCCAGGTACACTGGTTCTTCCCCAGAAGATGCTGCTCTTTCACAGCAACACACATATCAGCTCTCTGGAGGACAAAGAGATGTACACTGAGTGTATAAAACATTAGGAACACCTTATTAATATTGAGTTGCACCTCCTTTTGCCCTCAACAGCCTCAATATGTCGAGGGCATGCTCTGCAAGGTGTCGAAAGCGTTCCACAGGGATGCTGGCCCAGTTTGACTCCAATGCTTCACACAGTTGTGTCAAGTTGTTTGGATGTCTTTTGGGTGGTGGACCATTGACACACATGGGGAACTGTTGAGCGTGAAAAACTCATAACCCTGTTCAAAGGCACTTAAATATTTTTCACCTTTTGAATGGCACACATACACAATCCATGTCTCAAGGCTTAAAAATCCTTCTTTAACCCGTCTCCTCCCCTTCATCTAGACTGATTGAAGTGGACTTAAAAAGTAACATCAATAAAGGATCATAGCCTTCACCTGGTCAGTCAGTCATGGAACGAGCAGGTGTTCCTAATGTTTTGTACACTCAGTACAAAGTTTTGTATCGTCAGCTGATATACGTTTTTTACACTTATTTTATTTAACTAGGCAAGTCAGTTAAGAACAAATTCTTATTTACAATGACGGCCTACACCAGCCAAACCCGGATGACGCTGGGTTAATTGTGCACCGCCCTATGGGACTCCCAATCACGGCCGGTTGTGATACACCCTGGTTCGATTCCAGGCTGTATGTAGTGAAGCCTCAAGCACTGAGATGCAGTGCCTTAGACCGCTGCACCACTCTGGAGCCCATACTAACTAAGACAAGACTCAGTCACCTTACACACAATCAAACCACTTGTCACTGGGACAGTGGTCATGGTTAGTAATTAGAAGAAGTGGTCTGGGGATTATAGACACTGTAGAGTCTGAGGAGGACCCTCTCCTACGGCTGGATGGGTATGGTTTAATTACCTCGCATGTATCCGGAGCATCCATTTGGCTTCCCAGAACCTTCTGTAGCCTGGGACCGTAGAGTTTGGTGAACATTTCACACTGGATAGAACACAAAGACAGGCACAATGAAACTGACGTCAATGCTTTAAACACAACTGAAAGCTTTTTGTTATATCTTATGGTGACTACAGCACAGAGCACTATATTTAGGCCTATTCTCCTTCTACTGGTAGTAGAGGAAACTTGCGTAAGCTCTGAGGGGCTTCTCATACACTAAATAAACATGTCGGGGCTAAGGGGTGGATGTAGCATAGGGGCTGGGCAGACCTTGGGGATGGCATTGGGGTGCTGCAGGCAGACAGACTGGAGGAAAGAGGAGGTCTGAGATTCAGTGGCGTTGAGACCCAGGTGGAGCCGGCTCAGAACCGCCAGCGTACGGCAGGAATCACAGTCAGAGGGGAGGGGCATCTCTGGAGAGGAGGGTCAGGGTTACAGAGGGCTACAATGTGGAAGAGCAGTGCCAAGGGAGACAGAGATAATCTACAGATCAAGGAGAGCATGAACGACGAGGGAAGAAGAGGAGAGAGTAGAAAGGAAATGTGTAGCCCACAGTCATATCAGTATGAGACCACACACATATAACCTTATGATTGAAACGAGAGCTCTGGTCTGACCAAATCACCCCACTCACCCATGCTGGGGGTCTCCTGGAACAGACACAGGTGCAGCAGGGCACAGATGGAGTGAGGGGCGGCTGACGACAGGAGGAAGTCAACAATCTCCTTTCCATACTTGTTGATGAAGTCCTCACACTGGTCTTTGTAGCTTGCAGGCAGGAGGCCACACACCTCACCCATTAGCTTCACTATGGCATCCTGTAAGGGTCAAGAGTGTCCAACAAAATGTGCCTGTGTGTTAGTGAGTGTGGACACTTGTGAGAAAAATATAGACTTATTGAGAGAGTTACCTCAGTCCTCTCTGTAGGCAACATGCTCTCCAGTTTCTTCATAAGATAAACACAGAAGGTACACTGTGGGCTGATCTGCACCTAGAGAGGAGATCAGCTGGTGAGAGAGCATTCAGTGCAGACAGAAAAATTACAAATCATGCAGAACTAGAAAAACACATTGACAAACAAACAAAGAAGGGCAGGGAAGAGACTTCCGTTCCTAGACTGTCCAAAAGTTCAGCTCTCACACTCACCTCTGGGCTGGTGCCTGAGTCGAGTACAGCATTCGAAAGATCAATGTCAGTGAAAGTGGGAGGAAGCGGTTCAGGCGCTCTTCTCTCTGAGCGGACAGCACACAGGCCCAGAACCATACACGTCTCGCCTGGCTTCTACAGATATGAAGGAGAAAGACAATTGATAAGCCCTTATGTTATAGAATAACAACATTATTGCCCATGATACAATGTAGGAACATTTTTGGATGGTTACGTTGTAAACCAGACTTCCCTTTCTCTGCATGTTTGCAGTTCTCAGGCACTCACCAGTATGCCAGTGAGGTACTGGAGGGCTTGGGGCAGGTACATATGCACCTGGGATATACAGTGGCTTTGAGCCTGAACTATGGGGAGGCGCAGACACAGGGCATCCAGGGTGTTCTGGATCAGCTCCTAAACAATTAACATAGGTACATATACAGTTACAGTACACTATTGGTGGCTCACTTTGTTGTGGGGTGAGATGCACAATGACATGTGAATTTGACATCCTTCTAGTAGACTTTGTTTCAAGCGCAGAGTTCAACATAATGTAGTCTCTGTTGACTGTACTGTAAGGGAGATGCTGCAAGATATGGTATTCTATATTTGCACAATAAACAGGAACTGAAAGATGGGGGGGGGGGGGTGAGATGGGAACAGTAAACGGGAACTGAAAGATTTTTTTTTGGGGGGGGGGGGGGGGGGGGGGGGATGGGAACAGTAAACAGGAACTGACTTTCCGGTCACTCTGGCTACAACGATAAAATGAGAGAAGACATACTTCAGCAGAATGGGTACTCACCTGGGTGTCATTGTTGGAGATCATGTTTGTGAATAGCTCAATGATCTGGCTGCAGTCTGCGCAGATGTCAGTTGTCTGGTAGATGGGGAAGGTCAGAGGTGAGAGGTCAGCGAGTAACTATCAATTAACATTTTCAGTCATAACCCCATACATCTCTAACCTAACAACCACATGCTCTACAGTTCAGGTATGGAATCTCTGATGAAAAAATGCACACCACAACAACTGTCTTTCTGAAGTTGAAAAATAACTTGTTTCTAGTGTGTGAAAGCACAGGCTTGGTGAAACAGGCTTGGTGTTACTAGAAATATGTGGCCAAGATATGGAGTTTTCTATAGATGTGATGAATGCTTTATGAACCAAATACTGGGCTATATTCCCTAGAATAGAGAATACAAGTTATACAATTGGTAACTGTTAACAGGGGACCACTTGAGTTAATTGGTGTAGTTTCCATCAAACCTGGTCCTGGAGGAGACATGTTTGATCTGTTGGTTTCACACATACAGTCATTTATATATCTTACTGAGGACAGCTGTGTGATGCCCAACTTGGGCCTGGTAGGCTCACCGATGACCATGGTCTCACCTGTGAAGATCCCACAGAATAACCCACAGTTTAGTTTGTTAGTATAAATAAAAGTTGTTAACTAGGTCAGATGCAGACTTTAGTACGAGACATAATTTCTATTCAGATATTGGAACAAGGCACTAGCCTGGGTGCCAGTCTTGTTTCTGTTCTTTTGCCAACAGTTATGTTTCCATTAACTTGTCCAGAGAATAGTTTTTTTTCCTCGCCATTTTGAAAGTTTGCATAGAAAATAGATGCGACAATTGCCTGCTTGGGTGCGTTTCCATTTACATATCGTGCGTTGATAAAAAAATAAAAATTAATTAAACAGCTGGACGTAATGACGTCACACCTAAAAACAAAAATCCGCAAAAACCTAGTGTTGATTAAAAATGTTGTGGTTGAAATGTTTCCATTACACATTTAAGCAAATTGCGCATTAATAAATTGGCAACAGCCTGTATGCCCTCTCACCTATCTTCATGTTTAAGGTAGCCTGCGAAAGCAAACATGGATAGAATGCAATTGACTAAGATTTGCCATATTGTAATAATTGTGCCAATGTATCGCCACAGTCCGTGCAATGGTGAAACTTGCACTCTTGTATAGCTAAAATAATTGAATGGTGAAACTTGCCAATCAGAAAAGCAAAGCGATTCTGGGATTCTTAAAAGTCAGGACAATTATTGTCCTGCAAATAAACATATTTATATATGAAAAAATATGATTTTGCAAGCAGTAGACATTAAGAATTAAGTGTGGAGTGGAGCTTTATATACTGAACAAAAATATAAACACAACATGCAACCATTTCAAAGAGTTAAAGTTCATATAAGTAAAATCAGTCAATTGAAATAAATTCATTAGGCCCTAATCTATCGATTTCACATGACTGGGTAGAAGTGCAGCTATGGGTGGACCTTGGAGGGCATAGTCCCACCCACTTGGCAGCCAGGCCCAGCCAATCAGAATTAGTTTTTCCCAACAAAAGGGCTTTATTACAGACATAAATACTCCTCAGCACCCACCCAACCAGATGTGGAGGTCCTGGGCTGGCATGATTACACGTGGTCTGTGGTAGTGAGGCCGGTTGTATATACTGCCAAATTTCCTAAAACGACGTTTATGGTAGAGATATTAACATTAAAATTATCTGGCAGCAGCTCTGGTGGACATTCCTGCAGTCAGCATTCCAATTGCACCCTCCCTCAAAACTTGAGACATCTGTGGCATTGTGTTGTGTGACAAAACTGCACATTTTAAAGTGTCCTTTTATTGTTCCCAGCACAAGGTGCACCTGTGTAATAATCCTTCTGTTAATCAGCTTCTTGATATGCCTCACCTGTCAGGTGGATGGATTATCTTGGCAAAGGATAAATGCTCACTAACAGGGATGTAAACAATTTTGTTTACATTTTAGAGAAATAAGCTTTTTGTGATTTTTTATTTCAGCTCAAGAAATGTATACCATTCTGTTAAGAACCAGACCGCATCATGTCCCAAATTTAAAACAGGCCTAATGTATTGCTGCAATAGTTGCAGCGAATATGGTATTCTATATTTGCACAGTAAACGGGAACTGAAAGATGGGGGAGGAAAGGTGTGACACCAGAATACTTTTTTCATATTTACCTATATCTCGGTCTACAAAAATGGGAGTTGCATAAACAGACTGGTATACTAATCTGGCAAGAACCAGACCGCATCATGTCCCAAATATTGAACAGGCCTAATGTATTCTACGTTTCGCAAAGAAAAACCCACTGGGCATAGACGTCAATTCAACGTCTATGCACGTTGGTTCAACGTAATTTTGTTGAGTTGATTTCACCAGTATGTGCCTAGTGGGAATGAAGCAAAATATCTTCCATGATCTGGCATTACTAATTGAAGAAAAAAGCACTGTGGTCAAAATCTGAAAATAGCACGACTGCTTCATAGCGCAGCTTTAACTGATGTATTTGTGCAGAATCCAGGTCTAATTCTGTAACTGTTAATATATAGTGACAGCGACTCGTTAGACAATGAAGGGTTTGCCAAAAAGACTGTAAACATAGAAGAATATATATGAGCTAGTCAAGTAACTACTTACCAATACAAAAAGATGCCATGAAGATCAAGACAATAAATTGTAAAAACGCCATCGTAAGGGAGGACAGAGAATGATTTACAGTCGGCCCTGTATAAAAGTGACCGTAGTATGATCTTTCCGATGGCAATGAGTACGGAAGCACAGATTAGTGACGGAATAATGCGTTTAGGCCATAGAGTTAGATAAAGGACTCTAGTGCCCCAAAGCCTATTAACATAGGCAGCGCCATTGAGGACTTTCATAATTTTGAAATTGTCAACTGGGTGGGACTTCATATGACAGCGTTTCCCAAACTCGGTGCACGTTTTGCTTTTTGCCCTGACACTACACAGCCGATCTCAAATGATCAAAGATGTATGATTAGTTGACTATTTGAATCAGCTGTGTAGTGCAAAACCGAGTTTCGGAAAACCTGACCTATGGGTTAAGGAAGGATCACATAATTCCATCCGTAGCCAATTAATTATGCTTGTGAGTTAACATTCCATAACTTCAGGTGGCAGTAAATTGCCAATCTTGGCATTATACCTGTTCCAAAAACTAATTCCAGGTGGTAGTATTCACCGGTTTAGTTTGTTTACCAACTCATAGAAGTAGTAGAAGAATAAAATGGACTACTTCAAAATGGAAATGGCCTCAATTGCACTGCCCGTATACTTACGGACGCCATAATATGAAAGATACAAAGAAGAGTCCTCTATCATTCTTTATGGTTTAGGCAGAGTCGAAAACAACAAGAGTCACATGTTATGGCTTGCTGTGTCAATTTTTCCTTACCAGGAGTGTATCCACTACCTTATTCGGTTGAAAAACGTTTCAAAACCATTTACTTCAAACGGAGAACGTTTTGCAACGCAAACGAGAGTTTCTATTGGCCTATATTTTGGGTTCTCATGGGGTACAACCAATCATTTATATATACACTAGATGACTAATAGGGGGCGCTGTGTTGAAGCCCACTTTCCCCCATCTTGGCACTCCCCCCACCGTTGTAAAAAATATTTTGGAAGCTATAGTTTCAAGTTTTTATGTCACATGCACAAGCACAGTGAAATTCCTTTCTGCAAACTCAAAACCCAACAATGCAATAATCAATAACAATGTAATACTAGAAAAAACACCCAAGAAATAAGAAGAAATAGGAAGAACACAATAAGTAAGCAAATAAGCACACTGTACACTGTCAGTTACAATACCATATTTACAATGTACAGGAATACTGGAGGTAGATATGTATAGGGATAAGTTGACTAGGCAACAGGATATATGATAAACAGAGTAGCAGTAGCTTGTATGTGAGTGGGTGTGCATGTGTGTAGAGTCAGTATAAATGTATGTGCATATTATGTGTAAGTGAGCATATGATGGAGTGAGTGTGTGTGTGAGTGAGTGTGTGGGGCCCTGTGAGTGTGCAGAGACAGTGAAAAACTTAAAATAAAAGGTCATTAAAGATACAAGGTTAACTCAGATAGACAGTGTAGCTATTTTGTTAGCTATATATCATTCTTATTGCTTGGGGATAGAAGCTGTTGAAGAGCCTGTTGGTGTTAGACTTGATTCACCGGTACTGCTTGCTGTGTTGAAGCAGAGAGAATAGTCTATGGCTTGGGTGGTTGGAGTCTTTAGCAATTTTCCGGGCCTTCCTTCCACACCGCCTGATATAGATGTCCTGGATGGCAGCGAGCTCGGACCCAGTGAGGTACTGGGTTGTCCACACCACCCTATGTAGCGCCATGCGATCGAGGGAGGTGCTATTGCCATACTAGGCAGTGATGCAACCATTCAAGATGCTCTCAATGGTACAGCTGTAGAACTTTTTGAAGATTTCAGAGCCATGCTAAACTTTTTCAACTTCCTGAGGGCGAAGAGCCATAGTCGCGCCTTTTTCATGACTGTGCATGGGTGTTTGGACCATTTTAAGTCTTTAGTGATTTGGACACCGAGGAACTTGAAGCTCTCGACCTGCTCCACTGCAGCCCCATCGATGCGGATGGGGGCGTTCTCGCCCCCTCTTTTCCTGTAGTCATGATCAGCTCTTTGGTCTTACTGACGTTGAGGGTGAGGTTGTTGCTCTGGCACCACACTGCCAGGTCACTTACCTCCTCCCTATAGGCTGACTCATTGTAGCCGGTGATCAGGCCTACCACTGTTGTGTCGTCAGCAAACGTCAGCAAACAAACGTGCGTGGCCATGCAGTCGGGGGGGAACAGGGAGTATAGGAGGGGACAAAGCACATACCCCTGTAGGACTCCCGTGTTGAGGGTCAGCATGGCGGAGGTGATGTTGCCTACCCTCACCACCTGGGGTCGGCCTGTCAGGAAGTCCAGGATGCAGTTGGAGAGGGAGGTGTTCAGACCCAGCGTCCTAAGCTTGGTGACGAGCTTGGAGCGGACAATGGTGTTGAACGCTGTAGTCAATGAACAGCATTCATACATAGGTATTCCTCTTATCTAAATGCATTTAAATGCATTTATTCATGCATTTATTAGCTAGAAATGCATTTATTCATGTCTGCATTTGTTTTTGCTACATTTATTCTATTACAGACACCTTAATGCATACTTTTAAATTATATTATCTGAGCTAAACATAAAAAATTAAAATGTAAATATATATAAAAACATTTTCCTTAAAGTGTACATTTTTTTCGATTACTAAACTTACTGTCCCCACTACATCAAAAATACTTCAATACCTGTAATTTTTCCTATGAAAACATTTAATTTAAATATTGTAGAATTCCTATGGAGGACTGCTCCTACTGGGGAGTGCCAATATGGCCAACAGATGGCTTCAAAGCCTCTCAAAGAACAACAGATGCCTTTCTGTGTTTTGCAAACATTGGCGCACGATGCACTTCAAGTTGGTGGCAGAACAATGGGGAGTTCTTATAGAACGCCAGCAAAAAAAGCCTCTTCTTACATGTTGCATCTGAGTGCATGGATTTTGTTTGGATTTTAAGGCTCGTATGAATGTCCTGCTTAATATGATGTTTGGGTCATCATAGCAAATGAACTGCATTATACCTAAAAAACACAATCAACTTCAACCAGGAAAATGGCTCTTTGGCTAGTTTTTGCTACAGCCTATATCAATGAGCGTTAGCATTCTAGTTAATAAGTGCTGTATCCAAAATAGTTATTTTGCAAAGAACACAACCAAATACAATATTAGCAACTATACAAGCAAGAATTAAAACATAATTGAAAGTGTGAGAACCCAAAAAAGTGATTTTGTTTAGAAGTAATAAAAACGTTAACCTAGGCTATGTTGAGTGGGCGTGCGCATCTGTGTGTGACGTCAGTGTGTCGTGTACTGGAAAAGGGTCTATACATAGAACCATCAACCCAGGGTTTATATATATCATTGGGTACTACAGTAACAAATAGAACAATGGTTGCAGTCCCCCTCAGCCCTCGCGCTAGACATATTCCCTTGGGGGAATCCCCGTCGAAACCGTATGCAGTTTGATTGCCATTTTAAGTGGAGGTCCAATTCACTAATGTTGCCCACTCGGCCCTCCATTCAGCTCCAGGGAGCAAGTATAGAACTTTGATGACTTGTGGGGTTAATATGACCCACAATTCAATGCAAACTGTAGTCACGTGTCATACTCCGGTGGCCGCAAAGTGTCACATTTAATCAACACGACTGCATTTTCGGCCTGTCAGACAGAATTATGATGCTATATATATATTTATAAATTGGGTGGTTTGAGCCCTGAATGCTGATTGGCTGACAGCCATGGTATATCAGACTGTATACCACAGGTATGAGAAAACATTTATTTTTACGTTGGTAACCAGTTTATAATAGCAATAAGGCATCTCGGGAGTTTGAGGATATATGGCCAATATACCACAGTGAAGGACAGTGTCCAGGCACTATGCGTTGCGTCTTGCATAAGAACAGCCCTTAGTCGTGGTATATTGGCCATATACCACACCCACTCGGGCCTTATTGCTTAAATATATGACATTGATTTTAGCATTGGTAAGTTGGCTTAGTCTCGTAGTGAGGAGCCTATAAAACGTAGCTAGCTTCATAAACATATTTTTGGGAATTCTGAAAATGTATTGGAATAAATGACCAAACAATAAAACTAGCTAGCCAACTATGGGTAACTGTAGCTACCAAGCTACGTTAGCTTGCTTGTTACATGAATAGCTTTAGGTTGGTTGTTTTTCATCTCAACTTCAACATTCCCACCAAGGATGTTGCTTCTCCGATCATCACTCTCACTCGCTTGTGCCTGGGACATTTAAGGTACACTCGGATGTAACAATGTAAAAAGTCATTCAAGGGCTGAGGGGTTAGGGCCGAGGGCTGCCAATGAGCCAGATATTTCACCGGATGTATAAAGGTGAAGCATGGGGTTGGCATTTCCAAGGATTTAGAAGGATTGCAAAGGTGAATCGAGTTATTGCACACGCACTTCACTGAGTAGGCATTCCCTAACGGAAATATGCAAATATATTTTAGGATCTCACTGGCTTGTGCTTGGCTCTGCCCTTGCTTGTTCTGCCTGCTATGTTTCATTTATTCCCATTGTAAATGACAGGCTCTGGTCTATCTTGGGTTAGTTACAGAAAATATTTGGTTACTAAGCTTTTCTAAGAGGTTGGTTATGTTTCTACTTGCCTCTGCAGAAATATGTATTAGATGTTGATGTATTCCTATTGGTTGGTTGAATTTACTAATCAATAAGGTGTTATGCCATTGGTCAGGCTTGCAGATATGGGGAGATTGCGTACGGGACTCCCTAAAAACAGGCCACTTCGCCTGAAGTGATTGTCATAGCAAGTTAGGAAAGCATTTTAGCTAACCCTAATCTTTTTCCTAACCTTAAACTAATTATCCTAACCTGCTACGTAAATTCTCCAAGTTCCCAGCTTGCCTGTTTTGCATGTTATTTTGTGACATATCAGTTTGCAAACAATATAAAAAAAATGTTAATAAAGCCGCATACAAACATGGTCTCTTTTTTGTTTTCTTGAGTAAGGCAGCGCCAAAATGGAGGTGTTTCAGCCTAGCTCAATGCTTTCTGTGGTGGTGGGGAAAGCCAGCAGAAAATATGGAGCGTTGCGCCGTGATTGGCTCAGTGTTCTGTCACTCATGGGGACACTACGTCACTGCCAAGTCTAAGGGTAGAGCTAGAAATTTCAAGCCCCTTGGGTGCTACCATAGAGTTGCATTAGAAGTGCCCATCCAAGAAGGCTCAAGGTCATTGGCCACAGATAAAATTAGGGAAAATCCCATTATATCTACAGTAGCTTTGATTGGACTGATCATGTCAACATCATACTTTCAAAATCTTAACTAGCAGTCATCATCATGAATCAAGTCAAAAATCTACTGGCAAATGCTTTTTAATCCTTGTCATATGAAGAGAAATTATAGATAACATGTTTTGGTACTCATTTTACCTTTATTTAACTAGGCACGTCAGTTAAGAACAAATTCTTATCTTCAATGACAGCATAGGAACAGTGGGTTAACTGCCTTGTTCAGGGGCAGAACAACAGATTTGTACCTTGTCAGCTGAGGGATTTGAACTTGCAACCTTTTGGTTACTAGTCTAACACTCTAACCACTAGGCTACACTGCTGCTCATTGGCCATTGGACATAAACATTACACAACAAGTTGGAAATTGCAAATTCAACAATGAGTGGTTTGGAAGGAATCAGTGGCTAACTGCAAGCATTGCAAAGCAATCATTAGCCTGCTATTGAGTGGAGTGGCTATGTGGTCCCAAACCTAAGATTAAGGGTCTCTTTTCCTAGTTTAAAATTATAAACATTCAACATTGGCCATTGGACATAAACATTACACAACAAGTTGGAAATTGCAAATTTAACAATGAGTGGTTTGGAAGGAATCAGTGGCTAACTGCAAGCATTGCAAAGCAATCATTAGCCTGTTATTGAGTGGAGTGGCTATGTGGTCCCAAACCTAAGATTAAGGGTCTCTTTTCCTAGTTTAAAATTCTAAACATTCAACATTGGCCATGCTGTCAGTGAAGCATGATTTGTGCCACGCTCAACACAACTGTTAACTCGGAACTGCAAAATCGGACTTGAGTGAGTTCAAGACAACTGTGAATTTGGGAAAAAATAGCTACGACTGGGAAAATACATTTTGAACTTTCATCCAACTCGGAATTATAAATCGGGAACTCTGGTCTCTTTCTAGATCTATGACCTGAAGATCACCGACGTCATCATGATTCAACCTTTTTTTTCATAGTTCCCAGTTGTCTTGAAAGCACCATAAATCCAGAGAATGCCAGACTTTGATGACACGAAGTACCGAAGCGCCACATTCCTGTTCAAGTTGAGTCCAAAAATGTATTTTATGCTGCTGCATAAATTATGTAATATGCCAGGGAGATATGTATACTGTAGCTAAGAAATTAATCAGAAGTGTATGTTGTGTAGTAAGCTCTTAGTAGCCCATTTGCCTCACCCTAATAATTTGGTCTATTTTCGCCTCTTAATTTTGCCTACTGTTCTGACTT
Organism: Salmo salar; assembly: GCF_965601325.2. Classification (NCBI taxonomy): domain Eukaryota; kingdom Metazoa; phylum Chordata; class Actinopteri; order Salmoniformes; family Salmonidae; genus Salmo; species Salmo salar. The sequence continues at coordinate 19,055,193 of NC_138314.1, read as the reverse complement.
GGTGGTACACATGTAGCCTATAACCTGTTTTAGAGAAATGTAATCATCGAATACTGGAAGAGTTTTCATTGTCTGTATATGTGCACCTTTAATTTATCCTACGGTTCTGACTTGGTGTACAGGGAGAACACTATAAGAACGGCCCATGTTCTGAATTCTGTCACTGTACATTTCAAAAGTGCTGAACAAATAGTTATATTGACTATGTCCATCCTAGCTCGCTCATTAATGTCTTAATCGAAATTACGGATTGCCTCTTATCTGCTTGTCGTCCCCTTGTGCCATAGTTTGTACATCTCAATTGTCAGTAGAAAGCACATTTGTTTAAGCAAGTAAGCCATATTAGCAATGTTTTTTTTTTAAAGGCAGTAAATGAGGCTGAATGACTGTTTTGCTGCCAGACAAGGCTTCACTGATAATGTTGTGTTCTGTAGTGGCATTGCTGGTATGCATCCCACATATGTATTTTTTGCCCCACCAAGATTTACATGCTAAAATCGCCACTGTACCTGTTAGATATTGCGGGCTTCCTGTGATAAGCTTTTGTATGTATGATTGCTGTACAAGTGAGTTAGCTAGCATGCTCGAGATGTAATGGTTGCATTAGCCCTAGCTGAGGAACCCTCAACCAAAGACGGTACAGTATGAAGATAGGCTAAAACAGCTTCTCCAATAGAAATCCCTGATCACACTTGTTGGCAATTGTTGTTTAATCAGACAACAAAACCTTATAGTCTTTGGAATATGATACCACATTTTATTTTCCAGAAAAATGGGGGGCTTCATTTTTTACTCCAATGCCCTTATGCTGTGGGTTAACTTAAATTAGCAACATTTCATTAACAAGCTCTAATTTGCTAGTCCTTTTTATACAAGGACAACTTCTCTACACACAAATGTTTTATTTGGAATAACGGTGATATTAAATATAGAAATAAAACCTTATTTTTTTCATAATTAGTTCGCCAATAATATCTTAGTGCTTAGTCAATGTATAACTGATAATGGTGATCTTTATACTTACAATGAATTATTAGCCAAATATAGCTTTGTTATGTTGTGTAAGGAATATATTTTAATGAAAGCTATTCCCAATGGAATCCTTACTTTACTGAAGGACCGATCAAGCTTTTCATTACATGCACTAAGTTACAGAGATAGTGTAGAATTTAATGGCATAAACATAGAAATTATTAACCGGAAGACTACCCCTGCTGCAATTTTTCTATGGGCATCTTCATTTGATGTGAAATGACAGCGTGCGTGGACTAATCCACATAAATATTTGATAACTAATAAGGTAGAAGTCTCTTACAAGATCCTTAAATATTCCTAATAGTCTTATTTCTAAATATGTAATTCATGTAGAACATGAATGTAGCTTTTGTGAATTGGAAAATGAGACCGTAGAGCATTTATTTAGTGATTGTTTGCATAGTGAAATATTTTGGACAGATATGAAACTATATATTAGTGATAAGATGGGTAAAGCATGACCAAATTTGATATTCTTTTTTATTTTACATACACGCACAGTGACTGCCAATACATTGTGAATTTTGTCATTTTATTGGGAAAATGTTTCATCCATAAAACAAAGTTCATGGGTAAAAAATAAAGTTTTAAATATATTTCTAATTGATTTACAATATTATATAACATCCCTAAAATATATAAATCCAAATAATCAAAGAAGTGTCTACAGTATTTGTCAAAATGTAATTTGTATATAGCGTAATATATACTAAACAAAAATATACTGCTCCAAAAAATAAAGGGAACACTTAAACAACACATCCTAGATCTGAATGAATGAAATAATCTTATTAAATACTTTTTTCTTTACATAGTTGAATGTGCTGACAACAAAATCACACAAAAATAATCAATGGAAATCCAATTTATCAACCCATGGAGGTCTGGATTTGGAGTCACACTCAAAATTAAAGTGGAAAACCACACTACAGGCTGATCCAACTTTGATGTAATGTCCTTAAAACAAGTCAAAATGAGGCTCAGTAGTGTGTGTTGCCTCCACGTGCCTGTATGACCTCCCTACAACGCCTGGGCATGCTCCTGATGAGGTGGCGGATGGTCTCCTGAGGGATCTCCTCCCAGACCTGGACTAAAGCATCCGCCAACTGCTGGACAGTCTGTGGTGCAACGTGGCGTTGGTGGATGGAGCGAGACATGATGTCCCAGATGTGCTCAATTGGATTCAGGTCTGGGGAACGGGCGGGCCAGTCCATAGCATCAATGCCTTCCTCTTGCAGGAACTGCTGACACACTCCAGCCACATGAGGTCTAGCATTGTCTTGCATTAGGAGGAACCCAGGGCCAACCACACCAGCAAATGGTCTCACAAGGGGTCTGAGGATCTCATCTCGGTACCTAATGGCAGTCAGGCTACCTCTGGCGAGCACATGGAGGGCTGTGCGGCCCCCCAAAGAAATGCCACCCCACACCATGACTGACCCACCGCCAAACCGGTCATGCTGGAGGATGTTGCAGGCAGCAGAACGTTCTCCACGGCGTCTCCAGACTCTGTCACGTCTGTCACATGTGCTCAGTGTGAACCTGCTTCATCTTTGAAGAGCACAGGGCGCCAGTGGCGAATTTGCCAATCTTGGTGTTCTCTGGCAAATGCCAAATGTCCTGCACGGTGTTGGGCTGTAAGCACAACCCCCACCTGTGGATGTCGGGCCCTCATACCACCCTCATGGAGTCTGATTCTGACCGTTTGAGCAGACACATGCACATTTGTGGCCTGCTGGAGGTCATTTTGCAGGGCTCTGGCAGTGCTCCTCCTGCTCCTCCTTGCACAAAGGCGGAGGTAGCGGTCCTGCTGCTGGGTTGTTGCCCTCCTACGGCCTCCTCCATGTCTCCTGATGTACTGGCCTGTCTCCTGGTACGCCTCCATGCTCTGGACACTATGCTGACAGACACAGCAAACCTTCTTGCCACAGCTCGCATTGATGTGCCATCCTGGATGAGCTGCACTACCTGAGCCACTTGTGTGGGTTGTAGACTCCGCCTCATGCTACCACTAGAGTGAAAGCACCGCCAGCATTCAAAAGTGACCAAAACATCAGCCAGGAAGCATAAGAACTGAGAAGTGGTCTGTGGTCACCACCTGCCGAACCACTCCTTTATTGGGGGTGTCTTGCTAATTGCCTATAATTTCCACCTGTTGTCTATTCCATTTGCAGAACAGCATGTGAAATGTATTGTCAATCAGTGTTGCTTCCTAAGTGGACAGTTTGATTTCACAGAAGTGTGATTGACTTGGAGTTACATTGTGTTGTTTAAGTGTTCCCTTTATTTTTTTGAGCAGTGTATAAACGCAACATGCCACAATTTCAGAAATTTTATTGAGTTACAGTTCACATAAGGAAATCAGTCAATTGAAATAAATAAATGAGGCCCTAATCTAGGAATTTTACTTGACTGGGCAGGGGCGCAGCCATGGGTGGGCCTGGGAGAGCATAGGCCCACTCACTTGGGAGCCAGGCCCACCCACTGGGGAGCCAGGCCCAGATAATCAGAATCAGTTTTTCCCCACATTTCTGTCTGACTTTAGTACAGACAGAAATACTCAGTTTCATCAGCTGTCCAGGTGGCTAGTCTCAGATGATCCCGCAGGTGAAGAAGCCAGATGTGGATGTCCTGGGCTGGTGTGGTAACATGTGGTCTGCAGTTGTGAGGTCAGTTGGATGTACTGGCCAAATCCTCTAAAACGGGCTTAAGGTAGAGAAATTAACATTCAATTCTCTGGCAACAGCTCTGGTGGACATTCCTGCAGTCAGCATTCCAATTGCATGCTACCTCAAAACTTGAGACATCTGTGGCATTGTGTTGTGTGACAAAACTGCATATTTTAGAGTGGGCTTTTATTGTCCCCAGCACAAGTTGCACCTGTGTAATGATCATGCTGTTTATTCAATTTCTTGATATGCCACACCTGTCAGTTGGATGGAAAATCTTGGCAAAGGAGAAATGCTCACTAACAGGCATGTAAACAAATTTGTGCACAGAATTGGAGGGAAATTCTCTTTTTGTGCGTATGGAACATTTCTGGGATCTTTTTTTTCAGCCCATGAAACATGGGACCAACACTTTACATGTTGCGTGGAGGCTCCGGACTGCAGACCGTCTCCAGAGGCTTCAGGCCATGGATCGTCAGCGGAGGCTTCGTGCCATGGATCGTCACCGGAGGCTTCGGGCCATGGATCATCACTGGAGGCTTCGTGCCATGGATCATCACTGGAGGCTTCGTGCCATGGATCATCACTGCAGGCCTCGTGCCATGGATCATCACTGGAGGCTTGGTGCGTGGAGCCGGCACAGGGCGTACCAGGCTGGGGAGATGCACTGGAAACTGGGTGTGTGGATCAGGCACAGGGCGTACCAGGCTGGAGAGACGCACTGGAGGCCGGGTGCGTGGAGCAGGCACAGGGCGTACCAGGCTGGGGAGATGCACTGGAAACTGGGTGTGTGGATCAGGCACAGGGCGTACCAGGCTGGAGAGACGCACTGGAGACCGGGTGCACGGAGCTGGCACAGGATATACTGGGCCGTGGAGGCGCACTGGAGATAGAGTGCGCATCACCGCATAACACAGTGCCTGACTGGTCACACTCTCCCCACGATAAGCACGGAGAGTTGGCTCAGGTCTAAACCCTGACTCCGCCAATCTCCCTGTGTGCCCCCCCCCCCCCAATTATTTTTTGGAGCTGCCTCTCGGGCTTCCGTTGTTGTTCTAATTCCTCGTATCGTCGCCGTTCCTCTCTTGCTGCCTCTATCTGCTCCCTTGAACGGCGATACTCTCCAATCCGCATCCAGGGCCCTTCTCCATTCATGATCTCCTCCCATGTCCACTCATCCTGGCCACGCTGCTTGGTCCGTTTCTGGTGGGATCTTCTGTAACGGCTCTCGTTGGTGGTAGGAAGAGTAGACCAAAGCACATCGTGGAAAGTGTTCATGATTCTTTTATTCACAAAACACTCAAACAAAATACCAAAAGGCAAAAACGAAAGCGCACAGTTCTGTCAGGTACGAACACTAAACAGAAAACACGATCCCACAAAACCCAAAAGGAAAATGACTACTTACATATGATCCCCAATCAGAGACAACGATAGACAGTTGCCTCTGATTGGGAACCACACTTGGCCAAAACCAAAGAAATAGAAAACATAGACTTTCCCACCCGAGTCACACCCTGACCTAACCAAACATAGAGAACAATAAGGATCTCTAAGGTCAGGGCGTGACAGCATGGTCCTGTTAAAGTACATTTATTTTGGTTTATTTGTTCTAAATCAAATCAGCACTTGTGTTTGTCCATGGGTTGTTTCACCTCTAAGTAGTCCTAGTGCAAATTTACAATGAACTGTTATAACTATTATTCCAGATCTAGGCCTACAAAGTAATAACAAAAAATCTATAAACTCCTTTATTCACTTATTAATAACATTGCACCAAGATATGTTTCTGGAAAGAAACAGACAGAGAGCCTAACAGATGGGTAATGCATGACAAGGGTAGTAGTCTAATGCTGCACATCATTCAGGGGTTAAACTACCAAAGTTAACCCCTCAGTTTACACATCAAAGGTTGTAATACAAATGTATTTTATTTTTATTGTTATACTCCCATATTAACATTAAATACATAGATTCATGAGGAAGATAGGTAAAATGGTACAGTACATACAGTATGAAGGAACTGAAAGGCTTCAACAGACGAAATAACACTTGTGTGTAATATAGTGACCTCTAGTGAACGATGTTAGACATCGTAGTATGACCATTTCAGTTTGCAACACTTGTTTTTCGACGTGTATAGATTCATACCCCTTGACTTATGCCCAAAATGACAAAGTGAAAACGTGTTTTTAGACATTTTTGCAAATTTATTGAAAATGTTATAACAAATGATCTGATTTGCATAAGTATTCACACCCTTTTGCTATGACACTCATGTATTTGAGCTCAGGCATAGAAGTGGGAAGTAGGGGTGCTGAGGTGCTGCAGCACTCCCTGAAAAATCATAATAATAATACGAAAAGTTATACAAAACATATTATTTTACTGGGCCTTTACTAGTATTAGCGGACAGATAGACAACTGTACCAGGGCACAACAAATATTTCAGCATCACTGCTTTGGCGTTGTATAATTAAGAACAGTGTCTTGCAGGATTCAATAGTTGAAATTAAAAAAGTTGTTGCCCTGTCCCTTTCTCTGCGATTATCATTCTAATGGAATCTAGAAATAACAAAACCCTGTCCTTAAACATTTACATCAAAAGGTGCAAAGTTATGGGCAAAGACACAAATCCTTCACATCAAATTCATATTTTTTTTAAATCAAATAACATGAAAAACATTTTTTTTGTGCGGTATTAATTTACCATCCTTACAAACCACTTAATGTAAATATTCATTACTGTATTGGTGTATAGGCTGGTCATCTAGGTTTGTACCTGCAGAAAAACCATGAAGAAAAACAAACAATGCACAATACAGTATTTGAGTACATTTAAGTGCTTTGTGATGATGATGTGGCTCGGTTGGTAAAGCATAGCGCTTGCAATGCTATGGTTGTGGGTTTGATTCCCATGGGGGACCAGTACAAAAAAGTATGAAAATGTATGCACTCACTACTGTAAGTTGCGTTGGATAAAAGTGTCTACTAAAATGGAAAAGGAATTAATAGACCATTTCAGTTTTCAAATAGAAATAAGTTGCATTTGCAAAGTATTTAAAAAAACTGGAAAATATATATTCCACTAGTATTTTTATATTCCACAAGTATCATCAGATTAACTGTTTTGTACAGATAATTATCAGACGAAAGTTACAAGTGCTGGTAAACACTCTAATACACTATATATACAAACATATGTGGACACCCCTTCAAATTAGTGGATTTGGCTATTTCAGACACACCTATTGCTGACAGGTGTATAAAATCGAGCACACAGCCATGCAATCTCCATAGACAAACATTGGCAGTAGAATGGCCTTACTGAAGAGCTCAGTGACTTTCAACGTGGCACTGTCATAGGATGCCACCTTTCCAACAAGTCAGTTCATCAAATGTATGCCCTGCTAGAGCTGCCCTGGTCAATTGTAAGTGCCGTTATTGTGAAGTGGAAATGTCTAGGAGAATCAAAGGCTCAGCCGCTAAGTGGTAAGCCACACAAGCTCACAGAAAGGGACCGCCAAGTGCTGAAGCGTGTAGCACTTCAAAATCGCCTGTCCTCGGTTGCAATACTCACTACCGAGTTCCAAACTGCCTCTGGAAGCAAGGTCAGCACAAGAACTGTTCACAATGCCAAATATCGGCTGGCGTGGTGTAAAGCTCCCCGCCATTGGACTCTGGAGCAGTGGAAATGCGTTCTCTGGAGTGATGAATCATGCATCACCATCTGGCAGTCTGACGGACGAATCTGGGTTTGGCGGATGCCAGGATAAGGCTACCTGCCCGAATGCATAGTGCCAATAGTGTAAAGTTTGGTGGAGGAGGAATAATGGTCTGGGTCTGTTTTTCATGGTTCGGGCTAGACCCTTAGTTCTAGTGAAGGGAAATCTTAATGCTACAGTGTACAATGACATTCTAGACAATTCTGTGCTTCCAACTTTGTGGCAACAGTTTTGGGAAGGCCCTTTCCTATTTCAGCATGACAATGCCCCCATGCACAAAGCGAGTTCCATACAAAAATGGTTTGTCGAGGTTGAAGAACTTGACTGGCCTGCAAAGAGCACCTTGACCTCAACCCCATCGAACACCTTTGGGATGAATTGGAACGCCGACTGAGAGCCCGACCTAATCGCCCAACATCAGTGCCCGACCTCACTAATGCCCTTGTGGCTGACTGGAAACAATTCACCGCAGCAATGTTCAAACATCTAGTGGAAAGACGAGTGGAGGCTACAAAGGGGGGACCAACTCCATATTAATGCCCATGATTTTGGAATGAGATGTTCGACGAGCAGGTGTCCACATACATTTGGTCATGGAGTGTACATTTAGTTTCAAATGTAGTGCACTGGGCCTTTGCCCACGCTGAAGACGTCTATATCGGTCCGCTAATACAGGACTAGTAAAAAAAAAAAAATGCATCCCCCTCTGCAAAAAGATTGCAGCACCCCCACCCCTAAACTACTTCCCGCGGATATGAGCTGAGATGTCACCACAACTTGATTGGAGTCCACATGTGGCAATTCAATTGTTTGGACCAGTGGAGGCTGCTGAGGGGATGATAGCTCATAATAATGGCTAAAATGGAGCAAATGGAATGGCATCAAACACATGGAAAGCATGTATTTGATACCATTCCACATATTCCGCTCCAGCCATTACCACAAGCCCTTTCTCCACAATTAAGGTGCCACCAACCTCCTGTGGTTTGGACATGATTTAGAAAGAGATAGAATTGTGATGAGGCATATATCGGGAGAAGGGTATAAAACCATTTCTAGAGTGTTGAAAGTTTCCAAGAGCACAGTGGTCTCCATCAATGGGAAATGGAAAAAATATGGAATTACCCAGACTCTGCCTAGTGCTGGCCGTCCGACCAAACTGATCAACCCGGCAAAAAGGACCTTGGTGAGGAAGGTGACCAAGAACCCAATGACCACTCTGACGAAACAGCAGAGTGGCCAGATGGTAGCCACTCCCGAGAAAAAGGCACATGACAGCATGCCTGGAGTTTGCAAAAAAGCACATGAATGACAAGCCAAAGGAAAATATTATTAAATAAAATTTGTCTCATCAGACAAAACTCTTTGGCCAGAACGCAAAGCTCTATGTCTGGAGAAAAACAGGCACAGTTCATCACCCATCTAACACCATCCCTACAATGAAGCATGGTGGTGGCAGAATCATACTACAGGGATGCTTTTCAGGTGCAGGGACTGGGAGACTGGTAAGGATAGAGGGAACAATGAATGGAGTCAAATACAGGCAAATCCTTGATGAGAACCTGCTTCAGAGTGCAAACGACCTTACACCTGGGTGAAGATTTAACAGGACCCCAAGCATACAGCCAAAGCAATGCTGGAAGGGCTTCAGAACAAGAATGTGGAAGTCCTTGAGTTGCCCAGCCAAAGCCCAGACTTGAATCCCATTGAAAATCTGTGGAAAGACTTGAAGATTGCTGTTCACCGCCGCTCCCCATCTAATTTAACAGCGCTTCAGAAAATCTACACAGAACAATGGGAGAAAATCCCCAAATCCAGATGTCCAAAGCTGATACAGATATACTCAAGATGACTCAAAGCTGTAATCGCTGCCAAATGTGCTTTTACAAAGTATTGACTCAATTTCTGTATTTACTTTTCAATACATTTTCAAAAATCTCTAAAAACATGTTTTCACCTTGTCATTATGGGGGTATTGAAGTGGTTCCCAACTCCGGTCCTTGAGCACCCCCAACAGTCCACATTGTCATTGTAGCCCCGGACAAGCACAACTGATTCAACTTGTCAACTAATCATCAGGCCCTCAATGAGGTGAATCAGGTATGTTTGTCCGGGGCTACAACAAAAATGTGTGCTCTTCGGGGTACTCGAGGACCAGAGATGGGAACCACTGGATTGTGTGAGAAAAAAAATCTATTTAATCTATCTACTTTCTGAAGGCACTGAAAATTTGTGACATTCTTTTTCCATTGCGATGAACATTTCTCTACATTCAAGGTGGTAAACAAAATGTATGTTTAGCCCTATTATTTGTTTGACTACCCTATACTTAGGGCTGGATTCAATCCATATCGTGGAAGTATTGTGGAAGATCTGCATTAAAATGTATAGCTAATTTCTGATTGAGCCGACATATGCAGCGTTTACCGTGAATGTATTCTCTGTGAACGTGGGAACACTGACTTTAAATGTCAATCGAGCTATAAAGCGAATCCAGCACTTAATCACACAGTGGTTATATTGGCCAGTGGCACATTGAAAATAATTATTTGGTAGCACTATAATAACTCCACATAATAAAGCATTTATAATGGATTATTAAATAGTTGATTCATTTATTAGTCATTAAACCTACTACCACATGTGTAAATGTTATAACCTAGTTATTCACACATTTATAAACAACTTTTTAAGTCTTTAATAATGATTCATAACATAATTCATTATATGTTTATTACAGGTCCTTCTACTAACTCTTTTAGTGTAAGGCCTCATCTAAAGTATTTATACTTTATAAATGTTTTGAGTGACCAATGTAATTTCTCACAAAAAGATGGACATGAAATTGGTAGACATTTCAGCAGTAACTGAATCTCCTTAAGGTCTCAAAATGGCCCTTAGAACATATCAATGGTTAAACAATAAGCACACAATACAGAGGATTTTCAAGAAAATATATAGGACATTGTACTCAAAAACAGTCACACAATAGTGTGGTGTGTAACATCAGACACACTATGCTAAGTAAAGTAACATTTTTAGTCTGAAAATGCTAACATAAGCGTTTCTTGGCAGTGACTTTTCTACCAAAACCAGTGTTGATTGCAGTCACTCCTTAGAACTAAAATCTTGTGTAATTTGGTCAGCTGCGTGATTAAGTTCTGGGCCCATTCGTGTTAGAAATTGGGAGTCCCGAAGTCTCCGCCCTCGCAAAAGGAAACTCTCAGCCAAAGATTTTTGGGCTGCATTTTCCTTTAAGAGCAGTCCCAAGACTGCTTATGAGGTAAGAAAACAAATATCTGAATACATTATTTCTCTGAACTCAAATTCAAATCAAATTTCAACTATCCCATTAAGTGTAAACTGTAAAGAGTTACTAATTTAAAGGCCCAGTAAAGGTGCTGTCAAACAAAACCAGGGGTAAAATAGTCTGCGCTTAAAAGACTGAAGCGCTGGAAGCATTTAAAAGTTATACATGTAACATTTCTACTTCAATCTACTGCAACACTCACACACACACGCGTGTGTCAGTGTAGTATGTGTGAGTGTGTGGGTAGAGTCCAGTTACTTTGCGTAAAGCCAGTGCGAAGTGCAAAAAAGAAATACATGGTGTCAATGCAAAGTCAGGGTAGCCATTTGATGAACTGTTCAGCAGTCTTATGGCTTGGGGGTAGAAGCTGTTCAGGAGCCTTTTGGTCCCAGGCTTGGCACTCCGGTACCGATTGCCATGATGTAGCAGAGAGAACAGTCTCTGACTTGGGTGACTGCAGTCTTTGACAATTTTTAGGGCCTTCCTCTGACACCACCTGGTGTAAAGGTCCTGGATGGCAGGGAGCTCGGCCCCAGGGAAGTACTGCACCATATGCACTACCCTCTGTAGTGCCTTATGGTCGGATGCCAAGCAGTTGCCATACCAAGCGGTGTTGGAGCCAGTCAAGATGCTCTTAATGGTGCAGTTGTATACCTTTTTGAGGATCTGAGGGCCCATGACAAATATTTCAAGCATCCTGAAGGGGGAAGAGGTGTTTTCGTGCCCTCTAACCACTGTGTTGGTGTGTTTGGACCGTGATAAATTGTACAATTTGAATGAATTGTGGTTGATTATAGTACATATTTTGTTTTTACATGAATGTTCAAAACTTGTAAAAGAAATCTGAAAAATTAGACATCTAAAGTTCACAGAGTATGGTGTCATTTTCGTTTTGTGACCACAACATCCATCACATGTCTGGCTGTGGGAAACTTATGACATCCTGTGAGAGTGTTTTTGCATATTCTGTGCCTTCTGGCCTTGGGCTGTACCTGTGCTTGTTAAGCCAGGTGAATGCACGGGAGTGATGGCTTTAGCACCTTTCATCAAACTTCCAAAATGACTGCATTCTGTGAAAAGGGTGAAAAGAGAAATTATTTCATAAATTGGTCAGAACATAAATTGGTAACAAATGCCTGAATGTGCTCTCATTTATTATGGTCCAATCAAATTAACTTTGAATAAATAATTGTTGCATATAGAATGTTGCCAGCACTAGATATACGTATAACATGTGGATATCAGTCACAGAAATTGAAAGATGCTTATTATGTCTTCAGAAGGGCACTTGAGCAGGATGATGTAAAATTATGCCGAGGCCAGAGTGGATGCGGACTTTGAGTAATCCAGAAAAGAGTGAGTCTGCAAACCCTTCTTTGAAATTTCCCATTGGAGCCTGGTAGATCGTAGAGAGGAATATATTTTTCCGTGACATGTATGAATCACAGAACATGTTTCAGTTTGTGTATGTATTGTACAGAATGTGTATTTCTATGTGGAAATGTCTTTATGGTACACCACATAACTTCACAGCCATGTATAGCTCACTGTAAGAGCGCCTAGACACCTGGCGTGCGATGCTACATACAGTACCAGTTATACCATTGGCTCATGTCCCTGCACTGCCCCCCTGTAGGAGTTTATCACGCGTAAAGAGTAATGCTGTTGGACCTGCAGACATCCTGCAGCTGCTGAAGCAGCCTGCTTGGGACACCCGCTCAGCGGTGCGGGCTGTAGACTACATGGAGAACACCGTCAAACTAATCCTGGAAAGATCTACCAAAAAAACACAGCATCCACAAGCGCTCACTCAACGCCACAGGTCTGTCCTGTTTCTCACAGTTACATCTCCATACACACACCTCTCCTTTCTGGTATTTCCCCGGGGTTTAGGAAAAATACCCTGACTGCTCTATACACATGTCCCCGTCAACACTCCGATCACACAGCTCACTGGCTCTCTGTCTGTCTTCCGCACAGACCTAATCTGAGGATCTGGAGACTATTGCTGATCTGAATGGCTGCTCAGCCATGGCCCGCCCCTCTTCCTGCAAAACCACCCCAACCTGAAGAGGTTCCGCACAGCCACCAGTGTCTGTAACAACAGGTAAGCCAATCAAAGCAACAAGACTCCTACACCATCCTGTTGTTGCACAACACATACTGGCCTAAAATCACAGAAGGAAGGAATTGACTAGTGACGCAAGCCAAAAACATGAATATCACCATGGCATCTCCTTCACTTTTTCAATTTATATTTCCCTCCCCCTCTCTCCAGGGAAACCCTCGAAGAGGCTCTGCCAACACACCCTTCACCCACTGGCTCCTTGCTGAGTATGAGGATGGCATCTCACTGGCCAAGGGCTGGGACCCGAACATGCAAATCAATGGGAACCTCATCCCCCTGGTACTACAACCGTATTATCATTACCAATATTATCATACAGATTAAGCTACACTATTAACTATCCTCGTTATCTTGATCCTTAGGATTAAGATAGTGTTAGCAGTAAGACCCTTAGTACTCTAGTGGCACTGCAGCAACATTTCCTTCAGTCTCACCAGAGGGATCCTTTTCTCCAGTGTCCAGGTGAGGGTGTCCAACTGCATTCGGAACATTGCTCTGACCTCCATGCACACAATGATGTTGCGTGAACACAACCGTATGACCCGCGCCCTCACCCAGCTCAACCCTCACTGGACTGGAGAGATCACCTACCAGGAGACCCGCAAGATCATGGGAGGCTACTTCCAGGTAATTCCAATGAGAGCCTAATAACAAATCTATTTAATTTAGCTCAGTTTCTATCTGTACGTGGAGTTCAAAGTTACAAAGGTCATAACATAGTTGTAGGTACCTACACACATGGGTTTGAGTTGCTGGGTGATTAAACTGTCACTCATGTTCTTCCTCCTCTCACAGGTGATCAACTTCAGGGACTTCCTGTTCCACGTTGTGGGCCCAGACTTCATTGCAAGGCAGCTGTCCACCTACCCTGGCTATGATGAGAATGTCGACTCCAGCATCTCCAATGTGTTTGCCTACCTCTTCGCTCACCTTTCCATCCAGTCCTTTATCTTCCCGTCTGGATGAGAACTACAATGAGAACGCCCAGTTCCCCAGTCCGCTGCTGCACAGGGCCTTCTTCGCCCCCTGGAGGATTGTCTTTGAAGGTACAACTCTCAGTCCCACTTCTCAGGGGAAAATGTACATTCACCATAAGTAATTTCCCGTTGTACACTAAAAGTGTATAGATCAAAATAAGGTTATATTATTATTACTACTAAAGTATAGCTGGATCAGGCCTTACTGCTACCTGCTCCCCCAGGTAGCAATAAGGCATGATGGGGTGGCAGGTAGCCTAGTGGTTAGAGTGTTGGACTAGTAACCAAAAGATTGTAAGATTGAATCCCTGAGCCGACAATGTAAAAATCTGTCGTTCTGCCCCTGAACAAGGCAGTTAACCCACTGTTCCTAGGCCGTCATTGAAAATAAGAATTTGTTCTTAACTGACTTGCCTAGTTAAATAAAGGTTTTAAAAAAGGTGGTTTGGAACCTATGCTGAGGGGGCTGGTGGGCCGTCAGGCTAAACTGAACACTCAGGACCACATGATGCACGATGAGCTGAGGGATAGGCTGTTTGAGTTTTCCGTTAAACTGTCCCTGGTCATGGGCTCTCTCAACCGAGACAACAGACTCCCCGGTAAGGTACTCTCTCTTTGTACTCCTGTCCTCTCATCCTCTATTTCTCCCTCTCTCTGATGAACTGTCTCATCTAGAAGCTTATCTTTCTCTACAGTATAACTTTACTCCACTTATACCACACATGGGAGGACTACTGTCAAAGCTCTCCACACTGTCTTCTATGTGATACTGTATTTCTGTAAAAGGCTGCCAATTAACACTTCATCTTCTTGTTACCCCTCTCAGGTTACAACAAATGGTGTGGGTTATGTAAACTGTCCCAGGCCCAGAACCTGCCAGTGGTGATGAACAACACTGAGCTGGCCCAGAACCTGCTGAACGTCTATGGGACTCCTGACAACGTTGATTAGGCAGGGTCGTTTATAGACTCCACAGCATGTTTGACTATATTAACTGAGCCTTTTTTTTTAGAAAGGACTCAGTAATGTCTTATTTGGACTTTCATATCTCTGAGTCTTCAGTCATAGTTTACAAAAACCCTGTTTATAACCATCATTTGTGTTGTGTATCAGACTGTGGTGGGAAAACGATAGTCTTCACCAAGGATCATAAAAAAAGCCTGGGGAAGACATCTCTGGCTCGCATCACCTGTGACAACACTGGCATCGCTGATGTCCCTGAGAGAGCCTCCCAGTATCACTCCCGTGAGTCCGGTTACACCCTTTGTGAAGACATCCCTGCTTTCGACCTCTGCCCCTGGAAGGACAATGGTGATAGTGAGTGTTGATCTGAGGCCTCATGTGACATACATCTCTCTTTAACTGAGCCTTACTGAGGTGGGAATTTGTGTGTTCTCAAGTGTGAGTTAGAAAGATATTATTTTGTCAATATATACAGGAAGTAAT
Source organism: Salmo salar (assembly GCF_965601325.2). Lineage (NCBI taxonomy): Eukaryota > Metazoa > Chordata > Actinopteri > Salmoniformes > Salmonidae > Salmo > Salmo salar. Next base: position 19,039,903 of record NC_138314.1, on the reverse strand, counting down.
ACATGATTTCTAATATTATTTTTTATTGAACCTGGTCCAAATACAGATCCCAAATCTGGTGGAACTGGCTCGACTACACAAGGACCAGTAGGACTGAGAGGGCCACCAGGACCAGAAGGTAAAATCACCACCCTCCTCCACCATCCCTTCTCTCCCACATTTACATGTATAGTGGCAAGAAAAAGTATGTGAACCCTTTGGAAATACCTGGATTTATGCATAAATTGGTCATAAAATGTTATCTGATCTTCATCTAGTTCACAACAATAGACAAACACAGTCTGCTTAAACTAATAACAGACAAGCAATTGTATGTTGTCATATCTTTATTGAACACACTGTGTAAACATTCACAGTGCAGGGTGGGAAAAGTATGTGAACCCTTGGTTTTAATAACTGGTTGACCCTCCTTTGGTAGCAATAACCTCAACCAAACGTTTTCTGTAGTTGCGGATCAGACCTGCACAACGGTCAGGAGGAAATTTGGACCCTTCCTCTTTACAAAACTGTTTCAGATCAGCAATATTCTTGGGATGTCTGGTGTGTACTGCTCTCTTGAGGTCATGCCACAGCATCTCAATCGGGTTGAGGTCAGGACTCTGACTGGGCTACTCCAGAAGGCGTATTTTCTTCTGTTGAAGCCATTCTGTTGTTGATTTACTTCTGTGTTTTTGGTCGTTGTCCTGTCTGTTGAGCTTCAATTGGTGGACAGATAGCCTAACATTCTCCTGCAAAATATCTTGATAAACTTGGGAATAATTTTTTCCGTCGATGATAGCAAGCTGTCCAGGCCAAGAGGCAGCAAAGCAGCCCCAAATCATGCCGCTCCCTCCACCATACTTTACAGTTGGGATGAGGTTTTGATGTTGGTGTGCTGTGCCTTTTTTTCTCCACACGTAGTGTTGTGTTCCTTCCAAACAACTCAATTGTAGTTTCATCTGTCCACAGAATATTTTGCTAGTAGCGCTGTGGAACATCCAGGTGCACTTTTGCAAACTTCAGACATGCAGCAATGTTTTTTTTTGGACAGCAGTGGCTTCTTCTGTGGGGTCCTCCCTTGAACACCATTCTTGTTTAGTGTTTTACGTATCGTAGACTCGTCAACAGAGATGTTAGCATGTTCCAGAGATTTCTGTAAGTCTTTAGCTGACACTCTAGGATTTTTCTTAACCTCATTGAGCATTCTGTGCTGTGCTCTTGCAGTCAGCTTTGCAGGACGGCCACTCCTAGGGAGAGTAGCAACATTGCTGAACTTTCTCTTTTTATACACAATTTGTCTTACCGTGGACTGATGAACATCAAGGCTTTTTTTTTACTTTTGTAACCCTTTCCAGCTTTATGCAAGTCAACAATTCTTAATCTTAGGTCTTCTTAGATCTCTTTTGTTCGAGGCATGGTTCACATCAGGCAATGCTTCTTGTGAATAGCAAACTCAAATTTTGTGAGTGTTTTTTATAGGGCAAGGCAGCTCTAACCAACATCTCCAATCTCGTCTCATTGATTGGACTCCAGGTTAGCTGACTCCTGACTCCAATTAGATTTAGGAGAAGTCATTAGCCTAGGGGTTCACGTACTTTTTTCAACCTACACTGTGAATGTTTAAATGATGTATTCAATATAGACAAGAAAAATACAATAATTAGTGTGATATTAGTTTAAGCACACTATGTTTGTCTATTGTTGTGACTTAGATGAAGATCAGATAAAATTTGATGACCAATGTATGCAGAAATCCAGGTAATTCCAAAGGGTTCACATACTTTTTCTTGCCACTGTATATGATTACTGTCTGTACTATGTCATAAATATTCGGGTAGTCACTCACTAGGCCTGATGTGAGGTGCTAAGTGGTTATCTGATGAGGTCCCCCAGAGTATAACCACTGCTATGACTAATAGTATATAACAAGGAGGAGCATAACGACTGTTATGACTAATAGTATATAACAAGGAGGAGCATAACCACTGTTATGACTAATAGTATATAACAAGGAGGAGCATAACCACTGTTATTACTAATAGTATATAACAAGGAGAAGCATAACCACTGTTATGACTAATAGTATATAACAAGGAGGAGCATAACCACTGTTATTACTAATAGTATATAACAAGGAGGAGCATAACCACTGTTATGACTAATAGTATATAACAAGGAGGAGCATAACCACTGTTATGACTAATAGTGTATAACAAGGAGAAGCATAACCACTGTTATGACTAATAGTATATAACAAGGAGGAGCATAACCACTGTTATGACTAATAGTATATAACAAGGAGAAGCATAACCACTGTTATGACTAATAGTATATAACAAGGAGAAGCATAACCACTGTTATGACTAATAGTATATAACAAGGAGGAGCATAACCACTGTTATGACTAATAGTATATAACAAGGAGAAGCATAACCACTGTTATGACTAATAGTATATAACAAGGAGGAGCATAATCAAATCAAATTTCAAATCAAAATCAAATTTATTTTTATATAGCCCTTCGTACATCAGCTGATATTCTCAAAGTGCTGTACAGAAACCCAGCCTAAAACCCCAAACAGCAAGCAAAGCATGTGAAAGAAGCACGGTGGCTAGGAAAAACTCCCTAGGAAAAACTCCCTAGAAAGGCCAAAAACCTAGGAAGAAACCTAGAGAGGAACCAGGCTATGAGGGGTGGCCAGTCCTCTTCTGGCTGTGCAGGGTGGATATTAAAACAGAACATGGTCAAAATGTTAAAATGTTAAAATGTTCATAAATGACCAGCATGGTCAAATAATAATAATCATAGTAGTTGTCGAGGGTGCAACAAGCACGTCCGGTGAACAGGTCAGGGTTCCATAGCCGCAGGCAGAACAGTTGAAACTGGAGCAGCAGCACGGCCAGGTGGACTGGGGACAGCAAGGAGTCATCATACCAGGTAGTCCTGAGGCATGGTCCTAGGGCTCAGGTCCTCCGAGAGAAAGACAGAAAGAGAGAAAGAGAGAATTAGAGAGAGCATATTTAAATACACACAGGACACCGGATAAGACAAGAGAAATACTCCAGATGTAACAGACTGACCCTAGCCCCCCGACACATAAACTACTGCAGCATAAATACTGGAGGCTGAGACAGGAGGGATCAGAAGACACTGTGGCCCCATCCGATGATACCCCCGGACAGGGCCAAACAGGCAGGATATAACCCCACCCACTTTGCCAAAGCACAGCCCCCACACCACTAGAGGGATGTCTCCAACCACCAACTTACCGTCCTAAGACAAGGCCGAGTATAGCCCACAACGATCTCCGCCATGGCACAACCCAAGGGGGGGGGGGGGGGGGGGGCGCCAACCCAGACAGGAAGACCACGTCAGTGACTCAACCCACTCAAGTGACGCACCCCTCCCATGGACGGCATGGAAGAACACCAGTAGGCCAGTGACTCAGCCTCTGTAAAAGGGTTAGAGGCAGAGAATCCCAGTGGAAAGAGGGGAACCGGCAAGGCAGAGACAGCAAGGGCGGTTCGTTGCTCCAGCCTTTCCGTTCACCTTCACACTCCTGGGCCAGACTATACTTAATCATAGGACCTACTGAAGAGATAAGTCTTCAGTAAAGACTTAAAGGTTGAGACTGAGTCTGCGTCTCTCACATTGGTAGGCAGACCATTCCATAAAAATGGAGCTCTATAGGAGAAAGCCCTACCTCCAGCCGTTTGCTTAGAAATTCTAGGGACAATTAGGAGGCCTGCGTCTTGTGACCGTAGCGTACGTGTAGGTATGTACGGCAGGACCAAATCGGAAAGATAGGTAGGAGCAAGCCCATGTAATGCTTTGTAGGTTAGCAGTAAAACCTTGAAATCAGCCCTTGCCTTAACAGGAAGCCAGTGTAGGGAGGCTAACACTGGAGTAATATGATCAAATTTTTTTTAACCACTGTTATGACTAATAGTGTATAACAAGGAGGAGCATAACCACTGTTATTACTAATAGTATATAACAAGGAGAAGCATAACCACTGTTATGACTAATAGTATATAACAAGGAGGAGCATAACGACTGTTATGACTAATAGTATATAACAAGGAGGAGCATAACCACTGTTATGACTAATAGTATATAACAAGGAGGAGCATAACCACTGTTATGACTAATAGTATATAACAAGGAGGAGCATAACCACTGTTATGACTAATAGTATATAACAAGGAGGAGCATAACCACTGTTATGACTAATAGTATATAACAAGGAGGAGCATAACCACTGTTATTACTAATAGTATATAACAAGGAGGAGCATAACCACTGTTATGACTAATAGTATATAACAAGGAGAAGCATAACCACTGTTATGACTAATAGTATATAACAAGGAGGAGCATAACCACTGTTATGACTAATAGTATATAACAAGGAGAAGCATAACCACTGTTATTACTAATAGTATATAACAAGGAGGAGCATAACCACTGTTATGACTAATAGTATATAACAAGGAGAAGCATAACCACTGTTATGACTAATAGCATCTGTTGTAGTGTTGACATAATTCCTAACCTCACTCTCTCTCACTCAGGACCCCAAGGGCCACGTGGTTTGCCTGGCATCTCCGCAAAATCTCCTTTCGCCATGCGGCTCGACTATAACTACCCCAAACCAGGCCAGCCCATCCAATTCTTTGAGGTAATCTACAATGGACAGAACCACTACGACACCAGGATGGGGGAGTTCACCTGCGTGGAGCCAGGCGTCTACGAGTTTGAGTTCCATTGCACCGTATACCAGAATGTGGGCAGCGTGGACCTGCGGAGAAACAGCCAGCTGGTGCTGCATTCCTTCACCACCCAGCAGAACGGCTACATCACGGCTACTGGAGGCACACTGCTGCAGCTCAACAAGGGGGACAAGATCTGGCTGTCAACTTACTACGATGGCAACGGCATGACCTCCGACAGCTTCTTCTCAGGGCACCTGATCTTCACTGTCCACAGCCCTCTCTGTGCCACGGTTACAACTAACGGTTACAACCCAACTAAGCTACCCAACTAAAATTCATTTTTTATTATCTTTTAATGTATGATAAGCTTTAACAGATCATCAAGGAGAAAAGAGGTCAGTTCACTGGTTTGTTATACTTGCACTAGGAGAGAAAGAGGAGTGGGAGAGTCACTGATAAGAGGAGTGGACGAGTCACTGATAGGAGAGAAAGAGGAGTGGGAGAGTCACTGATAGGAGAAAGAGGAGTGGGAGAGTCACTGATAGGAGAGAAAAAGGACTGGGAGGGTCACTGATAGGAGAGAAAGAGGAGTGGGAGAGTCACTGATAGGAGAGAAAGAGGACTGGGAGAGTCACTGATAGGAGAGAAAGAGGAGTGGGAGAGTCACTGATAGGAGAGAAAGAGGAGTGGGAGAGTCACTGATAGGAGAGAAAAAGGAGTGGGAGAGTCACTGATAGGAGAAAGAGGAGTGGGAGGGTCACTGATAGGAGAGAAAGAGGAGTGGGAGGGTCACTGATAGGAGAAAGAGGAGTGGGCGAGTCACTGATAGGAGAGAAAGAGGAGTGGGAGAGTCACTGATAGGAGAAAGAGGACTGGGAGGGTCACTGATAGGAGAGAAAGAGGAGTGGGAGGGTCACTGATAGGAGAGAAAGAGGAGTGGGAGGGTCACTGATAGGAGAGAAAAAGGAGTGGGAGAGTCACTGATAGGAGAAAGAGGAGTGGGCGAGGAGTGGGAGAGTCACTGATAGGAGAGAAAGAGGACTGGGAGAGTCACTGATAGGAGAGAAAGAGGAGTGGGAGGGTCACTGATAGGAGAGAAAGAGGACTGGGAGAGTCACTGATAGGAGAGAAAGAGGAGTGGGAGAGTCACTGATAGGAGAGAAAAAGGAGTGGGAGAGTCACTGATAGGAGAGAAAGAGGACTGGGAGAGTCACTGATAGGAGAGAAAGAGGAGTGGGAGGGTCACTGATAGGAGAGAAAAAGGAGTGGGAGAGTCACTGATAGGAGAGAAAGAGGACTGGGAGAGTCACTGATAGGAGAGAAAGAGGAGTGGGAGAGTCACTGATAGGAGAGAAAAAGGAGTGGGAGAGTCACTGATAGGAGAGAAAAAGGACTGGGAGAGTCACTGATAGGAGAGAAAAAGGACTGGGAGAGTCACTGATAGGAGAGAAAGAGGACTGGGAGAGTCACTGATAGGAGAGAAAGAGGAGTGGGAGGGTCACTGATAGGAGAGAAAGAGGAGTGGGAGAGTCACTGATAGGAGAGAAAAAGGAGTGGGAGGGTCACTGATAGGAGAGAAAAAGGAGTGGGAGAGTCACTGATAGGAGAGAAAAAGGAGTGGGAGGGTCACTGATAGGAGAAAGAGGAGTGGGAGAGTCACTGATAGGAGAGAAAGAGGAGTGGGAGGGTCACTGATAGGAGAAAGAGGAGTGGGAGGGTCACTGATAGGAGAGAAAAAGGAGTGGGAGGGTCACTGATAGGAGAAAGAGGAGTGGGAGAGTCACTGATAGGAGAGAAAGAGGAGTGGGAGAGTCACTGATAGGAGAGAAAAAGGAGTGGGAGAGTCACTGATAGGAGAGAAAGAGGAGTGGGAGAGTCACTGATAGGAGAGAAAAAGGAGTGGGAGGGTCACTGATAGGAGAGAAAAAGGAGTGGGAGAGTCACTGATAGGAGAGAAAGAGGAGTGGGAGAGTCACTGATAGGAGAGAAAGAGGAGTGGGAGAGTCACTGATAGGAGAAAGAGGAGTGGGAGAGTCACTGATAGGAGAAAGAGGAGTGGGAGGGTCACTGATAGGAGAAAGAGGAGTGGGAGGGTCACTGATAGGAGAAAGAGGAGTGGGAGAGTCACTGATAGGAGAGAAAAAGGAGTGGGAGAGTCACTGATAGGAGAAAGAGGAGTGGGAGAGTCACTGATAGGAGAGAAAAAGGAGTGGGAGGGTCACTGATAGGAGAAAGAGGAGTGGGAGAGTCACTGATAGGAGAGAAAAAGGAGTGGGAGAGTCACTGATAGGAGAGAAAAAGGAGTGGGAGGGTCACTGATAGGAGAGAAAGAGGAGTGGGAGAGTCACTGATAGGAGAAAGAGGAGTGGGAGGGTCACTGATAGGAGAGAAAAAGGAGTGGGAGGGTCACTGATAGGAGAAAGAGGAGTGGGAGAGTCACTGATAGGAGAAAGAGGAGTGGGAGAGTCACTGATAGGAGAAAGAGGAGTGGGAGAGTCACTGATAGGAGAAAGAGGAGTGGGAGAGTCACTGATAGGAGAGAAAGAGGAGTGGGAGAGTCACTGATAGGAGAAAGAGGAGTGGGAGAGTCACTGATAGGAGAAAGAGGAGTGGGAGAGTCACTGATAAGAGGAGTGGGAGAGTCACTGATAGGAGAGAAAGAGGAGTGGGAGGGTCACTGATAGGAGAAAAAGGAGTGGGAGGGTCACTGATAGGAGAGAAAAGGGAGTGGGAGGGTCACTGATAGGAGAAAGAGGAGTGGGAGGGTCACTGATAGGAGAGAAAAAGGAGTGGGAGGGTCACTGATAGGAGAGAAAAGGGAGTGGGAGGGTCACTGATAGGAGAGAAAGAGGAGTGGGAGAGTCACTGATAGGAGAAAGAGGAGTGGGAGAGTCACTGATAGGAGAGAAAAAGGAGTGGGAGAGTCACTGATAGGAGAGAAAAAGGAGTGGGAGAGTCACTGATAGGAGAGAAAAGGGAGTGGGAGAGTCACTGATAGGAGAGAAAGAGGAGTGGGAGAGTCACTGATAGGAGAGAAAAAGGACTGGGAGAGTCACTGATAGGAGAGAAAAAGGAGTGGGAGAGTCACTGATAGGAGAGAAAAAGGAGTGGGAGAGTCACTGATAGGAGAGAAAAGGGAGTGGGAGAGTCACTGATAGGAGAAAGAGTGGGCGAATCATTGCATTAGATTTCTCTCTTCCTCTATCTTTCACGTTTATCACCAAGACAACACCCATGTCTAAACACATCTTATTTTTCTATGTGCGAACCCCAACCCACTACCCCCCCAAACCCAATTATTGTTGTTAGATTCAATTCATCTTACCACATCAGGGATATGCATTGGGATAGCTTTATGATTGTTAATTCTATTTTATTTCATTTCACTTTCTTCTAATTGTTGTTATGTATTTTCCTTCTTATGAACTTGTTGGCTAATTAAATTATATCGTTAGATCTTGCACATTAAACACTTAGAACAAAACCTACTAACTTAATATATGCTAATGATGAGTTTTGGGGTGATGGTAAAATGATGACAAATAAGAAGGGAGCCTACCTGCCGTTGCTCAGGGAGCCTACCTGCCGTTGCTCAGGGAGACTACCTGCCGTTGCTCAGGGAGACTACCTGCCGTTGGGTGGGCAAAACATTCATTCTAAAGCTAATGTTTCAACATTTATACAGTAAACTTAGAATGTTTATATTTTTTTACCTTTATTTAACTTGGAAAGTCAGTTAAGAACAAATTCGTATTTACAATGACGGCCTACCCCGGCCAAACCCGGACGACGCTGGTTCAATTGTGCGCCGCTCTATGGGACTCCCGATCACAGCCGGTTGTGATACAGCCCGGAATCGAATCAGGGTCTGTAGTGACGCCTCTAGCACTGCGATGCAGTGCCTTAGACCGCTGCGCCACTCGGGAGGATAGAAGTTATTATAAAGAGTATACTTTGATAAACAATTATTTTTTGACTGATTCATCTTTCAAATGAGAAATTATGAATACAATAAAATGACACATGCACATGCTCCTCTGTGCCTTCTGTGTCACCTGAAGTCAAGACCTCACCTCACATTGTTGGAGTAGCGATACACACAACACGCCGCATGTTCACTTCACGCTCAACCAAAGGGGGGCGTGAGGGTTCCACATCGATTCGCACACTTCTTCTCAAATGTAGGGCTTTTCACAGAATACGAATGTCTCAAAATCTTCTTCTATTGCTCAGATTATGACCTATAGGCTACACTGCAGTATGTGGTTTATCACACTTATAATTAATAATCTATGTGTAATGTTTGTTTTTATGAAGATTGGCCTAAAAGAGTCAATATGTGCCAAAAAAGTACAATAAACTCAACTTATCTTTCTGTGCATAGGCCTAGGCTAGGCTGTGCGTGTTTTCGTTGTGGAAAATGAGTAACAGAAATATTGGCTAAAAAAATAACACCAATATGCATATAGGATAGAGAAAACAGAACATTAAGATTTTGTCAACTTTAATAGGCCTACTTATCTTATAACCAATCATCAACAATATTAAAGCAAACGAATAAGTCAAACTAACATCTTTCCTAGCCTAAACATTTTCATTAAAATGTTTGCTTTATTCGCGAAGTAAAGATTAGGATTTAGAAAATCAATAGAATGATAGGCTGCAGGCAGAGGATAACGTAAGATGTGGTCTGACTGTGCACCATTTTAATTGTTGTCGTCTATATTCGCCGGGGACTTACCTTACTTAAATAAGTAAACAAATAAATGAGCGCAATATATAGCGATCGATACGGACGTGGTGGGCCGCATTATCCCGTTGTTCTCTCCGCAGTGGACAGAGGGGACGAGAGCCAGCTGCTGCGTCTTGGGCCTTCACCCCCCCCCCCCCCCCCCCCAGAAAGTGGCGGCTGGTACTCCCGTGGGATCGAGGGAATGCCTGGAGATGTCGAGTGGCACACGATACACCATTGTTCGGTCTAGCAGTCACTGATTCCTCGCCCCACACCCCGTAAACACTCACTGACCGTCTCAGCGAGTAAAATTGATTAGAAAGCCGTTTGTATCGCTCAAGGTGGTTTGACTAATCCGCATTTTCGCCTGGGTATCTGCTCCAATATTACGAAGCGAGCAAATCCATTTTTCATTCGATATGGCTACATGGCTATGGGCTAGGCCTACCCATCTGTAAAGTTAAACAGGTTGTTTCCCTCTAAAGCCCGATGACTGGTCCATTAATTTTCCACGTGCAAACAGGACTCATGTCAATAAAATCTAGTCAGTTAATGTCACCCAACTATTTGCGGTGTTCTGTATAGCCATCCTACACTCAGTGCGCAATCCTTGCATTGAGGATGTTCAGAGGGTCCTTCAAGCGCTTCTGAGGAACCTACTTTTTTTTTTAAAGACAATAGTCCTCCTGCATGAGTCCTCAAGTCAAGAAGGTCTTTCTCCTGCCAGTAGATGACTCCATTCACCTGAGAGGAAGTGGGTACATAAAGCAGGTAGGCTACAGTTGACAATAAGTAGCCTAAACCGGCCCTAGACAGCCCTCAATGCCAATATCCGTAAAGCAAGTGCGGTTATTCTAGCTATGGGTGCTATGTCATCTCTAGTAGTGTTCTGTGGAGGAATTCACAAGATGTGTATTAGTCCTACCTACTTCAGCATCTGTAGTTATTTAATGGTTTCGGGTTAAGCAGAACTGTCAATCAAACAAGTCGGGATGCGGGGCAGAAGAGTATGGAACGAACTCAGGGAGGGGCGGAGAATCAGTGGCAAGGATTCCGCAAGACTGTTCTTATAATTGGGGGAACATCTGACTCCGTCGCGCGCTGGCAGATGGTCGGTTGAGGCGGGATCGAAGGGGGGAGATTTACATTCATTGTTCAGGGGCTCGAGCTCAATCCAGAGACAATAGCCTCAGCAAGGAGCAAGGGATGAAAAAACGTTCCTTTTCAGATACAGAAGGATGGATAAAGAAACAACGGAAATTAATTAAAAACAAGTTTCTGTAAATTAAAACGCATAAAAACGTATGATCTGCCAGCTATTCGAGCACACCGGTCAACAGGCATATAGAAACAGCAGTTTGTCAGCAACTTTTGTGTAAATCGTTTTTCATTTTATGGTGCAAATAACCTGAGTAAAACGCGTAATACACACAGCCAGTGTTTATTGCAGATAGACAAAGTGCAGCTGTATCAGTTTTTCTGCGCTGGCTCTTCAATGACACCCACATGGGAACTGAGGTTTAACTTTCCAACTGTAGAATATTTTTTATAATAAGGTTGAACGCATTTATAACTGAAATGTGGTTTACTCAATTGAACACGGGTTCACATCCTATCTAAGCATGATATCGGATTCCTCCACATTTTGGAACTGTGCCCCAAATATATATTGATGGTCTATTTAGCAAATGTAAAAAAAATAGAGTAGGCTACAATGTAAAATGTAGACATAAATCCACATTAGTTTTCATGGATGTGTTGTCATTGCATTGCCTGTTGTTGTAGCGGATATATTTATTTATCCTGTGTTCATTTGAAGCATATCTAACATATACTGTATCTGTATCATTTTAGACAGAAGTTCCAACCGTGTTTCCTCAGACTGACAGCACTGTCTTGGATGAGCAGCACGAATGTATAGCAGTGAAGAACAACCAGACTTCAATTGTTTATCACTAATATCCTCAATCGAATCACAGCTTTCAATCACTGCGCATTGTTCAGGGAGAGCAGACAGGTGCAGTGCACTCTTGTGTTTACTGATGACTCGACTGAAAATGCCAAATAAGATATTCAGGTTTGTTGCTTTCGACTTTTAATCCAGTTATCCTATTAAAAGACCATTTACAATTGAATGCCTAACGCAAGCAATAGAACAGAAACGTTGGCCACATTTTGAATATCAAACTAAATAGGCCAATAGTTTGCTGGTAATGCAATATGTATGCGTAGGCTATAATGTTACATTTGACATGTTCAAGTAACCTAGACTTAAATGCTTTCTCAATTTACAATCTTTAGACAACTTTGCTGCAACATGAAGGCCTAGCTGACTTTTTGCAGGCTTTTCATGCATATGTCTGGGACAAATATGGCAGCAGTGGGCCTTTATTCAAATAAAATGTGTTATTTATTTGGGGTTGTTCCCTGCAGCGGTAATTGTACGCAGCACTAAGAGATTACAAAGAGATAATAAACAAGAAATCGAATAATAATAATTTATTAAGTAGACGAATGAATAGGCCAATATTATAAACAGGTGATTGATGTCACTGCACTATAGGCTGAATAAAAGGTTTTGTGTTCACTGAAACTTCCATTTGTGATTTCAACATAGAATAATAACATAATTGAATCATTAACACAATGTAGCCTAGTTCGATAGTCTATAAAAAAAAATCCACTCTTTCTGCTGAAAATAATAAAGGTCTGTTGTCTGAATATGTGACCAAATGTTTAAAAGTTAAAATGAAAGGATAAAAAAAAAAAAAATGTTATTAGCCTTAATTTTTGTTCATATTATGGCACTTTCATCTGAGATCTGAAGCACACTTCGGTAGGACTTCACCAGAGAAAAGTTTGAAGAGACAAGAGAGCTATTTGGCTAGCTGGATGCTCAAAAAGTCCAACTAACGGAGACATTTTACACCAATGAGAGCATCCATTTCAACAATCGGTCCCCCATATGGCAGTGTAGCCCCTCCTCCAGCCCCTATCCCGACAGAGGAACTCATACATGCTTCAGGACAGTGAAGTGGAGCGTTATTGCCAGCTCTTTAGCCAATACATTCAAAGCGAAAAAGGTCTCTGCTACTTTGTTTGAGAAAGATTTTGCCACCTGATTTTAGAGCTGTCGTGTGGAAGTGTGTGTGCATGCATATCTGTGGAATAGACTACGGTGTGTACGAGACTGTCCAGGAGTGCGCGCGTGTCCACCAAACAGGTGACCCTTGTTTATGGTCGAACCGACATTTGACGTTACATATCCCCTGTTTGTGGACAATGATTGCAGTCCACCGGAAAATACATCTATTGCTTGTTTTCCTTCAAGAGCACGTTTGAAGACAGAATAGTGGACACGCAGTAGCCTGTTATTTCCCCTGGACAGCTCTGAAGCCTCAATCATCATCCAAGTGCTCGATAACAGCGTCCTGGAACGTACCTCCCAGTTCTATTTTGCCAAAGTGATATTGCTCTCTCGTTTACTCTGAAAAGAACACCATTGGATTTGTGTATTAAATGTACGGGATCCAGGAGCATCTGATAAGAGACGTCAGCGGATTAAAAGAAAGAACTCTGGGAGAAGAGATGGATCCGGTCCGGTCCTGGGTGCGTAATGTCGGTGTTGTGGATGCTAACGTAGCAGCGCAAAGGTACAGTATACCTTCATGTCCTGTGGTATTTTGACGAAATACACGACTCTTTCGTATTGGCAAACTAAGAACAACGTAAAACAGTATAACGCACGTATAAGAAATTGCTTTAATGAATGATTAGGTTCGACTTCTTTAAGCATGCAAGAGGAGTCAATGTATTATGCACATGGTTTTAACAATTTCTATATCATAAAGCATACTATGCTCGGGAAACAATGATAAAGATAAATGACAAATAGCCTACCAGATGGCGCACAGATCAGCGTAACATAGCCTATAGACTAGCCTATAAAAGTGACCTGTGGTGCAAAGCAGTCAAATATAAAGTATTGTTGATGATTATCCTCATGGCTCTTGTGTGATACTCATTTACCCTAAACTTATCCAGACATGAGATGAAACGAAAAAGCAACAGGTTGTCTTTGGGAGTAAGTGGCCCCGGGCGTAAAGTTGACAATTGTGTAGAAAAATGAATCTCAAGCATCCCTGGCTTTCTGTATGCTGAGTCCTGATTGTCCGGGGTGCGCGCTGTCAATAGCGAGTGGTGGCAGTGTCACAAGCAGCATGAAAGGGATACAACAAAACACAACAATAAAACAAACGCATTCTGTCATGAAAGTGACCGCACGGGCCGGAATAATGTTAATTTAGTGAGGATTCCACCTCCTGGGTATTGGTTTGTAGGCTTATAGGACGCGCATGAAAGGCTTTTGACGGTTGGAATCTGTTATTTTATCCATGTTGAATTATCTACTAAAGATTTTATATCTCCATCCAGAAATTCTCTTATCCCCATATATTAGGCCTATAGCCAATCATGACGATTTAAGTTGATGATAATAGCCCAGAAATAACAATAATAGGCCTAATCATAATAACAATAACAATAATAATGATAATAATAACAAAATGATGTTGGCCTGTCTACTGAAATATTAATCAGTAGACAAATTCCTATTCGTATTATCATTTATTTCCGCCAAAATCAATTAGTCTACCATTATCTTATTCAAAAGTTTTTCAAAACTTTGACAGTGTTTTTCATACTGGTTTAAAATGAACTTTTGTGTATTCTTAATGTTAAAATACTCCAGTAGGCTACATCTACAGGCTGTTATGATAGCCTTGGTATAAATGATGTAGCCTTCTTTTCAAAGGAGAACATGCAAAAAGTAAGTATGCATACAAGGTAGCTTAACATTACTTTCAAAGGTGTATTTGCCTAAATAAACACATTTTTGGCAACAGAACAAACTTTTGTAGTAAATTGAAAACCTCCGTAATTTGGTGTATTCGATTAAATAAGGTTTTGGCTGATGTTTCAAACGAGCGTTATTCCCATCAATGTCTTTTCCTATTTTACATGTATTTTATGCAACCGAAACACATTTGTTGATTGAAACCCCTTTCAATTGGTCACATCATGAATATCACCTTTTCATAATACTCACCAGATAGCAGAGGAAAATGTGAATTTTCCGTCATTCTTCCAATCCTAAATTATGCAGCGATAAAATAATGGATACATGTAAGCTAGACACAATTATCCTATCAAAAGTACATTTTAATTTATGTCTGACTTTGGACCTTTTCTCCTTTCACTTTTCGAAGGTCAAGGATGATCAGCATGAGTGCCAAAATAACTTTCACAGTAGACCTATAAGAAAAACGTTTTAAACTTCTTCATATTTTGCAGCGTCGAAAAAAACACAGCCTTTATCTCACCCAGTGTAAGAGGCGAAGCATCAATAAACAATCATTGTTAATTAAGCTCTAGGTCTTCACGCTTGGAGCAAGTCAAACTTTGACCCACCCATTAATTACATAAACACTGCGAGCACTTCATGCTATTTTTTGGTACATGTCAACATTTTGATTTCATTCCACCATCGATAATTCGCGATTTCCTAGGTAGGTCATGCATAGAAAGTTAGTCTCTGAACCCAATGCGATTCTTGAATTGTCGCTAACAAATAATCCAAATGACCGTTTGTGAAAATTAAGCATAAGATGATTGCATCATACAGTTAGGATATATAAGATCTTTATTCTTACAATCTTAATGAAGCATTTAAATCAAATAGTCTATAATTCCTTTAATGGTTTTCCCACATTGTTTGTTCGGTGAGTATTTTTCCCAAAAAAATTCCTCCATATTGCCATTCCTGACTAATTCATGTTGCAATGTTGAATCTAGAAATAAATGATTCTGTTGCAGTCTATACAGTTTACCTTAATAAACAGTGATTGGAGTTGTAATGTGCCATCACTAGCACATTAGAGGATGCTGCCTATATATATGCACTTGAAATCACTGTGCCTCTTTAATGAATAGAACACTAGTCACTTTAATAATGTTGACATATTTTGATTACGCATCTCATATGTATATTCTGTATTCTATACTATTCTACTGTATCTTAGTCTATGTCGCTCTGACATTGCTCATCCATATATTTATATATTCTTAATTCCATTCCTTTACTTAGATTTGTGTGTATTGGGTATATGTCGTGAAATTGTTAGATATTACTTGTTAGATATTACCGCACTGTTGGAGCTAGAAACACAAGCATTTTGCTACACCCACAATAACATCTGCTCACACGTGTACGTGACCAATGAAATGTGATTTTGATTAGATTTTAAGAGTGTTTGCTATGTGTGACTGAGGATTGTGATGTAGTGTATGTGAATTTCTCCTCTCCTCTCCTCTCCTCTCCTCTCCTCTCCTCTCCTCTCCTCTCCTCTCCTCTCCCTCTCTCCTCTCCTCTCCTCTCCTCTCCTCTCCTCTCCTCTCCTCTCCTCTCCTCTCCTCTCCTCTCCTCTCCTCTCCTCTCCTCTCCACAGTGGTGTAGCTCTCTCCAGGGCCCACTTTGAGAAGCAGCCCCCCTCTAACCTGCGCAAGTCCAACTTCTTCCACTTTGTCCTGGCACTCTATGACAGACACGGACAGCCTGTAGAGGTGGAGAGGACTTCCTTCGTGGACTTTGTAGAACAGGACAAGGTGTGTGTGTTTGTTTGTTTCAGTTGGTTGATTGTGTGAGTATATTTGTGCATATTTCTCCATGGATTTCTCTTTATCATGCATGTCCTCTGTGTTCGCTATTATTGAAATCAAATCGCAAGTCTCAAGTTAGTTTCCATAAGTTTACAAGAGAGAGTGAAGAAAAGGTGGTAGCTCTTACTATAGAAATATAATGAAGATTTCTCTGGCTATTACAGCAAATGCAGCAAAACTGTAAGCTGACCACATTTACACATTTACACAACCCAGAGCAGGACATTTCTATGCAACCTGTAGTGTACAGGCGTTTAACTTGACCTTCCACGTCCCCTATAAAGCTGAGCTTATTGAACAGCTGACAGCTCCATGTTACAAGCCTCACTCCCAATGAGCTGAGCTGATGGTGAGCGATTGAAAAATAATACCTAATGACTAATTAACAGCCTTACTCATTAGTGGGACATCACTACTTGTAAAAATGCAAATTACGCTCGCCTCTGTTAAGTTTTACCGTGACCAAATCATCAATGTCTCTTTTCCTCCCACCCCCACATCCTAAATACTGCGGCGGGGGGAGAAGTACATTCCTCAGGTCAGACATTGGGTCAAAAGAAGGAGAGGAAGAGGTGCAGAGTGGCAGTCAGATTGAGAGGGAGAGAGAGGGAGAGAGAGAAAGAGAGAAAGAAAAGGAGAGAGAGAGAGAGAACAAGAGAGACAGACAGAGAGAGACAGGGCAGGGGAGGGGTACACTGCATGGTGGAAGCCTTATGCCCAGTGTTGATGGATGGTTTTGCCTTGTGGTTAAACTCGAGCTGGGAGTATGAGGCTTGTGGTCCGAACTAGTAACAGCTCTCCCCTCGAGAGAGAGAAAAGAGAGCACTGTCCTGTCAACGGAAGTTCAAACACGGTTTTGTTTTACAGACAGAGAGAGAGAGAGAGTGTCGGTGGTAATGCCAGGGCTGAGGGCTGTCAGTGTTTCCCCTAGCGCCACACACACAGCCAGGTCAAGGCAGAATGATATGACGGCTCCGTCGGAGTTCATTTTCTGCATGTTTAACCTGGCGTCTGGTTTTGTTGTTATTCAGAGGTAGAAAGGTGATACGGGGATATAAATGTTCCTCTGTGAATATTTACTAAACATTATGTTCCATTCTCTACTGTATACTGTACCTTTCTCTCTTTCTTACCTTCGCTCATCTCTCTTAATATGTTCATTTCTTTCCTTACTCTCTTATCGCTTACTTTCTCCCTAGCTCTGTCTTCCTCTCTTTTTGCTCAGAGATGACGGCTCCCTGGGTTATTGGACCAGAGAGGATTCCTTTGAGACCAGTTAGCAAGAGACTGGAAAGGGAAAGAAAGAGAGGGATAAAATGAAAGAGGGTGGTGTAGAGCCAGGGGGAAGAAAGGATGGGGGAAGAAGGATGGAGGAAGGGAAGTTTCTCTGTCAAGGTCGACTGCTGCTCACTCTCGCAGCACTACAGTCGTTTCCACTCACTGGAATATCCAGAGTAGGCGTACGCACACAGACAGGCACATTGCGCACATGCACACATACACGCACACACACGCGAGCATGTGCGCACGTTCACTGTCGCGTAGCATACATGATAATGGGTACACTCTATTTTATTTGATCATACAGATCCCACGGCTTTAGGATTTCACGTCAGATGTGCTGCAGTTCAACTTCTAAAAAGAGGAGCTAACTCAAGGTTAAGCACCCAGCTCTGGAGCCCAGTGCAGGGTCCCATCTGGGGGTTTGAGCCTACAACCCTGGGATCCCCACACCACTCCCAGGGAAGGATGAAGTGCAGGATTAGAGGAGCCTGACTCTGCTTAACTGTGCTTAGTGATGTCCAGATGTACTTAACTGTGCTTAACTGTGCCCTCACCGGTGCTATAACTGCATGACTGCATCTGTGCGTTTGTCTGTTTGTCTGTTTGTCTGTTTGTCGTCTCATTCCAAGGAGCAGACGGGAGAAAAGACCAACAACGGCACGCACTACAAGATACAGCTCCTCTACAGCAATGGTGAGTACACCTTCAAATCATCAGCCATAGCATCAGATAGCAGCATGTCCCATTCATGTCAGCGTGAGAACGTGGCCACTCGGGTATTGATGTTCTGTGTGGTTTCATGTCTCTTGATTCTTTGTCCCAGAGACATTTTAGTGTCTGACCACTTCAGAGTGGGAGGAGGAACAGGTTGTCCTGAGCCGGACCACTGACCAAACACTATTCCGCATCTTAAGGGTATGGTCATGGAATGGACATGATATGGACATAACCACTTCTCATGCGTTCCAAATATGAGAGGAAAAAGCCCATTTGAACCCCCTCTCTCTCTCCCAGTGGTCTTCTCCCTGCCACTTCCTCTGCCTCTCATCCCACCTCACCCTTCTTCTAAATATCTATCCACTCATCCAATTTCTGAATTCTTTGAGCCCCAGTTTTAGTTGTGTGTAGAGCTGCTTCCTTGCCCATAAACAGGGAAACAAGGTACACAGTGCCCCACAGGGTGTTACAACATCAGATAAGGGATATGCAAAGGGATTTCTGGTTCCCATTAGCCTCCACTGCCCCTCCTCTGCCATCGCCGTGGCACCCATGGGAGAGGAGATAAAAGACATGTACCAGAAAGACCCCCACCATACACACTCATACACATACACTGTACACTGTACACTGTACACACACGCCTGCCTCTACACCCTCCCTTTCCCTTCCCCTTCCCCCAAGCCATATCAAAGGCCTCCAGATTGAGACTTTGATGAAAGGAAGCCGTTTTAAAAGAAATATTCTGCATAGGCTTCATAATAAAATCCCTCTGATAAAACGTGCTGCTCTTCAGACGCAATTCATTACATCGACGGCAGCTTTCAAGGAAGTAAAACCAGTAGTTTTGAAGCACCCAGAGACCAAAGGTTCAGGTGTTTTCTAAAAGCATGCTGGGAGGCTCTCTGTCAGATCCCAGAGCTCCTAAAGCCCTCCACTGCTCCTCATCTGACCTGTATGGATGACCCAGGGAATGGCTATTCTGGGAATCAAATAAATGTCCCGTCTAAAACACTCATATCCCATGCCTTCAGGATTAGGTTGTCGTTGTGAGATGAGTCTATTTTAGTTTCCTTTACTGATTGTGTGTGTGTCTGTGTGCAGGGGTTCGTACAGAACAGGATCTTTATGCACGACTTATTGACTCAGTCACTAAACAGGTAAGGAGCCCTGTTTGCCTTGACTGGATTTAGCCTGCTGTGGAACTCCTGATTGCAGCTTGATTGATTGCACATGAAATCTAATTCCCCCATCACTCGCTCTCTCTCTCTCAGCCCATAGCATATGAGGGACAGAACAAGAATCCTGAAATGTGCCGTGTTCTGCTCACTCACGAGGTTATGTGCAGGTGAGCCGCACACACACACACACACACGCACACGCACACGCACACACACACACACACACACACACACACACACACACACACACACACACACACACACACACACACACACACACACACACACACACACACACACACACACACACACACACACACACACACACCTAACAGATGGAGGAAATCATTTTCTTCAAAATATCCATCACCCATGTCTCTTTGTTTTGTCTTGATGTGGTATGCCATTTGAAAATAAGACTGGGGTTGAAGTGAAAGTATAGCCTGTCTGTCTTCAGGCTTGTTACAGTGTGAGCCCCCTGCTGCCTTCTCCTGTAGCCCCCGAGTCCCCCACCAGCTCCTGTTTCTCTCTGGAGCATCCCTCACGGACAGGGGGAGCTACAGGGGCCAGACTTCCTTGAACCTCCACTGAAACATGTTCAGGGTATAATTAACCCCCCCAACCCCCATCACCACCCCAGCCCCTTACGTTTTACATGGACAATGGTCCACAATGGAACCCTGTTGAAACATAAGAATTCGAGTAGTTTCTCTGATTTCTGAAAGCTTTAGTTTCTAACCGAGGGTAGATGGCAGACAGTGTGGCAGCAATGGGTCAGGGTGAAAGAAGAGGGCTGCCGATATGGTGCTTTAGTAAGACTGGGCTTCCTCACTATGCATGCTGTGTTTTTGGAGGTATGGAGGTAGGAAGAGAGGGACAGAGGGAGAGAGCAAGTGAGTGCTGGGGAAGTGGGGCAGTGACCCAGGGTTTGAGGGCAGGAGGGGGAAGGAGAGGGGGGTTTGGCAGGGGAAGAGGGGCTAAGACTGAGTGGGCTTTGCCATTGTTTAGCCAGCAGATGCCCGAATGTGACTCACAGCTGGCTAATAACAGAGCCGGGGAGGCAGAGGGCAAGCGTCACAGCTGGGGAGTGAGGCCATCTGACAGGGGGGCGGAGGGGGGGGGCAGAGGGGGGCAGGGCCAAGCTGGGACACGAGAGGGGTGAAGCGAGGTGTAGGAGTGGCAGATGGTTAGGGGTGGGGGCACTTTTTGTTATGCAGCGGAGGGGACTTGGAGGGGGGGCCGGGGGACCAGCAGGCTCCACAGACAGGACTGCTGACGAATTGTAGGATGCTGTGTGTGTGTGTGTGTGTGTGTGTGTGTGTGTGTGTGTGTGTGTGTGTGTGTGTGTGTTGATGTGTTTGTCTGTGTGTGATTGGGGTGGGGGTTGAGTTTGATTTCGAAATCAATGTGACAGATTGCCAGGCTGGCTTTTCACTTCTGAATAATGTCTCCCTGTTTGTATGGTCCGTTGTTGTACCTTTTCTCCCGTTTCTTTTATTCTTTTGTCTCTTTCTCCCCTCCTCTCCTTTGGCCCTTTTTGTTTCCCTGGATCAGTGCAGTCTGGAACGGTGGACGGGCCAGAGGAAAGATCAGTCCTGTCATGCTGGTTTGTTTCACTCACTGTGTTGTTGTGTTTTCTGGTTGTTCTTTTGGAACACAGTCGCTGTTGTGAGAAGAAAAGCTGTGGAAACCGCAACGAGACGCCCTCTGACCCGGTCATCATTGACAGGTAACAGCACCTGTCACCCGCTCACACAACCCTGACAACGTCAAACACCCCAACTGAGCCTGTGTTCCACTGTCTCCCCCTCCAGACATACTCAGATGCAGAAATACTCACTACTCACACAAACATAAATTCATGGATGCACATTAACATTTACTCAGAGAGAGAGAGAGAGAGAGAGAGAGAGAGAGAGAGAGAGAGAGAGAGAGAGAGAGAGAGAGATACACTGCATGGTGGAAGTGAGGGCAGAGATCCAGATCCATGTGATGAGATCTCACAAATAAGCTGTTGTTTTTATGGCCAGTAAAGACAGAGGGCCTAGTGGGAGAGGAATGGTTAGTGGGGGCAACGGGAGAGAGGGCAGGGTGTGGATGTGTAAGGGTGATGGCGAGGTGCATACATGTCTGCATGTTAAATATGTGTGCAAGTGTGTACAGTCCATGTGTGTTTTGTTGTGGTGTGTGTGTGTATTTGGGAGCTCACCCTCTAGGTCTGTGTTGCTGTGCCAGATGCCTTTAACCCCCTGGAGTCGATGTCCACGCCCCCGCGGAAATCTAATTAGCATAATAAAACATTCCCATTAAAAAATATATGTTTAGAGGCCCCCGAGTGGTGCAGCGGTCTAAGGCACTGCATCTCAATGCTAGAGGTGTCACTACAGATCCGGGTTCGATCCCGGGCGGTGTCACAGCAGGCCGCGACTGGGAGACGCATAATTGGCCAAGCATCGTCTGGGTTAGGGGAGGGTTTGGCTGTCCAGGATATCCTTGTCCCATCATGCTCTAGCGACTCCTGTGGTGGGCCAGGCACATGCATGCTGACACGGTCACTAGTTGGATGGTGTTTCCTCCGACACATTGGTGTGGCTGGCTTCCGTGTTAAGTGAGCAGTGTGTTGAGAAGCAGTGCGGCTTGGCAGGGTCATGTTTCGGAGGACGCATGGCTCTCGACCTCTGTACGGGAGTTGCAGCGATGGGACAAGACTGTAACTACCAATTGAATATAACGAAAAAGGGGTAAACAATAAATATGTCAGTTTAAGCTAGAGATATGTTTTTTTTTGCATTGGATGCATCTCAATCCCCCACAAGCGTCTTGGGACTCGTCTGTAGTCGGTACAGCCGAACTGCCAACTTCTGTCTATAACATCCGAACAGTTTGGGCTACACAGTAATATGACCCCTCTGTGGAAGGGTGAGACTCTCATGAACAAGTACATGTTGGTTGTTTTGCCTCACAAGACTCGTCTGAGGGTCCCGCGGTACCAGTTGAAAACATTAGTGGAAGTATATATGGAGACTGTTTAGTGCCAAAAATAAGGGGTTAAATACATGTAAAAAATATATATCTTGGATATAGGACAGACACTTCAGAACAAACATCCTTTTTGCTGGGAGACTATCTGTTGTTCCATGTAGTTAATCTCTTATTCAATGCATTTGTATGGGCTAATAGAAGTAAGGCCAAATACATTTTTTTTTATATTTCAAGGGGTCTTAAAATTCAAAATCAAATAGCAAAATGATCCTTGGTATGACCTTCTTAAAACAATTCCATATAGCTTAGTAGAACCCCCCCCCCCCCCCCCCTCCCCTCCCCCGGCTTAGACAGGGCTTAGACTGGCTTAGACTGTAATGGGTTAATGGAGTGCACCCACCCTGTGAGTGTTTATGACACTGAGGCATGCGTCTGTGATAGTTAGCGTCTCTGCAGTATACCTGTCACTGCTAATGTAAGCATCTGTGTTTGTTAGTGACTGTGCTGCTAACACATGCAGATACTGTACACTCTGTCTGTCTGTCTGTCTGCCTCCTTTGCTCTGGTGGTCAGCACACAGAACACTGTGACCGCCCCTTGTACTTAGTCCACACTGTCCTACAAAAAAAAAAACCTCTGTACACAGTCCTAAACTCCTGCCATATATACTGTATAAATAAAAAACATTCCTGTCAGAATCATGAAGAGTTAGGGTCTATCATGCAATGTGAGGGTTCACACATATGTCTTGTCTGCAGCCTCCCCAACTGACAGCCAGTCATCAGGCTTTAGGGAGACAGAGCGTTACCTTAATCGGCATGTGTGAGGGCTTCCACGTCCCAGGGATTTTGGAAGTCACACAGGGTCTGCATGGAGTTAACCATTGTGATGAATGCTCTTAAGCAGACCTATGTACAATAGTTTTTCTGTGATGTCATCTCTTCAACCTTCATCGCACCTTCCTTCCCCTCACTCACTCCCCTCCCTCCCTCCCTCCCTCCCTCCCTCCCTCCCTCCCTCCCTCCCTCCCTCCCTCCCCCCTCCCTCCCTCCCTCCCTCCCTCCCTCCCTCCCTCCCTCCCTCCCTCCATCCTAAAATACGCTCACTTCATACATGTCAAAGATTTCTCTCTCTCTTTTTCTCCTCTGTTCAAGCTGGCTGGCTGTTGACAGTGTGTCTCAGAGGATCTCTGCTGAAGATAGTTTTCATATAACGGAAAAATTGGGCTGTTGTCTTTTGGATTTTCCCAGAATCCCTAGGAGCAGCTGTTTTTCTCATTTAGTGCATTACTTTCCCAACTATCCTTTTCCTCCATCTTCCATGGTTAAACCTCTCCAAAGATTGTTCATAAGTAGTGCAGGGGGCTTGTGAATTGCAGGATCTGTATCAGTGTGTGAGCCTGTGCAGGCTGATGGTGGTGCTGTGAGGATGGTTTTAAATGGGATCGTTGACCTAATCACACTGTGCCCATCCAGACCTGATAGGAGCTTTTCCCTCTTGACAGGCTCATGGATCCCTCTCCTTGGGGAGCAGCCTATTAGCAGCTATGTAATTTGGGATAAGCTGTTGGAATTTGTTGCACTGTGTCCTTGCAGAAATCCCAAATGTATTTCTTGTGGGTTTGTATGTGTGTATGTGTGAGAGAGGGAGAATGCGTCTGTGTGAATATGCCCATATGTACATTGTTTGTGTGTACATAAATTCATGTATGTTTCTGTTTGTGTGTGTTTGTGCATGCATGTGCACAGATGTTTATTTATTTATGCATTTATAGTGTATGGATGCATGTGCAATTGTGTGTATGTGACCCATTGCCTGACTTTTACCCCTGTCACTGCTTGGGGCCTAAATTATTTGTGTGTGTGTGTGTATGTGGGTGTGGGTGGGGGTGTGGGTTGTTTCTGAGGGTGCAGTAATCATCCTCCTGCTCTCAGCCCCAACACCTGTTCTCCAATTAACATGCAGCGTGCTGGGGCCCACCCGCCCTACTGCCACCCGCCCTACTGCCACCCGCCCTACTGCCACCCGCCCTACTGCCACCCGCCCTACTGCCACCCTTACTGCCGCTGAATCGCTCTCATCTCTTTTTTTCAATTTCTCTCCCTTTCCCTCTCTCTAAATCTCTGTGATTCTCTAGCTCTCCTTTCTCTCTCTCTCTCTCTCTCTCTCTCTCTCTCTCTCTCTCTCTCTCTCTCTTTCTCTCTCTCTCTCTCTCTCGCTTACTCTTTCTCTTTGGGACCCTCTTGGATTCTCATGCTTATACCAGTGTTTCTACCACACTCTTTCTATCTTTTTTTCACTTCCTTTCTTTCACTTCCTTTCTCTTCCTCTGCCTCGTGTTCCCTCATCCCTCTCTCTCCCCCTCCTCCTAGCCCATCAAATTTTGTGATAATTAGGCACAGTGTCATTAGGACACCTACCCAAGTACAAGGGAGTTTGCAATTCCCCAAACGGCCCAAACCCCCTATTTTCTAATCTCCTTTCCATATTGTCCCCCCCCCCCCCCAATCCCCTCCTGCTGCTCCACTCCCTCCTTCTCCCTAATCCTGATTTGAGTGAAAGGGGAGAGAGGAGATCACAGCTGATCCATAGGGAGGGATGGAGGAGTGGTGGGGGGAGGGGGCTTGGAGGTGTTGGGGGTTAGTCAGAATGGGGAGATGACTCTTTAAGACACCCTTACCCCTTACTCCTATTCATATAAAGCACCGATCAGGTCATACTGCTTGCAGCGTTTACTAGTCTTGTCATTGTTGAATATGTCACTCACTCACTGACTATCTTATGCAATTGAGGGGGACCTCTTTGTTTTGAAGATGTAAATTATCTTT
Source organism: Salmo salar (assembly GCF_965601325.2). Taxonomy (NCBI): domain Eukaryota; kingdom Metazoa; phylum Chordata; class Actinopteri; order Salmoniformes; family Salmonidae; genus Salmo; species Salmo salar. Next base: position 19,014,768 of record NC_138314.1, on the reverse strand, counting down.
GATTGATTAATTGACTGATTGATTCCTCTGTTTTGCCAATTTCAAATTGTGGATTACGTTCACACGTGCCTTGTTGCTGAATGACTCTCTTGTGATTAAATGATCTGTTTCAAAGAGAACTGACTGTATGGCTGTAGCATAGAACTCCATACTCCATTCTCTGATATGTTCCGGGTTTTTTTACAGGCCATGCTGTCACAGCTTTTGCATTGTCTGGCTTTGATATTTTCTCAGTGGCTGTCTAACTTACATATACCAGAACACATCCCTGTGTGTGTCCCTCCCTCCTCCAACCTAAGGAGTTCTACTCTACCCTCTACTCAGAGACAGACAGGTCAGTTAACAGTGGCATTACTGCCAGATGACCCCTGACCTTTAGAGAACTATATGAGTGCTAGCCTCTGTGTTTATAGAGGAGCGTGCTTTACAACAGAGACAGACAGTCAGTATTAGTGCTAGTGTTTGTAGGATTGGGACGTTTGGATTGGTTAATGGGAGGGGGCAGGGTTGGAGTGTATGAGCGTGGTTTTACATTTGGCTAGGAGGTTGGAATCAATAGATGTTCATAAGGAAAGCATGAAAGATCCATCGTAAGGGAGGAAAGGGGAGGCAGGGGAGGAGAGAGTCCGGAGAGGGGATCAATGGCATGCACTATCTCACTAATTGATCGTGTTTTCAGGAGGGGTCTTTTTTAACAAGCCAGCACTCTGAGGAAAGAGGAATAATCAATGGGAATTTTCCAATTTTGTCAATATCGCTTTTCCCTTCCCCCTTTCAAAACGACAAGCCATTTCACAAAGACTGGATGCAAGGGAGAGATACATTTGTTTTCCTTTCTGTCAATGAGAACATACAAAATCCTCCTCAGCAAGTTTTTTTCCCTCATCAATTAGACCAGATAAATCCTTTCCTATGTGTTAAATGATCAAAAATACTTATTATAGGCAGCAGTAATGGTTGTGGTCAAGCCCACTTTTAAAAATGTGATTAGAGCTCCCTTGCGAAGACTTCAAATAGTTGACCCTAAGAGGAATCCATTGCTCTTCATCTTGTATTATGGGCCGTATTGATCTTCTACTCCTGATTCTAGTTATGTGCGCATTTGGTTGTTTTATCTGGCCGTCACATAGCAGCGAATGAAAGTGTGCACACGGTTGCTTTTAAATCAATATACACTAAATTGCTTTTACTTCCAGAAAATCATTTGGGTCAATTTCTAATGTCTTCATTTGGATGAGGATTATTTCAGTGAATGTTTTGCGCGTGTTATCTGTTGGAATCGACACGGATTCCTCTGGACAGTTTGACAATATAGCATTCAGATATCATTTGTTAATTTGTATCTGAATGCCTTTCTTCAACAACCACATCTCTAACACCATGCCCAAACCGGACGCGCGTGTGCTTCCGCATGTGCTTCCGTGCGCGCCATCGTGCGCAAAATTATTTTGTCCCCCCCACACCAAATGCGATCACGATACGCAGGTTGCAATATCAAAACAAACTCTGAACCAATTATATTAATTTGGGGACAGTTCGAAAGCGTTAAACATTTATGGCAATTTAGCTAGCTAGCTTGCAGTTGCTAGCTAATTTGTCCTGGGATATAAACATTGAGTTGTTATTTTACCTGAAATGAACAAGGTCCTCTACTCCGACAGTTAATCCACACATAAAAACGGTCAACAGAATTGTTTCTAGTCATCTCTTCTCCTACCAGGCTTTTTTTTCTTTGGACTTTATATGGAGATTGGCAACTAACTTTCATAATAAGGTGCATTACCATAACCGCTCAGTTCATCTTTCAATCACCCACGTGGGTATAATCAATGAGGAGATGGCATGTGGGTATATGCTTCTAAAAGCCAATGAGGAGATGGGAGAGGCAGGACTTGCAGCGCGATCTGCGTCACAAATAGAAGCAACTTCTATTTTAACGCCTGGCAACGCAGACACTCGTTGACGCGCACGAGCAGTGCGGGTGCAATGACTGAATAACATGTATGTGTAAATATATCTTGCGATGCGAGCAGTGTGGTCAGCATGTCAGGGACTGTTTGACAATCTGTCTGAATCTTCAACAACCACATCTCTAAGGGACTGTTTGACAATCTGTCTGGATCTTATTTTCTGTCTGTTTCTGCTTGTCTGTCTGTCTGTCTGTCTGTCTGTCTGTCTGTCTGTCTGTCTGTCTGTCTGTCTGTCTGTCTGTCTGTCTGTCTGTCTGTCTGTCTGTCTGTCTGTCTGTCTGTCTGTCTGTCTGTCTGTCTGTCTGTCTGTCTGTCTGTCTGTCTGTCTGTCTGTCTGTCTGTCTGTCTGTTTGTCAGCCTGTCTCTCCCTTCTTTCCTTCCTTCTCTCCCTTTCTCTCTCTCTTTTCCCCTAAATGTAAGATATATCTGTGTGTTAGTTGTGCTGCCTCTGTGTGCTGCCTCTGTGTGCTGCCTCTGTGTGCTGCCTCTGTGTGCTGCCTCTGTGTGCTGCCTCTGTGTGCTGCCTCTGTGTGTTGCCTCTGTGGCGTTCTGAGCTCCTGTACATCTGTGTTGGCAGGTCCCTGCTCCCTGTGCGAGCTTGCCTCTTAGCCTCTCACTGTAATTTTAATGGAGGGGAACATCACCCGCCCCTCTCAGCAGAGCCCCCGGGAACATGCAGGGAGCAGAGCTTTTGGAAAGGAACATTAAACAACTGGCCAAAAAAATGGAAACAGCAACCATTTTTGACTGTGTCAGGGGGTCGAATTCCTCACCTCTCCCAGATGCCTAGTAGAAGCCAAATGGCCCTGTTACCTCATCATATTGGAGATGTGAACAGTGTCAGTTTTAGAGATTGTTTCTCACGATCACAGAATCTGTAACTCCTTTAGCCGTGGAGCTCAGAGTAGGATGACATGGTCTCCAGCAGCAGTGCATGTCAGAGTGGAAATCCTAGTTAACAGACCTATTGGCCCCTTCTACCACCACTACCTCCACCACCTCCTCCACCTCCACCACCTCCACCACCAAGAATTTCACCACCTGCACCTCCACCACCTCCACCACCTCCACCACCACCACCTCCACCACCACCACCACCACCACCTCCACCACCACCTCCACCTCCACCACCTCGACCACCAAGACCTCCTCCACCACCACTACCTCCACCTCCACCACCTCAACCACCAAGACCACCACCACCTCCAACCCCACCACTACCCCTGTGTAATCTGGACACCCTTTCCTTCCGAGACCCATTTTTTATTTGTCCCAGAGAGCCCTGATTTTAGGGGAAGGAGGAGGAATCCTGCATCTGAATTACACAGATCAATGGCATGACAAGCCGTCCATACAGGCTCATCTCCCCTACCTCTGGTAGCGTGTCATGTCTTCTAGCCAAATCATAAAGCCCCCACAGGCACTCACTGAGCCAGCTATAGCTAGAGGCACAATCTACCTACATGCTGATCCTATTCGTTCTCATTATAACAGCTACACATCTGTAACACACACACACACACACACACACACACACACACACACACACACACACACACACACACACACACACACACACACACACACACACACACACACACACACACACACACACACACACACACACACACACACACACACACACACACACACACAATCCCTCCAGTCCCTTCACTTCCCTGTCACAGGCGCCTCGTCTCCCTGGTGGCTGGTAGTGTCCAGTCCCTCCAGACCTCTGTCAGGAGCCCTTCAGACAGGGGACTGGCAGTGAGTGGAGACAGAGACAGGGCCCAGCAGCTCCACTGCACACAACACCACAGGCTGGGCCAGTCTGAGCAGCTGGCACAGGAGTGGGGGACATCTCCTCCCAGGAGGCAATGAGAGGAGGAGAATGTCAGACAGACAGAGGGAGAGGGTGCCACTGTCTGGATTATCAAATACTCACTGACAGGTACTGCTTGTAAGAAACACAGAGAGAGAACATTATTCAGAGTCAGGAGTCAGAATTCATTTTGTGATGTACGTGGTTTTGGTGATGTGGTCTCATGTGAACCAGGAAGACCCACAACTCAAATACAGACAGGAAGTGAACCATGAGTGGCAGATTAGATGGCTGGATTGTGCTGTCACCTTTGGCTGCGTTGGGCTGCGTTGGGTTGGGTGTCGTGGCTTGAACCCTAACACTCAGAACAAGCATATGTTGTTTTCTTAGAGAGAGCGCACAGAGGGGGAAGTCGGAAACGGAGCTCAGCAGAGAAATGTTTTGACAGGAAATGGGAATGGACTGCAAATGGACTAATGTGGGTGAATGACAGGGGGATTTAGGGAGGGGGGTAAACATGGGGTTTGGAAGGGGGCTCATAGCACTGAAAATGGCCAAACTCTCCATGAGTGGCTGGGACCAGGCGCTGTGTTACTGGGACAGGGAGAGGGGAAAGCAGCTTCCCATTTGTCTGGCCACTAATGGGTTTCACCTTTGGTAGGGCAGCACTCTCAGGAGGCCAGATTAGCATGATTTATTTTAGAGTAATTGAGATCATTTGTGTGTACATGGATGTGTGTGTATCAGAGTTTGTGTGTATCAGAGTTTGTGTGTATCAGAGTTTGTGTGTATCAGAGTTTGTGTGTATCAGAGTTTGTGTTTATCAGAGTTTGTGTGTATCAGAGTTTGTGTGTATCAGAATTTGTGTGTATCAGAGTTTGTGTGTATCAGAGTTTGTGTGTATCAGAGTTTGTGTGTATCAGAGTTTGTGTGTATCAGAGTTTGTGTGTATCAGAGTTTGTGTGTATCAGAGTTT